>NC_045972.1:16064229-17531729 GCF_010909765.2 Amblyraja radiata | reverse complement strand
ATTAAAGAAATGTGACTTGGTACCTGGAGATCAATCATGTAAGCATGCAAGATCTCATGTGGCCAAAATAAACTGACAATGCTGTAATCTTGAGCAAAAAAACAAAGTGCTGGTGGAACTCAGTGGGTCAGACAACATCGGTTGAGGGTGGTGATGTGATCACGTTGGAGGCGATGGAAATGTTGACGTTTGATGTGTTGGTTGTGGAGGCTGGAGGGGTGAAAGGTGAGGAGCTGATGAGAACACGATGGTAGGAATGGGCAGACAACGTTTTAGGTGGGGATCTTTCTTCAGTCACCCGACACAAAACACTGCCTGTCCATTCCCAGATGCTGTCTGACCTGTTGAGTTCCTCCAGCACTTGGAGTTTGCACAAGATCACAACCCCAGGAAGAATGCAGAGCTATGTTAGGTATGGTACAGTCAACCACTATAAGAAGAGAACTTTGTTGTGGAGACAGGAGTCAAACTGGCCAGCATACATTATAATGGATAAGATTATTCTCCATATTGCTTTAGGGTATCAGTTTCGTGCTTGAAAGAGACGGTAGTTCTAAGCTGTCCGGCACGGAGTCTTAAAGGCGATGGTTGCATATGCAGTATGTGGTTTTCCATTTTTGCAGCACAAGAGCGTCTTTCTAGTCACTGGCATGTTCTATTTAAGAATTCATGGAACAAAAATAACCCATCATCTCTGAGGGCTTAAAGAGGGTGGTGAAATGTATCTTCAATGGGGGTTCATAATGAATTGGGAGCCTGTTTTTACACCGTGCATGACTTCTTTTTCCACTAAAGCTCTGCAACGTGTTCTATTCCAGAGAAAATAGAGGCCAGTTCCAGGAATAGTGGGCAACTAGAAGAATGCTTGGATGTTGTGGCCTCAGCATGGAACAGACCACAAACCTATGCCATAACAGGATAGGCAGCAAATTGCTGTAGCCGTGCAAGTTCTTTTAAAGAGCAATTAATTTATCTTCAGTAGTATTCCACGTTGATTTATAAATTGTGGGTGAAATGTAAAATTAGTTCAAAACATTCATTACTCTAAAACTAATGATCTGATTGGACTTAGGATGGGTATTGCAGGGAGCTCGGGGGAGATATGGAGAAGTGAAATGGGATAGGAGTCTGGGATCACTTTCAAGCTACTCAGTGATTTAAGGGCAAGAGACCCTCAGAAGATACATGGCTAAGATACGTTTAGAGAGATATGTGCCAAACGCAGGCAGGTGGGGCTAGTGCAGATGGAGCATGTTGGTTGGTGTGGGCAAGGTGGTCCGAAAGACCTGTTTCTGCACTGTATGACTATAATGCTATGGGTCTATGACTATGACTCTATGGACCTATGATTATGGCTCTATGACTATGGCTCTATGGGTCTATGGGTCCATGGCTCTATGGGTCTACGGGTCTATGGGTCTATGACTATGGGTCTATGACTATGAGTCTTTGGGTCTATGACTATGGGTCTATGGGTCTATGGGTCTATGAGCATGGGTCTATGGGTCTATGGGTCTATGGGTCTATGGGTCTATGGGTCTATGGGTCTATGGATCTATGGGTCTATGGATCTATGGGTCTATGGGTCTATGGGTCTATGGGTCTATGGGTCTATGGGTCTATGGGTCTATGGGTCTATGGGTCTATGGATCTATGGGGTCTATGGGTCTATGGATCTATGGGTCTATGGGTCTATGGGTCTATGGGTCTATGGGGTCTATGGATCTATGGGGTCTATGGGTCTATGGATCTATGGGGTCTATGGGTCTATGGGTCTATGGGGTCTATGGGTCTATGGGTCTATGGGTCTATGGGTCTATGGGGTCTATGGGTCTATGGGTCTATGGGTCTATGGGTCTATGGGTCTATGGGTCTATGGGTCTATGGGTCTATGGGTCTATGGGTCTATGGGTCTATGGGTCTATGGATCTATGGGTCTATGGCACTATATCTCTATGATGCTATATGTCTATGACGCTATATCTCTGAGATTGCTGCACCATTAATGGCCAAAGGAACAGAAGAATTACGCGGACTCTGGCCTCATGTTTCCTATCTGCCATGGAAAATTATGTTCTGCTGGCTGGATTCATGGTCATCTGACCCAAATATGTGCAGAGAGAATTAAGGGCCTGTCCCACTTGGCCGTCATTTGCGTGCCATTTACGCGACCTTGTCGTCGCGATGAGATGCACGGGTAGCGTGTGGGCGGCGCGGGACGGTCGCATGGAGAACTGCTGAGGGGTATGGAGTTGCGCGTGGTATTGCGCGGCGCTCCTCGATTTTGTAGTGCACAAAATCTTCGCCCGCCTCCATGGTGATGTATCGCGTACCCACACGGATGTATTGCGGTCGCACGCTGAAGTCCTGACCTCGTACGTGCAGTACTGTAGTATACGAATCAACTATCACAAATATCTTGATGGTGGAATCTAGGTGCATTTTGCGATGGAGTTTGAAATCAGAAAGTCCCCAGAGAATAAGTCATATCTATTGAGTCATGTGCCTGTATACATGTAGGTGACATTATGCCCTTGTCCCACTTAGGAAACCTGAATGGAAACGTCTGGAGACTTTGTACCCCACCCAAGGTTCCCGTGCGGTTCCCGGAGGTTTTTGTCAGTCTCCCTACCTGCTTCCACTACCTGCAACCACCTGCAACCTCCGGGAACCGCACGGAACAGGGGCATTAGTGGGACAGAGGCATAACTTTGAACCTCCATATTTTCTTTTTCAGTCTTGCAGAGACTCTTCATGGCTTTTTCTTGTCCATTTGATAGATTAATTTCTTCTGCAGATTTCACACAGGAAACCCTACAACTGCTCACATTTATATACCACTTGGATTAATATTTTTTTTATTGTAGAATATCTTCATTCTACCAGTTAGAGTGTTCTTGATGCAAACGCTACAGGGACTAGGATTACATCTTATTCTGCGGCTGAGTAAGTAATTTAGTTTAGTTTAGAGATTCAGCATGGAAACAGGCCCCTCGCCCGACAGGGCCCACACCAACCACCTGTTCACACCAGTTCAATGTTTTCCCAGTTTCACATCTACGCCCTACAGGGGCAATTTACACAGGTCAATTAACTGACAAACTTGTATGTCTTTGCGATGTGGGAGGAAACGGCAGCACCCGTAGGAAACCCATGCAGTCACAGGGAGAACATGTAAACTCCACACAGACAGCACTCGAGGTCAGGATCAAACCTATGGCTTCTGGCGCTGTGAAGCAGCACCTCTTTCAGCTGCACCACTGTGCTGCCCTATGATGTTATTTTTTGTTCCTGTGTCCATTATTAACATGAGGAGAGATTGTTGTGGGTTTGTTTTTCAGCATCCGTTTGATTTTGGATGGTGCAGATTCCATTTCTCTGGGAACTATCACCTTCAATGATCCCATTCAGATGTGCGTTTCAAATATCGAGTGAATCCTCAAAGAAAGAAACAGATGTTTCAATTTAGTTTCTTATTGATCTTTTCATTCTTCTTTTTGGCATTTCCTCTATCTGTTACCACTTTTGCTTCACATCTCTCCCAATGGTTAGGCTTGTCACATATCTTGCAGTTTGATCCATATGCAGGGCATTTTATTAAATCAACTCATGTGGTTTAACACAGTTCTCAAATTGCAAATTTTCAGTCCAATATTCATTATTTTATTGCTGCAGTCTAAATGTGTCAACCCTGCTTCCTTTCCCAGGACTGTTTTGGAGGTTAGAGACACAAGGAACTGCAATGCTACAAACCTGCATAGACACAAAATGCTGGAGTAACTCAGTGGGTTAGGCAGAATCTCTGCAGGATGTGGATGGGCAATGATTGGGGTCCGGACCCAAAGAAGTTCTAAAGTATGGTTCCAACCGGAAATGTCCTCCAGAGATGCTGCCTGACCCGTTGAGTTGCTCCAGCACTTTATTTATTTTATGAGGTTGAGTAATCTGTGTTCGTCCACCTTCCTGTACTTTGGCTCCATGTGCAGCCTGTCTTGTAGTGCGTTGCTCTTTCCTAGTCAAACCATTCTGCACGTCAGGATCTGATGAGCCTCAGATGAGTTTTAAGGGGCTGTCCCACTTGGGCGACCTAATTGGCGAGTTTGGAAGAGTTTGAAAAAATGACATATTGAAGTCCTCCTTCGATTATGTAGAAGACCTCCTTCGACCTCCTTCGACTATGTTGAAGACCAGCTTCGACGAGCTACAACTTGCTACGATTAACTTCGGGAAAATTGGACACCGAATAGTGGAGAATGAAGAAAACCTCCTTCGGTTTCCTTCGACCTCCCTTCGACTATGATGAAGACTATCTATGACTACCTTTGATCACCTTCGACTACCCTCGATTACCTATGACTAACATGCCGACCTACTACGACCTACTACGACTAAACCTACGATTTTTTCCATGGCGACCTTTTTTTACTCGTGGGCATTTTTTAACATATTGAAAAGAACGCCGCGACCTAGCTGAGGCCTCGAGTACGTGGAGACCACTCTCGAGCATGAAGGAGAGTTACGAAGGCCTCCTACGACCTCGTGTCGACCATGCTGCGAGTATGAGTCGAGGGAAAACTCGCCAAAACTTGCAGATTAGGTCGTCCAAGTGGGACAGGCCCTTAAAGTTTAGAGATACAGCGCGGATACAGGCCCTTCAGCCCACCGGGTCTGCGCCGTCCAGTGATCCCTGCACATTAACACTTGTCCCACTAGGGACAATTTTTACATTTACCAAGCCTATTAACGTACAAACCTGTACGTCTTTGGAGTGTGCGAGCAAACCGAATATCTCGGAGAAAACCCAAGCAGGTCACGGGGAGAACGTACAAACTCCGTACAGACAGCACCCATAATCAGGATTTGTACATCAATTTCCCATCTACTTCCTTGAATCTACATTTACTGACAGTGTTTCTAAGCCTTGTGAGATAATCACTAATAGGTTTACCTGGTTCCTTCCTTGGTTTTGGAACATATATCTGTGGACCTGCCGGTTCTATTTCTGCTCACTTTTGAAGAACCTGGGAGGACTTTTATTGCCTGACACACATTTCCCAGATGTTGGAAAAATCCAGTCTTTTCTTTCCCATACATAAAAATGTTGCAGCTGACTATCACTTTATTACTTGTGCCTTTCAGAAAACAGTTGAATGTCAGTTTGTTTGCTTACATTTTCCTAAATGCTTCCCTAATGTCATTGGCTCTCAGTTCATCATGAGTTGAAACTGAGAAGGCATTGCTGCAGTTGGTAGAGCTGCTGCCTTTCAGCGCCAGAGACCTGGGTTCGTTCCTGACCTCAAATGCTGTCTGGGGGTGTTTGCAGTGGTATAGTGGTATAGCAGAAAGTGGAATAAATGGCAAAACACATTTATAAATTCAAACCTCAAAATAGATCGAAGTACATATTAAGGACTTCAGAAATCGTGGCAGATGAACACATGAAACATGAGTAGACCAAAATATTCAGTGAATTGTTCTGCCATTTAATAAGGACATAAACGAACCTCAACAGCAATATCACCATCTTCAAATCCTTTTATGTTGTTACACCCAAAGATGTCAGTCTCGAATCAGCATGTTAATGAAGCATTCACAGCCCTGGTCTGCAATCTATATATAGACTGGGCAAATCAAACCAAAACAATAACATTTCGGAGGACAGAAGAGTTTGAGTGCATTAGAGTGGAGTGCATAAGAGATAGAAACATAGAAATTAGGTGCAGGAGTAGGCCATTCAGCCCTTCGAGCCCGCACCGCCATTCAATATGATCATGGCTGATCATCCAACTCAGTATCCCATACCTGCCTTCTCTCCATACCCCCTGATCCCTTTAGCCACAAGGGCCACATCTAACTCCCTCTTAAATATAGCCAATGAACTGGCCTCAACTGCCTTCTGTGGCAGAGAATTCCACAGATTCACCACTCTCTGTGTAAAAAATGATTTTCTCATCTCGGTCCTAAAAGACTTCCCTCTTATCCTTAAACTGTGACCCCTAGTTCTGGACTTCCCCAACATCGGGAACAATCTTCCTGCATCTAGCCTGTCCAACCCCTTAAGAATTTTGTAAGTTTCTATAAGATCCCCCCTCAATCTTCTAAATTGTAGCGTGTACAAGCCGAGTCTATCCAGTCTTTCTTCATATAAAAGTCCTGCCATCCCAGGAATCAGTCTGGTGAACCTTCTCTGTACTCCCTCTATGGCAAGAATGTATTTCCTCAGATTAGGAGACCAAAACTGTACACAATACTCCAGGTGTGGTCTCACCAAGACCCTGTACAAGATGATTTTTGAGACCAACAGGATGAGCAATTGATAAAGATACCTACTACCTAACAATGTGTTTAAGTTGCTGGACCCGATTTGTCCTGTTTTTTTTTTCTCGCTTCCAGCTTCCCTGCCCCACCCTCCACTACAATCAGTCTGAAGAAGGGTTACAAATCATAACCTATCCATTTTCTCCAGAGATGCTGCCGGACCCGCTGAGTTATTCCAGCATTTTGTGTCTATCGTTGGTATAAACCAGCATCTGCAGTTCCTTTTTATTACACTTAACAATAGTATCGTGCCTTGAGAAAGGGTTGATTGATTTCTTAATAAAAAGTCCTTTCGAGAACATTTTATAGTATTTTATATCACATTTGGAAGTGATATAGTTCAATCAGAAATCAGATTTTTAATCAAAATCAGAATCACAATGGCAAACGTGTAATTGAGAGGTTGAATATGTCAGTGAAGACTGTCCAGTTGATTCATAACATTCTTTCCAGGCGATCTAGCGATACACTTGCACTTCCTCCAATCTGATGTATCAATTTTCACAATCTCTTCTCTACATTGGAGAAACCAAATGCATGCTTGGCTGCTTGCAGAACACCTGCGTTCAGTCCGCAGGGCTGATCCTGAGCTTCATGTTGCTCACCACTTCCCTATCCCAGTCTACTCTGACCTATTAGCCTGTGAATTCCTGCATGCTTATAAAGCGACCCAACACAAGCTTAAGGGACAGCACCTTATTTTCCATCTGGGCGTGTTGCAGCCTTCTGGGCTTAATATTGCATCCTCAACTTGATTTGGTAAGTTGATTTCTCTGCCTCCATCAGCCATCTTTCTGTGACATTGGCTCTAGTTTGTCTTCCCAGTCAGACCCATCAGACTCGTGTTCCTGCTCTGCATTTTGCAACATACATTCTTTGGTCTGTTATCTTTTGTCTGTGTTCGTCCTCTCTAACTGCTCCCATGCACTGAGTCAAGTATACCTGCCTCCCTAGTCATTACGTTTTCTCGCTTCTGCCTTCTGGGAGGAGATACAGGAGCTTGAAAGCTTAGATGACCAGGCTGAAGAAAAGCTTCTTTCCCATAGCTATCAGACTCCTGAACCTTCCTCTTTCACTTCCCATTCCCTGGGATGCTGCCATATACTCTTACTAGTTAACCTTGTTTTATGTTTATCCCCATGGTCACCCCAGTTTTACCCTATCAGATACATTACCTCGCCCCAACCTTCCCAGCTGCTCAACAAGCTTGGTCTCCTTCTCAGTACCGATGAAGGGAATTCAACATGATTCATTAGCCTTGTTTCACTTCCCAGAGGCCAATGATAGTGAAGGGTTACACTGATACTGAAGCATTTTGTTTCTGAGCCATTAGTTTCATTTATTACGGTTGTCATGTCTACTGAGGAACAGTGAAAAGTTTTTTTGTTGCATGCTCTCCAGTCAGCAAAACGACTATACATGATTCCAATCAAGCCATCCACAGTTTCCATATACAGGATAAAGGAAATAATCTGTCATCATTCAATAAGATTCTTTTTGTTGTTGATTAAAGTGGTTAATCTAACATTTTTTGAGATGATGCCCCATTTGATAGACCATTTCCCACTCTTGTTACAAGTCTGAAGAAGGGACCCAACCTGAAACGTCAACTTATCCATGTACTCTAGGGATGCTGCCTGTCCCACTGAATTACTCCTGTGTCCTTTTGTGTAAACCAGCATCTGCAGTTCCTTGTTTCCAGGGGCAGAAAACCTGGGGGTCCAGAGGGGACACGTCCCCCCCATGTTTTGAGAGGTGGGGGACATCCCCCCCAAGTATTTGTGATCCGTATTTTAAAATCTCTGCTCTCCGCGAGACAGTGGGGGTGGGACTGCTGATCGAGGGCGCCGATTGGACGAGTGAAACGTCGGTCAGCAGGCAATGGGGGCGGGACATGACGATTCAGCGCGATGATTGGAGGAGGGAGGAGTGGGGGTGGGAATGAGGATAGAGTGCGGTGATTGGAGGAGGGAGACGTGGCACAGGCCTGCGCCTCATCCGCAGCCAGGATCGGTCCCGGCCGGGTCTCCGGCGCTGTCCCGAGTGCCAAACCCCCCTCCCCCCCCCCCCCCACACAGGTGGCCAGAGAGGTCGGCAGTCAGACGGGCGCTAAACCCAGCTCACTCTGCCTGTCCCGCCAGGTGAACCTGCCTGAACTTGCGGGAAATATGGCCAGCGCGGAGAAGCAGCACTGGTGTCCCGTCAGTCCAGACAGGGCTGTAGTTAACCCGGTGAGACAGGCAGAGTTCAGCTTCTTTTATCGCTGGATTGAGCCTCCGAAGCCTCGTGCATGTGTGTGCGAGTGTGTGTGCATGTGTGCACGACCGCCAAAAAATTGTGTCCCCCGTCCCCTCCATGTTTTGATAGCGAGTTCCGCTCTTGCTTGTTTCCACAATGGAATGTAGAACTATGATGGACTATGATGTCCATAAGCTAGGATACATAAGCTAATGTATTGCCCAAGGGCTAGGATACTGTCCGATCCACATCTACCCCATAGTGGACATTGGACTTTGTTTATAGACCTGATGTGCTACAATGCTGGAATCTATATTCTGCATTCTGTAGCTTCCTTTTTACTCTATCTATTGCACTTGAGTTTGAATAGTTTGTGTTTATGTCTAGTGCATCTGATCGGTTTGGATTGAATATTAAATAACATTTTTCACTGCACCTCGGTACACACAAGCCTAAACCTAACCCATGTTAAAAGGGCACATTTGTCTTCATTTCTGTTAGTTGTGTCCCAACTCACTTCCTTAATCATATCTGCTACTAATTTACACTTAAGCCATATCAATAGGTTAATGTAAAAACAAGATGGTGGAAAAAAATATCAGGATTTCCAAACATTTAAAGTGAAGTCACAAAACAAAAATAAATATATAATAATCATAATATAATGTGCCATCAGCAAATTCACTGTTTTGATCTTGTTTTATCTCTGCCTGAAAGAAGAGAAATTATCATGAGGTTCAAGAGCCCATGTGGTCGATATTGGTCACACACAAAAAGCTGGAGTAACTCAGCAGGTCAGACAGCATCTCTGGAGAAAATGAATGCATGACGTTTCGGGTCGAGACCCTTCTTTCAGACTGAGAGTCAGGGGAAAGGGAAACGAGAGATATAGACGGTGATGTAGAGAGATATAGAACAAATGGGCGGTCAGGGTGGCGCTGCGGTAGAGTTGGTCTTACAGCAAAATAAATAATATGATTAATATAGGCCGATTATTTGGGCTCTGCTTTTAATCTTTTAACTGATGTGTTGCGTTACTGAAAATCAACGATGTACCCAATGACAGCAATTGAAAAGTCAGAGACAACATGTTTGATTGTCCTGTAATGGTTAGGTTAGTTTAGTTTAGTTTAGAGATACAGCGAGAAACAGGCCCATTGGCCCACCTAGTCTCTGAAGACCAGCGATGCCCGCACATTAACATTATCCTAAACAAGGCGGTCACGGTGGCGCAGCGGTAGAGTCGCAGCCTTCCAGCAAATGCGGCGCCCAAGACCCGGGTTCGATCCCGCCTATGGGTGCTGTCTGTACGGAGTTTGTACGTTCACCCCGTGACCTGAGTGGGTTTTCTCCGAGATCTTCGGTTTCCTCCCACACTCCAAAGACATACAAGTTTGTAGGTTAATTGGCTTGGTAAATGTAAAAATTGTCCCTAGTGGATGGAGGATAGTGTTAATGTGAGGGGGTCGCTGGTCGGCTTGGACCCGGTGGGCCTGTTTCTGCACTGTATCTCTAAAATAAAACTAAACTAAAATGAATGAATGAAAGATATGGAAAAAAGTAACAATGATAAAGGAAACAGGCCATTGTTAGCTGTTTGATAGCTGAGAAGTATTTGGCTTGCTGCTGCTGTTATCCTTGACTACTGCATTGTTTTCTACTGAGGTGGTTATGCAATCACTGTCTTTCACAGTAAGGGACAAAGCTACAAACACAAACAAAAATAGCTGTCTCCAAATTGAATGTAAAAAAGTCCTGACCTTCAAGATACTGGACATCAGTGAACCATCATAAGCCGTTCACATATGAAACAGCTGTGGGGAGGGTTCTGTGCCATTTATTTTCCTTTTTATTTAGCAGTGGACAATGCCAATTGTAGACTGTGACAGGCCATTTTCAGAGACCACCTTCGGAGTTTTGGCTCAATGAGGCAGCTTTTATTCCTTGGACAGAGGAGATATGGCTTAAGACTTGACTGCAGCAGTCAGCACATGCCTTGTGGATTGCATAGGAGGTAAACTCCTTCAATTTCAAGGCTTAGTCAATAAACAGCCTCAAGAGGATGAAAGTCCAGTATTGTTTTTTGGAAAGCTCCCTTGACTCTTTGACAGACTCTTCAATGTCCTAGCTGACGAATGTAAATATCCTCATGTCTATCATGTTGAGGTCCTTCACCAAACATTTTACGTTAAATAGCTTCTTTAATATCTTTTAAAGATTAGGTTACAGCCTTGTAGGCATTACTGGGTGGTAGGACATAAATTTCTCCCTCTCTTTACCCCAGCAAATTAGGAAAAAAAAACGGATAAGTGACAATATTCATAGAACTGATGCCAGATTCTTCCTGAAATATGCTCTCTAGAGGTCACTATATAAAGGGAAAACACTTACGAGTTCAGTGAAATATAAAGGCAACATGCCAGAACAAATAAAACTGTATACTGGAGTCGATTACAGCCAATTCTCTGTTCACATTTCATTATCTACATTCGACTTTCCCGACACCCTTCAACTTCGTTGAGATCTCTTAAGGTAGAATTTTTAATTATATACTATTATTTGTTAGGAAGCCCATGTTTTTACATATGATTATAAAGGTGAAATGTCAAAGATATTTAAGTTTCACTAATGCGATTTAATTATATTCCTTTTGTAAATTGACACAATGAAAACATGGAATTGGCTAGAAGACATTTAGGAAAGTTCAGATATGTCTCATTTGCATTCTTTGAAGATTTAAGCCCTTGTTAAAGTTTCAGGTCATTTTTCTATCACCTGAATTCACAAAGAGTTCATGAAGGGACATGATCTGAAGGTTATTACATTAATAAAAAAACAGCAAAGCAAGTTATTATCCATCCAGGGACCCTGACAGTCCTTTCAGGTGAGGCAGAGGTTCACTTGCACCTCCTCCATGTCATCTACTGTATTTGGTGTTCTCGGTAAGGACTCCTATACTGTATATCGGCGAGACCAAACGCAGACTGGGCGATCGTTTCGTTGAACACCTATGTTCATTCTGTCTTGGCCTACGCGATCTCCCCATTGCCAAACATTTTAACTCTTTCCCATTAATTTGCTGACCTTTCTGTCCTGAACCACCTCCACTGAGGCAATATGCAAATTAGAGGAACAGCACATATTTCGCTTGGACAGCTTACAACCCAGCGGTATAAATATTGATTCTCTAATTTCAAGTAATCCTGCAATCCCTCTCTCTCTCTCTCTCTCAAACCCGGCCCCACCTTAGTTAACCTGCCTGTTCCACTGTTCACATCCATATATCCCTTAGTTATCATCTCTTCCACAACTAACAATGGATTAAGTGGGCTCCACCTTTTTTTGCTCATCGGTGCCAGCTCTGATTTGTTCTGAACCTTTTCTTACCTCTAGTTTCCCTCCCCCCGACTCCCAGACTGCAGAAGGGTTTCGACCCGAATCATCGCCTATACCTTTTCTCCAGAGATGTTGCCCGACTCGCTGAGTTACTCC
This sequence comes from Amblyraja radiata, assembly GCF_010909765.2. Classification (NCBI taxonomy): domain Eukaryota; kingdom Metazoa; phylum Chordata; class Chondrichthyes; order Rajiformes; family Rajidae; genus Amblyraja; species Amblyraja radiata. Next base: position 17,519,681 of record NC_045972.1, on the reverse strand, counting down.
AGCATTTTGTGTCTTCAGTGTAAATCAGCAGCTGAAGTTCCTTCCTACACAAAACAACTTATTACATCTAGACTCTTTTGTCATAGGAGAGTCAACAATATTTCATCTTCCGACATGCAATTGGGGGTCAGAAGTGATTCCATTTGTCCAGTCACATTTTGCAAACGGATCTTAGGGGTAGGCATTTGCCTACTGGTTGGGTGCTAAATAATTTTAGTTTAGTTTAGAGATACAGTATGGAAACAAGTCCTTCAGCCCACCGAGTCCACTCTCACCAGCAATCACCAGTACACTAGTTCTATTCTACACACTAGGGACAATTTACAGAACACAACGCTACAAACCTGCCATCTTTGGAATGTGGAAGGAAAATGGAGCACTTGGAGAAACAGGGAGAACGTGCAAACTCCATTCAGATAGCATCCAGAATCAGGATTGAACCTGGGTTTCCCGAACTGTAAGGCATCAACTCAGTCGCTGTGCCACTGGGCTGTCCTTCACCACTGTTCCACCCCATGATTTCTGCGATAAACTGCACAGGTTGAACTTTGCATCTAAAATTTGCTTCCATTGAACTCAATAGGACTGAATTTCAAAAGCAAGATTCAACACGCATGTAACTGTATCATCCATTTAGAGCATACAATAAAGGATACATTTAGAGGATGAGTCCTGACCCAAAACCTTGTTTGTCCATTCCCTCCTCAAATGCTGCCTAACCCACTGCCTTCCTCCAGCACTCTGTGTTTTGCTTAGGATTGCACCATCTGTGGTTTTTGTGTCTCCAGGGACGGATTTCTCTACCCTTGACTATTACATCTTGTCCATGTGCTAGACGAGGGCAATAAACTAACCACAAAATTCCAAAGAGAGTCTCCTTGACAAACAAAAAATCTGATATCACATATTCCGAATCATCTCACAGGATAGGATGTGTTTTAGAAAATGTAGAAGTAAAGGGACAGCGTGAGGAGCTGCTGGTTTGAATATGGGAGAGAGTGTAGATGCAATATATCAACTGAAGATAATATATTAAATGGCCATATGGAAAAGAAAGCAGAGAACAAATGGAACATTCCTGAGCTTGCTAAGGTTTAAAGTGGAGGACAAATTGTAATCCAGTGTTTTCTTTGGAAGTGGTACAATGATGCTACTGTAATCCTCACAGGGTCTGGTGAGAGAGACAGCAACCCAAACCTGCAGATGAGACAATATGGAAAAATGGTTTTCCATTGCTTCATACTGGAAGATAAAGTCGCTGCATACTTATATGTATATATTATTTCTCTTTAAATGACAATTTAAAACAAAATTAATTTAAATATTTGCCATGCCCATCTCTAATTTGTAAGAATTAACTAAATTTCCAATTTGTCAATAATTCCTTGTGAATTGCACAGCAAAATGTTGTAGATATCAGTCAAATATCATTCTTGGTGCATTAAATTAGCAAAGGGAAATGTGAGTAACTAAAATGATGATAGATGAGTCATATTAATGCAGCCATAGAGTCATACAGTCATACAGCATGAGAACAGGCCCTTCGGCTCAACTTGCCCATGTGGACCAAGATGCCCCATCTACACTAGTTCTACCTGCAAGCTTTTCGCCCATGTCTCTCTAGAACCTTCCTATCCATGTTCCTGTCCAAATCTCTTCAAACTGTCTTTATAGTACCTACCTCCGCAGGCAAGTCATTTCATATAGCCACTATTCTCTGTGTGAAAAAGTTGACCCTCAGGTTTCCATTAAATCTTTCCCCTCTCACCGATAACATGTCTTCTGATTCTTGAGTGGAAAAACACTAGTTTCACTGGATAACTGATTTTTTTCTCTAAATGTAAAAGCTATCCTCACATTTTCTTGCTTCAATTACATTTGGACACTCACAAAACCTGGAACGACATGTATTAGAAGGGAACAAAGTAACTGCAGATCAGACATAAAATGAGTCATCTGAAGTCATCAGTTAAAATATTTGCATGAATTGAAAATCTTTTCTTTACTGTGTTTTGTTGTTAGCAGATAAAATGTCCCAACATTTGTGCTATGGCACTTTTAATACTTAGTAATAAGTATTACAATTTTACATTAAGTCACTTGTGCAGATGGATTATGTGATAGAAAATATTTCCATCTCAAGAGGTCAAACATAATTAACCTGTTTTACAATGTACCAATACATCTCTCTGTTTTTCATAATTAACTTCATAAACTATAAGTGATTAGAAACTATACCATAACTTGAGGCTGTAAGACATAAAGAAACCTTATCGAGTTCAATCATACTGTCACAGCAATTTTCTTCCCAAAACATTGATTTTAAAAAGACTGTACCACACAATGCAATATGTTAAGATTTACTGCCTATTCTCTTCAGCACTGATAAGTTTAAAGTGGCAAAGTCATTCAGCTGCCCATGTATCACAAACCAATAACATGTAAAGACTTATTCAGGATTATTGTCTTTGAATTAACAGAAGATTGAGCAACAAGTCAGAAATGAAATGTGAGCTTGCAGAATATTCCCAGCATCAGTCGTGGGAACCATATGCGGTATTTATAGAAGTATATTTTAAAATGAATCAATTTCATGGACCAGTGGCAGCAAAGGTTGAAGCTTCTGAACACCGGAAATATTTGATTATTTTTCTTCCATTTAACAAAGTATTACAACCATTATTGGACTATTGAATGTATAAACTGTTTTGTGGCATTGGTTTGGTACATGACAGCGATACAATAAATGCAAGGCTACATTGTCCATTTCCACTTTAATAATCATCTTCTCTCCATTTCAGCTCATCCATGGTTGATACCTTTATCAATGCTCGCAATAACTCTGGTCTATTACACTGCTAAACTGGCTGGTATCCTGCAATTCGTTCACAAAGCTATGGATCCTCCAAAAGATTACAAGAAGGATTCATAGAAACATACAGAACAGAACATTAACCATTGGTGCTCTTGCTGGTTATCCAATTAATGAAGGTGTTGCTTTCAATGGTGGAGTGGTTATGTTTGGGTTAGACCAAAAGTCCATGAGAAAAGAACCTAATCATCAGAACTTACGTTTGTCATCCTTATCCTTCTAGGGTTTCTAGCATTTACAAATAGTTTGTACAAAGTTCTTCATTAAATATTTAGCAGCTTTTCAGAGAGGAGAAAGAAAGGTTTTCATGGATTCCAGGTGTAAACATCTTTTAGCCAAGAAATGAAAAGGTGGACTCATATACAACTGCAAGACCAAACAAAGGCTAGGCGATCATTTCGCTGGACACCTTCGCTCAGTCCGCCTGGACTTAACTGATCTCCCAATTGCTAAACACTCTAATTCCCCTTCCCATTCCCACACTGATCTTTCTGTCCTCGGCCTCCTCTGTTGTTAGAGTGAGGCCAAATGCAAATTGGAGGAACAGCATCTCATATTTTGCTTGGGCAGCTTACAACCCATGGGTATAAAATTGATTTCTCTAACTTCAAGTAACCCCTGCATTTTTCCATCTTTGCACCACTTCCCCATCACACCAGCTTTATGTTCTCATCTAGCAAACAGCTAACAATGTTACCCTTTATCATTGTTACTTTTTTTGCACATCTTTCATTAATTTGTTCTGTGTCTCTCTACCTCATCGTTTATATCTTTCCTTTCCCTTTCACGGGACTTTGAGCCTGAAGAAGGGTCTCGACCTGAAACGTCACCCATTCCTTCTCTTTAAAGATGCTGCCTGTCCCGCTGAATTACTCCAGCATGTTGTGTCTATCTTCGGTTTAAACCAACATCGCCAGTTCCTTCTTACCCATTTTATCTTGTTGCTTTCACGTTGCCAATTGCAAGATTTTGCTCAGCACACATTGATGGTCATGGTTCCTACACCACAGGTAACAGACACTATGCTTCTTAAATACTGTAAAGAAATCTGGCTTATAGTGAAGCCATGAAAGCAACAGAAAAACAGTAAAGAAGGGTTTAAATTATAAAAAAACTGGAAGCCTACAGCCCCCTCAAAAGTTTTCAACAACTGACTGATTTACTGAGAACCTAGTGTTCACTATCCTCCTGTCCACCTCAGTCAGAAGTGGATGTGGGTATACTCACTGCTGGTTGGGTTGCATTTTGTTATTTTAATTTTCCACCAGTCCAAACATCACCACTTTTCCCATAGCTGGGCTATGGATTTACCCTCAATTCAATTGTGTTGGGCTTGGGGTACTCTGGCTCATCATTCCACACATCATTGGCAGTATTCGCCAATCTTTTTAGACTCCAGAAGAACAGCAATCAATGCACAATGTAGAAATAAGGAAATGCAGATGCTAGTTCGTACCAAAGATAGACACATAGTGCAGGAGTAATGCCACCCGTCCCTTTTCTCCAGAGATGCTGCCTGACACTTTAGACTTTCCAGCTACAGTATGGAAACAGGCCCTTCGGCCCACCAAGTCCTCGCTGAGCAGTTAACATTCATACACTAACACTATCCTACACACCAGGGACAATTTACAATTAACAGAAGCCAATTAATCTACAAACCTGTATGTCTTTGGAGTGTGGGAGGAAACCAGAGCACTCGGAGAAAACTCACACAGTCACAAAGAGAACGCACAAACTCCTTACAGACAGCACCCGCAGTCAGGATCGAACCCTGGTCTCTGGAGCAGTAAGGCCAGTGGTGGACTGGCCAGGGTGTCAGCTTGCCCGAAGGCAAGTGGGCCCCTGATGAAGTCATAGCAAGTGATGGCAAGTGGGCCCCTGTTAAATGATAGCATTGTAGTTGTGGGTGGGCCCCCTTTGTCTCCTGGCAACCAATATTTTTAGACCCAGTCCGCAGTACCTCTACCACTGTGCCACTGTGCCGCACTGACCTACTGAGTTACTCCAGCATTTGTTGTCTATCTTTCCCAATCAATTCACTTCTCCTTCTCTATTGCATTGAAAACTTGCCCATCTACAGCTTCAGTGCGGTTTCTCTATCATGATCCTTGCATACCATCACGTTCTTTAATATGTAAATTAACGCAGAAGTTTGACTATGTGTGGCTAATACCAAACAGCAGTGAAAACATTATTTGCATCCGTGGAACAAATTGTTTATGGCCTGGCCTCATCCTGTGGGGATCGGCAGTTGGTGGAATGTGTGCACTGCATTTTAAAGAGCTTTACATTTCGTAAGGCTTGCAGGATTTTACAAGGGGATGGAAATTACTTCCCAGCAGGGTGGTTATATATATTTAAAGCAGATCTTAAGTGTTTCTATTGTTCATGATTTGTCAGAATATAAACAGTAATTAGCAATTAATCTGAGCAATAATCTTACTGCTGTTAAATAAATTGCATTGGAGCTGTGCTATAATTAAGGACTTGCATTTATGTAACATTTGTTACCACTCCATTTAGCACACAGCACTTGCTATTCATTCAAGATCCCTTATGAATCGTAGAATCACACAAAGTAAAAATAGGTCGGTGCACGTGCAGGCTATTGAAGTTTCAAGTGTCTCACCACAATAATTTGTCCTCAAATTGCTGACTTCACTTGATTTTCAAATGCCTTTTCTAAGCTTCCATCACCATCTTAGCCTGTGCATTCAATAATACTTTATTGTCACATGTACCTAGGTTACAGTGAAATGCTTTGTTCTTGCACATAGTACACCGTATAGAGCAGCATGATGGTGCAGCGGTTGAGTTGCTGCCTTACAGCGTATGTAGCTTTGGAAACCTGGGATCGATCCTGGCTAGGTATGCTGTCTGTACCAGTGGCTGAAATCCCGGGGGCACCAGGGGACACACGTCCCCCCTCTGTTTTGAGAGGTGGGGGGGCGATCCCCCCCCAATTTTTTGTAATCCGGATTTTAAAATCCGGTGAAATCTCCGCTTTCCGCGAGACTGGGGGTGGCACTGCTGATCGACGGCGCCGATTGGACAAGAGAGACGTCGGTCAGCAGGCAATGGAGGCGGGACATGATGATTCAGTGCGATGATTGGAGGAGGGAGGTGTTGGTCAGAGGCGAAAGTAGGGGGGTGGGACTGAGGATAGAGCGCGGTGATTGGAGGAGGGATATGTGCCTGCGCCTCATCCGCAGCCAGGATCGATCCCGGCCAGCTGTCTGGCGCTGCAATCGCTGCCGAACCGCCACTGGACCATCCACGTCTCCACCCGAGTGCCCCCCACGCCCGGGGGTGGCCAGAGACGTCAGGAGTCAAACCGGCACAGTGCCCCCAGGCCCGCAGCCAGCGCAGAGAAGCAGCGCTAAACCCAGCTCAACTCTGCCTGTCCCACCAGGTTAACCTACAGCCCTGCCTGGACTTAAGGGAAATATGGCCAAGGCTTACTGTAAACAAGTGCCAGAGACAGTGTGAGATTTAAACACATCTTTAATGAGCACTAGAAACTTAACAGCATTGAGGACGACAGGTTGTCAGTGCATCCTAGCTGCTCGAGCTGGCAGTGCCGGGAACGAGTGTTAGTATAAGTGTTATAGTGGGGTGGAGTTAGTAATGCTGGCTTATGTGTGATTGGTTCACATGCATCATCAATCTACACTTACAGCCAGTGCGGAGAAGCAGTGCTAGCTCCATGGCTCCGGACTGGTATTCACAATGTATGCAAAGAGTCACCACCAGTATCTGATGCCGACAAAGTAATAAAGGTACACATTAAAGTCCCGATGGGCCCTCTCAGTTCTTGACACCCCCAACCTTCCCTCCGCTGGGTCACTCTTTATTCTCAGCGGCCCTGCAGCCTCTCTGCGGCCCGACCGCCTCTCCTCCTCATACAGTGAGTCATCCCTCTCCTCTCCAGCCCTTTAGCCTTCCATAACTTACCACTTGGAATCATATCTCATCTCCTCTCTTTTATATCTCTACAGATTTTTAAAAAATGATTAGAAGGAATTTTCACCTCAGCACTGGAATGGAAGTGAAAATCAGATGAGTTCGGTAATGGACGGGCTAATTGTCTTTAGCAGCTAATTGCATATGGAGCAGAGGTGGAAATTAACTTCATTATATCAAAGGATTAAGCAATATTGGACTAAATGATGGTTTGTTTTGTAATACAATATCTCACACACGTAGCTTAATGGAAGTTTCCTTTCCATGGTTGGATATGTGACAACACAGAAATCCGACCCAGCACTGAATCAAGCACTTGGAACGGTGCCAAATTTGCACCTGCTTCCAACACCTTTTCAGACTGTGAATTACAAATTACCACAACTTGCTGCATACAATTCAATTCCCCTCAGGTATTTTTCCTCAGGATTTAAACTTGCATGCTTATTTGTCCAAAGATAGACACAAAATGCTGGAGTAACTCAGCGGGTCAGGCAGCATCTCTGGAGAAAATGAATAGGTTTCAGGTTGGGGCCCTTCTTCAGACTTCTTCCACAGGTTAGTCCAACCAGTTCAGCATTTTGTTTTTGGAAAACTCTTGAAATAATATTAAATCTCCCCTTAACCTTCCCTACTATTCCATTTTCTCCAGGTTCTCCACATAACTGAGCAGCCTATTTGGTTACCATCCCAGTAAATCTCTGTATCTGTCAAAACCATGGGCATCTTGCAAAAAGAATGACCAGAATTGGTTACAATTATCTAATAATCTATGAGGCCAATAATCTATGAGGGTTTTGTAGTATTTTATAAAGTCATAACGGATAGGAGTAGAATTAGGCCATTCGTCCAATCAAGTCTGCTCCGTCATTCAATCATGACTGATGTATCTCTCCCTCCTAACCCCATTCTCCTACCTTCTCCCCATAACCTCTGACACCTGTACTAATTAAGAATGTGCCTCTATTTTGAAAAACCAAGGATCGTTTATTGTTTTTTTAACAGCTCATTGAGTTTCCCTGCTTGCTTCAAGGACTTGTGCATTCTTGCATACATAGAAATGTCCACAGTTAGTGATAGCTGCCTTTAATGGTTCAGGTTGATTAAAGTGCCAATCGCAGCACTGGGAGATTTCTCAGCTCTATTGTGACTTTGTTGTACTTGTTTTTAGAGCACGGTTTAAATGTTAGCTTCCCTGTACAATAACTGCTCATTAATTTCTCAGTCTGATCACAGAAAGTTATTCAAAAAGTTATTATTCAGAAAGTTATTCAGCTAAGCAATCTTTATAAAAATTATTAGTCGTGAAAAATGTTTTTTATGTGCCTATAGAATTAGCTGTGAGTAGCTTGCCAGCATCTTCAATATAATCTGTGATACCCAAATGTACAGTAACAGTTTAATAGTTTATTTAATAGTTGAAGTATTCATTTTATACATCCACACAGGGGAAGTCAAGAAAACATTTTTATTCTTCTGAAGAAGGGTCTCGACCCGAAACGTCACCTATTCCTTCACTCCATAGATGCTGCCTCACCTGCTTAGTTTCTCCAGCAGATTTATCTACCTTCGATTTTTCCAGCATCTGCAGTTCCTTCTTAAACATTTTTATTTAAAATGTAAGTTGTTCCAATCTGCATAGGACAGTTTGAAAAGGTCTGAATGCAGACTCAAGTGAAGCTTGCACTAGGGATAAATATTAAAGGGGAATTATGTACATGCCAACAGTGCAGAATGTATGCAATCCAAAATTGGCTAGCCCATTCAAAGAGACGGCACAGACAAAATAAGTTGAGCTGCCTCCATCTATGTTGTATTAATATCTGAAATGAAATCAAATCATCAACATTGAAAGTGCAATTTAGATCTAGCTCAAATTCCTCACCAAGATTCAGTCTCGAGATGACGTGTGGAACAAGCTGGTGATTTATAGGTCAGATTTGCATCACATTGTTGTGAGTGTGATATATAGCGAAGTCCAAGTAACTTTTCTGATTTTTCTTTCTTGAATTAATGGATGGAAGGTGAGAGATCAATTTCTACGCATGAGATACATGAAAAATATAAGAAAATCTTGAATGGTTGGGATCCCAATAATTGACATTATTGTTTTTGAAATCTGGAAAGAAAGAACATCATGAATAAAATTGATTTGTTTCAAATACAATAATTGGAAAAATACCAATTATTGTGGAGAAAAATAGTGTTTAAATACACACTGGCAAATTAATACCTGAAGCAATATAAAGTTATTTAAAATATATTCTCATCACTGACACCACATAATATGCATTATAAGTGTTTTATTACATAAAATCTATTTTATAATGTTGATAACAAGATTTCTTTAGCGCTGTTACCACTATTTATGAGATTTTCTTTACAGGAAACCCAATGATTTTTAAAAGCCTTCAATGATCAGAAAGGACTGATAGTGGCTTCAACGATTTACAAAGTAGAACATTCGTTGGGGATTAGAGGTTTATTTAAATCCTGTTCCTCATTAAGACACAAAACCCCACACAAAAGCTAATTAATGTTTTTCTGTCATGTTATTTTGATTCATATTTCCTGTCTGGAAACATGAAAATGGGAGCCAGGCCAAGAAGAGACAACAGCAGGGCCATTGAACAGGCAGAGACTTGCCATGGTGGAACAGACCAGACAGGCTTTCTGTTTTTGAGGAAGCAGGAACTTTCCATATAGGCGTAGTAAGCTCCAAAATGTTGTCCGTGGGGAAATGAAAATACTGAGTCTTGCTGTTTTCTACTCAGGAAAGATTTTTTTGTAAGACAAACTTGTCTCTTTTGTTCTTGCAAGCAGTAAAATCAACTCTTGGGGAAGGGGCGCAAACTGCAAGCAAATACATTCACACAGCAAAGTTACCTATTAAACAATTAATATGAAAAAGACACTCAAGTACTTTAACAACAGTTATTTCCAATTTGTGTTACAAGGCGTTGTGAACAGGAAAAAAACATTGCAGTTTGATGCTCAGATGACAAATTATATTTTAAATACACAAATGCCTTCTAGTTAAAGAGTCTTTCATATTTATTTTATATGTCCTCTCTCTGTAATACACTTTGAACTATCTATGGAGTTTCTTTCAGGTTGAGCTAACAAATAGGCATCAAACTGGATGCAATGTTGTGATGCAACCACATGAGAAATCTATAGCTGGCATAAGCAAGATGTTTCTGTTATATGTAGTTGACAGCCCTTTCATCATATTTATGATTCAATTACATTTGAAGGTCTAAATTAACAACTGGGAATGTAGCCATTCCAGCACTTGTTTTCTTCTGTTGCTGATTTGAGTTCAAGCATTGGGCGACATATACTGTAAGTTAAACTTGGCAGTGATGTGTGTGATGATTTGTTTTGCTGGTTCCCACTAGGTGTGATTCCTAATGCAGGAGGAACCATATACCTCAGGGAAATTCAACATGCACTTGTCTCTCATGGCCTGCAGTAAGTTAATTCCCTATTGCTTGAACCCTGGTTAGTTTTGAAACTTGTAGAATTAATTTTCTGCCTCTATCCTAATTTTATGTTCTTTTAAATCTAGTATTAATTTTATCTCTGTTAAAATGGTTATGGACCCAATCTGAATGTTTCAAATATCTAACAAAATCGTACACGACCGCGAGCTTAGACTTCAATTGGTTACCGCAAAATAATTGCGTTATTATGTTAGAATATAAAGACATTTTGAAATGTTTCCCACAGAGAGGTTTCATCAACCTTTCATCATTAAACTCTTACAGGTGGCCAGTTACTCTTGCTCAGAAGGTTGAGAAGTGTTGGAATGATGGTGCAACAGTAACGCCAGAGACTACCGGTTAGATCCTGACTATGTCTATAGGGAGATTGTACGTTCTCCCTGTGACCTGCGTGGGTTTTCTCCGGGAGCTCTGGTTTCCTCCCACACTCGAAAGACGTAAAGGTATGTAGGTTACCTGGCCTGGTAAAAATTATAAATTGTCCCTAGTATGTGCAGTATAATGTTAGTGTGCGAGGATCGCTGGTCATCATGGACTCGGTGGGCCGAAAGGCCTGTTTCTCTAAACTAGGTTGGACTAACTTGGATTGTTTTCTCTGCAAAGTCAGACGTTGAGAGAAGACCTGATATAAATGCATACATTTATGCGAGGCATAACTAGGGTAGACAGTCAGAACCTTTATCCCAGGGTGGAAATATCAAGGACAAAAGGGCATAAGTATAAGGAAAGTAGAACAATGTTTAAAGGAAATGTGCGAGGCAAATTAACAGAGAGTAATGGGTGCCTAGAACTCTCTGACAGGGATGGTGGTGGAGTCAGATACGATAGTGGCATTTAAGAGACTTTTAGATAGGCACATGGTTAAGTAGGGAATGGAGGGATATAGATCAGGTGCAGGCAGAGGAGATTAGTTTATAGTTGGACATCATGCTTGGCACAGTCATAGTGGGCTGAAAGGCCTGTTCCTGTGCTGTAAAATCAACATGTTCTATGTTCAATGTAACAGCAGAGCCTTTGAGTGATTGAGAATAAAGGTGTTGGTAGTCCAAGACCTTAGACCTGGCATGAAGTTATACTATATCTGGCGGCACTGATCCCTGCACTTCCATGACCTGAATGACCGACTGCAGGCATCTCAACCTACAAAAACACCACCTACTCTCTCTTTCCAAATCATCCAAATTCATTAGAAGATAAAGAGGAATCAATATTAGTGTCCTCTCCCAGGACAACATCCTGAGTATTGAGTCGTTAGTTACACTCAATTGGTTACATTGGAAGGTTAAGTCATTCATATGCCTAACACCAAACTCCTGAAACAGATACAAAGTGCTGGAGTAACTCAGCAGGTCAGGGAGCACCTCTGGACAAAAAGGATGGATGATGTTTCGGGTTGAGACCCTTCTTCAGACTGAAAGTAGTGGGGAAGGAACTGGAGGTAAGAAAAGGCCAGAAAGAAGCAGGGTCAGCAACAGATGACCTAGGAAGGGTAGAGCCCGTAATGCCCCATTGTTGACTGGTGGTGATAATGAAGGGTTACAAGGATGTAAACAGTGGAACTAGTAGGACGTCTGGGATGGAGGAGGGGGTGGGGGGGGGGGGAGGGAACGCAGGGGTTACTTGAAATTATAGCAATTAACATTCAAATTGCTGGGTTGTAAGCTACCCAAGCAAAACATGAGCAGGTGCTCCACCAATTTGCATGTGGCCTCACTCGGACAGTGGAGGAGGCCCAGGGCAGAAAGGTCAGCATGGGAAAGGGATGGGGAGTTAAATTGTTTGGTAACTGGGAGATCATGTAGGCCAAGGCGGACTGACATACTGTTCTAACTCTGCCGTAGAAGATTACTAGATACATAGAGGAAAAGATTCAAGGATGTGGTAGAACTTCCTGGAAGAAGTGCAATGTCACCCTCAACTGATGGGATTCTTTGTCGCAAAATCGTTCAATATGGGGAAGAAACATTTGAGATAGGCTATTTGGGCGAAAATAGGTCTACATTAGTGGCAGGGAGTAAGCCAACTCATTAACTACCCGGCCTCATGCCTGGTGGACAGCCACCTGCCCTATTTGTGGAAGAGACTGTGATACCGACACTAACCACCTCAGAATTCAACAAAGCATGAGTGCAAGCAAATCATCCTCGATCGCAAGGAATGCTTAAGAAGAAGATATCAACCAATTTAAGGTGAGAGGGGTAAACTTAAATAGGAACCTGAGGGGAAACTCTTTCACTCAGACGGCGGTGGGTATATGAACTGAGCTGCCCGAGGAAGTAATAAAAAGGAACTGCAGATGCTGGTTCATGCCAAACATAGACACAAAATGCTGGAGTAACTCAACGAGTCAAGCAGCATCTCTGGAAAAATGAATAGCTGACATTTCTGGTTGGGAACCTTCTTCCGACTATAACATCTCTATTAAAAATGTTATAACCTCAATTTAAATGTTTCAAATATTTAACATTATTGTAAACTGGTTTTAAAACAAAGCATGTCACAGGGAGAACCTTCAGACCCTAATTAAAATGTAATTAATGTTTCCAATACAAAGAAAATCAGGCAAATGAAGGAATACAATGGCTTCAATATGGCTGCAAGCTCGGACTTCAATTTGAATTGAACACTTTGTTCTGACTCTGCCATGGGGGAAGATTACTGGATACACAGAGGAAAAGATTCAGGGATGTGGTAGAATTTCCTGGAAGAAGCGCAATATTCACTCTTACTGATGAATTATTAGAGTTCTCAAAGGTTCCACGGTTTTAAGAAATCTCAATTATTACTTAGTAAAATCTCAATGAAGGAGTGCACAATGGCACAGCGGTAGAGTTGCTGCCCTACAGCACCAGAGACGCAGGTTCGATCCTGACTACGGGTGCTGTCTGTAAGGAGTTTATGCATTCTCCCAGTGACCGCAAGGGTTTTCCCTGGGTGGTCCAGTTTCCCCCCACACTCCACAGACATGCAGGTTAGTAGGTTAATTGGCTTTGGTAAAATTGTAAATTGTCCCTCCGGCGTAGGATAGTGGGAAGGGGTCGCTGGTCGGCGCAGATTCGGTGGGCCGACGGGCATGTATTCACGCTGGTAGACAAAAGTGCTGGAGAAACTCAGCAGCTGCAGCAGCATCTATGGAGCGAAGGAAATAGGCAACGTTTCGGGCCGAAACCCTTCTTCAGACTGATATCCACGCTGTATCATTAAAGTCTAAATTAAAGATAGATTGTAATTTTAAGATCATTTTCCAACAGTCTTTTTGGCTTCAGGTAAAGACACATTTGATTGAATAGTACTGAGTATAAGTGAAGCTGATGAAGCTAAGTCAAATCATGATGGAAATGTGTTTAGTTGCACGCCATAATAGTGAAAGACACCCATCAATATTGTGCATCCTCTCACGTTTCTCTGCTGTAACGTGTGCTCAGATACGCAGTTGATCAGCGTCCACATTTCTTAATAAACAGGAATATTTCCAACCAATCTCACATTGGCTGGATCTACTTACAGGAGCCTGAAAATTGTAACATCCAGGTACAGGAACAGCCTCTTCCCGACAGCCATCAGGCTACTAAACATGACAACCTCATATAAGCTCTGAACTACAATAGACTATTATTATTATTATTGCACTATTATTGTTTGTATTTTGAGTATGTGTATATGCGTATATATACATATATATAAATATATGTGAGTATGTGTATATATACACACTGAACTTTTTTTTTCTCTCTCTTGTTTATCATATTATTTACAGTGTACTATGTTTACATATTCTGTGGGGCTGCAGCAAGCAATAATTGAATTGTTCTATCTGGGACATATGACAATAAAACACTTTTAACTCTTGAACATTAGTATTTCAGTCACAAAGAAATGTAACGTTGTAGTGGCGCTTTGTAACTGGATAATATCCATTTACAATGTAAACTGTTAATAATCAAAATTAATCAAAAATAATTTTAAACCATTTAATTCTCCATTTTCATTATTTTAAGCTATCCCAATGTGTTTCTGACCAACAATAATGTATTTATACTTAATTCTGTCCCTTTCCAAGCCCTCCTTTCTATTTTCTGCTTAAATTGGGAACATTGAAAAATTGGATGAAATCTACTTCCATTTTAATTAGTCAATGGAAACCAAGAGCTCCACAGATTAACCTTGTCACCTCGTAAGTAACCTTTAGTATAATCCTTTTGTGTCAAGTGAAAAATGTACTTATATTTCAAGATAATTTACCATACCTCAATTCAGGCATCTCACAGTAGATGAAATATTAGACCTCTAGTGGCTCCTACTTTAAGTTTTTAATGTTTTTATGAAGTGAACCAGAAATACTTGTCCATACTTTGCACCAATGTTCTTGTTTGCTCACTTATTAGCAGCAAAAATGGTTCAATATTTATTAACTGCCGCAGTTACATTTAGTACAAATTGAACTTTTTTCTTAGTTAAAAACATAAATTCTTCACAAGATGTCTTTACTGTTTTACGGTATGGAAGCAGCCAGCCATGGTTTAAAACACCAATCAACAATGCAGAACAATACACAACAGAGGAAACATATTTGGCTTTCAGATTTGAGATTTTTATTATTCCGAGGAATGTTTCCTAACCTCGCAATTATCCAGAGTATCTCAATTGCACAGTAAGCCTTTTTAGTACTTGGCAATTTCCTTTGGATGCTTTGCTCAATGACAGGCTAATTAGGTCTTTGTCTGGTCCTTTGAGGGCACAGGATAGGTCACATGGAGAACTGCTGAGAGAATTCATTAGATAAATTAAAAGTTATATAATTACATCTAAATTTGTCCCATTTCATTACTTGCACAAAAAATGCAAATCCAAATCTGTTTCCAGTCATCAATTTTTCTGCCAACAGAGATTGTATGAAGAGTGACAAAAATATTGAGCAGAGCTAAGTACATACTTCTGGCTGCATTTTGAAGAATTCAATTAAACTGTGGACCTGAATTACAGTTCTGATAAGTCCCTCAACCAGAAAACATCCAGAAATCCATTTTATAATGAAGAAACATTTGAAACTCATGAATAATGTTTCTTTATATGCAATAATTACATACAGGAAACCAATTAAATCTAAGAAAAATAATCGTTTTCCTGAAGCCCTGGGAAAGGAAAAATATGGAGTGGGAATATCATGTAGGGATTGCAAAGTGATATGTGTAAAATATCCCTTCACAGTGCAGCATTGTTTGGGCTTATTTGTCATTATATGAATGTTCATGTGCTCTCATATTAAATGGGTTTAACAAACTGGGGCTGGAAAGTTTCAAAAGTAATTCTGATTTACTTCCACAGTTTTAGATTTTGGTTTTATTTTTATTTTCTCTCTTCCTTACTCTCATACTGTTGGAGAACTAACTTATAGCACAACTGCTTATCTGGGACACAGTCATGAGTGGCTGTGATTCCTGGAGTCTCTCAGATGGTGATAGTTTCCTCTGTTGTAATGTTTATCCCGAAATGGGAATGTTGCCACTTGGGCAGCACAGTGGTGCAGCGGTAGAGCTGCTGCCTCACAGTGCCAGGGACCCGGGTTCGATCCTGACCTCGAATGGTGTCCTGTTCCTTGCGACTGCTTGGGTTTTCTCCAGGTCCTCTGGCTCCCTCCCATCTTGCAAAGACGTGCAGGCATTTAGGTTAATTGGCTTCTGTAAATTGCCCCTAGTATGTAAGATGTGAAAGTGGGATAAGATAGAATGAGTGTATGGGTTTGGTGGACCGAAGGGCCTGGTTCCACGCTGTATTTCTAAACTAAACTAAACTAAAAGTACTTTATCAGCAGATTAAATAAATCCCAATGAATTGACTTTTACATCATTTATTTACTTACAGTACCATATGCAGACAACCCTAGTAATGCCACGAATTAACCATCCTTAATGCTGCTAATCTAAGTAAGAATATATTAACTGACCATGTTAGAAAAATAGAAACATAGAAAATAGGTGCAGGAGTTGGCCATTCGGCCCTTCAAGCCAGTACCGCCTTTCAATATTATCATGGCTGATTGTCCAAAATCAGTACCCCGTTCCTGCTTTCTCCCCATATCCCTTGATTTTGCTAGCCCTAAGAGCTAAATCTAACTCTCTCTTGAAAACATCCAGTGAATTGGCCTCCACTGCCTTCTGCGACTCTCTGGGTGTAAATGTTTTTCATCATCTCAGTCCTAAATGGCTTACCCCTTATTCTTAAATTGTGACCCCTGGTTCTAGACTCCCCCAACATCAGGAATATTTTTCCTGTATCTAGCCTGACCAATCCCTTAAGAATTTTATATGGTTCTATAAGATCCTCTCTCATCCTTATAAATTCTAGTGAATACCAAGTGAATATAAGCCCAGTCGATCCATTCTTTCATCATATGTCAGTCCTGCCATCCCACATGTTTGCAGGCATGGAGCCAAAAACAAGCTAGAGAACCGAAGGGTGAAAGCAAAATAATGAACCAGCAGGACTTTTATATTGGCCCAATAGTCACATGTAAGTAATGAAACAAACTTCTGCGCCTCCCAAGAAAGATTGTTTTGCACTTTTCACTTTCAGGCACAGTGGCGCAGCTGGTAGAGCTGTTGCCTCGCAGTGCTAATGGCCCAGGTTCAACCCTGACAACCTAAGTTCTAATGCTGGTTTAAATCAAAGGTAGACACAAAATGCTGGAGTAACAGCGGGTGAGGCAGCATCTCTGGAGAGAAGGAATGGGCGATGTGATATACCTGTCTATGCACACATAAATGTATGCAAAAGGTTAGCTTTGGAACAAGTGACAAGAATAAATAAACTTTCTCTCCAGGAAAATGGGATGATAATTTGTTGACTGCTGGAAAATTTGTGTAATGCTCTTACACATTGAATTGAAGAAAATGGTATTTTGTGTATAATTCAAGCAGATTTATCTAAAAAATCAATATATTCCATAAGATTGGTTTCTGCAGTACATAACTCGTCCAAGCTGACACACATTTTGTTAAAGTTATTTAAGACTGGAATGGACCTACAGGTTTTATATTGTGTTAATGATATAATGATATAATGAATAAGTTTATTGGCCAAGTATGTACACATACAATGAATTTGCCTATGTGCTCTGCTTGCAAGTAACAACATGACATACAGTAACAATTAAGAATGACACATAAAACATTAAACATTAAACATAAAACTTTATAGTTTAAACATGTGAATGAAATAAAATACCAGAACAAAAGGAGGCTACAGACTTTTGGTTATTGAGTAGGGCTACTGCTCGTGGAAAAAAGCTTTTATGTCCGGCTGTGGCGGTTTTGACAGTCCGGAGTCACCTTCCAGGGGGAAGTGCTTCAAAGAGTTTGTGGCCAGGGTGAGAGGGGTCGGAGATGATCTTACCAGCTCACTTCCTGGCCCTTGCAGTGTACAGTTTGCCAATGGGGGGAAGGTTGCAGCCAACAACCTTCTCATCTGATTGGAAAATTCGCTGCGGCCTCCTGATGTCGTGCTTGGTGGCTGAGCCAAACCAGACCATGATGGAGAAGGTGAGGACAGACTCTACGATGGCAGTATATAAGTGGACCATCATTGCCTGTGGCAGATTGTGTTTTAATAATTTTATATTATGTAAAATTAGAATTAAAATTGAAAGGTTTAGAAGGATATCGGCCAAACGCAGGCAGATACAATTAGTATCAATGGGCATCTTGGTCAGTGGGAGCAAGTTGGTTCGAAGGGCCATTTCCATGCTGTATGACTCTAAAATTATATTAAGACTTGTTTTTGAACAGTACTAACAGGATGTTTAAGACATGGCAAAATAATGTGATTTATGGGCCTGTCCCACAGGCGACTTTTTAACTGCCTGCAGGAGACTATGCGGTTGCCACATGTTCGGGGGTGTTTGCTGGGGAGTCGCCTTCATGGTCGTGAGGAGTTCCCACATTCTGGGAACTAGTCGTGGCCTCATTATAGTCGCCGAGAGTTTTTCAACATGTTGAAAAATTAGCGGCGACCAGAATGAAGTCGCCGTGGAGAGTAGCGAGAATTCTTGTACCATAGGTGCGTCGCCAGGAGGTCCTGGTGGGTTGCCAGGAGGTCGAAGGTTCTCATAAGTTCTTCGTAGGTTGTAGCCGGTGCTGACCGGTGAATTTCATTGGCTCATTGGGAAAAAAAACCTAAGCAGTATTTTTCAGAACCAAGGTATAACCGACCGGTAATGTGAAATGTCCGCCGAGCTTCACAGCCGTGTATCGACCACTCTGCTGGCTTCTTAAAAGTTGTCTCCATTCCCTCTCACTCCCTCTCCCCCCTTCTCCCCCCTCTCCTCCCCCCCCCCCTTTTAAAGGACACCATACACTGTGCTTTAGCCATCTTAATTATAGCGCCAACCTTCTTGTTCATCGTGGTGTGTTTCTCAAGAGTCAAGAGAGTTTTATTGTCTTGCGTCCCAGATAGGACAATGAAATTCTTTATTGATGCAGCACAACACAATATGTAAACATAATACAGAACGGGAGATAAAAGTCCAGTGTGTCTATAGACCATAGACCATATATACACAATAAATAACAGATAAAGTGCAATAGTAATAATAGACAGTTATTGTTCAGAGCTTATTTGATGTTGTATTTAATAGCCTGATGGCTGTGGGGAAGAAACTGTTCCTGAACTGGGATGTCACAGATTTCAGGCTCCTGTACCTTCTTCCTGATGGCAATGGAGAGATGAGTGTGTGACCAGGATGATGTGGGTCTTTGATGATGTTGGCAGCCTTTTTGAGGCAGCGACTGCGATAGATCCCTTCGATGGTGGCGAGGTCAGAGCCAGTGATGGACTGGGCAGTGGTCACAACTTTCTGCATTGTTTTCCGCCTGTCCTGGATGTTCAAGTTGCCGTAGCACACCATGATGCAGCCAGTCAGTATGCTCCCTACTGTGCACCTGTAGAAGTTCGAGAGAATCCTCCTTGACATACCGACTCTCCGTAATATTCTCAGGAAGTTGAGGCGCTGATGTGCCTTCTTTATAATTGCATCAGTACGCTGGGACCAGGAAAGATCTTCGGAAATATGCACGCCAAGGAATTTGAAGTATTTGACCCTTTCCACCATATAAATGGGATTGTGGGTCCCTATCCTGCCCCTTCCAATGTCCACAATCAGTTCCTTGGTTTTGCTGGTGTTGAGAGCCAGGTTGTTGTGCTGGCACCATTTGGTCAATCGGTCGATCTCACTTCTATACTCTGACTCATCACCATCTGTGATTCGTCCCACAACGGTGGTGTCGTCGGCGAACTTGATGATGGAGTTCGCACTATGTCTGGCTATGTTCACACTATATCTGTATCACATTGGCTTTGCACCCTGTGAATTTCACTCAGACAGCGTTCCCCCCACTTGTCCTGTCCCCCGCCTGCATAATGCACTGATGAAGGAAGCGATGTGTGTGTTCCACTGTGACAGTCGCCGTTCCAGTTGCCGGTTTTTCAGGCGACTGCCGGCAACTTAACAGTCGCCTGAAAAATCGCCTAATTGGGAGAGGCCCATAAAAAGGAAGGTGCCACACACTGTAAGTAAGTTAAAACAGTTAAAATCAATCCATCCTCAACAATTTAAACTTTACTTTAGACTTTAGACTAGAGATACTGCTCAGAAACAGGCCCTTCGGCCCACCAAGTCCGTGCCGACAGCGATCATCCTGTACTCTAGTATTATCCTACACACTAGGAATAATTAACAATTTTACAGAAGCCGATTAACTTGCAAATCTGTATGTCTTTGGAGTATGGGAGGAAACGGCGCACCCGGAGAAAACCCCCGCAGTTACAGGGAGAACGTACAAACTCCGTACAGACAGCACCCGTAGTCAGGATCGAACCTGGTTTTCTGGCACTGTATGGCAGCAGTTCTACATTTTTGACACTGTACTGCCCTACAAAATATCTTAAAATATCTACTGGCATATTTAGTTTACCTTTTCAACTGTGATGCCTGCGACAGAGGGTGAATGCTGAGTAGATTAATTACAAAGCATATTGATATACAATAATTCTGAATCATGCCTCAATTGAGCTAACAAAACCTTGCGTCCCTATTTCTGATCCAGTTGAACCATTCGTGGAGGTATCGCATTGAGTTTTCTTCCGTGTATCTCCAATACAGGAGGGGCACTTGCCTCATGGTGACAGCTGGCATCATCCCCCCCAGAAGTGCCCTTACCATACGTCCTTTACAGGGCAGCGGACACACTGTGAAACTCATCTCACGCCTGCCTAGTCAACTCAAGACATCCAAAATAAACGACTTTCCTCCCTAACGACAACACTCCAACAACTGGGATTTTTCAATGAAGCACTGGTATTTTTACGATGTGCTACAATATCAGAGGCCCCAAGTATACAGGACCGTAAACAACTTCTCCTTATCCTGAATAAATGCTGGGCTACAGGCAGAGGTGTTTAATCAGCCGACCAGGAGCTGTTTTTTGCCAAGCACACTCAGCACCTCTGACATTTATTGTCGCTGTGCTGTGCAGTACATTTTTTAAAGTGGAAGTGCAGGAGAAAATAATAAATGAAGAAAATAAATAATATGATTAATATAGGCCGATTATTTGGGCTCTGCTTTTAATCTTTTAACCAATGTGTTGTGTTACTGAAAATCAACTATGTACCCAATGACAGCAATTGAGAAGCCAGAGACTACATGTTTGATTGTCCTGTTATGATTAGGTTAGTTTAGTTTAGTTTATAGATACAGCGCGGAAACAGGCCCATCGGCCCACCGAGTCTCTGACGACCAGCGATCCCCGCACACTAACACTATCCTATACAAGGCGGTCACAGTGGCGTAGTGGTAGAGTTGCTGCCGTACAGCGAATTCAGCGCTGGAGATCCGGGTTCAATCCCGACTACGGATGCTGTCTGTACGGAGTTTGTACGTTCTCCCCATGACCTGCGTGGGTTTTCTCCGAGATCAGTTTCTTCCCACACTCCAAAGACGTACAGGTTTGTAGGTTAATTGGCTTGGTAAATGTAAAAATTATCCCTAGTGGGTGTTGGTTAGTGTTGATCTGCAGGGATCGCTGGTCGGTACGGACTCGGCTGGCCGAAGGGCCTGTTTCCGTGCTGTATCTCTAAAATAAACTAAGCTAGGACATTTCAGAGCCTTGGAAGTTGGAAGATGGCATTGGAACATGGCGACTCTCTCACGAATGTGTGGTGCGATTTGATGAAGAGCATGCAGAACAAATATTTCACTGTACACATGATAATGAAGAAACCATCTGTACACATGACAATAAAAAAAACGATCGAACGCATGAACCATAGAATCTTTAGATTACCAACGAGAAAGGGAGAGGACAACATCAGGCTCAAAAGCCCCAGGAAACTGAACAGATGTTTGTTTACTTGCCATGGAGGGAAATGGCTGCCTTGTCAAGTTATTACTAATAAAGTAGCTACAGTTTGATAGTCACTCACGTCTAGTGTAAATTATTCCAACACTTGCTACGGAGGGAAATAGCTGCCTTGTCATGATCACAGTAAATATTTTGCTTTGAGTCACAAATAGCCAACATTAAATTTGGAAATGACAGTAGTATGTGGGGGCAAAAGCCATCCTACTCAATGCCTAAGGAGAGTTGGTAATTCCACGGTCTACAATGAAGGGTGGAAAAAAGTGCAACACATGAATCATGCTAACTATAAATTGTTTAGTTTAGTTAAAGATATACAGCATGGAATACCTTCAGCCCACCTAGTCCACACCTGACCCTCAATCACCCATGCATTAGTTCTATCCTACACACTAAAAGCCAATTAACCTACAAACCTGCATGTCTTTGGAGTGTGGGAGGTAAATGGAGCACCTATAGAAAACCGACACGGATACGGTAAAAACTACGTACATACAGCACCCATAATAAGGAGGAAACCCGGGGATCTGGCGC
The DNA here is from genome assembly GCF_010909765.2 of Amblyraja radiata. Classification (NCBI taxonomy): domain Eukaryota; kingdom Metazoa; phylum Chordata; class Chondrichthyes; order Rajiformes; family Rajidae; genus Amblyraja; species Amblyraja radiata. The sequence goes on along the minus strand of NC_045972.1, from coordinate 17,497,389 downwards.
TGTAAGGCAACAACTCTACCGCTGCACCACAGTGCCACCACCTGTGCCACTGTGCCAACCCAAGTTTATAGCAAAATGCTATAAATTCTATCGAGAACATTGGTGTTTTCCTGGGAGCGCAGGAGCTTGAGTGGTTGTAATTTCAGCCAAGAATGCACACTGTTATAATGTTTTATGCTAAAACGAAGAAACAAGTGCCAATTGGAATGATTAAGAAAGAACTGCAGATGTTGGAAAAATCGAAGGTAGACAAAAAATGCAGGAGAAAATCAACGGGTGAGGCAGCATCTATGAGATGTTGCCTCACCCGCTGAGTTTCTCCAGCAATTTTTGTCTACCATTTGGAATGATACCCAAATTTAGTCCTCAGAGACCATGCAGGGTCCTGCACAAGTTGTATATGGAAAAGGCAGTAAGGAGGCATACGGATGTCACGGATGTTGGGAGGGATATCTGATCCTTCCCAGTGCCAGACACCCAGGTTCGATCCCAACCTCGTGTGTTGTCTGGGTGGAGTTTGCACGTTCTCCCTGTGACCTCATGGGTTTTCTCCCGGTGCTCCGGTTTCCACCCATATTCCAAAGACGTGCAGGTTTATTGGTTAATTAGCCTCTGAAAATTGCCCATAGTGTGTAGGGAATGATTTGAAAGTGAGATAACATAGAACTAGTGTGATGGTTGGCAGAGCTCGGTGGGCCAAAGGGCCTGTTCCCATGCTATATCTCCAAACTATCTAAATCAAATAATCAATACCTATCTTTTGTGACTACTACATTCAGTGATCAAAATCAAAGGAGTTCTGTTTTTGGAAATGAAAGCGGAAATGGTTTCACACAATGTGTTCAGCATTAAACATATCAAGAGACAAGCCTGTACAATGAGCGTATCTCATACAATGAGTCTGAAGAAGGGTTTCGACCCGAAACATCACCCATGCCTTCTCTCCAGAAATGTTGCCTGTCCCGCTGAGTTACTCCAGCGTTTTGGGTCTACTAATTAGTATATCTGTCCAGTTTACATAATCTGCTTCAACAGACACAGACAGGTCTGTCCATGTGTTGCTCAGTGCAGCCGCATGCTGCCCAAATTGTCCTCACTGAAAATAGCAAAGGGAATCATGGCTGTGACATGTCATGAGACTCTTTGGTTCAGAATTGAGCACTGATTGTAAAAATCACAGACCGTGTGAAAGAATCAGTTTTGCAACATTGTATTTTAACGTGGACCAGCTGTTTCTTTGCACACTGTTGCTGTTTTAAATCAAAGTGGCATCTTCATCTTTTTCAATTATCCAAATTGGCCCACAAGTCGTTTTTCCCCCCAGCTGTCTGTTCAATGAAATAACACATAGATTAGTCATTAGTTCTTGTACATTTTCTTGGGCCTCTTTTGCAGTCGTAGAGTCGTAAATGGATACATGCCCTTGGGCCCAACTCGACATGCCGACAGAGATGCCCCATCTAAGCCCCGCGTTTGGTCAATTTCCCTCAAACCTTTCCTATCCATGTAGCTGTCGAATTATCTTTTAAATGCCATTACAATATAGCTCCTCTGGCAGCTCGTTCCATATACCCACCACCATCTGTGTGAAAAAAGTTGCCCCTCAGATTCCTATTAAATCTTTCCCCTCACACTTTAAACCTATGCCTCTGGTTCTTGATTACCATATCCTAGGAAAACTGACTTAGAAAACTGACCTAAGAAAACTTAGTATTGCTTCTGAAATAAAATCATGATTGTGGTGGGAATTACATTTGCCATCCAAGTGCACTGACGTCCTTTCTCCATCTTAACCAGCTGTCAGCAGAATACTAAGGTGCATTCAACATAAGGTGCATTCAACCTAATGGCACAAGTTAGAATAGAATAAAATAGAATGCATTTTATTGTCATTCAAACAGCTTGGTTTGAACGAAATTGCATTTTCTACAGCCTTACATTACAAAAAAAAACAAGACCCACACTTAACACAGTTTACATAAACATCCATCACAGTGGATCTCCAACCCCTCCTCCCTGTGATGGAAGGCAAAGTCTTATCTCTTCCCTTTGTTCTTATCCCGCGGTCCAGCAGTACAACTGCAGCGTCGAGGCGAACTGGGGCTCCCGATGTTAAATCCCCCGGTGGGCGATGGTAAGTCCTGTGGCCGTTTAAGCCACGCGGGGCGATATTAGGCCCGGCTCCATGTCCTTTAAACCCAGCAATTCCAGCAGGGGAAGTTGCCGTGACGGGAGCTCTGAAAAGCGGTCTCCCACCAGGGACCTGCAAGCTCCCGATGTTCCTGTCCACCGGGCCTGCGGCCGGAGCAACCAAGCTCCGGAGTCGGGTTGCAGCCGCGCGCCACCATAGCTCTCCCCATTCCGGTCGGTCAGCTCCGCGATGTCAGGTCCGCAGGCTCCGCGACTGGAGCCCTCAGGTTGGTTCCGGCCGGAGGCTCCACGATGTTAGGCCCAACGACACCGGAGACCCGACAGGGAAAACGTCGAGGCCCCGAACGGGGAAGAGATTAACGGTTTCCCCACCCCCCACATATACACTGCTAAAGAAAAATAATAAAAACTAGGGTCAAGACATACATTTAACAAGACAAAAATTTAAAAAAAGACAGACGGACTGTAGTCGAGCCGCTGCCGTTAGGCGCCGCCACACCACCAAAGTTAATTCCTTTTATAGCAAGCATTAAGATAGCAACACCTTGATAGCTAAAAAAAACAACTGATTTTACAAACCACATTAAGGCATGGGTCGCATTTTGTCGCTGCCTAAATTTTGCTGGGAATTTTGTAAATGCCGAGAGTATGGACAATAGAATAAACTGCTAAATAAACAAAGTTTCTCAGACTGAATTATGCTTTTGCTTTGGCTCAATGTTTGCTTCTATGTCTGACAGTTCTGGAGATTTGAGAACAGTCCACACTGCTAATGGAAGGTGTGCCTATGGTATTTGGATTACAGTCGAGCTGTTGTCTGGTCTTTGATCTATGTTTTGAAGAAGAGGGACGTTATCCCTGTGTTCTGATCAATGCTTATCCCTCAAACTATATCATAGAAATTGATTTCAAAGACATACAGGTTGGTTGGTTAATTGGCTTGGTAAATGTAAAAATTGTTCCTAGTGGGTATAGGACAGTGTTAATATGCGGGGATTGATAGTCGGCACGGACCCATTGGGATAAAGGGCCTGCTGCCACGCTGTATCTTTAAACTAAACTAAAAATCTAATTAACTGGTTTTAATTGCTTTGTCAGAGACTGTAGTATTTAGTTTAGTTTAACAATCCAGCACAAAAACAGGTTGTTTAGCCCACCGAGTCTGCACCAACCAGCGATCCCTGCACACTTACACTATCCTACGCACACTAGGGACAATTATCATTTATACTAAGCTAATTAACCTACAAACCAGTACGTCTTTGGAGTGTGGGAGGAAACCGAAGATCTCGGAGAAAACCCACACAGGGAGAATGTACAAACTCTGTGCAGATGAGCACCCATAGTCAGGATCAAACCCGGGTCTCTGGTGCTGTAAGGCAGTAAATCTAGCACTATGCCACCCTGTCAGCCTAATTAATACGTTTTTGTAAGTTCGTAAGTGATATGAGCAGAGTTAGGCCATTCGGCCCATCAAGTCTGCACCGTCATTCAAATATGGCTGATCTATCTTTCCCTCTTAACTCCATTCTCCTGCCTTTTCACCATAACCCCTCAAGCCCCTACTAATTTAGAATCTATCTATCTCTGCCTTAAAAGTATACATTGACAGCCTCCACAGCCTCCACTTATCACATTTTGAATAGGATTCAATGGTGGTAAAATACAGAATGAATCGTTGTTAATTATCATATGCACAAATATGGTGAGGTACACTTACAATAGGTTTAAGGTGAGAGGGGAAAGATTTAATAGGGAGTTGATTGGAAATTATTTTATACAGATGCTGATGGGTATATGGAACGTGCTGCCAGAGAAGCTTGCAGCATCACATGAACTTAGATAACACAGAAACAAAATATTGCAAACATATTCATAAATTACACAAGTTCCACAGACAGCAAATAAAGGACTTTGCTAATAACAAGACATGAGTGCATAACACAGTTAGAAAACGTCCATGATAGTTCAAGAGGTGATCCAATGTTCCATTGCTGAGGAATGATAAGGGTTGTGCAGGATGGTTTAAGAACCTGATGATAACCCTAGACTGTGAAAAATGCATTTTTAAATACAAGGTTTCCATTTTGAAAGGTAAATAAATCACTACTTGACCATGGTTCACATTTCATTCTGTCAGAGGAGAGTTAAGATAATTAATGTATTGCAATGCACATACTGTATGTTGGCTTGCATTCAGCCAACAAATCTAATGCTGATTGACCCAGTCGTTCATTTGGCCAACACTGTTGGCACACCCAGAGAAAGCTTAACTTTGGCAGTCAGTAGCTTAGCTATAAAATGGGTATATTTGGTGTAAGGTCGAGAACACCATTTGCTGAATGAAAGGCAAACTCTAGCCAGGAAACCAAATGGGATAGATTGAGTAGAATGACAACAAGCAACTCAATGGGCTGGGATTTGCAGCCACACTTTTATTCCTACTACTTTCACCAGAAAAACAGGATTTGTTTTTGCCAGCAAATACCTTGTACTGAGTCTCCAAACTATCAAGCAGGATTCTGGACCATTGATCTGGTGGTGTCTGTTTGAATCTCCTTATGGCAACTGTGGAATTTAACATGCAATAATTAAATTACATTTTTCTTTTTTTAAATAACAAAGCTACATTCACTGCAACAGTAACATTGAAACTCCAGGAGTCATGGTCACTTTTAGGGAAGGAAATCTGCTCGACTTATGTGCATTGGCCTGTATTTAACTCCAAACCCACCAAAGATGGGCATAAAATGCAGGAATAAAGGGCCTGTCCCACGAGCATGCGGCAAGCGCAACCAAACCGGAAGCGGGGGCCGCGCGGAGGTCGAGTGATCCCCTACGAGTTGGCGTGAAGTTCGAGCGAAGTCCGCGGGAAGTTCGTGCTAGGCGTACGCCGTCAAGACGCTGCGCACGCCCGTCGAGGCGGTGCGTACGGCCTCAATGCGGCTGCGGGCCGGCAGGCCGTTGCCGCGCGGAATTTTTGGACAGTGTTAGTTTTTCGGAGCCCCGCGCGATTTCGGGACCAGCTCCGCACAACTCCATACGTTTCCGGCGATCAAAGTGGGACTGGCCCCGCGAGGCCGTACGGCTCAAGCGACCACGTTAGGTCACGCATGCTCGTGGGACAGGCCCTTAACTCAGCGGGTCAGGCAGCATCTCTGGAGAAAATGGATTGGTGATGTTTTGGATTGGGATCCTTCTTCAGACTGAGTGCATGGTCCTGACCTAAACCATCACCCATCCTTTTTCTCTAGAGATGCTGCCTGAGCCGCTGAGTTACTCCAGTACTTTGTGTCTATATGCGGTATAAACCAGCATCCGCAGTTCTTTTCTAAACACTTCTCCAAACCCAACACTATGGTTTCCTCTACTACCCTGTCAGTTCAGGAGTAGTTAGTCATGGACATTTGGTGAATATTTCACTGCCTGTAAAAAGCTTTGGGGACCTCAGGCCACAGAATATGCTTAGGCCTCAGTGATGCTTTTTCATTCCCTTTAGGAATGAGAGGAACTACAAACGAGACTGTCCTGTGCAGTAAATAATGTGCTGGACTAACGGATAGGGGAGGTGAGGGGGTAGCATCCCTGGAGGACATAGATAGGCAATGTTTCGGGTCGAGATCCTTCCTCGGACTCAAGACTCTGTTGAGTTACTCCACACTTTGTCTTATTTATTTCTCTTTAGTTTAAGTATTTGGTGACAAGGATGAATTTGTCTTACATGGCTAATTGTGACATCTCTATCAAAGCAAGTGGTCATATTCTGTCACGGTACTAATCTATTTCTCCTCATTCTGCTCATACAGCTTGAACAACCTACAACCTTTGACACAGTTGTTAACACAGAATCTCTCAATGCAAATCCTTTCTCAACTGTGGAATTTAAGATGCAATAATTAACTCTCAACCTCGACCCTGAAGAAGGACCCTGACCCAAAACATTGACTCAAGAGTTAACCCGCTGAGTTACTCCAGTAATTTGTGCCCTATTGTGTAAACCATCATCTGCAGTTCCTTGTTTCTACTATCCTCTCTCAATCACCTGGACACCACTGCACTCCCCTGGATCAATCCATAGATTCATGGTTAAGGAATTATCTGTGATGGTTTCTTGTCATATTCACATGCTCTTAGCACCAGGACCTCCCACTGATCTAATATTGGCTTCTACAAATTATCATTTCTTTGTGGCTACCCAGTAATAATGTCCAAACAATGACACTTGATTGCATTTCCAAGGTAGAGTATAATATTCTGTCAGAACCATTTAATGCACTTAGCACAACTGATTGGGAATAAAGTTCTGGGCACAAGCTTGAAGTTAATAGAATTTTAGGACATTGGAACCTTAGCTTGCAACCCAATGGTATGAACATTAAATTTTTCAATTTTAGTTAACTCCAAATACCCTCCACTTTCCTCCACCCCATCTTTCTTCTCCTCACCCTCGCTCCCCTATGCCCCACCTGGACTCAAACCTATTTCTCCCCTTTCCCCCCCTTCCATCTACATTAATTATTCTAGCTTCATAATTCGCAACTCTTCAATCCTTTTGTTTTACACCTTCCAACTTTTCATCTCTGGCTATTGTCCAACCATCTACCTATCAAACCTCCCTCACCTGCATCCACCTATTACTTGCTTTGACGTGCCCATCCTCTCTTCCTGCTTTCTTTCCCCCCCCCCCCCACAATTAGTCTGAAGAAGAGTCCTGGCCCAAACATTCCCTATCCATGTTCTCCAAAGATGTTGCCAGACCCGCAGAGTTACTCCAGAACTTTGTAACATTCCTCAACAGTACCATTTTTTTAACTGAACCGTGGGAGATATTATTGTTTTAACTTTGTAAAAGTGCATGGTGAAATTCTTCTTTTGAATCAAGTGCCTGTATTTGCCCACATTTCTGTGGCATCAATGGAACACCGCATATTCTTCTGTTCAACATACAGCAATTATCCGGTAAGTGATTTGTTTAACCGTCCTTTCCGCCCAACCATTCTGGTTTTCGATCTGAATTATTTGTACAGTGAATTCACTATCCCATGAATAAACATCTGTTCCTGAGTCAATATGATTAAAGCAACCACCTGTGAATAAAACAGGTTTGAATGATATCCATCCAAAGTAAATAAGTGAGCAACATTTTAGATATTTTCTTTTTTTTTTTTTGAAAATATTTTTTATTGGAGATAGGTACATAACCTAATTACATCATTACATCATTACATAGTCTTACATTTTTAAATTGATAATATTGTCAATTATTATTACATTGTCTCCAATACTTTTTGCCTTTTTTGTTTTTTTTTAAACTAGATAGAACTAAAGAGATAGATGAAGTAAAGAAAGAAAAGAAAGAGAAGAAAAACAAAAACAAAAACAAAAAAAACAAAAAAAAAAAAAAAAGGAAAAAGATAGTTAAAGAAGAATGGAAAAATTTATTAAAATAAAAAAGACTTCATTCGAGATATATTCGTACATTTCAGAGTATAGTATTTCATCCATTCTTTAGCCCGCGTGCTAGTCAGGTTCCTGTGCTGAACCATTCTGACCCTTTAAGTAATCAATAAAAGGAGACCATGTTCCAGCGAATAATTCCTGTTTGTCCAACAGGGAAAATCTGATTCTTTCCACGTTTAAGGTCTCCGTCATTTCTATAATCCACATTTTGATTGTGGGGGCCGTAGGGCCTTTCCAAAATTTTAGAATTAATTTTTTTCCTGTTATTAAACTATAATCAATAAAGTTTCTTTGTGTTGTTCTAAGTGTTTGATTTAATTCTAATATTCCGAGTATTATTAATTTTGGATCTGGGTCCAATTGTGTGCTGGTTACTTTAGATATTATACTAAAAATATTTACCCAGAATTTTTTAATTTTTATACAGTTTGCAAACATATGAGATAATGTAGCTTCTAAATGTTGACATTTATCACATATAGGTGAGATATGTTGAAAAATTTTATGTAATTTTGTTTTTGAATAATGTAACCTATGTATTACTTTAAATTGTATTAGAGAATGTCTAGCGTTTAGTGAACACTGATGTATGTGTTGCAAACTTTCTTCCCAAGTATCTTTCGTTATTACTTGATTTAATTCTTTTTCCCATGTTTGTCTGTGTAAGTCCGTCGAAGGAATGTCACTGTCTAATAAGATATTATATATATAAGATATTAATTTTTCTGTGTTAGGATGTTTGTTCCAGCATTCATCAAGAATTTCTGAATTTCTAATTCGAAAATTTTGGGAGTTCGATTTTACATAATCTCTAAATTGAAGATATCTGAAATAATCATTTCCTCGAAGTCCATAAGTCTGTTGCAATTCCTGAAATGTCAGAAAAGTGCCTTCCTTGTAAAGTTGTCCCATATTTTTAATTCCATAATTCTTCCATTGTGTAAAACCCCTGTCCAACCATGAAGGCTTAAACAAAGGATTATTCACAATTGGAAGAAAAAGTGATAAATTATCTAATTTTAATGTCTTTTTTAGTTGTTTCCAAATTCGTATAGCACTAAATATTATAGGGTTTTCCCTATAAATTTTTTTGTTTAATTTAGACGTAGCAAATAATATCGAACCGATATCAAAAGGTAAACAATCTTCCTTTTCCATTTTTAACCAGTCTGGTTGATGATCTATTTCTTCCAACCAGAAATTCATATTTTTAATGTTAACTGCCCAGAAATAAAACAAAAAATTGGGTAAAACCAAGCCTCCATTTATTTTTGATTTACACAAGTGTCTTTTGTTTATCCTATGATTCTTATAATCCCAGATAAAATCATTAACAATAGAGTCCAATTTTTTTAAGAAGTTTTTTGCCAGATATATCGGAATTGTCTGAAAAAGATATAATATTTGCGGTAAAAAAATCATTTTTATGGCATTGATTTTGCCTACCATTGAGATAGGAAGTGTTTTCCAGTATTGAATATTCTTATGTAGTTTGTTCAGTAATGGGGGGAAATTTGCTTTAAATAATGATGTATATATCTTAGTTACATAAATACCTAGATATTTAAATTTTTCATTTACTATTTTAAATGGAAATTGTTGTATTATCTGTTTGTTATGTTCCCTTATTGGCATAATTTCACTTTTATTCCAATTTATTCTGTATCCTGAAAGTAAACCAAATTGGGTTATTAGCTTTAATAAGTTTGGAATACTAATTTCTGGTTTTGTAATGTAAATTAATACATCATCTGCGTATAGAGAAATTTTATTCACTGTGTCCTTTGTGTTATACCCATGTATTTCCGGATGCCCCCTAACTCTTTCTGCCAGTGGCTCAATAGCAAGCGCAAATAATAATGGAGATAATGGGCATCCTTGTCTACAACCTCTAGATAGGCTAAATTTAGGTGACAACCTTTGATTTGTAAATATTCTAGCCGTGGGATTTGTATATAACAGTTTTATCCATGTACAGAATTTCTCCCCTAGCTGCATATTTTCCATCACCGAAAATAAATAAGGCCATTCGACCTGATCAAATGCTTTTTCAGCGTCAAGTGAAATTATTGCTAGATCTTCATTAATAATTCTCTTGGAATATATAATATTAAATAATCTTCTTAGATTATAATATGAGTATCGTTTCTGAATAAAGCCTGTTTGGTCAGGGTGTATTAATTTATTCATCACTGTACTTAATCTATACGCTAGTATTTTAGTTAAAATTTTCTGATCTGTATTTAAAAGTGCAATTGCTCTGTATGATCCCGGGTCTTCCAGATCTTTATCAGCTTTAGGAATAAGTGTTATTATTGATTCATTTAAAGTGTCTGGAAGTTTCTGTTGAGTATATATATACTCATACAGTCTTTGTAAACGTGGGCTAAGCAAATCATAAATTTTTTAAATAAAATTCGGAACCTAAACCATCTGGTCCTACTGCTTTACCATTTTTTAAAGAGCCAATAGACTCCTCAATATCCTTTATCGTAATCTCCCTTTCTAATAATTCTCTATCGTTTGAATCTAAACCTTTTAAATTACATTTTATTAAAAAATCTGCTATTCCTTCTGATTGTGCTACGGTTTTAGTTGAATAAAGGTTATGATAGTATTGGAGAAATCTATCATTTATGTCCTTGGGCATTTTTAATAATTCTCCTGTCTCTGTTCTAATTTTATGAATTGTTTTTTCCCCTTCCATTTTTCGTAACTGACGTGCTAATAATTTTTGTGGTTTGTCTCCAAATTCAAAATGTAGTTGTTTGGTTTTTTGATAAAGTTTTATTACTTGTTCTGAATACATTTTATTTAATTTATATTTCAATACAGCAATTTTATTATGTTTTAAAGTAGATGGCATTCTCGCATTTTCTATATCTAGTTGCTTGATTTCAATTTCCAATGTTTGTTGCTTAATCCTGTTCTCTTTATTATAAAATGCTTGAGCAGAAATTAATGTACCTCGAACATACGCTTTAAACGTTTCCCACATAAGAGAAGTAGGTGTGTCAGGGTTGTCATTTACCTCAAAAAATATTTGAATCTGTTTAATAATATATTCCTGGCATGATCTTTCGTTCAAAATTTGTGGGTTAAATCTCCAATATGCTTGTTTCTCGGACATTCCATTTAATTTAATCATGAATGTTACAGGTGCGTGATCTGAGATTATAATGTTATGGTATTTTGAATTATAAATAAATGGGATAAACATAGAGTCAACTAAAAAATAATCTATTCTTGAGTATGTTTTGTGTACTGGTGAGTAAAATGAATATTCCCGTCCAGTTGGGTTTTCTATTCTCCAGACATCCTTAATATTAGTGGTATTAATAAATGAATTTAGAAATACACTTGATTGAGATTTTACTTTTTTTTGCCTTGATGATCTATCTAAGTATGGATCTAATGTACAATTGAAGTCTCCTCCAATTATTAATTTATATTGTGTAAATTCAGGAATTTTATTAAATGTTTTATTAAAAAACTTGGGGTTATCAAAATTAGGCCCATAAACATTAAGAAGAATCACTTTTTCTCCATTTAACTCTCCAACTAATATAATATATCTACCATCAATATCCACTATTGTTGAAGAGTTCTTAAAAGGTATTCCTTTACGAATTAGTATTGCAACTCCTCTGGACTTATGGGAAAAGGAGGAATGATATGATTCAGCGATCCACTTAGCTTTAAGTCTATGTTGAGATTCCTTTTTAAGGTGTGTTTCTTGCAGAAATATTATATCTGTTTTGATTAAATTTAGATGTGCCAAAACTTTACCTCTCTTAATTGGTTCATTAATTCCCTTGACATTCCAACTACAAAATGTTATTCCCTGACCCCCTCTTGTCATATTAGCATCTTGCATCTTGTTTCTAAGGTGGTCTATAACCGAGCAGAAGGTACAACACATAGAACCTGACCCTGCTCCCGAACCTCAAATAGATGAATTTAAAATCATATACATCGCTCTTCCGAACACATCTCCTTGTATTAGTCTTATTTTTCCATTCAAACATTAAGTTATAAAAATATTTAAAGTGAAAAAAGTGATAGAGTTGGTTAGTATAGGGTGAAAGAAAAAGAACTACATCTACAATTAGTGTAGTTAGTGATAGCCACACTAACGTGGCTAGAATTCTAAAGACTTCCGTAGCCTTTGTAAAAAAAAAAATTTCCAGCTCCGTGCCCGAAGAAAAAAAAAAAAAGATTATTTCTAACATTCAAATAACTTCTTTGGGAGTAACAAACTTATTTACTTATCCATACATACACACACACAATATACACATATATATACATATATATATATATATATATATATATATATATATACATACATACCCATATGTATACATACATAAGCACGCAACCCTGCAGAAAAGTTCAAAAACAGCAAAAATTCACAACGTTATTATTCTCACATATCATATTAATTTTTTCGCTAAATCTATAAATTTAATTTTAAATCAAAAAAAAAAAAATGAGAAAAACCGTTAAACTTTTTTAGTGACGTAAGCTAATTTACCTCTTGCATATCTTCCTGTATAATATAAGTATGTAATTCATTTCTACGTTAATCGAAGACTATTAATTATTAATCATTGTTATCAATCATATACTGTATTAGATTTTTATGAGAAATGTTAATGTTAATAATTTTAGTGGTAATATAGATATTTAATGTATTAGTTGTTACATATATAGTTAGGCATGAATATACAGATAATAATATTGATTAATAAACAAAAATACAAAGATCACGGTTTTATCCAATGTCCTCCGTCCATTTCGGTTTCCGAATGTCCTTAAAGCTCTTAAAAGAACTTTAAAGGTCCTTTTAGATCTGGCTTGACTCCTAAGGAGTAATGTAAATTCTTCAGTCTATGGTCATGTTACTGACTTCTTTGGCATATTCCAGTGCTTTTTCATGGTCTGTAAAAAAGTGCTCCTTGGACTTGTAGGAGACTCTTAGTCTTGCGGGGTAAAACAAGCTGTATTTCAAATCAGGTACATTCTTCAGTATTCTCTTTGTCTCAGTGAACAGCGCTCTTTTCTTGAAGACTTCTGCCGGATAATCTCGGTAAATACTGAATCTCACACCTTCAAAAAGGAGCTGTCCGCCTCGAACAATTTTCTTCATTATATCATCAAATTCATGATCCAATTGCACCTTTACGATAATTTGTCTTGGACGGACATCATCTTGTGTACGACGTTGTTGCGCTCTATGAGCTCGACCGAGTGAAGGTTTGTGATCCAATTTTAAGGCTTTTTGTAATAGGTCTGCCACAAAATCCCGAGTGCCCATTTCCTTCTCACTTCCTTCTTTCACCCCTACAATTCTTAAATTCTTACGTCTTTGACGCCCCTCCAAATCAATACACTTATCACTTAATTTGATCACCATATCGGAGAGGCGTTGGTTTTCAGTAAGGAGTCGACTTACAGTTTCCTCACTTGTCGTCGCCCATTTCTCAAGTTCGGTTATCGCTGTTCTATGTTGATCAAGTTCGTGATGAATGGGGTCCACCTCCGTTTTAACCTTCGTTTCCACCGAAACGAGCCTGGATTCCAGCACTTCCATCTGATCCTTGATCTCTTCCTCCCTCATCCTCTTCCAGATTTCCAGCATTTTTTGAACGGTAGAAAGCATTTCTGCTTTAAAATCTACCTTAAAAGAGTCGAGTTCCTCTTTAAATTTCTCTCCAAAGGTTTTCATTTCGGCACCGAGAAAGATTTTAAGATCCTCCATTTCAGACCTTTTCTGTTTCATTTTCTTCGGAGGGTCTTCCTGGGCCGTCGGTGTAACTGAGGTCGAGGCCTCTGTAGGGCCTTCCTCTTCCATCTGCGGTTTCCCTTTACCGGTTTTTTTTTGTGTCCCACGGGGGGGGGTACGTTGTACCGACGACATACCATAAAGTCGCGCGCCTGATGACGTCACGCAGGCAGCCGTTCAGATCGCGATCGCTGCAGGTAAAACCCGATTTTCTCCCGTTTTTAATTTCTTCGGCACGGAGCTAGTTGGCGCTGGACTCAAGCCTCCATAGCGCCACCGGAAGTCTCATTTTAGATATTTTCTGAACGACTACTAAAGACTAGAACAAGACCTGAGACTAGATACAATAAGCCCTCGTTATAACGGAGCATAGAGGGTGAATGGAGTCCATTATTGTCTTTTGTCCGTTTTAACCGAGTAAGGGATTACCGTGTATCAGAGTATCATTGTACAGGTAGTCGAAGCAAAGAAACAAATAAGGGTGGTGAAGTGGTAGATTTGCTGCCTTACAGTGCTTGCAGCACCGGAGACTCGGGTTCAATCCCGACTATGGGTGCTGTCTGTACGGAGTATGTACGTTCTCCCCGTGACCGTGTGGGTTTCCTCCGAGATCTTCGGTTTCCTCCCACACTCCAAAAACTTAAAGGTTTTGTAGGTTAATTGGTTGGTATATGTGTAGATTATCCCCAGTGTGTGTAGGATAGTGTTAATTTGCAGGGATCGCTGGTCGGTGCGGAGTCTGTTTCCGCGTTGCATCTCTAAACTAAACTAGAAACTGACTACAGATGCTGGTTAATACACAAAAGGACACAAAGTGCTGGGGTAACTCAGCAGGTCAGGCAGCATCTCTGGAGAACATGGATAGGTGACGTTTCGGGTCGAGACCCTTCATCAGACTTTGAGGCGGGAACTAGGCTGGAATCTGGGTGAGTTAACGGCCCCGGTCTGCTAACGGCCAGGGGGGAGGTAAGGATCGGCAGAGCTATTGATCATGGCCTGTGGGTGGCCCAAGCCCAGTTAAAGGTCAGCGGTGGCAGAGGCAGGCTGGGGTGGCATCGGCAGCCTGGCCTGGCGGTGAAGGCCGATAGGTCCATCGGCTATAAACCAAAATCCGTTATCAAGAGGTTCGTTATAACGAGGGTACACTGTACAACCATATTCTGAAGGGGATGACAGAATTTAATTGGTTAGAGTTAATAAACAATGAGTTACCATTAAATTGGGAGTGCTCAACAATTTAGTATGTTTAGTTTAGTTTATTGTGACGTGTACCGAGGTGCAGTGAAAAGCTTTAGTTGCATGCTAATCAGTCAGCGGAAAGACAATACATGATCGCAGTTGAGCCATCCATAATGTACAGATACATGATAAAGGGATCACAAGGTTACCAACTAGAGGGAAGCATATAAAGTAGTACATTTCCAGGCAAATTACAGAGATGTGCAGAAGTCATAGAGAGGAATAATATAAAGAGAAGAGGATTTTTTAACATATAAATGTGGATTTATATGTGGATCATAATGTTCTCCACCAATATGTTTCCCGCCCATCAAGGCAGGAAAATGACATGGGCTTAGTGGACTGGGTATCATTGTGGAAACGTTTTAGGAATAGAATTATAAGGTTCAGAATAAATACTGAGCAGGATGTAGGCCGCTCTGGGCACTAGAGTAGGTGTAGATGAAATTGACAAGGATGATGCCAGGATCGGAGGGTATTAGCTTTATGGAGGGATTTCTCTGGACCATTGAGCATTAAGGAGAAAGCTGATAGAAGTATATCCAATTCTAAGACGCATAGATAGGGTAGACAGTTAGAACCTCTTTCCCAGAGAGGAAATGTCCAATACTAGAGGGCATAGCATTAAGGTAAGAGAAGCAAAGTTTAAAGGCGAAGTGCAGTGGCAAGTTTATTACTTGTGGTGGATGTCTGGAACTACATAAGTTAGTGGCATTTGGGATGCTTATAGATAGTCTCATAGATATATGGGGAATGGAGTGATGTGGAACATGTGCAGATGGAGGAGATTAGTTTAATTAGTTTAGCATTGTGTTTGGCACAGACATTGTGGGCTGAAAGTGCTTGTTTCTGTGCCACACAGTTATGTGTTCTGTTGACCTAATTTGGTGATAAATTAGAATATGTTTATTTGTTGTGTTGTTAGATTTAATGTGCCTGTAAAGCTGCAGCATGTAAAAGTTTCATTGTTCTGGCCCAGGTTCATATGACAATTAAACACTCTTGACTGTGGAGGCTGGCATTAAAAAAACAACTGGAGTATTGTGCTCAGTTCTGGACATCGCATTTTGGAAAAGGCGTGAAAGCTTTAGAGAAGATGCGGGAAAATAAATTACCAGAATTATTCCCGGGATTGCGGGCATTTGCTATGTGGATAAACTAGCTAAATTGGGGTTTAGTTTAGTTCAGTTTACTTTACTTCAGTTTAGAAATACAGCGTGGAAACTGTATTTTCTTCGACCGAGTCCATGCCGACCAGCGATCCCCATTACATTTGCACACTCTACGCAATACGGGACAATTTACAATTTTAACCAAAACCAATTAATCTACAAACCTGTCTTATGAGGGTGAGAGGAAACCGGGGCACCTGGAGAAAATCCATGCAATCACAGGGAGAATGTACAAACTCTGTACAGACAGCACCAAAATTCAGGATCGAACCCAGGTCTCTGCAGCTGTAAGGTGGCAACTCTACTGCTGTGCTACCATGTTGGGTTGTTCTTTCTGTATGTGGATAATAAGGGATCTGAGCAGGTCATTTAAAATGCTGAACAATTGAGACCGAGTAAATAGAACAGGAGAGAATCAATAGTGATATTAGAATTTATTTTTCTTAACTCAGTGGGTGGTTGGAGTCAGGATTGCCCTACCAGGGTAGAGGTAGGTGCCTGCATGTCTCTTGGGCACTGTCAGTGCATCTTCAAGAGAACAATTTAAAGAGAGAGCTAGATAGTACTCTTAAATATAGCGGAGTCAGGGGTTATGGGGAGAAGGCAGGAACAGGGTACTGATTGGGGATGATCAGCCATGATCACATTGAATGGCGGTGCTGGCTCGAAGGGCTGAATGGCCTACTCCTGCACCCATTGTCCACAATTATTCCCCCATTCCTGCATTCTCCCCATATCCTTTGACTGCTATTTTTAAGAGCTCCATCTAACTCTCTCTTGAAAGCATCCAATGAATTGGCATCCTCTGCCTTCTGAGGCAGAGAATTCCACAGATTCACAACTCTCTGAGTAAAATATTTTTCCTCATCTCCGTTCTAAATGGCCTACCCCTTATTCTTAAACTGTGGCCCCTGGTTCTGGACACCCCCAACATCGTGAACATGTTTCCTGCCTCTAGCGTGTCCAATCCCTTAATAATTTTATATATTTCAATAAGATTCCCTCTCATCTTTCCAAATTCCAGTGTCTACAAGCTCAGTCGCTACATTCTTTCAACATATGACAGTCCCGCCATCTCGGGAATTAACCTTGTGAACCTACGCTGCACACCCTCAATAGCAAGAATGTCCTTAATCAAATTTGGAGACCAAAACTGCACACAATACTACAGATGTGGTCTCACAAGGGTCCTGTACAACTGCAGAAGGACCTCTTTGCTCCTATATTCGATTCCTCTTGTTATAAAGGCCAACATGCCATTCGCTTTCTTCACTGCCTGCATGCTTACTTTCAGTGACTGATGTACAAGGACACTCAGATCTCGTTGTACTTCCTCTTTTCCTAATTTGACACCATTCATATAATAATTTGCCTTCCTGTTCTTGCCACCAAAGTGGATAACCTCACATTTATCCACATTAAACTGCATCTGCCATGCATCTGCCCACTCACCCTACCTGTCCAAGTCATACTGCGTCCTCATAGCATCCCCCTCACAGTTCACACTGCCACCCAGCTTTGTGACATCTGCAAATTTGCGAATATTACTTTTAATCCCTTCATCTAAATCATTAATGCACTGTATATTGTAAATAGCTATGGTCACAGCACCGAGCCTTGCGGTACCCCGCTAGTCACTGCCTGCCATTCCGAAAGGGACCCAATAATCCCTACTCTTTGTTTCCTGTCTGCCAACCAATTTTCTATCCATGTCAGCACCCCAATACCATGTGCTCTAATTTTGCCCACTAATCTCCTATGTGGGACCTTATCAAATGCTTTCTGAAAGTCCAGGTACACTACATCCACTGACTCTCCCTTGTACATTTTCCCAGTTACATCCTCAAACAATTCCAGAAGATTAGTCAAGCACAATTTCTCCTTCATAAATCCATGCTGACTCAGACCGATCCTGTTACTGCTATCCAAATGTGCCGCTATTTCATCTTTTATAATTGACTCCAGCATCTTCCCTGCCACCAATGTCAGGCTAACTGGTCTATAATTCCCCCTTTTCTCTCCCCTCCTTTCTTAAAACGTGGGATAACATTAGCTACCCTCCAATCCACAGGAACTGATCCTGAATCTATAGAACATTGGAAAATGATCACCAATGCATCCACAATTTCTAGAGCCACCTCGTTATGTACCCTGGGATGCAGACCATCAGGCCCTGGGGATTTATCAGCCTTCAGTCCCATCAGTCTACCATTCAACATTGAGGGAAGTCACACCGTAATGTGCAAATGAGATAGGCATCTAAATGGAATCTAAATGGAAAGAAGTCGCAGAACTGAAGGGAAAGGGTGAGGGAGTGTGTTTGCTCTCCTTCTGCTGCATGGAGCTGACCCAGATGAGATAAGCTAATCGGCCTCTTTCTGTGTGCTGAAATATTTCAATCATTCTGTACTTCAGTAATTCAGTAAATGACTAGCAAGTATCACAAATCATTTGTAAACGCCACAATAAACTATACGAACAAATATTAAAAGAAGTTTGACGATGAGTGAGAGTAACATATTATTTTGTAAAAGCAAGAGGCACATTATGGGTTAATTTGTTACTTGAACTCACAAAAGCATTTTCTATTTATCAAAATTTTAACCTGAAATATTGTTACATTTCGCTCAGGACAAACATCTATTCAGTAGGCAATTGGCACAGCGCTGCTTTAGCATATTTATTCAAAGAACAATACCTTCTAAAGACCAAATATCTTTTGTGCCTAATGAACTCATGAACTCCTAATGTTTTCAATGACAGCCTTTTGCTGTCAAGGTTGCTATTGTGCAGAGGCTGGTTTCACAATGGCAGTGGGACAGAGAGCCAGGGTCACTGGCTACCTGCAACAATGCATCAAGATATGCTGAATGACAGCATGAGCTTCCATTAGCATTCGATGGTCTGCAGTCACAGGTGGCTTCATGCTATTGGGAGCAGTGACCATGTCAGGATGGTTGGACTTCGGGGAATGATCACAATGCCAAATCAGGCCAAATAAAGAGGCTCTGCATCCGCTGCATTTTTCAAACCACAAAACATTAATCAGCAGCCGACATGCCTCCTGGGGATGAGCAATCCGTGCCTCTGCAGAATTCCATCCGTGCCTTGTCCATTGACAGCACCCTTCGCTATTCAACGCATTCCAACACAAGGCAAAGCACGGGAATCTCAAGATATGATGCAAGTTGTTTTTTCCGAATACTGGGTAAGTAAAATAATTGGTGACGATATGGGTCGAGACCCTTCATCAGATCTTTAACTTAGATGAGGGAGTAGGGACCTGGAAAACGGATGTCATTGAAGAGACGAAGGGCGTGTGAGGTGTCTTGGACATATGTGGGGAGGGATTGGACCAGGGGGATAGGATGGAGTTGAGGTACGTGGAAATTAATTCAGTGGAACAGGAGCAAGCAGAAACAATGGGTCTGCCAGGGCAATTCTGTTTATGGATTTGTATTTGAAACTGGAATGGTATAATAGAATAACACAGCAATGATAAATAGTAAGATTAAACGAGAACTTACCAGTTTGAAGTTTGATCTTTATTTTATGAGGAGTAACGTTGAGGGATTACGTGAAGACCCCGCCCAGTACGCATGCGTGTCAATCTTCAAAGCAGCGGTGTGAAATCACAGAAACCAGTTGTTGAACTGAACATAGTAAGATAAGAGAACCATAATACCAGTTGAACTTTATGATAGGGGGCTGGGAGCGGAG
The DNA here is from genome assembly GCF_010909765.2 of Amblyraja radiata. Classification (NCBI taxonomy): domain Eukaryota; kingdom Metazoa; phylum Chordata; class Chondrichthyes; order Rajiformes; family Rajidae; genus Amblyraja; species Amblyraja radiata. The sequence continues at coordinate 17,477,859 of NC_045972.1, read as the reverse complement.
GGCACGTAACCCCTCAACGTTACTCCTCATAAAATAAAGATCAAACTTCAAACTGGTAAGTTCTCGTTTAATCTTACTATTTTACTTCGGAGTCACGTGAGTGACTACATGAAGATTTTAAAGCTCTGTGATTTCATGCCATGGAACCGAGACCAGGCATCATACACTGCATCAGTAGGCCAATGATGAGTGAACATTAAGAATGCATTCAGACATGACATAGATATAGACATGTTGATGCTATTAATGAATAATAGTGGCAATAGTAACCTCCCTCAACCTGGAGGAAGTATGAACCATACCTAACATAGAGTTGGCAAATACCCCTGATCTGGCAATAGGTTTATTCTGAATATTTGGACAGATCAATAGTTTGACCATCCTGCAACCGCTAGGATGTGGTCCATCCCTGCTGCTGAGGTATAGCGGTCCTGGTGGAGTGAGACTCAATGTCAATGTACACTCCTGTATATGCCAGACCCATATAACCATCTGGAGAAGGTTCGTAGTGATTCCTTCTAACAAGATTTTATGTAACTAATAATATTGCTGTCAGTCTATAAGGCTCTTAGGAACCTGACATACCGGTGTAAATGCGTGATCACACGCAACCCAAAGTCCATGGGATATGCAACTCTAGTTTGGTCTTGTGTCCCTGTCTAATCTGCTTGATTAATCATAAACAAAACATGTTATTATAGCCCGCAGATATGATCATCCTATCCAGTGTTGCAATGACTGGACCCATAGCGCTGTACTCAGTGCCATGGCGTAATCACTAGTACGTGAGTATGACCATGGGCAGGGATGTTGCTGGTGCCCATCGGTGAAGTGACGTAGTACAATGTTAACAACCCATATCTCTGCGACCCTAAACCTGGGAGGTTTTAAGCTGACGATACCTTCATTCTCTGGATATCAGAGGGTGACCGGACAGAGTGATTTATGTACTCATCAGCCAAATGATTAGGAGGTACTTAAGGCACAGTAATGGAATAGTAACTTAATGTTATAATCCCATAAAACTGAATTTTAATGTGTCAGTCATCCGTGCCGAGTTAAACGTAAGGAAGCATAAACAATGCTTCCCATCTCCTATGAAGATAGCTGCTATTTGGTGCTATCCCTGCAATCCGTAGTGAGCACTCTTAACGCTTATGGTTTGACAACCCAAACCGCAGAAAAGATCTCTCAGAGTCTGTAAGTTTATGATTGATTATATCATGCAGAGGATGGTTTCAACATCACAACTGAACCAGCATCTTTTTATCCGGGATTAACCATGTAAGGTTTTATGTTCATTCTTCGCCTCAGCAGGAGCCATAGGTGTATAACCCAGGCAGGCACTATGAAACCCGGAAGCGGGAATCTTGCTGAATTTTGCAAACCCATCTATTGAGGCCAAATGGAGGAAGACATAAAAGAACATTCCTTCCTAGTGTAGCGAGAATGCACCCTTCGCCACTGTATGCCTCGTTCATTGTTGATTGAAACTGGATGCAAGCAACTCAATAGTTAGTGTTCTATCAATCCACATTGTCATTAAATACTTTGTGATCACACATTCATTCTGTGTTGTCATTGATTTTGCATAATAATACACCAGTGCTAAATGTGGTTTGGTAAAACTATCACCGGAAACTTTGATTTGATTGTACCTTTGTGATTAACATATACCACCACCAAAGTGTATCGCCTTGGACTTGTGCATGCCGTATATGCATATCCACACACCCTTTAATGCACAGAATGCACCTGGTGTCCATTGGCAGTTGATACCATGACTGAACACTTGATAACTCATGCTAATCCCATCTGCCTCCGTAATTAGAGATGGTATTAGTAAATTACCCATCTTTGGGCAATAGCATCAGTTTGGAAATGACTGAAGATTTACGGATAAGAGGTTTTTGTGGAGCAAAGCTGTCCATCATTGTGATTTTGATTGTTTCAGCTAAAAATAGCAGAGGTCTAATTTTTTGTCTCAGAGCTGATCCCAGACCAATAAATGGATGATTGTATCCCAACAATCAATAGTTTCAGTTGGTATCAACTTAATTTAAATTTAACTGGACGGGTGAGAACCAATTCCTCAAATATAGCTATGTGGCTGATAAGGCTAATTTAGTAAAATACAGTATGTTCAATATCATCCAGATTGGCCATGCTACTTATTGTTAGCTCTGTGCAGCCAAAGCACTGATAGTAGTGATTTGGTAAATAATCTGGAAACTGGAGCTAGCCCATTGTAACGCTACTGAGTGAATCGTTGCCTCATCCAGTTAAATTTCAAAGGTCTTCAACCCTGTGAGCGGAAATGATCACATGGAAGTTATTCAGAAAAGTCTATACTGCACATGCGGGTTGAGGCTGTTGACAATGATCAGTCCACATCCCATTCTTGTGAGCCTTGTCTTGAAAGGCAACTCCAACCATACCTGTGTGCAGTATAAACTAATCTAGTGTTATCCCAAACCAGTGTAAATATTCAAGCCAGTTTAATATTACCAACTTGTATCCGTGACAGGAGACATCATCGATGAGGTTCCATACCTTTATTCGAATGGGAATAAAGGTATGGAACCTCATGCACACAAAATCATGCACACAAAACATGTGTGCATGATTTTACATCTGCTCCTGGAGGTAGAGGAGTTTGCGTACGAGGTTGGCGCATCTTCCAGGAAGGCCGTTCTGGGCTGTGGCCTAAAAAAGACCTTTGTCCTGGTTGTACGGCCTTCAAGCTTTCACCAGCTTCAGTTCATCGTGGTTTGCTGGTGGGTGCGTAGGGGTGCTGCCGTCGAAGATGTGAGGTCTTGCGTGATGATGTGGCCTTCCTGAACCCGACGGCCACTCGTTGAGCTCCTGCTGCTGGTAGTGTTGTTCCTGCACCCCCTGCACACTTGTGGTTTCTTCAGCCGAACCCCTGTCTTCAGAGTCAGCCCAGAAGTGACTCCTAATGCACCCCTCTGTCGAGGGAGTTGCATTATGCAGCCCTCAATAAGGTGCTGCTATGGGCGTCCCAGGACCCCCTGGTGACCAGGCTCCATATACCGGAGCATGTCACTATTGGAGCTTCTGATCCATCAACCACTCCATGCAGAATATGCGATCACAGTTGCTCCCTGCCGGCGTCCATTCCTGTAACATATTCTCACAAAATAGCACAAAACGACATTCAAGTAAGGAATTTACCTGCATGTCCTTTTAAAACCTTCTGCTGCGGGGCAACGCTCCTCCCGAGCCTGGTCTCGTGGTCGTGGTCTGTTTCAGCTGGGGTTCCTCTGTGGTCCTTGTAGAAACACTTCCATTGCGGGTTATTTGTCCCCCGAGCTTTTTCTCCGTGGTCCCTTATAACAGGGCTTCTTCACGGTGTTCTCCAGTTGGGGCTTTCTTCCCCCCCCCCCGATCTGGGTATCCCCGCAGTAACTGCAGCCGGGATATCCCCACGGTCCCTATCAAAGGGATAGCCGCGATTTACAAAGTGGGGGGGGGGTGTGGTATCCTGCTTCGGGGGACGGGGGGGTATATGAAGCCGCTGGTTTAACTGTCAGCGGCACAGTACTTACTGCCATCCGCTCCTCGCATCCCGCAGTCTACGGAGCGGGTTCTCAGGTCGCTCCCCGTATTCCACGGTCTCCGGAGCGGCTGTCCCGGTGTCCCCGGCACCAATATGAAGCCACTGGCTCCACAGCCAGCGGCTCGAAGGTGAATCCGCCGCCATCCGCTCCTCGCTTCCCGCGGTCTCCCGAGCGGGTTCTCCACCAATATGAAGCCGCTGGTTTTACTGCCAGCGGCTCAAAGGTGAATTTGCCGCCGCTCGCAACACCGCATTCCGCGGTTCCGAGCACTTAGGTCCATGGGCGGGATTCCCCGTGACCGGGGTTCCCTGTAGTCCGAGACTGGGGTTTCCCCTCCGTCCCGACTTAGCCCCGGACTTTTAGCACGACCTCTAAGTAGAGGTTCCTGCAAGAAGATTTTAAAACCTGAAAGTATTTTTTTTTTAAACTTACCTCAGGTCTGTTGCTGGCAGGAGAATAACGTTCACTCTGCCAGTCGTCACGCAATGCGATAGACGATATGACACGCATGCGTACTGGACGGGGTCTTCACGTAGTCACTCACGTGACTCCGAAGTAAAATACCATAATAAATGCGACAAGGAGTGCATAACAGTAGAAAGGAGAACTAAACATCATCACAAGATGGACTAAGTATCATCTAATTATATTTCCATGCCATTATTATCATCGGGTCTGAGAGCCATTAAGGATCAGAAAAATGTATTGTTTCTTTTGAAGTCCATTTGCAGCCTAAGATCATACGTTAGAAACATCAACAAGAAATTGGACAAAGATGGACACATAGTTCTGGAGTAACTCAGCGTGACCGGCAGCATCTCTGGAGAAAAAGGATAGATGACATTTTGGGTCAGGACCCTTCTTCCAACCCAAAACGTTGCCTATTCATTTTCTCCAGACATGATGCCTGACCCACTGAGTTACTCCAGCACTTTGTGCCTATCTTTAGTATAAACCAGCATCTGTGTTTCTACAACAAGAAATTGGAGTCATCTTCCATATGAATGATGATGATTGTAATTCTGCCTGCTCTATCTCATAAACCCTCACTGTTTTCTTCACTTTGAAGAAGAGCCCTGACCCAAAACGTCACATACCTGTTCCCTCCACAGATGCTGCTTGACCTGTTGAGTTACTCCAGCTCTTTGTGTTTCAATGTATCTGTGTAGTCAGATTGTCTAGTCTTGAATGACCCACTAATTTCACCATATAAATTTTGGACAAACCAAAGTCATATGACCTGTGCTTCCCATTTCAAAATGTGTTATCTGTACTGAAGCCACCATCTTGCCTCAACACTACATCAGGTTGAGGGCTCTTGTGCACAATCACTACATGCGATTCAACCCACATTTTCATCATCTTAAGCCTGGTTGCTTCCAGCTGTAGCATTGCCTACCTCTGCCCCTGCCGATGAAACTCTTTTCCATGCCTTTGCTAACCCTAGACAATATATTTCCAATGATTTTGCTGGCTGTAAACTTCAACTTAACACCGTCCATTTTTTGCATGCCCTTCTCACCAATCTTTTGTTGCAGACCTTCTGTGACAGCTGAGCCAGGAGCAGCTGAGGAAAATTAGGAAAGGAGGAAGTCCCATCTTGCATTTCCTAAATCTGTCCATGTGGGTCATTGGTCAGCCTGGTCCATCCATGACACTGACCTCCCCAATATTGAAAGCTACATAAAACATTGCCTGGAGGAGGCAACATCTATCATCAAAGATCCTCACTATCCGGGCCATGCTCTCTTCTCGCTGCTACCATAGGACAAGGTCAGGGTCAAGGTCAGTTTATTGTCACGTGTACCAATTAAGGTACAGTGAAATTCGAATTACCATACAGCCATCTAGAAAAAAAGCAACAAGACACACAACTACCTAAAAGTTAACATAAACATCCACCACAGCAGATTCCCCACGTTCCTCACTCTGATGGAGGGCAATATCTCTTTATTCTCCTGCGGTCGGGGCAGTCAAACCATCTGCAGTCGGGGCGATCGAAGCTCCCGTGTTGGGGCGATCGAAGCTCCCGCATCGGGGTGATCCAGGCTCCTGTGGCTTGGAGTTCCCGAAGTCGGTCTCTGACCAGAGACCTCGAGCTCCATGATGTTAAAGTCCGCAGGCTCCAACGATAGAGCTCAGAGGTCGATCCCTGGCAAAGGGATCGTGGGCTCCATGATGGTAAGTCCACAGGCTCCCGCGGTGGAGCTCCTAAAGTCAGCCTCCAGCAAAGGCCGCCAACTCCTCGGTGTTAGGCCGCAGTGCGGACGGAGATATGAAACGGGAAAAAATTGCATCTCCGTCAAGGTAAGAGATTAGAAAACGTTTCCCCAACCGCCAGGAAGTATGGAAGCCTGAAGTCCCACACCACCAGGTTCCGAGGTAGCTATCTTCTTACAACCATCAGGTTTGAATTGACCTACATGATGCTAATCTTCTCAATGTGTAGTTGCCTGAAATCAACCACAAGTGAAGTGAATCTAAAGGCAAGAAACAGCGACCATCCTGTATCCTCAGAACTCATCGCAGAATCATTATAGTGAACTGCAGCCACTAATAAGGCACCCTAATGAAATTTGTCAATTGAGCCATTGTGGGAAGAGGAAGGGGAAATGAGAGAAGTGGAGTAGAGGAGGAGCGATGAGAGAGATAGAGAAGGGGGAAGATGAGGGATGAGAGGGGACAGGAAACAGAGGAAGAAGATGTAAGGAAGGCAGGGAGGAGTTCTGAGGAAGAAATAATAATAATAATAATAATAATAATAATAATAATATCTTTTATTGTCATTGCACATAAGTGCAACGAGATTTGGGTATAAATAACTAATAAAATTTAGATTTAGTTACCCCGAGAACATGGTTTATAAAAACAACAATCTTTCATTTTAATTTAATTTTATAAATAGTTCACTTCAAGCCACGGAGGCGAAAGTGCAAATGGGTTGGTGTTGTAATTGGTGTGGGAGCAAAGGGAACATCAGATACTCTTTTTGAGTCTCAATTCACAGCATCAAGCCTGAAGTAATGCAAACATAGGCGCCAGCACCACACGGACACTGTGAACAATGAACATGAACTTCTAACGCTCCTTGGCTTCGATCCTATGTGGCTTTTAGCTCGAGGTCTGGGTCACAGTAAGGATTTTATTACTGATCCACATAGCTTTTGAAATGTGTCAGCGACGCCAGTGGAAATGACCTGGAGTGTCATGGGAGCGAGTTGGGAAAACATGATTGACAAATCCCCCTCGTGCTACATTTGTGGTAATACCCAAAACAGAATGGTGGGAATATCTCCAAGGTGTATGGAGCCAGTCCCATGTTGAGTTCAGTATTCTGGTGGTCCATCTGTGTTTGTTTGAGATTCAGCTCAATAACTCAAATAAGAGCAAGGATTCATTGGAATGTAAGCCAGTGATGTCCAGACTGCTCTGTCAACGAGTTCAGGAAGCTGACTGAAAATATTGGGAAGAGGCCCAGCTGTAAAACAACCTGCAGGGAGCTAATGAGAACAAAGTGTTCCACTCTTTTTAAGAGAACGAAAATGAAGGTTCGTGCACATTTAATGACTTTGTTGTCTTCATCACCCATGGATATTTGGTGCGGACAAGCATGGTATTTACAGAATACAGAAATATGTTTATTTGGAAGTTAGACGCTGGTCACATTCATTTGGTAATACATTTTAGAATGATGTTGCAAGCGCAATGATAAAGGCACTGATTATTTTTCCATCCACTCTTTGATAGTGTACAAAAACGTTACACTCACACAACACTGGTTAATTTAAAAAAAAAGGTTTCTGAACTTAAAACCACAGAATGTCATGATACTGCCACTGAGATGCTAACTGAATGACAATCCTTAATTGTTGCTTGCAGTCAAAATATAATTACTTAAAACAAGTCTTTTTTTAAAAGTGGAGGCACACAGGAAAGTAGCATTATAGAACCTCACAGTCGGCCAAGTTCAAACTGCAGTCATATGTAATGAATTTCTCAGTTCACAATGAACTGCACGTTTTATGGGCAGAATGGAATAACATCAATTCACAGCCTTGTCCAGGCAGCCTGGGATTAGGTGTTAGCCTTGGCTCGATGGTCATACTCTATTCTCTGAGGCTGAAGTCTTGGGTTTAGTCTCACTTCCTAGTAATATAGGTTGACATTTATTTGGCCGCCCATGTTGTAGGAGGTGTGTTTTCTTGATGAAAAGATCCATTGGAATATTGTCTGGCTACTCAGGTGGATGTAAAGAAAAATCTTTAACACGATTCAAAATTAAATCTGCACTTTCCAAACTCAATCCCTCATTCAACACCAGTAAAAGGAACAGGTCATTTGACTTTTTAAGTTGGCAGTGTTAAATACGTGCAAACTGGCTGCTCCACATATTTATGGAACAACAATGGCAAAATATCAAAAGTAGTTCAATGATGGAAAGCTCCTTGGAAGGAACTGAGGATTTGTAAGTGGCTACATTAAGGTACATTTATACCTTGTGTGGGCAGAGCCTTCCCTTCCATTGTAACATTTGGCAGGTCACCAGCAGAATGAAGTATCTGCAAAGAGGATTGAAGCACGCAAGTACTTGAGCTGTCTTGACAGAGTGGGGCGTAGTGAGGATGTTTTCCCATGATTAACCTCTGATTCTGCTCCTTAGTGTGAAACTAAGCAGGCTAAGGCAACAGTTTAACCTAAAACATCTTTGGGGGATGTTAGTAAAAATACAACTACTGCTGTTTGCAGTAGCCCTTTTGCTTCAGCAGCCTTTTAACAATGGCAGAAGGGGAAGAGCAAGGGTGAAGAGGAAGCACAAGAAGAGGTCTCAATGGGTGAATGGAGATGATGTGATGGACTGTCCCAGTACACCAGATGACTGGAAGAGAGTGGCGCCGGGCTTTGACAAAAGATGGAACTTTATGCACTCATGTGGGGCAGTGGATGGCAAGCATGCCATTTTGTCCCTGTCCCTGTACCCCTCATTTTCCTTTTCGTACAGGATGGCATTCTGCTGGAACCATTCCTCAAGGTCCCCCTCCTGCAGCCTGGTGAAGGTGTAGGGCATAACCTTCCTCCAGCTCCCCCTCACCACCAATGGGGCATCTGCCTCTAATGCCGTGTCAGACACAGGAGAAAGGGCTGCTTTGCTGCCTTCAAATGAGGCAATGAAGGATGGGGTGCTGGTGGGGACATATACTACCACCCTGGTCTCCTCCTCCAGGGGTCTCTCATGCAGGGCTACCTCCTCCTGCACTACCACCTCCTGTGGCATCACCTCCTGCCACCCCTCCTCCTGGATGGGCAGCACCTGCATGGCAGGTTTTTTTTAGGGTTGTGCCTCCCCCTGTGCTGCTGCCTTTTTGGTGCCATCTCTAAAACACAAGTCTCCTCTCCAAAAAACTCTCCAGCTATGAATCAACATGCCCTGGAGTGACAGAGGTGACGTTCTGCTGTTTAACTTACCTTTTTTTTCTACTGACCTTTTTTTCACCCCGGAGTTATTACCTTCAACTACCTTTGACCACCTTCGACTACCTACGACGAGCATCACGACCTACTACGACCTGCTTCTACTAGACCTACGACTAAAAAAATATCGATTTTTCCCACGGCGACCTATTTTTAGTCGAGGTCAATATTTAACATTTTGAAAAATACGCCGCGACCTAGCTGAAGCCTCGACTATGCGGAGACCACTCTCGACCATGAAGGCAAGTGACGAAGACCTCCTACGACCTCGTGGCAACTTTGCCGCGACTATAGATCACGGGCAAACTCGCCAGAGGTCGCGATGGAGGGCGCTCAAGTGGGACAGGGGCTTTGAGTGGTGTGTTTGGTGCACTTTGCATCTATTTCATGTGTGCTGGAAGAATAGTCTTGCAGATTCAATGTCAATATGACTGTTCACACGATGGTTTCAACTAAAGCAGAAGTACACTGTATTTGTTTTAAAGGTAGGTCCTGATTAACAATCCAAATTATTTTTGAGGGCCACACATATGAATGATATGTTTCTGTCAATAAAAATGATTCACCACAGCAAAGAGTGAACTGATGATACAATGTGCTCATTTACCCAGGTCAAATGTTCTGGGATCAAAAAGAATCATCTAACTGTCAAACAACAACATTGCAGGTCGTACGTACATTTTGCATTCAGGAGATGAAGTGAAGCGATGTTTTCCTAGATGTCCCGTCCATCAACATATTATCTGTTTTCACATGAAAGTTTGCAAGAACATGTGGTGTGTAGATTAACAATAGAGATTCCTATATTACAACTGCAATTTCTCATCAATATGTACCCTGCTCTTCGAATGTTGGAAATATATTGTTGAGGCGCATGTTCTTTCTTTTGTCCTAAATAGCGAAATACAAATATTTTCATCTTTCTGTAATAATTCCCTGTCCAAAATGGAACAGACATCAAGAAGACCTGCCAACATTTCATTTCAAGAATCTACAATATCATAAGGTCATATGAAATAGGAGTAGAATTAGGCCATTCGGCCCACTGTCTACTCCGCCATTCAAGCATGGCTGTTCTATCTCTCCTTCCTAACTCCATTCTCCTGCCTTCTCCTCATAACCTCTGGCACCTGTACTGATCAAGAATCTATATATCTCTGCCTTAAAATTATATCCACTGGCGGCCTACACAGCCTTCTGTTGCACGTAATTCCACAGATTCACCACCCTCTGACTAAAGACATTTCTCCTCATCTCCTTCCCAAAAGAACGTCCTTTAATTCTGAATATCAGTTCATGACCACTAATATGTAATGAGGGATTCAGCTTGTTCTGTTATTGTTTAGCAAAAACATTAGCAGCAGCAACTTCCACTAACATGGTGCCTTGAACAGGGCAGCGTTAGCCTAAGGAGTTTCACAGGAGCATCAGCAAACATAAATATATTAATGATAAGCCATATGTAGAGTTAAAAAGGATAAAATTACTAAGGCCTGGTCAATGGTTGATTGTATTATAAAGATGATAACTAGAGAGAATCCTTTTTGGGCAGGGCTGTCAGATAGTATAGAGTTGAAGGAACAATCGCCGATGATATGTAGATTAGATCTTTGGATGTGGAGTAGTCCAGAATTGGAAAACCAAATCTACCTTTCAAGTTTTTAATGCTGTAGTGGGCGACAGAGAAAAAGTGGAGTGAGATTGTGAAAGGATTTGAAAAGAAAAATGAGGATTTTAAAACGGATAAAAAAGTTTCTTAATTTAACATTTAATAAAAATTCAATTATATTTCGACTGAAAACTATGGGTGTTAATTGATGATTCAATAATGTTCTGTTCCATTTGCAATTCCTCACGAAATGAACCAGTCCACACTTACATGCAGCAAGATGGGACAGCACAGTGGCACAGCAGTGGAGTTGCTGGCTTACAGCGCCAGAGATCTTGGTTTGATCCTGACTATGGGTGCTATCTGTGGAGAGATTGTAGGTTCTCATGTGACCATGTGGGTTTTCTCCAGGTGCTCCGGTTTCCTCCCACAGTCCAAAGACGTACATTAATTGGCTTCGGTAAAATTGTAAATTGTCTCTAGTGTGTACGATTGTGCGTACACGGGGTGATCGCTGGTCGGCGTGAATCAGTGGGCCAAAGGGTTGTTTCTACATTGTATCTCTAACGTCTAAAGATCTAAACCACATTCTGGAAATGTGCTAACTGGTGCCTAGCAATATTTATGGCAACAGAGCACCAAGCAATGACTATTCCCAACAAGAGAGAATCCAACCTTGACATATAATGACTAGTAATGTATCCAAGTCCCTATCCATCAACATAGTAAGAGTCACTAGACACTCAAATGGACTCACCACATACATACTGAGGCTGCAAGAGCAAGTTAGAGCTGTGCATCTTGAGGCAAGTGATTCACCTCCAGAAACACCAAATTCCTTCCACCGTCTCCCAAGGGTGATGGAATACTTCCCATTTTTCTGTATGGATACAGCTCCATCCAGTCTCAAGAAGCAAAAAAAAATGTGATGAATCCAGTGGGTCAGACAGCATCTGTGGAGGGAAAATGGCTCGATGACGTTTCGGGTTAGGACCCTTATTCAGATGATGGAGCAGAAGGGAGAAAATTAGAAAACTTGACGTAGGAGTGGGGCAAAGCCTGGCAAGTATAATGTCGGAAGGAACTGCAGATGCTGGTTTACATCGAAGAGAGACACAAAATGTTGGAGTAACTCTAGAGATGCTGCCTGTCCCGCTGAGTTACTCTTGCACTTTGTGTCTATCTTCCTGGCGAGTAATAGGTGGAAATGGTTGAGGAGAGATTGGAAGAAAGGTGGAAATAGTAACGAAGGTTAGAGATGAAATGGAGGGAAATGGTTGGCAGATAAGGAAGGAAGAGGAGGTCAAATGTGGGAATATGGGTGGAAGGGGGCAGGATAGAGGGGAAAGAAGGGGGATCAAAGCGAAATTGGAGACTCAAGTGAGGGAGGTTGGAAATGAGTATAATCTTAAGAAGCTTGATATCATTAAGGAAAAATCAACCCATTTGATTGGTATCCTTTCTAACCCCCCCCCCCACCCCCCCTCCCCCCCTCTCCACTTATTTCCTACACCCCCACTGCATAGTGGCTGTAATATACCTCAATTATAAAATCCACTGCAGTAACGCAGCAGGGGTGTCATTATTTATTGCCATGTCAGAAGGCCATTAAGGGCCAAACATTTTGCTGAAACTTCAGTCATAAATGAACAGGAAGGGGTGAGGATGGCAGATTTCCTTCCCCTCAAGGATATTATTAAATCCAATGGGATTTTATGGATGGTGACCATCACTGATGGTGTTTCTAATTTATTTGAATTTAATCTTGCAAGTTATCGTGATGAGATTCATTATTGTGGGTCAATAGTTCAAGGTTCTAGTAATTATTTATGCAAGAGGATTACAATAAAATGATATATTTTCACGCCAAAGAGTATGCTACGTAGTCTTAGCATGCTATTTAAAAACTCACCAACAAGCGACTGATTTTCAGGGTATATATAGAAACACTAGTTCATAAATAGTTTTAATTCCCATTAATATAAATGATTTGCCTTGACTTCTTTGGAGAAAGCTGCAAACATATAATAATGTATGTAATCTCTCACAATATCATTGTGGTTTCCATATTCAACCATCATGCATAAAAATCCTGCCAATGCTGTCAGTTTCAGGGAAATGACAGTGAATCTCAATAGCCTCTCATATAGCTCATTACTTACACATTAGGAAGCATATACTATGGAAATGCTACTCTGCTTCCTTAGAAGATTGAGGAGATATGGTATGTCAACAGATACTCTGATTGAACTTCAACAGAGCATAGTGGCTGGTTGCTTCACAGCCTATTTCGGCAATTCAAATGCCGAGGGATAAAGAAAATTTATAAAGAGTGATCCCATTGTGACGTCATTGTGATGTTGAACGAAGCAGATGGGCAGGGCAAGTGGAAACGTGATTTGAAAAGTGATTTTGTAAAGTTTAAAATGTCAATAATGTAAAATATACCATAAATCTGAACGAAACATGTTTGATTTACATCACAGGACAATAGTGAGTAAGATGGGCCAAAAATTGTAGCGCTATGGTGTACCATTTTGGCGGGGTTTAGGATCTCACGCACACACATACAAACAACCAAGATGACAGTTTTAGTAATATATAGATTTTCTGTATGTATTTCATTTATGGGCCTGTTAAACTACTGCAAGTAGGAATGTATTTGTTTTGTGGTTGGTGCATATGGCAATTAAACCCTCTTGAATTCTTGACTCTGATGCCTCTGTTAATGCACACTCAACAATGCACCACACATTACATCAAATGAATGTGTACCATTAAAATCTTTGTGTGTAACAATAGATCTTTTGTGAATTGGTGTAAATGAGAGGATTAGATGTGTATCATGCGGCACAGTGGTGCAGCGGTGGAGTTGCTGTCTTACAGCGTCAGAGACCCGGGTTCAATCCTGACCATGAGTGCTGGTCTGTACGGAGTTTGTATGCTCTCCCTGTGACCACTTGGATTTTATCCGGATGCTCCAGTTTCCTCCCACATCCCAAAGACGTGCAGGTTCATAGTTTAATTGCCTTCTGTAAATTGTAAATTGTTCCTAGTGTGTAGGATAGTGTTAGTGTATGGGGTGATTGCTGGTCGGCATGGACTCGATGGGCCAAAGGGCCTGTTTCCGTGCTGTATCTCTAAAGTCTAAAAGTCCATTAATGAAACATATAGAATTTTTTTTTTTTTGGAATTTAAACAGAAAATGTGATAAGTATCTCCATAATGTGGACAGGCAGATAAAACTGCTTTATGAGGGAACTACATGGGCAGTGAGAGTGGAGAGATCTCTCATCTCTCTTTGCTGCCTGGGATGCGTTCTATTTATAAACATGTATTAAACTGTATTTTTGGAAAAATAAAATTGTTTTTATGACCCTACAAATGTGGCGATATGAAAAATATATCCACAGTTCTCAGACCACACATGTAGCTTTAAGTACCTCACCCCATTCTTGCACGGATTATTTTGTATTTCAGCACCGCAGGCTGGAATCATGTTCCTGCTTTGTGCCCTTCAAGGCTGTCAAAGTGTTTGTGGTTTTCTAGTGAAAGGCAGCAATCTTAAATGAAGGAAAATGTGAAACAGCGGTGCTGCCCTCGACTTAGATCAGCTGTGACTCACATTCTTGGACCATGGCATCTTTTCAGTAAGTGTGTGCTTTCTTTTCACAGCAAGGAGGTTGCAAAGAAAGCAGCAATTTTATAAATCCATGACCTCATTGATCTCACGTCGAAAATCCAAGACAAACATTGTCTACCTTGTTACCCAACAAAGGAACCTATCCCCCACCTCCTCCAAGCTTCCACTGTGAACATTCTGTGCTCATAATACAATACAACAACTCCAACAAAAACAAATTGATGTCATGTTTTTCATGGTCACCTTCATTAAGCTGCAAATAACAACCTGATCTGTGGATTTATTTAATCTTTGTTTAGCCTCAATGCAAATATTTCTGTTTGTTTTACAAGTTAAAAACTTAAAGAAGTTAGTGAATTTGTCTTTAGGGAGTGTGTGAAAAGGAACTTCAGATGCTGGTTTACACCGAAGATGGACATAAAGTGCTGGAGTAACTCAGCAGGTCAGGCAGCATTTCTGGAGAAAAAATATATTGATGTTTTGGGTCAGGACCTTTCTTCAGACTGAACTTACTCTACTTAGATTTGTTCTATTCATTCACTAAATGCAGGCATCACTGGCAGGGCCAGCATTTTTCGTTCATCCTTAACATTTCTGAATTCAATGGGCTGTTGAACCATTTCAAAGGACTGTTAAGATGTATCTGCACTGCTGTCAATTAGGGGAACAGAGTGCCATAGTTACAACGCTTTACTCCCATAAGGATATTGGTGAAATTGTTTGGTTTTGATGAACATAAAGCAACTTTTTAATCATCATACTGATTTAATTAGACACAAGGAACTGCAGATGCTGGTTTATGAAACAAAAAACACAAAGTTGCGGAATAACTCTGTGGGTCAGGCAGCATCTCCGTGGAAATTAGATGGGTTATGTTTCAGGTCTTCAGACCCACTGAGTTACTCTGGCACATTGTGTCTTTTTATACTAATTTATATTGCCTCAGATTTATTTCATTCATTGAATTTACCCACCCGCCCCCATTGATCTGGTGGGAATTGAATGAGTCTTCATGGAATTAGCTTCTGGATGACTGGTGCACCAAAATAATTAATATGTACTGCTTATATTATGTGTTAGGAGGAAACTCTATTTAGTTAGAGACCGCCAAAGATGGCAGCATTGAGCCATTGAAATTGAATACACCCTTAAATAACAGAAACTTTATACACTCCAGAGGTAGGAAAGAGTTAGCTATATTATTGAACAGTTCATTAAAGACTGATTATCTATGATAATATGCAACACTCTTACAGACTGCCCATGGGGCCTTTGCAATAGGATAGGTGAAAGGGGAGGAGAGGAGGTCATATTGCAAGACCATGTGCTTTCAATTATATAATGGACTCCTGACTGACCCAGAAGCTTTGTTTCTTGGATTCACCTTTTGCACTGTCATTTTATCCTCTGTCTATTAACAGCTCCAGAAACTAAAATGGAACAGTTTCACAGACAAACAAAAAATCTAGTAAAACAAGGGATTTGATCAATCAGTTAGTTACCTTTCTAAAGCAATTCACATTATATTAAAGAGTTTCCAAGGACACATAGCAGTAGCAAAGAAAAGTAGAAAAAGGTTATTTTGCTTAGAAAGGAGCTTGGCAGGGATGTTTTTTTAAATATTTAAAGACCAACATAAAACAAGTTGTTGTTATTGATATTGTAGTGGGACCAGGCAGGTTGAGCGAAATGGTTTTTATTGACGAAAAACAAACAGAAACTTGTAAAACCGCATACCCAGTCTAGCTAACGGACACAGCTCCTGTCGATGGAAGGAGCGCTAATAACTAACTAAAAACCCGCGACCTAACCCCCGCGGTCACGTGACAGTGCCGACCAATAACGAGGGTTCTGGCTTCCCAGCCCCACCACTAGGTGCTGCTACAATATCACCATTAATGTTAGTCATTAGAGATCTAACATTAATAGTTTATGATATCACTCGAGATAAATGTGAAATTTGTCCAAAGCAATTCAATAATTTAAAAATAAAATATATTTGTCAAAAGCAAAGTGTCCCAAGTTTCCTGGTTCAATAATACCATTCTTTCATGTTAACTAAGTTATCCAAGTATGTATATTCCTTGAATGGAGGCAGACGGGATTTTAGCTAAGATAGACACAAAATGCTGGGGTAACTCAGTGGGACAGCAACATCTCTGGAGAGAAGGAATGGGTGACATTTCGGGTCAGACCAGTCTGAAGAAGGGTCTCGACCTGAAACGTCATCCATTCCTTATCTCCAAAGATACCGCCTGTCCCGCTGAATTACTCCAGAATTTTGTGTCTATCTTCGGTCTAAACCAACATCTGCAGATTCTTCCTACAGGATTTTAGCTGAAGTCTCTAATTCACTTGAGATTAATTAAGATTCATCAGACAGACATTCGAGGTGTTAGGTGGAAACAAATGCCGGCCATAAACGATGACGTCATGTACTTTGATGGGAGAATTGAACAAACATATGCAGCAGCAATTAGTCTGAGAAAAGAAAACAATTCTCACTCTGAGCAAACAACCTACTTTTTACATCAAAGTCCTACCATTATACGCTGACCATATGGCTTAATTTTTCTGAGCTGATCAGTGAAACAAACAAGCAATAAATCTACCCTCTCCGAGTCCCCTACTCCACACCCCTTACACCACCAATTATAGACTCAGTGGGGAAAGAATAGCTCTGGTCAGTAAATGTTGCAACATTATCACTATGTTCACACTGGTACTGCTGGCGAAAGGTTAATGGTGTACATTGCAAAAACATTTAGGATTCCACAAAGTACTCATTAATCTTCTTAAAAGCAATTAAAGACATGCTTGCTATATTTTGTAACAAATGTATATTTACATACATTTCAGATGAAAAACTTCAAAGAAGGAATGCATCTTGAATGTATTTCACACATCCTCAAGATATCATTAAGCACTCATTACTGGAAAAATGCTCTTCAAAAACAGTTACTATTATTATATGGTACACAAAAAAAGCTGGAGAAACTCAGCGGGTGCAGCAGCATCTCTGGAGCGAAGGAAATAGGCAATGTTTCGGGCCGAAACTCTTCTTCAATTTTCCAGCATCTGCAGTTCCTTCTTAAATACTATTATTATATGATCAAATGCAACAGCAAATTTTCACCTACAGCGAAGTTCCATAACATATATTATAGTAACTATACCTAATCTTTTAACAGTGGCATGGAAAGTTTATTTTGATAGGAACTTATGTCTTATATCTCATCCAAAAATGAGACATTCAATTATCGGCCATGATAAGGGAATTAGGCAAAGGTGTCCAACATTTGTTTCAGTCTTTACAATTAGAATTGGAAAATTTATGGGCCTACCCCACTTAGGCGATTTTTCAGGCGGCTGCCGGCGAGTGTCATGTCGCCGGCAGTCGCCTGAAAAACCGGCGACTGGAACGGCGACTGTCAGAGTGGAACACATGCACGCACACACACACACACACATCGCTTCCTTCCCCAGCCCGTTATGCAGGCAGGGAACAGGGCAAGCAGGGGGAGTGCTGTCTGAGTGAAATTCACACGGTGCAAAGCCAATGTGATACAGACACACACCGCGATGAACAGGGAGGTTAACGCTGTAATTAAGACGGTGAAAGCACAGTGTACGGGAAGGGTCACATAAGTCCTTTAAAAGAGGGGGGAGAGGGGGGGGGGTAGATGGGTGAGAAGGAGTGGAGACAACTTTTAAGAAGTCAGAGATACACGGCTGTGAAGCTCGGCGGACATTAACATTAGCGGTCGATTATCCTTGGTTCTGAAAACTACTGCTTACGTTTTTTTTCCCAATGAGCCAATGAAATTCAGCGGTCAGCATCGGCTACAACCTACGAGAACCTTCAACCTCCTGGCAACCCGCTAGGACCTCCTGGCGACCCACCTACAGCACGAGAATTCTCGCTACTCTTCGTGGCGGCTAGATTCTGGTCGCCGCTAATTTTATCAACATGTTGAAAAATTTGTACCGACCATAATGAGGCCGCGATTAGTTCCCAGAATGCGGGAACTCCTCACAACCATGAAGGCGACTCCCCGGCAACCACCCGCGAACATGTGGCGACCACATTGTCTCCTGCAGTCGCCTAAAAAGTCGTCTAAGAGGGACAGGCCCATTACTGCACACTATTGCTAAAAGTTGAAGAAGATTCTGTTAAGTCTTTGAGAAACATGCTTTAGATGGTAAATTGTTTTTTTTCCTGTAAGGTGATGAATTTGACATTGTAAAGAAAGGTTTGAGAACATACCTGCCCTCTGCAATTGATTACATCATAGATGCCGTATAAATTGAAGCTTCCTATTGCTTTACCTGACAACATTACTTAAGGCCTGTTTCAAATGTACTGCAGAATTCCAATCCTCACATAAAGCCTGTTACAGTAATAGAGGATTGCAATGAGCCCAAGATCCAAAGACATTATTATTGTAGACCAGCTTGTTGATATGTTTCATTTCTTTCCGTAATACTTTGACTGGGATTGAACTGAAGCTGTTACCATCGTTCATTTTTTTTTTTTTCATTGGTTTTATCATCCAACATTTTTCTCCTTTTCTGCCCCTCCTAAAGATTTCAATTGTCATGCAAAAAATAATTAAAAGTACACATGCTAATAATTCTTTTAGCACCTCTGAACCACAGGTGCATAACTAAAGTCATCATTAAAAGTAGCCCTGACTGAGCAAGTTCCGAAAACCGCAGGAGAAATGAGGAGTTAAAAGAAGAAACAATTTATAATCGTGGAGTTGAAGCTGGGGAAAACATCTCCTCCCTTGAGATAGTGGAATCTTCAAATAAACTCTAAACGTTTTCTCTGGCAACAAGTTCAGGGCTTCAGACCCTTGTCTGATTTTTCTTTCCTTTCTGTCTCCTTGTAAGATGTTGGGGGATTTGCATGAGTGTTCTAGCTATTTTTCATTGTTTTTAAATCTGCAGTACACTTAGGTGGAGTTCAAAACAAATTAACAGATGGGATGTTAAAAAGTAATTATGGAGCTACATGTCATCTTTTTGAATATCTTCTCAGACTATTCACTTACCAGAAGCTATTTTACGGAAAATCATTGAGAATTTCATTCTTAAGTAGGAACCCACAACCAATTTAGTGCATTTAAGACTCCGTTTTGTTTTTTTGTGATCTCTCTTCCATATCCCCAATTCCCATATTGCAGGAACCCACACGCTGTGTGTGGCATTTGGCTTTTCTTTGAAGTTGTCATCTGTTTATTATGTTGAATAAATATTTCAAATGATTCAGCTAAAATAATCTTGAATGCACTTCCCTCTCAGATCACTGTTACTAACCATGTTGTACAAAAGGCAAATTTGGCAGCACAAACTCACAAATTGTTTTATCAAAAATAAGATTTGGAGTGAAGTGATGTGAATTCTGTGCCCGAAATCATGATGATGAGAAATAGATGCTGAAGATTCATCACTGTTTCCTAGCCGAGTTTCTTTTGAAAATTTGTTCGACTACAACAAGCTTGTAAGTTGTCTGTTTTTAATATCCTTGGTTTTGTCTGTACAATATTGCTGACTTTGTTTCAGTCATCCTCTTTTGTGAAGTTTTGCTGAAGAGCCTCATTGCAAAAGGTAAATGATTTATATAATTTGCAAAGCAACATTCATGTTCAGAGAGTTAGAAATTTGTTATCCTTTATCTCTGCACTGTGGGCTGTGGACATTGAAGCTGTGGACAGCATGTAGAGTCTTTTCTCTGAAGGGATAGCAGGCAAATAAAAGCCTTTCACTGTACCTCAGTACATGTGACAATAATGAACTAAACTAAATTACATTAAGTTAAAACAATAATGGAAGATTATGACTGGAAGGAAAAAACATTTTTCAATATTATAGGAATTCCCCACAGGGTAACTTAGGATTGTGATGAAATATTTTCCCTGCAAACTGAAGAAGGTTTTGTTTTCTCACACCATGCGAGGCATGATGTGAGTCTTTAAGCAAGTCACGTGGATGACTAAAAACACAACTAACTGTTTTTGAGAGTACTGCCATAGAAATAAATGCATTGAAAATATTAGACCAGTAAGCCCAGTCATCCTCAATGTGAAGTGAGAAGGCTTATTCAGAAATGGCTCACCTCTATTCTTGCACATTCTTAGGAAAATCTTTATTTTTAAATGCGGTATAGTCATTATGGAAATCCAGAGGTGTCACATATGGCCTGGGTCATTTAGCAACTAAATCTGACCATTTTAACTCATTAAAACATGCTTCAGCATACATAAGAAGCACTGTTCAGTTGATGAAAATTGTTTTTCCAAAATCTGTATTCCATTTCAACATCATTAACTATTTAAAACACCTCTCCTGTTGCTTCAACTTTGAGAATAGCTGGCTGATGCACACTCCACTTGATTGCTTTTAGTTTTTCTATATTTATCTCCTGTTCACTCAAGTATATTCTTCTGTATAACAATGATTTTGCTCAGGACTAAATTTAATGAATGCAATAAATTTCATGGATTAAATGAAGATAACATTTATCATTAAAAATATAGCTAAATGGTTATAGTTTTCTTGGAAACTCAGCACTTTCAATAAGGAGCGTGGTTAATCTGATTTTAAATGATTGTGTTACTGTTTGACAACCTGCATATGTATTCTAACTTGCTTCTGAACTTTTCTTGTGCTTTCAAAGGAGTTCACCAAGGTTTCATTATAAAAGGATCTAATTAGATAAACACATTTGTCAGAAAGAAAACTGATCATTTTACTTGTTTGACATCATTCAAACCGCACTTTATAACTTCAGCTCAAAATCAATAGTCAACGTTCCGGTTCTGGCCATTAATATAGGTGCTCTACTCCAAATGAAATATTTAACATTTGGTTCAGCAGAGAATATTAAAGATGTGTGGCACTATTTCAGTAGATTTTCCAGTGCCTTGCCCATTGATTTGGCATCTACAGAGTATTGATTTGAAAGGTTATTTACCCCATTTCTCCCAGTCCATTTATATAATTATTTAAAATGATTATGATGTTTGCCCAGATGGCAATGAAGATCTGTATAATTCATTATGTGTAAATGATGTATCCATATCCATTTTACTAAAATACATCTAGGTGTGTATTTGATTACAATCACTAAATGTACATTGTGCTCCCCTTCTGAAATTTATCTCTATGCGTTTCAGTGAGACTGAAATTCAGAAGCTGAGTTCAATTCTACAATGTCAGCCATTTAGCATGTTAGCATTGACAAAATTATACCTCCGGCAAGCTTCAACAGGTTATTGAAACAAAGAAGGTAATCTTATTCAAGAGAGAATTCCTGAAACGCCTGGAAAAAATTTAATATAAAATGATATTGTGAAAAGATAGGATATAAAGAAGTTAGAATACACAGCTGCCTTTAATATAGGCTGAGGCCTCAAGTACGTGGAGACCACTCTCAAGCATGAAGGAGAGTTACGAAGACCTCCTACGACCTCGTGTCGACCATGCTGCGAGTATGAGTCGAGGGCAAACTCGCCAGAACTGGCGGATTAGGTCGCCCAAGTGGGACAAGCCCTTTTGTATTAAGAAGGAAACATTACATCAGATTTTGTCTAATTTTCAGACACTTAAATCTATCAGTCAAAGTCAATATTACCCTTCTCATTTAAAGACATCAGTGATAATTCCTGAATATATTAATTATTGGTGGTTGAATTACCATTAACGGAATGTACGAAAATTAACTTGAAACTCTAGCTTACAACAAAATAATATCAAACATTTGCTAATAATATATTATGTCACAAAATATTGCAGCAAATTGAAAATTGAAAATAATTTGGGGATAGGAATTTTTCGGACACCTAACTCATAAATTCACCCAAATCCATTCCCAGATGCTGGCGATTGTTTGATACTTTCATTAACACTGTTATTTAACTGCAACTTTCCTCTTCCTTTGAAAAGCTTTTACACTATTTATTGTAGACCTGAAGCTCATTAACTAGAGATTCCACTTTCAAATTTAGCCAAGTGTACAAAGATCACTGATAGTAAACTTGAAAACCCTGACACTGACCTACAAAATGAAAATATACTGCAGCTTAAAGACACAAATGTTTGATCTAATGAGAGGCGATTAGATTTTATTATTTTATAACATTACAAAAATAAGCTAGTTTAATTCAACCAATTAATCCAATCAGCCAAATAAAACAAGAGACTATTGCAAAGTGAATTTGGGTTGAAAGAATACTTTTAATAACCCAGTCACCTTGACTTTCAGTACACAAAGTGCTCATAGCACAAGACGATCCAAAAATAATGTGACAATACCAAAATATCAATTAATTTACAACAATGTACACAAATCAATGTTTCTAAACTGAAAGGTGAGAACTGGCAGTATCATCTGCAAAAATAGTCTTTTCACATCATTTTTTTGTGATCCCCATGTTACTGATAAATCATTTCCATCGTGCCAAAATCCATCAGAGAAATCTGGACAACAGTTTGAAACGTCAACAAACTTGCTGTTGGTCAGTTCAAACACTTCTGCAGGCAGCACATCAATTGCTTCCAACCCCTGCAACAATGACGTTGATTGCCAGGCAACCATTTCAGGGTGTTTGCTGCCTGTGTGGTATGAACAATGTGGGGAAAAGATCCTGATTGCGTCTTACAAGCAATTCATTGTTGTGCACTGGTGTGTGCGAGGAAAGAAAGATGCAGCCATCAGTTTAACAGGAACAGTTCTACTTCACCTACCTTGGAAAGAATGTGCAGGAAATGCCAAGGAATTGGAAGGGGAAAACGTGTTTGCCTGAAGAGACAGCTGCAACAATCGACAACAGCCACCTGCAAGGGGAAGTTTCAACATGTTTCAGTTTGCTGTCATTTTCTGAAGCCGACATAGCTCACGAGGAAACAGATAGTCAACACAAGTTCGTAAAGGAGTGGATTAACTTGTATCCATTTAGAAATCTAAAAGAACATTTGTTCAATGATTCTGTTTCAGTAACTATGTACAAGGATACCACCTAGTGCCAAAACTAAATTTAGCAGTTACTGATTTCATGCATTGAATTCTCAACATATTACATGCACACTCAGTGTGTGTAATATGTTAAGAACTTACTACATTAAATCAATACGCCAAAGTGTGTATGAAGCAAATACTATGTCTTAAGCAGAAATCCTCAGACTTAAGGCCGTGTACAAACATCTTTAAATGATTTGAGGATAGATATTTTGAAATATAAATGCCTAGAAGGTAATAATTGACCATATTATTGACAAACAAAGTGAATTTTGGAAGCAAAGTACAATATATTTATGTATCGACATAGTAAATTTAGCTCACACAATGGCAATGAATTTCCAGGTAACATTCTGAACATGGACAAATATTATAATTTCATTTGAATTTATCTGATTAATGATTTGGATTATTTGTAAATGCAGTTAAAGGCTTTTATTTTTCTTTGTTGTAAAGAAGTACCTTGTCAGATAAATAATGGGCCAAATCTCGCTGGACACAGCACAACATTCTGACTTTCCACCCACACTCACCTGACATAGATCTCAGTAGGCCTCACTGAGTGTATTCAGGCTGAATCTTTTGAGCAGCACATTGAGAATCCAATCACGGAATAGGCTATTTTAAATCTGACATGAATTAGTGAGATTTGGAATAATTAATTAATATGGGTGACACAGTGGCACCTTACAGCACCAGAGACCTGGGTTTGATCTGACGTCAGGTGCTGTCTGTACGGAGTTTGTACACTCTCTCTGTGATCACATGGGGTTTCCACCGGGTGCTCCAGTTTCCTCACACACTCCAAAGACTTAAAGGTCTGTAGGTCAATTGGCTTTGGTAAAAATTGCAAATTGTCCCTGGTTGTAGGATAGTGCTAGTATGCAGGGTGATCGCTGGTCAGCATGGACTTTGTGCACCAAAAGGCTTGTTTCCGTGCTGTATCTCTAAAGTCTAAAGTCTGAATGATCCGCATTAAGTAACATATTCACAAGGAAAGAGTGATTGTAGAATGACAGTATTTCAAATTCAGTTTGAGGTTGAAAAACTTGGTCTGAAACTAATATCCTAAACTTAAATAAATGTTATTACAATGGTATGGGAATAGTGGTAGGAAAGTAGATTAATGGCATAAGAAGCAACTTCAACGGTTGCGGACATTTAAGGATATATTTCATGAATTTCTCAAAGTGAATTGAGTTTCAGGCTTCAGAAATATACTTACCTCTACAGTACAAACTATTTTTATTTAAATGAAAGAGCAAGATTTAATATGAACCTGTGAGGCGTCTTTTTCACTCAGAAGGAGGTGGGTAAATGGAACTACCAGAAGAGGTAATTGAGGCTGGTACTATAACAACAATAAAATAAAACATTTAGACAGGTACATGGGCAGGAAAGGCCTCGAAGGATATGAGCCAAATGCAGGCAACTGGAGCTAGCTTTAATAGGGCAACTTGGTCAGCATGGATAAGTTGGGCCAAAGGGTCTGTTTCCGTGATGCTATATGAAATTTCATTCTGAGTATATTCCAGGGAGGAAGAGAAGCTCTGTTAAAAAGATACCCCATCCTTGGTTAACTGAAGGAATTAAGAATTAAAATAGAAGGCATACAATGTTGCGAAGATTAATGATACACCAGAGCCAACAGAAATGTTTAGATACCCAAGGATGACTATGACAATGCTCTAAAGTGGGATAAGGCAAACATGGAGAGTAAAATTAGTTAATTATATATAACGGACAGTAAAAAGCTCCACGGGTATATGATAAAGAATAGAATGGATAGTGAAAACATTGGTTCCTTTCAGGATAATTCTGTGGAACTCACAATAGGAAATGACAGAGATTCTAAATACTTATTCTGTATCTGACTTCGGAGCGGGAGTCATCCCAAAAATCACAGATAATTCGGGAGGGACATAATTAAAACAATAACTAGATGATAAATACAAGACAAGCCAATAAGTCCCCCAGACTTGATAGCCTTCATGCTGGAGGGAGAAGGTAGAGATGGAGGGGGATGGGGTTGGAGAGGGAGGGGGAGGGGGTAGAGAGGGAGGTGTATGGGGGGCGCACGGCATCACAGGTGAGGGCTGGTCCCCGAACGCAATACTCCACCACTCACCCATAGGTCCCAATACTCACCACTGCTTAGAGCAGGAGGGGTGGTAGAGAGAGAGGGGGACAGAGAGGGAGGGGGTAGAGAGGGAGAATGAGAGAGGGAGGGGTGGTTGAGAGGGAGGGGTAGAGATGGAGGGGGTAGAGAGGGAGGGGAGGGGGTAGTGAGGGGGGGTGGTAGAGAGGGAGGGGGAGTGTGGTAGAGGGGGAGAGAGGGATGGGTGGGAGAGTGGGAGGGGTGGTAGAGAGGAAGGGGGTAGAGAGGAAGGGTGATGGGGGTAAAGAGCGAGGGCGAAAGGGGTAGAGAGGGCGGAGGTGGTAGAGAGGAGGAGGGGGTAGAGCGGTAGAGGGAGGGGAGGGGAGTAGAGAAGGAGAGTGAGAGAGGTGGTAGACACGGAGGGGGTAGAGAGGGGGGGGGGATAGAGAGGGAGGGGGATAGAAAGGGAGATGGGTAGAGAGGGAGATGGGTAGAGAGGGAGATGGGTAGAGAGGGAAGGGGTAGAGGGAGGGGGTAGAGGGAGGGGCAGTAGAGAAGGAGGGGGGTAGAGAGGGAAGGGCAGTAGAGAGGGAGGAGCGTAGAGAGGGAGGGGGCAGAGAGGGAAGGGGGTAGAGAGGGAGTGGGGTGGAGAAGGAGAGGGGTAGAGAGGGAGAGGGAGGACAACTTGTTCTATTTGATCTTATTTGATTGTGCACGCCAGGTTGATTGCATTTGTGGGAACAGGGCGGACTACATGAAGGTTGCAATCTCCCACCCCTGTCCCATTGTGATGTCATTTGTAAGTGAGATCCACTGTGATTGGATGTCTGTGAGATGGCACTGTGACATCATCAAAGGAAAGTGCTGCAAGAGTCACCCACTGAAAAGTAGTTAATTTTTTTAAATAAATAATTAAAACTTAAAACTTTGGAAATATAGGCTGGAATGCGACGGGAAGATGTTTATCCCATCGAGGGGAAAAATGTGAGTAGAATGTGTGAAAATGGAAAGGCTGTGGCCTAGCATTTGGAAGAAGATACAAATTAAGGAGATTAAAAGAAAGCCAATACAACCCTGCAAATCCAGACATTTAGAATGTTAAGAACAATGGGAAGAGTTTATTACTAAAACTCTTCCCATTGTTCTTAACATTCTAAATGTCTGTTATACTAGACTAAATATATATTATACTAGAAAAAGCTGGACCTGTTGGGTCCCAGTCACACGAGAGGCCTGGTCCCCCCAATGTAACCCATTCCCCAACGCAATATTCCACCACTCACCTGTTCCCCCAATTCAACCCGTTCCCCCAAAGCAATATCCCACCACTCAGGGGAGGGGGTGTGGGGAATGGGGGGTGAGGTGGAAGGGGGGTTGGGGAAGGAGGTTGAGGGGGAGGGGGTGTGTGGGAAGGGGTTTGGGGGAGAGGGGTGTGTGGGAAGGGGTTTGGGGGAGGTGGTGTGGGGAGGAGGGTTGGAGGAGGGGTGTGTGGGGAGGAGGGGTGTGTGGGGGAGGAGGAAGGGGGGGTGGGGGAAGGGGGGGTGGTCGCAACAGCGCAGGTCGCACTTTGCCCACCCCGCACATTCAGCTTTCGGCCTCACGCAGCAGATCCCGGTCCCACTCCAGCTTCACTCCGAGCCTTCCGGTTCAACTCAGCAGCTGTCGGCTGGTCGTGCTGGTCGCCGCAGAAGCAGCCCGCAGGCTGCGCGCTCCACGTGGACTGCACACTCCCCGAGGGCTGCACACTCCCCGCGGGCTGAACACTCTGCATGGGCTGCTCAACACATGGGCTGCGCCCCTTCAGCTTTTTATTCTCCTCGCCGCGTTATTTACAGCGGATTCCGGAAGATTCCAGCGATTTTTAAACCTTCATAACTTTTGTACTATTTCACCGATCGGAACAAAACTTATTTGACTTGCAGCACAGGAGAATGGTGAGTAAGGTGGCAAAAAAACGTAGCGATATGGAGGATAATTTTTGCGTAATTTTAATTATGACGCAGACCAGAAGTGGTCAAGATCAGAGATTTAGTAATAGGATAAATAGGATAAATAGGATAAATAAGATAGATAAGATAGATAAGTTTGAATAGATAGATAGATAGATAGATAGATAGATAGATAGATAGATAGATAGATAGATAGATAGATAGATAGATAGATAGATAGATAGATAGATAGATAGATAGAGCAATCAGGCAGCATTGTTTCA
This sequence comes from Amblyraja radiata, assembly GCF_010909765.2. NCBI lineage: Eukaryota > Metazoa > Chordata > Chondrichthyes > Rajiformes > Rajidae > Amblyraja > Amblyraja radiata. The sequence continues at coordinate 17,450,225 of NC_045972.1, read as the reverse complement.
TGAAAGGGAAAATGGATTTGATAGATTTGGTTGAGATCTTTGAGGCATTTGACTGGGCAGCTCATCAAAGTTTGCTGCACAAGTGGATGGTGGGATTGAGTGTACTGTGACCAAATGATTTGGAGGTACAAAGATAGGTGGGTTAACAGGTTGTGAGGAGGACTAAAAATGTCTGTGAAGGGACTTACATCGCTCCAGTTATTTGGCAAGACATTGGCTGATGAAGTATAACGTGGGAACGTTTGAGCTTGACCACTTCGGAGGGAAGAAGAAGAAGCAAACTAGTATTTAGGTATCAGCTAGAAAATGTTGTGGTACAGAAGGATCTGGTAATCCATTGCTTTAAGATCAAAAGATTGGAATATAGATAAAGCAAGTGATTAAGGAGGCAATTGGAAAGTTGACTTTTGATGAGAGCACAGCTTTCCATCCAATGGGTGCCCTACCTTTGACCACATGGTGTGCATAGCCAGGCTGCCTTGTTATGAAGTGAATAAATAACATCAATGCATTTTAAGTCGGAAAGGCTGAATGGATTAAGGTTTTATCTGATAGTGATCTTGAAATGCTTGAGTTGAGTTTAATTTATTGTCACTCGCACCAAGGTACTGTGAAAAGATTTTGTTGTACGCTATCCAGTCAGCAGAAAGATAATGCATGAATACAATTGAGCCATCCACAGTATAGTTAAATAATAAGGGGAATAACGTGAAAAAATGTTTAGTACAAGATAAAATCGAGTAAAGTCCTATCAAAGATTGTTGAGTTTCATAGACTTGCTATAAAATAGATATTTCACATTGCAAGCAGAAGCTTATAAAAGGGCCTTCAATGAAAGAGAATTATTAATAAATCTGCAGAAATTGTAGATAAACGTCTTTACCCAGTGAGCGGTAGGGGATGTGAAATAGTGAATAATTGGATGAGGGAATAGTTATGGCAAGTAACATTTAAGGATATGTCGAAAACACTTAAGCAAGTAAGAAGTAGGATATGTTGATGGGATTAGGTGAAGAGGGATGGAAGAAGGCTTGTACAAAACATAAATGCTGGCATGCACTTGTTGAGCCAAGTGGTCTGCTTTGTGCTGTAAATAATTAATAACTCATGCAAAGCCACACACAGGCATTTCCAAGCATAAGCCAGATAACCATGAGGAGTGGGAATCGAGACAAATATTTTCCACTCACTATCCCAAAAGTGCCGGGGCCAATTGCAACACCTCCACTGGTACCTTGGCTGAGATCAGCCTGTCTAGCAGATCATTGAATCTGGTCTGTTCCTGTTGTGCATGACTCAGTTCCATACTGGGTGGGACTTTTACCAATTGAGTCACTGGGGGAAAACCTTCTTCCCGTCTGCTGAAGCGAACCAGACAGCTGTGCAATAATGAAGATGTCATTTAAGAAAACTTGGGGAGATGCGTAGAATTAGCAAGGCCAATTGAGCCCTTCCTGCTTATTCCTGGAAGAGATCATAAATTTTCTCTGAATAGATTGAACCCAACCTATTAATTTTCCTCAGAGAAAGACCTTAGTTCGGTGATTTTTTTATCTGCTCCCAGTAAGCTGGAGTTGTCGATTGGATGTCCATTGAACAAAGTGTTTAATGTTATTTCAGTTGACAGATTGTACATCCAGGCATTAAGTTGATAATATATCTCTAATTATTCTTCAATTTTTGACACCATTAAGTCCAGACACCATTGCATCCCGGTGCCATGGTTACCATCTGGTCGATTAAAACAAGGCTTAAGACTGGTCACAGAAACAATGAATTGCATATGTTGATTTACACAAAAGGACACAAAGTGTTGGATTAACTCAACGGATCAGGCAGCACCTCTGAAAAGTATGGATAGATGGCATTTTAGGTCGTGAGCCTCTGTCAGACTCTTCTTCAGACTTAAGACTGTTTTTCTGTTCTGTTTCACTTCCAAGAGTACATTTCAGAAATGTTGACATGCTTCTAAACCTGCATATCCATAAATTGACACAAAGTGCTGTAGTAACAGCAAGTCAGGCGGCATCTATGGAGAACATGTATAGGCGACGTTTCGGGTCAAGACACTTTTTCAGACTCACAGGTGATGTTTTGGGTTGAGACCTTTCTTCAGTCATGTCCATAAATTCACCATTTAATAAAACTAAGGATTTGTATCTAAATGGAATCTCAGCATACTGTCACACCATACAAGTTGTCAAGGTAGTTTTATAGTATAGGTTCTGTCTTCATATTCTTCGAATCCCAGTCATTGCTCTGCAGGTGAAAAAGGTTGACATGTCCCACACAATAACATCTAACGTGGAACTTAGGTAAACTGGGAGCTAATCTGATGCAGCAAATAATCAGCTGGAGGAACTCAGTAGGTCAAGAAACATCTGTGAGGGGAAAGGAACTGTCCACATTATGGGTCGAACCCTTGCATCAGCCCATTTTGACCTGTAACATCGACAATACCTTTCCCCCCATGGACATAGCACGACCTAGTGAGTTCCTCCAGCTGATTATTTGTTACTCCAGATTCCAGCAACTGCAGTATCTTCTGTCTTTGTTCATCTGATGGCTTGGTGTAAGGTCACCAAGACAACTGGCAAAGGTTCAGTTCCTTTGAGGTGCACCACGGCACATTTGACATCCATGCAAGTCATTGACTATTGTTCTTCCTTGCTTACTGTCCATAAAGTGTTTTGAGATTTTCTGAAAGAGATGTGAAAGTTCAATATGAATTAAAGTATTTATATCAATTACACGTTTATGAATGACAACAAGTTCAAGTTCAAGTTCAAGTGAGTTTATTGTCATGCGTCCCTGTATAGGACAATGAAATTCAGCACACATTTACTACAAAACAGATCATTGTGTCCATATACCATGATATAAATATATACACACATGAATAAATAAACTGATAAAGTGCAAATAACAGAAAATGGGTTATTAATAATCAGAGTTTTGTCCGAGCCAGGTTTAATAGCCTGATGGCTGTGGGGAAGCAGCTATTCCTGAACCTGGTTGTTGCAGTCTTCAGGCTCCTGTACCTTCTACCTGAAGGTAGCAGGGAGATGAATGTGTGGCCAGGATGGTGTGGGTCTTTGATGATACTGCCAGCCTTTTTGAGGCAGCGACTGCGATAAATCTCCTCGATGGAAGGAAGGTCAGAGCCGATGATGGGCTGGGCAGTGTTTACTACTTTTTGTAGTCTTTTCCTCTCCAGGGCGCTCAAATTGCCGAACCAAGCCACGATGCAACCAGTCGGCATGCAATCTACTGTGCACCTGTAGAAGTTAGAGAGAGTCCTCCTTGACAAACCGACTCTCCGTAATCTTCTCAGGAAGTAGAGGCGCTGATGAGCTTTCTTGATAATTGCATTAGTGTTCTCGGACCAGGAAAGATCTTCAGAGATGTGCACGCCCAGGAATTTGAAGCTCTTGACCCTTTCAACCAAATGGGGCTGTGGGTCCCCCTCCTACTCCTTCCAAAGTCCACAATCAGTTCCTTGGTTTTACTGATGTTGAGGGCCAGGTTATTGCGCTGGCACCATATGGCCAGTTGCTCGATCTCTCTTCTATACTCTGACTCATCCCCATCAGTGATACGTCCCACAACAGTGGTGTTGTCAGTGAACTTGATGATGGAGTTCGCACTGTGACTGGCTACGCAGTCATGAGTATAGAGTAAGTACAGCAGGGGGCTGAGCATGCAGCCTTGAGGTGCTCCCATGCTGATTGTTATCGAGGCTGACACATTTCCACCAATACGAACAGACTGTGGTCTGTGAATGAGGAAGTCGAGGATCCAATTGCAGAGGAATGCACAGAGACCCAGTTCTGCGAGTTTGGTAACCAGCTTGGAGGGGATGATTGTGTTAAATGCCGAGCTGTAATCGATGAATAACAGCCTGACATATGACTCCATCATATAAAACACTGTTTGCAAAACAGGACAGATTTCTAAACTGACATTGTATGCTGGGAATGAACACCACAAAATACATCACTGGATAGTCAATAATATCTGGTTGAGAAAATATTTATTGTTCGTTTTCTCTTACAACTGGGCAACCCATGAAAGTGGCAGTAATGCAATGATAACTTAATATTACAGACATGAAATCCTCAACAATTTATAACAATGTTCAAATACCAAGAGTAAAAGTGTTAATAAAATGATGTACAATTTTGTTGTTGATATACTGTTACAAAACATGGCCAGTGAATAAATTGCAATTCTATGTGTTAAATGTATAAAGAACTAAAAGCCCCAAATGAGCGTTACAATTAATGATAGGGTACACATTCAAACTTCTGCCTTAGCATTTTGAACTAGACATTGTTAGGATTAGCTACAACAATTTGCCCCACCCCTTCCCCTCACCTCTTTCTCCCAGCTTTCTCCCCTCTACTCCATCAGTCTGAAGAATGGTGCTAAACCGAAATGTCGTCTGTCCGTTTCCCTCCACAGATGCTGCCTGACCCGCTGAGTTCCTCCAGCAGTTTGCTTCAGCATCTGCTGTCTCTTGTGTCTCCAGAATGTTATTTCTGTTGCTTTTGTTGGACTGTTTCTATAACAGGGTGATAACTCATAGTACCAAATCTATACCTGAGTGACAATTTAAAAATATGCCTGAAGCTCATTTTCACCTTCACTAACTTTTCCACATCATAAGAAATCCCTTTGCTCATTAGATATCAAATTGGCTTTTTTTTAAATACTTAATTTATGCAGCATTGGGGAGAGGACATAACTATTCTGAATATTCTAATGCTAAAAATTGTGCACTTGCAATTTTATATGTAGCTGGTGTATTTTCAGGACAGGAAGATTATACACAACTATTTTAATGAACCTGCAAAAGTACTCATTAAAATAACAGTTTATGTGATATGATAATTAAATCAAGCAACTGGAATGAGAAGGTATTTTCAAGACTGTAATTGTAATTATTTTCCACTGATTGGTATGCTTGTAGAGGAAAATATTGCACCAGATTGTCTTGGAATGCCTACTCTTGAAATGTATTAAGGGCCTGTCCCACTTGGCCGTCATTTGCACGCCAATTACGCAACCTGGTAGCGTGTGGGTAAGCGCGGGTCGAGCGCATGGAGTGGCGTGGAGGAGTGTGGAGTTGCGCGCGGCATCGCACAACGCTGCAGGATTTTGTTCTGCACAAAATCTTCACGCGCCACTGGCCTGTCGCGTAAATGACGGCCAAGTGGGACACCCTGGCGTGGCGCAACGTCTCACCTCCAACAGCAGCAGAAGCAGGCAAGTGATCGCCGAGCTCGGCCTGGGGCTCATGGCTGTTGCGGATCCGGATCCGCCCCCACTCTTACTCCCAGAGCGGGGCCAAGACGATTGGAGATAGACACAAAATGTAGGAGTAACTCAGTGGGACTGGCAGCATCTCTGCAGAGAAGCAATGGGTGACATTTCGGGTCGAGACCCTTCTTCAGACTCTCCCTGTGGGGACAAATCTCACTATTTTAGACTTTACTTTTGACTTTTGAGATACAGCACGAAAACAGGCACTTCAGCCCACCCAGTTCATGATCACCCCGTAAACTAGCACTATCTTACATAATAAGGACAATGTGTGTTAGCAGTGAGAGAGGTGAGGGCAGGAGAGGTCACCAACCTTCCCCCTCCCTTCCCCCCCCACCCCAAGATCCAGGCAAGGTTAGTGCAGGCATTGGCAGATCCCAGTCAATCATTCCAGACCTGGAGAACCAGATCTGCTTGATTCCTCTACAACTGCTTTCCAGTGTTTTTAACCACTTTATAATTTAATTAATGTTTATATATACTGTATGAAGAAAGTTTGATTCATTTTTTAAACAGAGGCTGTCTGATAACATTGACGGGTGGGTGAGGCCTAGGTGATTGTCGGTTATGTGTGCCACAAATCATGGTGGGATTTTTCATTGAAAAGCTCTTCACTCCAATAAGCTCAGAAGCAGGGCGGCACAGTGGCGCAGCGGTAGAGTTGCTGCCTTACAGCGCCCTGGTTCGATCCTGACTACAGGAGCTGTCTGTACTGAGTTTGTACATTCTCCCTGTGACCACATGGATTTTCTCCGGGTGCTCCGGTTTCCTCCTGCACTTCAAAGATGTTTAGGTTTGTAGGTTAATTGGCTTCGGTGAAATTGTAGATTTGTCCCTCGTGTGTAGGATTGTATTAATGTAGGGGATCTCTGGTCAGCGCAAACTTGGTGGATCGAAGGGCCTGTTTCTGTGCTGTTTCTCTAAAGTCTAATAGTCTAAAGCCTGTGTAATAATTTACAAGTAATGTCATTGTTATAAAGAGGTGACCTGGCAGCCATTGTGCGCTCAATGTGTCCCGACAAATGGCAAGTGGATGAACACGAGACATGTTGTTTGAGGGCTAATGATTGCCAAGAAAGAAGAGATATCTCACCTACTTATCATCAAAATAGTACCAGGCCTAGACCTCCACCTTAGCACAAGACAAGCTTCACATTAACTTATCATCCTGCCGACAGGTTTGTACTACATGGGACTGTCACACTGGGTTCTTTGTTCAAAACCTCGGTCATACAACCTTCTGACTCAGAGATGAGAGAGAGTCTTGGCTGACACTTCCAAACCCAGCAATGTAATACTGATGAGATAATCAGTCTTCAAGTGACATTGACTGAGCCACGAAAATTGCATAGAGCTTTGAGAATACTCCCTGCTCTTCTTTGAAATAACTGAAACGTAAATCAAATAGTTATTTGCCAAGAAACGTAATTGCCAGCAATATTTTCCAGACTAAAACGCACTAATGACCACTTCCTGTCATTCCAAATGTTCAACCAACCACTTCCTGACTTCCAAGAAGGAGATTTAGAACCTTGACATATGTCCAATTAAGTGAGCATGCAGGTATAGCAGGCAGTGAAGAAAGCAAATGGCATTTTGGGGTTCATAGTGAGAGGATTTGAGTATAGGAGCAAGGAGGCCTTACTGCAGTTGTTCAGGGCCCTATTGAGACCACCTGGAGTGTTGTGTGCAGTTTTAGTCTCCTAATTTGAGGAAGGACATTCTTGCTATTGAGGGAATGCAGCATTGGTTCACCAAGTTAATTCCAGGGATAGCGGGACAGACATATGATGAAAGAACGGGTCAGCTGGGCTGATATTCACTGGCATTTAGAAGGATAAGAGGAGATCCTATAGAAACATATAAAATTCTTAATGGATTGGATAGGCTAGATGCAAGAAAAATATTCCCGATATTGGGGGAGTCCAGAACCAGGGATTACAGTTCAAGAATAAGGGTTAGGCCATTTAGGATTGAGATGAGGAAAAACATTTTGTTACTTTTGGTTACTTGCCACCTCAATCACTGGAAGCAGAAATCACACTCAGCTACAGAAATGCGCAGCTGGCCTCAAGGCTGAAGCTGTCGTTGGCACCTTATTGTTTTACTCATTCAACATATGCTTTTGGATTCACCATATTTTTGTACAGCACTTCTAGATCCATTGGTCATCCAGAAACACACCGTGGCCAATTAATATTGAAGACTATTGTCATAAAAGGAAAAGTCTGCCTGACCCATTGAGTTACTATAGACAATAGACAATAGGTGCAGGAGTAGGCCATTCGGCCCTTCGAGCCAGCACCGCCATTCAATGTGATCATGGCTGATCATCCCCAATCAGTACCCCGTTCCTGCTTTCTCCCCATATCCCCTGACTCCGCTATTTTTAAGAGCCCTATCTAGCTCTCTCTTGAAAGCATCCTGAGAACCTGCCTCCACCGCCCTCTGAGGCAGAGAATTCCACAGACATATTCTCCAGCATATTATGTGTATCTTCTTTAAATTCTGCCTGTTTGAGTGGCAAATATAGCATGATTTAGTATATGTTGCAAGGATGGCACATCTGGAAGAACTGCTGCCTCACAATGCCAGAAATTCAGGTTCGATCCTGACCCTGGGTGCTGTCTGTGTTGAATTTGCAAGTTCTCTCTACGGCCATGTGGGTTTCCTCTGGGTGCTCCAGTTACCTCCACACCCAAAGAACATGTGGGTTTGTAGGTTAATTAGTCTCTGTAAAGTTTCCGTCGCGTGTCGGGAGTGGATTGCATAGTGGGATAACATAGAAGTAGTATAGACGGGTGGTCGATGATTGACTTGGACGTGGGCCATAGCACCTGTTTCCATGCTCTTTCTTTCAATCGATTTTATTCGAACAAAAAAAAAATCTTCAGGTGCCAAATATCCACAGATGCACCTCCTTGTTACATTTTGCTTTTCTGCCTCCAACTCCAAGTTTTGAAAGTAATTGTTACCTTGACAACTTTGGTCTGCTCCGTATCACGGAGATTTGCTTTTTGTCCCCACATTCCTCGTCCCTGTAACGTGACCACACTTGTCCTCTCACTTCTCCACTTTTGATGAAGAGTCCGTGACCCAAAATGTCGACTCAGTTATCCTCCCCACTGATGCTACCTGACCTGCTGAGTGCTTCTAGCATTTGTTAGCTGACTTAACTTTCTCGTCTGCAAGATGACATTTATAATAATGTTTTACTGCATACACTCTACACAGATACCAGATTGTTCTCCTTTGCTAATTGTTCTAAATAATGTGCATTTCCTTTGTCCTCCTGGATGTATATCAAAATTCAGCTGAACTACTTTGAGAAAGGTCTATAGATTTTGTGGTTTTCAATCTCACAAGAATGGAATCTGTTTTATTCAATCTGGAAAACTAAGAAAAAACATTGATTTAACATGAAGGAGTATCCTTTTCCACTGGGAATGCACCTCTTAACATCATCACATTTATTCTAAATTGGATAATGACTTCATGAAAAAATTCTATTGAACAATGCAGTACCAGATAAAATGGTAAGTCCTGAAGTGTACAGATAATTACAGATTGTACAGAATACTGCCCGTGATGCAAATTGTCATTAATTTCAGGTTTGAATTACTGCAGAAATTAACACAAATTTCAGTTGACATCAGATGTTTCTATGCAATCAAACTTTCAATCCAAAAGATTGAACCTCCACTTTCACTGATTCTACTTCTTTTGAGGATTATATCTGTTTTGGGGCTTCAGGGATTATGGGGAGAAGGCAGGAGAATGGGGTTGAGAGGAAAAGAGCCATGATTGAATGGCGGAGTAGACTTGATGGGCCGAATGGACTAATTCTTCTCCTAGAACTTATGAACACAAATTAACTTTACATCATTGGCTTGAACTATTCCTTGATAATTCGTTTTCTCTATCTTCTGGATTTCTTCGAACTTTATAGAGGAAAGAGGTAGGGAGGTAAATGGCAACAATGACTGGTGGGGACTTCAAAAATTCCCACTTCAATGACACACATTGGCTTTTGTATGTATCAGTTATGAAATGCTTTGTCAAGGCTCCATTGACAGCACTTTCCCAGCTCATGACCTCTATTACCAAGAAGGAAAAGGGACAGTAGGTGCATTGGTACACCATCAATTGTAAGTTCCTTTCAATAGCACAGTGTTCTGATTTGCAAATATATCATCAGCCTCTCATTGTTGCTGTGTCCAATTGCACTGAGAGATCACCTTCACTGGAAAGACCACAAAGGTATAAGAGTAGGCTCATGACCAAATTCTCAAGGACAATTGAGAATTTAATAGGAACATGAGGGGTAACTTTTTTACACAAAGTACGGTGGGTGAATGGAACGAGCTGCCAGAGGATATAGTTGAGGCAGCTACTATCGTAACATTTGAGAAACAGTTTAGACAGGTACATGGATATGATAGGTTTAGAGGAATATGGGCCAAACTCAGGAAGGTGGGCTGGAGTAGATGGGACATAATGGTCGGTGTGGGCATATTGGGCCGAAGGGCCTCTTACCCCACTGCATGACTCTAATTAGCGATGGCCTTGCCAGCAGCATCTAGATTCCAAAAATGAATATAAAGATATAAATTTTAAAATCTGCAATTCAATATAAATGAGCCGGTAACAATAATCTTAAAACTACTCTAAACCTGGCTACTTCACAAATATTCTTCAAGGAGGCAAATCTGTCTTCTTTATTTGATCTGGCCTTCTACTCTGAGATTCCTGACCACCAACTTGTCTATCGACAGCCTCCTCAGTGCAGAAGCAGTGAGGAACATACACTAAGTGCTGGAATGTCACATCCCTCAGATTAATCAATGTATCTCAATGGCCAGCAAATTTGATGGGGTGGTAATACATGTGGACATGTTGGAAATATGCAGAGAAGAGAGATTGCAAGCTAAACCTTCATATAATGTTGAGTTGAAGCCAGGATTTCGAAGTTGGTCTGGTTGCGAATACAACTAGCACACTGTTGAAGCATAAACTGAAATTCTGTTATTTGCCACTATGAAAGGGCTCTCTCCCAAAGCTATTATGTCCAACTATTTTAAAGGGATACCCAATTGCTTGTAGGATTGTCGGGGAATTGAGTGGCTGTTGAGTTTGCTCGAGAGTGATGCTCAGCTGAAAAACCACCCACTGGAGCCTTCAGCTGTGACCTGGGAGCAACAGACATGGAAGCAGCTCAAGTAAAGAAGAATGGGGAGAGTCTCTGGACAGAAGGATCTATTCAGTTGGTCTTTATGATCCATGTGCTTCCCCTGTGACTGATGAAAGTATCGTGGCTTGCAGTGGAAGAGATACTCATTCAGAATGCTTTAAACACTTCTGGGCCGACAAGGCTCAGCTACAGAATGACTCAGTGTAGCAACAGGCTCTTCGGCCTACCGAGACCAGACCGATCAGTGATCACCCCGTACATTAGTTCTATCCTACACAAGAGAAAATGTACAATTTTTGTCATCGTAAAACCAATTAATCTACAAACCTGTATGTCTTTGAAGTGTGGAAGGCAACCAGAGCACCCGGAGAAAACCCACATGGTCATAAGGAAAACATACAAGTTCTATACAGACAGCACCCATCTTCAGGATCAAACCCGAGTCTCTGAGTTTGTAAGGCAGCAGCTCTACCACTGTACCACTGTGTTGCCCCATGAATGGTGTCTTCCAAAGAGATGATACCGGGTTCATATTCCACAGAGACACTGTTGCAAAACTAAACGTATGTCGGCAATGTTTGCAATCTGAGTAACCGTTAAAGGACAAGTTGTAGTTATGAAATTATATTCTTAAGCCTATTCACAAGTGCTGTGCACTCTCACTGGTATCTTCTGCTTCTGATGCATTGGAAGTTGTATGTCATGAGCAAGTAGCTGGTCAGTGTGCAGAAGTTGAGAGTTGTGGGCCTAAAGCATTTGGAAGAATCTGAATTAAGGCAATGAGTAAGAGACAGGAAGTCATGATGTAACTTTATAGGACTTTGGTTAGACTGCATTTGGAGCATTGCATGTGATTCTGGTTGTCCCAATTCAGGAAGGATGTGGTTGTTTTGGAAAGGGCGCAGAGGAGATTTACCAAAGTAATGCCTGGATTAGGCAATATTGGCTACAAGGAGAGGTTGGACAGACTCGGGTTGTTTTCTCTAGACCGACGGAGATTGAGGGGAGACCTAATAGAAGTGTATAAAATTATGAAAGGCGTATATAGGGTAGGTCTTAGCATCATGTTCAGCACGGATGTTGAGTGGCTAAGCGCCTGTTTCTGTGCTGTATTGTGCTATGTTCTATGTTTTTATGATGTGTGGGATATGATGAAATATCCTATTAGATCCTGACTGTACGGAGTTAGTACGTTCTCCCAGTGACAGTGTGTGTTTTCTCCAGATGCTCCGGTTTTCTCCCACGTTCCGTAGATGTACAGGTTTGTAGGTTAATTGGCTTCCGCAAATTGCCTAGTTGGTAGGATTGAACTAGTACATAGGTGATCGATGGTCGGCGTAGACTCGTTGGGCCAAAGGGCTTGTTTCCACGCTGCATCTCTAAACTCTAAAAATGTTATACGTTGTTTAGTGACACCAAAGGTATGGAAATACTTTTTACTGATTTTTAATTGTTAGGAATATAAAGTGCGATCGTTTTCTTTGGTAACAATAATTACCCCGTCTATCTTATTAAAATTCCAGTGATACTTTGAGACCATGTGTGGACGTGGCGTTGAAGAACGAGAAACCGAAGCAAAGAAGTGGAAGCCAAATAACCGAACGGAAACGAAGCCGAAACAGCAATTAATCGAAAGCGTACGATGCCGAAATGCCAACTAACCGAAAGGGTTGGACGCCTAAAAGCCAACTAACCGAAAGGCTGCGAAAACCCGAGCACCAAGTTATAAGCGGTCAATGTGAAAGAACAGCACCTACCAACAATGAAGGCACTATGAAACCAGCTGCTGCAAGCCCTTCCCACAGGATGGGCTTTTAACTTGGCATTAAAAATCAAAAAAAGAGTTATATTGATTTAAAAACAAAAATGGTACATGTATAAATAGTTCGTACATTCGGGAACCTGGTTAATTAAGTGGTGGGATTATTTCCCTGTCCTAATTATGCCTTTGCTATAGCCGGTAGTTACATCCATTCCATCCCTCCCTCGCAAAGATGTGAGATTTCATTAAGAGCACACTTGGATGAATAGATGCAAGCGGCATGTAAATTGTCTCTTCCCTGCGCGCAATACATGAAGCCTATGAAATGAGACAACTGTCACACTAAAGATAGACACAAAATGCTGGAGTGACTCAATGGGACAGGGAGCATCTCTGGGGAGAAGGAATGGGTGATGTTTCGGGTCTAGACCCTTCAGGCTCAATCTTCAGGTCTGAAGAATGGTCTCGACCCGAAACGTCACCCATTCCTTCTCTCCAGAGATGCTGCCTGTTCCGCTGAGTTACTCCAGCTTTTTGTGTCCATCTTCGGTTAAAACAGTTTACAGATAATTTGGTGTTTTGTGCGTGGGAACTTGCTGTGTGCGTTACGCAGGCAATCAGACGGTAATAAATAAAACGTGCTTCTTGTTGTCAAGAGGGGGGGGGGAAGGAGTGTGAGGAGATAAAATTATTCATTGCCACGCACACTTGTCATCGGCCCGCTAGGGAATTGTGTGGGATATGATGAAATATCCTATTAGATCCTGACTGTATGGAGTTAGTACGTTCTCCCGGTGACAGTGTGTGTTTTCTCCAGATGCTCCACGTGTGCCAATGCCCCGAGCCGTCTGTCCCCGTGGCCGGGGTGGGGATGAATCACCCGGTGTGGGTGTCAGGGGGTAAATCTCCCCATGTGTGGGTCGGGCTCTGGGGGTCGGGTGAATCACCCTGGTGTGGGAGTTGGGGTCCGATGGCGGTGCATCGCGTTCGGTGACTCTGGGTGGGTGGAGGATCCAGCCTGTCCCACAACTCTGCTCCACCCGGTGCTGCCGACACACAGCCCATCACAGTGCGGCCACACGGGAGAGATGAGGTGGAGGGCAGCCGTGGCGTGGGAGAGTGGGGGCTGTCCCGAGGGATGCGCTCCTTCGGCCGCTTACAACTTGGTGCTCGGGTTCATAGTGCCCAGTCACCTATGGCTTGTGTGCAAATGACCCCCACCCTCCCGTCTCCACCGGCCAGTGATGTGATGGACGTGGTGGGCTGGATCAATTGCTGACAAGTTCCGCCCCCCTGGCGACGTCATGTCCGTTATTTGACTTTTCTGCTCAGCGGCCATTCGGTTAGTTGGCTTGTAGGCGACGCAGCCTTTCAGTTAGTTGGCGTTTCAGCAGAGCGACCTTTCGGTGAGTTTGCTTTTAGGCAACGCAGTTTTTTGGTTAGTTGGCTTTTAGGCGTCCTGCCCTTTCGGTTAGTTTGCATTTGGGCATCCCACCCTTTCAGTTAGTTGGCGTTTCGGCTTTGTTTCCATTCGGTTATTTGGCTTCCACTTCTTTACTTCGGCTTCTCATCCTTCATGCCACGTCCGGGTACCCTTTGAGACACCTGACACCAGTGCTTGTATGATATCTCTCAAAGAGATGATTTGGAAATATATTGATGCCCATTTCTGACTGTAGAATTAAAAATAATTCGACAAGGTTACAATAATTATTTCAATTCAGTTTGGTGCATGCCAGGATGAATTAAATTGCACAAAGCCACCCATTTTCAAGGAAACTGAGGTAAATTTGTGCTGAGTGCAGTAAGTAGAGCAAGCCAAACACAAAGTGTAGTAAGTATAACTTGTGGGTGGCACACATTACATTATAAGCCACATTGAGCATTGGAAGGGAATGTTTTCATGGAAATCAGGAGGCTTTTTGCAAGCTAAATCAAACTATTCGTCTAACTTTCTCTTACTTAGTTGGAGATGAGAGATTTTCCTTTACTTTCCACTGTTGGGAGATTATTAACTTTCTTTTGCGGGATCAAGATTTCACTAGCAGGTTTTACTGAATTGCTATGAGTCAGGAAGCCAATTTCCAAAATGTAAACACAATCTGATACTAATTCCTGTGGTTATCACTTGGTGAAAATGTCTAAGTGAAAACAGATTCCCCAGCGCTAAAAACACACACACAAAAATTCATCCTGAAGTCGAATAAAAACCCTAAAGAAAGTTATTGAGGGGGCGATGATAGGTTTATCCTATGTTTTCAAAAGTATTTTAAGGATAGTTAGACTGAAGTAAATGTACGTGCAAGTTGCAGCTGTTTGTAACACTCGTTAGCAGATCAAGGGGTTGGGTGTGTGTTCAATTGTGTGTCTGCCTGTTTCTGATGAAGTGCTACCATTAAAATGTATCTATGTTATAATTGAAGCTGTCAAGAGGAACATTAACTAGATATGGCAAGATAATAAGAAAGTGCCTATGAATAACATTTCACAAATTTTCCGCTGAAGAATTAGAAGCATACTATTTTAAATTTTCATTTAGTCACAATGCTACAGCAAACTAGAGCGGATGTAACTGGGTAAAATCCTGATCAATCCACCCTGGTGATAACACTATTGGGAGCAATACATTTACGTTCCAATTGTACTTCCTGCAAGAACTCACTTAAGTAGGTTCAGGTCTCAAGGACTCGAACAGTCTTTCCACTAGAACCCGTGATTCACACACTTCTTCCAATCTAGTGCTCAGCATCCAGTGTTCACAATGTGGTCTCCTCTCCATCAGAGAAATAGAGTGACACAGTGTGCAACGGTAGAGTTGCTGCCTTATAGTGCCAGAGACCTGGGTTCAATCCTGACTGGGGATGCTGTTTGTACGGAGTTGGTATGTTCTTCCTGTGACCGTGTGGGTTTTCTCTGGGTGCTCCATGAGCTGGTACAATATTATCAATAAATATGTTATTATAGAAAGGTGACTAACAACAAAAATCTTACAGTTGTCATACAAAATAGGTGCAGGAGGAGGCCATTCGGCCCCTCGAGCCAGCACCGCCATTCATTGTGATCATGGCTGATCGTCCCCAATCAATAACCCGTGCCTGCCTTCTCCCCATATCCCTTGATTCCTCTAGCCCCTATAGAAACATAGAAAATAGGTGCTGGAGGAAGAAAATAGGTGCAGGAGGAAAAAAGTCAACAGAAAAGTTTTCATCGGGACACCAAGCATCACACACTGACACAGTCGCTAAGTATTGATTGTTGTGGAAAATACAGCAGTGGATGGACATTTGCAATCAGCATCTTATTTGCAATTTTGTAACAAGTTTATGTGTGAAGAATCATTATAGTGGATTACAATCCCAAGGCATTTCACAACATTTAACAGGAAAATACACTAAAGGGCCTGACCCACTTGGCGGTTTTGCTGGCGTCATATCAGTGTTGCCAAAAGATTTTGAACATTTCAAAACCCAGCGACGACAAATAAATGTTGCGACACTTGAAAAAAAAATGTGCGTCATACGTCATCACGCCACGTCATCGCCGCATCATACGTCATCACGCCACGTCATCGCCGCATCATACGTCATCACGCCACGTCATCGCCGCATCATACGTCATCACGCCACGTCATCGCCGCATCATATGTCATCATGTTGCGTCTCGCGGCATCAGGCCGCATATTTTTCGGTGACCTGATACGTCAGTCAATGATGCCGGCAGTCACCGAAAAAATCGCCAAGTGGGACAGGCCCTTAAGAGATGTTAACTGAAATATCTAACCTATCGTTGCTTCTTACTTGACAGTAATGGCTGCAAAGCTTTTCTGATTCCGATGGACTTTTGGCAAACCCATTAACCAGTGAATCTCGCACCTTGGTCATCTCACTGGTGCTAATGGGAGAAAATGGAAATGGCTCTTACACAAGCTGTTGGCATCAACCTAAAGGCACACCCTCAAACATACAGGCTTCCACCCTCACAACAGAACAGGTGCACTGATACCTGGTCATAATTTGAATCACTGGTTGCAGCAGCTGTTATAGAATCATAGAGCACAGAAACAAGCTCCTCGGCCCAACTCGTCCACTCGAACCTCGCTAATTCCATTTGCCAGGGTTTGCCCCATATCCCTATGGGCCAAACCCATAGAGAGCTAGACAGAGCTCTTAAAGATAGCGGATTCAAGGGATATGGGGAGAAGCAGGAACAGGGTACTGATTGTGGATGGTCAGCCATGATCATATTGAATGGTGGTGCTGGCTCGAGGGGCTGAATGGCCTACTCTTGCACCTATTGTCTATTGTCTAAACCTAGGATAGACAAAATGCTGGAGTAACTCAGCGGGTCAGGCAGCAACTCTGGAGAAAAAGAATAGGACCTATAAACCTAACTTAGGCATTTACCTATCCAAGTGTTTTTAAATGCTGTTACAGTACATGATTCAACTACCTCGTCTGGCAGCTCGTTCCATATACCCAACACTCTCTGAGTGAAAATGTTGCCCCTTAGGTTCCCAGTAAAATGTTTCCCCTCCCACCTGTCATGATGGTGAAGGATCTGCTTCAGTAGTGAACGGGAGGTCAAGCATCAACTTGTGTTTCCAAAGATGTACCTATCCTCTGACTCAATGCTGGCATTTACTTCCATAACTGTGGATTGCCATTGCAAATAATTAGGTCCATTAGGAGAGATGACCAAAGAGCTGGGTTATGTGGACAATAACCTAACCTCACGAAGGAGACGGGGGTTACCCCTCTGTTATGGGAATAGCGCCATCGGTAGTACAGTACCGATGATGCAATACCCATGAGGCAGTAGCCAAGATGGATCCTGAATGGCTGAACCCAAGGCTCAAGTGTAAAGCTTCTGTGATTTAGTTGTGTAGCTGGAATGGAGCCGTTTTTTTTTGTTTGTTTTAATGTATGTTTTTAATGTTTCTTTGTGTGTCATGTGTGGGGGGGTAAGGGGGAAACCGCTTCGGTCGCCTCCTCCACGGAGAGGCGACTTTTTCCATGTTGCCTCCCACGTGGCCTAACAGCAAGGATCGGGCGGCCTTTCCCGGAGATGCGCCCGGGGCTTCAGCCGTGGGTGCAGCGCGGACTCTCGGCGTGGAGAGGGCGAGCCTTCGCTGGGGCTCGCCGGAGGGGAGCGCTCCGTTTCGCTGGCCTGCGGCAGCCTGAAGCTACGGTCTGCGGAGCTCCAGCTGGCACAGCGTCCGCAGCCTTGGATCCCTCGTTGGGGACCCGGGAGAAGAAGAAGCTCCCACGGCCAGCCCACGGCCTACTTTTACCGCGGGCGCAGCGGCGACTTAACATCAGGAGCGGGGTCCCTCGCCGGGGACTCCTGGAGGGGAGCTTCGACTGCCGGCTCTGCGGTCTGCGGTGCTTCTGGCTGCAGCGCAGCGGGAACTTTAAATCTTCGACCGCCAGCCTGCGGCCTACACCGACCTGAAGCCGCGGTCTCTGGTGGGGGAGGCACAGTTTCAGGACTTACCTGGACTTTCACTCATCTGGATGCCCACAGCGGCTGCTGCGCAGGGTTGAGGTCCCGACCACGGGGGAAAATGGAGGAGGACTGGCCAAATTTTGTGCCTTCCACCACAGTGATGAATGCTGTGGTGGATGTTTGTGTTAAATTTTAATCGTGTTTTTGTGTGTTCTTTTTCATTGTACCGCTGCTGGCAAATTCATTTCACTTGCACTTTATTGTTGTTTGTTGTTGATTGTTTACAGTAATGAAACTATATTAAAACATGATGTCAGAAATGGATCCTGTTTCAGGATTCGTCAATAGCTTTGATTGGCTGCACGGCGACGGCAGACAACTTTTGTGAGTGAGTACTACTGAGAGACGAGTGTGCGGCCTACATTGTTTCCATCGATTGAGGGGCGGATTTGTCAGGAAAATGGAACAGCTAAAGCCTCCTAGGCAAATGAATTTTGAGGCAAGGGACCTGCCAATGGAGTGGAGACAATGGAGGGAGGTCTCCCATGTTTTCCAAAGAGCTACGGCCTAATTAGCTTTACTTGCTATTACTTTACCACCTAATTCTGATATTGTTCTGTGAGTATTCACAATAATACCTCTGCACCCTGTAATACAAGGAAATTAGAAGCATGCACAGTATTCTAAGTGTGGACTGAACAGAATTTGTTTACAAACTTAACAAGACACATCTGCTTCTCGCCTTACCCCATTGCCACTATTTTTAGTTATCTATAGATCTGGCTTGAACTTCTATGGAATCTCTCATGACCTTAGGATGCCCAAAGGGCTCACAACCAATTACATTATTTTGATGTGTTAGAAACGCTAATCAGAATTCCCAGTACTGCAATCCAATTAATTAATATATGTGATTACTGCCATGTGGCTTCTATAATTTGTTTGTATCCTAGTCAATTTCTCTGTTTCCACACAAAGCTGATTACCACGGCTTGGAGTTCTCTTTGGGCGACTCTTTAAACTTTGCACCCGCCAATGCCATTAAGAATACAGTCTCAGTGAATGGAAATAAATATCAATTGATGTGAAGTATTAACTTCCATCCACTTCTACAATTAAGTCACACTTGATCAAATCAAGAACTGAGGTGAAAGAGATGTTGGCAGTATTACATTTATTTCGTATTCAGTTATAAGATGTAAAATGGTGATTATATTCCATTATTATTTTCCATGCTTATTCTTGACTTGACTTGAATAAAGACTTAGAGTCATACAGTGTGGAAACAGGCCCTTCGGCCCAACTTGCCCACACTGACCAACATGTCCCATCTACACTAGTCCCACTTGCCTGCATTTGACCCATATCCCTCTAAACCTGTCTTATCCATGTACCTGTCTAATTGCTTCCTAAACATTGCGATAGACCCTGCCTCAACTACCTCCTCCGGCAACTCGTTCCATACTCCCACCACCCTACATGTGAAAAAGTTACTCCTCAGATTCCTATAAAACCTTTCCCCCTTCACCTTAAATCTATGCCCTCCGGTTCTCAATTCCCCCACTCTGGGCAAAAGATCTGTGCAAGTCGACTTGATTAGATTCGGTTTCTTCCCACACTCCAAAGATGTACAGGTTTGCAGGTTAATTGCCTTTGATAAAAATTGTAAATTGTCCCTAGTGTGAAAAATAGTGTTTGTGTATGGGGATCGCTGGTCGGCGTGGACTTGGTGGACTGGAGGGCCTGTTTTCCCGCTGTATCTCTAAACTAAACTAAACTAAACTAAGCTAAACTAAACTAAACTGTGCATTTTGTCGATGGGAGAATGTGCAATCTGATTAGAAAGCATGCAACAAGAAAGCTATTCATTGTACCTGAAAGCATGTGACAATAATAAATTAAACTAAACTAAACCAAAACAAAGATAGCACCCAAGGTCACAATCAAGCCCATGTCTCTGTCACTGTGAGGCAGCAGCTCAGCAAGCTGCACCACTGCGCCACCCGTAACCATTGTAATTATTTGGGTGGTGCAGTCACGTTTCAAGACAATAGTGACTCCTGACCTGTTGGTGGTGCTGATGGTCATGTCAGTGAATCTCAACAGGTATCGGTTAGCTCCTCTCTTGTTGCCGATGGTCGTTGCCAGACACTTTTGTAGCGCAGGTGTTGGCACTTATCAGCCCACACCAAATTGTTGTCTAACTTTTGTCACCTGAAATTATGTATTGCTTTGTTTACTGAGGAGTTGTTGGGATTGAACATGGTGTATTCATCAGTGAGCAGCCCCACCTCTGACCTTCAGCTGGAATGACATTCATTGATGAAGTTTGGGCCACTGCCTTGAAGAATACCTGCAGTAATGTCCTGGGAACATGGCCAGAGAGCCATTGACTCATACAGCATGGCAACAGGCCCTTCAGCATCCATGTCGTCCAAGTTGGCTGACCTGACCCAGTCCCATGTGCTTAGCTCATAGAAGCGTCTTTATCCGTGCATCGGTCCAATCTGGGGCAACATGGTGGCACAGTGGTAGAATTGCCTCCTTACAACGCCAGAGACCTGGGTTTGATCCTGACTATGGGTGCTGTCTGTATGGAGTTTGGACTTTCTCTTCGTGACTGCATGGGTTTTCCCTGGGCGCTCCGGCTTCTTCCCACATTCCAAAGACTTACAGGTTTGTAAGTTAATTAGCTTCAGTTGTCAACCATTCCTACTGTGTAGGATGGTGCTGATGTACGGAGATCACTGGTCAGTGCGGACTCGGTGGGCCGAAGGGTCTGTTTCCACGCTGTATCTCTAAACTAAACTAAACAATGTTGTTGAACGTTTTAATTGTACCTGCCTCTACCACTTCCTCTGGTAGCTCATTCCCCATACCTGGTGAAGTTGCCCCTTTAAATCTCTCCTCTCTCACGGAAAATCTATGGCCTCTAGTTTCATACTTTCCTTTCCTGGGAACAAAGACTGCGAACACTCACCTTATCCGAGCCCTGATCCTCATGCGTTTGCATACCGCTTTGAGGTCAACCCTCTGTCTTTTACGTTCCAGGTAGAAAATCTGCAGCCCATCCGCTCCCTCATGTCCTCAAGTCTCCGAAAAGGACACAAAGTGCTGGAGTAACTCAGCAGGTCAGGCAGGAAAACATGGATCTGTGGAAAACATGTGGAAAATATGGATCTGTGGAATACATGGATCAGTGGCGTTTCGGGTCGGGACTCTTCTTCATACTCAAATCCCAGTATCATACCAGTGAATCCTTTCTGCAATGTTTAGTGATAACCACAACTGCAGTATCTTTCTTCGTGTGTGTCAAAACTCCAAAACTTGTTTTTTTTTCTTTGATATCTATTTGGAGTCAAACCTTTTAACCATTTATTCTTCCAGGGCACCAAAAATGACTGGTCTTTGACCGACACCTCAATTTGAATTAGAAAAGGTTTAATTAGATCCAATCAAAATTTAATGAGGATTGGACAAATTGATTTGGTTGCTGTATTCTGCTAATAAACTCAACAAAATCATTGTTCAGGGGACAATGAGAGGCAAAATTGAAAGGAGATATGTGGGGTAACACTTTTACAGAGATAGTGGGTACCAGGAATGCGCTGTCAGGGATGATGGTGGGTGCAGATATGGTAGCGGCATTTAAGAGGCTTTCAGAAAGTCACAGGGATTTGCAGGGAATGGAGGGATATGGATCAGTGCAGGCAGATGAGATTAGCTTAACCTGTCATTATGTTCAGCATGGACATTGAGGGCCGAAAGCTCTATTCCTGTGCTGTGCTGCTATATGTTTTATATCCTATGGGATCAAAATGACACAAGAATCATTGTCAAAATGGAGTGTAGAATAATTACAAATCCTTTGGCAAAAGATCACCTCTTAATTGAGCAGAGTTAGCTTAAATACTCATTTCACAACACTCTTTGTGTCTGACTAAGAACCAAGATAGAGAGATAGGTATCTGTCATTAGGTGTGAATGAAGAAATCTTTCATCATTCATTACTGAAGTTAAAGAAGGTGTCAGAATGAAGATGAGACATATTGTAATCACTGTCTAACTGGGTGGGTATCAATCCGAGTGTTGAAATGCTCCAACGGAGGTGGAATGAAAGTTCTCTTCCACAAAGGTATACGCCACAGGGAATCCTGCAACTCAATCTTCCAGAAAAACATTGCCAAAGTCTATGGGGGAGTTTATTTCCAGCTTGTAGCCTGTGCTTCACCACTCCCTTTCTGCCTTTACCACTCAAAGTTGCTTAATTTCAACTCTACCATTTTACTCTCATACTTTCCATCTATTTATCTCCCTTAAGATCTTCCTTTGCGCCTACAACATTGATTGTTCTTATCATTTCCTATCCTAACCTTCAGCTCATTTTTTAAAATGTTCTTCTAAGGTATTTTGAGATGTTTGCATAAATTTAAGGCATTAGTTAGGATCACAGGATGCTACAACACTGAATGACATCTCTCGTCCCATCATGACCGTAAGAGCTTTAATAGGTACACTCATCCCTCTCCTCATTCACCATCGTCATATTCTTTGCTTTCAAAAGTTTATTCTAGGTTGGAGAGATTAAAGAATATTAGAAGTTGGATTGTTTTCAGAGGGGCATCAGAGGCTGAGGAGAAACCTGATAGAAGCATATATTAAGAGTAAAGGATAAGGTAGATCATTAAACACAAAAAGCTGGTTTAACTCAGCGGGACAAGTAGCATCTCTGGAGAGAAGGAATGGGTGATGTTTCGGGTTGGGACCCTTCTTTAGACCGATAACGTCACCCATACCTTCTCTCCAGAGATGATGCTTATCCTGCTGAGTTACTCCAGCTTTTTGTGTCTATCCGGTTTAAACCAGCAGTTCCTTCCTACACACAGGTAGATAGTTAGTATTTTTACCAAGTTGGTAATGTCAAATATGGGAGTGTATGCATTTACGTTAAGAAGGGGAAAGTTTATAGTAGATGTACGAAGCAAGTTTGTTTTTACACAGAGGAGTAGGTGTCTGGAACTCCTGAAATTTCCTATCCAAGTACCTATCCAAATGTCTGTAAATGTTGTAAAAGTACCTGCCTCAACTACTTCCTCCAGCAACTCATTACATGTATCGCCACCCTTGGGAAAATGTTGCCCCTCAGGTTCCGATTAAATCTTTCCCTTCTCAACTTGAATTATTTCCTCTCAAGGATGGCACTCAAGATAGTGCCACGCTCACGAATCATGTTAATGGTTTGACAAGCTGCTATACATTGATACGCAGTCCACTATGAATTCCATAAGTTATTTCACTTGGTAGATCCAGAGATAATGATATTGAGGGCACCAGTACGAATCAGAGTAGTGAGTTCCAAGCTGGCAATACCAATATGCCAGGCGCTATCAAAACCATCTCTCCATAAAAGCCAAGGGAATCAAGCAACTGCTTTTGGACCTACTTGGGTGAATAGTATCTCACAACCATGTTACATTTCCTCTTGCTATTGTCCAAATCTGATTGCACCCCTCTTGTGCAATTCCCACTTCTGAATCCCAACTTTGTATGATTTAGCCGCTGAATATGTTGATGGTACTTCTTGTCGAGAACATTCAAGACACATCCCCAGCTCTATCCTGTCGTTACCTTTTGTCAAAAGTCCTACGAACCATGGAACCATGTGCACAATCTAAGGATCCTCTGCAAAAGGTTACAGGAGGGAGGCAAGAAAGCAGCTGCACAGATTGAAATTTATTCATATCAGGAAATTGTAACTTAAAACACCCCCAGGAAGTGTTGCTCCATCTCCTTCCCCTCGGGGTATTGAACTCAAATACAGTAAAGCTATTTAGATTTCAGACCAGAATCTGTCATCCTGTACATCAATAAACAAAGTGAGTTCCTTGATTTTCATCACTCTACCATTAGCAGGTGACTTCAGCCGCTGGCTCTTAACCTTCAGAATTTCCTCCCTAAATATTTCCACATTCCCACTCAATAAATACTTTTATGTTTTCTTGCTTCTTGTCAAATTCTGTCTGGTAAAGTTCACTGAAGCTTTGGGATGTTTAACGTTGTTAATAATTGTCTTTTTTTTTCAATTAGAGCATTGATCTGGTATCCTGCAAGCTCGAGTGATTGCCGTTTCATTGTCCGATGGAGTTGTTCTCCTCCAATGTTTCCCGCTTGAATTATATTTCTATAGATCAACCATCATTCAATTGAATCTCTGGCAGTTCATTTGTTGGCAGTGCCTTGCGACCTTAGTCCATTGATGTTCTCTGCTTCATACTCCGCAAGATCGCAGAGCAGATGTGGAGGAGAGAACCCTCTTGGACCTTCCACAGTCCCCAAAGCTCATTATTCGGCTCTGCACAATCTCTCCCACTCTACTCATTCTATTCTGGAAATAAGCAGCAAGTCAAGCAGCAGCTGTGAAGAGTTCATGCCATGTATTGCACTTACTTTGCATAAAGCATGGTTTATTAAAAAAACTGCTATTTTGCCTTTAACTAATATAAGCATCTTTGCTTTAATATGTAATCGAACTTGAAGTACTGCTTTGCTGATATTTGTTCTATGCTGTATAACATATTAACAAGGTTACCGTCATTTTGAGGTTGCAAACCACAGAAAGAAAGGCATCAATGGTCAATGGTACTATATTGCCACATGTACCTAGATAGAGTAAAATTCTTGGGTTTTGCATTGAGTTCAGTAAGATCTTACTATTCTTAATCGCAGTTATAGATAGTACAAGAGTGAAACAATTGTAGTCTAAGTAAAGTTGATTACACTGAGGCAGTGTACAAAGAGCTGCCATGTTTCCAACACCATCTTGTACCCTTGAAGTTTCAAAGTTGTCTTGGTGGCTGCACCGGGTCAGTGTTGCCGAGGTTGACCTAGCCAGGTGATGCCACCGATGTCCTCCACTGCTTGGCTTTAGTTTTAGAGATACAGCAGGGAAACAGACCCTTTGGCCCACTAAGTCCATGCCGACCAATGATCACCCATGTACGAGTTCTATCCTACACACTAGGGACAATTTACTGAAGCCGAGTAACCTACAAACCTGCACGTCTTTGGAATGTGGGAGGAAACCGGCGCACCCAGAGAAAACCCACATGGTCACAGGGAGAATGTACAAGCTCCATGCAAACGGCACTCATAGTCAAGATTGAACCCGTGTCTCTGGCACTGTACGGCAGCTACTCTACTGCTGTAACGCCGCACCTTCTCAGCCAATTCTCTCCAGAATCCACACTTTTTAATGATGTCGAGACGATTCACCGTGTCTTACAATCAAAGAAGAAATATTTCTTTGATGTGTGTTAACTATTGTAATATGGGAAGTATAACTATTAATTTATATATTGTAACCTCCAACAGGCAATATTGTGATGAAATAATCTGCATCAGAACAGTTGATGAAAGGTTAATTATTACCCATGACATCATGGATAAGGCCTCCTATAAAGTATAACAATAGGATATTTTATATCTACTAAAAGGCCAAGGTGGGGGTCAACAGGCGGTATACAGGCAGTAGGTACAAGGTGCAGCAGTGGAGTTGGTGCCTTACCGCTCCAGAGACCCGGGTTCGATCCTCAATAATACTTTATTGTCACATGTACCTAGCCACCGTGAAATGCCTTGTTTCGCATACAGACCGATAAAATCATGTAGCAGACCTCATTTAGGCAGTACATTAGTGTTGCCACATTTGGCACTGACAAAGTTACAACATTTCACCAAAATGTCCTATCTGCTGCCTGCACAGCACGTGGCAGCAGCTCTCCCACCCGCCCGGTTGGGTACCCTGTTAATTTTCTCTGGATATTCCTTCCATATTTCAAAGACATGCAGATTTGTACTTTAATTGGCTTCTGTAAATTGTCCCTACTGTGTAGGAAAGAACTAGTGTACGAGTGTTCACAAAATTGCTGGGGAAACTCAGCGGGTGGAGCAGCATCTATGGAGCGAAGGAAATAGGCGACGTTTCGGGCCGAAACCCTAGTGTACGAGTGTTTACTGGTCGACGTGGACTTGGTGGGCCGAAGGGCCTGCTTCACCGTTGCATCTCTAAATTAAATTAAACTAAACTACACTAAACAGCATCACTGGCACATAGGCACAGATGAACACACATAAACAAATTATCAATAAATAATGCATAACATTTCTAAAAGAACGAAGGCTGGGCAAAACAAAGGAGTGAAAAACACAATTAGGAACAAAGGTGTCCATGATAATACAAGAGTTTGACCATTGTTCAGATAGGATTAGGGTTGTTTAGGTTGGTTCAAGAAAGGGTACGGTGGCACAGCGGCAGAGTTGCTGCCTTACAGCGCCAGGGACACAGGATCGATCCTGACTATGGGTACTGTCTGTACGGAGTTTGTACATTCTCCCTGTGACTGTATGGGTTGTCCCCGGTGCTCTGGTTTCCTCCCACACTTCAATGACGTACAGGGTTGTAGGTTAATTTACATAAAATTGTAAATGTAGAGGTTTGTAGGTTAATTGGCTTTGATAAAATTGCACATTTTCCCCAGTGTGTAGGGGTGATTGCTGGTTGGTAGGGACTTGGTCGGCCAAAGGGTAAGTTTCCGCGCTGTATCTCTAAGCTAAACTATACTAAAGTTGTAGGAATGTAGCTGGTGATATGGCCTTCAGGCTTAGGTACCACCTGCCCAGTGGTAGCAGTGACTCCTGAAGAATAGGATGGAATCATTCACACATGGGTCAAAAATGAATAAATAATATTAAAATAAAATATCTATTGATATTTAACACACATGAACTGAGAAATGTGCAACTAGATAATCGAGTTAACTTTTCACATGTTGTTATCTTGTAAATCCACAGTGCACCTTTCTGATGTAATGGGGGGTTTATTTTACCTTGTGATACACCACACCAGCTGCTGTTAATTGAATTTCCTGCTTTGCCTGAAAACAATTAGTTTACCAAAAATACTTCCATGTTTTCCCCTCCTCTGCAACAACCTCGGGTTCTATTAAGTTATTTATGCATTAAGTTGAATTTGGATATCATAGGAAATTCAGTTAGACAAATCTAATCTGTGTTTCCCCTTGACTTTTAAGTGCACATTTCATTGTTATAATACAATATGAATTGAGCACACATCTGTACTGTGTAGGAAGGAACAGCAGATGCTGGTTTACACCGAAGATGGACACAAAATGCTGGAGTAAAGGGGCTGGGTCACTGCGGTGACCTAATCCGCGCATTAAGAAGAGTGCCTTCGACCTTCAAGCTCGAGGGCACTCGCCTGGAAAACGTCGAGCTGGATCGACCGTCCGCATTAAAACCACGAGCTGGATCGACTGACCCCACACACACACACACACACACACACACACACACACACACACACACACACACACACACACACACACACACACACATCGCACACACACACACACACACACATCGCAAAGGCGGGGGCCACGGAAAGCGGGGGAGCGCTGTCTGAAATTCACACCCACGATGAAGAGGTAGGTAAACGGCTGCCAGAGTACGGTAAGTCTTTAGATAGCCTTTAGATAGCGCGGGGGGGGGGGGGGGTGGGGGGAGAGAAGGGGAGAGAGTGGGAGAGAGGGGGAAAGAAGGGGTGAGAAGGGGAGAGAAGGGCGGAAGAAGGGGGGGAGAAGGAGTGGAGACACTTTTAAGAAGTATAATAAAGTTTAGCGCTCATTTTACCTACCGGTCAGTATTCCCTGGTCCTGAAAACTCTAATGAGCCAATCAAAATGCCTGGTCAGCGAAGGAGATTGCCTACGGCTGCCCGCGACTGCCTATGACTACATGGCAACCCCACCCCCACTGCACTACGAGTTAAAAAGAACCATGTCGACCAAATTTTACTCGCGGAAAATATTTCAACATGCTGAAAAATTTTCCGTGACCTAGCTGAGGCCACGAGTATTCGGGAACTTTCCTCAACCATGATGGAGAGTTCCTGTGACCTCATAGGACCTCGTGTCGACCATGCTGCGAGTTTGGGTTGAGTGCAAACTCGTCTAAACTCGCAGATTAGGTCGCCGCAGTGGGACAGCCCCTTAACTCAGCGGGACAGGCACCATCTCTGGATAGAAGGAATGGGTGACATTTCGGGTCGAGACCCTTCTTCAGATGGACAGTACACCTGTATTGTACATTTCAGATCCAAATGGCAATGCAATTAATGATTCCACTGTAGTAAGTTGAACAGAGGAAATATAAATAGAGCTGAAAGAGATATTACCGACATGAAGTTAGTACCACGGTGAAAGATTAGCAACGATTGAGTAGAACCACCATAATTTGATATGATAATCAAGCAACTTATTAATTAATGGACAACTAGCCATTTACTCATCAGTTTATGTGAATAATTGAAGTGTCTGAGTTATGTCCCAGACCATCGGAAATCAACAGGTTGATATTAAAAATGTTAAGGTAGTGTGAATGGAACAAAATTATATGTCCCCACAGATCTAGTAATTCTGATATTGGATTTATCAATCAATAAGGCAGGCCTTTTCTAAAACCTTTTGCTCACAGAAGTCATGCAGAATAACTCAAGGGGGATTGGAGTAGAGGTCCACCACTGATCTTCCAGCACCCTTGGTTCCTGAGCCTTTCAGCTTTGCCTGAATAACAGAGGTCATGGCCTCCGAAAGGATTCCAACGCTGCTGGAACGGTCCGCCTAGGCCGCTGATGCACCGAGATACCGGCACGCAAAGTCGGTCTCAGAAGTTGCCAATGGAAACGGATCTACCAGCTCTGGCCAGGCCGTAGTTCCAGAGCCCCAGCTGCAGGGGGCAAATTCGACCCACGGAAGTCCCGATGAGGTCAAGATTGGCCACCTTCCCCGACCTTGGCACCACATTTTCAGGGGGACTTCCAGGGGGTTGGGATGCGGGGAGTTTTCAAGTATGCTCTCATTATGTTGTCTGGATTGAAGGAGGCCACCAGTTGCCAGAAAATCGGTGGTGGACTTGTACAAGAGTCCGGAAGTTTTGCTTGAATTGTACTTGGTAAGACTGGAGTACATTTACCCTCTTTACCTAGAGTAGGATAGTCTTGATTTGAAGTCAGTGTGGCATAGATTGATTGCTATGATTTTGTGATGAGTTGGTTGTCTCAGGAAGGGAGATTGAGTAAAATTGTCCGGTGAAGAATGTGAGGTATAATGTTGTGCATTGTCTGTCATTAAGACACACAGAATTCTGAGAGGATTATCAGGGTAGATGCCCAGGGGCAGTTTTGTGCAGCTGGAAATTCGAGAGCCACAGAGCAGAGTCTCAGGATGAGGAGGCTGCAAATTAGGACAGATGAGAAATAAAGTTTGCATATATCTTTGGATCTGTCGCAAATCTGTAAATTTTTGCAATTATCTCTCCCTGAAACTTCTGCAATGATTATGGAGAGATTTCTCAGAAGCTATGGGAATCCAAAGTATTTAAAATTATTTAAGTAAGATGAGGCATAGATCTTATTAAAAGATGCAGAATGCTCAAGGAGCTAAATAGTCTACTACTTTTCCCATTTCTCAACAATTAGTCTCTGTAAATTGCCCCAAGGGAGTGGAAGCAATAATGCGATAACATATTGCCCCCATGCAGTCCGGACTTTCTAACCACTGTAAATACAATATACAGTAATAAGTGACCAGAGGCGAGGGGGGGAGCAGGGGTTTGACCACGGCATAAAGCATTGTTAACTGGTCATCATCATGCAGATGTCGTGGGAACTCCCTATGCTCGTGTTGGGCACTGCATTTCGAACTGTACAACACAAAACAACACCAACTCTGAATTGCTTCGAGAAGACCTGAGGCTGTGAAAGTTGCTACCAAAATAATAGTTGTTCTTTCTTATTTGGACTGATCTACAGCATGATGGAGTCAATAATGTTTGGATATTGTAGCTTGACAAAACTTTTCACTCTATCAAGTTCGGTGTTCCCAGCATTCAATATTCTGGCCACGGGACATCAGTACTTCTGGAGCCCAGAAATGAATATATTTTTTGGTCCAACTTGTTTTTAAGCCACAGGAAATATTATCTCATCCCTGCTTTGGATTTTGCACATATTTGTCTGAACATGGTCGTGCTGTTCATCTAATCCAGTTGGACTCCAAGCAAGAGTAAACCAACTTCTCCAATATTGTAGACTGATGATCAAAAAAAAGAATTGAATCCATTTTAGAATAAGGCCGTAATGTAACAACATGTGGAAAAAGTGAAGGGGTCTGAATACTTTCTGAATGCACTGTAATATAGGAGGTCATGATTGAAAAGGAGTTACTGGAGTTATGTGATAGCAAATCCACTGCACCATCCCTTCAGCCAACCATTCCGTATAATCTGCAATTCAAATCTATATTTTCCAAATGAGTGTATTTCAATTGATTCTCATGGTATTCCACTGGAGAAAACACACATAGAACATAGAACAAATACAATTGTGGTATTTAAGAGACTTGTAGATAGGGATATTGATATGCAGGGAATGAAGGGATATGGATTATGTACAGGTCGATAAGTGATGGTCTTGGCATCATGTTCAGCACAAACATTGTGGGCCAAGGGGCCTGTTCTTTCACTGTACTGTTTTATGTTCTATATGTTCTATGTAGAACATAGAACAGGTCAGTAGAGGAACAGGCCCTTCCACTCACAATGTCTATGCCGAACATGAAGCCAAAACCAACTCTTATCTGCCTGCATGTGATCCATATTCCCTCCGTTCCCTGCATATCCATGTACCTATCCGAAAGTCACTTAAATACCACTATCATATCTGCCTTCACCTCTGCAGGCAGCGTGTTCCAGGCAATCATCACCCTCTGTGTAAAAAGAAAACATGCCCGCAGATCTCCTTTAAGCTTTGCCCCATTCATGAGAAAGCTATACCCTCTAGCATTTGATATTACCTTCCTGGGAAGAAGGTTCTGAATGTCCACCCTATTTAATAATAATAATATCTATCTGGTCTCCTCTCAACCCCCGGCATTCCAGAGAAAACAATCCAAGTCTGTCCAACCCTTCCTTGTAACTAAACCCCCCTAATCCAGATTCTGGTAAACCTGCTCTGCACCCTTTCCAAAGCCTGTACATCCTTCCTGTAGTCCGGCGACCAGATTTTAGTTTTGTTTATTTAGTTTAGAGATACAGCACAGAAACAGGCCCTTCGGCCCAACGGGTCCACGTCATCCAGCGATCCCCACACATAAGCACCCACTAGGGACAATTTCTACATTTACCAAACCAATTAACCTACAAACCTGTACGTCTTTGAAATGTGGGAGGAAACGGAAGATCTCGGAGAAAACCCATGCAGGTCACGGGGAGAACGTACAAACTCCGCACCCGCAGTCAGGATCGAACCCGGGTCTCCGGCGCTACATTCGCTGTGAGGCAGTAACTCTACCGCCACGCCACCGTGACTGCCTGAGATCTGCATGTTATGCAGCTGCTTTGCAGAACTTGTTTCAGTACATTAGGTGGAATCTCTCAATTTGTTTCTCCATCCCATTCCCACTCTGAACTCTCTATTTTGGGTCTACTGCCCTCTTTTAGGAACAGCAGCACTTTTTCAATTTAATCACAGTATAGCCTTCTGAGCTCATCGTTGAGTTCAACATTCAGATAACCTGCCATCCCAGTTTGGTATGTCACATTGCTGGGGTTTTGTTTCTCTCTCCTGCTGGTATTTCACTTGGGTCCACCTATGTCAACTTCTTCCTGTCACTCCGTTAACACCTTCTTTCAGTTGGCACCACCTTTATTTGTGTCTCTAAGAACCTGTCCCATTTAGGCAATTTTTTCAGCGACTGCCGGCAGCTGTCATGGTCATAGCAGGTCGCTGAAAAAACGGCGACTGGACCACCCTACGACAATGTCAACGACAAGCTACATCTACCTACCACCCAGTCGGCGTCAAGCTACGGCAAGCTACCGACAACCGGCGACCCATTAGGACGTCCACCTACGACCACACCTACGACAACCTACGTCCACCAGAGACAAGCTATGACCCTGTCGGCGACAACTGAAGACAACTTAAGACAATTCAGTCGCCGGTACCTGTCACTGGTTGATGTAGGTTGACATAGGTAGTCGCCAATGAAATTCAGCACCAGTGACAACCTACGTCATCCTGGCGACAGCACCTACGCCAGGTTACGATCGTTGGCGTCAAGCCCACGGGCGCCGACTGTCGTCGAAAGGTTTTGAACATTTCAAAATCCAGCGGCGACCAGAAAAAAGGTACGACTCTTTGGGTGACTGAGGAGACCATACAGGTGACACCCCGGTGACCATGTGGCGGCAGCCTAGTCGCCTGTAGTTGCCTAAAAAATCACCTAAGTGGGACTGGGGCATAAGTCTCTCCTGGACTCCACCCTGTCACAGACCCGAAATGTCACCTATTCTTTTTCTCCAGAGATGCTGTCTGGCCCGCTGAGTTACTCCAGCTTCTCATGTCCATTTTGGGTTTAAACCAGCACCTGCAGCTCCCCCCTACACATATTCACATCTGTTCTCTCAAATTCAAGGAGAGAAACAACATGGAAACAGAAACTTTGAAGAAATTCTCCTCCTCTTTGCTGCTCCATTGCAAAATCTCTGCAAAGTATCGCCATTTTGAAGAAGTTCTCCTCCTCTCTCCCCCTCCTGAACCATTGCGTTTTTCAGCATTTTTTAAAATTTCACTCAGTCTCAAAGAATGGTCCTGGTGCAAAATGTTTCTGCCATTTCTTTCCAAAGACGCTGCCTGACCCACTGAATTTCTACAGCTGTTTATTTTTGTTGAAACAGGTTCTTTGGGACACCATGTTCATCCAACTACTAAGCACACGCTAATTCTATATTCATCCCTTTTTTACCCACACTTTGTCATCAACACCCTGCACTTATACCACTTAGTATAAATCTGAGTCAATTTACAGTGGCCATCTGATCTCCCAATCCACATGTTTCGGGAATGTTTGAGAAAGCCAGTGCAGCTGGAAAAAACAAATCTGCAATCTTCACACACACGCACGCGCACACACACACACACACACACACACACACACACACACACACACACACACACACACACACACACACACACACACACACACACACACACACACACACACACACACACACAGCACTATAAGTTAACACTGAGCCAAGTCTCAGGTGCTGTGAGGCAGCCATTTCACTAGCTACACCACTTTGTTAGTCAGGCTCATCCTCCCTTTCTCTGCCACTGAGAAATGGTTTCCATTTTTTTAATTTCCTCATGTAGTCAAGTTCCTCTGGCATCAGTATCCATGTCTTTGGTATCTTGCCAGGCAACAATTTAACAAGCTATTCAGCCTAAGATGCATCACACGAAGCCTTCATAAAGAGTAGATGCACATTCACAATAACTTAGTGAACTCTAGACTATTGTAGCTCTTTTCAAAGTACACCCTTAATAGAATGTGTAGGAAGGAACTGCAGATGCTGGTTTACACCGAAGATAAACACAACATACTGTAGTAACTCATTGGCACAATCAGCATCTCTGGATAGAAGGTTTGTGTGATGTTTCGGGTCAAGTCCCTTCTTTCACCCGAATCGTCACCCATTCCTTCTATCCAGAGATGCTGCCTGAAGCATTGAGTTACTCCAGCATTTTGTGTCTACCCTTAATAGAATGTCTCAGTCTTATTTAACTGTCAAAGATCTAGTTGTTTCTTGTGTATGGACTACTCTGTTCACTTACTGTCCATTGGAATCATTGCTATTTTAATTTTTTTCCACATGCCACTAACTGAGCAGGTAGGTAAGATAGGTAGGTATGTTGCAAAGCCTACCTGAAGCGTCTTTGAAAATCTGCCGCTGAGGGTGTGCGCGATTTTGGCGCCGTTTAGAGGGGGCGGGTTTAAAACGCGATTTTCTCTAGGCTGTTCAAATCGAAGATGTTCAGCCTAGTTAATTATTAACGAAAAATCGCTGGAAGACCCCGACGCAAAAGCTATTATTAGGTTTAAAGGCCTTGAATAATAGTTATAGTAGTTTAAAAATCAATCTCTAAACCCGCGACCACCAGCAACCGCAGGGTCTCATAAAGCAAACCACAGAAGGTAGGTTGTATATTTTTACATTAAAAAGGGCTTCTAAAGATCCCTTTATACAAAGTTTAATATTGCGAGCAGCTCATTTTGGGCCCATTATATCGCGCAGTATTTTTTCTGGGCATTTGGGGCACAAATCTACCGCAATGTGAACGTTCTAAACCAGCGCGTTCCACAGGGACCCACTGGAAAGCTGATTTAAATGGGCATTTATTTACAGCAATTGAACACTGAATTCCTTCCATTTGGCCTATAAATTAATGTGAATGAGATTTAAAAATCATGTTTTATTGTGAATATTATTTGGACATTTAGGCTATTTAAAAATGTTAATCATTTATTAAGAAATGGATAGATGTTTAGATCTAGTAATTGAAGTCTGAAATTAGCTACAATTAGGTAACTAACTAATTATATGCTTTAATTTCAGGTCATCCAAGTAAGATTATTTTATATTTGTTTCAGAATGCTTCAATCTATGATAACTGAAAATTTCATTCAGTTCTCTTAATTTTTAAGAAAGTTATGGGCTTTTGACTGTTCACGATCACAACTTTTTTGTTATGTCCATAGAAAATCAATAGGGAACAAGATGCTCATTTCCGAGTATGAAAATGGCCATAACTTTTTAAATACTTGAGATATGAAAGTGAATTAGGTGTCAAATTAAACTTATTTTTATGCTTTATCTGATGGGATAAATTACAGACTTGATTTTTTAAATCTCAAAATTTTGTAACATTGCTAAGATAGGTGTCACAAATATATACTTTTTAATCAGTCATCAAGATATTTGATGAATATCATAAAACACAATCCTATAACCACAATTA
This sequence comes from Amblyraja radiata, assembly GCF_010909765.2. Lineage (NCBI taxonomy): Eukaryota > Metazoa > Chordata > Chondrichthyes > Rajiformes > Rajidae > Amblyraja > Amblyraja radiata. The sequence goes on along the minus strand of NC_045972.1, from coordinate 17,415,564 downwards.
AACATTCCAACAAATAACTGCTGGCCACTATTACTCTCAATCACAAAACCCAATTGACCCAGATTGAATAAAACTACAATTCCCAAAGTGCTTTACAGCTCAAAAGCAAATTAATTGCTAGGCAGCACCAGACTAAACAGGAAAGAGTCGTGTGTTAAATTAAAGCAACAGTATGTTCACTGTGTACTATTATAATTTCAACCTTCAGTTTACATAGTTAACTCTCAGAGTGCCGTATTTCTGCTTCCCTGTCATGCTCTGGCTTCCACTTTGAGGTAGAAAAGGGAACCGGTGCAGAGATGATAATTTCTTGTTGCTATTTTTAATCAATTTTGTTGAAGACATTTTCTAATTGACCACACTCTGATGACAAGTTAATAAAAACAGAAAGCTTTCATATCAAACATAACATTGCTACTAAAGTGACACTCCCCACTTATGACTGTTCTGATGCAGAGTGAGGTGAAGGTTTAACTGTTTAATGGAAGTCACAACTTTCAAATGGTTCAGCAAAAATCTGGGTCTATTATGGCATGGACGTGGAGCCTGACAGCAAAATTACTGTCTCCACTCCCTCCCCCACAAACTCAGTGCATGGACATCAAGTCAAACATTTCCTCACACGGCCCTGACTATCTGACTCAAATTGATGTTTCAGAATTCATCGCCATGATCCACTGGATTCAATTAGACTTTTGCTTGTCCCATGTTTTTCAACCTGATGGCCCCACAGAGGGGAATAGTTGTATTTGCACCAGGTAGCGTTAAATTTATCAGCGGTTTAATGCTATGGACTTCTGCCCTTTGGGAATGGAATTCCAACTACTGCAAATCCTTCAGTGTCATGAAAGGCAACCAGCACACCCTCCCATTCCCAATCCGACCTCTCTGTCCTGGGTCTCCTCCATTGCCAGAGTGAGCAACAGCGGAAATTGGAGGAACAGCACCTCATATTCCGCCTGGGGACCTTGCGTCCGGATGGCATTAATATTGAATTCTCCCAATTTTGCTAGCCCTTGCTGTCTCCTCCCCTTCCTTAACCCTCTAGCTGTCTCCTCCCACCCTCCCATCCGCCCGCCCTCGAGCTCCTCCTCCTCCCCTTTTTCCTTCCTTCTCCCCCCCACCCCCCATCAGTCTGAAGAAGGGTTTCGACCCGAAACGTCGCCTATTTCCTTCGCTCCATAGATGCTGCTGCACCCGCTGAGTTTCTCCAGTAATTTTGTGTACCATCCTCTGAAGCTATTTGTTTGGAAATATAACATTTGCCTTTTACATGGTAGGCACAAAATGCTGGATTAACTCAGCGGCACAAGCAGCATCTCTGGAGAGAAGAAATGGGTGACGTTTCGGGACAAGACGTCACCCATTCCTTCTCTCCAGAGTTGCGGCTTATCCCGCTGAGTTACTCCAGCATTTTGTGTCTACCTTCGATTTAAACCAGCATCGATTTAAACCACACTCTGCAGTCCGTCTGTCTTTTTTTTTTCTTTTTGTACTGTTTTTGTACTGTTAAGTGTATGTTTTGGTTGTAGTTTATATATTATTTATTATTATTTTTAGCTGTGTATATGTGGGGGGGAGGGGGAAACTTTTAATCTCTTCCCTGTACGGGGGACCGACCTTTTCCCTGTTAGGTCTCCGTTGTCGTTGGGGCCTAGCACCGTGGAGCGGCATCCAACCGGAACGACCTGGGGGCTCCAGTCGCGGAGCCTGCAGACTCGCCATCGTGGAGCTGGCCGGCTTCGGAGCGTGGAGAGCTGTGGTGACGCACGGCTGCGACCCGACCTCGGAGCTTCGGGGGCTCCAGACGCAGGCCCGGTGGACAGTGACATCAGGAGCTCGCAGGTCCCTGGTGGGAGACCGCTTTTCGGAGCTCCTGCAACGGCAACGTCTCCCCCCCGAATCGCATGGTTGGATACGACCCGGAGCAGGGCCTTGCATCACCCGGCGCAGCTTTAACGGCCGCAGGACTTACCATCACTCGCCCGCCGGGGGCTCCAACATCAAGACCTGGAGCAGGGCTTTACATCGACTGGTGTGGCTTTAACGGCTGCGGGACTTACCATCGCCCACTGGGGGCTTTAACATCGGGAGAAGAATAAAGTACAGGGGAGAGACAAGACTTTGCCTTCCATCACAGTGAGGAGGTGTTTGGAGATTCACTGTGATGGATGTTTATGTAAATTGTGTTAATTGTGTGCATTAACAAGCTGCAGATTCCAAGATTTCAGGAGGTATTTGATGCTGGTATTATAACATCATTAAAAAGACATATGGACAGGTACATGGATAGGAAAGATTAGAAGGATATGGGCCAAATGCAGGCACGTGGGACTAGTGTAGATGGGGCAACTTGATCAGCATGGACAAGTTGGGCCGAAGGGCCTGTTTCCATGCTGTATGAATCTATAAAATACAAAGGCCAAGCAATTCCGCTGTAATATATGGACGATTCAGTTTTAAGTGAAATTTGGATGTCTGTTTCTTAAGGGATTACAATATTTAAATTGGAGTCACAAGGAACTGCAGATGTTGGAATCTTGCATGGAACACAACGTACTGGAGTAACTCAATGGGTCAGACAGCATCTCTGAGGAACATGGAAAGGATCCTCCAGATTCGGACACAGTTTCTTCCCAGCTGTTATCAGGCAACTGAACCATTCGATCAACAACTGGAGAAGAGTCCTGAGCTACTATCTACCTCATTGGACACCCTCAGACTATCTTTAATTGGACTATACTGGACTTAATCTTGCACTAAACGTTATTCCCTCGTTGGATGGCTCGGCTATAATCATGTATAGTCTTACTGCTGAATGGTTAGCATGCAACATAAATGCTTTTAATTGTACCTCGGTACATGTGTAACTAAACTAAACTAAATTAAACTCAACTAAGGTGACGTTTCAGATCAGCCTCCTTCTGCAAACAGGAGGAGAACTTCTTCAAAGTAAACATGCTTTGAGGAGACTTCCCGGTGGAGACACAACGCTAGTTTACAAAAATAGACACAAAGTGTTGGAGTAATTCAGCTGGCCAGGTGGCATCTCTGGAGGGCACGGATAGGCAACGTTTCGATTTACGACCCTTCTTCAGACTGTATTTAAATTGGTCATCAACCTAACTGAGTGGGCTATAGAAGTCATGCAACCATTCATACGTTAAAGCCACACGACATTCTTGCAAGCCAAGCGATGTAAAACATTAATTGTTCTTCAAACAAGGTTGCAGAACTTTAGACAGAGTCGTCGGCACTTTCAAAGCAACTTTTATGTGACAACTTTTACGGCAATGGAAAACCTCCACTCACATGTTCTGCCACCAACAGGGTCATGAGGACACCTGAATAAAAATGCCAGGTCTTAACGTCAGGCATAGGTTATTTTCTAAATGGGGAGAGATTCCAAAAAATTGGATGTACAAAGGGACTTGGGGGATCTGGTGCAGGATTCCCAAAAAGTTAATCTGCACGTCGAATCAGTAGTAACTAAAGCAAACGCAATGCTAGCACTTATTTCAAGAGGGCTTGTATACAAACACAGAGATGCAATGCTGAGGTCAGGCCGCATCTGGAATTCTTTGCCACAGATGGCTGTGGAGGCAAAGTTAGTGGATATATTTAAGGCAGAGATAGATAGATTCTTGATTAGTACAAGAGCAGGAGATTATGGCAAGAAGGCAAGAGAATGGGGTTGGGAGGGAGAGATAGATCAACCATGATTGAATGGCAGGGTAGACTTGATGGGCTAAATGGCCTAATTCTACTACTATCACTTTATCTTCTGATCGTTGTTCCTGGTATTTGACTTAACACAGGAATGGTGCTGCTGAAGGATGAACGGATTCATACTCTAAGTGCAAGTGCTCCCCACTTTTATCTGGCTCATTGTGATATCGGTGTGGGTCAGGGAACAGACAAGCAACTTCTACCTGATTGTATACACACATTAAAGTCCCACCTAATTAGCAGCCCCTGGTGCAACCTTTCCTGGGTTTAACATGTGCACTATGACCAGTGACGAGAAGCATTGAATGAAAGACCTTGAAAACCTTTAGGGGACGGCTTCTGACACTTGAGAGAATCTAGCAGAACTTGGGATGATATTGTTATTTTTAGTTTGATTTAATATTGAGATGCAGTAAAAAGCATTACTTGTGTGCTATTCAGTCAAATCATATAATATACAATTACATATAAAAATATAACAGGTAGTGGAAAGAGAAAAGTACCAGCATGCAAAATATACTCTGACAGCATTGCAGTGTTACATCGAAAGTAAAACAAGGAACTGTCCAGCACAGGAACAGGCCCTTTGACCCATAATGACTGTACTGAACATGATGCCAAGTTAAGCTAATCTCCTCTGCCTGTACGTGATCCATATCCCTCCATTCCCTGACTATCCACGTGCCACCCTCTGTGTAAAAGACACAGTTACAGTCACAAAGAAAGTGCAGCAAAAAAGTAGACAGTCAGAACTTTTAAGTAAGTATGTTTATTGGCCAAGTATTCACATACAAGGAATTTGCCTTGGTGCTCCGCCCACAAGTAACAACATGACATACAGTGACAGTTATGAATGACTCAGAAAACACTAAACATTAATAATAATAAAACATCAATGATAAAACACCATTGATCAAGCATGTGAACCAACAAAGTACCACATCAAAGGGAGGCTACAGATTTTTGGCTGTTGAGTAGAGCAACTACTCGTGGATAAAAGGTGTTTTTATATCTGGCTGTGGCAGCTTTGACAATCCGGTGTTGCCTTCCAGAGGGAAGTGATTCAAAGAGTTTGTGGCCAGGTGAGAGGGGTCATCAATGGAGGGAAGATTGCAGCCAATAATCTTCTCTGCTGATCGGACGATTCGCTGCAGCCTCCAGGTGTCGTGCTTGGTGGCTGAGCCAAACCAGACCATGATGGAGAAGGTGAGAACAGACTCCGTGTAGAATTGGACCATCATTGCCTGTGGCAGATTGTGCTTCCTCAGCTGCCGCAGGAAGTACATCCTCTGTTGTGCCTTTTTGACTGTGGAGTTGATGGTAGCCTCCCACTTAAGGTCCTTGGAGATGATGGTTCCCAGGAACTTAAAAGATTCCACAGATGTGACTGTGGTGTTGTTGATGGTGAGTGGGGTGAGGGGAGGGGGAGCTCTCCTAAAGTCTACAATCAATTCCACTGTCTTAAGAGCATTGAGCTCTAGGTTGTTGCTAGGGCACCAGGATGCCAGCTGTGACACTTCCTGTCTGTAGGCAGATTCCTCCCCATCCTGGATCAGTCCAATCAGGGTTGTGTCGTCCGCAAACTTGAGAAGCTTGACAGAGGTGTCTGTAGAGGTGCAGTCGTTGGTGTAGGGAGAGTATAGGAGAGGAGAGAGTATGCAGCCTTGCGGTGCTCCTATGCTGAGCGTTTGCGGGTCCGAGATGTGCTTTCCCAGCCTCACATGCTGCTTCCTGTCTGTCAGGAAGTTGGTGATCCACTGACAGAGGGGTTCAGGCACAGTCAAGTCGGAAAGTTTGGAGTGTAGTAGCTCTGGCACAATGGTGTTGAATGCAGAGCTAAAATAAACAAACAGGATCCTCGCATAGGTCACCTGGCGGTCTAGATGCTGTAGGATGAAGTGCAGGCCCAGGTTGACTGCATCATCTACAGATCTATTGGCCCGTTATGCAAACTGCAGAGGGTCCAGCAGGGTTCATTATTCAGAATGGAAACATCAAAGACTAGAGAGCATAACATTAAGGTAAGAGGGACAAAGTTTAAAGGAGATATATAGGGCAAGCATTTTACACAGAGAGTGATGTGTGCCTGGAACGCACTGCCAGAGTTGAAGGGGTAGGTGGGTGTTAGGGGTAAGGGAGGGGGAGTATTGCCCAGAGAAGGGGAATCAAGAACCAGAGGACATAGGCTTAGGTGAGGGCAGAGAGATTTAATAGGAACCTGAGGGGTATCTTTTTTATGCAAAGGGTGGTGGGTGCATGGAACGAGTTGCCAGAGGAGGTAGTTGAGAAACGTTTAACAAACATTTAGATAGGTATATGGATAGGATAGGTTTAGAGGTATATGGGCCAAATGCAGGCAGGTGGGGCTAGTGTAGTTGGTCGGCATGGGCAAATTGGGCTGAAGGGCCTGTTTCAATGCTGTGTGACTCTAGGACTCTATGACAATTACTTAAAATTAGAGAATTCAACGTTCACATGGTTGGATTGTTCTATGGTTCTTTTCCCTGCTTGTCTAGATAATTCATCTGTTCTGTGCTTTGGGCAAGTTACATTTACTTGACAAGATGGTCTGCATCCTGAAATTAAAGCAAAGCCACACCCAAGAAGAGAAAGTTCCCTTTTAAAAATTTAATCCCATGGAAAAAGTAGGTACAGTGCGTTCCTCCATGCAGTAGCTGTTATTTTAAGAGAGGCTATCTTGTTACCACTGCTATTCTGTTTTGCGATGATTGTTGGGAACTTCTGCAATAAATTGCAGCACATTGACTGAAAATCAATCTAAGCCAAACAGCTTTCTTCGTTAAGGAACTGGGGGTTAATTAAGTCTCTAATAAAGCTGTGAAATTCAGCATAATGTGAGGGTCAAGTTAACAACCGTTTATAAACATCACGCGATGGAGGACATGGAATTTAATGCCCGATGTTACGGGGGTGAGGTGGGGCAATGAACGAGCAATTGCTTTGCAACTTTGTGCAACTCCAAAAGCGGCAGACAGCTCGCTTACAATGGTGTCAAGATTGTGCCCTGGTACATACTGCCTCCTGCAGTCTACTGTGGGGACAGCAGCTTCAACACTACACCCTCGACATACATTGTGAACTTGTCTCCAATGTCAGCAGCGGACTGTACCTGGAATAGCTAAACACAAAGTGCTGGAGGAACTCAGTGGGTCAGGCAGCATTTGGGGAGGGAATGGACAGGCGACATTTCAGATCCAGATCCTGCTTCAGGCTCACCGACAATTCGCCTGTCAATTGACCTGTTGAATTCTTCCAGCGCTTCATGTTTTGCTGAAGAATTCAACATCTGCAGTCTCTTCCATGTATCTGGAACACAGTTGCACCACCATTGATTCCCATAGATGGTATTAGATGCAGGGGACTGGGGTTAAGAATCCTTCTGAAAAAAAATCTTACGTTTTTTATTTTTTAAGTACATTAATAATTTAAATGGTTTTACAGACGTGCTTGCATGTTAGAAGCATTGCAACATTTTCAATGTTTTGGATAACATTGAAAGCTGGCAGAGTGTGTGGTCTAGCTGGCTGTCAGGTATTTATCTCTTTGCATTACCTGCTGTTTCTTCTGCTGTTTTCTGCATTTTTCTGTCCTGCCCACTTTTCATTGACTTTACATTGCAGAAACTACATTTGGACAGGTTCATGGATAGGAAAGGTTTGGAAGGAAATGGGTCAAACTTAGGTATGTGGGGCTAGTGTGGATGGGACATCTTGTCGGCACAGTGGCGCAGCGGTAGAGTTGCTGCCTTACAGCGCCAGAGACCTGGGTTCGATCCTGACTACACGTACTGTCTGTACGGAGTTTCACGTTCTCCCTGTGACCACGTAGTTTTTGACCGGGTACTCTGGTTTCAGATTTATAGGTTAATTGGCTTTGGCAAAATTAAAATTGTATATTGTCCCTGGTGTGCAGGACAATGCTCGTGTACGGGGTGATCGCTCGTTGGCGTGGACTCGGAGGGCCAAAATGGCTTGTTTCCGTGTTGTATCTCTAAATGTTGATTGATGTTGGCAAGTTGGGCTGAAAGGCCTGGTTCCATGCTATATGACTATGACTCTAAATGCAAGGAGGCTCCCAATGCAAACTATTGACTTCATTCCTGCACAGATGCTGTCTGACCCGTTAAGTCCAGCGCTTTGAGTATTTTTTTCCTTGAGAATTCCAGCATCTGCAGTCTCTTGTGTCTCCACTGCAGAAAGGCATGTGAATGAACAGGGCATTGATAGATCGTGCTTTAGCATACAAATTTCCATTGAAAGAACTACGTAAGTTATGTCCATACTTGGTATTATTGCATTATTGCCAAATTTACCGAGGTACATTTTTGTATGCTACTTGGGCAAATCATATCATTCACGAGTACAATAGGGGTTGGGCAAAAGAGAAAACAAGCAGAGTACAGGATATAACCTTACACCTACACAGAAAGTGGAGATTCCATCTCGAGCTGAAACGTCATTCATTCCTTCCATCCAAAGAAGCTGCCTGTCCCGCTGAGTTACTCCAGGATTCTGTATCTATCTTTGCTGTAAACTAACATGTGCAGTTCCTTCCTTTACAGATGGAGATTATGTATTGTCTTTCTGCTAATTGGTTAGCACTCAACGAAAGCTTTTTAATGTACCTCAGTACACGTGACAATAAACTAAACTCAAATAAAACGTGCAAAGGCTGCCACGAGGTAGATTAGTTAGTTTAGTGTTCATTGCAATGTAATTCAAGACGTGAATAATTTATTCATTCAGTGGTTTGCTTAGAATTCGTGCAATTTACTTAATTTCCCAAATGGTCACTTAAAATTCCTTCACATTTATCTTAATTTCTGATGCGTCTATTAAGGTTGGTTTACCTTGCAAGCTGATCATTTCATGGGGCAATTTGGGAAGGGTAATAAATGCTGGCTTGTCAATGGTGCGGATCCCTGGCCTTGAACAAATGAGGCAACTGTTTTCAAGGTACTTCACTGGTTGCATTGGGACACTTGAATGGGGGTAACAGGCATGCCGTAAATGCGAGTCTTGCCCTTTCATTGATAACTCATGAAAAAGTGCTCACGGGAAGAGATAACATGCAAAAGCAAAAGAACTGTGCACAGATGGAGTATGATATTTATGACAGTATTCAAGAGATTGCATGAGGCATGAAAAATACGTGGTCGAAGAAAGAAGTGGGAAAATGTGATCATAGCCATTTTCTCCCATGGAAGTCAAACATATAATCCAGGCGTTACACCAATTGGCTTGGTTCCATGTTCTAAATTTAACTTCACACTAGTTGCAGCTCAACAGTGTAAACTCAAATGTCTAACGTTTAAACTGAGCCATCAATGTTTTCCTACAATGGCAATCTTTTACCTCATTTGGTGCCAGATAGCAGAACGTTACAGAAGCCATTACGTATTACTGCATTCTTCCAGCCAGCTCCATTCCAAGAGCAAGTAGCCCTCCTAAAATACCACCCTAGTCTATCAAATCGGTATATCCATCTTCCAGCTCTTGTGGACAGATTTTTTTGCAAAAACTGATAAAAATTCATTTATGTTTGCCACAAACATGTGAAAATTAATATTAGCTCTTTTTAAATGGAGTAAATTCAATGTAAGTAGATTAGTTTAGTTTAGTTTAGAGATACAGCATGGAAACAGGCCCTTTGGCCCACCAGGTTTGCACTGACCAATGATGCACTAGTTCAACCCTACAGCCCAGGCACAATTCACAGAAGCCAATTAACCTACAAACCCGCACAGCTTTGGGATGTGGGAAGAAACCTGGGCACCTGAAGAAAACTCACGTGGTCATAGGGAGAAGTACAAACTCTGCACAGACAGCACCTGTAGTCAGGATCGAACCCAGATCTCTGGCACTGTGAGGCAGCTACTCTATCGCAGCACCACTGTGCATATAAGTACTCTAGAGGAAAGACTGAGGTCATTGCGTGCAGAGTTAGAGAAATAAAATTACCTGCTGCCACTTGGAGGACATTAAGTCACAGAGAGATACACAAGCAAACAGTCCCTTCAGAGTACTGAGTCTGCACTGAGCATCGACCACTCATTTACACTCATCCTGCATGAATCCCATTTTATTCTCCTCAGATTCCACCACTTGCCCATACACTGGGGTCAATTTATAGTCGGCAATTAACCTACCAGCTCACATGCCTTTGGGATGCGCAAGCAGAGGGGAAGGTGTCAACGCCACCCAGACTGGACATGAGCTCAGGAGTGTTCCTAGGTCTCTCGAACTGTGAGGCAGTGGTGCTACAAGCTGGAGCCTGATGAAGGGTCCCAACCTGAAATGTCGCCAATCCATTCCCTCCACAGATGTTGTCAGACCCATTGAGTTCCTCCATCACCTTTGCTTTGCTCAAGATTCCAGCATCTGCAGTTCCTTGTGTCTCTGACTCTACGAGCTATACCATTTCCATCCCCAATAAAAAAACTAAAATACTCGTCCCTGCTTTCTGGACCTATTGAAATTGGTTGAGGCATTGGGCTTTGTAAATAACAGAATAATGAATCTAGAAACAAAGAACAGCAGATGTTGATTAATGCACAAAAGGAAACAAAGCGCTGGAGTAACAGCAGTTCATGAAGCATCCCTGGAGAACATGGATAGATGATGTTTTGGATCGAGACTGAAGTCTTCAGATTGCAGTCTCCAGGGTTATTTCCTGACCTGCTGAATTACTCCAGCACTTTGTGTCCTTTAGAATAATGAATTTGTTGGTCCATCATGCAGAGCTGGAACAATTGTTGCGATGGCCAATTTCTAGTCACATGAACATACAGAAGCGAAATAAAACACAGTAATTGTGGAAGATTAACACAAAATGTTGTAGTAACTCAGCGGATCAGGCAGGATCTCTGGAGAAAAGGAATAGTTGACATTTCATGTCTAGACCCTTCCCTACAGCAATGGAAGAAAAGCTTTACGCCATGGCGGACCTGGAACTCGTTGAGGTGGGGGGGAGGGGAATAAAGGTGAGGCCTCTGTTAAGGATAGGCCATTCAGACAGGGGAAAGTCAGGGGGATGGTGAAAACATGACAAGGGTGGGAGGCAGAGAGGGGAAGGGGAGCGGGCGCAGTGATTGAAGAAATAGCCAATGGGCCAGACAGCATCAGTAGAAATAAAGCAGAGTTCATGATGTGGATTGGCATCCTTTCATCGCTATTCTTAAACTGGTATTTGTTTATTATTGCCGTGTGTGCTGAGATAAAATGGAAAAACATTGCTCTGCATGCTATCTAGAAAAGCAGACAATTCATATGTACAGTCAAAGCAAACAAGAGTATGACAGGTAAGCCAAAAAGAGAAAGGAAAGAGAGTGCAGAATGCAGTGTTATAGCATAGAGAAAGTAAAAAGTTTAATGTTAAGAACTGCAAAGAGGTAGGTTATAGGACTTTAGTTTATTAGAGTTTCATTCAAGAGTCTGATAACGGCTAAGAGGCTGTTCTTGAATCTAATGATACATGCTTTCAAACTTTTGTTGGAAGAAGGGAGGTGAGAGAATGACCAGAGTGCCAGTGGTCCTTAATTATGTTGGCTATTTTCCTGAGGCAGTGAGAAAGGTACATGGAGTTAATGTGGGTGGCACGGGGTGGATGGTGTGGTGCGGAGGCTAGTTTGTGTGATGCACTGGGCTGTATCCACAAATCTCTGCAATTCCTTGTGGTCTTGGGCAGAGCAGAGCTAATCCAAGCTCTCATTGTTTCTTTGTGTGTTATGTGTGGGGGGTGGTGTGGGGGGGTGAGGGGGAAACCGCTTCGGTCGCCTCCTCCATGGAGAGGCGACTTTTTCCAGGTCGCCTCCCCCGTGGCCTAACATCAAGGATCGACGCGGCCTTTCCCGGAGACGCGCCCGGGGCTTCAGCGGCGGGCGCTGCGTGGACTCTCGGCGTGGAGCGGGTGAGCCCTCGCTGGGGCTCGCTGGAGGGGAGCGCTCCGTTTCGCTGGCCCGGGGCAGCCGGCAGCCTGAAGTCGCAGCCTGAAGTCGCGGTCTGCAGAGCTCCAGCTGGTGCGGCGTCTACAGCCCGGGATCCCTCGTGGGGGACCCGGGGGAAGAAGAAGCCATCACTGCCGGCACGCGGCCAACTTCTACCGCGGGCCCGGCGTGGACTTACCATCACCCCTGGAGGGGAGCTTCTACCGCCGGCCCTGCAGTCTACGGTGCTTCTGGCTGCGGCGGGGTCTTTAAATCTTGACCGCCGGCCTGCGGCCTACACCATCTTAAAGCCGCGGTCTCCGGTGAGGAAGAGCCGATCCTGGACTGACTCTGGACTCTGGTCCTGTACACGGGGGGGAAATGGAGGAGGACTGGCCAAATGTTTGTGCCTTCCGCCACAGTGATGAATGCTGTGGTGGATGTTTGTGTTACAGTTTTATTGTGTGTTCTTTATTATTGTACTGCTGCTGACAACCCAAATTTCCACCGACCCTGGTTGTGTGGTAATAAATTATATCTATCTATCTATCATCCATCCAGATAGGTTGCTCTCTATGGCCTATTTTCAGAAATCAGGTTATTAAAATAACTGTATTTTATGAAATTTTGTTTTATGTTTCATTGATCATAAGTGATCTTTCAAACACTTTAATTTGATTAGCTTTTAAAAGTTAGAATAATTCTTCTTTTTAAATAAAGCAAAATGGTGGAAATCTGTAATAACAAATAGTGCTCAGGAGGTCAAAACATATTTGCGGAGAAAATAAAACAAAAGTTATCAACTCAGGTAGACTTTTTATAAGAACCATTTAAATGTGACGGGGGAGGGGCAGCATAGTGGCGCAGCAATAGAGTTGCTGCCTTACAGCGCCAGAAACTCAGGTTCGTTCCTGACTGCAGGTGCTGTCTGTACGGGGTTTGTATATTCTTCCTGAAACCGGGTTTTCACTGGGTGCTCCAGTTTCCTCCCACACTCCAAAGACATGTAGGTTTGTTGGTTAATTGGCTTCGGTAAAATTGCACATTGTCTCCAGTGTGTGTAGGATAGTGCTAGTATTCGGGGTGGTCGTTGGTCGGCATGGACATGGTGGGCTGTGGAGCCTGTTTCCCTCCGCATCTCTGTATCTCTAAAGTCTAATGAGGACAGACCGTGAGTTTGTTAAATGTATAGGTTGTTTTTTTCCCCATAGTATCTTGGGGTAAAGAATTATTAAAACAGCAAGAAAGTATTTACAAAGGCATTATTTACAATAATATTAGCAACGGTAGCATCCACCTGATATTAATTGGGGGTAAGAAACTCAAATGGAGCATTGACAATTATCAACAATCGCTGTTTGAAGAGTCATTTTAAGTTGGCAGAAAGGTTCTTTCAACATTTCTTAAAGGTGGGACCTGCAACCTCTGTAGTTTGCTCTGTATAATCTCCCTAAAGCTGCATACAAAGACCAGAGCAGGATGTCAAATGGTGATGGACACTCAGCCATAAACAAGCCTTTTGTTTCCTCGTCACTCTGTCTCACGGTGGCTGAAGGCACACCCACACAAAGGTAGAAATTTGTTAATCCACAGCGTTACAATACGCAGCTTGGCAAAAGAAATGCAAATAGTTTAGCAGTTCTGGTTGTCCCACCATAGGAAGGATGGGGTTGCACTGGACAGAGTGCCGAGGAGATCAGGCCATCTAATTATTTTGTCATTGGGGGGCAATACTTCACAAATCAAACAGTTGGAATGATGGGTTATATATCTGGAATGTGAAAACTTTGCTACCTGTTTGCGCTCGGTTCCATTCTTTTGTTAATTCTCCAGAAAAAAGAAAAAAAATCTGTATTAATGTCAGCACCGTTGTATAGCGGTAGAGCTACTGACTTATAGCACCAGAGACCTGGTTCGATCCTGACTACAGGTGCTTTCTGTAAGGAATTTGTCCCTTCTTCCCGTGATCTACGTGGGTTTTCTCCGAGATCTTCGGTTTGCTCCCACAATCCAAAGACGTACAGGTTTGTAGGTTAATTGGCTTGGTATAATTACACTAATGTAAAATTATACTGAGTGTGTGTAGGGTAGTGTTAGTGTGCAGGGATCGCTAGTTGGCAGGGACTCGGTGAGCCGAAGGGCCTGTTTCCGTGTTGTATCTCTAAACTAAACTAAAGTAATTTTGAGAAGTTTATGTTGATTTGGCGATAACTATTGTTCTTGTGGAAAATCCGACTCCCACCAATCATGGGCATATTGAAAAACAATCCTTTCGTGTCTTTATTAATACATCTGATTACTTTAGTCCAATTATTCTTCTGCTTTAAACATTACCTTTTACAAACATACTTGTTGCTGCTGCCAATAAAAATTCCATACAGATTCTGTGGAGTTTGTCAGTTGTATAACTTAGAAATGAACCATTGATTGCAGCATCGATGCAGGCAACTGCACTTGGTGACACCAGCATCTGATAACAATCATTCTAAAAGGCCAATTTTGAATTAATTAACGTTACAAACCTTTATCCACTTTAAAAGTCCCAGGTGGGAAAACTGTTTCTCTGAGATTGCTGGTCACAACATTTGGTTTCCTGCTGTTCAGTCAGGGGTTTGCTACAATATAATATGGGAAACAAAATAAAATATGCCCAGTTAGATTACCCAGAGTGAATTAAAGTCAGATTATGTTTGGCTGCAATTCCATTTGATAACAAATAAATCAGAAATTGGACAATTAAAATAATTGAAAAAATTATCCTATTGGGCTGAGAGTAAAGAAGTGATATGTTTGAACAGAGCTGTTGTGAAAGATTAATGCCTCCTGCTTCCTTTTTATATAGATAACATCATCAAAGTTTAATGTGCTGCACTGTTGGCAGCAGAGGTCATTGTTGGATTAAAACTTTGCAGTCAACATTGGTTAACAAGCCAATAATAATTTCAAAATGATCACACCAATATTTCAATTGTGGCTCACAGACGTGTTTTATGGTTCAAGCTATTCTCCTACTCCTTACAAGTATGGAGCCATCTACGTACAATTTCAACTTTAACCAATGTAAGAATCAGACATCGTGAGCATGGTCATAGACATGGCGAGGAAAAATCTACAGTTATACTTGCCTTTCTCACACTTTCCCAGAAAATCTCAAAGCACTTTTTAACAAAGATGTAGTTTGATTGGTTTCTGTAAATTGTCCCTTGTATGTAGAGAGCGGATGAGAAAGTGGGCTAACATAGAATGAGGTGGTCAATGGTCAATATGGACTCAGTGGGCTGAAGGGCCTGTTTCTGTGCTATCTCTCAAAAACTAAAACTAAAATTAAAACTAAAGAAACAATGCCGTAGCAAGTTGTGTGCAGAAAGTTCCAATGGAGGTTAGAGTGATAACTGATGGAAAAGTAAATGTTTCCATGGAATTAAAAACAGCATGAACTATTGCTAAAAGGCTTGTACAGCTTTGAGCATATGCTCTCTTGTCTTTGCCTATTTATTGAGGACCAAATATTGCTGTGCACAAGAGTGAAGCTGACATCTGCTTATTGCGGGAATATTGGCTGCATGGGTTTGGATTTGTTTAACTTCACAGACAATAAAAAATGGGAGGGATATAGGAGAAAGTAGCAAATAGTTTTTTCCGGAGAAGTGTGAAACTTTTAGCAGGTGATAGGCTGGATGATATTATTGAGGCGGAAATAATCTTTGCGTTAGAGATTCTAGAACGTCTGTACTGAATTACCCGAGAAATGTAAGTGGCACAATTCAGGCCACTTGCCTACAGGAGCCAGGCTGACTGAATAGGGTCAGGGGGTCATCTGAGACTCTAGTTGTTAGCCATTAGCGTATCTAATGGTGTCTTTCTACGTGAGGTATGTAGAAATTACCCAGCTGTGAAGTTCAGTGATCCCTCGGCAGGTCTGTGGGCATTATACTTCAGCATTCATTAAAATTAATGGATGGAAAATTTGTGTAGGCCGCCAATGTGATCGGCAGTCCCGTGGAGTGGAGCTCTGTGATGGGGACACAAGCTGCTGAAGTTTACCTGAAGAAATAAGGAACTGCAGATGTTGGTTTACCAAGGAAAGACACAAAATGCTGGAGTAACTCAGCGGGTCAGGCAATGTCCCAGGGGAACATGGATAGGTGGCGTTTCGTGTTGCTACTCTTCTTCAGACTGATCTTTTAATTTTACTTTCTCTGGACCGACTTGCAGATTCATGGTGATTTGGACATTTGGATAGGAAGGGTTTAGAGGGAATATGGGCCAAATGTAGGCAATGGGACTAACCCAGAATACTATCTTTGTTACCATGGGCAGGTTGGCCAGATGAGCTAGTTTCCTTGCTGAATAGCTGTATTACTCTGGACAACCTCTCCCTGGATCTTGACTGTGTTAGTCATGGAAGGGTAAGCGTCAATGTTGCTCTCAGGGCTATTTCAGGCAGCAGCCACTGCCTCGGACATTGACCTCTGCCTCATCTCACTATTTTCTGTTACCTTCTGCCAACTGAATTCCAGCTCCAGGAGAAGAAGGACTTTATCTCATAATCACAAGGAACTGCAGATGCTGGTTTATAAAAGGTTAGACAGGCGAAGATTTTATTTATTGGAGCACAGGAGGCTGTGGAGCGATCATGTAGAGCTGTATAAAATCATGAGGGGAATTGATAGGGTGAATGCCCAGAGTCTTTCACCCAGGGGAAATCCAGAACTAGAGGACATAGGTTAAAGGTGAGAGGAGAAAGATTTAATAGGAAACTGAGGGGCTGTTTCTGTGCTGTATGGTTGTTTGACCTTAACTAGCATTGTACTGAAAATGGCACAAGGCAGAGTTCCACATGAAAACAGGCAATGCTGTCTCACGATACTCTCAATGGAAGACATCAGTGTTTACGGGGGTTTAGTGGCGCACAATGCTGTGTTAATACCATTAACAAGTAATAAAGTAATTTATCAGCTGTCATGTTTGTAATCTCTTGGGATTTAAGAAGATTGGGCCATTTGGGGATGCAGCTTGTGTAGGAAGGACCTGCAGATGCTGATTTATACCGAAGATAGACAGAAAATGCTGGAGTAACTCAGCAGGTCAGGAGGCAGCATCTCTGGAGAAACGGAATTGGTGACATTTCGGGCTAGAACCCATCTCCAGTCTGAAGCAGAGTTCCGTCCCGAAATGTGACGTATTCTTTTTCTTCAAAGATGCTGCCTGACCCGCTGAATTACTCCAACATTTTGTATCTATCTCTGGAGATGAAACTTGATATTCAAGCCTAGATTATTACTGGATAACTGAAGGTTTTTTTTTACACGATGTGTTTTAAATCTCTTGCTCAGAACAAATGGCAAGGCTAAAAACCTCCTATCACTGGCAAACCCATTATATTGCATAGTTAAAATATATCTAATGTAGTCCAGCTAATAGGGCAACCAGGAACCGGCAGAGGAGTAGCAGAAACTGCAAGTGTGCGGGTTCCCAAAACAATTTCCAGGGAAAACATGTTGTAGATTTGGCATCCTGGGTATTAAGCCACCACCTCACTATAACTTCATGATGCTGAAACGTGAAAGGAAACAGAAGAGTTAATTTAAACTCCAGTCACACAATTTCATTCACACCACTGAAGAGAAAATTTGAGAAATATAGCCTGCCATGCACAGTGAGTAGTAATGAGGGTCGGTAGAATGTGAAGTTGAGATTGACAGACTGGTGGCTAATGTTGATGGCCATCTTGGTCGGCATGGACAAGTTGGGCTGAAGGACCTCCTTTTGTGCTGTGTTGCTCCATTGCTGTCAGAACTACTTCAAGTACAGCAAAGTGAGTTGTTGTATGGACCGCTCCTGCCTTCCTTATAATTTTAATGTATGCAGAGAAGGGTATTGGTTGCTGATGCTCGTGCATTCAGTTAGCCCCAGTGACCCAGGTGAACTCCTACCCATTGGGGAATATTTCATCCTAGCAAACATCCAAGTCATGGAATCTCAAACCAAACGGCTGAAAAATGAGGCAGATATTTGCAGTCGCCAGAAATAAAAAAATCAACCTCCCCTTGGCTTTGGTTATGTGATCAGACTGAATAAATTCACTGGCACTTCCTGGCTTTGAATGTAAAGCGAGATTGAATCAAACTTCTTCATCTGCAGTTTATTTTTCCTTGGCTTTCAATGCGTCAACGTCTGATAGACTAGACACACCCATCAGATAGAGCTAAATGGAATGACTTCTCAAAATCGAATGTCTAATCCTCTCTGCCATGCAACTTCATTGTTCCTTCATGATAAAAATACTAAGAATTTCATGGTTCTGCTTTGGGACATATGACAATAAAGCACCCGTGACTTTTGACTGTCAACATTTACATTAAGCTCTTGTGGTTTAGCTGATACTATCAAAAAAACTAAAACCTTTTAGTTCTAGTTGGAGGTGCAACTGCAACAGTTGCTCCAAATCTACATTTGAAAGTGTTAACATTTCGAGTAACCAATTAAATGGGTGATACGCTTTGATTTTGTGAAATAAAAACCAATAAATAATTGATTTTCTGATTAAATCTTGGACTCGGCTAAGTGAGAATTGATATTGTGTTCGATTTGGCAAAGGTTTAAATTGTAATGTATGAAGGGTTCAGTAAGTTTATAAATTAAGTCTGTTGGTAATTATGAGTGAGTGACCCAGGGAGGCCAGCGACAGATTAAGTTGTCAGAGTGCAATCAAGCCGTCGGACCTGTCGATGAGATAACTCACTCAATGGCAGTGCTTTCACTTCAGCCCCGCAAACACTTGTCAAAATTTACCCTGCTCATGTCTTGGATGTGCCTGAATTTAGGTGTCTGAATTTTCAGCCTCATTTAACTAACAAACCAGACTTTTGAAATTGTTTGCAACTGGAAGCCAATTTCAGATTGCCACTGGAGACTTTAGACTTCAGAGCTATAATGTGGAAACAGGCCCTTCGGCCCACCGAGTCCACGCCAACCAGTGATCACTAGCTAGCACTATCCTACGCACCCCAATTAATCCAATTAGCTGTGGAATATGGAAGGGAATTGTGGAATTGTACGCCTGTGGAATGTGGGAGGAAACCGGAGCAACCAAAGGAAACCCACGCAGTCACAGGGAGAATGTACTGTATGACAGCACCTGTAGTCAGGATTAAACCTGGGTCCCTGGTACTGAATAGGCAGCAACTCTACCGCAATGCCACTGTGCTGCCAAACGACTGGAAATAAAACAGATGACAAAAATAAATACATCAAATGAGTAGAATACGGAATACAGTGCAATCTTGATCTAATGCACATGATACTGTGGTTTTGGATAGACTGGGTATTTTCACAACCCCAAAACAGGAATTAGGTAAACATTTGTTTCTATTATAAGATGCATATGATACGGGTGGCACAGCTGGCAGAGTGCTGCTTCACAGAGACAGCGAACCAGGTTCGATCCTAAACTCAACTGTTGGAGTTTGCACATTTTCCTTGTGACATTCTCTCTGTGAGTTTCCTCCGGGTGCTCCAGTTTCCTCCCACACCCAAAAGACGTGCAGGTTTGTTGGTTAATTGGCCTCTGTAAATCGCCCCTAATGTGTAAGGAGTGGTTGTAAAAGTGGGACAATATAGAAATAATGAGAACGGGTGATCAGTGGTCAACATGGGCTCAGTGGGCCGAAGGGCCTGTTTCCATGTTTTATATTTCAATTACTCAATCAATGAATCAATCAATTATCCTGCAACTTTCTCATTGTATTGAGATTGCAATGTACTATCAGCAACATGGAGGAAGAAGAGTTTGTGGGAGAAAACAGAATTGGTTCATGACATTACATTTGTAGAATAATTGAGGCACAGAAGGAGGTCATCAAGTCTATTCTATTTCTTAGTAGATAACTTCCTTCCATCTCACTCTTTTCCAAAAGGGCTGAAAATTATTTTCCCTTAATGTCCATCCAATTCCCTTTTGAAAGCCCTGAGTGATTCTGTTTCCACCACCTGTACAGGTAGAGCATTTTACCTCCCCTCATTCACCCAGGTAAAGTATATTCATGCAACAAAAAGAGGTTATCCGAGTTAAAAGTGCAGGTTTAATAGCATAGAATAATACAATTAACGCTGATACTAAGGCTCATGGTCTATACATTTACGTTTGATATTACTGTACAGCATAGGAACAAGCCCCTTGGCTCACCATATCTGCACTGAACAATTTTCCCAATCTAAGTTAATCCCATCTCCCTACACATGGTCTTTATCCATTTATTCCTTCCCTATAGCTTTATTCCAAGAGCTATAGCGGCTCTGAACCGGCCCTGCTGAGTGCCCACCACTCCCCATGGACTGTCTCCCTCGGATGGTCACGACACACAGCTTATTTATTTATTTTACTTTTCTTTTTCATCGGTTGGAGCTGCATACTAAATCTCGTTGCATTGACGTGCAATGACAATAAAATATATTATTATTATTATTATTATTATTATTATTATTATTATTATTATTATTATTATCATGTGTCAATTCAGATCCCTTTAACATTACTATCCTACCTGGTTTCACCAGCTCCATTGACAGAGTAATCCAAGCATTTTCAGTGTACATATATTTTTGAATTCTTGCCTCGCCTTTTAAACTCCCCACCCCACCCCTCACCTTAAACCTATGCCCCCTAGTATTTAACCTTTCTCCCCTGTGGATAGCCAGAGACCACCTACCATTATCTATGCCTCTCATAATTGTACATGATGAAAACTGGGGAAAGAGTGCTTGCAGCCTGATTCGCTTATACAGCCTATGTTTTGGAGAATGCTCCAATGTTGGAGGCAGCGTCTTTCAGATAAGAACTTAAACAATTTCCCTATTTGGACTCAGATGGATGCTAAAGAAGTTCTAATGGCATCATTCCAAAGGGAACTAAAACAGTGGCTCCAACTAACTTGGCCAATATTTACACATTATGTTGACATCATTTATCTGAGCAACATCTCACTGTATCTAGTATCTCTATCCAGCGTGCTGTAAACAAATTAGATGCCATTTTTTTCTACAATACTGATAATATTATTAGGTCTGTGGCATGATGTAGTGTCCCAAAGTTGTGAAAAGTACCATGTAGTTATTACTTGACATTAGAGAAATCAACATTCATGCTGCTGGGTTGTAAGCTGCCCAGTGGAAATATGAGGGGCTGTTCCTCCAATTGGCCTCATACTGACAGAGGACGAGGCCCAGGACAGAAAGGTCAGTATGGGAATGGGAAGGAAAGTTAAAATGCTTGGCAACAGGGAGATATCATGGTTGAGGCTCGGTATCCAGAAGTGGCCATAGGTGAAACCAGATAAGAATGAGTTGGCAATGGTGAATGAATGCACAACAAACAGAAATGTGGAAACAATCAGTGAATGGAAATGGTAAAATATAAGGTTCTCATAGTTTGCTGTCGATTGACTTTAATAATGAATAAATTACTTTTTTAGTCCAAATTTGCAAAAGCATTTCCACCATGACAAACATGCATGGTGAAACACTGAAGGAAAATATATGACCAGAAGTAATAAGAACTGGAATAATCCAGAAAGTGAAGTCAAAGTCATGATACATGGTCCAACTTGCAACATGTCCCATCTACACTAGTCCCATCTGCCTGCATCTGGTCCATATTCCTCTAAACCTGTCCTATCCATGTACCTGTATAAATGTTTCTTAAGCACTGTGTTAGTACCTGCCTCAACTCCCTCCATACATCCTTTGTGTGAAAAAGTTACCCCTCAGGTTCCTATTAAATGTTTCTCCCCTCACCTTAAATCTGTGTCCTCTGGTTTTCAAATCCCCAATTCAGGGCAAGAGACACTGTGTGTCAAAGCCTAGCCAGTGTTTGTCGGTATATGTTGGAATATTATTAGGGTGATGCATGGTGGATCATGTGATATGTCCTTGTGCGTGTGTTTTAAAAAAAAATATATAAAATAAGGTTTAAGTTTTCTCTGACATCCAGGCAATGTCTGGTTGTGCAGTTCCATTATCTGAGATCTGAGCACTTCAGGCATCTCTGTGGGTTTGCAGCTGAAGCTGAAGGTTCTGAAAGGCATAACTTGGAATTATGCCAGAGAAAATATTCTTCAGGCAAAGGACATGCATTTTCAAGATCTTTGGCAAGTTTCATCAGAAGCCGTTGATGAATTACCCTCATCTTGACCTCTGTTAATTGTGAACTTCAAATCAGAACATTAAGAATGCCAGAAAGAATTTCAGAAATTATTAGCTATGGGAACCTCAGGAAATCGTTATCCTTATTCTTCCCTCTGGCAGAGGACAAGTAACTAGTGGGAGGAGGCTTCAGTGAATTTCCTAAGCTTCATGCCAGGATCGGCTGTGTTGCGGTCTTGCGGGTGAAAGGAGGAATGTTGGGAGTATCCAGATATCCATCAGCTTTCAATGTAACCCTCAAGCCTTGCGTCACATTATGAGGACTGCAGTACACCATCTTTAGTTTAGTTTAGTTTAGTTTCAGAAACGGGCCCTTTGGCGCCCCGTCCACGCCGACCAGTGATCACCCCGCACATCAGCACTATCCTACACACTGGTGACAATGTGCATTTACACCATACCACCGACAGCTGGCCTGGTTTGCCTGCCTTGGCACCAGAAACCTGCCTGGAGTGGGAGCCGCTGATGTGACGGTCTTCGTAGGTGGGGTGATTTTGATGGTTTGCAGAATGCTAGATTTGAGGAGTGTAGAGCCTAGGGGATAAATTAGATTTTCCATTTGATTGTTGTGAATGTGATTCTTTCCAACGATTATACTGACCTTTGAGGGTACAATCCACTATTTGATGGACAAATTATTATGTTTCAACACTGAAACTCTTTACTTTTTATTGCATCTGTGCAAAGATTCAAGCATTTGGACATTGATATAGAGGCACAAGATACTGCAGATGCTGTAATCTAGTTCAAAAGACTAACTCGGGCGGCACGGTGGCGCTGCGGTAGAGTTGCTGCCTTACAGCGCCAGCAGACCCGGGTTCGATCCTGATATGGGTGCTGTGTGTCTGGAGTTTGTACGTTCTCTCTGTGACAATGTAGTTTTTCTCCAAGATCTTCGGTTTCCTCCCACATTCCAAAGACGTACAGGTTTGTAAGTTAAGTGGCTTGGTATACATGTAAATTGTCCCTAGTGTGTGTAGGATAGTGTTAATGTGTGGAGATTGCTGGTCAATGAGGACTTGGTAGGCCGAAGGGCCAGTTTCCGTGCTGGATTTCTAAACTAAATTAAACTAAACTGAACTAAACTAAATTGCCTGAGGAATTTGGCTGGTCAGACATTATCTGTGGAAGCAACTGGATAGTCTGTGTTTCAGGTTGACACTCAGCTTCAGACCTGATGCAGAAACATTGACTATCTCTTTACCTGTTCAGATGCCTCCTGATCTATCGAGTTCCTCCAGCAGGTTGTTTTTCAGTATCGATATATCCTTAATAATGCATTCAGTGCAGGTCAGCAGCGCCCCCATCAGGAATTCACTGGAGCTACAAGTGATAGTAAAGGCAAAATAAAGAATAACCACAATTTGCTGTGCCTTCCATCAACTATTTCACCGAGTTTATGATGGATTTATTTGTATATATCTATTCTGATTACAAATGTAAATTGGAGGCTGTAATAACAAGGAACTGAAGATGCTAGTTTATACCAAAAATAGACACAATATGCTGGAGTAACTGTAGGTCAGGAGTCTGAAGCCGAAATGTCACGTATCCATTTTTTCCAGAAATGCTGCCTGAACTGTTGAATTATTCCAGCATTTTGTGTCTAAATTGGTGGCTGGTTTGTCTATACTTGTGTTCTAATTACCAATTTGAATTCAATTCAGAACTATAAAGCATATGTTATATCTATTAATAAATTATATATTAATTTGCCAGTTGTAAATATCAAAGGCAAGGCCTGCATGATTGTTCAACCCTAGTTGTCATTGAGAGGGCACCGAGGTTGATGTTGGGCAGGGTACCTGGCCGTGGCGCCGACAGACAAGAAGCTGAAGCAAAGAAGTCGAAGCCAAAGAACCGAATGGAAACGAGGCCGAAACGCTAATAAACTGAAAGAGTCCAAAGACGAAACGCCTATTAACCGAAAGGGCGGGACGCCTAAAAGTCAACGAACCGAAAAGCTACGTCGCCTAAAAGCAAACTTACCGAATGGCTGCTGTCGAAACGCCACCTACCCGAAAGTCGGCGTCACCTACAGGCCAAAGTACCGACTGCCGCTCAACAGAAACGTCCAATAACGGACATGATGTTGCCGGGGGGGTCAGGACTTGTCAGCGATTGGTCCAGACCCCCGCGTCCATCACATCACTGTGAAGGCATGAACATTGTCCTACCGGCTGGGTCACTGTGTGACAGTAGCCTGACCGGCTGAGTCACTGTGTGACAGCAGTCTCACCGGCTGGGTCACTGTGTGACAGCAGCCTGACCGGCTGAGTCACTGTGTGACAGCAGTCTCACCGGCTGGGTCACTGTGTGACAGCAGCCTGACCGGCTGGGTCACTGTGTGACAGCAGTCTCACCGGCTGGGTCACTGTGTGACAGCAGCCTGACCGGCTGGGTCACTGTGTGACAGCAGTCTCACCGGCTGGGTCACTGTGTGACAGCAGCCTCACCGGGCAGCATCTTTGGAGAGAAGGAATGGGCGACGTTTCGGGTCGAGACCTTTCAGTCGCACTCTGAAGAATGGTCTCGGCACAAAACGTCACCCATTCCTTCTCTCCAGAGTTGCTGCCTGTTTTGTGCGTGGGAGCTTGGGTGCGTTCATCAAGCACCGAGACGGTAATAAATAAAACGTCTGTCCCCGCGGCCGGGGTGAATCACCGGGTGTGGGTGTTGGGGTCCAGGGGTCGGATGGGGGGGGGAAATCACCCTGGTGTGGAGGTTGGGGTCCGATGGCGGTGCATCGTGGTCAGTGACTGAGGGACGCTCCCGCGGGTGGAGACAGAGGAGAAAGAGAAGGGGGAGAGAAGGGGAGAGAGAGAAGGGGGGGGGGAGAGAGAAGGAAGGGAGATGGGGTTGGAGAGGAGGGGAAGAGAGAGGAGGAGAGAGAAGAGTGGAGAGAGTGGAGGAGAAAAAGAGGGTCGAGGAGGAGAGAGAAGAGGGGAGAGAGGAGAGAGAGAAGGGAGGGAGAGTAAGAAGAGGGGAGAGAGCAGGGGGAGAGGGAGCATGGGGTTCATTTTCCCACACAAGCCATAGGTGACTGGGCAATCTGAACCCAAGCACCAAGTTGAAAGCGGCTGAAGGTGCGCATCGCTCGGGACACGCGGGCTGCGGGTCGGGTAGAACTGAGGTGTAGGACAATTTTCATGCCTTCACAGTGATGTGATGGACGCGGGGATCTGGACCAATCGCTGACAAGTCCCGCCCCCCGGCAACGTCATGTCCGTTACTGGACGTTTCTGTTGAGCGGCAGTCGGTTCGTTGGCCTGTAGGCGATGCCGCCTTTCGCGTAGGTGGCGTTTCGATGGAGCGGCCATTCGGTGAGTTTGCTTTTAGGCTACGGAGCTTTTCGATTAGTTTGCATTTAGGCGTCCCGCCCTTTCGGTTAGTAGGCATTTCTTCTTCGTAATCTTTCGGTTTATTGGCGTTCAGGCCTCGTTTCCATTCGGTTCTTTGGCTTCGACTTCTTTGATTCGGCCTCTCATCCGTCGGTGCCACGTCCGCACACGGTTGGGCAGAAGTAAAGATGGCAGAAGGCATTAGAGAACCAGTAGATTTTTAACAGAACATCTAACAGTTTTATGGTTGCAGATTTTTTAATATATATCAATTGAAACTCAGATTATTTAACTATTGTAGTCGGATTCGAATTTATTCTTTAGAATATAGTTTCATTCCCTGAACTGCTTTGGTAATAGATGAATGTATACACCACTATATAGCTATTCATCACATTATTGTTCAATGTGGAATGAGATCATTTGGTCTATTGTGTCTATGATGACCGAATTAATGAGCTATCAAGGATCCCATTTTCCTCAACTTTTCTTTCAAACGCACTGCCAAAACTGCCTTCTTGAATTTAACCTTCTACAAACATATCTTAACATGAATTTGGGTCTTGTTTAAAATTTGTCCTTGGATGTGGATCATTCATTCTGGCTCAAATTTCTGGCCTGTCCTGATGCAGTGACAATGATGAATTGTT
This sequence comes from Amblyraja radiata, assembly GCF_010909765.2. Classification (NCBI taxonomy): domain Eukaryota; kingdom Metazoa; phylum Chordata; class Chondrichthyes; order Rajiformes; family Rajidae; genus Amblyraja; species Amblyraja radiata. The sequence continues at coordinate 17,389,696 of NC_045972.1, read as the reverse complement.
GCAAACATTAGAACATGTGGGATTGACCTGGAGTAGACATAAAACTCATTGAGCCTGTTTCAATGGTATCTCACTCCAGTCCATTTTTCCACCATCCCCAAATCCTCTCTTAAGAGACCAATTATCTCAGTCTTTTGCCCAAAATAAATAGTGGCTGGGTGTCCTCTGCCCCTTTTGACATAACTTCCTAAGTTTCATAACTCCCCGAGTAAAGACATTTCTTCTCATTTCAGTGTTTAGTGTCAATAGACAATAGACAATAGGTGTAGGAGTAGGCCATTCGGCCCTTCGAGCTAGCACCGCCATTCAATGTAATCATGGCTGATCATCCCCAATCAGTAGTCCAAGCATTTATCTTAGTGTTCAGTTTAAGTTTTAGAGATACAGGATGGAAACGGGCCCTTCAGCCCATCGAGTCCGTGCCGAACAGAGATCACGTGCACGTCTTTGAAATGTCGGAGGAAACTGGAGCATCTGGAGAAAATCCACACCGTCACAGGGAAAATGTGCAAACTCCAAACAGACCTGGGATTGAACCTGGGTATCTGGTGTTGTATGGGAACAACTCTACTGCTACCAACTGCGCTGCCCATCTTGAGGATGTGCCACCTGGCTCTAGATTATTCAGCAAGAGTGAGTGTTAAGCTTGTCTTCATGCATTTTGAGAGATCCCCCATGATAATAGCTGGGCTTCTGTTGGGATTTTTACACTTCCCAGGTGCCCAGTTATTTATTATTCTGTGGGAAACTCTCACTTCATACTCAGAGGTTTTAGACCAGGAGAAACTTGGAGTCTTTGGTTGCTGAGGGGTGTAGTAGAAAGCAGTTCAGAAAATGGGAATTAATTTTTTTTCACTACTTTATGTTCTAACATCTGTGGCAGCTTGGATGTCCTGACTCCAAGCGTCAGTCTGAAGAAGGGTCATGACCCGAGCATCAACCTAAAAAAGGATCCTGACCTGAAACATCAACAATCCTTGTTCTCCAGAGATGTTGCCTGACCCGCTGAGTTACTCCAGCACTTTGTGTCTTTTTTTGTCAAGTTACACCTGCAGTCCCTTGTCTCTATGGATCAAATGTAAATTGAGATTTAAACGACACCAGTGTGATTTAACCTAATTATACAGTATCTATCTCAGATAAATATCTTGGTTTTCACACTTCACATAATACAGGACCAATTGCTAGTAATGTCAAATCAAAAGGATATTTTAAAAATACAGATAGAAATGTGAATTATAGCTATTTTTTCTGGCCTTGGGAGGCCTCCCTCAGTTTCCCAATGCTCCTGCTTTTTCTAAAAACCTTGTCTTATTCTCAAGATCCCACACGGAGATTGATTAATAATAATTACATTTTCTATTCTTTGTTTGACTCTCCCACACAGTTCAGGGTAATGTAACAGTTTAGGTGTCTGGGCGGCGCGACTCACATCGCGGCGGCCTCTGCAGTCCGTTTGTCTATTTATATTTTCTTGACTCGTTTGAGTGTAGTTTACAGAGTTTTTTAAAAACTGGGTATGTGTAAGGGGGGGGGGGGGGGGTCGGGGGGTGAGGGGGGAAACATTTAAAACCTTTTCCCTGTACGGTGGACCCGACCTTTTTTCTGTCGGGTCTCCGTTGTCGTTGGGGCCGACCCCGGAGATTCGGAGGCTCCAGCCACCGGCCCGGTGGACGGTGACATCAGGAGCCCGCGGGTCCCTGGTGGGAGACCGCTTTTCAGAGCTTCCGCAACGGCGTCTTCTCCCGCCCGAGTTGCGGGGTTGAGGATGACCTGGAGCGGGGCCTTACATCGCCCGGCACAGCTTTAAATGGCCGTGGGACTTGCTAGCGCCCGCCGGGGGCTCCAACATTAAGACCCGGAGCGCGGCCTTGGATCGCCCGGCCTTGCATCGCCCGGCGCGGCTTTAATGGCCACGGGACTTATTTACCATCGCCCGCTGGGGGCTTTGACTTTGACATCGGGAGGAGAATGGGGAGTGCAGGGGAGAGATAAGACTTTGCCTTCCATCAGTGAGGAGGAGATTCGCTGTGATGGATGTAAATTGTGTTGTGTCTTGGTTCTTCTTCTTGTTTGTATGACTGCAGAAACTAAATTTCGTTTGAACTTCTGTGTTCAAATGACAACAAATAGAATCTAATCTATCTAAACAATGAATACATCAACAGGATGGACCTTTATTGTAATTGCCAACTTCTGCCATTAGATGGGGCTGCAGATCCTCCCTTCAATAGTATATTTATGCAGACGGAAGATACTGCAGGTGCTGAAATCTGGAGCAGAAAACAAACTGCTGGAGTGTTTCATTGCACTTCTTCCAAATGGATGTTCTACATACAGTGTTCACAATGTAGTCTGCTCCACAGTGACAAACTAGATGTGGATAAGTTGGGAGTAACTCATTTGACGTACACCTCTTTCAGTTGGTGTAGGAAGTAACTGCAGATGCTGGTTTACATCAAAGACAGACATAAAATGCTTGAGTAACTAAGCGGGAAGGAATGGGTGACGTTTCAGGTCTCGACCCAAAGCGTCACCCATTCCTTCTCACCAGAGATGTTGCCTGTCCCGCTGAGTTACTCCAGCATTTTGTGTCTAACATCTTTCAGTCTGGTCGACAGCTTAGCTTCTAGTTGCCTGCTATTCTAGTTCTTTCATTGGATAGCCCATCAAGGAAAAGGAAAGTTGTGAATCGAGCTGCAAGCAATTGAACGTTGAAGATTATTTCAGGAGCAAAAGCAAGATCTTTATGGGGAATGGGATATTTGCTGCAATAATCTATTTGTGCACTGACAAAAAAGCCAAAGTTCTTCAGTAACTCGATAGCAGTGGGTGGCACAGTGGCACAACGGTAAATGTGCTGCTTTACAGTGCCAGATACCCAGGTTCAATCCTGACTATGGGTACTGTCTGTATGGAGTTTGTACGTTCTCCCTGTGATCGTGTGTGTTTTCTCTGGGTGCTCTGGTTTCCTCCCACACTCCAAAGATGTACAGGTTTATAGGAGATGCTGCCTGACCTGCTGAGTTACTCCAACCTTTTATGTCTATCTCAGGTACGTAGGTTAATAAAAAGTGTAAATTGTCCCTAGTGTGTAGGATAGTGCTATTGTACGGGGTGATCGCTGGTTGGTGCAGAGTCGGAGGGCTGAAAGGCCTGTTTCCGCACTGTATCTCTAAAGTCTAAAGCCGAAAGCAAGCCCCCAAGAAACGATTCTCAGGAAGTATGAAACAAAACAGCAATACGTCAGGTATTATGAAACAGAGTAATGCAAATGTGGACCCGGCACCTCATATTTTGCTTGGGTATCCGACAACCAAATATAATGAGCATTGATAGACACAAAAAGCTGGAGTACACAGTACAAACTCCCTACACAGTATGAACATTGAATTCTCCAATTTTAGGTATCAACCCTCCACCCCATGCCTTTTTCTCTTCATCTCTTCCCTTGTGCCTAACCTGGATACTCATCCATTTCTCCTACTCTCCCACCCCCCTTTTCCCCTGCCACCTATCTCCCTTCCTCTGGCTTCATATTTCACTCCTCTTCTCTCCTTATCTTACAACCTTTTGTCTTCTTTTCACCTTTGTCCTTTGCCCTCCCTTCTGTCAACCCCCCCCCCCCCCACTCCCCCCCGACCTGTGTTCAACTATCACGCCAGGATTTCTCCCGCCCGCACATATTTTCCACCTGTCTCCCCCTACACCCGGAGTACAATTAGTCTGAAAAAGCATCCTAACCCAAAACGTCACCTACTTTATCCATGTCTAACAGAGATGTTGCCTGACCCACTGAGATACTTTTGCTTTGTGCTTTTTCCCCAGAGTACTTGTACAAGCTCTATCAAATCCCTTTATAGTCCTAAACTGATCAATTATCTGAAACCTTAGAAACAGAAGTAATCGCAAGTCATTTTATGCAGCCTGTCCTCAATCTGTTAATCCTTGGCATCATTCATGCATGTTTTGCAACACTATGTTGCCAGTGTCCAAAACTGATCACGGTGCTCTAGATAGACTCCGACCTTTGCACAACTAATGGTAGCTTACACATGTTTGAATACCAGCCACCCTCGAAAAAAGAATGAGGGGTGACAGTTCATCTTTAGTCTCTGGCACTAAACTACTATGGGGAGTGTACGCTGTGCTCACTTCTGAATCAATCATGAAGGGTTAGTTCACCCAGACACATTGCTCGTATACATTTAGCACTAGGATTAATTTCTTCCCCCTATCATTCATTACCCTTTTTTCATTACTATATGTGCCTAGAATGATACAGCATACATGGACATCCATTACCCTCTACACCTCCATTGCCCCCGGTATTTCACCATTCATAAGATGATTTGTTATTCATAGAGGTAAAGATGAGAATGCGCTCCTTCAGTCGCTGCCAAACAGTCTCAAACAATCCGTGGATGCTGCAACAGTTTTATTTGATACAATAATATGAGCATAAGAATAATCATCTTTTATTATGAAAAATAAAACATTTCAGGTTCATTTCAGTTTTGATATGATCTTAGTAAGAATAAGTGTGGATAAATTGTACGAGGAATAAGCAAAATCGAATGTTATAATAATGAATAGTACAATAATCCTTTGCAATTAACTATAGACATAGGATTGATAAATAATTAAGAGACCTTTTAATTTTAATGCAGCCATGCCCAGCATTGGTTATGCATCCCTACCTGCCCTGTAGATGGTGATCGAAAGCTATCTTCTCGAAGTTGTACCGTAATAAGTGGTGAAGGTACCTCCCCCACTCCTTACCCCCTAAGATCTGAGGGGTAGACTGTTGGGAGATTATTACCCCCTGGCATTGAATGAGCGGTAGTATTTGTGCAAGATTAGTGGGTGGAAACAGCAAGCGATTTGTGGGAGGAACTTCATGTGTTGTTGTTCTGAGCAGCCTTGTCGAATAAAAAGTAGTATATTTGTACATGGCACACACTGTAGTTGTGATGGTTAGTGGAGGGAGTGAATAGTCAGTCTCACGGATGCTGAATCAAGCCATGGGCAGCTTTGACCTGAATGATTTTCTTTCATGTTGATGTTGCTGCAGCACCCAGGTACGATACGATGGAACTTTATTCATCCGAGGAGGGAAATTGATCTGCCAACACACGTACAACACAAAATACATGAAAGATGGGTTGCAAGTTACTGTTGAATGCTTGACTTGTGCTTTATAGATGCTAAAATGGCTAAGGGAAGTCAGGAGCTGAAATATATATATACACATGTATATGTATAGCCTTTTAAAACTACCAATTCCTAATGGTATTAATAACAGTAATTCCTAAATATTACTATTAATAATATTTGTTAATGTTTTATTATTATCAATATATTACCAACATATTAGTGTTGGCAATGCAGCATTTTGGGTCTTAAGGTGCCTATATAAATATTCATTTACATAATGACAAAATATTCCATAGATTCAAGGTGCTGGAGTAACTCAGTGACTCAGGTAACATCTCTACCTGGCCCACTGAGTCACTCCAGCACCTTGTGTCTTTCTTTGGTATAAACCAACATTTGAAGTTCCATGTTTCTTCAAATATTCCAAACTGAACTCTGGATTAGCACATTGTACTGTAATCATCACCATAAGTCCTAATTAGGTTCTCATTCAGGACTCTATGATGGGTGGGCCAATGACATTACCTAAGGAACATCAATGGCTTGGCAGTGATTTTTATTTTTATTATTCACCTTTCAGGATTCAGGCATCACGAACCTCACTGGTTGTATCTTGCACAAAGAAACCGGTCGGGGTTTGTATAATTCAATCATCCCAGCCCTAGGAAAATACAGCAGGAATTTCTCAGGGCAATGCGCCTGGCACAGCCAGTTGTTGATTCAGTGATCGTCCTTCCATCACAGTATCAGAAATGGGGATGTTCACTGATGATAATACAACATTCAATTCCATTTGCGATTCTTCAGCAAATGAAATAGTCTACATTTGCATGTTACAACTCCAAGATAACATTTGGAGATGATCTGATAATTGGCAAGTGACATTTACTGTACAATACCCACAATACCTCAACTCTGATCAAGAAGGCTCGCCAGCGTCTCTTCTTCCTGAGGAGACTGAAGAAGGTCCATCTGTCTCCTCAGATCCTGGTGAACTTCTACCGCTGCACCATCGAGAGCATCCTTACCAACTGCATCACAGTATGGTATGGCAACTGCTCTGTCTCCGGCCGGAAGGCATTGCAGAGGGTGGTGAAAATTGCCCAACGCATCACCGGTTCCTCGCTCCCCTCCATTGAGTCTGTAGAAAGCAAGCGTTGTCTGCGGAGGGTGCTCAGCATCGCCAAGGACTGCTCTCACCCCAACCATGGACTGTTTACCCTCCTACCATCCGGGAGGCGCTACAGGTCTCTCCGTTGCTGAACCAGCAGGTCCAGGAACAGCTTCTTCCCAGCGGCTGTCACTCTACTCAACAACGTACCTCGGTGACTGCCAATCCCCCCCCCCCCCCCCCCCCCGGACACTTATTATTATTTATTCAAATCATTTGCTATGTCGCTCTTCCAGGGAGATGCTAAATGCATTTCGTTGTCTCTGTATTGTACACTGACAATGACAATTAAAATTGAATCTGAATCTGAATCTGATGCCATAAGAGTGCCAGAAATACTCCATCTCCTGGAAGAAAGTTAAACAGACCAACCTTGGCAGTAAATGGCATGACTTTGTCTTGAGTCCGTGCCATCAATATCCTGGGAGTCACTCTTAGTCAGAAACTCAATAACATAAATACAAAAGCAGGTATAAGTGGGTTATGCTGCAGTGATTGACTCTCTCCTGGCACCATCTACAAAGCACAAGTTAGGAGCAGCTTCAGCAATACGCATGAAGCTTGACACCATCCAAGACTAAGCGGATACTTGACTGGGACTTCATCCACCACCCTCACCATTTATTTCCACCAAACTGCTGCATAGTGACTGCTGTGCGTACCATTACACACTACACCATTTACTCACCTAGGCTACTCTGATAGCATCAAGCTGTAACATCGACTATCACCAGTTCAATGGTTCTTCATTGTCACCTATGCACAGCACAGTGAAATTCTTTTGCACAACCACGTATGCACAGGCACCATATTTAGTGCCGTTTATGAAGAAAAAAACGTTTCATATGTTGGAAGAACTGGAGCACCCCCCGATCCAGACCCTCCCAGGCTGCTGCAGGCAAATACAAGAACATGGAAACACCACTATCTGCAGGTTCCTTTCATCAACCCATGTGGGTATTTCCTTAAATATAGCACAGTAGTGAAACTGAAGGTCACCAAACGACCAGGTTATTTTCTGCTTTTTTATGTAATATTCCCATTGCATCATATCCTGTATTTTAAGTAGTATAGATCATGGTGTATAGCCAAAATATAAACACCAGACATGAAACAAAAATAAATAAATCTGTTTTGACAAAGAAAAATATCAGTTGTGTCCCAGTTTTCTTGCCATTTATTGTACCATTTTTCAAGCAAGATTTCACCAAATGCTTAGGCTAATTTATACCAGAAAGATTACATCAATTTTGCAATTAAATAACTCAATATAAGCCAAATTCTGATTATGCTTATGATTTTATCATTTATCACCCGATGAGATGGTTTTCTGATGCCCCAAGTTGTTGTATCAGGACGTAAGTAGCGGTGTCCCTTTCATTACGTGTGAAATGTGCGAGTTAAAAGCTGTGTAACCATTTTTTATATTCATTGTTTCTTTTTTATTGTTTATATTTTTTGTTTAAGGTTTCCATTGAAATACTTAAGAATGAATAGAACTTAAAATCATGAACTAAATATCTAGTTTGCTCACCTATTTTATCGATGTCTCATTTTGGAGTCCCTCCCATTGTCTAACATTGTTAACGCAACAGTGTCTGTATTTGCATTGTCCGCGATTTAAAAGAAATGAAAATAACGTGGCTGTAATGATCCTGATGTGAACTACGTGCCTCATGGTTGGTTACGTGCCAACATTTTTTCTGCGAGCAGGAAAATCAGAAGAGATAGTGTCCCCCGTGCTTACGCCATCTCTGAATTACGTCGGGGTCACTCTTTTTGGCCTGGAATCATTGGTAGGTCAAATCTTTTTGACTTTTTCGTTCTTTTATCGTAAATGTTGCTGCTCGTTTACTGTAGTGTTTAATTTGTTTAAATTCCGTGAAACCTCCATTGCTTATTGCTGTGCGGTTGTTATGTGTGTGCACTGTAGCACAGGGAATCGACAATGATCGGGTCCCAGATAACGCTGTGTCTCGTCGAAAGTATGCTCCAGTCCACACGATTTCCGGGCAAATTTCTAGGAAATTAACATTGAATTCAATTAAAGGTTACCATATTCTTTCTCGCTTATATATTTTTTTTAAAGTTAAAAACATTCTTGCATTTTTTTCAAATTTTGAAAGCAAAATTTGTATTAAATGTTGGGCAAATTTTGGACGATTTTGGGCCCAATTTAGCTCAAAAGGATCATTAGTAGATCCATTTTTAATGCTCTGGTATTTCATTATGATTTAATAACTTTCAAATTTGGCAACAATGTCACAGGTTGGTATCCTTATTTATTGAAACACATGTTAAAAATATGCTATTGTCCCTTCATATTACAGGTGCACAACCTTTTATCCGGAGTTCCAGAAACCGAAAAACTCCGAAAACCGGCCATTTTTTCCAGGATGTCGTCTGCACACCAAAGCTCGCGTTTGGCGCCAAACTTGACCCGAAACGACCCACGGTCAACCCAGGTCTGTTCTACTGTAGCGGCTGCCTCCTCCCCGGAGACCGGGGAGACACTTAAACATCTGTAAATCATTGCTTAAATGTTAGTCAGTTAGTTTGGAGGGCTTTTATGTGAAGGGGTGAACTTTAATTCTTAGTCCCCTACCTGGTCGGAGAGGCGGGGAGCGGGCAATGCCTTACCGGGTCGCCGTGCAGTAAGCTCCGGAGCGCTGTGGCCGCCAACTCCCAGCTGGGGCTGCGGGCGTCCGGCCGCGGGCGGCGCCGGTTGTAGCTCCGACCCCGGCAACTCTACCCCTGGCTGCGCGGCACTCCAAATCCAGCGCGGCCCGCGATCGGACGCCCGCAGTCCCAGCTCCGCCGCAGCCCCGCGATGTTGTGTGTCGGCGGCCACAGCGCTCCGGAGCTTACCGCACGGCGACCCGGTAAGGCATTGCCCACTCCCCGCTGGTATCCCAGCGCTGCGACGCCGCCGACTCCCAACATCGCGGAGCTGGGGCTGCGGGCGTCCGGCCGCGCTGGATTTGGAGCGCCGCGCAGCCAGGGGTAGAGTTGCCGGGGTCGGAGCTCCAACCGGCGCCGCCCGCGGCCGGACGCCCGCAGCCCCCAGCTCCACGATGTTGGGAGTCGGCGGCCACAGCGCTCCGGAGCTTACTGCACGGCGTCCCGGTAAGGCATTGCCCGCTCCCCGCCTCTCCGACCAGGTAGGGGACTAAGAATTAAAGTTTCCCCCTTCACCCCCCCCCCCCACCACATAAAATCCCTCCAAACTAACTGACTAACATTTATGCAATGATTTACAATGATTCCCCGGTCTCCGGCGAGGAGGCAGCCGCTCCAGACTTTTCAAGCCGCCCGCGCTACCTACCTAATCTACGCTAAAAATCTTCCATTCGGAAATCCGAAAAATTCCGAAATCCGACAAGTGTCTGGTCCCAAGGCTTTCGGATAAAAGGTTGTGCACCTGTACTAAGTCTAAATACTGAGTCTCTTCCACAACAACATTACAGAAGTATCCTCACCAGAAAGACTGTAGCAGTATAAAGGCATTAGGAAAGGGCGTTGAGTTTTCCTATAACTGGATGCCAGAAAAGGAATACATTAAAAAATATATTAGACTAAGTGGGACCAGTTGGGTCCCATGTTCACAGGGGAGGGCTGGTACCCCAATGCAATATTCCACCTCTCCACCAATTCCAATATTGGAGCACTAGTATGGGTTTTGCGGGCTGAAGGGATGGGTTTCCAAAGGGCTAGTATGGACATTGTTGGCCAAATGGATTCTTGGGCTGGCAGCTCACTCACAGCTGGTGGGCTGGCAGTTGACTCATGGGTATTCCTTGAAATTCCATTTCAAGCAGGGTGCAGGGCCACCAAACTCAAGTGCAGTTTCCTACCACTTCAAGCAGGGTGCAAGGCCACCAAATTGCAGTTTCCTGCCACTTCAATCAAGGTGAAAGGCCACCCAATTCAAGAGCAGTTTCATGCCACCAAGCAGGGTGCAAGGCCACCAAATTCAAGTGCAGTTTCATACCATTTGAAGCAGGGTGAAAGGCCACCAAATTCAAATGCAGTTTCATACCATTTCAAGCTGGGTGAAACCACCATATACCACACAAAACACCACATAAAAACCACACTCACAGTTCAGTAGACATTCAGTGTGTTCAGTTGATTCACAGCTCAGACAGAGAGTCGTGACCTCTCCCTCCCCATTTTGCAGCGACTGAGCGATGCCCACACTTCTGGGTTTTATAGTCCCTCCGCCTCCCACCAGAAGGGGCGTGGCCTTCATGGCATGATGGACAGGAGAGAGAATCTCAACATTTTTTAACACTTTTATTTTTCATCGGTGGGAAAAAGCTTCTGCACCTGATGAGCGGAGGGGGACTCTGAGTAAGATGGCCAAAGACCACAGCCGTAAGTGGCAGCGTTTTTTCTAAAATCAATATATAGTGCAAACAGGAAGTGGTCAAGTTTAGACTTTTAATCATTTGCCTTTTCATAGCCACCACATTTGCCTTTTCAAACCAACCACCACCATTTGCTTTATCTTTTCAAACGAACCACCACCATTTGCTTTGCCTTTTCAAACCAACCACCACCATTTGCTTTGCTTTTTCAAATAAACCACCACCATTTGCTGTGCTTTTTCAAACCAACCACCACCATTTTTTTTTTTCAAACCAACCACATTTTCAAACCACATTAAGGGCACTCACTGGTCAGTAAAACCACACTCACAGTTTAGTAGACATGTGTTCAGTGTTCAGTTGATTCACAGCTCAGAGAGCTGTGACCTCTCGCACTCCCATCTTGCAGCGACTGAGGCATGTCCACACTTTCGAGTTTTATAGTTCTTCCCCCCTCCCACCGGAAGAGGCGTGGCCTTCATGGCGTGATTGACAGGAGAGAGAATCTCAACATTTTTTAAACATTAATAAGTCTTTTATTTTTCATCGTTGGGAAAAATCTTCTTGTCCTGCGCAGCGGAGGGGACTCTGAGTAAGATGTCCAAAAATCACAGCCATAAGTGGTAGCGTGTTTTCTAAAATCAATATGCAGTACAAACAGGAAGTAGTCAAGATTTGAGTTTTAATTATATAGATATTGTCCATCTCTAATTCTCCATAACAAGGTATATAAATAGGACATAATGTGCAATGTTCTACATAGTTGTTAGGTTATCTGTATTCTAACCAGTTTGGAACAGTTTAGCAAGAAGAACAGTGAAGCGTAATAGTCAGGACATCAGTACAACACCCACAATAATGTTTGGCCCCAAAACAGTTGTTCTCATGGTTTGTAACAAATACAAATGTTGTGTCTGGTGTGTCTATTGCAGAGTTGATGCAGAGAATTCCATGTGCCTTTAGTTTTCAAGCCTCTCTATAATAAAATTGATATAATCCAGTATGTATCTCTCAGGCGTGTTGATATCGGCAGGTTAGTTATAGAGTGCACACATTTCCCCTTGGTTTGTATTTTTCTGTTTCCATTTACTTGCGGAGAGTGAGTGCCAGCTTCTTAGTTCTCATCAATTTTCTGCACAGATCCCTTTGTTCCATTAAGAATCACAGTATTACCTGTGAAAATAAAAGAAATGACTATTTATTGAAACGAGAGAGTATTCCCAAACTTATGAATATGCTGTAACTGTACATCGGAAATATAATAATTAAAAAGTATATTTTATTACAAGCTGTCAATATTATTTTTTTAATAAAGCTTGAAATTCCTCAGGATTACCCCTAAGTAAAGTATTTACATTTATATAACCATAACTGACAGTGACAATATAACATGAACATACTGAGGGTTTCATGTGAGCATTAACAAAAACAAAAATGATAGAACTACACGAAAAAATATTAGGCCAGATGACAAAGGTTTGGTTATAGGGAGGTTTTAAGCTCCATTTTAAAGTAATGGGAGGTAAGGAGATTGTGAGATTTTGGAGGGAAATTCCAGAGTTGAAGGATTGTATCAGTTAAATTAAAAATGATATACATGCAATAAATATTCAGCAGATCTGTGTGAAGAGAAACAGGAGTTAATATCTCAACTCAGTGGAAGGTTAATTACCTAGTTAACATAGAACATAGAACATTTCAGCACAGGAATGGGCATTTTGCCTCGCAATGTTTGTGTCGAACATGATGCCCAGTAAAACTGATCTCATCTGCCTATATATGATCCATATCGCTCTATTCCCCGCATTTCCATGTGTCTATCTAAAAACTCTTAAACATCTATCGTAGCCGCCTCCGGCAACTCCTCTGGCAATATGTTCCAGACCCTCACCACTCTCTGTGAAAGAAAACTTGCCCTGCACATCTCCATTAAACTTTCCCTTCTCATCTTTATAGGTATGCCCTCTTGTATTGGACATTTCCATTCGGGGAAAAAGGTTCTGACTGTCTACCCCATCTGCGCTTCTCATAGTTTTATATACTTCTATCAAGCCTCCCCACAACCTCTTATGTTTCCAGAGAAAACAATCCAAGTCTATCCAACATCCAACTGTTGCTGAAACACTCTCATCCAGACAGCATTCTAATAAACCACTGCACCCTCTCCAAAGTCTCCATATCTTTCCTGTAATGGGGCAACCAGAACTGCATGCAAAACTCCAAATGTGGCCTAACCAAATGTGGTTTTGGTGGGACTGCATCATGACTTCCTGACTCTTATTTTCAATACCCCTTATTTTCAATGCCCTGAGCAATGAAGGCAGGCATATCATACATTTTGTTTTCCACCCTATCTACTTGTGCTGCCACCTTTAGTGAGATATGAACTTGGACTCCAAGATCCCTCTGCACATCAATGCTGTTAAGGGTCTTACCATTAACTGTATACACTCTCCTTACAGTCAACCACCAAAATGCAACACCTCACACTTGCTCAGGTTAAACACAAATCTATATTACTAAAAGTCTGTTCTTGACCGGTTTTGGCCATCTGTGCTGCGATTTCCGAGAGAACGCCGCCACCTACGGCCGTCATTTTTAGCCACCTCGCTCAGAGCCCCCCTCCGCCGCATGTGTGCCGAGGATTTTTCCCGTCGATGAAAATTGACAGAGATATTAATGTTTTTACAAAATTCCCCATTCTCATGCACCATGCAAGTGGTGTGCCTCAATCAGTCTCTGCAAGTGGTGTGCCTCAATCAGAGCTCTGAATGACACTGAACAAATGTCTACAGCACTGTGAGTACCCTTAATTTGGTTTGAAAATGAAAATATGGTTAGAGGTAAAAAAGCATTGCCTGCAAATGGTTGTTTGGGTTTGGGTTGAAGTAAAAAGGCACTCTCTCTCTCTGCCCTCCTCTCTCTCCCCGTGTCTCTCTCTCTCCCTATCCCTCTCTCTTTCTCCCTCTCTCCCCCTCTCCTCTCTCTCTCTCTCTCCCTATCCATCTCTCTTTCTCCCTCTCTCCTTCCCCCCCCCCTCTCCCCCCCCTCCTACCTCCCCCCCACTCTCCTCTCCCCCCCCACTCTCCTCTCCCCTCTCCTCTCCCCACCTCTCTCCCCCCCCCTCTCTCCTCTCCCCCCTCTCTACTCTCCCCCCCTCTCCTCTCCCCCCTCTCCTCTCTCCCCCCCTCTCCTCTCCCCCCCCCCCTCTCCTCTTCCCCCCCCTCTCCTCTTCCCCCCCACTCCTCTTTCCCCCTCTCCTCTCCTCTTTCCCCCTCTCCTCTCTCCCCCTATCTCCCCCCCCTCCTCTCTCCCCCCCTCCTCCCTCCCCCCCTCTCCTCTCCCCACCCTCTCCTCTCCCCCCCTCTCTCCTCTCTCCCCCCCTCTCTCCTCACTCCCCCCTCTCTCCTCTCTCCCCCCCCTCTCCTCTCTCCTCCCCCTCCCTCTCCCCCCCTCTCTCCTCTCTCTCCCCCTCTCCTCTCCCCCCCTCTCCTCTCTCCCCCCCTCCTCTCTCCCCCCCTCCCCTCTCCTCCCCTCCCCTCTCCTCTCCCCCCTCTCCTCTCCCCCCTCTCCTCTCCCCCTCTCCTCTCCTCGTCCCCCCCCTCTCTCCTTTCCCAACCCTCTCCTCTCCCCTCTCCTCTCGCCCCCCCCCTCTCCCTCTCCTACCCCCCCTCTCCTCCTCTCTCCCCCCTCTCCTCTCCTCCTCCCCTCTTTTTCTCCCCTCCCCCACCGTCCCTCCCCTAAACCCCTCACCTCCACACACCCCTACCCCCTTCCCTCCACCCTCCCTCCCCCTCCCTGCTCCCCACCTCTCCCCCGCCCCTCATCTCACCCCCCTCAGCACACCCTCGCCCCTCCCCCCTCTCTCCTCCCCCTCCCCCCTCCTCTCTCTCTCTCCCCTCCATTAGCGTGAGTGCGGGGGAAGGGGGGGTGTAGTTAGTGTGTGACGCTGCATGCTGCCTCCCCCCCACAACCGCACGTTGGGGGAACAGAGTTGGGGGAAAAGTGGGTCTGCACTTGGTCTAGTATTGTATATAATTAGAACGATAACAATTCTGCTTCTTCTTCCACAGCTGCTGCCTGATCTGCTGAGTGTTTACAACATTGTACTTCATTAACATTTCAGAACTCCAACATCTGCTGTTTGGTTTTAATATTTATCGATCAATTGAATTTGGGGTAGGGGGCTGTGCTTGAGGTACAAATTGGAAAAGTGCCGTGACCTCAGAGTGGCATTACAGAGATAAGGTGTCATGGAGGATTTGGAAAAAAGAATGCAAATTTTAATGTCAAGGCAATTCTTAAGAGGATGTCAATGTAGGTCAGTCAGCACAGGGCAATCAATGGGTGATCACAACCACTTGAGTTGAGAGAGATGGCAGAGATTCTAAACTATTATATTGCATATTTTCGCTACAGATTCCAACATTTGCATATTTTTGTGCCTCTTATTATTTTGCATTGGTCTTCAGAGTACAATAAATTACGAACATGACTGTTGGTATAGATAATCAGTGGGGTGTACAAACAGAAAGATAAATAATCCTCATAACTGGAAAAAAAAGTACTAGGCAAATTAACAGGACCGAGACCAACATGTCACCTGCATTCTGGGCTCCGTGAAAGTGGTTGTACTGGCTATAATGTGCCAAAGTTTGCTGGGTTAGTGATGTTCCAGAAGATTGGAATAATGGCCTTCGTTTAGAATCGTCATGTGTACCGAGATAAAGTAAACAGCTTTCTTATGTGTGCACATTAAAAAAAGTGCGCTATTCCAGAAAATCATACCATACTTGAGTACAATCAAACCACTCTGGCCACACACTCATTTCACAACCTGCCATCAAGAAGAAGATATAGGAGCCTGTAAACTGAGATGTCCAGGTTATCTTTTTTCACTTTTATTGTTTGTTTGGTTTTGTGTGTGTGCGAGCGTTTGTGTGTATGTCTGAAGAAGGGTCTCAGCCCGAAACATCACCCATTCCTTCTCTCCAGAGATGCTGCCTGTCCCGCTGGGTTACTCCGGCACTTTGTGTCTATCTTCTGTTTAAACCAACATCTGCAGTTCCGTCCTACACATTTGGTGTGTATGATGTGTGTGTATGTGTATTCATAAAATTCAGTATATATTTATAAAATTCAATATGGTTTTAAGGAAGGAAAATCATGTTTTGCAAATTTCCTAGCATTCTTTGAGCAGGTTAGGAACAAGTCAGATAAAGGAGAAAGGGTAAATAAGTGGGAACCAGTACTTACATTTGATGAAATATTACTTAAAAGATTATTGCACAAGATAAGATTGGCCATAACATATTAGCATGGAAAATGGATTAGTTAATTAATAGAAAAGAGACATTTGGAATACATGAGTCATTTTAGGATTTGCTGCCACTCTTCCCCCAGTTCTGAAGAAGGGTCACTGACTTGTCACTTTAACTGGCATTTCTTTCCACAGAAACTGCTTGACTAGCTGAGTTCTTCCATTAGTTCTGTTTTTGTTCATGCCCCAAGCACTGTATGTGAATGGGAACCATAACAACAAGCTTGATAGTTGGCAGTGCATTTTGTACGTTTGTTGAGAAGGGTGGATTGGTTTTTAGAATGTTAGCAGGTGAAGTAGGTTGAGAACTCCAAATGGACAACTTATTCAAAATACTCTACTGCTAGCAATCATTACTTTTCTTCTGAGTAGAACCAATCTTCTCAGCCAAAAACGTGGGCAAGTGAGCCTTCCCCAAGCACATCAGCCAGAGAGGAACAGAAATTGTATGGTTGAATTTCTGGCCCTCAGGTCTTCAGGTGTTTTTTTTTGCTAAAGTGAAAAAAATCAATTTTAAAATGCCATGTATTTTGCCTACCTGATGCAAGCAGACTTGTTGCATTTCTACAGCTTACAATACAGGGCATCCCATATTCTCGTGCAACCACAGCACCTGATAGGAAAAGAATAGCAAATGATTTATTTGAAATATAAATGACCCAACATGCCATTGGGTTCCAAATCATTATTCTAAATATCTGCTAAATTTACAATTGTTCATGTTATAATAAGAGATACTTTAGTTTTAGTTTTTTAGCTACCAGGAGAGGTCTGAAAGCACCCATAGTCAGGATCTTCTCATATTTTCAGGATTAAATTCCATCCACCATAGTTCTGCCATTTTATCAAGTCACCCTGGTAAATCTAAGTCAAAGACTACTTTTTAATAATACCACTAAAGTTGATGTCATCTGCAAACCTACTAATCATGGCCATGTAATTGCATGCACTCGTTAAATGTATCCAACAAACAGCAAGTGTCCTTGACTGATCCCCGAGGTATATGATGTTGCAAAAGTGACGCCCAGATATCTCTTTCCTTATCTTCTACAGCAGCATGGGATACATGTCATCATGTTCCAGGAATCTATACAACATTAGGTCATGGTGGCGCAGCGGTAGAGTTGCTGCCCTACAGCGAATGCGGCGCTGGAGACCCAGGTTCGATCCCGACTACGGGTGCTGTCTGTTCGGAGTTTGTATGTTCTCCCCGTGACCTGCGTGGGTTTTCTCCGAGACCTTCGGTTTCCTCCCACACTCCAAAGATGTACAGGTTTGTAGGTTAATTGGCTTGGTAAATGTAAAAATTGTCCCTAGTGGGTGTAGGATAGTGTTAATGTACGTGGATCGTGGATCGCGGGTCGGCGCGGACCCGGTGGGCCGGAGGCCCTGTTTCCGTGCTGTATCTCTAACCTAAAATTAAGCTCAACACCATGGGCTAAGCAGTACAGCGCTAACTATAGAGTTTTTGATGAGCCTGAAATCTTCAAGCACCTCATCTCCTTTAGCCTTTAGAGATACAGCGCAGAAACAGGCCCTTCGGCCCACCGAGTCCATGCCGACCAGCGATCACTTGCACTATACTACACACTAGGGACAACGTACAATTTTACCGAAGCCAATTAACCTATACACCTGTACATTTTTGGAGTGTGGGGGAAAACCCACGTGGTCACATGGAGAATGTGCAAACTCCATACAGATAGCACCCGTAGTCAGTATCAAACCTGGGTCTTAGGGGCTATAAGGCAGCAACTGTACCGCTGCACCACTATGCCACCCCTCCTTTCTGTCAAGAGACAGAACTAATTTGCAATGGGCAAGTCCCCAAGCTTGGGATTATATATTGATGACCTTTGGGCAATGCAGACCCAAGGCATGATCCACACTGAGTGTGGCCTTGTTACTCTATTAACACTCGTATTTATAAGCTATTAACACTCGTATTTATAAGAGTAGACACCATAGCTTTGAGGTGAAAAGGGCAGGGTTTAAACAAAGTAAGTTTTTTTACACAGAGAGTGGTCATTATCTGGAACCTGCAGCCAGGGGTGGTGGTCGAGGCAGATACGATAATGACATTTAAGAGGGAACATGTGCAGGCAGATGAGATTAGTTTATCCTCGTTCGGCAGACAATTCAGGCTGAAGAGCCTGTTCCTATTCCTTTTTGAATATTTTTGGGAACAGTCAATGTTAAAGAAGGTTAACATTTTAACATTTGCCGATCTTACCATGTGATAGCAGTCCTCCGATCTCAGTGACCATCCCTTTGAGCAGAGGGAAGTATGGGCTCCAGCCTATGTCTGTGCTTGTTGTAATTAAAATATCCCCTTCTCGGATGCAGGCAGCCTCCAGAATGCTTTTCACAACACGAGCTGTCCCCTTCACAAACCCCTGGCTCACCGTCATGCCTGAAACAAATATCAAACAAGTCTAAGGCCGCAGAATCTACTGATGTGGGGAAGGTCTGCCTTCTGAGATTTTCACTCTCCATTGAAGAGGTTCCAATCCAGTCTTTTCATCTTATTCCCCTCTCTAATAACTCAGAGAAGGATTCCAATGTTGTAGAACTCCGAATACAATCAGCTCACAATTCAGAACAGACCAGCGCAGACCTATCCAGGTGCCTGGTTCGGCAACTGCTCTGCCATAACAGCAAAAAATATTGGAGTGTTGCAAATGCAGCCCAGTCTATCAAACAACCTAGCCTGCCCTCTCCTAATTAACTTCATGCTACTGCATAATCCAAGGACTACTCACACCCCAGCCGATCTGTCTTCTCCACTCTCCTGTTGGGAAAAAGATACAAAAGCTTAAAACCAGATTTAGGGGCCTGTCCCACTTACGCAACTGGTTCGGCGCCTACCAACACCCATCATAGGTCACCGAAATGTTTTAACATGTTGAAAGTTCAGCAGCGACCAGAAAGACACTATGACTCTTTGGGTGTCTAGGAAACTACTCAAGACCATACAGGTGAATGTCGTGGGGTGAAGCCTGGATGATCGTGAGTAGTCGCCCAAAGAATCGTAACTAATTGGAGCTGTATTTTCAACACGTCGAAAATTTTTAATGACCTTTGACGGGTGCTGGCAGTCGCCGAAAAAGTTGCGTAAGTGAGACAGACCCTTGAAGAACAGTTTTTCTCCCCTGGGTTATTAAACCCATAAATAGACATAATCTGGCAACGGTTTCAGCCCGAAACGTTGCCTATTTCCTTTGCTCCATAGATGCTGCTGCACACACTGAGTTTCTCCAGAATTGTTGCGTACCTTCGATTTTCCAGCATCTGCAGTTCCTTCTTAAACACAATAGACATAATCTACCTTGTTATTGCCCTCGCACTTTGTTTCTATCAGCACTTTCTCTGTATCTGTAACACTATATTCCACACTCTGGTTTATTTACTTATTTGCAATTAGCTGATGTTCTTGCCTGTGAATAGGAAGGAACTGCAGATGTTGGTTTATAACGAAGATAGACACAAAGTGTTAGAGTTTCTCGTGTAGGTCAATGAGCATCTCTGGAGAAAAAGGTTGAGTGACATTTTGGGTCAGAACCCTTCATCAGTTTCAAGGAGTCTGAAGAAGGGTTCTGTCCGGAAACGTCATCTATCATTTTTCTCCAGAGATACTGCCTGACCTGCTGAGTTACTCCAGCACTTTGTATCTATCTCGGTTCCTACGTTTGATATGATTTGCCTAGATTTCACTGTATATCGGTACATGTGATATGAGTAAACCAATACCCAAAATACTGAGGTGCAGGCAAGATAACATGACACTTCTGTAGCAGACCATAAAATATACTCTGCATCTATTATCTGAATAAAAGATGCTTTTCTGCAGCTACAAGATTGTATTTGGATGAGAGTTGGTTGGAGGAAACGGGTTGTTTGAGATAGATGCTCCTTATTAACCCTAATTTAAGACAAAGAAGCAACTGCTAGTGGTGCTCAAAGGGGATTGCAGATTTCTTTTGGAGGGGGAGACAATGCGTGGGAGTGCTGTTTCTAATTATATTTTTTGTTCTTGTTTTTGGAAATACAGATTCTATTTGAAAATACAGATTTTAATTTGGAAGAGAATTCAGCCATGGGTCAAAAGAAAACTACCGGTACGTGGAAGCTACAAGAGTTCCTTGAGGTTTTGTTTAACAAGCTGGTCTCAAACCAAAAGTAACACACTTGGATGATTGCCAGACAGCATAACATCTGTTCATTGAAGTGACTTGAGCAACAACCTTATAGAAATAAGGCACTGGGGTGGCACGGTGGTACAACTTGTGCAGCTGCTGCCTTGTAATGTTGGAGACCCAAATTCATATCTGACCTCCGGTGCTATCTGTATAGAGTTTGCACTTTCTCCCTGTGACCAGTGTAAATTGCCCTTTTGAGCATTAGAATCTGTGGGGGCGTTAATCCTGGCCAAATTGGAGCAACCAGGACATTAAAATTAAGTAAATGCTTGTGTGCTGCTAGGCCATTTTGGTCAAGTGCCTTTTGCAGAACTGGGTCAAGCTGCTGAATGGTGCCAGTTTGTCTGTGGCCTCGATAATAGCTGCAGGGAAAGAATGGGACATCTGCAGGTTCTTACAATAAGGTGTAAATTGCATGGAATTGATTGTGTCAATGCAAACGAGATATACATAGTGTAAATAATGTTGCAAAGCCTTATTTGGACAGTTGTTGATTGGTTAAGATGTTGAGTTTTGACTGGGTTGTCTGAATCCCTAGGCACATGTTGCATAATTCATCTCTGTTAACTTCCATCTAGAAGCTTCGTTGGATACATTGTATTAGTTACTGTGTTGTTATGACAATAGACAATAGGTGCAGGAGTAGGCCATTTGGCCCTTTGAGCCAGCACCGCCATTCAATGTGATCATGGCTGATCATCCCCAATCAGTACCCCGTTCCTGCCTTTTCCCCATATGCCCCGACTCCGCTATCTTTACGAGCCCTATCCATCTCTCTCATGAAAGCATCCAGAGAACCTGCCTCCACCGCCCTCTGCGGAAGAGAATTCCACACACTGAGTTGGGTTAGGGATCTGTCTATCATGTACTGTGTTAATCGATATTTGTTATTGGACTGTATACAGACCACCCGCATGTGGTTCGGCCCCTCAAGGTTCAGGGACCTACAAAAGGTAGCTCCCACAAGGTCCGATGTTGATCTTCTGGAAGAACGCTTGGGACTGCGTGACCTTTTGGAGTGTCTCTGCTTGCACGAGGCTAGAAGGGCTTGGCCAGGAAGTTACAAGGATCGAACCTGCGGTGGTTAGGTATTGTATAGGGGAATTTGTGTTGTGTTATCCAAAATAAAGTTTAGTTGCTCAAGTGCTTGATTCAGTATTTTATTGACTGAAACTAGGCTGGGGGAGCTTAGAACGTGCTATGTACAGGGTGAGAGGGGTAAGGAATCGATGGCAACATGGAGAGAATAAATTTGGATTGGATGAGTGTAGGATTAGTGTAAGTGGGTGGTTGAATGTCGGAGTGGACGTAATGGGCCAACAGGCCTGTTTCCATGCTGTATCTACTTTTTTTCTCTAAATAACAATTCCATTCAATTTTGTGCCATTAACAAATTTGGCAGTGAAGACGAATGAAGGCATCGGATACTAAACTTAGTGTAAAGTAGAAGCACACTTCGTGGGCAGAATTATCCATGTCTGAGATTTTAAACAAAAAAAAAACAAGGAGAAGCAATTAAGGCAAAAGCTTTGAGTCTTATTGCTCCAGATCCCAATAACAGAAGGTTTCCAGATTCTCACTACAAACTCCTGTTATATTAAGGATTTTAAATCTTAAAATCTGATTACAAATTTACACTAGGACTGATGGGGTAAATTAAATTCAACTTGCCACCTTCCCTAATTAACATTGCAAATCACTGCCTACCTTTCAGTGTGATCTTTCCTCTGATTGCCTCACTTTGGCCTTGTTCAATCGGCTGAGGTTTACTGATGTTCATTTCCTTAAACCGAAGCTCCAATTGTTTCCGCAGTAATTTTCTTCGAAGCTGGGCTCTGCATTAACGAGAGAACACATGTGAAAGATGACCATTAACATGGAGATTACTGAGAGGGTAGTCAGTGTTTAAGCAAAAAGGTGCATCTGTGCCTCGGCGTCATGGTGGTGTTGTTGCCTCACAGCTCCAGTCGCATGTGGCAAGGCATCCAGGCCATCACGGACTATAGACCCTCCAACACCACCCCCACATCCAGCGACGCCTCCTTCCTTGAGGAGCTTAATTACTTCTATGGCCGCTTCGACAGGGACAATCTAGAGACAGTCATCAAGGCTGTGCTCCCTTCCGATCACCAACCCCTCACACTTACCCCCTACGATGTGTACGTGGCACTGAGTAGGACTAATGCACGTAAGGCTGCTGGCCCTGACGGCATCCCCGGGCGCATGCTCAGGGCCTGTGCTGCGCAGCTGACAGACGTCTGGACTGACATCTTCAACCTGTCACTTGCCCAAGCAGTTGTCCCCACATGCCTTAAAACCACCTCCATCGTGCCAGTGCCAAAACACTCCACTGCGGCAAGCCTCAACGACTTCCGCCCAGTTGCAGTTACCCCCATCATCACTAAATGCTTCGAGAGGCTGGTCCTGGCACACCTCAAAAGCTGCCTACCCCCCACACTGGATCCCTATCAGTTTGCCTACCGCAAGAACAGGAGTACGGAGGATGCCATCTCAACGGCACTTCACTCCGCCCTCTCCCACCTCGACAACAGAGACACTTACGTAAGAATGCTGTTCATCGATTACAGCTCAGCATTCAACACCATTATACCATCTAAACTGATCACCAAACTCGGTAACCTGGGCATCGATCCCTCCCTCTGCAACTGGATACTGGACTTTCTAACCAACAGACCACAGTCTGTTAGGTTAGACAAGCACACCTCTTCAACCCTCACCCTGAACACCGGCGTTCCACAGGGCTGTGTGCTGAGCCCCCTCCTCTACTCCCTCTTCACCTATGACTGCACACCAGTACATGGTACTAACACCATCATCAAGTATGCAGATGATACAACGGTGATTGGCCTCATCAGCAACAACGATGAGTCGGCCTATAGGGAGGAGGTCCAGCACTTAGCAGCATGGTGCGCTGACAACAACCTGGCCCTTAACTGCAAGAAGACCAAGGAGCTCATTGTAGACTTCAGGAAGTCCAGGGGCGGCACGCACACCCCCATCCACATTAACGGGACGGAGGTGGAACGTGTTTCTAGCTTCAGGTTCCTGGGTGTTAACATCTCCGATGACCTCTCTTGGACCAACAATACCTCAACTGATCAAGAAGGCTCACCAGCGTCTCTTCTTCCTGAGGAGACTGAAGAAGGTCCATCTGTCTCCTCAGATCCTGGTGAACTTCTACCGCTGCACCATCGAGAGCATCCTTACCAACTGTATCACAGTATGGTATGGCAACTGCTCTGTCTCCGACCGGAAGACATTGCAGAGGGTGGTGAAAATTGCCCAACGCATCACCGGTTCCTCGCTCCCCTCCATTGAGTCTGTCCAAATCAAGCGTTGTCTGCGGAGGGCGCTCAGCATCGCTAAGGACAGCTCTCACCCCAACCATGGACTGTTTACCCTCCTACCATCCAGGAGGCGCTACAGGTCTCTCCGTTGCCGGACCAGCAGGTCCAGGAACAGCTTCTTCCCGGCGGCTGTCACTCTACTCAACAACGTACCTCAGTGACTGCCAATCACCCCCCCCCCCCCCGGACACTCCTCCCACAGGAAAAACACTATGTCTGTATATATGCTAATGTAAATATTTATTCAAATCATATGCTATGTCGCTCTTCCAGGGAGATGCTAAATGCATTTCGTTGTCTCTGTACTGTACACGGACAATGACAATTAAAGTTGAATCTGAATCTGAATCTGTGTTCAGTCCAGATCTCTGGTACTGTCTCCTTCCAACCCCATTGGTTACATCCAACTGCTATTATTTCCTCCCATATGCCAAAGACAAGCAGGTTGCGAGGTTAATTGGCAATGGCAATTGTTCCTTGCATGAACGTGCATGACAGAATCTCGGGGAACTTGACTTGAACTCGAGGATCTCGGAGAGCTGGATTAACGTTAATGAGTGCTTAATCATTTATTTTGTGCTAAAAACTTCCTGGTTTGGGAGCTGCAAGGCTTATGAGCAAAACGAACTTAACAGGATAGTGAAGACAGCCAGTAGGATCATTGGTGCCCCACTCCCTTTCCAGCTAGGCACCTGTCAAAGCAAAGCCACTGTTCGGTCTGATGTCTGTTTTTATTTCAATTATTAGGCCTATTTTAGATATGGTCATTTTAATTTTTAAAGCTATATGTATTTATTCTACTTTTATTAACTGCACTGACGGGAACTGATTGAGAAACAATTTTTCGTTTCATCTGTGTATGTAAGTACTCAGTTAAAATGACATTAAAGTAAATACTGAATACTGAAGACTATGACTCTAACATTAACTAAATAACATGAATCGATCTGTGCCTCACCTGGTGATCATTGTTGCTGATCTCTGCTGAAAAACTTGTCCAATTTCAGAATGTGTTAAGAAGAACAGCAAATCCTCATCTGGCAAATAACCCTGAAATTTTAAGGAAATGTTTAATATCCCAACGATTGGGAGTGTTGAGAGAACGGGAACTCTAAAAAATGAAAGGCAATGGATTTCAGTTTGAAGAAGTGTGGAGCTAATGGGCTTGTCCCACTTGGCGATTTCTTTAGGTAACTGCCGACGTCTGTCATAGTCATAGCAGGTCGCCGAAAAACTGGCGACAACCCACGTCATCCTGGCGACAACCTACGACAGCACCTACGTCAAGAGGTCAAGCTTCGCTCATTGGCGTCAAACCCACTATCGTCGAAAAGTTTCAACATGTAGAAAATTTAGCGGCGACCGGAAAGGTGCTACGACTTTTTGCGCGACTGAAGAGACTAATCCTAGCGATAATCGGCGAACATGTGAATACAAACTATTCACCTGTAGTTGCCTAAAAAATGGCCTAAGTGGGACAGGCCCATAAGGCTGGAAAATTAGGTTGAAGAACAGATGGGACAGGGCGGTCACGGTGGCGCAGCGGTAGAGTTGCTGCATAACAGCGCTTGATGTGTCGGAGACCTGGGTTCGATCCTGGCTATGGGTGCTGTCTGTATGGAGTTTGTACGTTCTCCCCATGATCTTTGTTTTCCTCCCACACTCCAAGGTTTGAAAGTTAATTGGCTTGGTATATGTGAAAATTATCCCTAGTGTGTGTAGGATAGTGTTAATGTGCGGGGATCGCTCTGTCTCGGTGAGCCGAAGAGCCTGTTATCTTGCTGTATCTCTTAACTAAACTAATTGAATGGTGAAATATACCCAAGGAAATGAAGTGGTAAGCAGACCGTTTAAATGGCCAAACATTTGCGGCAAGAATAACAAGTGTGTGGCAAGTTTTGACACATTTCCTAGCACATTAATGAACTTATTGCCTTTACTGACAAATTGGTAATAAATTAAAATTATACACTTCTGATTAGACCAAAATGTTTTCTTTGAAAGCAGCTGGTTCTCTGGTTCTCACAGAATTGGCCACAGAATAAATGACTTCCAAAACAAACAACCCTTCATTCCTGACTTTTTGTGTGCACTGTGCCAATTATATTAATTTGATGTATACAGTACAATAGACTATTACAATTGGCTCACATGCAGAGTTTCCTTCTGGTGACCTAGAAGTGCGCAAGACATCATATATATGATGGAACCAGAACAAATTTCCAGCAGCATACCATCATTTCACTGAATATTTAATCACACATTTGGGTTTTTGATAAAAATGGATCCATGTAGCACATTAAAATGTAGTGCCATGCAGTAGCTGATGTTCCCATTGAAATCAGACTGGTTGGATAAAGGAGTTGAATACACAACCCCTGTCTGGGGGGCATGCAACCAGAGTACTCTAGAATTTAGAAGGATGAGAGGATATCTTATTGAAACATATAAGATTATTTAGGGTTTGGACACGCTAGAGGCAGGAAGCATGTTCAGAGGGCGGTGGAGGCTGGTTCTCTGGATACTTTCAAGAGAGAGCTAAATAGGGCTCTTAAAGATGGTAGAGTCAGGGGATATGGGGATAAAGCAGGAACGGGGTACTGATTGGGGATGATCATTGAATGGCAGTGCTGGCCCGAAGGGCCAAATGGCCTACTCGTGCACCTATTGTCTATAATAAGTTGGCCCTCTATATATGTGCCACGATCCGTTTTTGATGAACTCCTTTTACGGGCAGTCTATGCGTTTGGAGGATGTACCACCAGGACTTATGGGGAGATATTGAATAGACTGGACTTGTTTTCCCTAAGAGGCTGAAGAATGACCTGATGGAGATATTTTAAATTATGAGAGGCATAGATCATCAGGATCTTTTTTTTTGTCCACAGTAGGGGTATCAAAAACAAGAGAGCACAAATTTAAGGAGACAGCAAGTAGTTTTAAAAGGAGATTTGAGGGGAATTTTAAAAAACAGATTAGTTTATATCTGGAACACATTGCCAAGGAAGGTGATGGAATTGGATACAATCACCACATTTAAGAGGCATGTAGACAGGCTCTTGAATACCAGTTTTGCATCTTACACACTAGGGGCAATTTTACAAAAGCCAATTAACCTGCATGTCTTAATGTCTGCATGTATAATGTTGCCATCATAGCTCCTGGCATGACAGGAGGGGGAGGGTCAATTGATATTGCAATTGGGCAGGTGCTATTGGGATTTTTATTTCAACTCCAGTGCTGGGGAGGCTCATGAGCTATGATCTTTGCAGCGAAGTGCTCGAATCTTACCTTCGGCAACGGGTTGAGTTGGAGGACCACGCCACCCTTGGGGGCTATGGATAGGGGCATTGGGGGAACAGATCTACACTTGGTCTAGTACCTATTAAAAGTCTGATCTTGGATGTGTGTGTGTGTGTGTGTGTGTGTGTGTGTGTGTGTGTGTGTGTGTGTGTGTGTGTGTGTGTGTGTGTGTGTGTGTGTGTGTGTGTGTGTGTGTTTGTTTGTAATCACATCTTCACGAAAAATCTACGTGGTAATGATAACATTTTTACATATTCCGGTAGACATATTCCCGTTGAGTCCAAAATCTACTTATCTGAAAATTTCATACTTTACTTCTCGACTTATTACTGAAAAGGTTTTAAAATAATTTGAATTTAAAATGATTTTTACTCTTAAAATCATTCCTCACAGCTTCCAACACACTTCGATATAAAGTTGCAAGACAGGAACACTCTGAACTTTTCAGCTCAATGGCATGTCACAGCAAGTGCACTCGACATTTGCAACAATGTTGCCATCATAGCTCCTGGCAGGACAGGAGGGGAAGGGTCAATTGGTATTGCAATTGGGGAGGTACTATTGGCATTTTTTTTTGAACTCCAGTGCTGGGGGAGGCTTACGAGCTATGATCTTTGCTGAGTAGTGCTTGAATCTTAACTTCAGCAATGGGTTGAGTTGGAGGACCACGCCTCCCATAGTTGCTACAGGTAGGGGATGGGTGCGTTGGGGAGCAGCGCTGCACTTGGTCTAGTGTATGTATATATATATATGTATATATATAAATGATTTGCATGGAAACATAGACATGTTGGTTAGTAAATTTGCAGATGACATCAAGATTTCTGAGGCTGTGGACTGTGAGGAAGACTGTGCAAGTATACAGTGGAATAATGTATATGAAATGTTAAACCTGTGGATATGTGTCAGGGACGTGAATATTTCAATTATTTCTTGGTAGACAGAAAAGGATTTAATGTACATAAATTTAGAATTCTTTGGTTATCCATTTCTCACAATCTGAACAGATATAAAATGAAAGTCCGTTTTGTTGAACAAAAGACAATAAATGAATAAGAATCCTCACCTCCAGTGCCATAAGGTTGGCCAGCTTCCAATAGGCAGTCTTAAAGATATCATTCATTTTAATCGCTTCGGCCTTCATTAGTTCTCTATCAGCAACAGCCTTCCTTGCCTTTGGCAGCAACAAGCGCAGCATGATCCTACAATGACAATGTGCACATGTACATTATGCTTATCAAAGGAAATATCCCAAAATTCAGCACTGGAGCATTATCAAGCCATTTAGAGAAGTGATTTGATCATAATCATAACTTTTAAGGTAAGAAATTCTGAGCAAAATTCTTGCATTCTTTTTTGGAAGATATCACCACCCACTGACAATAATCAATCTGTTCTTTCCTTCAAGAAGATTCACTTCACTCCCATAATGAAAATCCACCCAAAATTCACCCAATTCCCTGAAAGTGGAATCTCATGTAGATAGGGTGGTAAAGAAAGCTTTTGGTGTGCTGGCCTTTATAAATCAGAGCATTGAGTATAGAAGTTGGGATGTAATGTTAAAATTGTACAAGGCATTGGTGAGGCCAATTCTGGAGTATGAGGTACAATTTTGGTCGCCTAATTATAGGAAGGATGTCAACAAAATAGAGAGAGTACAGAGGAGATTTACTAGAATGTTGCCTGGGTTTCAGCAACTAAGTTACAGAGAAAGGTTGAACAAGTTAGGGCTTTATTCTTTGGAGCGCAGAAGGTTAAGGGGGGACTTGATAGAGGTCTTTAAAATGATGAGAGGGATAGACAGAGTTGACGTGGATAAGCTTTTCCCACTGAGAGTAGGGAAGTTTCAAACAAGGGGACATGACTTGTGAATTAAGGGACAGAAGTTTAGGGGTAACATGAGGGGGAACTTCTTTACTCAGAGAGTGGTGGCTGTGTGGAATGAGCTTCCAGTGAAGGTGGTGGAGGCAGGTTTGTTTTTATCATTTAAAAATAAATTGGATAGTTATATGGACGGGAAAGGAATGGAGGGTTATGGTCTGAGCGCAGGTATATGGGACTAGGGGAGAATACGTGTTCGGCACGGACTAGAAGGGTCGAGATGGCCTGTTTCCGTGCTGTAATTGTTATATGGTTATATGGTTATATGGTACATCTCCAGAATTCAAGACCAATATGTTTCAGCAATATATGCTAACTTATTTCACATACTTTCCAATCCATGTAACTTTAGACTTCAAGGAACCAATAGCTTCCTCTGGACACCACACTGCTTTTTTAACAGCGGGCTTGGAACTCTGCAAAGTTGCCTGGATTGCTGGTAGTAATTTTTTTGGATCATTCCTCCATGATTTTTCATGCAGTTCAGCCTGCAAAAAAATGTCGAGAATATAGTTAAGGTCACGAACTGCTGAGATGTCATTGTGTGGTTGGAATGTGGAACTTGCTTCGCATTGTGGAGAGCATCCTATTGGGATGCATCACAACTTGGTTTAACATAACCTCTAACATCTTCTTCTTCTTCTTGTGTATGGCGTGCACAGCCTAAAATTGTAGGACAACTTGTCCTATTTGATCTTATTTGATTGTGCACACCGGATTGATTGCATTCTTCGAAACAAGGCGGACCATGTGAAGGTTGCAATCTTCCACCCCAATAACCTCTACCAAAGACAGCAATTAACTGCAGAGTTGTGAGCTGTGGATGTGCATCACACAAAGCATCATCCTCACCATTCAGATAATATGCTGTATTCGTTTCATTTTTCCTGTCAAGATGAACAACTTCACATTTTCCTGCAGTAAATCCCATGTGCCAGATCTTTGCCTGCTCACTTAGGCGAGACCAAGCGCAGGCTCAGCGATCGTTTCGCTGAACACCTACGCTCGGTTCGCCTAAACCTACATGATCACCCGGTTGCTCACCATTTTAACTCCCTCTCCCATTCCCACACTGACCTTTCTGTCCTGGGCCTCCTCCATTGTCAGAGTGAGGCCCAGCACAAATTGGAGGAACAGCACCTCATATTTTGCTTGAGTAACTTGCACCCCAGTGGTATGAACATTGGCTTCTCTAACTTCAAGTAGCCCTTGCTTTCCCTCTCACTCCATCCACTACCCATTGCCAGTTCTCCTATCAGTCTTACTATCTCCGGCTACATTATATCTCTGTACCGCTCACTCTCCTGACATCAGTCAGAAGAAGGGTCTCAACCCGAAACGTCACCCATTCCTTCTCTCCAGAGATGCTGCCTGGCCCACTGAGTTACTCCAGCATTTGTGTCTACCCTCCACTTAATAATTTACATCTGTTTGTAGGTTCCTTGTGTCCTCTTCATGACTTACTTTCCCACCTTCCTGCATCATCAACTAATTTACCAACCATACCTTAAATCCTTTCCTCAAATCACATACAAAATAAAAGTATGTTATGAGATCTTGTAGACGAGCTGGTTTATGCATCAGCAACCTGAAACTATTCATACTTGGACCAATCCAAATGTTATACGGAATAATCTGCGCTTTTTAAAAAAATTTCCCAATTACAAAATTGGGCATGGAAAATGTAATGTGACAATGAATTTCTTGCATATTTAGTTTTCTAAATGCTGTAAAATCAAGCATGGTCAACTCGTCCACATTGTTTGGATTGTACCACAATACTTACTTCTCTGAGGCAGCGGAAACCATGCTTCTGTAGAAAATTCTGGAATTTCTCACCAGTTTCACCACTCTCCTGAGACAGCAGCCAAGAGATTGCTGCCTGGTTAAAAGAAAGATTGCAATAAATTTGTAGTCCAGATTTCCCCTCTGCAACATACCTAAACTTTACATTCTCATATTATATTATTCTTATATTATAAATTATAATAAATAATTATAATATATATTATGTATACATCAGAGAAGCCATTTGACCTATAATAGAATAGATTATAATTAACTAAGACCTGAAACGTCGCCTATCCATGTTCTTCAGAGATGCTGCCTGACCCGCTGAGTTACTCCAGCACTGTGTGTCTTATTTTATAAATAAACTAGACTAAGTGGGACCCGTTGGGTACCAGCATCACACGGTCTCCCAACACAAATTACACCTCTCCACCAATTCCAATATTGGTGGCCAGTGAGGGGGCTTTCTGGAGCACTAGTATGGGTGTTGTGGGCTAGTATGGACATAGAATGGATTCTTGGGCTGGCGGCTCAGTCACTCAAGCCTGTTGTGCTGGCAGTTCACTCACTCAAGGCTGGTGGGCTGGCAGATGACTCACGGCTATTCCTTGAAATTCCATTTCAAGCAGGGTGCAAGGCCACCAAATTCGAATGCAGTTTCTTACCACTTCAAGCAGGGTGCAAGGACACCAAATTCAAGTGCAGTTTCCGACCACTTCAAGCAGGGTGCAAGGCCACTAAAGACAGCAAGTCGTGACCTCTCCCTCCTCCATCTTGCAGAGACCGAGCCATGCCCACACTTCTGGGTTTTATAGTCCCTCCCACCAGAAGGGGTGTCCTTAATGGCGTGATTGACAGGAGGGAGAATCTCAACATTTTTTAAACACTAATAACTCTTTTATTTTTCATCGATGGAAAAAATCCTCAGCACGTGATGAGCGGAGGGGGACTCGGAGTAAGATGGCCAAAAATCACAGCCGTACGTGGAAGCGATTTTTCTAAAATCAATATAAAGTGCAAACAGGAAGTGGTCAAGACTTTGAATTATATAGAAGGGAAGGCAACTTTAATTGGGCAATGCAACTTTAATTAGGCAAGGCAACTTTAATAAGGCAAGGCAACTTTAACACAGCTTTAGCAATTACAAACCAAAGGCAACACAGCTTCAGCATTTCCAAACCAAAGGCAACACGGCTTTAGCATTTCCAAACCAAAGGCAACACGGCTTTAGCATTTCCAAACCAAAGGCAACACAGTTTAGCATTTCCAAACCAAAGGCAACACAGTTTAGCATTTCCAAACTATATTTTCAAACCACATTAAGGGCACTGACAGGTCAGTAAAACCACTCACAGTTTAGTAGACATGTGTTCAGTGTTATTCACCACTCAGACTGAGAGACGTGACCCTCTCGCTCCCCCATCTTGCAGAGACTGACTGAGGCACTCAACACTTCCGGGTTTTATAGTCCCTCCGGAAGGAGCGTGGTCTTCAGCAGAGAGAATCTCAACATTATTTAAACACTAATAATTCTTTTATTTTTAATCGATGGGAAAAATCTTCTTGACCTACGCAGCAGATGGCCAAAAATGAGTAAGATGGCCAAAAATCACAGCCGTAAGTGGCAGCGTTTTTCTAAAATCAATATACAGAACAATAGGAAGCGGTCAAGATCAGACTTTTAGTGATACAGATAAATTGGAGATTTCCAATTAATGCCACCTCCAATTTAGTTCTTGGTAGTCTATTCTGTCCTGCTTAATAAATTATTTACTGTTGTTTATCCAACTCCAGGGGTGCGGTGTGGTGTGGTAAAAGGACTACCAGAAATTAAAAGTATAATGAAATTGTGGGTAAAAGTTATTTGCAAAATCCACATAGTTGGATGGCTTTGGAACTGTTTAACACTTTCAACATGGGTATTAATTTTATACTTAAAAAGTAAAATGCTCTGTACCTTATTTCTCTGAACCTTAAATTAAGATGTTCTAAAGGGCTGTGATTTCATAAAAGTTTGATTATTTTACCATGTTTGTTATTCAGCAGTGTTTAGAAAGGATTAAGGACATTTTGTATTGCATTTTGTATTGCAACATCCTAAAAAAATAACATTAGGCAATTCCTTTGGGTGGTTCATAGAACAGATAATATCTCAGTGAAACTAACAACGTTTTTACAGGATTCAACTGGGTGGGTGCACAGAGAATCCCTTGGCTGAGGAACCTAGAACCAGGAGTTCACAGTCTCAGTATAAAGAGTAAACAATATAGGAATGAAATGAGGAGACATTTCATTCAGCAGGAAGTTAAATTTTGGGATTCTCTGCAGTGGATCAGTCATTGCTTTCACTGAAATCGGAGATAGATTGGCTTCACAATATTAAGAGAATCAACTGATACAGACAGAGAGCAGAAAAATTGAGCTGATGTAGAAATACTATGATAATGAAAAATGCAGTTGTTTCATGAAGGCAAAATGGTCTAGTCCGTGGCGGAAACCCAGGACCTAATTTTTGTGATCTTGATTTATTGATTGATGATACCACATGGAAACAGGCCCTTCATCCCACAGAATCCATGCTGACCATCAATCATCCATTTACATTAGTTCTATGTTATCCCATTCGCATCCACCCCCGACACACCAGGGTCAATTTACAGAAGCCAATTAACCTATAACCTGCAAGCCTTTGGGATGTGAGTGGAAACCGGAGCACCTGGCAGAAACCCATGCAGTGACAAGGAGAATGTGCAAATTCCACATGGACAGCACTCAGGTTCAGGATTGAACCCGGGTCACTGTGACCCCTTTCATGAGGATGAGAAATGTATGCTGATATTCAAAGATATCCACAAGTAAAATATACAAGCAAGTCTTATTACTCCAGCAGCATTTGTGGTCCATTTAATTATGGACCATTGGTCAGATTACACAGATGACAATGTTTTTTTTTCAAGCTTATTTCCAGTTATAGAAAATATGACTTGTTCTTGGGATGAGGTGCATGGAAAGTGTTCTCTAGAAAACTATGCTTGGTTTACAATAACAATTTTATTTCAGAAAGTGGAATTACAACTTGAAACCATCACAGGAGTGAAATTCAGCTTCAGGTGATGCAAAACCAACCAGTAGTAATTCAACCATTTGTTATGCATGCATCCAATTATTGCTTTCAATTAATTTCTTAATTGCCCAGTAAAGTAAGTTTTGGTATCATCTAAACAATAAACCATCTCACTTAGCTAACTCTGAAATGATGTTGCCAAGGCACAGTTGTTGTTAAACACCACACACCCACAAGCTCCATATTATCTGGTCCCCAGAATTGCTCTTTACCTCTGAATCCAGTTTGAGAAACTCCGTACTTTTTTTTTGGGCTCGAATGGCTTCAGCGATTGCCTAAAGTAAAAACAAAATCTGAACAATGTTTCTTTTTGTGTCCAAAAACTATGCTAAAACTCGATTGTCTATGTTTAAGGCATCCAATGTCTTTTTTAGACCAGCAGCTCGTATACATCTCTGCGTGACCCAGAAGATAACAACCCAGAATTGCCCTTCCCAACATTTGACCAAATAAAATGGCACATGGATGGACGACAATCTCCTCCCATTTTCTATCAAATAATCCCCTTGTATTCTCAAGGAGTTCCAGTGAAGTACAATCTAATTTGTGCTGTAAAAAGTTAATTAACAAATTAGTTTGGGTAAAAAATAAAGATACAACGTGGAAACATGCCCTTTGCTGCACCGAGTCCACATTGACCATCAATTATCCATTCGTACAAATTTTATGTTATCACACTTTTTCATCCAATCCCTACGCACATAATAGATAGAGGCCAATTAACCTACAAACCCACATGTCTTTGAGGATGTTTGTGGAAGCTGAAGCACCCAGAGGAATCTCATGTGGTCAGAGGATGTGCAAACACACATAGCGCCTAAGGATAGGATCGAACCTGAGTCTCTGGTACTGTGAGACAACAGCGAATTTAACTATAGATCTTGGCTTTCTGTCTGCAAATAGGTCTTATGTCTTCTGGTCCCATCCTCTTTCTTTATCACTGGCATGGAAATAACAGCAATGTGTCATTGATTCATTGTGTTTCATTCTAGCAAGTCCACACTTCCATTGCAACCTCACCAAACATACTCAGATTCATTCTTACATTTTAATAAAAGGAACAATATAGATTTGTCTTACCTCCACACACACTGGAATATCAGCAGACACAATATCTGAACAGGTGCTGTACAATGTGGCAACATCTGCTAAAAGCTCAGAAGTCCATTCTGTCAAATAAATATTTGGAAGAAATGTGAGAATTCAGTAGATTATGTTAGCAAACTACATATATTAATGTTTTGGCACCATTATTGTATCTTCATTTTGGTAAATCTTCTTAACACACAATCATTTTGCTTCTGCGTAACTTTCGAAGTACTTGAGGGTAGTCATCCACGTCAAAACCTTTTCAACGGTACCATGAAAAAGGCAGATGAACATTGAATTAACCTTCCTTCCACAACTCCTTTACCTATTTCAATCAATACCGATTTATCTCCCTAAAAGCTTTATTAAAAAACTTGATTCTGTGATTACAAACTTTATCTCGGATTATAAAACTCATAGAATTCACAAACGACATTTATATAAACCTAAAGAAAACGGTGGATTGGCACTCCCCAATTTTCTTTTCTATTACTGGGCAACTAATATTAAAAATTTAATTTACTGGATGGATGATACATGTCAACAAGTAAACTGGTTAAAAATGGAGAGGGAAGATTGTTCGCCTTTCAATATAGGCGCGATTCTTCTTTCTCCAATACATCTGAATAAATCAACGTATGAGAAAAATCAGATATTTCATAGCACCCTACGAATTTGGAAACAGTTGAAATCAACTCTTAAATTGAGAAATTTCTCTCTCCTTTTACCAATCGCCAACAATCCCACGTTTAAACCGTCTACTTTAGATAAGGCGTTTGCACAATGGGAAAACTCAGGAATTAAAACGCTGGGAGATATTTACGAGAAGGGGATCTTCCTCTCGTTTGAAGAATTACAGGAGTGGTTAATGCGCAAAAAAACATTTTGCGCATAACCATATATGGCTGAACATTTGGATTGGATGTTGGTAGAGCATTTAGTGACCACCCAACCAACTGCAAAGAGGCACCCAGCAAATGGGTGTCACATACCTGTAATTCCTCCCGACAAAACTGACACAAGAAGTGCATTCCACATTCCAGAACTACTTGATTTTGACACTGATATAGCCCAGGCCTAAAGATAATAAAGAAAAGGACAACATTACTGCTGCTGGAGGCGGACTCCAAATATATTTTTCGTAAAGGCACTTGTCTCTCCATTGATCTAAAAACTTCCTTCATTTCACATTGTTAAATTTTCAGCATCAGATAAAAGCTGATTTATCGTGCAGTCCTCATTAGATGTGTAGGAAGGAACTGCAGATGCTGGTTTACACCGAAGATAGACACAAAATACTGGAGTAACTCAGCGGGACAGGCAGCATCTCTGAATGGAAGGAATGGATGATGTTTCGGGTCGAGACCCTTCTTCAGGTCTGACCCGAAACATCACCCATTCCTTCTATCCAGAGATGCTGCCTGTCCCGTTGAGTTACTCCAGCATTTTGTGTCAATCTTTAGTCCCCCATTAGATGTACTTTGAACATAAAGCACTTCTTATCATAGACCATTGGTTCTGGATGAGTCATGTAATGAGATTTTTTTTTAGCTTTTATAAGCCCTGTTATATATTGTTTCTCCATCCTGGCAATATATCCCGTTCTGAAGGTACTCCGTTTTTCCAATTATTGTTTTACAATTAATAATACTTATGATAATCCTTAGTAAGCAGATTTAAAGTACCACATCACATTGTTCCGATCTGGGTCAATCAAGACATCTACCTGAAAATAGTCGCAAAGTTGCTCATCTATGTTGTGGTAATACTCGTGCGCGTTGCTTGCAGGTTGAATCTGGTAAGTCGTCATCTTCTTCATTAAAATATTTGCCTTTGACCCCGCAGTTCGCAAGTACTAGAAGTGATGCAAACAAAGTTACTGAATGGTAGGCATGTACGCACTTAACATTCTGTTACATGAATGGGGCATAAATCTTATAACATAAATGATGAATTAGTTATGATGGTGTATTTCATCAATATTAGGATTGAAACTAAAATAAGCTGCAATATTTTCCAAGACCTGAAATGAATGGATAAATTACAAGATTCCTTATGTTTAGTTGATACAGTAGACTGATTATTAAGCTACTAGACTCTCATCTCTCAATTCTTTGACATAACATTTTATTGTCATATGTCCCGGATGGGACATTGGAATTCTTACTTGCTGCAGCACAACAGAATATGTGAATATGGAAACATTGTATATAACGGGAAAAAAATGAAAAGTTCAATAAATAACAAATATAGTGCAAATAACAAATAATAATATAGTATTTTGCAGTTCAAAACTCATAGCTTATTCGTTGTGTTTAATAGCCTGATGACTATGGGGAAGAAGCTGTTTCTGAACCTGGACGTTACAGTCTTCAGGCTCCTGTACCTTCTTCCTGTTGGCAGTGGTGAGATAAGTGTCTGGCCAGGATGGTGTGGGTCCTTGATGATTTTGGCTGCCTTTTTGACGCAGCGACTACGATAGATCCCTTCGACGGTGGGGAGGTCAAAGCCGGTGATGGACTGGGCAGCGGTCACAACTTTTTGTAGTCTTTTTCGCTCCTGGATGTTCAAGTTGCCGGACCAGGCCACGATGCAACCAGTCAGAATGCTCTCTACCATGCACCTGTAGAAGTTTAGGAGAATCCTCTTAGACATGCCGAATCTCCGTAATCTTCTCAGGAAATAAAGTCGCTGATGTGCCTTCTTTACAATTACATCACTGTGCTGGGTCCAGGAAAGATCTTCTGATATATGCACGCCCAGAAATTTAGAGTTATTGACCATCTCCGCCATCGTTCCGTTTATATAAACAGGATTGTGGGTCCTCATCCTTCCCCTACTAAAGTCCACAATCAGTTTCTTGGTCTTACTGATGTTGAGAGCCAGGTTGTTGTGCTGGCACCATTTGGTCAGTCGGTCGATCTTACTTCTATACTCTGACTCGTCCCCATCTGTGATTCGTCCAACCACAGTGGTGTCATCGGCGAACTTGATGATGGAGTTCACACTATGACCGGCTAAGCATTCATGGGTATAGAGTGAGTAAAGCAGGGGGCTGAGCACGCAGCCTTGAGGTGCTCCCGTACTAATTGTTGAACGGACTGTGGTCTGTGGATGAGGAAGTCGAGGATCCAATTGCAGAGGGATGCGCAGAGGCCCAGTTCCGTAGCTTGGTAACCATCTTGGAAGGGATGATGGCATTAAACACCGAGCTGTAGTCTATAAACAACAGCCTGACGTAGGTGTGTTTATTGTCCAAGTGGTCCAGTGTGGAGTGGAGAGCCAGTGAAATTGCATCTACTATTGACGTGTTGTGGCGGTATGCGAACGGTAGTTGGTCGAGGTTCTTGTCGAGGTAGGAGTTGATGTGCACCATAACCAACCTCTCAAAGCACTTCATCACCACAGACCTTAGTGCCACTGGTCGATAGTCATTGAGGCACGTCACTTTATTCTTCTTGGGCACCGGTATAATTGATGCCCTCTTAAAGCAGGTGGGAACCTCAGACCTCAGAAGTGAGAGGTTGAAAATGTCTGCAAAATCTCCCGCCAGTTGGTCTGCACAGGTCTTGAGAACTCGGCCGGGTATACCATCAGGTCCAGGCGCTTTCCGAGGGTGCAACCCCCTAAAGGATCTTCTGATGTCGGCCTCTATGACTGTGACTGTAACACCATCCATTGTAACAAATGTAACATTGTCCCGTCCAGACATCTATATAATTAAAAGTCTAAACTTGACCACTTCCTGCTTGCACTGTATATTGATTTTAGAAAAAAAGCAACCACTTACAGCTGTGATTTTTGGCTATCTTACTCAGAGTCCCCTCCAGCTGTCCGGGCCAGAGGATTTTTCCCATCGATGAAAAATAAAAAACTTATTAATGTTTAAAAAATGTTGAGATTCTCTCTCCTGTCAATCACGCCATGAAGGCCCGCCCCTTCCAGTGGGAGGGGGAGGAGCTATACAATCCTGAAGTGTGGCTCAGTGTCTCAGTGTCTGCAAGATGGGTAAGGGAGAGGGTCACGACTCTCAGTCTGAGCTGGAAATCTACGGAACACTGAGAATACTGACCTGTGACTGCCCTTTATGTGTTTTTAAACTGTGCCTTTTGCAACTGTGTGGCTATGGAAATGTGTGCCTATTGCAACTATGTGCGTTTTGCAACTGTGTGCCTTTTGCAACTCTCACCTGTTTTCGGCAGAATTTCTGGCAGTTTCTGAGCTGCCAGCCTGCCAGGCTTGAGTTGCTGAGCTGCCAGGCCTGAGTGACTGAGCTGCCAGCCCAAGAATCCATTCGGCCCACAATAGCCATACTAGCCCTCCGGAAACCAGTCCCTTCGCCCCACAACACCCATGCTAGCCATCCAGAAAGCCCCCCCCCCCCCCCCCCAACACACTGGCCAGCAATCTTGGAATTGGTGGAGAGGTGGATATTGTGTTGGGGGACCAGCCCTCCCGTGTGAAGCTGGGATCCAACGGGTCCCACTTAGTCTAGTATGACAATAAGACACTCTTGACTCTAACATTGCAGCCACCATCTGCGTCAGTTTTCCGGACTTCCTGATCTGGTCATAGCATCTCCTCCATCTTATCCTCATCATTGGTGCTCCTTATTGATGTGTGCTCAGTCCCTTGCTCTTCTCAATATACACCAAGAATGTATGCTCAAGTACAGTGCCACTTTGATCTTTAAATTTATCAAAAATACATCTGCTATCAGCCAGATATGCAAGAATGATGAGGCGGATTGCAGGAAAGAGATTGGGAACATTATGCCACAGTGTCAGACAACAACACAACAACCTTGCCCTTAACGTCCACAGGAGAAACAATTTGTTTTTTTGAGGGGCTTGGGGAGGGAGTGTTAGAGTGGGTGGGTGAACACAACTTTGTTCTCATCAATGGAACAGTTACAAAGATGGTCAACAGCTTCAAGTTTCAAGGCATCCATATCACCAGCAACCTAACCAATGTGATATGATACAAGAGAGCTTTATTTATCCCAGGAGGGAAATTGATCTTCCAACAGTCATAAAAACACAAAATACACAAAACGCAAAATACATGAAACAACAAATTAAAGTTATGAGTGGCAAGGCTTGGGGGATGTGCAAAGATTGGGGAGGGAGTCTGCTCAGCTCCTTCCTCACCTGTTCAGCCTTGATGGTCAGGCATGACAAAGGAAGGGCAGAGGAAGTGGACCAGGGGGATTGAAGGGGAGAGACTGTCGGGGAGCAGAGGCCCCACCATCAAATCTATTTAAAAAACAGGTTTAGCTCATTGGCCCAGTCCTGATTGTTTTTCCTCCCCAGGCCACTGGTCAACTTGTAGCCTGTAATGCTCTTCATACCACTCCACACACCCCTCATGTTGTTCTGCTGAAGTTTCAGCTCCAGCTCCCTCCTGTAGTCGTCCTTGCCCTGTCTCAGTCTCACCTCAGGTCTTTCTGCACCCATTTCACCTCCTCCCTGTCACCATTCCTGAAGGCCCTCTTCTTGTTGAGAAGGGCCTTTATGTCATTGGTGACCCAGGGCTGTTGTTGGGGAAACAGCGTACAGTCTCCTCAGGGACAACGTTATCCACACAGAACTTTATGTAGCTGGTAACACAGTCCATAAGTCCATCACAGACAGGGGATTACAGAGTGCGTCCCAGTCTGTGACCTCAAAACAGCCCTGTAGAGTGCCATAGGCCTCCTGTGACACCCCTCACTGACCTTGTGGTCACAGGCAGCCTCTGGACGATTGGCTTATACCTGGGTAAGAGGTGAACCATGTTGTGGTCAGATATATTGTCAAGGATGCCTCCCGCCTTGACCATTCCCTATTCTTTTATTCTACCTTCTGGTGGGAGATACAGCAGGTTGAAAGGCAGATTCCAAACATATACCCCATGGCTATCAGAGTCCAGAACCAATCACCTCTTTCACGCCTCTTTTATGGAGGTGCTGCCACATTCTCTTATTCTAAACTCCATCTCATTGGGTTATTCCATTATTACACTTCAGAATATTTTTTGCACTCCTTCAGATTGCACCACAATCTGTGCACCATGTTTTACATTTGCTCTTGTATTTATTTTTGCTTCTATCATGACTATGAATAATGTATACTCTGAGTTTCATGGGAACAAGGAAGTTCATTGCATTCGAGTGTACATGGAAAATCAGTACATGACAAGAACAGGCTCTTTGGCTCACAATGTCTGTGCCAAACATGATGCCATCTAACTATTATCTACCTGCATGTGATCCATATCCCTCCGTGCCCTGCATATCCATGTGCCAACCCAAAACTCTATTAAATGCCACAAACTCATCTGTCCCAACCACCACCCCCAACAATGTGTTCCAAGAATTCACCACTCAGTGTAACGAACATGCCCCGCATATCTCCTTTAAACTTTTCCCCTAGCACCTTAAATTTATGGCCTCACGCATTTGATTTTTTGATCCTGCGAAAAAGGTTCTGACTGTCTACTCTCTCTATGCCTCTCATAATTTTATATTATTCTATTAGGTCTTCCCGCAACCTCCAGCATTCCAGTGAAAAACAATCCAAGTCTGGAGTCATAAAGCATGGAAACAGACCCTTCAGCACAACTTGTCTATGCTGACCATGATGCCCATCTATGCTAGTCTCACCTGCCCATGTTTGGCCCTTATCCATCTTACCATGTACGTTTCCAAATGCCTTGCAATAAAATAATAATTTTCTGTATTGAGCAAAAAAAAACATATTGTTCTTCAGCAAAAAATGTTACCTGAAATGGTTGAATTTGATTTTGAACGCTGAAGCCAATGTGCCTAGATGAAGGCCTCATTGAAACAGTGCAAGAGGTCACGCGCAGACAGATCATAATGGGAGAAGGATGGAGAATTAAAGTGGCTGTGGACTCAATGCAGGTGAAAGTGGTCACCCAGTTTACATTTAATTTCCTAAATGTAGAGGGGACAATATAGTGAACACCAAATGCAATACAGTCGATTGGATAAAGTGTGGCTGAATTGCTGCTTTACCCAGCATTAATGATTGGGTCCCTGGATGATGGGAAGACATGAGGGCATCTCTTTATTAATATTGCCTAAAACAATTTCACATACTCGTCTTTCTTTGAATCAAAATTGCCCTGAGCTGTTGTGGGTTATCCAACCCCAATATTACTTCAGTTTGTCTCTGGCAACAAATATTGTTTAATTGTTGAACAGTTGCAATATTTTAGTTCAGTTTAGTTCAGAGATGCAGCATGGAAACAAGTGCTTCGGTCCACTCGGTCCACGCTGACCAGTGATCACTACACTAGTTCAATCCTACACACTAGGGCTAATTCACTGTAGCCAATTAACCTACAATCCTATGTAGAGAGGAACTGCAGCTGCTGGTATATAGCGAAGATAGATACCGGACAATGCGATCTAAAAACTAAACGGATTATATATCCGATTAATTTTCGGATCGCAGTCTCCGGTCGCTCTGCGGCCTACCATCGATGGAGCTGGAGGCCTCCTCGGACTGACCTTGAGTCCCAATGCATCGGAGTCGATCCCTTGCCTGGGATGGCTCCAACCATGGCCTGCGGACTGTACATCGGGAGCTCGCAGTCTCGGGAGAGGCCGTATATGTCGGGAGCTCCAATGTCGTGGAATGTTCGACCAGCCCCAACTCGGGGTTCGATCGTTCAGCACGGGGAAGGTGACATCCCCCCGATGCAGGAGCTGATCGCCTGAACACTGAGGGCACAAACGCTGCCGACTAGAGGAGTCAAGATCATCCCGTCAACGGAGGGCGCGAGGCCCCCAACCGTGGAGAGCAAAAGGAAGAGATTTAACTTTTTTCGCCTTCAATCACAGAGAGGAATGTGGAGGAGTCTCTGTGATGGATGTTTATGTTAAAATGTCTTTTGTGTGTTCTGTTGCCTTTTATTTGTATGACTGACTTGACAAGTGAAATTCCTCGTATTTTGCAAAACATGGCTAATAAAGTATTATTGTGATTGTGATAGACACAAAGTGCTGGTGTAACTCAGTGGGTCAGGCAGCATCTCTGAAGAAACGATGGGGAAGAAGAAGGGTCCTGACCCGAAACTTCACCCATCCTTTTTCTCCAGAGATTCTGCCTGACCAGCACTTTGTGTATATCGACAACCTGCAAACCCACAGGTCTATGGAATGTGGGGAAAAACTGGAGCACCTGGAAAATACCTATGTGGTCACAGGGAGCACATACAGATGTTTTTCTTTTGGTTTCCATTCTAAGCTGTTGCTCTCACTTACATTTCACAGCTTTTACATATCTTTTTGGTGCTTTTTTCTCTCTCTCTCACTATCTCTCTCCTCATCAAATGATCCACCACACAGCGTTCTAAACAGTGTATCACCATGGTAATGCTAGCCTCACCCTACCAGAGATATTTCTCTTGTACCATCCGTCCTTATTCCCCTCTCTCCCCACTTGGGTAACTTAAAAATAACTTATTTTCTCTCTTTCCAACTTCTGATAAAGGGTCCTCAACCTGAAATATTAACTCCATTTCTCTTTCCATTGTTATGCCTGACCTACTGAATATCTCCAGCATTTTTTTTTAACATTTCAAATTCCAAAACCTGTGTATATTTAATTTTCTGTTGCGCTTACATTTATTAAATTATTATCTATTTAATTAAAATAAAAACCGGTGGGTAACCTTCGGGTGGCGCTGTGGCAAAGTGGTGGAGTTGCTGCCTTACAGCGCCGGAGACCCAGGTTCGATCCTGACTATGGGTGTTGTCTGTATGGAGTTTGTATGTTCTCCCCATGACCGCGTGGTCACTGTACCAAGACCAAGTTGTCTCCACGTGTTCTGGTTTTCTCCCACACTCCAAAGACTGTAAATTGTCCCTAGTGTGTGGGATAGTGCCAGTGTATGTGGTGATCGGAGGTCAGTATGAACTTGGTGGGCCAAATGGCCTGTTTCCACGCCTTATCTCTAAAGCCTAAAGTTTAAAACTTTTGCCATCGTTTTGGCAACATTCCTCAGGCCACATCTATATAGCAGAAAATTTATAAGAATCATTAAAGTATATGTTCAATCAATAATTGGAGATACAAGGAACTGAAGATGCTGGGATCTTGAGGAAATGAGTTCCCCAGCAGTCTGTCTTTTACTCAGGATTCCAGCATCTGCAGTATCTTGTGTCTCCATTTTACTTCTCCACAGCAAAAGCTCTTCAAAGAATGCCCACTTTAAAGTTCCCCTCCTCTCAACTGGGGTTCTGTGATAACTTCTCTAACTGCTCCCCTTCTGTGATTCCTGCTCCTCAACTTCGTTATGCGTCTGTCTATTCCCTTCACAGATGCTGCCTGGCCCATCGAGTCCCTCTAGTGCTTTGCATTTTTCTTAAATTAGTACTTTAATGATTTTATTAATTTTTTAAACTATACAAATTTTCCTCATATTCAAGCTGTGAGCAATCACATTATTTTATCAGAGGCATTAATCCATGTGCAAGAATGAATTGCATCTGGGTGAAAAATTGAGTTAAACAGCGGACAAAGAAAAGCAAAGCTTTTTCCAACAATTATGCTACAGCTCTTAGTCTACCTTTTTCTAGATAGCAACAACAATCTCTGTTTAAAACCTATCCAGAAATTACTCATTTGTACAAAATACAACATAAATAAACTTACCTGTAGAAATGTAATTGCATTGACAACTCTCTTCCATAAAGGTGATTTCCCATAAATTAGGACAACATCATGTAATGATAATTCATTCAGCACCTATCAATGAAAGAAAACTTCATATAGGAATGGAAGAGATGGCGGTATGAGTAGGCAAGATCTTAGCCTAGTGCATCATTCAATAAAATCATATCGCCACAATTCTGGCTGGTTTCCATATCCCTCGCTCTCTACACTTCATATACCTGTCTGGCCTGACACTGAAAACAGTTATTGACTAAGACTCTACTGCTATTTGTGGTGGGAAGGATAGCCTTGATCATTTCCCACAGATCATGCG
Organism: Amblyraja radiata; assembly: GCF_010909765.2. NCBI lineage: Eukaryota > Metazoa > Chordata > Chondrichthyes > Rajiformes > Rajidae > Amblyraja > Amblyraja radiata. Next base: position 17,344,924 of record NC_045972.1, on the reverse strand, counting down.
GACCACCACTTTTCTGAGTAAACACTGTAACAGGGTGTGCTTAATCCTTTAAAAGACACCGTAGAAAGTGCTTTTTGGTTCATCTAGTAGTCAGAGAGAATGAAGAATTGAATCTCCAAGGGTAAAAAAATGGCTGCATCCAAGAACCATAGAATGGTACTTCACAATACAAGGCCATCTTGGTTGCACCAACTCTTTGTTATATCTGTCTAATTAAGGTCAGAACTGATCAACAGATGCTGGTTATATGTGTTCCACACAGAAGTGACAGAAAAGTAGATTATTTGATTCCCCAATAACTATTGTCAAGAACAGTGCTGTAATGAATATATAGCTAAATCATTAGAATGTAAATCAAAAGTTGTGATCAAAGTGTTCAATAACTTAATAAGCCATATCTGATTTTAACTAGTGAGATCCAAGCAAGACATATAAACTGAATTCAAAGAGTCGCTATGAGGACGATCCATAATATCACGAGGCTGAGTTATGAGGAATATTTTAAAAATCTTGTGCTTTTCAGCTGAGGAGGTATAAACCTCATTTGAAGTCATGCCTTAGAAGGTTTTGCACTGAAGTAAATATGAAAAATAGATTTTGGTGAGGATAGTTGACCTAAGAATTTACAGCAAGACAGCAGCAGAAGTCATGCTTTAAGTTGTGCGATGGAGCTTTTAGACTTATTTAAACAAACAGACATACTGTACAGGCACCTCGTGGTGCACCAAGAGATTACATAGCTGAAACGCAGCATGTAATTCAAAAACACATAAAGTAAATTTGAGTGTGATCTTTCAAAAATACAGTGCATAAATTAAGCTTCAGTGTTAATTAAACTCGTGTTGTTTTAAAAATGTATAAATAAAAACGTGCAAAACATGATTTGCCTGTTTCTGAAAGAGCAATAAATGGACAAGGTAGCACTCACTCAACACTGCATTAAAGTAACAATTATTAAAAATATATTTTTGCTATTTGTGCTTTGCTTGCAAAGCCAGCATTTATTGACTGTTGTTTAATGTGAATACTGCACGAGAATTGGAACTTGAAATCATGACTTCAAACTGTTTGCATCTCAAAGCACTTTTTGTTTGCACTGTGTAAATAAATCAAAAAGTACCCTTCCTAGCAGTTCAAAGTCATTGGTCTTCTTGCTAGTGATTAGGTTGTTCTGTTCCATGTTGGCATTCATGCTCTGGAAAGAAATACAAATATATCAACACTTTCAGTTTGGAATTTTGCTCTTGTCTTTCTTTTAAAATTAAGTTTATTGCTGCCCCGACTAATTAACTAAATTATAATGTATTAATGATGGGGAAGGTTGTATAAGCTCATGCTGTGAGCAACAACGTTTTGGTCAGTAATGAATGAATCGTGAAAGTGAAATTTGAAAGGAACAATGATAATTCAAAAATTGACGCACTGCTTACCTGAACCAGTGCAGCTCAACAAGCAGTGGGTTAATGGGTCACTGGCTGCAAGGGCAGCACAGTGGCGCAGCAATAGAGTTGCTGCCCTACAGCACCAGGGACCCTGGTTCGATTCTGACTACAGGCCCGGTGTGTCTGGAGTTTGTACGTTCTCCCTATGACCGCATGGGTTTTCTCCGGGAGCTCTGGTTTCCTCCCACACTCCAGAGATGTATAGGTTTGTAGGTTAATTGGCTTCTGTAAATTGTTCCTAGTGAGTAGGATAGCATTAGTCGGCGTAGGCTCCGTTGGCCAATCTATCTCTAAATTCTAAAGGTTATGAGAAAGAAGAAGGGTAGCCAGATTTGATTTATTTACAATTGTAGAGAGTGATTAGAATGTTTGGGTGTGCGTGTGCGTGTGTGTGTGTGTGTGTGTGTGTGTGTGTGTGTGTGTGTGTGTGTGTGTGTGTGTGTGTGTGTGTGTGTGTGAGAGACGGAGAGAGGGTAGGGGCTGCATAGAGCAGTCAGAAAAGCACTGAAAAAAATCATCTTGGGGTAAAGACACCAGTGAGGATTTCAGCAGCAGGTAAGGCAAGGTGAGAGATGAAAACAGGCATATTTTGGACAGGGAAATAAAATTTAAAATGGCATAAAAATAAGATTTGAAGGTCAATTCAGCATTATACATAACCCAGGCACTGGGAATAGTCTAGTTCAGTTTCACATAGTTGTCATGGAGAAGGATGGAAACTCATTGGGAAATTTGGAAGTGATGTGTGTTATTTTGAGTCCAGATCTCAGATTGCCATGGAGGGCCCAAGCTGGGTTTTATCTTGGAAGTCATCCATCAATGTTCATATTCTGAACTCTATTTTCTTTGAATGTATCCCCCGCCGTTAACTGAAAATAATTATGCTTTCTTGCCGGGGTTCGAGGGCATTGCCTCAATTTGAACAACAATACATTCACTGTCCCAAACAAGCATTTCCCTTGTTCAAGACTTGTTGGAACTGGTAACTGCACATGTCCACTTTGTAGCTGAATTATCAAAAAAATGCAAAAGTTCTTTATCCCTCTTGAGATGTATTTGCAATTATAGGATTTTACATCAGTTACTGGTCAAATATGATGTAGCAACTAAGATATCCAAGTTTGTAGATGACTTAAAGCAGGTTGGGAATGTGAGCTTGGAAAAGCCTCCAATATAATTTAGATTGGTTGAGCGAGTGAACATGTGCATGGCAGTGCGGATGCCAGCATGTTACGGACTTCCATTCTTTTGCACTATAATGCACTTCGATAGTATTATAAATCTGATTATATAATACAAACGCTCCCTGACATAGGTAAGGGTTATGTCCCACAAACCCTTGCGCAAGTCAGATATTATGCAGGTCACTGAGACACGGAAGTGCTACCTCACATGCGTAAATTTACTATTTGACGTGGAGACAATGCGGGGGGCTCCAATACGGAGACCTCGTGGGAGCTCCGAGGTAACGACCACATGGGAGCTCCATCATGGTGACGATGTGGGGAGCTCCATTGTGGAGACCACGTGGGAGCTCCATCGTGGAGTCCATGTGGGGAGCTCCATCGTGGAGACCATGTGGGAGCTCCAACGCAGAGATTCTCCGACACAGAAACCACGTCGGTGACAGTGGGCTTAAAGAATTGCTTATGTAAGTGCACATTTACTGAAGTCACATATTACGTAAGTTGGGGAATGCCTGTACTATTGATGTTTATAGTATTATCTAATTTGATTGGATGGCTTGCAAAACAAAGCTTTTCACTGTACCTCCGTACATGTGACGATAATAATAAACTTAAAAATGAGGAAGTTGCTCCCGCACAGACTCTTTGGACTTGGCCTGAGCTGAGGGACTAGATAGACTTTCCTTTGCCCACCAGTCAGTTAAATAGTATTACCATCCCTCAGCTAAAGATAGGCAGTATAATGGTTTTCTAAACTTCATTTTTATTTATATATTTTTTAATTAGTTTACGTTGAAATGGTATGAATTGACTTTTTCCAAATAATTTTCTATTTTCTTAACTATTTAAAACCTTTCAAATGCTTCAAAATCAAAGGTGTTTATGAAATTTGTGAAAGACCTATGACTCAGAATCATCAGGGTGGTCCACAGATGGAGCTTTGCTATCCACTGTGATCGGTTGTAGCTTCTCACAGCCTCTTGGGACAGCCACAGCAATAGTGCCAGTAGGACACTGTAAAACCTGTGGCTGCAGAAAGTAAGTGATGCTGCAGGAATACCATGAGGGGAATGTACAGTGTGGGTTGTGTCAACTATTGTGCAGCATATTGCTATACTAGTGGGCTCCCATTCAACTCAATGCTAAATCAAAGATCATAGGTCATGCTTTTACTTTGGTTTAGAGTTACATCGTGAAGCAGCCCCCATTGGCCCACTGATGTCCGCACGGACCAGCGTCACCCATACACTAGTTCTATCCTACACACTAAGACTATTTATAGATGGCCAAAAACCTACAAACCTACACATCTTTGGAATGTGGCTGGAAGCCTGAGCACCTAGAGAAGCCCACACAGTCACAAGGGGTACATTCAAACTCCATATAGACAGACAGTGCCCATAGTCAGGATCAAACCTGGGTCTCTGGCGCTGTAAGGCAGCAGCTGTGCCACTGTGCCACCAATTCTACCTGTAAATCCACATATGAGTTCCATGCACGTTGATAATATCTTCATATGCATGAAAGATAAAAAGCAGCTACACATGAAACGGCCAGGTTCAGTTTTGTGATGGGTGGAACTGGGTGTAAACATATTAATACACTTGAAAAAATAAAATGTAAGCATGTTTTGCATGTGAAAAACAAAAGTGGCGTGCTTCAAATTTTTGGTTCTTCAGTCAAATGATGCAATATCTTTCTGTTATGGCAAGAGCAACTGAATTGAAATAAGTAAATCAATGAGCACATATAAAGTCATATCACCATTAATGTACTGCTTTCTACCAGGTTATAACAACTACACCATTGACTAATGCATCCCACAAACACGGGCGATTGTTACTAGTCCAAAAACTGAATTTGAAACATTATATATCGTTCTTAAAGTATAAAATCTTGCACATTACTCTTAAATCAAAGTGAAAGTGTAAATTCTGCATGGCTGAGAGTTATCGTTGGCACATTTAGATCATTTGACCTGAGAAATAAAATAAGTTTTCCAAGCACAACACCACAAGAAAATAGGAACAGCGGTAGGCATCCTGATCTCTCAAACCCGCCCTGCCATTCAATATGATCGGCCCTGTCCTCAACTCCTCTTCTGTGCCAGTTCCAAAAAATATTCTTCAAGAATGTTCTCTTTTTCAATTGATTGGTTAAGATCCAAGTCCTAAATATTTATACGGTCACACCATTTGAATTGTTGCCACTAATTCTAAGAACTTAATTAATTGCACATTTTGTTGACAGTATTTATTATTCACTATACACAGGAAAATTCTGCTTCTGAAATGTTACAGCTAACGGATTTGAGTTTAGAGATACAGCATGGAAACAAGCCACTGAGTTCAAACCAACCATCGATCACCCATTCACACTAGTAGAGAACTTGACTTCACTAACTTCAGATAGCCCTTGCTTTCCCTCTCTATCCTTTCCCTCTTCCAAGTTCTCCTACCAGTCTTAGTGTCTCCGACTACATTCTATCTTTATCCCGTACTCTCCCGACATCACTCTGAAAAAGGGTCTCGACATCAGTCTGAAGAAGGGTTAGACATTTTGTATCTAACATCGATTTAAACCAGCATCTTTGGAGCAGAGCCGGGCGTCAGCAGGCGTTATGGTCGCTGGCCAGCAGGAGGCGACAAAATGAGTGAATGGGGATTGTATTAAAAAACGGGTACATAAAAAAGTCAGAATGTTTTGTGGAGTGAATCCGCGAATGTAAAAGAGAATTAGCTAGCGAAATGGAAAAAATGACGTAGATTCAGCGTGTGGTGCTGGCGGACCAAGGAATCAAAGGCCGAATCTGACATACACCCACCCCCACACACACACACACAGTTTTAATATATAGGTAGATATATCCTGCTGTACCTTTAGACAACTTCAATAGCCCCAAAATCACAATTGTTTGTGTCATCCACAAACATACTAATCATACATGTAACGTTCTCATCCAAGTCGTTGATGTATATTGCAACCAATAAGAGTCCCAGCACTGATCCGTGCGGACACAGATTTCCAATCAGAAAAACGATCCTTCCATTAAAAGTGCTGGAATAACTCAACGGGTTAGGCAGTATTTCTGGCGATAATGGATAGGTGACATTTCGGTCGGGACCCTTCTTCAGACCCCTTCCATCAACATCGTCTGCCTCCTATCATCAGGTCAATTTTGGATCCAATTAACAAGCTCGTCCCATGGACTGGCCTATCATGCAGGATCTTCCCAAATACCTCACCAAAGTCTATTAGACATATCCACTGCTCCGCTTTCATCAATCTTCTTTGTTAACTTCTCAAAGAAATCTGTCAGATTAATGAGACAGGAGTTCCCTCCACAAAGCCATGCCAACTATCCTAATTACCCCTTTGCTTATCCAAATGTACATCAATCCTATCTATTAAAATGTTCTCTAATACATTCCCTTACTCTTACATAGAGCACAGCCGCCAGTAGTTACGTGTTTTATCTCTGATGCTCGTTTTAAATAAAGGAACATCATTAGTCCTCTAATCTTTCAGTTGTCCCCAACAAAGATGCACAAATTTCAGTTTGGGCCCCGCCTATCTCCTCATTTGCTTCTCATATTTTTCTGTGATATATATAATCCTGAACTGAGGATTTTTCAGCTCTTATGCATTCCTTTAAATTTCCCCCTTAATACTATCAACATTACCCCTCCCTGAACTCACCATATCTATATCTTTATCTTTGGTGAATGCACAAAAAAAAAAGTATTAATTTAGGACCTCATCCATATCCTCTTGGGAAAGCAGCCATCATAATCAAAATCATTTCTTCTTCTCCCTGCTCGCTTTGAACAGAAGATACAGAAGCTTGAAGGCGTGCACTACCAGCCTTAGCAACAGCTTCTTCTCCTGTATCATCAGACTTCTGAACGGTCCTTCCACAAGCTAGGGTACAGTCCCAATTATCCAACCTATGTCACTGCGGACATTAGACTTTTTCTCTGGAACTGTTACACTGCAATGCTGAGAAACTATATTCTGCACTCCTGTATTGTTATCTTCACAGTATGATCTGATTTTAATGGATAGCATGCAAACAAAAACTTTTCATTGTACCTCGGCACACAAGAAAATAATAAACCTAAACTTAAATCTAAAAGGACTACCATCTTCTTAAATATATGTGAGATGAAAATATGTAGTAGGTACTTTTACCTTAAACTTACCATTAGATTCATAAACAAGTGGGAACAACAGATGCCCACGTACTTGTGGTTATAAGGTGAAAAGCAGCTAATTCCTCCAGCTTTCATGGATAATTCCTGGTTAAATTACATAGATGATATATGTAAACATTCAACAAATAGCACAGCTTTAAAAATAAGCATGAACACATAAAGAATTCTCAAATCGATCCTCTTAAACCATGCTGCAAAACGTGGTGCACATACAATTTTGAAATTCCCACTTAGCCTTCTGAATATATCTATCTATACATAACTAAAACTTTGATCTTGTTATCTTTCCGTTTGTGCGGTCTTTCTATTTGCGCAAACAAGGTTCGCGATAGCGCTATGATTTTTCACCAGTTCACTCACCGTTCTCCTATGTTGCCATTGCACCAAGTTTCGTTCCGATCGGCTGAATGTAGTAAAAGTTAGCGAGGTTTAAAAAATCTTAAAAACCACGCGTGCGCAGATCGATCTCTTCTCCTGCCGTTCCGCTCTGCGCGGATTAGTCTCTTCCCCTGTCACTCACTAGGATGGTCCGCCCCTTCCTGCGCCATCGTGTCTTTACTAGAGCTGAGGATGGCTGGCGGAGGTTTCCAACCGGACACAATTTTCGGAGGGACCCCAAGCAGCCCAGCCCCAAGCAGCCCAGCTCCGCGTAGCCCAGCATCGGAGACCCAACGTCGGAGACCCAGCCCAGCATCGGAGACCTGACCCAGCCCAGCATCGGAGACCCTGACTAACCCAGCCCAGAGTCGGAGACCCAGCCCAGCCCAGCGTCGGAGACCTAGCCCTGCGTGTGAGACCCAGCCCAGCCGGGAGTCGGAGATGTCGCCGATGTTGCCAAACGGAAAGCGGAGACTGATCCCGGTAGAGAACGACCAGCGACCAGTGCCCGCTGTGAGTCCCCATTGCACCGCTAATTCCAGCCACTACCCCTCTGGTCCACCTCGCTGGCTCCTCCCCCCCCCCCCCCCCCCCGTGATACCCCCTTCTCGCCCATGGCTCCCCCTGTCTTTTCTCCGAGCTCACGCCCCCCTCCACAACAAATCCCCCTCCACAATTGAATTCATCAATTTCTGCCTTTCAAAATATCCATTGGTCTCCACAGCCTTCTGTGGCAATGAATGACACAGATTCACCACCCTATGACTAAAAAAAACTACCATCTCTAATCTCGTAGAGTACAGGGAGTTTTTAAGGAGACAAATACTGTGCAAGTAGTATTAGTGAGCTCCTTCGCTTCTGACTTTTAAACTTTGTTGCTGTGAAGCCTATCAAACTAGTCAATAACTGCATCACCATCCTTCTCCAAGTCAACCATTCCTACTCCTTAGAAAGCAGAAACGGAGAACTGAGAATTCAGTGGTTGGAATTCATGACTGATTTGCGAATAGATCACTTGGCCAGCAGTGCTTAAGTACTTCCACAGCTTAATAAAGTCCTGCAATCTAGATGAAACTCATTTCCAAGTTCCTGGTGGAAAGAACAGCCATAACAAATAGCACGAGACCATGTGTTGAACAAAAGTCACAGCTATGTCCAACAGTGAGGTTGTATAAAGTAATGCTTTAAACCACAGAGCTCTGGGCCAAATGGTTCAGTGGGGCCATAGGGGAATTCAAGCACTTTAAAATTTTGCAGAGATAATAATTGCAGTCACCACAATAACCCAATCCTAGAACACAAAATTTAACTTCTTTTCATTTTTTGTGTTTCTTGATGCAGGCACAAATCATGCAGCTTTGCATTACAGAAAATTGCGATACAGATGGCTTTCTGTAAACAAAACCACTGTAATACGGGACTAAACCACGACTCAAAATGCTTTATTATACATGACTTCGTGACTTTAAAAAATCTTGGTAATGATCTTATGCTTTTAAAGTTGATGATCACATTTTTACTTCGATTGAAATATAATTATGAGAGGGTAACTTATAAAAATGAAATCAAATTCCTCAACAAATATACCTCAACACTACTCACCTGTAATGCATATTCAATGGCTCTCACAAAGATACTCATGGTCAGAGGTGTAACAGCTCCAGGCATCATTTCACTGCAACAACCAAAATATCTCAATATGCTGTTCTCAAAGCAACAGACTATCATGACTTCGCTAAAGCAACTATGTACGACAATGGAATATATCGCAAATGTTTGGGTTGTGATTGAATAAAATATATTGTGTATAAAACAGCATAGGAACAGCACACAATAAGGAGCTATGGAATTCAAAAGATATCCTTAAGGTAAATAAAACAGTAAGTAATCTATTTTATATATATTTTTCTGTTCATTGAATTAATTTAATTAGCAGACTGTGGACGAACATTTGAGATCTGTGGACGGCACATCCTCTGTGTTGTGGAAGTTCTAGGATGATGGCCATGTCCTGGAACAGCCACATGTTCATGAAATGCCATCAGCTGGAGGAGGTCAAGCTCCAGGTTGTGGATCTTAAGCATCATCTGATGCCACCACAATCTTTCTTTGCGGCTGAACGCTTCACGGTTAACATGTTTCAGAAGGTGGCCATCCCTGAGCACAAGAGAGATCGGCAGAGAGGCACAGAGTGATTTCCAGTTAGGAAAAAGTTGAGAAAGTTGTTCAGATGAGCCCTTAAGGTACCTTATACCCCTGTTCTAGGTGCTTGAGTAGAGGTTTCCTTTGGGGTGTACACAACCAGAGCTAAAACCATAGGCGGCAGATGGCGCAGCGGTAGAGTTGCTGCCTTACAATGCCAGAGACCTGGGTTTCATCCTAATAATGGGTGCTGTCTGTATGGAGTTTGTATGTTCTCCCCGTGACCGCGTGGGTTTCTCCAGATGCTCTGGTTTCCTCCTACAGTCCAAATACGGGCAGGCTTGTAGGTTAATTGGCTTCGGCAGAAATTGTACCTAGTGTGTAGGATAGTGCTTGTGTACGGGGTGATCGCTGGTCAGATGGGCTGTGGAGATCACATGAATTGCACCTCAGCAAAGTCCTCATGGGAAGATTAATGTATTGTAGACTGGTTTAAACTAATTTAGAAGGTAATTAAATGCAGGAAGGGGTGGGGAAGACAAGGAATGGGAGAGATAAAAAGTACCTGGAATGAAACAAAGATTTTTAGACAGGTTCAGAGTAATAGAGGCTGAGATACAAACCATAACAATAAATACAAGGTCCTTATACTTAGGGCTGGTGATGTGTAGATGTAATTAACCACGTGGAATTACAAAGTCATGGTGATAACAGATAGTGAGTTGAAATTGAATAAGAATAGTTCCAAATTGACAAAGACATAAAGTGCACAGGAAGTGAAGAAAGGAAGGAGAGAGACAGTACTGATTAAGAAAATAAATTGATGTGTTGGAGAGAGGGGATGTCCTGGAATAATCAAGGATAACATTTATTCAGGAATGATAAACAATAGATTATACCATTAGTTGCCAATCAATGGGAAGGGTCTTGATGAGCAAAATTGCAGTAACATTTTAGGGATGAGCAAAGGTCTTAGCGGACTGACAATGGCGGAGAGGACGGGAGCTGAATGGTATTTTTAACTGATCAAATATAAACCATATCAGCAATAATTAGGGGGGAAAGGGGAGAGGATGTTCCAACATAGTTCAGAGGATCTTCCCTGATAAATATGTTTCTTGCTGGACAGTTTAGTTTAGTTTACTATTATAATGTGTACTGAGATACCTCTTTGCTCCTATATTCGATTCCTCTTGCTATAAAGGCCAACATGCCATTCACTTTCTTCACTGCCTGCTGTACCTGCATGCTTACTTCCATAGACTGATGTACAAGGACCCCCAGATACTGTTGTACTTCCCCTTTTCCCAACTTGACGCCATTTAGATAGTAATCCGCCTTCCTGTTTTTGCTACCAAAGTGGATAACGTCACATGTATCTGCATTAAACTTCATCTGCCATGCATCTGCCCACTCCCTCAACCTGTCTGAGTCATCCTGCACTCTCATAGCATCCTCCTCACAGTTCACACTGCCACCCAGCTCTGTGTCATCTGCAAATTTGCTAATGTTACTTTGAATCCCTTCATCTAAATCATTGATGTATATTGTAAATAGCTGCGGTCCCAGCACCAAGCCTTGTGGTACCCCACTAGTCACTGCCTGCCATTCTGAAAGGGACCCGTTAATCCCTACTCTTTGTTTCCTGTATGCCAACCACTTCTCTATCCATGTCAGCACTCTACCCCCAATACCATGTGCCCTAATTTTGCCCACTAAACTCCTATGTGGGACCTTATCAAATGCTTTCTGAAAGTCCAGGTACACTACATCCACTGGCTCTCCTTTGTCCATTTTCCTAGTTACATCTTCAAAAAATTCCAGAAGATTAGTCAAGCATGATTTCCCCTTTGTAAATCCATGCTGACTCAGACCAATCCTGTTACTACTATCCAAATGTTCGGCTATCTAATTTTTAATAATTGACTCCAGCATCTTCCCCACCACCGATGTCAGGCTAACTGGTCTATAATTCCCAGTTTTTCCTCTCCCGCCTTTCTTTAAAAGTGGGATAACATTAGCTACCCTCCAATCCACAGGAACTGATCCTGAGTCAATAGACCATTGGAAAATTATCACCAATGCATCCACGATTTCTAGTCACTTCCTTAAGTACCCTGAGATGCAGACCATCAGGCCCTGATCACATTATACTTTCATCTGTCTCTCCTCTCTTCCAACTTTCTCCCTCCCCTTGCCCCTTACAAACAGTCTGAAGAAAGATCTGTGAATCTGTGGAATTCTTTGTCACAGAAGGCTGTGGAGGCCTAGTCAGTGGATATTTTTAAGGCAGCGATAGATAGAGTCTTGATTAATACAGGTGTCAGATGTTATGGGGAGAAGGCAGGAGAATGGGGTTCGGAGGGAGCATTAGATCAGCCATGATTGAATGGCGGAGTAGACTTGATGGGCTGGATGGCCTAATTCTACTCGTATCACTTATGATCTTATGACCTTATGACCTTATGATCCTGACCTAAAACTATCTTTATTTTCCAGAGATGATGCCTGACACGTTGAGATACTCAAGCACTTTTTTGGGTAAACCAGAATCTGCAGTTCCTTGTTTCTACATTTTGGCAGCTCTACTGCAAACCCTCCTCAAGTTACGCCTTCTTTGAAGAAGTTCTCCTCTCTCTGACAGGATTTCTGTGAGACCCTCTCTCAACGCTCCCTCTCTGAGATTCTTGCTGACCTTCTGCCTATCAAGAACCTCCATCACCTGTATCCACCTGTTACCTTATTACCTGCCACACTTTGTCCTACACCTCCTCTCTTTTAGATTTCTTCTTCCCCCCTACAATCAATTTCAAGAACAATTCCAACCTGAAGCATCACCGGTCCATGTTCTCCAAAGATGATACCTGATCCACTAAGTAACTCCAGCACTTTGTGTCCTTTTTTTTGTTGTAAACCTGCATCTGCAGTTCCTTGTTTCTAACCATGCCTTATGATGTTTCTTGGGGATTAAAAATGGCCAGATATTAAGAATAGCAATCTTATTACTTACATGTCACCTAGGGAGGGTCTAGATTTAATGTCCACAGTCCATGAATTCAACAGTTCCCCATTACCGCACAGTAGCAATATATTACTGTGCGGATCATTAGTGTAGAAAAATACTTCATTTTTTTTAATTAACAAAAATGAATTTGTCAAATCTTTATGAAATTTAAAAATATTTAACATTTAACAAAAAAATGTTGACCATGTCTACACCATCTCCGTTAATGAGGATAGGGTTGCGTTCACCACCTCATTTCCTTAGGTCAACAACAAAATCTTCCTGTCTTGCTTTCATTAAGTGCTAGGTTATTCTCCAAACAACATGACTCTAGGTTAGCGATCTCTTTCCTGTACTTCATCCCATCATTGTTGTAGATCTGGCTGCTGGCAGCAATATCACGGCAAACCTAAAGTTTGAGCTGGCATAGTACTTGGCCGCACAGTCAAGGGTGTACCAGGAGTAGAGCAAGAGGCTGAGCACACAACCCTGAGAGAGACCAGTGTTAAGGGTCAGGGTGGTGGAATGTTATGACCAATTCAAACAGATCAACATCTGCTGGTCAAGAAGTCCAGAGGCCAGTTGCTGTGGGGGCCACAAGGCCAAGAATATCCAGAAGATTAGGGATGAATTAATTCGGTATTTGGTGTTGAAGACTGGAGATATGGTCAATCAATAGCATCCTGACACAATAGTTCTTATTGTCAAGGTGATCCAGGGCTCAATGTAGTGCAAGACTGATTTTTCCTGTATCCAAATGGCAATGAGTCTAAACAGTCCAGAAGATTTGTGGAATGTGGGCCATTCCCAAATTTTCAAAGCCCTTCATCGTGGTCAATGTCAGACATAAAAGACTCAAAAGACTAAACTGAGTACTCCTGCTTCTATGTTTAGTTCTGAATTTAGAAGAAAGCACCCTCCTGAAACATTAATTCTTGTTTCATGGACATTAAGTTTCTGTCAAAATTCCATTGTGCATTCCTTCCTCCGACTGTGGATGCTATGCCAGCACCAAGGAGAGAACCATGCGCAGATCTGGGAGTTTTAAGGTTACCTGGAGGCCTGTCAGGTCAACAGCCTACAAGGAAGTGTGTGTCAACTCCTTCCAGATGTAATGGGCTTGCAAGAAGTTCTATCAGGTCAAGAGGTCGTCTACTTGTAGGGAGAGAAACAGAGGTCCATAAGGCAAACGCTGGAGCAGCTGCAGATTTGAGGGCACTGAATGCAAGTTGAGGCCCTCTTCTTTTGTATAACGGAATTCTGCTGGTTATCCAATTCCCAGTAGAGGGAGAATTATTTTTGAGTGGGTTATGTGATTCCCAAGAAAGAAGAGCTGGCTTTTTCATCAAACTGAGACAATTGATTTTCTTGCGAGTTCTGAATTATCTCACTTCACTGGCTTTGATTGTGATTTCCAGAAATTGTGCTTTTTGCAAGAAAAGTCAATTGTGTAATGGTTGTCCTGACTCACATTTGGCACTGTAGCATGCAGGTGCAAGTCACTGGTCACCTGATGTGGCACAGACAAACTCAGCACATGGTTTAGTTTAGTTTAGTTTAGAGATACAGCGTGGAAACAGGCCCTTCGGCCCTTCGCTCTGACCAACGATCACCTGTACACTACTTTTATATTATACCAGTCTTACAAAAGCCAATTAACCTGCATGTCTTTAGGATGTGGAAGGAAACCGGAGTACCCGGAAAAAGCCCAGTGGTCACAGGGACAACGTGCAAACTCCACACTAACAGCACCCATGGTCAGGATCAAACCCGAGTCTCTGGCACTGTAAGGCACCAACTCTAGTGTAGTGTGTGTGGGAACATGACCCATCAACTTGCTTATAGTCATTTAGCTCATTTGTAACAAAATTGTGTTACTTACAGCTGAACACTTGAGATAGCTTGAGTTTAAAGTTTAGGAATGGGTTCTATCTGTGTTTGTTAATGATTGTGACCACGGAATGTAATGGGGCAATGTTTGTAAAACATATTTTTATCTCTGAATCTCTTAAATTTTATATTTCACTTGTATGAATCATGAAAGATTAGCAGTATCCAAGTCTATTTGTCTTACCATGGACTCTGGAGATTCCCTCTCTGTTCCAATATGACATACTCACAAACACATAGAAACATAGAAAATAGGTGCAGGAGTAGGCCATTCGGCCCTTCGAGCCTGCACCGCCATTCAATATGATCATGGCTGATCATCCAACTCAGTATCCTGTACCTGCCTTCTCTCCATACCCCCTGATCCCTTTAGCCACAAGGGCCACATCTAACTCCCTCTTAAATATAGCCAATGAACTGGCCTCAACTACCATCTGTGGGAGGGAATTCCAGAGATTCACCACTCTCTGTGTGAAAAAAGTTTTCCTCATCTCGGTCCTAAAAGATTTCCCTCTTATCTTTAAACTGTGACCCCTTGTTCTGGACTTCCCCAACATCGGGAACAATCTTCCTGCATCTAGCCTGTCCAACCCCTTAAGAATTTTGTAAGTTTCTATAAGATCCCCCCTCAATCTTCTAAATTCTAGCGAGTACAAACCGAGTCTATCCAGTCTTTCTTCCCTGAATCTTCCCTGAACACAACCTGAATCTACACAGTTCAAATTACCTGACACCATCAATTAAATACAGGTTGAGGCATGTTAATGTCAGGCGAATTTCAAAGACAACTTGCGAAAGGTAGATAGAGGAAGGTGCTGATTAGGTAGACAAAAGTGCTGGAGAAACTCAGCGGGTGCAGCAGCATCTATGGAGCAAAGGAAATAGGCAACGTTTCGGGCTGAAACCCTTCTTCAGACTGATTAGGTGTCACTTCCTTAAATACTATCAAAAGGGAGTACAAATTGAGTTGTTTGTGATCATTGGTTTACTTTTGTGGAAGTGAATATTGGAAAGAATGTACATCTGGCAGTTTGACAACCTTCTGTAAGTGTTCAGTGGTTAACAGCCATTGACAAATAACTCACCATACCTCTGAAATGTCTTGCAACACAATTACTGGGTGTGTTTTACAAGAAAGCTACTCAATCCATTGAGGGATGAACATTTAAACATAAATATAAATGATGGATGTGAAATAATTACTCACCTCTCCAAACTGGTTAAGCAAAATAAATTCCAATGGCCTATGTAAATACATTAACAACTTGTCAAGAAAGGAAATTAAAGTTCCCTACCCTATATTTGAAGTAGTCATCCATTCATAGTCCGTAGCCAAGGCTGAATCAAACTCGTGCATCAACTCAAACTCTGACACAGTGTCAAATGTCGTTATTGGTCTTGCCTGAAAAGTTAAACACAATGACCATCAGTGTGATGCTTAACAAAATTTACAATTTGATCTTACAGAATTGGCTGTGCTTGCAGTTTTTCCAGCATGCATCTCTGATAGGACTCCACCAAACAGCCACCCCTTTGACTCCCTTTATATTTCATGCTGTATTGGGAATAGTCACCATAGTCATATTCTCCCCCCCCCCCCCCCCACCCCCACTCCCAGTGGGCCGAAGATAGAAAAGCTTGGAAATATGTGACAAAATATACAAGAAAAGTTTATTTCTCACTTTTATCAGACTCTTGAACCGATCTTTCATCTGTTAAAGATGTATTCCCAATCTCCTTTGCAGTGGCTCTTACATTTTATATCTGCACCTTCTCTGCAGCTGTAACACTATATTCTGCACTCTGTAAATTCTACTTTTTTTTTACCTGATGTACTCAAGTATGGTATGATTTGCCTGGATAGGACACACAATAACGTTTTCACTGTATCTTGGTGCATGTGACAATAATAAACCAATACAAGTACATCAAGGTTCTCATGAGTTTAATACTTTTCACCTTTCAGTTTAGTACTCCTAGTTCAATACTCCAAGTTTATGAGTATTAGGATATCAGACCTCCTGTTCAAAAATGGATGCTGACCATCATAAACTGAATGAAGTTGCACCATCTGTCGGCTTGTAACACATTGTAAATGATTAACCGCATTGAACCTTTAGTTTAAATAATAGAGGGTTGATGAAGGCATGTGCGGACGTGGCGCTGACGGACGGACGAAACGTTGCCTATTTCCTTCGCTCCATAGAGGCTGAGGCAAAGAAGTCAAAGCCAAAGAACTGAATTGAAACGAGGCCGAAACGCCAATAAAGCGAAAGATTACGAAGACGAAATGCCTACTAACCGAAAAGATGGGACGCCTAAAAGCCAACGAACCGAAAAGCTGCGTAGCCTAAAAGCAAACTTACCAAATGGCCGCTCTGTCGAAACGCCACCTACCTGAAAGGTGGCGTCGCCTACAGACTAACGAACTGACTGCCGCTCAACAGAAAGGTCCAATAACAGACATGACTTTGCCGGGGGCGGGACGTGTCAGTGGGGTGGGACTGATGATCGAGGGCGCGATGATTGGAGGAGGGAGATGTGGCACAGACCTGCACCTCATCCGCAGGCAGGATCGATCCCAGCCGTGTGCCCCCCCCCCCCATTGGTGGCCAGAGCAGAGAGACGCGAGCTGTGCCTCCAGGCCCACAGCTAGCGTAGTGAAACAGCACTTAACCCAGCTCAACTCTGCCTGTCCCGCCAGGTTAACCTGCCTGGGCTTGCGGGAAATGTGGCCAGCGTGGAGAAGCAGCGCTGGTATCCCGTCAGTCCAGACAGGGCTGTAGTTAACCCGGCGAGGCAGGCAGTTGAGCTGCATTTGGCGCTCGATTGAGCCTCCGAAGCCTATTCCCCTGATTCCCCCTCCAAAAAATTGTGCCCCCCGTCCCCTCCATGGTTTGATAGCGAGTTCCCCTCTTGCATACATCAGTGCAATCAAACCATGCGTGCGTACAATAGGTAGTGCAAAATGGGAAAGTCAGATCTTTCACCACATTTACCAGTCAAGCTCTCATAAACTAGCTTCTGCCCGTGATCCAAATGCTACATTTACACTTATCTACTGTGTTGGCAGAATTAATTCACACTTTTAGAGGCTCATCATCTATCTACATACAAATCTATTTCAGAGCATGCAATCTAAGAATGCAACACTAGGACAGATATTTTAGAATGGCTTTATCTTTGCTAATCATCTCTCCGGATCTCAGATTACCAGTCCACTTATAAAGAGCATAGAACAGTACAGCACAGAAACAGGCCCTTTGGCCCACAATGTCTGTGCCAATCATCATGCCAATCTTCAAGTCATGGTCACTCCCTTTTCCGCGCATATTCAAACTGGATATTTATGCGTTATCATTTTGGCTCAATTTTTTTTCCATGTAGTCTAACATGCCGGGCATCTCCACAACTTTGCCATTAGGAACACATTGGACAAAGATGCTTAATCTGGTCTTTCTGCTCCTTATCCGCCACCCGTTCTCACTGTGTTACAGATCTGCCTTTACTCAACCTATCTCCCTCTTCCGCCATCGCTGTAATCTCTACAAAACTCATATTGCTGATAAAAGGTCTTCAGCCTGAAATGCTGGCTGACTCTTTTTCCCACAGGTACTGCCTAACCTGGTAAGTGTTTCTAGCATTTTCTGATTTGATTTCAAATTTCCTGGATTTGTACTTTTCTTTGGTAAATCACAAGCTGTGTAGATTCATCCTATCAATGTAGCTAAGCAATCTCAATGTCCTTCATGACATTTTGCTTTAAATAGGTGCGATACTTTGCCTGCCTCTTCATTTGTCAGTATAGGATGCAAAGTATATGTGCGCTCAATGATATCTTAATCATTGTCCATTTTAGAGTGTACACACAAGGAGTTCAAACAATTTGGTCGCCCAATTATAGGAAGGATGTCAACAAAATAGAGAGAGTACAGAGGAGATTTACTAGAATGTTGCCTGGGTTTCAACATCTAAGTTACAGAGAAAGGTTGAATAAGTTAGGTCTTTATTCTCTGGAGTGCAGAAGGTTAAGGGGGGACTTGATAGAGGTCTTTAAAATGATGAGAGGGATAGACAGAGTTGATGTGGACAAGCTTTTCCCTTTGAGAATAGGGAAGATTCAAACAAGAGGACATGACTTCAGAATTAAGGGACAGAAGTTTAGGGGTAACATGAGGGGGAACTTCTTTACTCAGAGAGTGGTAGCGGTGTGGAATGAGCTTCCAGTGGAAGTGGTGGAGGCAGGTTCGTTGGTATCATTTAAAAATAAATTGGATAGGCATATGGATGAGAAGGGAATGGAGGGTTATGGTATGAGTGCAGGCAGGTGGGACTAAGGGAAAAAAGTAGTTCGGCACGGACTTGTAGGGCCGAGATGGCCTGTTTCCGTGCTGTAATTGTTATATGGTTATATGGTTATAAATCATGTATAGTTAATTCAAGTATATTCACAGGCTAATGTTGAAACTTTGTATAAACAGTGTTGCAAATCTGACACATTCCTTAAAGAGGGGGCACCCCAAGAGCAACAATTTGCAATCCACAACCAATATTACATATGTTACAAAGGTACACAAAAATGCTGGAGAAACTCAGCGGGTGCAGCAGCATCTATGGAGCGAAGGAGATAGGTAACCTATTTACCCTTCTTCAGACTGATGTCGGGTGAGCGGGAAAAATATAGAAAGTGGGCGGAGACAGTAGGACATAGGAGAACTGGGAAAGGGGAGAGGAATGAGAGAGAAAACAAGGGCTATTTGAAATTAGAGAAGTCAATGTTCATACCGCTGGGGTGTAAACTACCCAAACGAAATATGAGGTGCTCTTCCTCCAATTTACGCTGGGCCTCACTCTGACAATGGAGGAGGTCACATTACAGTCAGGTGGTTCTCTTAGAAACAAAGCCAAAGATGATTGAGGGACGGATCCCTAACGATGCAAAAGATCATCTGGCTTAGGTGACATTAATGGAAATAAGATGTTCCCACTGATCTGCTCCCAGTCACCGAAAATCAGATCGAACACATTATCCCTGGGTTTCTTATCTCTGACTAGACTTTAGAGATACAGCGTGAAAACAGGTCCTTCGGCCTACTGTGTCCGTGCTAACCAGTGATGACCCCATACACTAGCACTATCCTACACGCCAGGGATAATTTACAATTTTTCAAAGCCAATTAACTTACAAACCTACACATCTTTGGTGAGTAGAAGGAAACCGGTGCTCCCGGAGAAAACCCACGGGGTTACAGGGAGAACATCCAAGCTTCATATAGACTGCCACCTTAGTCAGGATTGAACCCGGGTCTCTGGCACAGAGAGCACTGACACAAAGCAGCAACTCTACGGCTGCACCACTGTGCCACCGCTCTGGCCCCATTTAAGGGCTTTGCATCTTTAGTCTGTGTTTCCGTAAATCCCTGATCCAGCTGAATCAATTAGGTCTCAAGACCCAAGCTTAGCCAAAGGATAGACCTGGACACCATGTGTGTAAGGGGTCAGGTCCCAACCACAACCATCAGAAGCAGCCTCCACACCTGTTTAATGATGTTATGTCTGCCGACTATGTGATATTTAGATAACCAGATACAGACACAGCATGGTGGAGACTTAAATAGGGCTTCTAAAAAAAGAAATCAGATCGTTAGGTGAGACTTGAGAACTTGCAAGAGTCTGGAGAAAGATCAGGGGAATAGGGTTAGCATGATTCCTCTAACAGAAGCCAGCTTCATCTTAATGAGCTGGATGGCCTCCTGTGCTTCAACAATTCCCTGATCTTGTCACCTGCAGAAATGTTATTTACTCATGCAGCACAACCATGAGACAATTACACAATAAATGGTTACACAACTTGTCGTAGAACTTAGAGGCTCCTCACCACTTTCTCAAGGGAATGAGCAGTGCCAAGATCCCCATGAATAATTTTAAATTTAAAAACATAAAATGGAAGTTAATTAATTTCAAAATCTGGAAATAACCAATATTTGTAAAAGTGAGCATGAAACCATATCATTACTCTGTTAAAAAAAAGACTCCTTCAGTGATGGGCCAAGGTAGATGTTGCCACACCACCTAGTCTGAATTATTCGTGATTCCAGCCCTGGAATTGGAGGCATCCTCAGAAGAGACTAGAAAATCACACAATTGAATCAAGATCAGAGCAATTTGTGGAAACAAGGAAGTGCAAATGCTAGTTATTACATAAAAGGACACAGTGCTGGAGTAACACAGCAAGTCTAGCAGCATCTTTGGAGAACATGAACATGTGAAGTTTCGGGGTGAGACCATTATTCAGACTTTAACCCACCATGTCACCATGACCCGAAATGTCACCTATCCATGTTCTCCAGAGATGCTGCCTAATCTGCTGGGTTACTCCAGCACTTTTTTTCCTCAGGGCAATTTGGTTTGGGTAAAAATTTGATTTGGTTTACTCGTTACATCCAAATCATAACATAGAGTCATAGAGTCATACAGCTTGGAACCAGGCTCTTCAGCCCAACTTGCCCATGCTGGCCAAGATGCCCCATCTACAATAATCCCACCTGTCCGCATTTGACCCATATGCCTCGAAACCTTTTCTATCCATGGAATTGCCCAAATATCTTTTAAATATTGTTATAGTACCTGCCTCAACTTCCCCCTCATTCTATATACCCACCAACCTCTGTGTGAAAAACATTGAAAAAAAAATATAGGGTAAATATACAGTATATGAACACCCGACTTCCGTAGAGCCTGTACATACAAATGAACGTTTGAGAGAATGTGGGATGGATTTGCTGGCTGTTGTGGGGCTACAGGCAACTATCGACACTAGCTGCAATCTTGCCACATTGAACCCAGGAAGAAGAATATTAGTTAACACATTGACATCCATTTTGTGACTCAAATCCAGAGTGACATTGTCTGGACCAGCAGCAGTGTCTTTTAAAAAAAAAACTTTAATAGTATTGTGCAGTAAAACATTATAAAATACTATCTTTATTAGGCTGAGATACTGTAGGCTCGGTTAAATTTGTTAATATATGCTTCATTAATAAGAATGGCGAAACTAGATTTAAAATGCTTCTTTGGGAATGGATAACCCACCTCTGTATGCACCTTCTGCCGTGTGGAAACACAGTTTGCACTTGCATTTCCATACTTGTATAAGAACTGTTCTGCTGAACGAAATAGTGCTGTAACCTAGTCAACCTGTAAAATCCCTGATCATATGGATTAATGGTGCACCACTGTGCTGTGACACAAGCATGGGTTAAGTATTTTATTCTGAAGGACCAGAGTTTGGCTATTATAGTGGAAATTATTCTTATGTGTTACAGGGACACAGATGTGAAAATAATTCTGTCTTTTGCAATTCTTGACAGGAAACATTTACACATGGTCCAATGAGGGGTTTATTCCATTATTCTGTTATTCCATCTCAGTGTTGTTTTCAACACAATTTAAAACTTTAGCATGAG
This sequence comes from Amblyraja radiata, assembly GCF_010909765.2. Taxonomy (NCBI): domain Eukaryota; kingdom Metazoa; phylum Chordata; class Chondrichthyes; order Rajiformes; family Rajidae; genus Amblyraja; species Amblyraja radiata. The sequence continues at coordinate 17,323,201 of NC_045972.1, read as the reverse complement.
AACTCTGAGGTTCAATTGCTGATAAATAGGAAATTCCATTAATGCATTTTACCCAAATATGCTATATGCTATGATAAATTTCCATTACCTTCTGACGGCCCCACTCCCCCAAGTACTGTACATTATCATAGACTGCAGAAGTGCCAATTGATTAACCACACCCTTTAAAAACCCTCTTGCTGTTAATATTACGACATAAAAACATTCTAAGTTGCCTGTGAGAATCCCATAATTTTCCAAAGCCTCAAAATATGACAAGTCCAATGTGTGTTAGTATATCCTACAGCTAGAAGAGCCAACTTGAGTTTAACATTTGACACAGCAGGACACAATTGACACACAAAAAAAACATTGAAACACTGGTCCCACCTATGTTATCCATATACTCGCCCAAATGTTTTTTAAACATTGTGACAGTACCTGCCTCAACTAGTCCTCTGGCAGCTCGTTCCATATTCCTATCACCCTTTGTGAAAAAAGTTGCCACTCAGGTTCCTATTAAATCTTGCCCCCCTCATGTTAAACATGCATCGTGACTGAAAGGTTGTCCGGTAATGAAGTCCAGAAGCTAGTTACAGGTGGAGATAACAAGGCCAAGTTTAGAGATAAGCTTTCAAAAAGGAACTGCAGATGCTGGAATATCGAATGTACACAAAATTGCTGGTGAAACTCAGCGGGTGCAGCAGCATCTATGGAGCGAAGGAAATAGGCGACGTTTCGGGCCGAAACCCTTCTTCAGATTGATGGGGGGTGGGGGGGGGGTGGAGAAGGAAGGAAAAGGGGAGGAGGAGGAGGAGCCCGAGGGCAGGCGGATGGGAGGGTGGGAGGAGACAGCTAGAGGGTTAAGGAAGGGGAGGAGACAGCAAGGGCTAGCAAAATTGGGAGAATTCAATGATAATGCCATCCGGACGCAAGGTCCCCAGACGGAATATGAGGTGCTGTTCCTCCAATTTCCACTGTTCCTCACTCTGGCAATGGAGGAGACCCAGGACAGAGAGGTCGGATTGGGAATGGGAGGGGGAGTTGAAGTGCTGAGCCACCGGGAGTTCAGGTAGGTTATTGCGGACTGAGCGGAGGTGTTCGGCGAAATGATCGCCCAACCTACGCTTAGTCTCCCCGATGTAAATCAGCTGACATCTAGAGCAGCGGATGCAGTAGATGAGGTTGGAGGAGATACAGGTGAACCTTTGTCGCACCTGGAACGACTGCTTGGGTCCTTGAATGCAACCGCAAGAAATGCAACACCTGTCCCTTCACCTCCCCCCTCGACTCCATTCAAGGACCCAAGCAGTCGTTCCAGGTGCGACAAAGGTTCACCTGTATCTCCTCCAACCTCATCCACTGCATCCGCTGCTCTAGATGTCAGCTGATTTACATCGGGGGAGACTAAGTGGAGGTTGGGCGATCGTTTCGCCGAACACCTCCGCTCAGTCCGCAATAACCTACCTGAACTCCCGGTGGCTCATCACTTCAACTCCCCCTCCCATTCCCAATCCGACCTCTCTGTCCTGGGTCTCCTCCATTGCCAGAGTGAGCAACAGCGGAAATTGGAGGAACAGCACCTCATATTCCGTCTGGGGACCTTGCGTCCGGATGGCATTAACATTGAATTCTCCCAATTTTGCTAGCCCTTGCTGTCTCCTCCCCTTCCTTAACCCTCTAGCTGTCTCCTCCCACCCTCCCATCCGCCCGCCCTCGGGCTCCTCCTCCTCCTCCTCCTCCCCTTTTCCTTCCTTCTCCCCCCCCCCACCCCCCATCAGTCTGAAGAAGGGTTTCGGCCCGAAACGTCGCCTATTTCCTTCACTCCATAGATGCTGCTGCACCCGCTGAGTTTCACCAGCAATTTTGTGTACCTTAGAGATAAGCTTCTTTGGTTTTGTGGCCTTTTAAATTCTCACCCATCAAACAACCAAACCCAACATTGGAACATTGTAGCCAGGTCGTGGATTAGACCTATTTATTACTTTGTCCTTCCCTTAAGTGCCCACCATCTGTTTGGACGCCAACTTTGTTAACCATATTATCTTTTGGACAGGGACTGGGTCAATAGATACCTGTGAAAAAAATCTACTATCTACTGTGGTCTTGTTTTCTGTGCCTATCCACATCCCATCTATCTCCCATATCTCCCCACACCCTAACTATGTAACCCATTCCCATTGATATCATTTTTGTATGTGTAATCATCAGACATACTTATTCCTCTTCCTCCAAAGACAGTGATCAATCCTTGGACCAAAATAAACACAATTACTGGAAGAACTCAGCAGCGAGGTAGCATTGTGGTGGCGGAATTGTTGGCACTTCAGACAATTGTTGACAATTCTGTGTCACAACCTTCTTTTCCCCCCCATAAAGGCTGCTTTAACTTAGTTACTCCAGCAATTTGTTTTCATTGTAATTTCTAGCATCCGTAGTTCCTCATGTCTCAATTTTACGACATATGCTTGGAATCAGTTCCTTCTAATTCTGAGCTCTCACCCACAGTATCTCATAACTCAACCAGTGTATTTTTACCCGGTATCTCTTGCAAGAGACTCATTACTGTTTGAGCCTTGGCAAAGGGACAGATGTGCTGCAGCTGCTGTGGCACTTACACTTTCTGTCTTCCTGTCTGAGCAGTTGCAGTTGGAGTACCACGTGTTTATGCAGTACGTGAGTACCGCTCCACCGTGCCCCTGTAGAAAGTCCTGAGGATGTTGGTGGGGAGTGAGGCCTGTTTGAGTTTCCTCAGGAAGTGCAGTCGCTGATGGGCCCGTTTGACAATCCCAGTGTTGTTCCTGGACCAGGTGAGACTGTCTGTAATTTGCACTCTGAGGAACTTAATACTCTCCACTCTCTCCACTGTGGTGCCACTGATGTTGAGGGGTGTGTGTTTTGGCTGCGCCCTCCTGAAGTCGATAACCATCTCCTTTGTTTTGTCGACATTTAATGCTAGATTGTTGTTGCCGCACCAGTCCATTAGTTGTTTTACTTCCTCCCTGTACATTGATTCGTCATCTCCGCTGATCAGTCCCACCACTGTTGTGTCATCCGCAAATGTTATGATCTTATTGTCCCTGAATCTGGCAGCACAGTCATGTGTGAGCAGTGTGAACAACAGCGGGCTGAGCACACAGCCTTGAGGGGAGCCGGTGCTCAGCATGATCGAGCCTGAAGTGTTCTTGCCAACACGGACTGACTGCGGTCTCTCTGTCAGAAAGTCCAAGATCCAGTGACACAGGGTGGTGTTGAGGCCCAGCAGGGTTAGTTTCTCCACAAGTCTCTGTGGGATGATGGTATTAAAAGCTGAGCTGAAGTCAATGTACAGGATTCTGGCGTAGGTGTTTTTGTTTTCCAGACATGAGTTAGTACCGTGTGCAGCGTGGTAGAGATGGCATCTTCTGTAGAACGGTTGGGGCGATAGGCAAACTGGAGGGGGTCTAACGATGAGGGGAGGCTGGCAGTAATGTGAGGTTTCACCAGGCGTTCAAAGCATTTCATTATTATTGGGGTCAGGGCGACAGGGCGGTAGTCATTTAAGCAGGCAACAACTGGTTTCTTTGCTATTGGGATTATTGTGGAAGTTTTGAGACATGTGGGGACAATGGCTTGACTAAGGGAGATGTTGAAGATGTCTGTTAGCACATCTGCTAACTCTTCAGCACATTCCTTGAGCACACGTCCTGGGATGTTGTCGGGTCTGACTGCTTTCCATGGGTTGACCTTAGATAGGATTCTCCGTGTGTCCGTTGAGTCTATGGTCAGGACTGGCTGGTCGGTTTGTAAGCAGGGGCTGGCTCTCTCCTTGGGTGTGGTGTTTGCTGCATCAAAACGTGCAAAGAAGTTATTCAGTTTATCTGGGAGAGAAGTGTCGGTGTCAGTTACCTGCTGCCTTGCCTTGTACCCCGTCAGTGTTTGGATTCCCTTCCACATCCTCCTGGTGTCTCCTGTGTCACAGAGGTGTCCCTGGATTTTCCCTGCATAGGCACGTTTCGCTGCCCTGATTCCTTTTTCCAGTGCAGTCCTGGTAGATCGAAGAGCGTCTGTGTTACCGGCTCTGTAGGCTGCGTCACGGGCCCTCAGCAGCGAGCGCACCTCTGCTGTCATCCATGGCTTTTCATTTCCACAGTATCTCATAACTCAACCAGTGTATTTTTACCCGGTATCTCTTGCAAGAGACTCTCATTACTGTTTGAGCCTTGGCAAAGGGACAGATGTGCTGCAGCTGCTGTGGCACTTACACTTTCAGGATAGTGATCAAGTGTGCAAATAGACAATAGACAATAGACAATAGGTGCAGGAGTAGGCCATTTGGCCCATCGAGCCAGCACCGCCTTTCAATGTGATCATGGCTGATCATCCCCAATCAGCACCCCGTTCCTGCCTTCTCCCCATATCCCCTGACTCCACTATTTTTAAGATCTTTATCTTGCTCTTGAAAGCATCCAGCGAACCAGCCTCCAAGGCAGAGAATTCCACAGACTCACCACTCTCTGTGAGAAAAAGTGTTTCCTCGTCTCCGTTCTAAATGTCTTACTCCTTATTCTTAAACTGTGGCCCCTGGTTTTGGACTCCCCCAACATCGGGAACATGTTTCCTGCCTCTAGCGTGTCCAAGCCCTTAACAATCTTATATGTTTCAATGAGATGCGCTCTCATCCTTCTAAACGCTGGTCTGATTACCTGGGCTACTCATGCTACAGCTCCTACAGTTATCTCATCAAGTCCAGCCAGCTACTTGGCAAGAAATCTTCCTGGTCTGTAGAAACGATTCACCTACAAAGTGTAAAAGCAGAACAGTTGGGAGTGGAAGTATTCTACCCCAACTGCATTATTCTGCCTGGAAGAACTGAAGTCGTGATTCAAAACAGATTTTTTTAAAATCATTAAAATAATTGGAACATTTGACATTAATCTACAGCCAAATGGAATATATTGGACTGATTGGACCGTGTTTTCAGTGTACAATATTAATCTCTATAGCATGACACATTCAAAAACAGATCCTAGTCCCACTGTTTAATATTAGCTCTGCGAATCAGAGAGCAACTAAGTGAATGTACGTAGAGGGTACCTACAAGTAAGACAATGAAAGCCAAAATATATTTAGCTGACCAACAGTTCTCAAGGAGGATCAAAATCCTCCAAATAAATTTTCCTCTAATTGTAATCATAAATAACAAACAGTTAACAATCATAAGCCATGAAGTGCTTCGAAGGATCACTGTCAATGATACAAGACTTGATTTGAAAAAGAGTTGCATTTTTTTGATTGCTCCAAGGAATTATAAACTGTTTAGTGCCAACTCGCAGAACGGCTTGGAAAATATTATGGAAAAGCTAGGATTCATACAATGTGGCGCTCTTAACTCGCTGCCCTGTGCTCCGTGTGCAAGATACGCTGAGGTGGGGAATTCAATCCTTTCAAACCGAACAAGGTGTGTTTTCTGCCATTGATTTATTTCAAAATAAAACATCTTACCTGCAATAAATAAATGTGTGCTCCTTTTATTGCCCACTCAATATCTCTCGGGGTTCTGTACATTTTTTGCACCTGGTATATAAAAACATACAAAATCCACATGAATTTTCACCAAATGAATCTCTGAGATGTATTTAGACACAGGAAACTGCAGATGCTGAAATCTTGAGCAAAAATGCATAGTGCTAGAGAAACTCAGCGGGTCCGACAGCACCTGTGGAAGGAATGGATAGAGAACTATGGACAGATCGGCACCCTTCATCTTCGATTTCCCCATCTGAAGAAGGGTCCTGAAACATTATCGGTCCATTCCCTCCACAGGTACTGCCTGACCTGCTGAGTTCCTCCAACACTATGCTTTGGAGAGAGTGCAGAAGATATTCATAAGGAGATGATGGACAAATTTGGATTGTTTTTTCTGGAGCGCCAGGAGCAGAGGGCAAACCTGATATCAGCATCGAACATTATGAGAGACAGAGATAGATTAAACCTTTTCTCAAGGTTTACATGGCAAAGACTAGAGGACGTAGCTTTTAGGTGGAAAGTTTAAAAGAGATGGCTGAGAAAGTTTTTTGAACAGGAGAGCGGTAAGTGCCTGGAAAATGCTGCCAATGGTGATGGAGGCAGCAGATATGATAGTGGTGTTTAAGAGGCTTTTAGATAAGTATATGATTGTGTCGGCAATGAAGAGATACAGAGTAGGGGTAGGCAGAGGGGATTTGTTTCATTTGGCATCATGTTTGGCAAAGACATCATGAGTCGAAATGCCTGTTCCTGTGCTGTACTGTTGTATGGTCACTGTTCTTCCCGATGGGAACAGCGAGATGAAGGCTTGGCCAGGATGGTGAGGGTCTTTGACGATAGTAGTTGCCTTGTTGAGGCAGTGCAACCTGTAAATCTGTGATGGACTAGGTGACATCCACCACCTTCTGAAGCCTCCTTCATTTGTGAACGTTAGAATTACCAAACCAGACTGTGATGTCACCAGTCAGTATGCCCTCAAATCAAATCAAATCAAATCAAATCAACCTTTATTGTCATCTTGCAAAGCAACAGTTGTACAGTGCAAAATGAGAAGACGTTTCCCAGGGAATACCGGAGCATCGCACATGAAACTTAAACATTTCACACATAATAACAATAAAAAACAATCTAGTCCCTGATGAAACAGTATAAATAGTTAAAAGCAGGTAAAACAGCACCATTAAAATACTGTAAACCAATCATTAAGATGTCCAGGGCAGCTGATTTGAGTGGCCAGTGCCAGAGTTATTAAAATGTCAGTGCAAAGCCGCAGAATCAGGTGACTGTGAGTACAAAGTGACTGTTTAGCAGCCTCACAACCTGTGGCTGGAAGCTGTTTAGCAGTCTTGTAGTCCGGGTTTTGATGCTACGGTATCTCTTGCCTGATGGCAGGAGATCCAGGTGTATGTGGAGGGGGTGCAGTTTGTCCTTAGCTATTCTCAGAGCTTTTTTCAGACAGCGGCTCTGGAACAGTTCTTGTACCGAGGGTAGGGAGACGCCAATGATCCTCTCTGCTCCCCTCACTACCCTCTGCAGAGCCTTCCTGTCTGAGCAGTTGCAGTTGGAGTACGTGAGTACCGACTCCACCGTACCCCTGTAGAAAGTCTTGAGGATGTTGGTGGGGAGTGAGGCCTGTTTGAGTTTCCTCAGGAAGTGCAGTCGCTGATGGGCCCGTTTGACAATCCCAGTGGTGTTCCTGGACCAGGTGAGACTGTCTGTAATTTGCACTCCGAGGAACTTAATACTCTCCACTCTCTCCACTGTGGTGCCACTGATGTTGAGGGGTGTGTGTTTTGGCTGCGCCCTCCTGAAGTCGATAACCATCTCCTTTGTTTTGTCGACATTTAATGCTAGATTGTTGTTGCCGCACCAGTCCACTAGTTGTTTTACTTCCTCCCTGTACATTGGTTCGTCATCTCCGCTGATCAGTCCCACCACTGTTGTGTCATCCGCAAATGTTATGATCTTATTGTCCCTGAATCTGGCAGCACAGTCATGTGTGAGCAGTGTGAACAACAGCGGGCTGAGCACACAGCCTTGAGGGGAGCTGGTGCTCAGCGTGATCGAGCCTGAGGTGTTCTTGCCAACACGGACTGACTGCGTCAGAAAGTCCAAGATCCAGTGACACAGGGTGGTATTGAGGCCCAGCAGGGTTAGTTTCTCCACAAGTCTCTGTGGGATGATGGTATTAAAAGCTGAGCTGAAGTCAATGTACAGGATTCTGGCGTAGGTGTTTTTGTTTTCCAGATGAGTGAGTACCGTGTGCAGCGTGGTAGAGATGGCATCTTCTGTAGAACGGTTGGGGCGATAGGCAAACTGGAGGGGGTCTAACGATGAGGGGAGGCTGGCAGTAATGTGAGGTTTCACCAGGCGTTCAAAGCATTTCATTATTATTGGGGTCAGGGCGACAGGCCGGTAGTCATTTAGGCAGGCAACAACTGGTTTCTTTGCTATTGGGATTATTGTGGAAGTTTTGAGACATGTGGGGACAATGGCTTGACTAAGGGAGATGTTGAAGATGTCTGTTAGCACATCTGCTAACTCTTCAGCACATTCCTTGAGCACATGTCCTGGGATGTTGTCGGGTCCGACTGCTTTCCACGGGTTGACCTTAGACAGGATTCTCCGTGTGTCCATTGAGTCTATGGTCAGGACTGGCTGGTCGGTTTGTAAGCAGGGGCTGGCTCTCCCCTTGGGTGTGGTGTTTGCTGCATCAAAACGTGCAAAGACGTTATTCAGTTTATCTGGAAGAGAAGTGTCGGTGTCAGTTACCTGCTGCCTTGCCTTGTACCCTGTCAGTGTTTGGATTCCCTTCCACATCCTCCTGGTGTCTCCTGTGTCACAGAGGTGTCCCTGGATTTTCCCTGCATAGGCACGTTTCGCTGCCCTGATTCCTTTTTCCAGTGCAGTCCTGGTAGATCGAAGAGCGGCTGTGTTACCGGCTCTGTAGGCTGCATCACGAGCCCTCAGCAGCGAGCGCAGCTCTGCTGTCATCCATGGCTTTTCGTTTCCACGTGCAGTGAAGGTTTTAATGACAGTGACATCCTCGGTGCACTTGGCAATGTAGCTGGTTACAGTCTCTGCGTACTCCTCGATGTTGATGTGGTCATCATAGGATGCAGCTGTCCTGAACACATCCCAGTCAGTGTGCAGGAAGCAATCCTGCAGTGCTGAGGCTGCTCCCTCTGGCCAGACCCTGGTGTGTTTTCTCTCCGCTCTGACTTGTTTTTGCAGTGGTCTGTAGGCTGGTGTTAAAAACACTGAAATGTGGTCAGAGTGGCCCAGGTGAGGGCGTGGGGTTGCCTTATAGGCCTCTGGGGTTGCCTTATAGGCCTCTGGTGTGTTGGTGTAAACCAAGTCCAAGATGTTCTCTCCCCTGGTCTCAAAATCCACATATTGTTTGAATTTTGGGAGCACAGTCTTAAGGCTGGTGCGATTAAAATCCCCAGCCACCACAATAAAGCTGTCAGGATATTTGGTCAGGAACTCACTGACGGTGTCATGCAGGGCTCCCAGTGCTTCGTTGGCCTTAGAATTTGCATTAGCACAGTACACCTGTAGAAATTCAATGAGAGTGTCCCGGAGACATGCCGAATCACGCTCCAGGAAGTTGAGCCCTGGAGCGTTAACTACTGCTCCTTTGTCCTACCACTTGTGTATTTACCTTTGGTCTATTATTTCCAAATTCCTTCCCAAGCAAACACAATGTAGAAATATGCAACTTAAACTGTCGTCTGGTTTGGCCAAATGATCGATGTCACTGCTTATGACTAAATCATAATTAATGGAAGCTAATTGTCTAAAATTATGAGAGGCATGGATTGAGTAGATAGTTAGAGTCGGAGAAAGTCAAAATGTCAAATATTAGAGGATATAGTTTTAAAATGAGATGTGAAAACATTAAAGAAGATGTGCAAAGAGAGTGGTAAGTGCATGGATGCATGGCGAGGGGAGGTGGTACAAATAGATACAAATGGAGTATTTAATTGGTGGTTAGACAGGCACGAGCAGGCAAAGTATAGCAAGATGGGGACCATGTTCAGGCAGATGAGATTAGTTTGATTGGCAAACATGGCGGGCAAAAGTGCCCGTTCATGTGTCGCACTGGTTCTATGTTCTCTGTTAACGAATTCTAAATATTCTGTGTGCAACAGTACAAACCTGAAAGGCCACTTGTCCTAATCTTAGAATCATATTCTCTGCCAGGCAGCATTTTGAAGCATCTGAAACTAGAGTGTATTCAACCATAACTCCACCTTCATCTGCAATTACGAAAAGACTCTGGTAAGTGTTGTGAAGAATAGTTCTCGTTATCTCATTTTAATTCAGGTTCAAGCTTCGGTTCCACTGTTTATTCGTTTTGTTGGGAAGGGGCAAAGTTGGGAGTGTTTTGCAGGGGTTTGGATGTGTCCTTGTGGTGAAGCGGGGCTGAGATGGGAGAGACAAAGGCTGATTGCAAGGAGCTTTAGTGTGATTTAGTTAGCAGCTAGAGATTAAGTGTGGATCATAGTGTGCGATTCAGGGGTGACATGCAGTTCAGTTTTGAAAGTGATCGCAATGGAGTGAGAAGTAAATGTGGGAGAAGTCATGGGAGATTGTGATGGTCTGAGGTTTATCACAGGGGAATTATGGCTCATTGCTAACAGGTGTGCTAATTGCTCATGTGGTTGTTACTTTAGTAGATTTTGTGTGAGGGATGATTTACAGAGAGAGCTTGTTGGGGATGAAGTTTAGCAGTGACATGTCTTGCTGTGATGCCTGAATTGTATCTTTGTTAAATTGGGACTTTATTGTTCCCATAGGGCTTTGGGTTTAGGTTTGACGTTTTTAGCTTTTTAAATTCCACCAACTGAGCTCCCCTCCCCCGCACCCCCTCTCCCGAACTTTTACCAAACAACTGCCGCTGGTTTGCTACCACCGTGGACAGCACGGTGGAGTTGCTGCCTCACAGCGCTTGCAGCGCCGGAGACACGGGTTCGATCCCAACTACGGGTGCTGTCTGTACGGAGTTTGTACGTTCTCCCAGTGACCGCGTGGGTTTTCTCTGAGATCTTCGGTTTCCCCCCCACACTCCAAAATTTGTACAGGTGTGTACGTTAATTGGCTTGGAGTATGTGTAAATTGTCCCCAGTGTGTGCAAGCTAGTGTTAATGTGCGTGACTCGCTGGTCGGTGCGGACTCGGTCGGCCGAAGGGCTTGTTTCCGCGCTGTATCTCTAAACTAAACTAAACACTTACCTGCTTGCCGGACAAGCATCTGCTTTGTTCCCACTTCCTTTTTGAGAATGTGACACTGGCCTTTCAAGTTGCATGAGAGGGTGATGGTGTCAGGCTCAGCGTCGCCATGCACCACAGACTGGAACAAAGCACAAAAGTACAGGATTAATCTGTCCGCAATATGTCTCACTTTCAGATCTACTTCGGTAATCTCTTGCAGTCTGACCTAGGCAGGCTGTAATAAAGGGGCAATATGTAACACAGCATAATCTTTTCTTTTTTAGCCTTTTATACATTCAATTCTAAATAGCATTAGATAAAACACGTATACAACCCAGTGGTATGATCCCCTTCCCTCCCTCATCCTCCCTGCCCCCCCCCACCCCTGTCTCCCTTCCTTCACCAGTTGGTTAATCAGTTCTACAGTTTGTAATGATGTATCCCTCTTGGGATCACACTGTCCCTAGCCCACAGCCACGTTCAGCCTATATGGGAAATTCCCTGCCTGAGATCATCTTTTATCAACTCCGATTTGTCCTGGTTCTTTGTTGCGTGCAGATTCCTTTCCCGCCCCCCCTTTGTCCCCCTATAATCTGTCTGAAGAAGCATCCTAATCCAAAATATCACCTATCCATTTTCTCCACAGATGCTTCCAAAACCATGGAACCTACCCACCATTCTCTTCATGAACAATGTCCTGTTTCTGCAATGCATGCAAAGTGCATAGCTGTTCCTCAACAAGACTATTTTGAGAACAGCTTCCTGGATCTTGGATCCAAATTAGAAAAAAAAAGCTGCAGGCATGTGGAAAAAACACTTGCTATTTCCCCTCCAAGTTGGACATTATCCTGACTTGGAAAATGTCATAATTCCCTTCATCTGTCTAGATGAAGGATCCTGACCTATCATGTTGACTGTCCATTCCCCCTCCCTCTGCTCCACAGATGCTGCTCAACCCGAGGAGTTCCTCCAGATTGTTCTTTCATTCATCATTGCTGAATCTAAATTGCATGGTCTATGGCTGACAAACGGGCCATTCAGTCCAATGACCTCCATGATAGCACTTATAATTTACTTGAACCTTTAGTCTTGCTTCATTTAAATCTATCAGTGTAGTCCTTTGTCCATTCTCCTGCGATGTTTATCGAGCCAATATGTCAATACTATCTGCTTCAATATTCTCTGTGGTAGCGAGTTCTGCATTCTCACCACTATTTGGGTAAAGCAGTATTTTCTGAATTCCCTACTGGATTTCTTGATGACTATTTTATATCCATGTTATGCTCTTCCTCACAAATGTGCACTCATAATTATAACAATCTCTGTTTGGTCACCCTGTTCTCAAGTGAAGGGTGCAAAGAGACCCTCAGACCTGGAACTTCTTTCCTGCAGTGCTGTGGGAATACCTTTAGCAGAAGCACAGCAATGGTTCATAAGGGTGGTTCACTGCCATTTTCTCAAGGACAATTAGGGATGTATAGTAAATGCTCGTCTTGCCAGTGATGTCCACATCCCAAAAAGTTACAGAAAATAAGAATATAAAACAAACCGATACATGGATCTTAAGTTCATAAAGAATAGGAGTAGAATTAGGCCATTCGGCCCATCAAGTCTACTCTGCCATTCTTCCTCCTAATCCCGTTCTTCTGCCTTCTCCCCATAACCACTAACACCTGTACTAATCAAGAATCCATTTATCTATGCCTTAAAAATATCCACTGACTGCCTCCACAACCTTCTGTGGCAAAGAATTCCACAGATTCACCACCCTCTGACTAAAGAAATTTCTCATCTCCTTCCTAAAAGAACGTCCTTTAATTCTGAGGTTCTGACCTCTAGTCCTAGACTCTCTCACTAGTGGAAACATCCTCTCCAAATCCATTCTATCCAAGCCTTTCACTATTCTGTATGTTTCAATGAGGTCCCCCCTCATTCTTCTAAACTCCAACGGGTACAGGCGAAGTGCTGACAAATGCTCATGAGAAGCTAACCTACTCATTCCTGGGATAATTCTTGTAAACCTCCTGTGGACCCTCTCCACATAGAAGATAGTGTGTATGCAGTTATATGCAAGAGATGGTAGGTGAACAATGTGGTTTGAGTTTGCGGGTATGAGAGAAGGACAAGAAAATGGGATTTGGAAAATAAGAACAGAAGAATATACGAAACGGGAGCAAATAAAATTAATTTGACCCTTCAAATGTCCTACTCCATCCAATATGATCATGGCTGATCTAATCTCAGCTTCAACAACACTTTTCCAAAGGCCAATTCAATAAAGATCATCGATTCATCTATTTAATTTGATCATTGTACTGACTATTATAATTGTGTTTTAATAAGGTCTCCATCTCTGCTGCTGTGGGACGACAGTGTTGTTGCTGAATGTTTCCCTTCTTGCGGGCATTTAGATTTAGGGGGCAGAATAACCAGAATAAGGGGCCCAATTACTTAAGGAAGAGATTGGGATGATTTTTTTTCTCTCTCAGAGTGTTGTGACTCTTTGGAATATTCCATCACAGAGAGCTACAGAGGGGAAGTCTTTGAATTCCAGGTGAAGATTAACAGACATTGAAACCACCAGGGAATTGGGGAGAGGGGTAGGAGAGCAGTCAAGTTTTGTTGAGGCTGGAATGAGATCAGCCATGATCATACTAAATGGAGCAGCACATTTTGAGTTAGCTGCTCCTATTTTGTATATTCTTATTTTCCAAAGGCCGAATCATTAAAGGTCATCTATTGGTCATTGTACTGAATATTACAATTATACAGACAACTTCTTTCCAAATCAATATTTCATTAATTTGTGAATTGAATTCAAGTTATTAACAGGAATTCAATAAAGAACTTGACTTTATTTATAGATTACTTAAAGGATAGAAATTAAACCACAAATAAATCCCCTGAAGAAAATATTGATATATTGATATTAGCAAATTGCTTCCTCCACCTTATGAGGCACCTTCCATTCACTTCAGCAGTAAAATCCATCTTTCATTTCCTATTTTATGAATTAATTATTGTTTTTCTCCAGTGACGAGAACCACAAGAGGCTGATCAGCTTCCCAGTTATTCCACTATCCTCCTACATCAGATTTGCTCTGAAATTAAAGTCCATTTATCTTCCTTGATGTCCTTTCCCTTTGCCAAGATCTAACAATCCTAACGCCAGAAAGTGCCATTGGATCGGCTTCCTCTCGGGATAGCATCTTTTCAACCTTCATTTGCCTCAAAAGGCAGGTAGGAATTGCTCATCTTTCTATGTTCCAGTTTACTTTTGGAATTGAGTCCAAACTGCAAAATTTGAAAATGTTGATTGTAGTCCTCTATTGAAATGTTATTCAATTGTAGTAAATGGAAGTCAATTTTAAGAAGGAACATGCAACAAGCAGCCACTGCCATACAACAAGCTTAATTTCCTTCAGATGCTTGTCCTGTCCACTTTCCATTTACTATGAGTTTCTGTCTCCATTAATAGTCCTTTTTCTATTCTGACTTTTTTGAATTCTTCTACAGAATGGCTGTCTCTCTCCTGATTCCCCCATTTGTTCATGGCTGATCTCTTTTTCCCTATCAACCCCATTCTCCTGCCTTCTCCCCAAAACCTTTGACACCCTTACTAATCAAGAACCTATTGTCCACTGTCAGCGTGAGGCCACATGCAAATTGGTGGAACAGCACCTCATATTTCTCTTGGACAGCTTACAACCCAGTGTTATGAATGATGATTCCCCCCTTCTCACACCCTAGAGGTTTTACTGGTCCCATTCTTTGTATCCTTGTATTCCATTTGTTATCACCTCTTCCCCAGCCAACAATGGGTCATTATGAGATCCACCCTTCCTTGGTCATCGGTTGCTGGCCATGCTTTGTTCTAGCTTTTCATACCTCCAGTTCCCTCCCCTCTCCTTTCAGTCTGAAGAAGGGTCCTGACCCGAAACATCACCTATCCTTTTTCTCCAAAGATGCTGCCTGACCCATTGAGTTACTCCAGCACTTTGTGTCTATCTTCGGTATAAACCTACATCTGTAGTTCCTTTCCACACAAGAACCTATCAATCTCTGCTTTAAAAATACCCAATGACTTGGCCTCCACTGCTGTCTGTACCAATCCACCTCCTCCTGGTTTTCAATGGCATTGTTCTCACTAAGTTCCCCACCATCAACATACAGGGGTCACCATTAACCAGAATTGAATCAACCACATAAATACTGTTTATCCACAAAAAATGCAGAAACTTCCAGTGTGCAGAAACATGCAGTTAAAGACAAACATCCAAAGTTCATTTTCTGAGTAATATCACGTTGTCACCAGCTTCAAAAAAAGGTCTCTGTACTGTCCAACTCACAACTGGCGAGCAGCATGGAACTTTCAACAGGGAAATTAAGTTCAAGTCTAAGAATCCAGTTATCAAGATGCTGATTAATTGTGGGCCATCATTGTCACTAACATTGAATATCAACCATGATTACAAATACTCTTACTTTGCATGTTCATTGTTGTTGGAAATTTAACAAACTTTAAAAGTCTTTAAGTCATAAAGTCATACAGCACTGAGACTGGCCCTTCAGCCCAATTCATCCATGCTGACCAAGATGCCACATTCAAGCTAGTTCAATTTGACCATGTTTTCTCCATATCCCTGTCAACCTTTCCTGTCTATGTACCTGTCCAAGTGTCTTTTAAATGCTGTCATAGTATCTGCTTTAACTACCTCCTCTGCAGCACGATCCACATACCCACCACGTTTTTTGTTTTTAACTTTCCCTTTCTGCTTCATATTTCTATCAATATTTTTTCATTCAATTTCTTTTAATTCCTCTATTTGATGTACATTGAATCCAGAGGCCTTTTGTGCTGTAACTATTCTTTGATTCCATGACTCAGCATGTAATGTACAGAGCTATCTTGATGTTGGCACCAAGGTTTACTGAGAGATAAGCAAATACTGTGTAGGAAAGAACTGCAGATGCTGATTTAAATCGAAGATAGACACAAAATGCTGGAGTTAAGGGCCTGTCCCACTTGGGCATCATTTACGCGTCATGACGCACGAGTGATGACGCGCACGTGATGCGCGGCGACGTAGGCAGTGACGCGTGGTTGCGCGCGGCACCCCGGGATTTTGGGATTCACAAAATCTTCACGCATCACCTGCATGACGCGCAAATGATGCAGGCAGCATCTCTACAGAGAAGGAATGGGTGACGTTTCGGGTCGAGACCCTTCTTCAGCTGAGCAAATACTCTTTGACTTGATTTTTTCACTCACATTGATGTTTTGGTTTACCTGCTGGGTTATTACTAGCTCAATGCAATTTGTTACACACAATATTTAAAGCCAAACTCCAGGGCAGTTCCAGATAACAATGGATATAATTATATGGTCCGCTGCAACAATTTAAGATGTAATATATTTATGATTTTGTTTATGTATGCAAAAATATATAAAAGTGTGTTAAGAAAGGGTGATAAATAATGAGGAATAGGTGTATATTTTAGAAACAAAGTTGTATAATCTCACCTCGCCTAGACCATAGTTTGCATTGATTACCATTCTGCCCAAATGTCCCGTCACGGGATCGCACGTAAACAACACACCTGTAACATTGTTAACAGATACATCTTTAGAGTTAAACATTCTACTTGTTCAATTGTGTTCTACTTTTCACAGATGCCTTCTTATCCAATTTTAAAACTGCACTTCACTGTGCTGTGTGGAATATAATCACTTCCCCCACTCCCACCAAAAGCATTTACATGTTTCAAGATTATGACTTTCTATCGTAATGTAGAAACAAGGAGCTGCAGGTGCTGGTTTACACGAAAGGACCTAAAGTGCTGGAGTAAAACAGCAGGTCAGGCAGCGTCTCTGGAGAACATGAATAAGTGACATTTCGGGTCAGAACCCCTCCTCAAACTCTTACATTCACTGTAGAATAGAAGTCTGAAGAAGAGGTCCGACCCAAAACATCTCCGATCCATGTTTTCCAGAGATGCTGCTTGACCTGCTGAATTACTCTAGTACTTTGTGACCTTTTATCCCACGGCTATAGACATATTTATTTCCTCACACAGTGTTTTCTGGTTGGATTTGAAAAGTAAAGAAGTCGTGTTAAAACTTCAGCGTTATCAATGTATTGATTCAGGGTAGTAAAGGGCCTGTCCCACTTAGCCTATCATTTAGGCAACTACAGGCGACTAGGCCACATAGTCGCCGGGGTGTCACCTGTATGATCGTGAGTAGGCTCCTCAGTCGCCCAAAGAGTCATAGCGTCTTTCTAGTCACCGCTGGATTCACAACATGCTTAAAAATTTTCGGCAGCAGTCGGAGACAGTGGGTTGACGCCAATGAGCGTAGCTTGACTTCTCCTGACGTAGGTGCTGTCGTAGGTTATCGGCAGGTGATGTAGGTTGTCGCCGGTGCTGAATTCCATTGGTGACTGAATTCCATTGGTCGGTGAATTCCATTGGCAACTACCTACGTCAACCGGCGACAGGTACCGGCGACTGAATTATCTTCAAACAGGCCGTTCGGCCCAACTAGTACGCACCGTCCAGCGATCCCCACACATTAACACAATCATACACGCACTAGGGACAATTTACACTTATATCAAGCCACTTAACCTCTTTGGAATGTGTCAGGAAACCGAAGATCTAAAAATAACCCCACGCGATCACGGGGAGAACGTACAAACTCTGTACATACAGCACCCAGAGTTGGGATCGAACCCGGGTCTCCGGCACTGCAAACGCTGTAAGGCAGCAACTCTACCACTGCGCAACCGTGCCGCCCAACTTTTGTGCTTTCTACTCCGTGTGAGGTTAACTACAAATGGCACTATTTAAAGAAATGACAGAGAAGATTTGCCAAAATCTTGACTAAGTATTATCTCTGAATGTTGTGAGGAACAAAAATCCAGTTCATATATTACACTACAATTCACAAAGTCCTTCAATACACAAATTGAGTTGAGTTTAGTTTATTGTCACCTGTAGTGAGGTACAGTGAAAAGGTTTTGTTGCATGCTAACCAGTCAGCGGAAAGACAATACATGATTACAATCAAGCCATTCACACTGTACAGATACATGATAAAGGGAAATAACATGAATAACGCTTAGTGCAAGATAAAGTCCACCAAAAGTCCGATCAAAGATAGGCCAAGGGTCTCCAATGAGGTAGATTGTTGCTCAGGGCTGCTCTCTAGTTGTAGGATAGTTAGGCCATAACATTTAATAGATTGTTTATCTCTCCCAGTCATATTGCACTTCTGTTTTATATCTATTGGCTAAGTCTGGGGAGGACGCCCCTCACACTAGGGAAGGGATATCACACAGGGAGCCACATGGGTGGCAAAGGGGTTTTCTGTAAAGATAGGTGTAAACACTTTGGAAAATGTGCAGGTATATATTGGCTAGACAAGTTAATGACAATAGTTGCACATAAATGAATCAAATGGGTTTTTAACAACAACATAGTCAACACTGTTGAAACTAATGTTATATTGCTGATTCATTTAATACTTGAATTAAAATTCTACAGAGGAATTTGAACTCATCATATAAGATCAGTAATTTAGATCTTCGGCTTCTAGGCCAAACACTTATTCAGTACATAGAAACATAATGCTGGAGTAAATCAGCGGGACAGACAGCATTTCAGGATAGAAGGAATGGGTGACGTTTCGTGTCGCGATCCCTCTTCAGAATCTGAAGAATGGTCTCGACCTGAAACGTCACCCATTCCTTCTCTCCAGAGATGCTGCCTGACCCGCTAGTTTACTCCAGCATTTTGTGTCTATCTTCGGTGTAAACCAGCATCTGCAGATCTTTCTGACATTTATTCAGTACACTTCCACTCCACAAAAATTGTAGAATATATATATATATATCGCTTGCTTGAGTATTGCTTCTAGTTACTTTTCCTGAATAAAATTGACATCCTTACCCGCTGTCTGGGCTTCTACCATCTGCTGGATGACCACACCCATGTTAGATGGCACTGGTTGTCCTCTCTGCCTGCGATATTGCACGGCTTGGAAAGAGTAGAGAGAGGCCCAGCATTTTTGCACAGCATCACACACCTGGGGAAATAAAGCGCTGTAGTGTAGGCATCACATTTAAATAAAATCTAAGCAATACAAGCCATTAGTATTTTCAAATGTAAAATACACAGCTAAGATGATTTCTTGTTAAATTAAGAAAATGCAAAGAAGAACCATGGCTCTATATATTCTGTGTAATCACTAAGATAGTGTGTGACACGAGGAGATACAGCACAGAAACAAGGGCAGCTTGATTGAACGATGATATCGGTAATATTAAGTAACTCCTGCATTTCCTCCCCCCTCTCACCACCTTCCCCACCTTAATCGTCCTTCCAGGCCCACTGTTGCATTCTTGTATCCCTCTTGTTATCACACCTTCCCCAGCCAACACTAGAACATTATGAGGTCATCTGTCACTTGCCCTTATTTATTCTGGCAATTTTTCACCTCCCATTTATTTCCACCCCCCCCCCCCCACCCTACCTCACCCACCTCTGCTTTCAGTCTGAAGAAGGGTTCTTTTTCACCAGAGATGCTGCCTGACCCGCTGAATAACTCTTGCATTTTGTGTCTATTTTGGGGATAAACCAGCATCTGCAGTTCCTTCCTACACAGAACTAGGCTCTTTGGATTGCATTTACATTGTCCAAGCTGACCAATAACCACCCATTTACATTAATCTTTCATTATTTTCTCCACATTCTCATCAACTCCCCCAAATTCCACCTCTCACCTGCAAACTAGAGACAAATTTGAGTTGCAGGAGGAAATTAGGGCTTTTGTTGGGAAACTCAAGCAGCTGAAGAGAAAACGTGCAAACTCAACATAGTCAGCACCCGAGGTCAGGCTTGAACCTGGTTTACAGGCACACTGAGGCAGCAGGTCTTCTAATTGCACCACTGTGCCGTCCGCTGAATCTTTTCTCAAACTGAGCTACATGACCTAAACAGATAGATGACAGAAATACCGACTTTGAGGAAGATTTGGCCCTCTCAACAAAAGACCATTTAAGGCACATTTGGAGTATTGTGTACAGTTCTGGTCGCTGCACTGTAAGAAGGAAATTAAAACAATAGAGGGAGTGCAGAAAAGATTCACCAGGACATTGCCTGAAATGAAGGACTTGAGTATGGACTTGAGTATGAGAAGAGGGTAGATAGGCTGGGACATAGGAGACTGAAAAGTGACTTTACAGAGGTTTTGGCGGGACACATACAGGGTAGGCGGTCAGAGACTTTTTCCCAAGACAAAGTAGAGCTAGAGAGAAATGGTTTAACGTGGAGGGTGATGGGGGGGGGGGGGGGTAGTTGGTGGGGGGGGGGGTTGGTGGGGGGGGTTGGTGGGGTAGAGTCGGCAGGCCTGGGGATTTGAGGATGTGGTGGGGCTTCTATAGCTCGGTCAATCAGTTATGGTGAAGCTGTGTGATTAAGACTTAAAAACACATTTGATGCCTAAGGAAATTAGTGGGATGGGACCGCATTGATTAGAGTTCATTTGCTTTAAACCAGAAAAGGCTGCATTGTTGATTGAATTAAACAAAATTATGAGGAGTATAAATAGGATAGATATATTCTTCATATCAGTCACATCTATAAATGGTGATGTGCACCTTCTGGTGATGTACATTTAACTTAAGGGATAGGAAATTCAAGGGGTATTTTTTTACTGAGATGGTGCTTGGAATTTGAAAGTGGATCTATCCCAAGCATATTCATGCCAAGAGCATATTTTACTGATGTGCTGTTCAGCTATTAACTCAAAGCAGTTGAATACAAATGATCTTTTAAAGCATTATATTTTAAATGCCTTATTGTGACTCTGTTATATTAATCACTTAATCCAAACTATTAGCAAATTATAATCTTCTGGGCAGAGTTAATTTAATCACAGAATTTTCTATTATATCTTCTCACCTGTTCAAAGTCTTTCAATCCCAGTTCGGTGCTGAGCTGTCCAGCAGCAGAGGAATCTTCTGTGTCCTCCCCAATTGCACTAGATCTGACGGCTAATCTGTCTCCTGTTCCCAGCAAGTTCAACTCAGTTAGCTGATCATGGATGGCACTTTCTATCTCTGGAGTAAGTCTAGTTTTTCTAAACAATTCCACGCATCTGGGGAACATTGAAAGACAATTTATGTTCCATATAAATAAAGTTATTTACAATGCATTTCTCAGATGTTTAAGGGTTGCCTGATCTCTTTTTTTTTACATCTAGAGTAATTTACCATGTATTTGCAATTGTTCCAAAAGGTTCCCTCAACAGCTCAAACCTGCACATTCTTGAGGCACCAGAACCCATTCATGGCATTCTTTCATAACCCAAATTCTCATAGAAAGCTGTTAATCGCAAGGCATGGAGCAATCCTAGTTTAGAGTTTAGAGATACAGTATGGAAACGGGCTCTTCAGTTCACCGAGTCCATGCTGACCATCAATCACCTGTTCAAACCAGTTCGATGTTATCCCACTTTCTCGTTCACTTCCTACACACTAAGTTGAATTTACAGAGGCCACTTAACCTAGAAACCTGCATGTCCTTGGGATGTGGGTGTAAAGCAGAGCACCCGGAGGAAACTCACTCAGTCACGGGGAGAACATGCAAACTCCACACAGACAGCACCTGAGGTCAGGATTGTACCCCGGTCCCTGGTGCTGTGAGGCTTATTTAATAAGTATTCTGGAGCCAATATAATAATTTGCAGTTGAAAACTTCACATAAAAAGCATTTCAAACTCAAACAAGACAAAGTGTTGGAGTAACTCAGTAGGTCAGGGAGCATCTCTGGAGAACATGGATAAATTACATTTTAGATGGGGACCCTCTTCAGGCTCCAGAGATGCCGCCTGACCTGCTGAGTTACTTCAGCACTTTGTGTCATTTTTGGTAAATGAGCATCTGCAGTTCTTTGTGTCCACATTTCAAACTCAATTGGTTTTCACAGCTTTTACCCAGAATGAAACATTCCCTCCGCAGATGCTGCCTGGCCCACTGGGTTTCTCCAGCAGATAGTTTTTTTGCATACGATTCCAGCGTTAGCAGTCCCTTGATTCTCTAACAACTGATGACTGGTTACCCCCTCTTCATCCTCATTTGGCAACATCGTATGTGATCCCTGTCAGCTCCACATATCTCACTTACCCATCAAGTTTTGCATCTGACCTGAATTGGTATCCAGCTGCAAAATACCTCAATTCCGAAATTCTCATCCTTGTTTTAACTTTCATTTTGGTCTCCTTCAACATTTGTAATTTCCGACCCCAAGACCCTGACGACAGCATCGAACCTTGGCCTCCTACTCATTGATCAGAACTTGGGGGATTTTCCAGTGCTGATAAATTACTTTTAATTGAAATAATGTTGGCATTGCAGTTCATAAAATATTCCAGTTCGTCAAAACATTCTGAGAAATATGGATGCTATAAATATTTAGATTGTTTTTACCTTTCGCACAGTTCACAAAGATTTCCAGTTTTGCGAGTGCTATTGAAACAGAGAAAATCACAATTAAAATTTAGAAGTAGACAAAAATGCTGGAGAAACTCAGCGGGTGAGGCAGCATCTATGGAGCGAAGGAATAGGTGACGTTTAGAGTCAAGACCCTTCTTCAGACCCGAAACGTCACTTATTCCTTCTCTCCATAGATGCTGCCTCACCCGCTGAGTTTCTCCAGCATTTTGTCTACCTTCGATTTTTCCAGCATCTGCAGTTCTTTCTTAAACATAAAAATTTAGAAGGTGATTGGAGTTGGCACATAACACAATTGCTAATATGTTACTGGAAATTTATTTTAGTGCGGTATCAATAGAGCGTTGAGTATAAGGGCCAAGAACTCATGTTGCAACTTCGTAGGACTTGGTTTAGGCTGTATTTGGACTATTGTGCGCAGTGCTGCACGCCTCTTTACAGGAAGGGTGTGGAGGTTTTGGAGAGGGTGCAGAAGAGGTTTACCAGAACGCTACCTGGGTATCAGCAACAAACAGAGGTTGGACACACTTAAATTGTTTTCTCTGGAGAGTTGGAGGCTGATGGGAGACCTGATAGAAGTACAGGTATATAACATTATGTGAGGCATAGGTAGGATAGGCAGACAGAACAGTTTTGCCAGGGTGGATATGTTAAACTCTACAGGGTATGGCTTGAAGGTGAGAGGGGCAAGGTTTAAAGAGGCAGTGCAAGCGTTTTTACACAGAGCGAAGTGAATGTTTGGAACTCACTGCCAGGGTGTAGATGGAGGCAGATACAATAGTAATGTTTAAGAGTTTTTTTGATATGGGTGATGTGCATGCAGTGGGCATTAGTTTACCTTGGCATCATGACTGGCCCTATTCTCTGTTCCTGTGCTGTACTGTCATATGATCTATGTTCTAATTCTTGAAAGGGCGTTAGAATCGAATGTTTTAAGGAGTTTACATTGCACTAATTAATGGAAGGATAATACCATGCCACATCACTGATTTCCACCACGGCTTGCTGGAGATGACTATTCATTTTCATGTGGTGTTCTAGGGCTGTAGTAGTGATGCAGAGACCTGCAGGTACAGTAAACTGGCAGACAAAAATACATAGCACGTTACTTCATGTTGGATGAGCGAGCATTTTTATCACTTTATCATTACCTGAAATGTTCAAGTAATTAATGGAACCAACAACTCTAAGGTAAAATAATATATTTATTCTTGTATAAGAGAGTACGTTTTAGTCTGATGATATTTCAGTGGAACTGCTCTCATGAAAGATCATCGAGCTGAAATATAACTCCTTTTTACTCTGCACAGATGCTATTTTTCCTCTGGACTTTTACCGAACATGTACTTATCACTCTTAACAGTTTCCGAAGCACAATGAAGGAACCCGTGTTCTCCAGATCTACAATGGAATACTTGGTATCTATACTATTAATAAAACTCTCATCTTGACCACTTCCGGTCTGCGTTGTATTTAAATTTGTACAAAAACGATCCCCATAGCGCTATGATTTTTCGCCACCTTACTCATCTGCTGCAATTCAAATAATTTTTGTCGTAAAAATCACCCGCTGTCAATAACGCGGCGAGGATAATAAAAAGCTGAAGGGTCACAATGTGTTGAGCAGCCTGCAGAGAGTCAGCGGCTCGCAGAGAGTGTGCAGCTCGCGGAGAGTGCGCAGCCTGCAGAGAGTCAGCAGCCTGCGGACTGCTTCTGTGGCGACCAGCACAACCAGTCAGAAGCTACTGAATTGAACCGGAAGCCTCTGAGTGAAGCCAGAGTGGGACCGGGATCTACTGCGTGAGGCCGAAAGCTGAAGGTGCAGGGTGAACAGAGTGGGAGCCCCACTCCCCCACACCCCCCACCCACCTTTCCCCACACCCCCAATCCCCCACACCCCCCCTTCCCCCTCCCACACCCCCCTCCCCCCATACCCCCCTCCCCTACACCCCCCTCCCCTACACCCCCCTCCCCCACACACCCCCCTCCCCCCATCCCTTCCCCCAAAGACCACCGATTCTCCCTGCCAGGTAGGTATCTGACTTAAATCTCATCCTTATAATTTCACAAGATTTATATTGATCTATTTTAGCATTTACAGTATATGGAGAGAATCTCAGCTGCAGCTTTTATTTTGGTTACCCTACTTGACCAGCTCATGATAGATTTGTGTCATCTCCCAATTGGGCATGTTTGCAATATTCCAGTTGCGTTGTTGCTATTTTACTCACCTGCATTCCAAAGCGTTTGCGCATTTCTGTCAGCTGTGCCAGCTGAGCTCCTTTGCCGCCCACCAATGCAGTACATTGGCACGCCTCATCAGACAATGGCAACACTAGCCTCGACCAGTTCGGCACCTTGGGTTCCTGGGGCCTTTCAGCTGCTACTGTGTCTGGGGCCTGTCGCCCACTTTCATTCCTAAGGAAAGAAAACAAAACATGAACTCCTCAACTTTAAAAAGTGCCCAGTAATGATATTGATTTCCTTTTCACAGGAGACCTACCTATAATGAAACTCAATTATCCCCCAGCCACGAACAGTTAAGTCCAAACGGTAGGTAGCCACACACTCATGGATTTGACTTTCCCATTTTAGTCCCCCATACATCACAGGGGAAGCACTTTTATCAATGGACACTTGCAGGTTAAACAGCTGGTTCGCTATCATGGAGAAAAAAGAACGCGTGACAGGAAGCAGCAACATCTTAACATCTAACGACATTTCATGGCCTAATTAATGTTAAGTGAAACTAATTGCATAGAAATCAGGACACAAAATGTTGGAGTAACTCAGCGGGTCTGGCAGCATCTCTGAAGTACCTGAATCGGTGACATTACAGGCCAGGACCTTTTTTCAGACTCCTGAATGCTCCTTGCTGCTGCCTGACACATCAAGTTACTCCAGCACTTTGTGTATTTTTATGTAAACCAGCATCAGCAGTTCCTTATCTTGCATACAAATCATGATTTGTATTTCCACCCTAATGGTCCTGTCAGCCTGAAACTGAAAATGAAAGTGTTTTTTGTATCAAGGTGTCACTGCTTCATAAAAATGTTTTCATACTGTATCCTTCGCACAAATGTGAAATGATGGGTGTTCTCTCTAACTACATCTCACCTGATTGAGACAACTCTGCTCCAGTAGCAATACAATTGCGATGTTATCCAAGGGCAACTGTGACGGCTGTATCATTCACAGAAATGACAGGTTTGTACCTATACCAATGCTCTGCAAACCCATGTGCGTGTGTCTGATCATAGGAAATATTAATATCCTATTGAAAATGGTGTCTTTCTTATTCTACAGTATTGGAAATAGAATTATCCTGTGTTCCTTTACACTGATATAATGAAGGTTTAATAAAAATGCACTAAACAGAAATGTAATTCAAAAATTCCCCAAAGCTTGGCTGTGTCCAGAAGAAACAGATTTTCTGAAGAAGGGCCTCAACCCGAAACGTCACCTATTCCTACGTTCCATAAATGCTGCCTCACCTGCTGAGTTTCTCCAGTATTTTTATCTACCTTCTATTATTTTCTTCAAGATCAGGCAGTCTCCTCCATGACAATCTGTACTCAATAGCTAATACGTTGTTTTAGGACACAACCTTTGTGGGAAGGTTACAAAACAATCTAAAACATTCCTATTATTGATGTTGATTACTTCTTCACAGGAGAACAAATGCAAAATGGAGAATACCTCATCTGTATCTTCCTATGGCTCGGTAGACACAAAATGCTGGAGTAACACAGCGGGGCAGGCAGCATATCTGGAGAGAAGAAATGGGTGACGTTTCATGTCTGATGAAGGGCCTCGAACTGAAACGTCACCCATTCCTTCTCGCCAGAAATGCTGCCTGTCCCGCTGAGTTACTCCAGTAATTTGTGTCCACCTATCACTCCCCAGGCTTTGTCCTGCCCCTTCTCTCTTCCGGATGTCTATCAATGATCACATTGAATGGCGGTGCTGGCTCGAAGGGCTGAATGGCCTACTCCTGCACCTATTGTCTATTGTTCAGAGATATAGCATAGAAACAGGCCCTTCGGCCCATGGAATCCACACTGACCATTGATCACATGTTCATATTGGTTCTATGTTATCCCAACTTTCTCACCCACTCCCAACACACTAGGGGCAATTTACTGAGGGCAATTAACATGCACATTTTTGAATTGTGAGAAGAAATCAGAGCACCTGGATGAAACACAAGCAGTCACAGGGAGAGTGTGCAAACTCCGCACAGACAGCACCTGGAATCAGGATCAAACCCGGGGGTCTCTGGCACTGTGAAGTGGCAACTCTACCAGCTGTGCCACTCTGCCAACCTTGCGTTAACTACTTGACATAACTCACCTGCTGTAAAGCTGACCCTATACAGGTCACCAATGACTTTATCATCAGCCATGTCCGCCAAAGTGATATCTGACCAGTCAATGCCTGCCTTTCTCCCATCAGGAAACATCACAAAGCCG
Source organism: Amblyraja radiata (assembly GCF_010909765.2). Classification (NCBI taxonomy): domain Eukaryota; kingdom Metazoa; phylum Chordata; class Chondrichthyes; order Rajiformes; family Rajidae; genus Amblyraja; species Amblyraja radiata. The sequence goes on along the minus strand of NC_045972.1, from coordinate 17,296,510 downwards.
ATTTTCATACTGGAAGAAAATAGTTAAGATTTTTCTTAATTGGAACCAGCTGAACGACCTAAAGGCAGCTTTTCAACATGCAAGGCATTGTACAAAATAAACTATTATGATTTCTGTTTTGATTTAAAAGGAAATATACTATTATTAGGTCGATTACGAAACATCCAAAAATGCAATTCTAATGTGCTTTCTTTATGAAACTGTAACTTATTGTCTCAGGAAAATTTCACGATAAGCCTAGACAAATTTTAGAAAAATATTCCAAAAGATCATATCAACCTGCCAAGTCAAGTCAAGTCAAGTTTATTCGTCACATACACATACGAGATGTGCAGTGAAATTAAAAATGGCAATGCTCGCGGATTGTGCAAAAAAAACAAACAAACTACAAACAGAATGGAACAGAATCACATATTCACATATTACATATTTGTGGGAGGAAAAAAGGAAAAAAACAGCAATTTTAAAAAGACACCACACAACAGTAAAATGGTTCAGTAAAGTTAGTCCCTGGTGAGGTAGGAGTTTACAGTCCTAATGGCCTCTGGGAAGAAACTCCTTCTCAATCTCTCCGTTCTCACAGCATGGCAACAGGCGTTTGCCTGACCGTAGCAGCTGCAATAGTCCATTGCAGGGGTGGAAGGGGTCTCCCATGATCTTGTTGGCTCTGGAGTTGCACCTTCTGATGTATAGTTCCTGCAGGGGGGCGAGTGTAGTTCCCATAGTGCGTTCGGACGAACGCACTACTCTCTGCAGAGCCGTCTTGTCCTGGGCAGAGCAGTTCCCAAACCAAATCGTGATATTTCCAGACAAGATGCTTTCCACAGCCGCTGGGTAGAAGCACTGGAGGATCCTCAGAGGCAATCTGAATTTCCTCAATTGCCTAAGGTGGTAAAGGCGCTGCCTTGCCTTACTCACGAGTGCTGCAGCGTGTGATTTCCATGTCATATCCTCAGAGATGTTGACTCCCAGCTATTTAAAGCAGCTCACCCTATCCACAGTATCCCCATTTATCTTCAATGGTGTGTATGTCCTCGGATGATGTGCCCTCCTAAAGTCCACGATCAGCTCCTTAGTTTTTTTGATATTCAAGAGGAGGCTGTTGTCCTGACACCAGAATGCCAGATCAGCCACCTCCTCCCGGTAGGCCTTCTCATCGTTATCTGAGATCACGCCCACCACCACAATGTCATCAGCAAACTTGATTATAGAGTTGGAGCTGAACCTAGCCACACAGTCATATGTGTACAGGAAGTACAGTAGGGGGCTGAGGACGCAACCCTGGGGGGATCCTGTGCTCAGGGTGAGGGACTTTGATGTATTTCCTCCCATCTTGACTACCTGGGGCCTGGCGGTGAGAAAGTCCAGGACCCAGGCACACAGGGGGGTGTTGAGCCCCAATTCCAGCAGCTTGCCGTGGAAATATATTTGCCGTACATATATTTATTTATTTTGTTGCTGTCTCTTTATATTTTCAGCGATTCAAGGCGTGCAGCTATTTACTGTAAGATTAAAATGGAATTGGAAAAGTGGAATTACCAATTTGGTTTTATTCAGTGTGGACCAAAATCTCAGTAAATGGTTGCTGGAGGTTGAGGGGAGACCTGACAGAAGTACATCAAATTATGATAGGCATAGATAGGGTAGATAGTCAGAACCTTTTTTTCCCCAGGATAGAGATGTCAAAGACTAGAGAGGAGAGCTTTAAGGTAAAAGGGATAGCGTTTAAAGGAGATGTGCTGGGCAAGTATTTTTTTACACAGTAGGGGATACCTTGAGCCTGCTGCCAGTGGGTGGTGGTGGAGGCAGATACAATAATGGTGTTTAAGAGGTTTTTAGATAGCCTCTTGGATATGCAGGGAACAGAGAGGTGTGGAACGTGCAAGCAAATGAGATTAGTTTACGCAAAGCATCTGGCCCCAGATAAAATAAGTATCTGTCCAAGTACTGAAGACCTGTGCGGAAAAACTGGCTGGAGTATTCAAAGACATCTGCAACCTCCTACCTGTGTTTTGCATTAATGTCTTGTTTTTTCATAGAATATATAATGAATGTATAATCTATATTTTGCATGCTGTCTGAGGCTGCGTGGCTGTCATTCTGCTGCTAGCAAGATTTTCATTGTACCTGCACCTCGCCTTACTTGTGCATATGACAATAAACTCAACCTGACTTGAATCCTTTTAATGGAGAGTATGGTGAGTACTTCATTGATCCACTTGGTCCTGTTTGGTTTAAGAGTCTATTGTATTTAATCTCCAGACAACTGGCCTGGGTGAGGTCTGCTACGATTCTATCCTGTTGTATGCAAAACAAAGCATTTTACAGCACTTAGGTACATGTGGCAATAAAGTGTCATCATAAAGTATAATCATTCATCAAGCATTTGAAATCTGCTAAATGGGTTTTCAATGCAAATCTGTACAGAAAATGCCAGTGCACTCAACTTACTTTGTGGTGGTTGCAGAAATGGATAGTGCCAATAAATTCACCGATAATCCATTCTACAGAAGACAAAGATATGGTAAATGATTAGTGCATGATTTCCACAAGAACAAATGACAAAGCCTTTGGCTAGCTATACAACCCAGATCACATATGGTCAACCTAGTACATTATATCAATTAGTTTTATTAATACTATTTTTTGTTTTAGCATACAGTTCCAAGTCATTGTGACTAATTATGAAATTCACAGAACTAAATTCTAACGTACACTTGGACCAAAAATAATCAGCATAATCTCAAATTTGAGAATTCTGCTTTCTCAGTATCTTTTCAAGGGCAACAGTGGATAGGACATAAATAGTAAAATTTCTAGAAATACTCATGTTCCCAGAAATAACAAGATTAAAAATATTATTTCAAATAATAAAAATGAGGATTTGGGGGTTTTCACCTATAAATGTTACTGAAAATTAAAGTGAAAGCAATCACCAAATATTTACTGTGTATCACAAAATTAATTGATGACAAAATGCTGATTGGGTTACAAATTCTCAATCTGCTGCAATCTTGCAATTGTCAAGTCAAGCTCAGTAATTCTGTTGTAAAATTAAATCAGGATGGTCTTTCAACCATTAATTTCATATGGATATAGTTTCTTCTTTCTGAGTCAAATTTAGGAAATAAAATTAATAATAATCTGATATGTTAGGGACAACTTTACTGGTAAAAATCATAATTATTGACATTAGCCTATAATATGAAACAACATCAATAGACAATACACAATAATAGGTGCAGGAGTAGGCCCTTCGAGCCAGCACCGCCATTCACTGTGATCAAGGCTGATCATCCACAATCAATACCCCCCCCGTTCCTGCCTTCTCCCCATATCCCTTGACTCCGCTATCTTTAAGAGCTCTATCTAACTCTCCCTCGAAAGCAACCAGAGAATCGACCTCCACTGCCTTCTGAGGCAGATAATTCCACAGATTCACAACTCTATGGGTGAAAAAATGTTTCATCATCTCCATTCTAAATGGCCTACCCTTTATTCTTAAACTGTGGCCCCTGGTTCTGCACTCCCCCAACATCGGGAACATGTTTCCTGCCTCAAGTGTGTCCAATCTCTTAATAATCTTATATGTTTCAATCCTTATAAATTCCAGTGTATACAAGCCCAGTCGCTCCATTCTATCAACATATGGCAGTCCAGCCATCCCGGGAATTAAACTTGTGAACCTACGCTGCACTCCCTCCATAGCAAGAATGTCCTTCCTCAAATTTGGAGACCAAAACTGCACACAATACTCCAGGTGTGGTCTCACCAGGCCCCTGTACAACTGCAGAGGGACCTCTTTACTCCTATACTCAACTCCTCTTGTTATGAAGGTCAATTTAACATATATAAACCATACAAAAATTATTGGCATTAGTAATGTCTGTCAAATCAGCAATACAAACATCAATTTTCTCCAGAGGTGTAGTTTTATAGTCAACTTAAGTTAAAATTATAGCTGCATTCAATTACTTAAATTGAAAATCCTCTAGCTGCTGTTTAAATTGATTATCAACAATCAATAAATTAACGAGCTTGTGAATAATCTTCATTCTCAGTAAATTATATGAATTCTGATCCTTTAAATTGTTCCATCATTAAATACAATAATGTAAACAAAATCAGTTGCATTACCTCAAAATGTGCAAGAATCAAAACATACCGATACATATCTGCCCAATTCCTGACACCTAGAGTGAAAACAAATAATTAGCAAGGTTACAATCCATTTTATAATTATGTAGTTTATATGTCATGAATTCACTCCAAAGAATATCGGTAATGGTTGGGTTTGTGTAATGTGGGGGTTGAACAGACTATGTCAGCTAAAATGTTGTCAGCTTAATTAGCAGCACATTTCAAACCCTATTTAGGAAAACAAGTAGATGTTTTCGAAGAATGCTTAGGCTAACTTGAACGGACCAAAAAATCACGAGGCCACCTGAGAGGACACTAAGATAAGCTTTGCCTTCTTAGAAACATCCTAGACTAGCTCGGTGTCTGATAGGATACATAACTCATGTGTAGGAAGGAACTGTAGATGCTGGTTTACACCGAAGATAGACATAAAATGCTGGAGTAACTCAGCGGAGTAAGGCAGCATCTCTGGAGAGAAGAAATTGATGATGTTTCGTGTCGAGACCCTTCTTCAGAACTCACACCATAATGGTACGATGGAGGATAGTGAGTTTTGACACATAGTCACCTGTTCTTAGAGTTAAAGTTATTATATGTATGCATGCTTCCACCATTAGAGTAGAGCTTCACCTTTGGGGAGAGAGAGGTGAGCTTCACCTCCGGGGTGAGAGAGAGAAGGACATAACCTAGAGGGGGAGAGCGCGAGAGCTTGGACCACGGTGTATGCTGGTGCCAGCCAGTGCAGACAGGAGACTCAAATACGCAAAGGGGCATGAGACCCATTATTTTGTATTGTTACATTATTGATAGTTTTTCTGTATTTTACTTGTATTTTGCTTTAATAAATAGTTATTTATGCTCATCAGGATGTGATTTCTCCATTCATTGATACAATTCCTTGAATTCTGCACATATTTTATTACAGCTTGTTATCTAGTTTACTCGGCCTCCTACGAGATTACACGGTGGTTGACAATGCAGTGGATATGATTTCACAATCACTGTACACAGGGCAACTGATGAACCAGACATTCATTTCCTCTCTACGGTCGTTTAAAGATTTATATCATAAATGCAGATGATCAAATAACAGTGAACTTCCAAGGATGCCTTGCTCATTGCTCATTTAAGGATAAATGAGGATATAAATTATTTTGGACAGGCACTTGGATAGGAAATGAGCAGAGCAATACAGATTTAATGTGGGGAAATGGGAGTATTATAGATATGCATCACAGTTAACATGGAAATGTTGGGCCCATTTCTGACCAGTACACCTTTATGACTATGACTCTAAAGCATAATTGTTCTGAGCAGGGACTCTGACTAGGGAAAAGTCAGACCTTTAAGGTCTGGCGGTTCGTCACTGTCTTATCTACAGTAGAATTTAACAACAGCATTTTTTGGTCATATGGTGCACAACAACTGGCTTCACTGTTATTCTGATCCACTCTTTTGTCCATGTGTTGCTGCATTATAAGCATGGACAACTGCACTCAAAACACACCATATTGATACAGATGTGCCACTTCCATTTGGCAACCAGTGTTAATAAGCGTAAAAGCAATAAACCGCAGATGCTGAAAATCTGAAACAAAACCGGAAAACGTTGGAAATGCTCAGCAGGCCCAGTGGAGGGAAAAACAGAGTTTGCAACTCAGGTTCAATAACCATTCATGAAGAGATGAAATATTGCAAAAAATAGGGAATTTTATGATGCAGGGAAGAGAGTGGTGGAAACAACGAAAGGAATCTGAAAGCTGGGATGTTATTTTGCGATTGTTTTAAACGGTGGTGCACTTGGAGTATTGTTTAGTTTTTCATCATCCTGCTTTAGCAAATATGCCACTAAATAGGAGAGAGTGCTGAATAGATTTATTAGGATGTTTCCAGGACTGCAGGGACTGAGTTACATGGAGAGGTTGGGCAGGCTAGGACTGTATTTGTTGGACTGTAGGAATGAGACTAAGTAGCCTTCTTTTAAAGGTGTGTACAATTATGAGGAGCAGAGACAACATATCACTTGCCAGGCTTTGTCCCCCTCCCCACCTCTCTTTTCCAGCTTTATCCCCCTACTTCTATCAATCTGCAGAGGGGTCCCGACCGGAAATGTTGCCTGTCCATTCCCCCCCAGATCCTGCCCAAAGCATTGAGTTCCTCCAGCATGTGGAACATAAAGAGATTGAATTTGATATCAACACACAACAGTGGACAGTAGATCTCAATTAGCCAAAGAGTTACACATTCATCAGCAATGATAGAAAGCACAATTGTCATCACCATAAGAGTGGTCCCTGAGCCCACGGAGAAGAAGTTCCTTTCTTTCATATCCCTCAATTTCAATTTCTCCAACAAATTGACCCCACTGCTCATAGTGAGTCTGGCGATCGTTGTACCTGGGGGGTGGAGGGGAAGGGGGGGGGGGGGGGGGGGGGGCAGTGGGGAAGAGCAATTAACATCGCATCATAAAACACTGAACAATAAAACAACCTTTCTTAATTTCCATGTTTAGTGGATTCTTGGTCTCATTTGCAAATTTCAGACTTCAATGTCAGTGAGACCAATGGTAAGCTCCATGTGAACTATTATTAACGTCTCTACTTCCTTAAGAGGCTTAGGAAGTTCAGCATGTCCCCAACAACTCTCACCAACCTCTACTGATGTGCTGTAGAAAGCATTTTATTGGAAAGAATCACAACATGGTTTGGGAACAGCACCTTCCAAGACCACAAGAAATTACAGATAATTGTGGATGTAACCCAGATCATGACACATACCAAATCTCCCATCCATTTACACTGACTGTTTAGCACGCAACTAAAGCTTTTCACTGCACCTTGTTACACGTGACAATAACTAAACTAAACTATTATTGCCAGGGGTGGTGGTGGAGGCAGTTACAATAGTGGCATTTAAGAGGCTTTTACATTGGCATATCGATATGCAGGATATGGATCACGTGTAGGCAGAGGGGATTCGTTTCTCATGGCATCATGTTCAGCATGAACTTTGTGGGCCTGTCCTTGTGCTGCATTATTGACTGTTCTATGTTTTAAATAAAAAATGAAGAAAGCCTTCCCAGTGAACACATTGAAGATTAACACGTCTTTTTCTGCCAAATAGTCTAACATGTATTCCGCAGGCAGCAGGTATCTCTGGCCTGTATTGTCTTGAATGCATGTCTTAGAGACCACTGACTTTGAACTGGATGCTAAATCTAACCAGTGAAAAAGGCTGCGCAGTCCTTCAAAATGAAATTGTTAAATTCCAAATTAAGTCAAGTAGGCCAAATTTCGATATCGATAGTATCTATATATCGATAGTAGTGCATGGTATTCTTACACATTGAATGGAGAAGCTTAGTAAAGTGGTATTTCAATCTGGGAGTGATATCCAATGTAGAAGAAACCATGTTGTGAGCATCAAATATGACAGACCAGATAGGAGGAGGTGGAAGCAAATTGATACTTCATCTGGGATGACTGTTCTACAAGGCTTAGAAGGCTACTGACAAACTGCGGATAAATTATTCATTGGCAGTTGGCATGGACAAGATGGGTTTTAAGGACCTGTGCATGTAGTCAAATCCCTGCCACCTGCTGGCACTCCTGCAGCAGTGAATTAGCCGCAGCTTAATATGGAACGGCTACCTGTGAGAGTTTGTGTTTCAACAGTTGGTGGTGAGTGATACAAGAACATAGGTCTCAAGGATGCACCCTGGTTTCAACTTTCAATTTGTCAGCACTTTCCCTCCTCCTCTAATATCCATCATAAAACCTATCTTGTTCACACAGCTGATCATCCCTCATGTGACTTGGCATCACATTTTAATTTAAAACAGTCCCATGAACAATCCCTTGACTTGATAACATTAATGAAGCTACATTAGTGTGTATTTATGTTGGATATTGCTCTCCTTTTCCTTTCATCCCATTCACTCTCCTCCCTCTGACAAACAGCTAATGAAGCCTTTAATACTTACCCAGATTTCAATTTACACCCTATTGATATTGGTAGCAGTTTATTATTTCTCAGCAGTACTGAGATATAGTGAAAAACGTTGTTTTGCAGGTTTTCCAAGCAGACCGTGCCAGACAGGAATACAGAAGAAAAAGTAAACACTGGAACAAATTGTACTAAACAAGTTTAATGTGCCAATATTTATTTAGTTTCAAAGGTAGACAAAAATGCTGGAGTAACTCAGCAGGACAGGTGGCATCTCTGGAGAGAAGGAATGGGGAGAAGGAATATTAAATTGGTTTCCTTCGTTTACCTCCCCCTGACTCTCAGTCTGAAGAAGAGTCTCGATTCGAAATATCACCGATTCCTTTTCTCCAGAGATGCTGCCTGACCCGCTGAGTTATTCCAGCATTTTGTGTCAATCTTCGGCATAAACCAGGATCTGCCGTTCCTTTCTACACATAATGTTTGCGATACTCATTTATAATTAGAAATTATCACAAGCTTGAAACCATTTCTACTCACTTTTGTAGGTCTGTAAAGAACTTTGAACTCCATTTTTCTTTGGCAATACTCTCAGCGATGGCACTTGGGTGAATATCAGTGTCAAAATTAAAGACGGTGGAAAATGAGGTCCATCTATCCAGGAGACAAGGTAAGAATAATTTGGTCAGTGCCATAAAAGTGACCCAAGTGTTTCCTATCAAGGACTAAGATCATTTATTCGATCTACACATGTGTAGTGTGTTCACATACAGATTGTTTACTGCATGAAACCCCAGAGCTTCAAAGGCTTCACGTAGTCTCATCACGAGACTTCGATATAAAATAGAAAGATTAAACAAGAACTTGCCGTTTGAAGTTTGATCTTTATTTTATGAGAAGTTGGAGTGAGAGACTATGTGCCCTCCACTCCCAACCCTGAATCTCATAAAGATCATTCGGTAAGTCAAGGGTTATTAATCTTTCTATAGTTTAATATGGTGCAAGTGGTCTGTGGTTTCATACAGTTGCTTTGAAGATTGACGCGCCTGCAGACTGGCAGGTTCTTCAAGTAATCTCTCACTCCAACCTCATAAAATAAAGATCAAACTTCAAACGGCAAGTTCTCGTTTAATCTTTCTATTATACTATTGGCCTTCAGTGAGATACTATGAGCAGGAAACCCCACTCCATTACTTAAACGCACAGTTTATGTTTATGCTCTAGCCTGCATGTAAGGAAACAATGTATTTCAACAAATATATGTCATTGAGGCCATAAAATAATGTTTTTATTCTTTTAAATAATGGTTTGCACAGGCTGTGTGCCATTCACTGAAGAGAACAGAGAACTCATAGTTTTGGCAAACAATCATCCAAAGGGCAACATTTCAAAAACTAGATTAACTTTTCATCAGCACAAACAGACTTGTAGGATTTTATTTTATAACAATTAGCAGGTAATTTTTAAATGTGTTTAGTGGAAAGTTTATTTTTCAAGGGGATTTAACAAGGAGAAATAACACAGACATAATATCCTAGGGTTTCCAGTCAATCAAGCTTATTTTCTGAGCAATTTACAAATACGGTGTAAATGTGAGACAACGCAATTTTAAGCTTGCGTTGAGATCAGCGGTAATAACTTCTTCATTGGGTGTTAAATTATCACAGAAAAAGAAAGCAATGCAAAAATACCTGTCTTGCCTGCATCATGGGAGTTATGACTAATGGCATTAATTTACAGATATGCAAATTGGTTCCAAAAATAGTTGGACTTTTCAAATTCACGAACTCCGAACTGCGTGAGAGAATGGAAACACATCCATGCCAACTCAGACATCTATCTACCTGAACTAATCCCATTTTATTGCATATGGCCCATATCTCTCTAAACGTTTACACCCACTTATCTCTCTCAATGCCCTTTAAACATTGTAATAGAACCTGCCTCTACCACCGCGCCTTCAAGGTTGGCTGCAGGGGCACAAAGGTGGATGGCGAGGTGCATATGTTGGTTGCCGGTTGACAAAGGGAAGGGATGCTGGAGGTTTACAGTAGCCTGGGGCTTGCCTGAATCGGGCACCACTCATAACAACTGGAGCGTGGACTGGACTTGGAACATGGTACCTCTTGCATGCGGGAACAGTAGATATTTCTGAACAATTGCTAATCGCCGATTGTATGGCAATGCTCCACTGGACCGCTTGGAAGGAAATAATTTCATTGTGCTGTTGCACTTCGCACATGTGACAATAAAACACCATTAATCCACTGAACTTCTTCTGGCATCATGTTCCATATTCCTACTACCCTTCTGTGTGAAAAAGTTGCCCCTCGGGTCCCTTTTAAAGCTTTCCCCTCTCAACTTAAATCTGTACCTCTAGTTTTAGACTCCCCTGCCATGGAAAAAAGACCCTGACCATTCACCTTGTCCATGTGCCTCAAGACTTTACAAACTTCTACAAAGTCACACCTCAACAGCCTACACTCCTGGGAGAAAAAGTCTCACCTTTTCCAGTGTCTCCTTACAACACAAGCCTTGCAGTTCAGGTAGCCTCGTGAATCTTTTCTGCACACTTTGCAGCTTAATGATATATTTTCCATAGCTGGGCGACCAAGAAGTGCATGCAATGCTCCAGGTATAGTCGCACCAATGAGCTGCACAGTTGTAACACAATGTCCAAATACCTGTATAAAATGCCTGACTGATGAAGGCAAGTGGGCCTAATGACCTCTACTATCTGTATTGTCACTTTCAAGGAACTATATACTGATACACATAAGACTCTGTTCTACGGCACTTCCTAGAGCTCTTTCATTTACTGTGTAAGCCCTGGCCTGGTTTAACTTAGCAAAATGCATCACCTGCCACTTGTTTGAGTTAAATTATTTTGCCCGCTTTCCCAGTTGATTTAGATATTGCTGCAACCTTGGACAACCTTCTTCAATATCTACCTCACCATCAAATTTGGTGTAATCCATAAAGTGACTATTCATGACAACTACAGTCACATCCATGAAAGGACACAAAGTGCTGGGTTGACTTAATAGGTCAGGCAGTCTCCCTGGAGAACATGAATAGGTGACGTTTTGGGTCAGAACCATTCTTCAGACTAATTGTGGTTGTGGAGGGGGGGGAGGATAAAGCTGAGAGAGAGGAGAGGCAGGACAAAGCGTGGCAGGTAATAGGTGAACACAGGTGGGGGGGGGGGGGGGGGGTTGTATCTGCTTTGTGTTCAAGAAGGAACTGCAGATGCTGGAAAATCGAAGGTACACAAAATTGCTGGAGAAACTCAGCGGGTGCAGCAGCATCTATGGAGCGAAGGAAATAGGCGACGTTTCGGGCCGAAACCCTTCTTCAGACTGATGGGGGGTGGGGGGGGGGAGAAGGAAGGAAAAAGGGGAGGAGGAGCCCGAGGGCGGGCGGATGGGAGGGTGGGAGGAGACAGCTAGAGGGTTAAGGAAGGGGAGGAGACAGCAAGGGCTAGCAAAATTGGGAGAATTCAATGTTAATGCCATCCGGACGCAAGGTCCCCAGGCGGAATATGAGGTGCTGTTCCTCCAATTTCCGCTGTTGCTCACTCTGGCAATGGAGGAGACCCAGGACAGAGAGGTCGGATTGGGAATGGGAGGGGGAGTTGAAGTGCTGAGCCACCGGGAGTTCAGGTAGGTTATTGCGGACTGAGCGGAGGTGTTCGGCGAAACGATCGCCCAACCTCCACTTAGTCTCCCCGATGTAAATCAGCTGACATCTAGAGCAGCGGATGCACTAGATGAGGTTGGAGGAGATACAGGTGAACCTTTGTCGCACCTGGAACAACTGCTTGGGTCCTTGAATGCAACCGCAAGAAATGCAACACCTCTCCCTTCACCTCCCCCCTCGACTCCATTCAAGGACCCAAGCAGTCGTTCCAGGTGCGACAAAGGTTCACCTGTATCTCCTCCAACCTCATCTACTGCATCCGCTGCTCTAGATGTCAGCTGATTTACATCGGGGAGACTAAGCGGAGGTTGGGCGATCGTTTCGCCGAACACCTCCGCTCAGTCCGCAATAACCTATCTGAACTCCCGGTGGCTCAGCACTTCAACTCCCCCTCCCATTCCCAATCCGACCTCTCTGTCCTGGGTCTCCTCCATTGCCAGAGTGCGCAACAGTGGAAATTGGAGGAACAGCACCTCATATTCCGCCTGGGGACCTTGCGTCTGGATGGCATTAACATTGAATTCTCCCAATTTTGCTAGCCCTTGCTGTCTCCTCCCCTTCCTTAACCCTCTAGCCGTCTCCTCCCACCCTCCCATCCGCCCGCCCTCGGGCTCCTCCTCCTCCTCCCCTTTTTCCTTCCTTCTCCCCCCCCCCACCCCCCATCAGTCTGAAGAAGGGTTTCGGCCCGAAACGTCGCCTATTTCCTTCGCTCCATAGATGCTGCTGCACCCGCTGAGTTTCTCCAGCAATTTTGTGTACCTTGTATCTGCTTTGTGGTAGTTTATAGGCAGCATTCAAAGACGCTATGGATGCATTAAAATGATTCTGAAGTCCATGACCTTACTGGTTTCTTTAGTTTGCATTGCCTTTTGCAATCCATTCTTAGTTTGGGGGGAGAGGATCTAATAATCTCAGACAGGGTAAGACTGTGCATCATGTCCTATGCAGCCAGTTACTTCACTCCAAAACTACTCCACTGACTGGGAGATTCTTAGGCAGCTCCAGAGAGGTGTGCAAAATATACTGTCAAATTGCAAACCCTTGGCACTTCTTTTCTCAAAGTGCTAATGTAACCGTTTTCATTCAGAAGCCGACTGCAGCAAGAAATGGCCCTTTTCCATTCCTCATCCACATAGGTGTTACATTTTCAACAACAGCTTGGTTTTGATGTACAGGTGCACAACCTTTTATCCGAAAGCCTTGGGACCAGACACTTTTCGTAATTCAGAATTTGTCGGTCTTCGGAATGGAATTTTTTTAGCGTAGATTTTAATGGCTGGCTCAGTGGTAGAGTGCTCGGCTCATATCCGCAAGGTCGCGAGTTTGCGCCTTGATCCTGGCAGTTACTCGATCGCGAGTTTGAGTCTTCAATGTCGTTTTTTCTTGCAGAATAAATGTTTGTATGAAATACAGTGTAGGAGAAGTGTACTGACTGTGTGGGCAGAACTTTGGAAGTGATTGCCCACCAGTCTAAAAAGCCGCTGTGTCTCCCTCTCCCTGGGATAGCAGGGGGCGATCAAACAGCACAATACCCCCCTCCCCCTCCAACTCCAGAGGAATCCGCTCCCCGATGGGCCGCTACCAAAGATCATAGAGGAGCTCCTCTATGATCTTTGGCCGCTACAGCGACAAGTGGCAGTTCGCCCACAGCCCGAGCTGCGCCCCCTCATCCGCCACCGCAAGAACAAGACGTACCTTGCACACCATCAGCTTCTGCCCCTACGTGTTCCTCTGGAGTTGGAGCGGGGCTGGGCTGGAGTTGCTGCTGGCTGTGGGTCTCTGGGATCTCCGTGCTTGCAGTGGGCCTGGGGGTCGGTGGGCGGCGGTGGGAGCTGTGGACCTACGGACCTACCTCCGTGGAGCTAGCCAGCTTCGGAGCGTGGAGAGTTGCGGGGGCGAGATGCTGCGACCCGACTCCGGTGGATGGTGTCACCGGGAGCTCGCGGGTCTCCGGTGGGAGACCGCTTTGCGGGGCACCGGCAGCGGCGACTTCTCCCGCCCGAATTACGGGGTTGAGAGTGACCTGGAGGGGGGCCTTACAACGCCCGGCGCGGCTGTAAATTGCCGCGGACTTGCTAGCGCCCGCCGGGGGCTCAAACATCAAGACCGGGGCAGGGCCCTACATCTCCCGGCGTGGCTTTGAGTGGCCGCTCCCCGATGGGCCCCTACGACGCCCTGAGCTGCGCCCCGTCATCCGCAACCCAGGTTCCTCTGTAGTTGGAGTGGGGCTGGGCTGCTGTTGGCTGTGGGTCTCTGGGATCTCCGTGCTTGTGGTGGGCCTGGTGGTCGGTGTCCAATTGGTCCTGACACGGTCCTGCTGCAATCGCCGACGTGAAGACAGTGCAAAGCCCCCGCGCCGGTGCAATGGGCGGGGAGCTGGAGAGGGGAGGGAAGGGGTCACACACATGGCCGGGAAGCAGAGGGGTGTAGGTGGGGTGATACTGAAGCGAGCGACAATCTGCTGCTGCCTGCCCCGCTGAGTTAAAAAGTTCCCACGCAAGACTCACGAAACACTGTATATCGTGAGTCTACCGTGGGAACTTTTTAATTCAGCGGGCAGGCAGCAGCATATTGTCAATTATTAACCCTCCCGCGCAATATACCCTCATCTTCTCTTTTATGAATGGGGATTTAGTTCCCCTTTCTTCGAGGACCGACCGGAGGTTCCGCTGTCACCTCTGCGGGCCGCCCTCGGTGAACGTTTTCAAGGACCTTTCTTCAAGGACCGAAAAAATGGCCGCTATTCGGAGGTTTTCGTTATTTGGATCTTCGGATAAAAGGTTGTGCACCTGTATAATAAATTAATTCAGCATGCATCTACAGGAAAATCAAAAATCTAAACTTGGGCTTTATGGATTAGGATTCCCTACAGGGTACAGAAGTTGCACAGTGATTAAATTACCAAGCTAGTTCACCATCCCACTATAGCAAATTGAGTTATTATCTTCTAGTTTTTATGTTTTTTAAATTATGATTACCATAAAACTGCAGAATTGTGCAGAAGGCTAAATAATTCATTGCTGCCCTTGCCTGGCCTAGCCGATAGAAGGAATGCATGACCATGAGGTAGATAACCAAGTCACACCCTGGGTTCAAGCGTAGTCATGCCCAGATTCTAAAACTGAGTGCCTAAATGAAAAAGCCACCACATAAACCTCACAGACGTCTTTGACAATTGTTCAACGAGTTCAGGCTGTAAATTTTGATATCATGCCTAGTTTTTGCATACCAGGTTAAAAAAAAACCCACAAAGTGCTTGAGTATCTCAGCAGGTCAGACAACATCTTTGGAATGCATGAATTGGCAACATTTCAGAAAATGTCCTACAGAGATGTTGCCTGATCTGTTGAGATCATCCAGCACTTCGTGTCTTCTTTTGTAAACCAGCGTCTTCTGACTACATTATTTACCACGTGGTTTCAAGTACATGTTCCTTTCTATTAATTTACCAAACTTACATAAAAGCCATCTTGACATGCAGGAGCTCGCCTTCTTCCTCTGTCCATTTGTCCCTGTATGGTCCCTTTCTATAAAACACAAGCATAAAGTGCGATAAGTAGGTTTAAGAGAGTGAATTCTTAAGGAGCCTGTGCTTTTTAACTGTCTTAGTAATATGTTTCATTCAGGGACTATTTGAGACGAGAAAGGACATTCCTGCTGTCATCTACTCTAAGATCTATTCTCCCAAAGAATCCATGATGTATATATAATGGCAATGAAAAATCAATGTGCCTTTATTTAGATGTACAGCGGAGATCCATGCACTAGTCTTGTTTAGTTTAGTTTAGAGATACAGTGTGGAAACAGGCCCTTTGGCCCACTGAGTCTGCACCGACCAGCACATGCAAGACTAAAAGTAGGGGGCTACTTACTTACAGTATGTAGAAGATAGACACAAAATGCTGTGGTAACTCAGCGGGACAGGCAGCATCTCTGGATAGAAGGAATGCGTGACGTTTCTGGACCTGACCCGCAACGGCACACATTCCTTCTATCCAGAGATGCTGCCTGTCCCGCTGAGTTACTCAAGCATTTTTTTGTCTATCTTCGGCTTAAACCAGCATCTGCAGTTCCTACCTACAACTTAGACTGGATAGACTCGGCTTGTACACGCTAGAATTTAGAAGATTGAGGGGGGATCTTATAGAAATTTACAAAATTCTTAAGGGGTTGGACAGGCTAGATGCAGGATGATTATTCCCGATGTTGGGGAAGTCCAGAACAAGGGGTCACAGTTTAAGGATAAGAGGGAAGTATTTTAGGACCGAGATGAGAAAATCATTTTTTACACAGAGAGTGGTGAATCTGTGGAATTCTCTGCCACAGAAGGTAGTTGAGGCCAGTTCATTGGCTATATTTAAGAGGGAGTTAGATGTGGCCCTTGTGGCTAAAGGGATCAGGGGGTATGGAGAGAAGGCAGGTACAGGATACTGAGTTGGATAATCGGCCATGATCATATTGAATGGCGGTGCAGGCTCGAAGGGCCGAATGGCCTACTCCTGCACCTATTTTCTATGTTTCTATGTCTATGTAACTTACCGTATGTAGACAGCTTCAGAAATGAAAAATGAATGGTCATTATTCCAAACAGTTGAGTCACGCAAATCAGTGCATAATATGGATGTAGGATCAATCTTCAAACAACACTGTAGCAATGGTCAGTTTTAACACTACATAATGACTTTTGACCGAATTGAAAGATTCCTTCAACCAGACATACTTAAAGGGATCCTGCCACTGGCCGAATTATTTATTCTGCACCGTGGTGCAACAGTATGTGTTTTTACAGTTGAATTGTCAACCATTCTGTGACAAATTACAGTGTATATTTTGTTAAGAAAGATGTCTAAACATTGATTGTAGACAACATGTTCCTCCCACGTCACCAAGTATTGAGATATCTACTCTCATTAAATTATCCTGTTTAATTTCCCATGACTCTCATAAGGGGCAGCATGGTGGCGTGTTGGTAGAGTTGTTGCCTTAAAGTGTCAGAGACCCGGGTTCAATCTGACGATGGAGATGGACGTTCTCCATGTGAACACGTGGGTTTTCTCTGGGTGCTCCGGTTTCCTCCCACATTCCAAAGACATAAAGGTTTGCAGGTTAATTGGCTTCTGTAAATTATAATTTGTCCCTAGTGTATAGGACTGTGCTAGTGTATGGAATGATTGCTGGTCGGCACGGACTCAGTGGACTGAAAGGCCTGTTCCCTCGCTGTATTTCTATAGTCTAAAGTGTAAAGCAAAAGTAATTGGCTTTTGAGCTTTCAAGACTACTTAGAGTATGCAATCTTTCTCATGCATGATAAGTTTTGGTTCAGCTCTGCATTGGATTGAGTGTCACGTTATTTACTGTTATCAACATGATGTTTATGATAGAAAAGGTCACACCTGCATCAATTGTATCTTTAATACTAACCTTAGAAGTCCATTGAAAAATATTCTCCATCTCCGATATGGCTCCAGACATTCCAATTTTAAACCACCTCCACTCCATGTGTTCTTATTGTCCAAGGAATAGTTTGTTTCTGGATGGATGGGATGCTGAAAGAAGCATTTTGCCAGTATATTGAGAGCAATAACTTCACTCCTGGTAAATAGTTCAGTCACCATTCTGAATGGTGGTACTCCAAATATAGAATAAGGATTTATTGAAAACCATAAAATAAATTGATGCATCGTTCATTATAAGTACAATTTCTTTTGAAATAACTCCAAATTGGCATAGCAACAAAGGGAATAGCATTAGGAAAGGGAGTAGCATCCCCTCCTTTAACTCCATGATCCTTAGACAGTGAACCCTGCAGACTACAGGGCAGTGAGAAAAGAGTATCTATCATTAAAGATCTCCAACAACCTGGCTATGCCATCTTATCACTGTTATCTTCAAGCTGAAGGTACCGAAACCTAAAGTCCCACTCCACCTGGGTGCTACTTTCCTCTAACCATCGAGTTTTTGAACTGCCCTGCATAACCCTAAAATGCCCCTGTCCCACTTAGGAAACCTGAACGGAAACCTCTGGAGACTTTGCGCCCCACCCAAGGTTTCCGTGCGGTTCCCGGAGGTTGCAGGTGGTTGCAGATAGTGGAAGCAGATAGGGAGACTGACAAAAACCTCCGGGAACCGCACGGAAACCTTGGATGGGGTGCAAAGTCTCCAGAGGTTTCCGTTCAGGTTTCCTAAGTGGGACAGGGGCTTAACACTATGTCTGCAGCAGAATAGTAATGGCCACTTCTTGTACTACCATGGACTAACATTTGTAGTTGTGTATTGCATTAATATCTTATTTTTTTGCAGTCTCATTCTTTTTACCGAATGTATGTGTCATTTATGTATATGATTTATATTTTTGTGTGTTGCATGACTCAATATGCCTGTCGGGCTGTTGCAAGCAAGATTTTCATTGTAACAGAACCTAACCGTACTTGTGCATAAACTCTACTTGACTTGATTTCAATCGTGTCCCTATCTCGACAAATTTGCTCTCATCATAGAACATAATTTTCTGAACTCATTCTGAGCTCCACAGACAATATTTAATTTTCCGAATGCTGGAGCAAATCTGTCACAGAATTTCTTCATTAGATGTCGGCAGAGCTTTCTATTCCTCTGGAGAAATGGTGATGTTACAGCCCCAGTCACCTGCGTTCACCATAATGACATCCTGGGAATGCAAACTCTCAACATACTCTATAAACAATGAACACACTTTGTATATCAAACATGAGTGTCTCATAATTGCACGAATCAATTAGAAATCTGGTGTTCCCAATATATATTATAACCAGATTAATTGCATGCAATACATCAGTTTCATGGAATTTACAACATAATTAAGAGTACTATTAAAGTGAAATGTTATCAAGGTTTTTTTTTTCTATCTCCCTTGGTTGTATTTCACATCAGGTTAAGATATGACTGAGCAAGGCATCAGCCAGTCCATGCCACCATAGTAGTTGTTAGGCTTCTGCACTCACAGAGAACATGAGTTTGAATCCGACCACGCACTGAGGGAATGTAAACTAAATTAATAAAATAAAATAAAGCAGCATAGCTAAAAGTAAAACTAAAGCCAAGGCAACTGACAGGAAAACAATATTTGCAAGGTATTTTAGGATGCAGAACCACTGTTCAGAATAGGATTGCTCTATCTGTGACTGTAGACTCAATTTGATTCTTTATTGTCCTTCGTAGTGGAAGCCAGTTGGTTTAATGACAATTACGGATGGGAAACAAACCTTACCTTTGGTAGCATTGTCTGCATCTATAAATTATATAACCCGGCTTGAGAGTGAGTCTGGCAGAGGCACATGGATATGCAAAGAATGGAGGGGTGTGGATCACATGCAGGCAGAGATTAGGTTAGCTTGGCATCATATTCAGTGTGGGCATTGTGGACTGAAGGGCCTGTATCTGTGCTGTAATGTTCTGTTATATTGTTAGACATTATCTTTGTTCTTAACCCATCAAATCTCGCAGAGAGGGCAGCACAGTGGCGCAGTGGTAGAGTTGTTGCCTTACAGCACCAGGGATCCGGGTTCGATCCTGACTACGGGTGCTGCCCGTTCAGAATTTGCATGTTCTCCCTGTGACTGCATGTGTTTTCTCCAGGAGCTCCGGTTTCCTCCCACACTCCAAAGATGTGCAGGTTTGTGGGTTAATTGGCTTCAGTAAAATTGTAAGTTGTCCCTAGTGTGTAGAATAGTGCTAGTGTACGAGGTAGTCGGTGTGGACTCAGTGGGACTGTTTGCAGGCTGCATCTCTAAAGTCTAAAGATGGAGTATATTTAACCCATCAAGTTTATTCTGGCTCCTGGCAAAGTAATCCCACAGTCCCATACTTATTTTCCTGGAGCCATGTACATAACTCTTTCCAACTCCCCTTTGACCCCTTTGCCATTTAGCCGCACTAATGGATAATTTACAGAAAGCAATTAACCTACCAGCATATCTTCATAATATTGAGGGGAGGAGGGTGAGGGCTGAATCACAGAGGAAAATTGACATGATTACTGAGATATTATGTGACATCAACATGAGATCACCCGAGGTCTAGATCGAGACAATTCATTGGAGCTGTGAGGCAGTGTGACGGTACGATCCAAATCTCAGTCACATCTCCTCCTTCACAATCAACATCAAGAGCTTGGACTTATTTGTTAACTCCCCTCGGGAGTTCTCAGTTGCCAAATTGCAGAGCTGGTTCTGGTTGCAATTAAAGTGATTAATTGCAGACTTGATGACATTCCAGTGGTTTGTATATCTACATCAACAAAATCACTCAAGGGGGGCGTATCATTGTATTAACCCCTTCCTGACTGCCACGATGGTAGGTTTCACAGTCTTGTACTTAATGGCATATTGATCTTCTGGTTTAAAATGAAATGAGTGCAGCTGATTTTGTAGAATGATAGAATACTTGGGGAAAAATAAGTAAATTATTTATTTCAACAGTTGCGCGTGTCCCAAACCAGCAAAACATACCTGGAAACATCCAATTCCATCAACACGAAGCAGCACCCACATTTCACACAAGCCATTTTGTTTCCGGCAAACACGGACAATGATGAAGGTTTCGTCCGTTTGTGTGAATCCCATAAAATAAACAGAGTCGATAGCCTTCAAAAATATAAAAATGGATAAAGATCTGTTACCCCAGTAAAGTAAGAACATTGAAACAAGGTGATGCTGACATACAGTGCAATGATCGTCCTTGATAAGATGTAAAGAGAAAAAATGTGCAATAACTTGCATACGTTTCCACCTAACACAACATAATTTAGTAAACAAGTAAATCTCTTAAACCTAGATATTTTTACACTGTTTAGGATTGCCTCCTGTGATTTGAAGGCTAGACGCTAGACAGAGGGACACGGAGAGCGACACAGAGGCACTGAGAGGAGGGGGGGGAGAGAGAGGGGGGAGAGAAGGGGGGAGAGAGAGGGGGGGGAGAGAGGGGGGGAGAGAGGGGAGGGGGAGAGAGAGGGGGGGAGAGAGGGGAGGGGGAGAGATGGGAGGGGGAGAGACCCGAGCCGAGGTGCGAGCAAGTGTCGACCAAAGGAGCGCCGGTTGAGCCGACACAGTCTTCAGCTATGATCTTTGATCGGCGGGCGGGCGAGCGAGCGAGCGTAGACCAAAGCGGTGCGGGTTGGGCCGATGCAGTCTTCAACTATGATCTTTGGTGTTCAGTCGACAGGGTGACTTTTGAACAACGGGGGGAGGAGGGAGGGGTGGGAGGTGACGTCAGTCACAGCAGGCGCAGTCGCAGCGCGAGCAGACGGCAGGCAGGCAGATCCATTGTCACGTCATCAGCGAAAAACAGGTGTTTTGATTTCAAAGTTTGATCGGATTTGTGAACATTTTTATTAATAACTCAAGAAATAAAATTTTCAGGTAAGCCAATTTTGGACTCAAGGGGGTTAAATCTCGACCAAAATATGTAAAAAATTTCCCGTTCGCGTGTCGTTTTTTCAAGAAGATGTGAAAACACACAAATAAACAAATACATACACACACACATCCAAGATCTGAGTTTTATAGTTATAAGGATAAGGATAGCAGTATGCAAAAAATAATAATTTCATTACACTTAGATGTACATGACAATAAAGTACATAGAACCATTGAAGGGCTGCCAACAGTTATTGGTCATCATGAATTTTCTTTCCATAGTGTTTAATGAAAAGTTCCATCCATTATTCTTTAATCTCCTCGCAGCACAGTAGTTTGTGTCATTTATAATAAAGGTGATATTTTTGTGTAATTTGTGTAAATCTTCAGAAAAATTATTTTGCAAAGTGACACCTTCAAAGTGACAACTGTTATATGCTTCATACCAACTGCCCTGCGCTCCTGGTTCCCATCTTCTCAATAAGGAGTAAGCCATTTAGAACGGAGACGAGGAAACACTTTTTCTCACAGAGAGTTGTGAGTCTGTGGAATTCTCTGCCTCAGAGGGCGGTGGAGGCCGTTTCTCTGGATACTTTCAAGAGAGAGCTAGATAGGATTCTTAAAGATAGCGGAGTCAGGGGATATGGGGAGAAGGCATGAACAGGGTACTGATTGGGGACGATCAGCCATGATCATATTGAATGGCGGTGCTGGCTCGAAGGGCCGAATTACCTACTCCAGCACCTATTGCCTTTTGTCTATTTTATCGTTTATACTTATGAAGTTACTGAAAAACTGTATTGTTATAATTGCATATGTCCCCTGACATTGAAGTAAAGCTGCAGATAAAGTTAATCCCTAATTTTGTGCATATTTCACATTTAATTCTTATGAAACTTTACCTCCCAAAAGGAAGAGTCAGATTGTTTACACCTTTTGTCCTTTATCCTTGCTTTATCCTTTTGTTCTAAACAGGACACTGTTATGAAAATATAATGAAATATATAGTAAAAATAGCATGCTTGTGGCTAAAAATCAAGTGTTAGTAAATACCCATGTGTTAGTAATGAAACGTGTTACTAAATACCCACAGAGGGAAACATCTTCCCAGATGCTATTCATAGCCCTTCATATGGCCTGGAAAACAAACTCTAGGAGGCAAACCTAAACTATGCAATGTAAATACTTTAAAAATAATTCACCTACTTACAAAATTGTGTTGAGCTAGGTTTAAGTTATTATACTTAAGGGAGGAGATGGAGAGCTGAGCAGCATGGGGTCAAAGCAACAAACCCTCCCTCAATGGATAAATTGGATAGTTATATGGACGGGAAAGGAATGGAGGGTTATGGTCTGAGCGCAGGTATATGGGACTAGGGGAGAATACGTGTTCGGCACGGACTAGAAGGGTCGAGATGGCCTGTTTCCGTGCTGTAATTGTTATATGGTTATATTATTATTATATGTCCGCAAAATGAAGGAACTGGTCATCTACTTCAGGAAGTGGTCTGGAGTCTGGAGTACACACTTCAGTCGGCATCAATGGTACAGAATTGGAAACGGTCAAGAGCATCAAGTTCCTAGGATTAAATATCACCAACAATTTGACCTGGTTCAACCACATCGACACTACGATCAAGAAAGCACACCAATGACTCCTTAAAAGAATAAGGAAATTCAGCTTGTCTCCAATGACTCTTACCTATTTCTACAGATGCACCATGGAAAGCATTCTATCATGAGGCATCTCAGCTTGCACAGCAAGTGACAGATGTCTACAAGAAATTGCAGAGTTCTAGACAATGCCAAGTCAATCACACAAACTGGGCTCCCCCATTGACTCCATCTACACTTTACGCTGCCTCAGGAAAGCTGCTAACATAATCAACAACCACTCTCACCCCCTCTCTCTTTTCCCCTCTCCCGCTGGAAAATGGATTGAAAGCTTGTGTGTACCACCAGATTCAAGGATAGCTTCCCCCCCCCCCCCCCCCCCGCTGCCGGGTTTAGCAATCCAAGCATGATCAGTTTGAAAATGCTTTCCGGTTATACTCAGATTACAGCGTTGCTGGTTTATATTAACTCAAGCAGAGCGATAATTTGGCAGCCATTCCCACATTTCCTCAGTTGCAACAATTAAGGTTGAAAACAACTAATTACATTGAATAATAGTTATTTTAATATTATCCTTTCAATCTGGGTTAGAGAAACTCAGCAGAAATAAACACATTTATTAAAGTCCGATCCTAACCAATGATTAAAAAGATTGCAAATCTGCAAACATAACTGAATAAAACCATCCTTTTTGGGAACCCGAAACATTGTATAACATCTGCTTCAGGAAGAGTCACTAATCCTTGGGAAGAGTCTAAGTAGGTATGTTACAATACTTACCTTCAGCGGCACTGCAGTTCTGCCACTGGCCGTGTGCGCGACTTTGACGCCTTTTGAGGGGGGGGGGGGGGAGATTAAAATGTCGTTTTCTCCTGCCTGTCCGAGATATATTTTCTCGGGCTGCTAACTGATGCAGAAAAATTATTCCAACTTCCGTTTTCGGGAAGTTTAAAAAAAAATCATGGGACAATTTAATCGCTGGAGTAAAATAAAAAAGCTCGAACCTGGGTCTCCGGCGCCACAAGCGCTGCCGAACCACCACTGGACAATCCCCGTCCCCTCCCGAGTGCCCCACTCCTGTCCGGGGGCATCCGGCAACGTCCGGGGCGACTCTGGACTGACGGCAGTCAGACGGGAGCGGCGGTAAAGGCCATCAGCCAGCACGGAAAAGAAGCGCTAATCCCAGCTCAACTCTGCCTGTCCCGCGGTGCCAACCGATAGCCCTGGACCGACGGGACACCAGCCCGCCGCAGCGGCAGTCCAGGCCCACAGCCAGAGCGGAGAAGAAGTGCCAACTCCACTGCAACGGGCTGGTGTCCCTCCAGACCAGGTGCGCCGGTCAACCCGGCGAGACAGTCAGAGCCGAGCTGGAGCCAGCGCCTCCTCCCCCCCCATGCTGGCTGTAAGCCTGGGCCGCCAGTCACGTCCGACTCCCGCCAGCCCAGGGCCACCCCGGACATCCCAAGCTGCCCCCGGACAGAAACGGGACACTCGGGAGGGGACAGAGATGACCCAGCAGCAGCTCTGCAACGCCGGAGACGCGGGCCCAACCCTGACCACGGACGGAACGTAGGCCTGCACCCATGCAGCAGCACAGCCATCGAGAGTGTTTATAGCGAGCGACCCATGACCAGGGTATGCGCAGTCGGAATACCAAACTCGCTTATTGCTTCATTCGTACACGGAGCTGAGGCAGTATTGAAAAGGAAAATGGTCACTTTCCTTTTTAAATATATATTCTTTATTCATAAAAAATAGGCACAGGAAATGCAAACAGTGGAGGTCTCTTTCCACATTCATCTCCATCAAATTGATATGTTCTATTTATAATGTCACGCATGTTTCCTCTCTAAATTACAGAAGCATGAAGCATTTGGACAGTTTATAAACCAAGACCAAAACCAGTTACACCTCTAAGATTTCCAATTTTAAACATAAAGATTATTTTTGGCTTCTTTGTTGAATGTAATCATTCTGTGATTCCAATCCTATAATTTCTCCAAAACCTTAGCATGCTTGATTGATGAGAGCAGTGGATATTGTCCACAAGTATCTTAATAGGGCATTTGATTAAGTAGGCTAATCCATAAGATTAATGTGCAGGGGATATACAGGGACTTGGTATAATGGGTTCAGAACTGGCTTACCCATAGAAAACACTGGGTAGTTGGTGGAAGAGTGTTATTCTAGCAGGAAGTCTGTGACCAGTGGTGTTTTGCATGGATCAGCAATCTTCAATTATACTTTATTGTCACATGCACCATGGTATTGTGAAATTCTTTGTTTTTGCATACAATCCAGTAAAATCATACAGCAGACCTCAACTAGACAGTAAACAAAGAGTCGCCACATTTCTGGTGCCAACAAAGTTCCTTGCAGTGGAGAACCAGCCCTGCTCCTGCTGAGGCCCCGCTTCGATCTCCATGCCCCCCCCCCCCCCACCGGGTCACCTTTAGATCTCAGTAACCCTCCCCTCACCATACCAGGTCCCCCTTAGATCTTAGCGTCTTGTGCTGGAACTTCTGTTATATGTGAAAATGACTTGGACATAAATGTAGATTGTTTGATCAGGAAATTTACAGATGCCATCAAATTAGATGTTATGGACAGTAAGAAAGGCTACCAAAGGATACAGTGTTATATACATCAGACTCCGATATGGAGCATTGATATACACACGGATCTTGGGATCCATGCGCATGGGTCCCAGAGGTAGCAAAGTTTTAAGTGCATTTCTGGTCATCCCATTACAGGATGGATGTTGAAGCTTTGGAGAGGGTACTAAAGAGGCTTGCCAGAATGCCGCATGGTTTAGAAGATACTAGCTCTAAAGAGAGGTTAGACAAACTTACAAAATTCTTAAGGGGTTGGACAGGCAAGATGCAGGAAGATTGTTCCCGATGTTGGGGAAGTCCAGAACAAGGGGTCACAGTTTAAGGATAAGGGGGAAATCTTTTAGGACCGAGATGAGGAAAACATTTTTCACACAGAGTGGTGAATCTCTGGAATTCTCTGCCACAGAAGGTAGTTGAGGCCAGTTCATTGGCTATATTTAAGAGGGAGTTAGATGTGGCCCTTGTGGCTAAAGGGATCAGGGGGTATGGAGAGAAGGCAGGTATAGGATACTGAGTTGGATGATCAGCCATGATCATATTGAATGGCGGTGCAGGCTCGAAGGGCCGAATGGCCTACTCCTGCACCTAGTTTCTATGTTTCTATGTTTCTCTGGAGCATCATAGTTTGAGGGAGGCCTTTACAGAAGTAAATAAAGCTATGAGAGTAATTGATATGATGGACAGTCAGAACCTTTTTGCAAGAGATAAATATCAAAGACTAGAGGTTATTGAGGGCAGATAAGGAAAGTTTAAAAGAGCTGTGAGGGGCAAGTTTTTTTTACACAGAGTACAGTAGATAGTGTCTGGAATATTTGTCCAGAGGTAATGGCGGAATCAGATAAGATTGGTGCATTTAAGAGGCATTTAGATGGCTCATCTTATCACTAACTAGAAAGTGGTCCTGACCTGCCATCTACCTCAGTGGAAACCCTTGGACTATCTTTAATTGGACTTTACTGGACTTTATCTGGCACTAAACATTATTCCTTTAATCCTGTATCTGTACACTGTGGATGGTTTGATTGTAATCATATATAGTCTTTCCGCTGACTAGATAGCATGCAACAAAAAAGCTTTCCACTGTACCTTAGTATGCATGAAAATAAACTAAACTAAACATGGATTTGCCGGGAATAGAGGGATATGGATCACGAGTAGGCAGGAGAGTTTAGTCTACAACAGAGGCCTGCTCCTGTGTTGTACTGTTCTATGTTCTATGCTGAGTGATGTACACGTGTGCATGATGACATTATTAGTATTGATGTAGGATTATGATTTGGTTAATTGAAAGTGAAGAAGAATTTTGCCTTTTTTTCACTTGCAAATTACTTGTGGGTTTACATTGCAGCATTTGGAGCAGATGGCACTCCAATGTGTCTGATAACATTCTCCTTTTAAAGGGTGGAGATATTAGGCCTATAAGTGCTGGCTAAATAGGCTAGACGACTCACTCTAATGGGTTGGATGATTGTCATTGCTGGTAGGGGATGTATGCCTGAACTAACATACAAAGTGACAATTAACCGGTTCATTGTTCCACAGAGTTTTAAACAACTTGAGTACTTAGGTTACGAAGGCACTGCTACATTGCAGGCTTTACACTTCGTAAATGCAAGAGAAGGTTTGTGGGTCAGAATACAGAGGTTCGGTATAATTTGTGTAGGAAAGAACCGCAGATGTGTAAGAAGGAACTGCAGATGCTGGTTTAAACTTCAGTCTGAAGAAGGGTCTCAACCCAAAACGTCACCCATTCCTTCTCTCCACAGATGCTGCCTATCCAGCTGAGTTACTCGAGCTTATTGTGTCTAAAGAACTGCAGATAGAGAACTGCATTTACACCAAAGATAAAAACAAATGCCGGAGTAACTCAGCGGGACAGGCAGTATCTCTGGAGAGAAGGAATGGGTGACGTTTCAAGTCGAGATCCTTTTTCAGACTGCCAAGGGAGAGAGAGATATGGAAGGATAAGGCGTGACACAGATCGCTGGGGATAATGATGAAGGAAATGTAGAATGGTTCAGTATAGTTTGTTCTGTCTTTCTTCCTCAACTTAGAATTTGTACAAAAGAAAGTGCAGATCCTCTCCAGGTTTCAAACCTGTGAACTGTTCATAACCCGTACAGGTAGGAAGTCAGAAATGCGGCTGCAAATTCAATAGGCAATAGACAATAGACCATAGTCAATATGTGCAGGAGTAGGCAGGCCATTCGGCCCTTCGAGCCAGCACCGCCATTCAATGTGATCATGGCTGATCATCCCAAATCAGTATCCCGTTCCTGCCTTCTCCCCATATCCCCTGACTCCGCTATCTTTAAGATCCCTATCTAGCTCTCTCTTGAAAGTATCCAGAGAACCAGCCTCCACCGCCCTCTGAGGCAGAGAATTCCACAGACTCACATCTCTCTGTGAGAAAAAGTGTTTCCTTGTCTCCGTTCTAAATGGCTTACCCCTTATTCTTAAACTGTGGCGCCTGGTTCTGGACTCCCCCAACATCGGGAACATGTTTCCTGTCTCTAGCGTGTCCAAACCCTTAACAATCTTATATGTTTCAATAAGATATCCTCTCATCCTTCTAAACTCCAGAGTGTACAAGCCCAGCCACTCCATTCTCTCAGCATATGACAGTCCCACCATCCCGGGAATTAACCTTGGAAACCTGCGCCACACTCCCTCAATAGCAAGGATGTCCTTCCTCAAATTTGGACACCAAAACTGCACACAATACTCCAGGTGTGGTCTCACTAGGGCCCTGTACAACTGCAGAAGGACCTCTTTGCTCCTATACTCGACTCCTCTTGTTATGAAGGCCAACATGCCATTCGCTTTCTTCACTGCCTGCTGTACCTGCATGCTTACTTTCATAGATTGATGAACAAGGACCCCCAGATCCCATTGTACTTCCCCTTTTCCCAACTTGACGCCATTTAGATAGTAATCTGCCTTCCTGTTTTTGCTACCAAAGTGGATAACCTCACATTTATCCACATTAAACTTCATCTGCCCACTCCCCCAACCTGTCCAAGTCACCCCACATTCTCATAGCATCCTCCTCACAGTTCACACTGCCATTCAGCTTTGTGACATCTGAAAATTTGCTAATGTTACTTTGAATCCCTTCATCCGAATCATTGATGTATATTGTAAATAGCTACGGTCCCAGCACCGAGCCTTGCGGTACCCCACTCGTCACTGACTGCCATTCTAAAAGGGACCCGTTAATCCCTACTCTTTGTTTCCTGTCTGCCAACCAATTTTCTATCCATGTCAGCACTCTACCCCCAATACCATGTGCCCTAATTTTGCCCACTAATCGCCTATGTGGGAGCTTATCAAATGCTTTCTGAAAGTCTAGGTACACTACATTCACTGGCTCTCCCTTGTCCATTTTCCTAGTTACATCCTCAAAAAGTTACAGAAGATTAGTCAAGCATGATTTCCCCTTCGTTAAATCCATGCTGACTCGGACCGATCCTGTTACTGCTATCCAAATGTGTGGCTATTTCATCTTTTATAATTGACTCCAGCATCTTCCCACCACCGATGTCAGGTTAACTGGTCTATAATTCCCTGTTTTCTCTCTCCCACCTTTCTTAAAAAGTGGGATAACATTAGCGACCCTCCAACACACAGGAACTGATCCTGAGTCTATAGGACATTGGAAAATTATCACCAATGCATTCACAATTTCTAGAGCCACTTCCTTAAGTACCCTGGGATGCAGACCATCAAGCCATTCAAACTGTTGATCTCCCAAACACTTGTTTATATGCATGGGCTGCATATTATTAAAGCAAAGATTGATAGGTTCTTGATTGTATGGGCATCAAAGGTTAGGCGGAGAAGGAAGGAGAATGGGGTTGAGAGGAAAATATAGGACAACCATGATCTCATGATGGAGCAGCCTGATGGGCCAAATTACCTAATTCTGTTTCTATGACTGGTGGTGGGAATTTTATCACAGTACTGACTTGCACTTCATAAGTAAATCTTCTTATATCGGGAGGTGAATAATTTGCCGCGACATGCACACACCCACTGTCTGACATTTTCTCCAGACTGATGCTGTCAGATTCCTGGGGCTTAGATCTTTACTGATACAGCAGCAGCAAACTTCAGAACTGTCGCATGAACAGTGTGTAGAAAGGAATTGCAATTGCGGGTATATACCGAAGATAAGCACTAAGTGCGGGAGTAACTCAGCGGGTCAGTCAGCATCTCAGGAGAGAAAGAAAGGATGACGTTTTGGGTCGAGACCCTTCTTCAACAATCTGAAGAACAAGAAGGTCCTGATTCGTATAGATCTGTGACAACAACTACCACAGCAGACACAATTCACAAAGTCAACTAAAACATGTAAATCACGCCATGGGCAATATTGAAGGAGATGTTCTAGAGAAACAATAGACAATAGACCATAGGTGCAGGAGTAGGCCATTCGGCCCTTGGAGGCAGCACCACCACCACCGCAATTCAATGTGATCATGGCTGATCATCCCCAATCAGTACCCCATTTATGCCTTCTCCCCATATCCCCTGACTCGGTTATCTTTAAGTGCCCTACCTCGTATCCAAAGAATAGGCCTCCACCGCCCTCCGAGACAGAGAATTCCACAGACTCACAACTCTCTGTGTGAAAAAGTATGTCCTCATCGCCGTTCTAAATGGCTTGCCCATTATTCTTAATAATAATAATAATTTTAATAATTTTATTTATAGAGCACTTTAAAAACAATCATAGTTGCAACAAAGTGCTGTACATCACTAATCGTTGACAAAAAAGTTAATACACACCAATAATAACAATTAAAAGATGGAGTAAGTAAAGATATTCAAAATATAGAAATATTAAAAACACAAAAAACAGGAGCAAAGTCTCATGCATGGTCAAAAGCCAGGGAGTATAAATGTGTTAAAAGGAATTGCATATAAAACACACAAGATGCTGGAGTAATTCAGCGGGTCGGGCAGCACCTCCGGAGAACACGGATAGCGGCCGGTTCGCTGCACCTTTCTTCAGACCCAACCTGGAACATCACCTATCCATGTTCTCCGGAGATGCTGCCTGATTCACTAAGTTACTCTGGCGCTTTTGTGTAAACCAGCGATTCCCGGAATCTTGAGCAAAATACAAAGCATCTGTAGTTCCTTGTACGTCCAAGTAACCGGAGATGCTGGGATTCTGAGCAAAACACAAAGCGGGTCTCAGCGGGTCTGACAGCGTCTCTGGAGGACATGGATAAGCGGCATGCCGAGTTTGAAGAAGGGTCCCGACCCCTATCACATCGCCTGCCTACGAGGTTGATGTTATACTAAATTGATCCAGATGATATTTGCCCAGACGCCGTGTGCGATCCCGGGAACGTACGCGGCGGAACTTACATTGGGATCCTTTATTAACTCCTGAACGCTTTCCATTTCTTCATCAGACGACCGAGAACTTTTAGCAAGTCCTCCACCAACGATCTTCTCCTTCGGGATGTCCACTTTGAGACTTCCCAGTCCCATCTTCCGTCGCTCCTGGTCAGCCGACGAGGTTGCATGGCTCCTGGCTCGGAGCAGGCGACAATGGTAAAGGCACAGAAACAACAGTTTCTTCAGCGTGTAAAAGCGACCCGGGACGGCGTAGTGGCCGTTCAGCGGTTCGGGATCCCTCCTCAGGACTAACTTCACCAGATAAATGCAAAGGAATGCCGCAGCGATAGACACCAGATAGATCATTTCCAAGATGTTCCCCTTCTGCGTTTACACTCTCCGATATTGGCATAGAGTGAATACGCACCGGGCGGGAAATGGTCTGTCGTCAGGTATGCTGCACTTGCTTTCAGTATCGTGGTTGGTCACTCCCCTTTTAAGACATTTACAAAGAGGAGAAATCAACGACGTGCCTGCATGTTTATTAATATGTTAATTGGATGTTGCATTTTTCCATATTTGGTTAAAAAAAATCCACCACCTCCATCCCTGGGTATAGAAACATAGAACATCGGTGCAATAGCTATTGCTTTTCCATTGACTTAACACAAAAGCTGTGATCAAGGACTGTGATCAAGCATTCTGAAACAAATATGAAACACTCTAACTTGGATGACCTGAAATTAAAGCATATAATTAGTTAGTTACCCAATTGTAGCTAATTACAAAATTCAATTACTAGATCTAAACATCTATCCATTTCTTAAGAAAAGGTTACCATTTTTAAAAAGCCTAAGTGTCCAAATAACATTCTCACAAGAATTCACAATATAACATGATTTTTAAATCTCATTGTCATGAAATGACATTGAAGTGTATAAAATAAGAGAGACATAGATAGGGTAGAGTCTGGGAACGTTTATCCATAGGTGGAAATGTCAAAGACAAAAGGGCATAGTGGTGGTGCCAGTGGTGATTGTGGATTTGAAGTGGATTTTAGATAGGCACATGATATACAGGGAGTGGAGGGATATGAATCATATGCAGGCAGAGGAGATTAGTTTAATTTGGCATCATGTTTGACATGGACATTGTGGGCTGAAGGGCCTGTTCCTGGGCTCACTGTTCTATGTATGGGCATTTCACACACTGTGTTGGCATTCTTTCTTAATTCGTACATGCACATGCCTTCATCATTACATGTGTGTGTGATGCATGCGTGTTTGCATGTATTCTGAATGATCAAGTAACAGTGGGAAGTATGATTTTAAAATGCAATCTTGACTAGTGCTAGTGGCTGTAGCAGGTTAATTTTAACAAAATAGCTGTCTTGGAATGCATTGCTGGTTTGCTCATTTGTTTATATCTAACGAAGGTCAGATAGAATCTTGGTTAATATATTTGTTCCATGTCAACATAACAGCCACATTGCTGTAAACATCCCATCTTCATTAAAAGCTGCTTTCAGTGGTCTGGTGCTTGGTCTGGTGCTTGTACGGCGTTTGTACGTTCTCCCCGTGACCTGCGTGGGTTTTATCAGGGAACTCTGTTTCCTTCCACACTCCAAAGATGTACAGGTTTGTAGGTTAATTGGCTTGGTATAAGTGTAAATTGTCCCTAGTGTGTGTAGGATAGTATTAATGTACAGGCATTGTTGGTCGGTGGAGACTCGGTGGGCCGAAGTACCTGTTTCCACGTTTTATCTCCAAACTATGCAAAATTAAACTGAACTAAACTGTCGGGAGCTGGTGGTTCACACCTCCAGATTCAGGGACGGTATTCCCAGCTGTTATCAGGCAACTGAACCATCCTATCACCAACTAGAGAGCGGTCATAACCTACCATCCACCTCATTGGGGATCCTCGGACTATCTTTAATCGGACTTTACTGGACTTTACCTTGCACTAAACATTATACCCTTTATCCTGTTTCTGTACACTGTGCACAACTTGATTGTTATCATGTATAGTCTTTCTGCTGACTGGATAGCTTGCAACAAAAAGCCTTTCACTGTCAACATGACAATAAACTAAATTAAACTAAACTAGACCAGCCATCCATTCCTATCTACAGATCATCCACCAAACAAAGTCTTCCTAGAATCCTTGTCTCCCTTTGATCACTGCAGACTTAAGAAGCAACATTTGGAGGAATTGTAGTGTGTGTGTCAGATCGATTGGAAGCAAAATTGTCCCTTTGGCCTCTATATGTGCTGAAATGCTCATACCAATAGCATACAGATGGAGCTGAACTGGAATCATGCTGAGTAAAGTTGAAGTAATGCCACCCTTTGGATTGCAGTGTCCCTAATGAAGATTCCACCCTCATAGGTCAGATTATTGTCTTGAGACTTTAAAGTGGCAAACATAAGGAACGAACAATAAATCATTCCAGGGGACCCAGGATTTGATTTTTCCATCTGTACCTCTCTGTGAATGGGACTGGTGTGGTGCAAGCCTCCGCTGTTGCAGTCTTTTCAAGCACCAGTACCATTGCGGGTTCTGACCCACAAGACCAGGCACTGTACCTTTTGCCACAGTATGTGGCAGAGAGCAAGATGTAATCCCTCTTCCCAGACAAAGGCAGCAATATGTGGCGATCAACATTAAAGCCCTCATTAGCGCACCTGCATCCTGGCCTAACACTATTTTGGGATGACAAATAATTGGCGGAAGGAAGTCTGGCGGGACTAGGATAAACGACAACGCCTTGAGAGCACTTATCCCGTACTGGGAAAAGCTATTTGTCCAATTTTTGATATTTGATTGCTGCTTCAGCAAATATTTCTTGTTTCAGAATTAGAGTCGTGGAGACATACAGCATGGAACCCGGCCTTCAGCCCAACTTGCCAACCAAGATGCCCCATTTATACACACCTCACCTACCCACATTTGGCCCACATCTCTCTAAACCTTTCCTATCCATGTACCTGCCCAAATGTGTTTTAAATGTTGATAGAGTACCTTCCTCAACTTCCTCCATTTAGTTTAGCTAAGAGATACTGTGCGGAAACAGGCCCTTCGTCCGTACTATCCAGCACACTAGGGACAATTTACAATTTTGCCAAAACCAATTACCCTGCAAACCTGTACGTCTTTGGAGCGTGGGAGGAAACCGTACAAGTTAGTCAGGATCGAACCCGGGTCTCTGGCGCTGTAAAGCAACAATTCTACCACTGCACCACCATGCTGCCCTGCCTCCTCTGCCAGCTCATTCCATACACCTCTCTGTGTGAATAGTTAAACAAGTCTTAACACTTGTTTTTAAATAAGAAACCAGTCCTTACTTCAAGCTGAAGGCAGAGTTATATACTGTAGATGAATCTTATCAACTTGGAAAACTCCATGGGTCTTGTCAAGTTGGCTGTGGCTGGCAGTTCTGAGTGCAAAAACAAGAAGACAAGAAGGTAGGAGCAGGAGTAGGCCACCTTGCCCCTCAAACCTACCCAGTTATTCAATATGATTATGGTTGATTTTTGTTGGCCTTGCCTCCTCTTCTACACCTTTTTGGGGCACTATTCCGATCAGGCAAAAGGTATAGAAGTGTGAAAATGCACACCTACAGATTCATGGACAGTTTTTACTCGGCTGTTATCAGGCAACCGAATCAACCCACCACAACCAGAGAGCAGTGTTGAACTACTATCTACTTCTTTGGTGACCCTTGGTGACTATCCTTGAATGGACTTTACTGGCTTTACCTTGCACTAAATGTTATTCCCTTATCATGTATCTATGCACTGTAAATAGCTGAATTGTAAACATGTATTGTCTTTCTGCTGACTGGATTGCATGCAACAAAAGCTTTTCACTGTACCTCGGTACATGGGACAATAAACTAAACTGTCAACTGTAAACTTCTCCATAGCCCACAGAATGATCGTCAACCACTCCCAGGTATGTCTCCAAACCCTGCTGTGTGACAGATGTCAGCACATCTACTGATCCATTGTGCATGCTCCAACATGCGGCATGGTGGCATAGCAGTAGAGCTACTGCCTTACAGTGCCAGCAACACGGGTTCGATCCTGACTACAGGTGCTTGTCTGCACGGAGGTTGTACGTTCTCCCCGTGATCTGTGTGGGTATTCCTCAAGATCTTCGTAGGTTAATTTGCTTGGTACAAAAGTAAATTTGGCCATAGTGTGTGTAGGGTAGTGTTAATGTGCGGGGATCGCTGGTCGGTGTGGACTCGGTGGACAGGAGGACCTGTTTACGCACTGTATCTTTAAACAAAACTAAACTAAAACATGGATCTTGCTGGGTCTCCCAGCTTACTGCTGTAGAATTGATCTCTGCAATTGTGAGTCAATGGGATGTAGTGTGGGATTGGAATCTCCATTCACTTGAACACTGATTTTCAGTTTGGAGATTAAGAGGGAAAAAGTAAATTATCAATTTTTCACATCCTTTTTAATTTCAATTTTTTTATTTAATGTGTATTCAATATTTGTATTCTTTTACTTTTAATCAAGGTTTATTTTTCTGATTATTTGGTGCAATCTTATTATTGTTTAGATGTCTGCCTCTGAGCAGCATTGAGGAGGCAGGTCTCCTCAATGGGCAGCCTTGCCCCCAGCTGCCTTTGGACCACTCTTCACTGAGAGCTTCCTGGCCCCTAGCCAGATACCTGCCTGATGGGAAGGTCAAGTATATCACTACTCCATATTCGGCCCAGTTAATTAAGGCAAGGGACTGCGGCAATCTACCTGAACATAACATTATGGCTCTGAGAAATCACTACTGCAGACTACTGAAGCAGAATAATCCAACCAGATCATCCAGGTAGATTAAGGGATTAGTTTACTGGCAGCAGATGTTCATGGTTTTAAACTGCCGGAGGAAGTCAAGGCTCATACAATGAATGCCGGCAGCTACTCAGAGCTGCCTGAATGGCGCCTCTTATATAGGATTGTACAGGAGTGTACAAAATCATGAGAGGAATTGATCGGGTAGACACACCGAATCTCTTGCCCAGGGTAGGAGAATTGAGAACCAGAGGACTTAGGTTTAAGGTGAGGGTGGAACAAATAACAACCACGCTCTAGTATTGCTGCGTGGTATGGAAACAGAAAATGCTGCATTCAGCAGAGCAATTCATATCTGGAAAGGGAAATAAAGTTAACATAGCATCTCTGGAGAACATGGATAAGTGATATTTCAAGTCCACACCCTACTTGACCTGAAACATCATCTATCCATGTTCTCCAGAGATACTACCTGATCTGCTGAGTAATTCTAGCACTTTGTATCCTTTTGTGCATTAACCAGCAACTGCAGTTTGTTGTGTCTGAATGAGTTAATGTTTCAAGTCATAGATCCTTTGTCAGATCTGATATGTTCAGAGACGGAAGGGGGGAGGGGGGGGGGGGGTGATTTATAGAACAGAGAATATCTCTGACATGGTTAGCTTTGGTTGCAAGAGATTATTCCACATATTCGCCAGGACTTTATTGAGTCATCTAATGGGGAAAGTTAGGAACATGTAGTCATTGAGATACAGCATCCTCTCCACCATCCTTGTCACTGCTTTATTTAAAGCCACAATCACATTTCCACAGACCAGGAAATGTTGCTGCAATGAGAACATTTACAGCAGAAAAGGTGAGTTCTGTACAAACAGAGAAAGCATGTTAATCGAAAATGTAGGTTGATATAAAGTCTTGAGATGCTCATGACATGGCTCCTCTACACTGGAAAAAACAGAACAAAGATAGGATAATGGTTTTGCAGTGCACCTATAAAAATAGGCTTCCAGTTGCTGTTACTTTAATTCTTTGCCCAACTTCCAATCAGACCCAATTGTCTCGCAGTCTCATCAATGCTAAGGAACAACATCTCATCCCCTTCCTGGGCATATTACACTCTCCAGTATCATATTTTGTCTGTATCTAAACTACCCAGTTTTACTCTTAGAATATCCCTCTATAATATTAACTATGTTTTTCTCTCTCCGCAGAGACTACTTGGCCATTTCCACCATTCTCTATCTGGTTGTAGAAACAAGGAAGTGCAGATCCTGGTTTACAAAAACATAGCACAAAATACTGGAATAACTCAGCAGGTCAGTCAGCATCTCCGGAGAAGGGACCCGACCCGAAACGTCACCCATCCTTTTTCTCCAGAGATGCTGGCTGACTCCAGTGCAGTGTCTATTCCTGGAGAACAGGCACAGTCGCACGGTGGCGCAGTGGTAGAGTTGTTGCCTTACATTGCCATTGTAAGTTCTCCCCATGATCTGCGTGGGTTTCCTCCGGGAACTCTGGTTTCCTCCCACACTTCAAAATTGCACAGGTTTGTAGGTTAATTTGCTTGCTAAATTGTAAATTGTCCCTAGTGTGTGTAGGATAGTGTTAATGTGCGATAATCGTTGGTTGGCATGGACTCAGTGGGCCGAAGGGCCTGTTTCTGCGCAGTATTAGAAACTAAACTAAACATGGGTAGGTGATGTTTCTGGTTGAGACTCTTCTCCAGATTCTTATTGTTTCAGTTTGCTGCAGAGCTCTTATCTGTACTTCATAGCTTCTATAATTCACTTTGTTTTCTTTCTTTCTAACTATCGCCCATCATTATAGCAGATATTTTGTGTGTGGTATACTGGCAACACAACCTTACTCTCACCTTCATAAAGAATTTTGTATTTTATCTTATCCATCGCTTCCCCACCCTCTTTACGTGAAATCAAACTGGTTTTCTCACATTCCCAGTTCATAAGATCATGTGAAAAAAGCAGAATTAGGCCAACAAAGTCTACTCCGCCATTTAATCATGGCTGATCATTCTTCTGTGTTCTCCCCATGACCTCTGACACCTGTACTATGCAGTTCTGATGAATTGTCTTTCACCTGAAATATTAACTTTGTTGTCATAGTTGCCGCCTTACCTGCTGAGTGTTTCCAGTATTTGCTGTTATTTCAGATTCCCAGCATATAAAGTTTTTTGTTTTGATTTTCAATATCTGATTGCTCTTAAAAAGCTTACAACAAGAAAGTACCAAAGTCAAATCTCAATCCACATAACAACATCAACCTTAACCAAAGATGTGCAAGGATGAAAATTGAGGAACAGAGCTATTGTTGGAAGTTGGGAAATGGCTTTAATTTTAGGATAACCTGCTTGTGTTTTGTACACGGCTCACAAGCTGAATGTGCTGTCTTGGTGAAGTCTACTATTACACTACAATTGTTGCACTTTTGTACTTATCTATGATTGTGCTTATTTATGGTATGATTTTACTGGATTGTGTGCAAAACTAAACAAAATTCACTAGTGTGTAGGAAAGAACTGCAGATGCTCGTTTAAATCGAAGGTAGACACAAAATGCTGGAGTAACTCAGCGGGACAGGCAGCATCTCTGGAGAGAGATGCTGCCTGTCCCGCTGAGTTACTTCAGCATTTTGTGCCTACGTTAACACAAAAATCATTGTACATAGGTGCATGTGACAATAAATTATCATCATCATTGGGGATCAAGCTATTTTTGTTTATAACCAGCTATAATTGAATCATTCCTACCATTATGCTTACTATTGGGTTATCACAAATAAGCAGATTGTTGGTAACCACACGAAAAAGGAAAAAGTAAATCAATGCCAGACAAGTATTGCAAAAGGGTTTGATTCATTATGAAGTGATAAACATCATTCCAGATGGTATTAATATGTAAGGTTTCATCACATTCATTTACAAAAAGTATATTAACAAGCTGATTGAGAAACTGCTTCAGACAACTTTAAAGATTTAAGCACAGGATAAAAAGACGAGTGAGATCGACCTGTCCATGCTGTAAATTTTTTTGTTCCCATTTTCTATTCCCCAGTTCTACAGGTAGGAGCCTTGAGGTGATTTCGGGCCGGGCCAAGGATGAGGTCGGGTTGGAGCCTTGAAGACGGGTCGGAGCCTCGAACGGAGTCAGG
This sequence comes from Amblyraja radiata, assembly GCF_010909765.2. NCBI lineage: Eukaryota > Metazoa > Chordata > Chondrichthyes > Rajiformes > Rajidae > Amblyraja > Amblyraja radiata. The sequence continues at coordinate 17,257,777 of NC_045972.1, read as the reverse complement.
CCAAGGATGGACTCTTGGGGTTGAGGTGGTCCGTGGGAGAGGTCACGCCGGGATAGATGGGCCGCATCGCCAAGAACAAAGGGGGACTCCGTGTGGGGGGGGCTGCAATGAGCAAAAGGGGGATCCGGTGTGGGAGGACTGCCATTATTTATTGCAGTGTTGTGATTGTAACCCAGTCCACTACTCAGTCCAGATTCCCCACCATCGACTCCATCTACCTTCACACTGCCTCAGCTTACTATATGCTTTATATAATAATGACTGTGCAGCCAAATACCAATCCAACTCAATTTACAAGTTCACAGATGACACCAGGATGATGAAGATACTTTATTGTCACTGTACAAGGTGCAGTGAAGTTCTTTGTTTTTGCATACAAAGGCACCGAAAAAGTTACAAAAAGTACTCATCCCTTCTTCAACCCCCACCAACTGAGTCCTCCTTAGTTCTCGGCACCTCCCCCCCCCCACCCCCCCCCCCCACCCCCCCCCCCCCCCCATCCCCCACACCGGGTCCCCCTTTGTTCTCCACTGGCCCCCAACACCTCGGATTCTCCATTGTTCCTGGCGGCCCCCCAACTCAGGTCCTCCTTTGTTCTCAGTGGCATCCCCCCCCCCCCCCCGCCCACGCCTGATCCCCCTTTGTTCTGGCTCACTGGAGCTGCAAGGCAGCAGCTCAACCATTAGAGGTATTAAAACTCTTTACAATATGTTGGTGAGACCACTTTTGGAGCATTGCATGCGGGTCAGGTCATTGCTTTACGGGAAAGATGTGTGTTGCCTGGAGAAGGTGCAAAGGAGATTCACCAGCATGTCACCTGAAATGGGGGACTTCAATTATAGAGATTAGATTTAGACTTTACTCCATACTTTAGATATAGCACGGAAACAGGCCCCTCGGTCGACCTAGTACGCGCTGATCAGCAATCACCCAGTGCACTATCCTACACACTAGGGACAATTTTACAACTTACCAATGCCAATTAACCTACAAACCTGTACGTCTTTGTAATGTGGGTTGAAAGCAGAGAACCCGGAGAAAACCTATGTGGTCACAGGGAGAACAGGGAGAAATTCCGTACAGACAGTACCCGTAGTCAGGATCGAACCAGGGTATCTGATGCTGTAATGCAGCAACTCTACTGTTGGCTTGGTTTCCCTGGACTGAAGAAGGCTGAGGGGGGCCTAATGGCAGTATGTAAGATTATGAGGGGCATAGACAGTTATTTTTTTCCAATGTAGATAGTGAAACTAAGTGACTTTAGATTTAAGGTGAGAGGATGGAGTCTTAGAGGGGATATGATAATTTTGTGACATAGTGTGGCTGATATCTGGAATGCACTGCAAGCGGAGGAATCAGATCCAATTTCATTTAAATAGGCAAGGCACAGGAGGATATAATCCGAATGCAGGCAAATAAGATTATTGTAGATGAACAGAAAGTCGAGGGGGTGTGGAGGAGTGCGCTGCAGGGCCCTTTTCTGTGCTGTTCAGAAGTTTGATTGTAAGAAATTGGTGGCTCTTTCTCTTTTTCTCGAGTGGGTGAATGAACCAAGAGCTCACAGACCTTGTGACTGATATTAGTAACCTTATCGGCGATTATCAAAGCATGAAGGCGGCACAGTAAATAAATGCCATTCAAAGATCAAGCCATTGCACACATATTAAATATCCTTGTTATTGCAAATGTTAGGTACCCCAGCAGGCTTAACTTTAATCCAGCAAGTTATTAATCTAGAACAGTAAAATAATTTAAAAAAGAATATGAACAGGTTTATGCAAGGTAGCAAATGGTACAAGAAGTTTCCACTTGGCCAGAAATGGAAGAGAGCCCATATTGTTCATGAGGTGAGACCCCTCTCAATAATGCATTTACTAGCTATCCTGAACCTCCCTTTGAACTGAATGTTTATGGAGGCATTGAAAAATTAATTACAGTATTGTAGGTCTTAAGTGATAAAAAAGACTGACCAGGTAAGGTCAATAATTCAGACACAAAAAACTGCAAATGTTGATTAATACACAAAAGGATTGAAAGTGCTGGAGTAACTCAGCAGGTCAGGCAGCATCTCTGGAGAACATGGATGGGTGACGTTTCGGGTTGGGACCCTTCTTTGGTCGAGCTTCAGAGTGGTCCTGAGCCGAAACGTCACCTCTCCATGTTACTGGAGATGCAGCCCGACCGCTGAGTTACTCCAGCACTTTCTGTCCTCTTGTGTAAACCAGCATCTCCAGGTACCTGGTTCTACAAGGATCTATGAGGGTGTAATAATATTGTGGTAAAGTTCACAGAGTAAACATAAATGCAGATATAGTTCGCATGCTTGTTGCCTTGGAAATCTTGTGGCAACCTCAACACAATAGGAGTGACCCACGTTGTCTTTGGGTGTTTATTCGGGCACCATAGCTATCTCTACCATGCTTCCTCCAAACAGTTCTCCTATAAAGATTCAATTCCATTCTCCCAGTTTTTCTTTCTCTGTTAGATCTGGTCCTATTACCTAAAAGTACAAATAGGTTCCTATGTAATGTGGCTGTTCTTCCAGAACTATCGCTCCCGAACTATCATTGTTAAATTAACCCTTCACCTCATTTGACCCATTTTCCACACCTCAGTCTCACCCACTCTCTTCCTGGACTGAGCAAGGACATAGTTCCCTGGTTCTCATGTTCTACCCCACCAGCATCCACAGTCAACAGGTGAACCTTTGCAATATCCCATTTTTTTTCGCGAGATTCCAGACACCAAACACATCTTGTCATTCCCTTTCTACACGTCAAGGTGATCATTTCCTTTGTAAGTCCTTGACCGATTCTTCCAACCCCACCGACGCTCTCTCAGCGAGGCCCCACACTAAGCTCTCTCAGGCACTTTTCAGAAAGTAAATAAACAGAGAGCAGCTGGAGTAACTCAACAAGTCAGGCAGCCTCTGTGGATGGAAATGTTTCAGGTTGAGCTCATTCATCTGCACAACTACAGATGCTGCCTGACCCAGCTACAGCTGCTCTCCATTTGTTTTACTACAGTTTCCAACATCTGTATATCTTGTCTCGACAAATTCAGAAATGTTGTTTATGTTTGAGTCATCCATTCCAATCACATAATTTATTCACATAATAAAAGCTTCAAATTAAAACTAGCCAAGAAAATGTAGGTGGACAGAATTAGGTGGTTTGATATACTTTATTTCAAAGTACTCCTAACTAAGTTTGATAATTTGGTCTATATTATCATATAATAATATAGACCAAATATCATATCATGAACAAAAACATTAATACATCTTCAATAATAATTCAAAAAAGATGTGTGACCTTGTAAAAAGATTGTAAAACAATGTTGAATTGAGAGCAGGCTGTAAAATGTAATTATTGGCAATTGTAAATCTAACAAATCTTGTAGAATATATTTTTGCCACAAATCTTTCTTTTGTTTACATCACCAGAGCATTCCAAGAAAAAATATTTGGGGTGTGTACCCACACCAACAACAAGAACAAGACATACTGCGCCTATAGTAATGAAACAATGGCTTGTGGTCTACATAACTCGAAATTGACTAACACATAACCCCCAGCTTGCCATGACAGAACTAAATATACAGGCTATTAGATGAAAAAGACACGTTTGATGTTGTTAACCATTTTTTTCCTACCTAACCTTATGGTTTGACTATCCACCAACACTGAGAAATCCACAGTAAAGTAACAACCAAGGTTCCAACATGTTTCAATACATACTAATGGCCTTTGGGACATGGTATATGTTTGACACTTTAGAGTTTAGCGATACAGTGTAGAAACAGGCCCTTCCGCCCACCAAGTTGATGCCATCCATCGATCAATTATATTATACCATGTTCGCATCCTATATACAACTTACAGAAGCCAATTAACCTGCAGACCTGCGTATCTTTGGAGTGCGGAATGAAACCAGAGAAAACCCACATGGTCACAGGAAAAACGTAAAAACTCCACACAGACAGCACCCATAGGCAGAATTGAACCCTGGTATCTGGTACCGCTGCGCCACAGTGACGTCCTGACTTGAAAGCACCAGCAGAGGGGTGGAAGATTGCAACCTTCACCCTGTTTCGACGTAAGATCAAATAGAACTAGTCGTCCTACAACTTTAGGCTGTGCACGCCATACGCAAGAAGAAGCACCAGCAGAGAGCCACATTAAGTGGAGATCTATTGCTTCTCCAGGACTAGATAGTAGGTTTACAGAATGGTATTTTATCAATAATGACTGTCTAGTTAACTCAAGCTATAGCAACAGTAAAAATCAAAACAAAGAAAGTGATTCAACAAAAAGAAAGCTAGTGAGACGTCATAGATTTATGTATTCTCTTCTGAAGCATCACTGAATCAGAATTTGTTGTTTCCTCTCTGAAGTTCAAACCCATTCGAATCCTGCATTTTTTTACGAAATATAATTCAAATTGTTCTTATATGACAGATTAAAATTTAAAATGGAGTCAGACGTGCATCTGTCACAAGTACCGGTCAAAATAGGTGGTGGTATTGATCAAGCTGAAATTTTGGTTAGCTTAGGCTGGGAAAGGAACATGAAACCTAATATAAGATAATGCAGATTAGACCTGAAAGCTCTGATAGGTTTCACCATGAAATTAAGACCTCTGAACAATGAGGGTACAGTCGTTGGGAAGATTGACCTTCACAAAAAATAGCTCTGACCATATTGTTGGATTCTAGGAGTGTTGAGGGAAGGGAGGGGTGGGAACTGATTGGCATGTGATCTAGAATGTCAAAGGGAAGTACTGTAAGTGGAATGACAGCACTGATGACATTGGTCTGAGAGCTGACACAGACTTGCTGGGCGGAATGGCCTCCTTCAATGCTGTACGAAAATAATAATAGATATAAAATATCTTTCAGACACAAGGAAGAGCGGATGCTGGTTTACAAAATAAACACAAGGTGCTGGAGTAACCCAGATGCAACATCTCTGGAAGACATGGATAGATGATGTTTCAGGTTGGCACCCAGTCTGAAGAAGGGTCCCGACTTGAAATGTTACATATCCTCGTGTTCCTGGTAGCCAATTTTCAGCCAAGATAACATCAAATAATGAGTAATGTGTCTGGTGGCTCGATGAGAAATAGTTTTTTAAAGTGTATTGTTGATGGAGTTTACGATGTCAGCAACATAATTCTTCCTATTTCACTGCAATGCATTTTTCACTTCAGCTTCCTCCATCCCCTTTCACCTCCTGTCCTCCCACAAAACACTGTGGAGTTAATGCCAAATGTTGTTCCTGCTAAGTGATTATTAGCAAATGTACTACTGTAAATGCGTTGAAACACAAACTCTCAAATGTTTGCTATTGACTGAGGTGATCTACAGGCAATAGTGATTGAGGTTCACATTTCACAGGGACAATGATGGCAACATTAAATGAAGCATTGGGAGTTTGCATTGGACTTGCTCATGAGTTATCACTCAATCATCAAGTGTGGCTGAAAAGTGAAATTCTATTTTAAATTATAGTTAAAGAATTTTTGTTGAAGTTTCTAATGAACGTTTATCAGCCTGAAACATGCCCCCTTGCATAATAATAATACTATATAGTTGTTAAGGAATACACCGAGAGTGGAATTAAAGATGTTTTCCTTGGCAACTGCATGACCAGTTGAGTGTTTCCAGCAATTTTAATATTTGTTTCAGCTTTACAGCATCCACAGTTCTGTGCCATTAGATTCAGAAGTAGATTTTGATTCATAAACATGAAGACACTATGACCTTTGTACTACACCTAATAGACTGCTTCTATAATTGGAAAATGTGGAACCAACATGTTTGGGCAAGGTATCTCATTTTTGGTGACACAACACTCTGTAGATACTGGAATCTTGAGCAAAGCACAAAGTCCTGAAGGTATTCAGTGAGTCAGTCAGCAACTAGGGAGGGAATGGATAAACAGTTGACGTTTCAGGTCAGGGGCCTTATTCAGACTGAAGAAGGGGCACAGTGGCACAGCAGTAGAGTTGCTGCCTTACAGCACAGAGACCTGGGTTCAATCCTGACTATGGGTGCTGCCTGTACGATGTTTGTACGTTCTCGCTGTGACCGCATGAGTTTTCTCCTGGTGCTCCGGTTTACTCCCACATTCCAAAGGTGTACTGGTTTGTAGGTTAATTAGGCTTCGGTAAAAATTGTAAAGTGTCCCTAGGATAGTGTTATTGTACGGGTGATCGTTGGTCAGCACGGACAGTGAGCGAAAGGGCATGTTTCAGCACTGTAATTCTGAACTTTATAGTCTAAAGACACAGAACATAGAACATGGAAAAGTACAGTACAGGAGCAGGCCTTTCGGCCCACAATATCTATCACGCACATTAGACCAAAATAAACTACCATCTGCTTGCAAATGATCCATTTCTCTCCATTCCCAGCAAATCCATTTTTCAGTTAATACTATATAGATTAGATTAGATTAGATTAGATTAGATTCGTTTATTGTCATTCAGACCTTTCGGTTTGAACGAAATTTTGTTTCCCTGCAGTCATACATATAATTTAAAAAAATGACAAAAACACACAATCAACACAAATTTAACATCCACCACAGTGAGTTCACCAAACACCTCCTCACTGTGGTGGAAGGCAAAATCTTAAAGTCTCTGTCTCTTCCCTCTTTGTTCTCCCTCTGCTCCGAGGCGACGGTTCAAACTCCGCGGGTGGTCGCTGCCTCCGCCACAGCTCCGAGGCCGAGTCGGGTCTCCGCTGCCGCTACCTCCGCCACAGCTTCGGGGCCGAGTCGGGTCTCCGCTACCGCTGCTGCTGCTGCTGCAGCCGCTGCCTCCGCCACAGCTCCAGGGCCGAGTCGGGTCTCCGCTGCCGCTGCCTCCACCACAGCTTCGGGGCCGAGTCAGGTCTCCGCCGCCTCCGCCACAGCTTCGGGGCCGAGTCTGGTCTCCGCTACCACTGCTGCTGCCGCTGCCACCGCCACAGATCCAGGACCGAGTCGGGTCTCCGCTGCTGCTGCCGCCGCCACAGCTCCAGGGCCGAGTCGGGTCTCCGCTGCTGCTGCCGCCGCTACAGCTTCGGGGCCGAGTCGGGTCTCCGCTGCCACTGCTGCTGCCGCCGCCGCCACAGCTTCGGTGCCGAGTCGGGTCTCCGCCGCTGCTGCCGCTGCTACAGCTCCGATGCCGCCAGCTCCGCCATTAGGCCTCGGCGCAGACGGAGACGGGGACGGGGAATACGACCGAAGAAAAAGTCGCATCCCCCGAAGGAAGAGACCAAAGCATGTTTCTCCCACCCCACCCACACACATACACAACTTAATAAAACAAAATTAACTAAAACATGACAAGGAACAAAACAAAAGAAATAAACAGACGGACTGCAGGTAAGCCAGCGACGCCAAGGAATACACCGAGAGTGGAATTAAAGATGTTTTCCTTGGCAACCACATAACAATTAAAACATAGTTGCAATTTCATCAGCAGTTTAATATCTGGCATGGGCTCAAAATCACCGCCCATGCTGACTGTGAGCAATCCTTCATCGTAAAGGATTTCCCTTACTTCAAAGGGAAGTGTACTGATTCAGTTAAGGTTGTTACAGGAATGCCTTTAAGGATTTTCCCATTTGTCTAGTCCCAAACAAGGCAATATACAAGAACAAGGAACTGTAGATGCTGGTTTACCAAAGAAAGGCAAAGTGTTGGATGAACTCAAATGGTCAGCCAGCATCTCTGGAGAACATAGATAGGTGTTGTTTCAGTTCAGGACTCTTATTCAGGCGATATGCAACAGCCATCAAAGTAACTTAGAATAACTTTGTATTAATTCTCCCAGCAGGGCACCTGGAACAGCTGGAGATACTGGCTGGGTATCCTACCCCACTGTTCGGGATTATTTCAGAGCTAAGGAATTATGTGGCTACATTCAATAATAAAATCAAGAAGTAATCTTCAAATGAACCTGTTCAAATGTATACTCTTAGATGTAATCGGTTTTGAAACTAAAAGGGTAGCTTTGAAACCAAACTGTGCTGTCTAACAGAACATAAGCTTCTGGCCCACAATAGGAAGCCTGCTCGAGAGATAATAATAATGGATGGGATTTATATAGCGCCTTTCTAATACTCAAGGCGCTTTACATCGCATTATTCATTCACTCCTCAGTCACACTCGGTGGTGGTGAGCTACTTCTGTAGCCACAGCTGCCCTGGGGCAGACTGACGGAAGCGTGGCTGCCATTCTGCGCCTACGGCCCCTCCGACCACCACCAATCACTCACACACATTCACACACATTCACACACAGGCAAAGGTGGGTGAAGTGTCTTGCCCAAGGACACAACGACAGTATGCACTCCAAGCGGGATTCGAACCGGCTACCTTCCGGTCGCCAGCCGAACACTTAGCCCATTGTGCCATCTGTCATCCCAGTGCCATCTGTCGTCCCAGTGCCATCTGTTGTCCCAGTAATCCCAGATGTAGTTTGTAAACTGACATGACCATGAGATGTTTACGTATGCATTATCCAAATGTGAGACAAAGACATATGTTATTTAGCCGAGCTCATACCAGCATCACACACCTACAGAGTTATTTTGCTCCACTGTGACTGAGATTATGGAAGCTTCCAAATCTGATGTATTTTGTCACTGAAGACGTGGCCTTGGGCATATTTACTCTGTCTATAAATAAGTGAGATATGTGTGTACTCAGAGAGTCAGCATACAACACTCAGTTAGGATGTCTGGATTCTCTGACCTCCGAAGCTTTTAGGTCATCCATGTGAATTACTTTGCTGCCGAAAAAATGTAATCAGTAATGAGGTGTGCCCACTGTAAAAATGTACTTCAATGGAACTATTTGGAAACTCCTTATACTTTGAGTTCTGGGACACTCTACTGAGAGTATCTCCAGAAGAATACCTGCATTCTATGATAAATCAAGACCTTTTATATCTACGAGCTTCCAACAATGGTAAAATTACACTTTGTCAGGTCAGAGCATTGCTTGGACAGTTGTAATTGAATTATAAGGGGCTTCTATCGTAATAAGAGGGAGCGAAGGAATGGGAAGAGGGAGGAGAGAAGGAGGCAAGACAGAGAGGGAGGTAGAGAAGACAGAGAGACAGAGGCCGAGGTTCTATAAGGCACCGGTCAGGCCGCATTTGGAGTATTGTGAACAATTTAGGGCACCATATCTGAGGAAAGATGTGCTGGCCCTGGAGAGGGTCCAGAGGAGTTTTACACGAATTATCCCAGGAATGAGTGGGTTAACTTATGATGAGCATGTGACGGCACTGGGTATATACCCGTTGGAGTTTAGAAGAATGAGGGGGGAACCCATTGAAATGTACCAAATAATGAAAGGGTTAGAGTGGATGTGGAGAGGATGTTTGCACTAGTGGGAGAGCCCAGGTCTAGCGGGTCATAGCCTCAGAATTAAAGAACGTTCATTTAGGAAGGAGATGAGAAGGAATGTGCACGGATCGCTGGTCAGCCCGGACTCGGTGGACCGAAAGGCCTGTTTCCGTGCTGTTTCTCTAAACTAAAACTAAACTAAATATATATACTGTATATATATGAAAAAGCTCGGAGTATGTACACAAACACACACATATATGTGTATATACATATACATATATACATAATGTATATACACATGCAACTATATTATGTATAGTACCATGTACTATAGATACATATATACTGTATATATACATATACACACACAGATAGATATAGATAGATATAGATAGACAGACAGACAAACAGGTAGTGAGTTTTTTGTTTCATTTATTATATTGTTTACAGAGTACTATGTTCACATATTCTGTTGCGCTGTTGCAAGTAAGAATCTCATTGTTCTGTATTGGACACAGGACAATAAAACACTCTTGACTTGATATCTCTCATTGTGCCGACTGTTTAAAAGCAATAATCTAAATACAACGAGGCACCAAGTGGTTTATGCATCGCGATTGAACTGCAGTGTAAGTTTGCTAAACATGACTGGAACCTGATATCACAGAAAGGAATTAATACAACTTTGAACACATGGATCTGTTGTGTAAAACATTCAAGCTGCAGGATAGTAATAATAATAATAATATAATAATATATTTTATTGTCAATGCACATCAGTGCAACGAGATTTGGTATGCAGTTTCCAACCGATGTCAAAAAAATAAAATAAAAATAAACTGTGCGACGTGACCATCTGAGGGAGACAGTCCAGGGGGGGTGGGGGGCACTCAGCAGGGCCGGTTCAGAGCCACTATAGCTCTGGGAATGAAGCTGTTTCTGAGTCTGGAGGTTCGGGCGTAGAAGGCCTTGTAACGTCTGCCGGAGGGAAGTAGTTCGAACAGACCGTTACAGGGGTGTGATGAGTCTTTATGGATGCTGACAGCCTTCCTGAGGCACCGTGTGTGGTAGATGCCCTCCAAGGCTGGTAGCTGTGTCCCAATAATCCTCTGCGCTCTGTGTACGACGCGCTGAAGAGCTCTCCTATCCGCCTCCGTGCAGCTAAGATACCACACAGAGATGCCATATGTTAATATGCTCTCTGTGGTGCAGTGGTAGAAGGTTGTCAGCAGCTGTTGGGGCAGACCAGTCTTTTTTAATGTCCTCAGGAAGAACAGTCGTTGCTGTGCCTTCTTGACCAGCGCAGCGGTGTTGGTGGACCATGTGAGGTCCTCTGAAATGTGAGTGCCCAGAAACTTAAAGCTGGACACTCTCTCCACACTTTCCCCGTAAATGGAGATTGGGGCGTATTCTCCATTATGAGACCTCCTGAAGTCAATAATCAGCTCCTTGGTCTTGGAGGTGTTTAGTGACAAGTTGTTACGTGCACACCAGTCCGCCAGATTCTGCACCTCCACTCTGTAATTTGTTTCATCACCGTCGGTGATCAGCCCAATCACTGTTGTGTCGTCTGCAAACTTCACGATGGTGTTGGTGTCGAATGCAGGAACACAGTCGTGAGTGAAGAGGGAGTAGAGCATGGAGCTTAGTACATAGCCCTGTGGTGTGCCGGTGCTCAGGGTGATAGTGGAGGACAGGTGCGGGCCCAGTCTCACTGCATGCGGTCGCTCCGTCAGAAAGTTCAGGATCCAATCGCATATCACAAGTCCTCATGCAATATATCCCTAATAATTTTTTGTTCGCTTATCTGCAATTATCATTCCAGTCTAGAGCTCATACAAGAAATCAGGCTGGAACTGCCAGAATAAATATTGCATCAACAGTTTTCAAAGGGATCATGAATTATTTGCAGGTTTGTAAGGAGCTAGCCCAGAGGTCTACAGGACTAAAAATCCTGAGGAGAAATCTTGGAATAACTTTCTCTGAAACCCAAGGTGAAGAATTCCCTCCGTTATTTGGAGAATGGGCACTCCAGCAGAATTTTACTTCGGAGTCACATGAGTGACTACGAGAAGAAGGCCGTCATCCCACTTGGCGCGTCATTACGTTGACTCGCTTAGCGGAAACGAGCTGACTGGCGACAGCATTTGCGCTGTCCAGCGGTAAGTTTAAACCAACAAGGTAAGTTTTAAACTTACCTCTGGGATTGGTTTTTGTTTTGCAGGAAACTCATTACAGAGTTTGCCTGCTGGATTGGGGGCGAAGTCCAGACGGGCCGCGGGTAAACCTCTATGGACCGCGGGAACCCCAGTCACGGATCAGAGGGAAACCCGGTCATGACCTCGAGGATACCCGGAAATGGACCGCGGGACTCGCTACGGAGAGGCGGCAACACACCCCACACCTCCATAGGGGGTAAGCAGTTCACTGATGCCGGTGGTAGCTTGAAAGCTGGACACGGAAATATGACCAGAGTCGTCTTTCAAGGCAGACTCAGAGTAATGGCCAGAATTGTCTTACAAGGTAGGCTCAGTATGATAAGGTTTCAGACCAAGACCCAAGCTGGGGTCAGGAGAAACATGGAATCCACACACCCTACCAGTCCTACTCCCCAATCAAGGAGAGAAAAGGAACCCGCATCAGCGGCCTTTGGGCTTACCATAAGACCACCGATAGCCATGGAGGTAGGTGGGTCTAGGGTTTCCGAAACAAGGGATTGTGGACCAGTTACATGTTGGTAATTTTTACTCTTGTGTTTTTATACAAATGACAATGAAAAACACCATGAGATTCAGATCTGGTTTTAAAAAACAGATGATAACATGTGATTACTTTTACACAACATACAAAAGTTACCAAGCAGACTTGGAATTGGGACCGGAGTTGGCTTCGAGGCAGGCCCAGTATAATGGGCAGGATTGCCTTTCAGGACAGGTGACAGATGGAGGATGCCACTTCATCCAGGTTTAACTCATATGTGCAGTACAGACTTTCAGAATAGTAAATTTTGTTACGGTCTAACAACTGTTTTTATAGGAGCTATGTGGCAAGCATCGACCTCAAAGATGCATGCTATGCAGTTTCCCATTCACTGGGATCGCCGGAGATATTTGAAATTTATCTGGATGGGTCTATAATAATACAATACAATACAATACAATACAATTTATTTGTCATTTGAACCCCTTGAGGTTCAAACGAAATGTTGTTTCTACAGTCATACACACAAAAATGAACCAAGACACAACACAATTTACACAGACATCCATCACAGCGCATCTCCTCCTCGCTGTGATGGAAGGCAAAGACTTATCTCTCCCCTGCTAATAGTTAAAGCGTTGCAAAATAGGCTAACTTCAGTTCCTAGGTCTATTTACCAAATTTCTAAAACCGGAGCTTGGGCTGCTCAGAGCTCAAGAACATTGGTTATCGCCTATCTGGATAATGTTAAAAGCTGTTTTTTGCTAAATAATTAACTGTTATAGGCCAAAAACTATATTTGAGGAATCAGGGTCCCACACCCATCCAGTTAAATTTAAGTTGATACCAATCAGAACTACTGATTATTGGGATTTACATTTAACAATCAACTTAACAGGGACTCCGCCCTGGAGCAAGAGATGCAATTAACAGAAGCCTGTAACAACCTCGTTGGTTAGTAAGCAGCTTTCTATTCACAATATAGCAGCTGTGTATCAGCGGTACAAATTGGGCTTTGCATTACCAGAACTTATAACATGCAAAGAATTAACCTCTCAAGTACCATATAGGTCATTACAAATAAACCTATGCTATTCTCAGCTGAAGCTACCAAAGTCACGATGGTGGCCGTGTTCAGCATTGCTCCAGTATTTTTGGTCAGTAATACTCAGTAATTACAAATTGATGCTAGTGCTCAAAAAAGAGAAGTATGGAATGCCATCTCCAGTTACGGAGGCGGATGCAGGTTGCATAAGTTACCGATTTTTCAGTAATTGGTATCAACTACCTATAACTCGGTGCATTCTATACGTTAAAAGTTATTGTAAGAATGTGCACAATCTGCATGCTTAACTCCAAGTTGATACACTATGGGGGTGGCATATGTTGGTCACATGGGTGCTATGAAGTTTAAATATCCTGTGATATTTAACTAATCTCATTTGAAACTATTTGAAACTACTGAAACTACCTAATCTCATTTGAAACTACTGTCTCATGTGAAATCAATGACAACACAGGATGGATGTTGGATGACAAAGTATTTAATGTCATTTTGGCTCGATGGAACACCGAATATCGATACGTTTACATACAGGCTCATTTACCAGCTGCAAAAAAACATGTGGCATACAGTGGCAAGAGATACATTATCGCCACTCGGTGGAGGAATGTTATTGCATGTGCTTTTTCTCCATTTTGCCTCATCAGTCGGGTTTTGCAATTAATCCAGCAAGATACCGCTTCAGGCCTCAAACTGCCTGACTGGTTCCCGCTAATGTAGGGAATGATATAGAACCTTATATGGTTATTCAAAACATAAAACTTGCTGGTATAGCCTGTGACTCGGGAGATCAGCCTCTGTATGATACATCAGGTCATTGACTTGAAGACTCCGAGACGATTTTCCTGTCAGACAAATCCGTGTAGTGCTCACTGCAGAATGCATGATAAGCACTAAAAAAAGGCAGGACATCTCCACTTCAGCAGATGGGAAACGTATTTGGCTGAATACACATGTTACATACTATACAGCACGGATAACTGACGTCCTAGAGTTCATTTCAATTGCGTCTTTGACAATACTAAGTTACAGTGCCATTAAACTGTGCAAACGTGCTTTCTCATCATATTTGCTGCAGCAAGTGGAACCCACACTATCGGGCCTCACCCTCTGATATCCAGAATTATATAGGATATCTTAACACAAGTTCTCCCAGGCCCAGTAACAAGGGAGTATGGGACAATGATGTAATGTTAACATTACTTCAGCAGGGAGCCCCAGCTACATCCTTATCTTAAGCCAGCTCTCAAAGGATAACAATCCTCATGGCACTGGTCTCAGTGCAACGGGTCCAGTCACGACATAAACTATGACTGGACAGGGTGGTTACATCTGCTAATAACATAATATAATATGTTTTGATTTAATAAACCAGAGCTAACCAGGCGTTAGGTACAAACAGTTTCATGGCATACCCGATGGACCTTCGGGAATGTGTGGTCACACATTCGCAACAATACGTCTAGATCACTTAGAGCCTCAAAGGCTCCAAACGAAACAATGTTTGTTAGTAACAAAAATAAATTAATTAATTAAAAAAATATATATATATAAACTTCATAAGAAGTTTAGTTCTACCATCTCCAGGTGGTAAAACGGGGTTTTGGCGAATGCAGGAGTCAATACTAATATTTTCAACACGCACTCCACCGGGGCTGCTACCACATCAGCTCAAAGGATTATGTACATTTCCATTGGACCACATCCTAGCAGCTGCAGGATGGTCAAACGAACATACTTTACCAACTTTAAATTCAACCCGTTGCCAAATCGTGGATATTTGCCAACTCCATTTTTTGACTGTTTATAGTTTCCTCTGGATGAAAGGGGTCACTATTATTTTCATTGGATGATTAAGCATCAGCATAACAAACCAAGTTATGTCTGAATGCATGAATTTTTTTTCACTCATCCATGGTCACTTCATGCAGTGTGTAACGCATGGATTTGTTTCCGGCATCATATCACAGAGCTTTGAAATCTTCACTTAGTCACTCACGTGACTCCGAAGTAAAATAGTAAGATTAAATGAGAACTTACCAGTTTGAAGTTTGATCTTGATTTGATGAGGAGTTACGATGAGCGATTACATGCCCACCGCTCCCACCCTCATATTATCAAGGTCATATGGTAGTTCTAGTTCTCAAAATCTTACTATGTTCAGGTCAACTACTTGTTTCTGTGATTCCATACCGCTGCCTTGAAGTATGATGCGCCAAGTGGGATGACGGCTTTCTTCACGTAATCGCTCATCGTAACTCCTCATAAAATCAAGATCAAACTTCAAACTGGTAAGTTCTCGTTTAATCTTACTATTCTCTCTGGGAGCAGCAAACCATTGGGGGGATGGAAAGACAAGGACACACCCTTGCAGACAAAGCTTGAGTGAGGGGACCAAAAGGCCTCAATCCAAAGAAGCCTAATCTCAGATCTCTGCAAGGGGAAATCCCTAAATCTATCTGTCCCAGGTAAAGACAATTATCAGTTTAAACACAGCTGTTGCACATTTCTAGACAGTCATGATTCAGTTATGCATTGTCATTGTTAGCTCATCATTACTGTGGTCAAGACATTGCTTATAGTCTCTGCTTAAAGAAATGGGATTTCCATTTCTTTGATTCGGTTATGGCAGCCATGTAGATTTATATAAATTATGAATTCCTTGTAGGTTTAGTTTAGTTTAGAGATACAGTACAACATGGAAACAACCCATTTGTCCCAGCGTGTCTCTGGTGCTGTGGCAGCGGCTCTACCAGCTGTGCCACTGTTTTCAGTTCTTGGTTGGATCAAAGCTTGCAGTGAGCCGCTTGGGATGGCAGAAGCTGCCGGAGACCCGCGGCCATACCCCAACAGCAAGCTTGCTCACCCGCCGCGGAACCAGGAACCCACCTGGTGTCATCCAAGGCTCGTCTCCTGCTCGACCCTGAAGACTGGGAACCAGGAAGCAGAGTGGAGGGAGTCGGCGAGGGCGGAAAAAGCTGAACAAAGGACTGCTTTCAAGATGGTGGCAGATGGAGGAGCAGTTCAGTGCAGCCAGGACAATGGACCTTTAAGGTTAATATAAGACTGCACTCTTAAGAACTTTGAAACTTTGTGGGTGCCAGAAATATGGTGACCCTTTGTGTACTGTCTCAGTGAAGTCTACCATTACATTACAATTGTTGCACTTTTGTACTTATCTTTGATTGCGCTTATCTATAGTATGATTTTATGCTGAATAAAGAATGTCATTGTACCAAGGTACATGGGTGACAATAAAGTATCATCATCATCATCAAAGTTACTGGGCATAAATATGTCCCCATATTAAATAGTTTGCAGATTCACTAAATTGTTCTTAGTCTTACGTTTCTTGTTCTGTTAAATAATGTAATGTATCCAAAGAGAAGCCTTTCACTAGCTCTAATATGTGGCTTCCTAATCATGAATGGTAAAATGAACCATAGATTTATGACATTTCTAAAGCATAGCGAGAGGCCATTTTTGAATCTGTCTATGGTATGTCTATAGTTCTATCTGTGTGGCTGTTTGGAAGAGAGCAGAAGCTCTTCGCCCCAGTCTAGCAGCCTATGTATTTCAGATGTGAACCAGATACTGGCCAGAGGAAAAAAAGCACCCAGAGAAAACTCATGTGGCCACAGGAGGAATGTACAAAGTCCATGCAGACTGCACCCGTAATCAGGATCAGACCCAATCTCTGGTGCTGCAAGGCAGGAACTTTACCGCTGACTCACTGTGCCATCACTTGTGAACTATTGCGTCTCATTCTCACTCATGACTCCAGCATTTTCGTTTCCTGTTTCTCCTACATCTGTCTACGAATAACTTGTAATAATAAATTATTTTGTCGTCATTTCCATTCGAAATTTGGCAGGTTTTTAGCTTTTTCATTAATCTGCTGACTGAGTTTCACCAGTAACAGAATCGGCAATAATTGATTGAATATAGAAGGTCATAAATTATAGACCAATAATCCAATTTACATTATAATAAATGTTCTGGCCGAATTGCAGATGATGCACAGTGGTTAAACAGGCAGTGCTGCTATCGCATAACTCTATCTATTGCCCTGGTTTCAATGCTGATCTCTGGTGGCACAGTGGCGCAGTGGTAGAGTTGCTGCCTAACAGCACCAGAGACCCGGGTTCGATCCTGACTGCAGGTGCTGTCTGTACAGAGTTTGTATGTTCTCCCTGTGACCACGTGGGTTTTTCCTCCAGGTGCTCCGATTTCCTTCCGCATTCCAAAGACACACAGGTTTGTAAGTTAATTGGCTTCGGAAAAATTGTACATTGTCCCTAGTGTGCAGGGTAGTACTAGTGTATGGGGTGATTGCTGGTTGACACGGACTCGCATGTGAGAAGGAACAGTTTACAGAGGAATAGTGGATTGATGGAATTGTATGACTTTTATAAAGCCATCAAAAAGGTAAAAGGGCCATCCGCACTCAGTTGGAGGATGAGATGGACGTTTGGCAGGTGTGGCAGAGCTTGCATGCCATCACTTCCTATAAGGCGAAACCAAATTGAAGCTCAAGTTTCAGTGATGCATCACTCCCAGACGAGCTCACTACGTTCTATGCACGCTTTGATACGGAGAACACTCTTGGGCCTCCATAACTTCTGAGGGTATTGTAATCTCAGTCACAGAGGCCGAAATCAGAAGATAATTTTTTGAGTGTGAACCCCTGGATGGAGTCTGAACCTGATGTTGTATTTAGTCACTTTTCAAAATCTTCATGGACCAACTGGCTGGAATTTTTGCAGACATCTTCAACATCTTGTTAATGTTGTCTGATGTTCCCACCTGCTTATTTGTTTGTTTTATTATGTTATCTATTGAAGGCACGCACTCCTCGATTTGCGCAAGGATTATGTTAACCTTTATGTGTCCCGGGGAGCCGCGCGGGACCGATCCACCCACCGAACAACCGTTCCGCCAATGGCCAGAATGCCGACCTAAGACCAGATCGTGCACCGGTAGGCCCGACTCACCACACAGGCCTACCACGGGACTGCGGTGAAGCCAGCTGGCGAGGCATGTCTGGGCCAAAGGAGCCTTAGCGGTGGTGACGATGGGAGCCTCAGCAGTGGCAGCAGGAGCCTCGGCGGCAGTGAGGCCTCGGTGGCGGTGAAGCCTCGCGGTCGATGAGCGTGCGGCGGGAGGGGAAGACAATGGGGACCCGGCGTGGGGGGACCACTGTGAGGAACGGTGGGAGAACAAAGGGGGACCCGGTGTGGGGGAGGGAGGAGGCACTCTAGCTTAGAATCCTCTGCCCAGGGGATAAGTCTGTGATCATTTGTTTGTTTGTTCATTTGTTCCGGTGAAGGTGCAGCGTACACGGCAGCCAGCCTACAGTCGCTTGTCTTTTTCTTTTTGTTTTCACTATTAATTTCAAGTTTTTGTGTACCTTGCGTGCTGTGACTGTCGGCAGACCAATTTCTCTCCGAGGATGAATAAAGTTTTATCGTATCATACCTAAGTCAGGTTTTACATAAGCCCGAAGCACAATCCTTATCCCCTGCCTGAAACAACTCTCTGAGTCCGAAGTAGCACCTAAACATCTTCTGCACATGTTCTCCAGAAATGCCGCATGGCCCGCTGAGTTACTTCAGCACTTTGAGCCCATCACTGAGAGTATTAACTATCTCAGTCGTGGCTGGCTGTATCCAGGGCACTTCCTGCAGTGGCGACCTTCTGAGTAAGCACCAATGCAATGCCAGAATGTTTCTGAAGTAACCATGAGTGATCATGGAGTGTTGTGAAAATTACAAACTGCCTTGATTGCATTGGGGATTGTTTATATGAGTGCAGGTTTACGTAAATCATCTATGGCGTAAGTCAGGGACTGCCTGCACTGTCTTTACAGACCTGTATTGATGCTGGAAGTAAGAATTTCATAGTGCTGCTCTGATACATACGACCACGTACGACATACGCTCATCCAATTCAAAACATTACATAGACTATATTATTCAAAAACTAAATTAAATAAAATCTTTCCTAATGTTTCACCAATCTGTGATAAATGTCTGTGTCAAGAAGCTACCATAGCGCATTCTTTTCTTTTTTGTACAAAAATCCAAAAATTCTGGTATGAAATATTTGATATTTTTTCAAAATTAATTAAAATAAAGCTGGTACCAAAACCAGAATGGATCATTTTTGGAATATCGGAAGGTATCCCTGAATTAAACGTGTATCAGAAGAATTTATTCAATTACGGGCTAATAATGGGAAAAAAACTCATACTTAAATTCTGGAAAAATGCGCCCACACCAACAATAAAAATGTGGACATCAAATATGTTTGAAACATTACATCTGGAAGAGATGAGATTCCTCTTAGCAGGTAAAGCAGACCAATTCCAAAAGACGTGGTCTACGTTTCTGGACCTATTACAAGCATGAGGTGCAATAGTAATTTTAAAAATAAATAAATAAATAAATGGTATCAGGACCTGGCAATGGGAGGTAAAACAACAAAAACAGACTTGGTTGGTAGTCCCCTTTCTGCGGAGTTTAATGTTATAATAGAGCGATTGTTCCTACTTTCTTTTTCTTTCTTTTCTAGGGTCTACTTTCTTACTTTACTTCCTTCTCTAATTTCTTTTCTAAGGGGCATTCTTTTCCCAACACTCTCTTGCACTTCACGACTCTTGCGCACTTTCTTTACTTTCCTTACTTCTATCTTTTTCTTAAAGCTCAAAAAAATGAAGCGGTACAAAAAATGTATTAAGATATATGTGTTGTGTATTATTGTAATTTACCGTACTTCTAATAAAAATAATTTAAAAAAAAAAAATGAGAACTTACCAGTTTGAAGTTTGATCTTGATTTGATGAGGAGTTACGATGAGCGATTACATGCCCACCGCTCCCACCCTCATATTATCAATGTCATATGGTAGTTCTAGTTCTCAAAATCTTACTATGTTCAGGTCAACTACTTGTTTCTGTGATTCCATACCGCTGCCTTGAAGTATGATGCGCCAAGTGGGATGACGGCCTTCTTCACGTAATCGCTCATCGTAACTCCTCATAAAATCAAGATCAAACTTCAAACTGGTAAGTTCTCGTTTAATCTTACTATTCTCTCTGGGAGCAGCAAACCATTGGGGGGATGGAAAGACAAGGACACACCCTTGCAGACAAAGCTGGAGTGAGGGGACCAAAAGGCCTCAATCCAAAGAAGCCTAATCTCAGATCTCTGCAAGGGGAAATATCCCTAAATCTATCTGTCCCAGGTAAAGACAATTATCAGTTTAAACACAGCTGTTGCACATTTCTAGACAGTCATGATTCAGTTATGCATTGTCATTGTTAGCTCATCATTACTGTGGTCAAGACATTGCTTATAGTCTCTGCTTAAAGAAAGGGGATTTCCATTTCTTTGATTCGGTTATGGCAGCCATGTAGATTTATATAAATTATGAATTCCTTGTAGGTTTTGTTTAGTTTAGAGATACAGTACAACATGGAAACAACCCATTTGTCCCAGCGTGTCTCTGGTGCTGTGAGGCAGCGACTCTACCAGCTGTGCCACTGTTTTCAGTTCTTGGTTAGATCAAAGCTTGCAGTGAGCCGCTTGGGATGGCAGAAGCTGCCGGAGAGCCGCGGCCATACCCCAACAGCAAGCTTGCTCACCCGCCGCGGAACCAGGAACCCACCTGGTGTCATCCAAGACTCGTCTCCTGCTCGACCCTGAAGACTGGGAACCAGGAAGCAGAGTGGAGGGAGTCGGCGAGGGCGGAAAAAGCTGAACAAAGGACTGCTTTCAAGATGGTGGCAGATGGAGGAGCAGTTCAGTGCAGCCAGGACAATGGACCTTTAAGGTTAATATAAGACTGCACTCTTAAGAACTTTGAAACTTTGTGGGTGCCAGAAATATGGTGACCCTTTGTGTACTGTCTCAGTGAAGTCTACCATTACATTACAATTGTTGCACTTTTGTACTTATCTTTGATTGCGCTTATCTATAGTATGATTTTATGCTGAATAAAGAATGTCATTGTACCAAGGTACATGGGTGACAATAAGGTATCCTCATCATCATCATCAAAGTTACTGGCATAAATATGTCCCCATGTGACGATGGGAGCCTCAGCAGTGGCAGCAGGAGCCTCGGCGGCAGTGAGACCTCGGTGGCGGTGAAGCCTCGCGGTCGATGAGCGTGTGCGGCGGGAGGGGAAGACAATGGGGACCCGGCGTGGGGGGAACCACTGTGAGGAACGGTGGGAGAACAAAGGGGGACCCGGTGTGGGGGAGGGAGGAGGCACTCTAGCTTAGAATCCTCTGCCCAGGGGATAAGTCTGTGATCATTTGTTTGTTTGTTCATTTGTTCCGGTGAAGGTGCAGCGTACACGGCAGCCAGCCTACAGTCGCTTCTCTTTTTCTTTTTGTTTTCACTTTTAATTTCAAGTTTTTGTGTACCTTGCGTGCTGTGACTGTCGGCAGACCAATTTCTCTCCGTATCGTACCTAAGTCAGGTTTTACATAAGCCCGAAGCACAATCCTTATCCCCTGCCTGAAACAACTCTCTGAGTCCGAAGTAGCACCTAAACATCTTCTGCACATGTTCTCCAGAAATGCCGCATGGCCCGCTGAGTTACTTCAGCACTTTGAGTCCATCACTTAGAGTATTAACTATCTCAGTCGTGGCTGGCTGTATCCAGGGCACTTCCTGCAGTGGCGACCTTCTGAGTAAGCATCGATGCAATGCCAGAATGTTTCTGAAGTAACCATGAGTGATCATGGAGTGTTGTGAAAATTACAAACTGCTTTGATTGCATTGGGGATTGTTTATGTGAGTGCAGGTTTACGTAAGTCATCTATGGCGTAAGTCAGGGACTGCCTGCACTGTCTTTACAGACCTGTATTGCTGCTGGAAGTAAGAATTTCATAGTGCTGCTCTGATACATACGACCATTAAACACTCTTGACTCTTGAGACCAATCCCATTTTATTCCCCCAATGTTCCCATCAATTTCTTCCAAGTTCTACCCCTCACCCACACTGGTGGCCAATTAACTTGCCAATACTCGTGCTGTAGTTGGAGGAAGAGCATGCAAACTTCACACTGACAATGGTCTATGATGCTTATATTGCCACATGTGCAAAGTGCTAACTCAGTGAAATTATATTTCATACAAATTGACCAGTCGAGTATTGCCATACCCCTGATCCTCGATTGGCAAGTGTACAGAAATAGCCCACTGAGCCGGCATGAAAAAGCCGTCATGTTTTGCCATCTTAAAGATAGCAGACTCAGGGAATATGGGGAGAAGGCAGGAATGGGGTACTGATTGGGGATGATCAGCCATGATCACATTGAATGGCGGTGCTGGCTCGAAGGGCCGAATGGCCTACACCTGCACCTATTGTCTATTGTCATTTCCAAAGCCCATGCATTAGTTCTGGTGACAGGCTGTTGCACGCCCCCAGCTGTCTTCTTCCATTTACAGTATGTCATGTCTCTCTCCTTGCTCGACCTTCTTCATTCCCGGGGATGCCTCCCACAGCCAACCTCAAGGGCACGGTAGGCCAGACCTTAGTTACCTCCCCTCTCCACCGGCCTCACTCCTCGCCCATCTCATCTGTCGTCCGGCTCCATCCTCCCGGTCTCTGGTCTTTGGGGGACGAGTAGGGACTGGCACGATGGCTTCTCCCTCCCAGGCCAGTGGTCTGCCAGTTCCAGCAAGCTGGGAACCTGCTTGGCGACTTCCTCCTGCAGGCTGCGCTCCACCGCATCTTGAGTTCGGCAATGCAAGAGCTGCCACCTCCTCCATGCGTGGCCTCCTGACAGAAACAAGGCCAGGATCGAACCGGCAGCACTGTGGTTGTGAGCCAGCCGTCTCAACTGTGTGTACCACTGACCTGTTACTCAGCCTCGGTCATATTTCCCTTGACTGATGGTAAGTTTCCTGCTTTCTTTCCTCCCCTTTTACAAATTATAGGTTACATGCAGAACCTCCAAACTGAGGCGAAATTATAGTCAAATAAGTTTATATGACAATTCAGTCTTTCCAAGGCCACAGTTACAATTATGGTTGAATGCCTTTTAGTCACATCCAACTAAGATTTAACTTCGGAGTCACGTGAGTGACTACGTGAAGAAGCCTGCCAGGCGCATGCGTGTCATTGCGCTACACGCATTGCAACTCGTCATTGTCGGGAGGAAGGACGTTCCTCCCGAATGGCAGGGTTTTGAACCTGCAACAGAAGGTAAGGGAACATCGTTCTATACTTACCTTTTTTCTACAGAAGGCTGTGAAAGCTGGTGGGGGAGGAGTCTGCAAGCAGCAGGCAGCCAGCAACGGCCGGTGGCACGACAGTCTCCCTTAGCGGGAGTCCGTGCGAATTCAGCTCCGGTAGAGAACGCCGACAAGGGAGCCTCCGGAGCCGTCAGTCCGACAAACTCGGACAACAGCCCCAAGGACCGACGCTACAGGGGTCTGTGGGCTGCGGAAATCACAGCGGGAGGAAGGACGTTCCTCCCGAACGGCAGGTTGAGAACCAGCAACAACAGGTAAGAGATTTCCTTATCTTTTTCTTGATTGCAGGAAGGCTGCCGAGCTGCCGCTGAACAGCAGCAGGCAGCCAGCAACGGACGTCGGCACCACTATCTCCCATAACGGGAGCGAGTGCCAAACTTCACCCCAAACGGGTGGAGGAAATCGGAGCCAACAACCCACAAAGACAGTGGGTTGTATTTGTGCTCTGTCCCCTTTTTAATATTAGGGGACAAAAGGAGATTGCGCTCCTGCCGTGGCTAAGCCAGGTGGAGTAAGCGCAACAGGGGACTACAGCTGCGGCCGGAGTCGGCTCCCGTAATGGGAATAGCTGTGCCCGACTTTCGCTCCCGACTCGCTCCCGCACCGGGCCGGGCGGGAGAGGGAGCAAAACTAATGTTTCCCCGCGCTAGGTCTGTACAGGAGGGGAAGCTGGACAAAGGAGTGTCCACAGTGCTGCTAGTGAAGCTGGCTGGGGGAGACAGCAGAGTCGCAGGCAGCCGGCAGCAGCAGCCAAAGGCACGTTTATCTCCCGTTATAAGGAGAGCAGTACTGACTTTTAGTCCCGCGCGGGCCAGAACACCACGGCTGGTCGGGAGACCATTCAAATGGGGCCGTTGACTTTGACAGTCATTAACGGCAGCAGACGGGTTAGAATGACGCTCACCCGTAGCAATGGACCTGCAGGTAAGAGCTGCGGGTTTTTTTTGTTGCATTTCTATGCTGATTGCAGGTGCAGAAAAAACGAGCTGCGACAAAGCTGGTGGCTAGATGGAATCAGCTGTGCACAGATGTCCTCCACACCGGCCATATCCACTCCACGGAAGGACAGTAAGGACAAAGCTGGAGAAGGAGGACCGTGGAGCAGCGGGCAGCCAGCAGCAGCCAGCGGCACTTGGATCACCCGTAGTGGGATCAGCTGTGCCCGATGTTGCCGCCGCACCGGCCAGATCCACGCGGCCGGGCGGAAAGGCTAGACACAAAACAAACAAGGTCGTGGACTCAGAGGAGTCCGACTTTGAATCCCCGCCGGCGGCCAGCGCCCGAGAGCGCTGGAGCGGGAAGAAGCGGTGTATGGAGCTTTGCTCCAACGTGACAGACTCCGGGACATGGAGTCGGGTCACTGTGGGCCCTATGATAACCCACAGCAGTACCTCTTTGAGGGCTGCACAGTGCTTCTACCTCATCAGAGGGAAATACTGCGGGTCAGTTCTGGGCTGACCTGGAAGAGGGGTCCGCAGAAGAAAGTGTGCAAGGGGTGCAGGAACAAGAGTACCTACTGGAACCTAGCACCCCCACGCACCCACCAGCAAAACTGGTGAAAGCTCGAAGGACCGGTACTCAAAAACATGAGTCTTTTAGGCCATGGCCCAGACCGGCCTTCTCGGAAGATGCGGGACCTCCAACGCCAACCAAACCGTAAATCCAGACCCCAGCGCTACAACCGCGAAGAACCTACAAAAAGGTAAACCTGCCACTGGTAACTATGGAGGTAGGTGGGTCTGGTTCCCTACAAACAGTGGGCACGGAGATTGGGTGGAGATAACACTCTCTTCTGAATGCATGGAGCATGATAACAACCGATATCTACATCTTAAGCAGTATCCACGGATATACAACAGAGTTTATACACAAGTACAGCCCTCCAGTTCAACATATACTGAACCGAATGTTCGTGCTTTCTGATAAAGGAAATCAAAAGCGCAAGCTGAACTGAAGCGGCTTTACATAAAAGGTGTAATTGAGAAAACTCAACACGAACCATTAAAATTCGTGTCCAATATATAAACAAAAAGATGATGGTCATCGCATCATCATAGATCTAACAAAATAGATACCTTTGTTACTGATTAACAATTAATTCCCAAAGGTTACTTCAATGGCCAGCATCATTTTGTATTGTATTGTATTGTATTGTATATCTTTATTGTTATTTTCCTGAGTACTCGCATACCCAGAGGAAACAAAAAAACGTTACTCAAACCAGTGTCCATTCAGTGTGCAGTAAAAAATAAATAAATAGAAATAAAAATACATATATCATGAACAAGTTTAACACTACTCTCAACTAAACATCAACAGTCGTTCCGATCGGCAGCGGCACGACAGTGGCTCTGTCCAGGTTGGTGGTTGGTGTGCGATACTTTGGCAGGGGGCAAAGTCCGTTTAACAGTCTTATAGCCTGCGGGAAGAAGCTGAGGAGCATCCTGCTGGTTTTGCAGCTAATGCTCCTGTACCTCTTCCCAGATGGCAGGATGGAGAATATGTGATGCGATGGGTGGTAGGGGTCTTTGATGATGGAGATGGCTCTGTTGATACATCTCTTCCTGTATATGTCCAGCAAGAAAGGGAGTGGAGCACCAATAATCCTGCTGGCGGTCTTCACAATCCTGTCAAGTTGGTGCCGTTCGTACGCTTTGCAGCACCCGAACCAGGAAGTGATGCCGTTGGTTAATGTGCTCTCAATTGTCCCCCTATAAAAAGTTCGTAGATGTGTAGTGGGGAGACCTGCTTTACGTAGTCTTCGGAGAGGGTGTAGTCGCTGCTGGGCTCTCTTGACCAGTGCTGTGGTGTTGGTTGTGGACATCAGGTCATCTGACAGGTGGAGTCCTAGGAACTTCACGCTGCTGACCCTTTCCACATCAGCTCCATCGATGTGCAGAGGTGTATGGTGTTGTTTTCCCGCCCTCCTGAAGTCAACCACCATCTCCTTAGTTTTTCCCACGTTGAGAATGAGGTTGTGGGATTTGCACCATCCTGTGAGCAGCTCCACCTCCATCCTGTACGCCGACTCATCATTGTCACTGATGAGACCCACCACTGTTGTGTCATCAGCGAACTTGTTGATGAAGTTGTTGTTGAGTCTAGCAGTACAGTCGTGTGTAAGCAGACTAAACAGCAGGGGGCTTAGGACACAGCCTTGTGGCGAGCCAGTGCTCACGGCTATGGTTTTTGATGTCCTACTGCCCACCCTGACTGTCTGCTGCCGTTGTGATAGGAAGTTCAGGACCCAGTTACAGTTAAAAGATGCTTACTATTCAGTGTCTATACGAGGTGACCACAGATGTTACTTAAATTCAACTGGATGGGACAACTCTAGCAGTATAAAGCACTGCCAAATGGGTTATCATCAGCCCAGCCAAAAAATTTTGAAACGTATACACATGGTCATGGCATATTTAGATGAAATTCTCATTATGTGCAAAAACTTTGGAATTGGCAAAACAAACTGTAACAGCCACAAAAAAGTTATTTGGGGAACTGGAATTCATTTCATCCAGTTAAATCTAAACTAACTTCTCCCACTACTATGGACTACCTGGGGTTTCACCATTGACTCAGTTCACATGTCGGTGACTCTGCCTAAGGGAAAGGCTACAGATTTAATAGAGGCTTATAAAAACCTCACTGACATCAGCAAACCATCCATCAGATTGGTAGCCAAAGTAATTGGCATAATGATGGCTGCCTTTCCAGCCACACAATTTGGACCTCTACATTACCAAAACATACAGAGAGCAAAAAACAAGCACTCTAAATTATGCAGGCCACTTTGACAGATCTGTGAAACTACCAATCAGGCTAAAATGGAACTAAAATGGTGGATAGATAACTCTAGCCTTGTTCCTATCCAAGCATTGTCAGTAACCTTTTCCATGGTACTACAAACTGATGCCAGTACAATTGGTGCGGAGCCACCAATACCAATACCACCGTGGTAGCATATATTAACCACAGGGTGGAAACAAATCGACATCATGTGACAATCTGGCCATACAAATTGGCAATGGTGTCTCCAGAAAGATATTTGGATATCAGCCACTTATCTACCAGGAAGACTAAATTCAGTGGCAGACACCAGGTCCCAGTTATCAAGTTATGTTACACAGGAACCAGACCCTGGGGCAGCGGCGACAGATGCATTTTTCGCTGCATTGGAGGGGAGGGGAAATTGTTTATTTACGCATTCCCTCCTTTCCTGCCTCATCAGTCGGGTATTAAGGAAATACAACAGACTCTGCATCTGGAATTGGTAGTACCCGATTGGCCTACACAACCATGGTTCCCAGTGGTATCAAACATGGAATCAGAGACATGAACATCCCATCTGTTCTGTAATATCTGGCAGGCCTCCACTACGATGAGGGGCTCAGTTACAGTGCCATCAACTGCGCCAGAAGTGCCCTATCGACTTACCTATGGCAGGGGACAGACCATTACACTGTTGGGACTGACCCACTGGTTCAAAGCCTATGAGGAGTACCAGATACTCCCATATATGGGATGTGAGTATAATCCTGAAGATGCTCAGGAATTGGTCTCCAGCAACAGTTCTGTCCTTACACAGACTGACATTAAAACGGTCATGCTAATGGTATTGGTCACGGCACAGAGGATACAGTCACTGCAAAACAAGACTGGACAACATGACTTTCTCAACGGAAAATATTACGTTTCATATTTATGAGATAGTAAGCAGAACAGAAAAAGGGATCAGCAGGCCTCTATATACAATTAGGTCACACCCAACAGATGACCGTCTGTGTATAATAAAACATCTGTCGTTACACATGGAGAAAACGAATATCCTAAGAGGCAATGAAAAGGCACATTTTTTATCAGCCACTAGCAACCACACCAAGAGTGACGGTCCAGACCATCTCAAGATGGCTGAAACAGTTGCTAAACACAGGCTGGGGTGGATACTAAAATTTTAAAAATCTCTTTCCACCAGGGCTGCAGCTACATCGGCAGCGATACAGTTGGATGTGCCAATGGACCAAATCCTCAAGGCAGCAGGATGGTCTGGAGGGGAAAAACATTCCAATTATTTGTAATAAACCAGTAATGAAACCTGGAACATTTGCAGAAACAATTTAAGTTCTGTAAATTAATTTAAACCCATATAAAGGGGTTATAAACTTGTGTTAAAAATTTTATGATTTCAATGTCGAATTCATGTCCAAATTATGTTAACACAATCCTCCCAACAGTCAAGGCAGACGTGATGCATGGACTCGTTCCACGGCATGAAATCACAGAGCTTTAAAATCTTCACGTAGTCACTCACGTGACTCCGAAGTAAAATAGTAAGATTAAACGAGAACTTACCAGTTTGAAGTTTGATCTGTATTTTATGAGGAGTTACGATGAGGGATTACGTGCCCTCCGCTCCCACCCAGATCATATACTTAACTGGTACCTCTTCTCTAATCTTACTATGTTTAGTCATTACAGTTATCTGTGATTCCACACCGCTGCTTTGAAGAATGACAGGCATGCGCCTGGCGGGCTTCTTCACGTAATCCCTCATCGTAACTCCTCATAAAATACAGATCAAACTTCAAACTGGTAAGTTCTCGTTTAATCTTACTAATTTAGTTTACTTTAGTTTAGTTTAGTTTAATTTAG
The DNA here is from genome assembly GCF_010909765.2 of Amblyraja radiata. Classification (NCBI taxonomy): domain Eukaryota; kingdom Metazoa; phylum Chordata; class Chondrichthyes; order Rajiformes; family Rajidae; genus Amblyraja; species Amblyraja radiata. The sequence continues at coordinate 17,228,746 of NC_045972.1, read as the reverse complement.
AGATACACCATAGAAACAGGCCTTTCGGCCCACTGGGTCCATGACGACCAGCGATCACCCAATATACTTCCGCCCTACACACTATTACAGAATTTACAGAAACCAATTAGCCGACAAACCTGCATGTCATTGGAATGTGGGAGGAAACCGGAGCACCCGGAGAAAACCCATGCTGTCACGGGAAAATGTACAAACTCCATATAAACAGCACCCGCAGTCCTCGAACCTAGGACTCTTGCCGTGTAAGACAGGAACTATCTCGTCGCCACTGTGCCACCCCAATAACTCAATTGTTTGAGTTATGCTGCTCACTGAAAAATATATTAATTTACTTGAACCATAAGCCAATGGTACTAATAACAATCTTCATTAAATGGATTTTCAAAATCCTTTCATCTGTGTTACTCTTGATAATTTGCTTCATTATATCATTAAAGCGCTCAATCATGTGAAATAAAGATGTTTTTCAGCATCAGAAAGACAGCCAAATACAACTTTGGAACTGATGTTTTGAAGTGATAAATTTCCTGGAAATCAGGCAGCATCAGTAAGAGCATCACATGAACCAATTCTTCCATTGTTTTGGCACTGAACTAATGGTCAAGAAGGATTTGGACATTGGCCAGGCACTCTGGAGTTCTTACCCTTTCATTCTTCGCTAAATTCATACAATACAAACCATATGATTATTTTCCTTTAAATTAAAGCTAAATTAATTGCACGTGCTGCAAGTCATCAGGGTAAGATAGTTAAGTTTTTTTTCCCAGTGTTGAAATGTCTAATGCTAGATGCTAAAAAAAAAAAAAAAAGAGGGGGAAAGCGTAAAGGAGATTTTTGAGGCAAGTGAGGGAAGAGAGAAACAGGTAATGTTTCAGCCTCAACGACTTGATGGGAGATTCCAATGAATGATCATTGATAAAATCATTAAACACTGCGCCTCTCCTCACATATGCTACTTGACCTGTGAGTATTTCCAGCATACTCAGCGGGTGCAGCAGCATCTATGGAGCGAAGGAAATAGGTAACGTTACCTATTTCCTTCACTCCATAGATGCTGCTGCACCCGCTGAGTTTCTCCAGCATTTTTGTGTACCTTCGATTTTCCAGCATCTGCAGTTCCTTCTTGAACAGTATTTCCAGCATTTTCTGTTACTATTTAAGGCAATTATTTCTTAGCTCAGTCATGCCTTCTGTCTCTAAAACTGTTAATTTCTAATTGTAAATAGGATGTATCCTTCCTTTGAGAATGCTTAAATTAATTATATACATATACGCTAATTTAATGAATGAAACAGTACACTTACTTTTATTTAATGTAGAAAAAGGAGCACTTTCATGTAAGAATACCACTTTCATTTGGGGAAAGTTTTGTACTAAGGGTAGACAGGATTGCAGAGATAGTTTAACGGTTACAATTCAATCTCCACCTTACTGAATGTATGAACAGCCTAATGGGCCTGTCCCACTTCGCAATTTTTTAGGCAACTGCTGGCAACTGTCATAGTCGTAGCAGATCCTGGCAACAACCTACGAGAGCACCTACGTCAGGAGAAGTCAAGCTACGCTCATTGGCATCAAACCCACTGTCACCGAAAAATTTTCAACATTGAAAATTTAGTGGTGACCAGAAAGCCGCTACAACTTTTTGCACGACTGAGGAGACTACTCCTGGCGACTGCCGGCGAACATGTGGCGACAAAATAGTCGCCTGTAGTTGCCTAAAAAAACACCTGTGGGACAAGCCCATAAGTACTACTGGTGATCCTAAATAACATGAAAAGAATTCCAAAGAGTCACAGCCCTCTGAACTGATTTATTGACCTTGAAACTACTGATTTCTCAACACATAGACAAAAATGTTGTGAAGTAACTCCATGAAGTCTTCTAACTCAATTGACAATATGAATCAAGTCACTTGGTGAAATACTTAAAATATGTATTGCCAGTAACTAACACTCACACTTGATTAAAACACAAACGTATAACATCTGTCTATAACATTTGTAATAACAAGGAACTGCTGGCTTATACCAAAGATAGAAACAAACTGCTGGAGTAACTCAGCGGGTCAGGAAGAATCACTGGAGAAAATGGTTAGGCGACGTTTCAGGTCGGGACTATCTCTGTGCAATTTATTATTTTTACGTACTGGAGTTTGAAATGAGAGCTGAAGTCTGAAATATGTACAATTAAAACATTTGTAATTACATTTCTATCTAAGAAATAATAGATTGGATCTGGTAATGTATAACTATGACATTGTATCCAAAGGTGACCTTCTGAGGCATAACATAACGTACAAATTAGGAGCAGGAATAGTTTTGTTTAGTTTAGAGATACAGAGTGGATATAGTGCCTTCAGCCCACGAGTTTGCGGCGACCTACAATTCCAGCACATAAACATACACTGGGGACAATTTACAATTATACCAAGCCAATTAACCTACAAATCTATACGTATTTGGAGTGTGGGAGGACACTGGCGATCCCAGAGAAATCCATGCAGGTCACGGGGAGAATGTACAACTCCGTACAAAGAAGCACCCATAGTCAGGATTGAACCCGGGTCTCTGGCGCTGTAAGGCATCAACTCGTTCGCTGCGCCACCGTGCCGCCCAGGCCTTACAGCAGCTCTAACATTATGGTAGATATGATCTGAGTATCAGTACCACTTTACTGTCTGTTTCTCATGTCCCTCAATTCCTCTACGGACTAATAATCTGTCATCTTGACCTTGGAAATATTCAGTGATTCAGCCTCCAAAATCCACTCTAGTTACTATGAGCGGTGCTTGTTCCAGGCAAGCCCCAGGCTGTTGCGGGCCTCAACGCCTGTTTAAAAATAAGAGATGGCTCAAATAAAACAAAACGGTGAAATTATTTTTCTCTTATAATGAACTCCACCTTGTGAAAGGTCAGTGGAAGTTGAGTCTTTGAATATTTTTAAGGCAGCGATAGATAGAAATTTGATAAGAGAGGTGGTGAAATATGATTGTGGATAGGCAGGAATGAGGTGTGGACGTCTATCAGCCAATGGATGATCAGCCATGAGCTTGTTAAATGGGAAATAACCTTGGTACGGAATTTCAAAGATTCACAACACTCTGAGAGAAGAAATTCCTGCTTCTCTTCATTATTAAAAAGTGACCTCTAACCTAAATCTATTCTCTCTTGTTCTAGATTATTCCTTCAAGGGAAATATATTTCACCATCTATCTTGTCAAAATTGCCCAGAATCTTATAGACTCAAATGCGAATATGCTCCATCTTTGCTTATATGTTCATAAATTATAGGAGCAGAATTCTACTCCTGACTATGTGTGCAGTCTGTAGGGAGTTTGCACATTCTCCCTGTTAACTCTGGGTGGTCTGGTTTCCTCCCACACTCCAAAGATGTACGGGCTTGTAGGTTAAATGGCTTCGCTAAAATTGTCCAAAATGTGTAAGATGGATGCTCCAGAGATCAGTGCTGGGGCACCAACTATTTCAAACCTCTGTTGAGCTGGGTGTGGGGTCCGAAGGTATTGTCACCAAATTTGATGACAATTGTGAAGAAAAATGGCAACGCTGACAATACTGGTGACAATACCTTCGGACCCCACACCCAGCTCAACAGAGGTTTGAAATAGTTGGTGCCCCAGCACTGATCTCTGGAGCATCCATCTTACACATTTTGGACAATTTTAGCGAAGCCATTTAACCTACAAGCCCGTACATCTTTGGAGTGTGGAAGGAAACCAGACCACCCAGATGTTAACAGGGAGAATGTGCAAACTCCCTACAGACTGCACACATAGTCAGGATCAAACTCAGGTCTCTGGCGCTGTAAGGTAGCAACTCATCTGTGCCGCTCAATTTGTTCATGAATGGTCTTTGGAGAAAGAATTTGCAGCCTTTATGTGATCCAGTTGGTGTTTAAGTTCATCTTTGTTCTGCTGAGCTCCAGCATGCCATCCAGTTCAATGGCAATTAGAGATGGGCTCGGTTTGCCAACTATGTCTATATCAAATTTGCAAATAGCTGAAATGAATTTAAAAGGAAATAGCACAGAATAAACTAGTTTAAACTAGTTTTACCAGATTTATATGCGACAAATATCTCATTACAGCATAAAAGTAAAGTGACAAAAAGGAAATACTACTTTATCAAAGCGAAGGGCAGTTACAGGTCAGTTAAAGATTAAAAGTCAGCAGGAGAATTGTGCCAAAACTGTGAAGTGTAGCCATTTCTTGCTGAAGCAAGTTTTCTTTTCCATGTAGGGTATTCAGTTGAAGATGACATGGAAAGGGTGGGTCAATGTTTCAATACTCAGCCTCCGCCGTGGGGTGCCATCACCCAATATATATTGGACACCGAGCTGAAACATGAGTAAACACTGTTTAGTAAACATGACTATTCCTTTGTTAATGATCTTGCTTGTCCTTTGCATCCATGTAGCAAAGTATCTGCTGGGGAAAGACCCAATGCCATTAAATGGACCGACACACACTCACACACACCAGGGCTAGATATGTATCTTACCTGTCCTTGACAGTGAGGTGGTGAAGGGGCCCTGCACCTAACATGCCCAAGGAAACCTCTGTCGCACCTAGGCAAAAAATATGTTTTATTTGTATTTCAAAGCTCGAGACATATATTTTTTTTAACTATGGAATAGTTTTAAATGTCTCTGTATTCAAATACATTTGAGAAGTATGAAAATTGAAGTAAATAATTAATGGATAAAAATAATTAAAGTTTAACATTTTTGGATATCTATCTTCTATATTACTAAAAGTCTGTTCTTGACCGCTTTTGGCCATCTGTGCTGCGATTTCCGAGAACGCCGCCACCTACGGCCGTCATTTTTGGCCACCTTGCTCAGGGCCCCCCTCCACCGCGTGTGTGCTGAGGATTTTTCCCGTCGATTAAAAATGACAGAGATATTAATGTTTTTACAAAATTCCCCATTCTCTCTGCTGCACCCGCTGGCGGCAGGGGGGAGGGACTATAAAACCAGGAAGTGGTGTGCCACACAGTCTCTTCAAGATGGAGGAAGGCAGAGGGTCACGTTTCTCTGAGCTGTGAATAACACTGAACACATGCCTACTCAAATGTAAGTGTCCTTAATGGTTCTAGAATGCTTGCAGAATGTGCCTATTGGTTCTAAAGCTTGCAAAAAAAGTGTCTATTGGTTCTAAATCTTGCAAAAAAATGTCTATTGGTTCTAAAGCTAGCAAAAAGTGTCTCTATTGGTTCTAAAGCTTGCAAAAAGTGTCTATTGGTTCTAAAGCTTGCAAAAAGTGTCTCCATTGGTTCTAAAGCTTGCAAAAAATGTCTATTGGTTCTAAAGCTTGCAAAAAAAGTGTATATTGGTTCTAAAGCTTGCAAAACAATGTCTATTGGTTCTAAAGCTTGCAAAAAATGTCTATTGGTTCTAAAGCTTGCAAAAAATGTCTATTGGTTCTAAAGCTTGCAAAAAAAATGTCTATTGGTTCTAAAGCTTGCAAAAAAAATGTCTATTGGTTCTAAAGCTTGCAAAAAGTGTCTTTATTGGTTCTAAAGCTTGCGAAGTGTCTATATTGGTTCTAAAGCTTGCAAAAAAAATGTCTATTGGTTCTAAAATGATTCATACTAGCGCTCCAGAAAGCCCCCCCCCCCCTCCTCCCCCTCCTCCCCCCCCCCTCCTCCCTCCCCCCCCCCTGGTTGGCTTGGCTTGGGTGTGTCTTGAAATTGAAAGGCACTACTTACTGCAAATGGTGGCATGAAGTTGAAAGGCACTACTTACTGCAAATGGTGGCTTGGTTGCTTTGGCTTGAAGTTGAAAGGCACTACTTACTGCAAATGGTGGATTGGTTGCTTTGGCTTGAAGTTGAAAGGCACTACTTACTGCAAATGGTGGCTTGGGAGCATTGACTTGAAGTTGAAAGGCACTACTTACTGCAAATGGTGGCATGAAGTTGAAAGGCACTACTTACTGCAAATGGTGGCTTGGGGGTGGCTTGAAGTTGAAAGGCACTACTTACTGCAAATGGGGGGCGTGGGTGCATTGGCTTGAAGTTGAAAGGCACTACTTACTGCAAGTGGTGGCTTGGGAGCTTTGGCTTGAAGTTGAAAGGCACTACTTACTGCAAATGGTGGCTTGGGAGCTTTGGCTTGAAGTTGAAATGCACTACTTACTGCAAGTGGTGGCTTGGTTGCATTGGTTTGAAGTTGAAAGGCACTACTTACTGAAAATGGTGGCTTGGGAGCTTTGGCTTGAAGTTGAAAGGCACTACTTACTGCAAATGGTGGCATGAGGTTGACAGGCACTATCTACTGCAAATGGTGGCTTGGGTGCATTGGCTTGAAGTTGAAAGGCACTATTTACTGCTAATGGTTGCTTGGGAGCTTTGGTTTGAAGTTGAAAGGCACTACTTACTGCAAATGGTGGCTTGGGTGCATTGGCTTGAAGTTGAAAGGCACTACTTACTGTAAATGGTGGCTTGGGAACTTTGGTTTGAAGTTGACAGGCACTACTTACTGCAAATGGTGGTTTGCGTGCATTGGCTTGAAGTTGAAAGGCACTACTACTGCAAATGGTGGCTTGATTGCTTTGGCTTGAAGTTGAAAGGCACTACTTACTGCAAATGGCGGCTTGGGTGCTTTGGCTTGAAGTTAAAAGGCACTACTGTAAATGCACTTACTTCCTGTTTGCACTGTATATTGATTTTAGATAAAACGCTACCACTTACGGCTGTGATTTTTGGCCATCTTACTCAGTCCCCCTCTGCTGAGCAGGTGCAGAGAATTCTTCCCATCAATGAAAAATAAAAGTGTTATTAGTTTTTTTTTAAATGTCGAGAATCTCTCTCCTGTCAATCACTCCATGAAAGCCACACGTTTTCAGGTGGGGGGGGGGGGGAGGGGTTATAAAACCCTGAAATGTGGGTGTGGCTCAGTCTCTGCAAGATGGAGGAGGGAGAGGTCACGACTCGCTGTCTTTAGTGGCTTTGCACCCTACTTCAAATGGTATGAAACTGCACTTGAATTTGGTGGCCTTGCACCCTGCTAGAAGTGGTAAGAAACTGCACTTGAATTTGGTGGCCTTATACCCTGTTTGAAATAGAATTTCAAGGATTACCCGTGAGTCAACTGCCAGCCCACCAGCCGTGAGTGAGTGAGTTGCCAGCACAACAGGCTTGATTGACTGAGACGCCAGCCCAAGAATCCATTTGGCGCACAATTTGCATACTAGCCCTCTGGAAACCAGTCCCTTCAGCCCACAACACCCATACTAGCGCTCCAGAAAGCCCCCCCCCCCCCCAACTGGCCACCAATATTAGAATTGGTGGAGAGGTGGAATATTGCGTTGGATGACCAGCCCTCCTGTGTGATGCTGGGACCCAACGGGTCCCACTTAGTCTAGTATATTATATAGTTAAATTAAACAGTGAAATAAATAAAAATATTAAATTAAAGGAAAATATTTTAACTTCACCCATGCCATCTAAATCTTTGGTCCACATTCCTCAAATAAATTAGTGGGCTCTCGGAGCCTATCCCAGATTTGACTTGGCTTTGGATCACAACATATTTGACTTTCACAAGTGGGCAACTCACTTGTCACATTAGTTAAAGCTTGATATGGAAATATAATTTGTAGGAATAAGCTAAAACATACTCCTGCTGCCCCTTAATGTGGCCAAATACCAGAGTTCTTTAAAAATCGAATTATTTGCTTCTTGTTTTAAAAAATGATTTAAAAAGCGTTAGTTTGGCAAATATTGTCATCAGTTGCACTCTTCAGCTCTGAGCAGTGAGGGTTTTCTATAAACGGAGCAACAAACAATCTGTTGGAGGAACTCAGCAGCTCGAGCAGCATCTGTGTGAGGAAAGGGCTCGTTGACATTTCTCTTTGTTCATTGAGCTCCACTGACAGATTGTTCATTGCTGCAGATTTCAGCATATGCAGTTTTTTTCCATTTCCCTTCTCTTAAAGGTATTTCAACAGTTCATAAGTTCTAGGAGCAGAATTAGGCCATTCGGCCCATCAAGTCTATGCCATTTAATCAAGGTTAAACTATCTTTCCCTCTCAACCCCATTCCCCAACCTTCTCCCATATTCCCTGTCACCTTTATTATTCAAGAATCTGTCAATCTGCGCCTTAGAAATATCCATTGACTTGGCCTCCAATGAATTCCACAGATTCACCACCTTTTGACTAAATAAATTCTTCCTCATCTACTATCTAAAGGTATGTCCTTTTATTCTGAGGCCATGACCTCTGGTCCAAGACTCATTCAGTAGTGGAAACATCATCTCCACATTCACTCTATCCAGGCATTTAATTATTCGGTAAGTTTCAATTGAATAAGGTTCACAATGAATAGTCAGATCTTATAATAATTGAGAGCCTTAAGTGAGGCATATCAAATAAAATATCCAAAATGCACTGCAGCAACTCACCAGGGCTCTTTGTCCAGCACCTCCCAAACCTGTGCCCTGTTCTACCATCTCAGAGGAACACAGGCATCAGGTATGTGTAGGAAGGAAGTGTAAATGCTGCTTTACACCAAAGATAGACACAAAATCATGCAGAAACTCAGCATCTCTGGAGAGAAGTAATGGATGACGCTTTGGGTCGAAACCCTTCTTCACACCTGTCAAACATCACCGTCACACAAACTAGAGAGCAGTCCTGACCTACTTTCTACCTCATTGGAGACCCTCGGATTATCTTTAATTGGACTTGATCTGTCCTTTTTGCACCTAAATTGTCATTGTACCCTTCCATATCTCTAGTTTCCCTCTCCCCTGACTCTCAGTCCGAAGAAGGGTCTCGATCCGAAACGGCACCCATTTATTCTCTCCAGAGATGCTACCTGTCCCACTGTTACTCCATCATTTTGTGTCTATCTACAGATAGATGGGGATACGACCACCTGTGGTTCCATGTAAGTCAAAGATGATCTTTACTTGGAAATATATCCCATCATTCTGTCCTCTCTGAGTCAAGTTGCAGGAATCCCCTGCCCAACTACATCATGAGCAAAAGGACTTCAGTGGTCCCATACTGTGACAAATGACTTTAAGGTGGGGAATACATTTTGGCTTTTCTGGCAGTGTCCTTAACCAGTAAATGAACAATAATTTTTTTTAAACGGTTCTGAATCTTTAGTTTTGTTTAGTTTATTGTCGTCTGTACCGAGGTACAGTGAAAAGCTTTTGTTGCTGCTCACCAGTCAGCGGAAAGACTGCATGATTACAAACGAAGCATTCACAGTGTACAGATACATGATAAGGGAATAACGTTTGGTGCAAGATAAAGCCAGTAAGCCAACCAAAGATAGTCCGGGGGTCTAATTTATAGTCAAAGTCAGATCACAAAAGGGTAATGACCCAGCTTTGCTTAATTACAGTTACCAAATCATCGACATTTTTTTAAGAATTCAGTCCTGTATGATTATTTTAACTGCCATTCTCCTTCTTTGCAAACAATAGTCCAGCAGTTGGCAGTCTCAGTGCCAATATTATGCAATGATCCAAAGTATCTGTAATGCTGAAACTATTTCCAAGAAACTCATTTGGAAAAAAAAGAGACTGGTTTCTGTAAAATCTAATGATTGAGGAGATTGATTTGAATCCTGTCAGATTGTAATCCAAATTTGCTATTGATTTACCATCTGCTGAGTGGAAAATAATTTTGTTTTGAGGCACAAGCAGTCTTATGGCACAATAAGGTGGACAAATCTCTGGGGCCTGATCAAGTGTATTCTAAGACAGAGTGGGATGCTTGAGAAAAAAGTGCAGGGGCCCTGGAAGAGAAACCTGTATAATCTGAAATCCAGATCAGAGGACTGGAAGTGGCTAATGTTGTGCCTTTATTTTTGGAGGGTTGCAACACAAGCCAGGGCCTACAGACTGGCAAGCCAAAATTTAGTGGTGGGAATGTTAATGGAGAAAATCCTGAGGGACAGCATCGACCAGCATCAGTCAAGAGGTACAGGAATGTAAAAATGCATAACTACTGATTTAGGGACCATTTCTTCCCAGTTGTTATCAGGCAACTGAACCATCCTATCACAAACAAGAGAGCAGTCCTGATTCACCATCTACCTCATTGGAGGCCCTCAGATTATCTTTAGTCGGACTTTACTAGACTTTATCTGCACTAAATGTATCCTGCATCTGTACACTGTGGACGGCTTGATTGCAATCATGTATAATCTTTTCGCTGACTGGATAGCATGCAACAAAAAAAGCTTTTCACTGTATCTTGGAACATGTGACAAAAAACTAAACTACCATCTAGCATTTGGAAAAGCAAGAACTGATTAGGACAGGCTTTATGTGTGCAAAATCATGTCTCTTAAATTTGATCGTGTTTTTTGAAAAGGTATGCACAAGGATTAACGAAGGGAAGGACAGCAGACATTGTCCACATGAACTTTAACAAGGCCTTTAACACATTTGCTTGGTGGTAGTGGAGAGTCATGTCAGATGTGAGGCATGTGACCAGTGGTATGCTATAGGTTTTGGTGCTGGGTCCACAGTTGTTTGTCTACATTATCTACATAATCTACATTAATGATTTGGATGACCATATAGAAAATGGGGTTAGTTTGCACCCCTTAGCCGTTCAGTGAAAACACAGACTAGAATACTTTAAAAAACCTTTATTTCACCTAGGTGACCTTGCTTCTCTGTCTTGCTCTGGGGAGCTCTCTAGCTCCAGCACAGTCACGGATAAACATGTTCTCAAACAAAGGAATCAGCATATATAATTGGTTAATACAGTGGGAGGTAATTTACAAAGGGTGGTAATTCTAGACCAATTACTACAGTATCACATGGTTATATATGTGGGGACAATCTTTCCACCCAATTACAATCATACACAACATAATACATCTTAGCCAATCACAATAGCATCGAACATCACGTTTTACAAGAATTATGATGTCACGAGAAGAAAAGTGACACTTAACTCCAATCAGCTCCTGGTCTTCAAAAACAGAATACTTAAACCTTAGTCCTAGAGTATCCCCAATTCTACATATTCTCAAGACTAGTTCCCAGAATGTGGGAACTCCTCACGACCATGAAGGCGACTACCCGGCAACTGCCCGCGAACATGTGGCGACCATGTGTCGACCACATAGTCTCATGCAGCTGCCTAAAAAGTCGCCTAAGTGGGACAGGCCAATTAGTTTGCAAATGATCCAAACATTGGTGTGATGGAAACTGAAGACAGTTATCTATGTGTACAACAGGATGATGGGAAAGTGGGTCAAGAAATGCAGGTGTAATTTAACATCTGATCCATGCCATCTCCCAGAAAAGCATTTCAGTTCCACTACACTTCTTATTGTCCTGTAATACTGCTACTTATACTCTTACCTGTCCATCTACTGCCTTTTGATACTTCTCTACTTATCTAGATAGTATAATATACAGGAGCCAATTAACCTACATGCCGGCATTTGGGATGTTACAGGAACCTGGAGCAGTGCAGGTGAAACTAATGCACTCACAAGGTAGAATCGGAAAAGCACACACAGACGGCGGCAGAGGTCAGGATCTACCTCATTGGAGACCCTCGGACTATCTTTAATTGGCCTTTACTGGACATTATTCCCATTTATCCTGTATCTGTATATTGTGGATGGCTTGATTGTAATCAGGTATAATCTTTCCGCTGACTGGTTAGCACGGAACAAAAAAGCTTTTCACTGTCCATCGGTACACATGACAATAAACTAAAAGAATCAGGTTACTGAAGCTGTGTCTCTCTGCCCGATTCTTGTGGTGTGTTCCATGATTTGGATTCATGGCCAGTCATGTTTTCGATCATCTAGGATCATCCATTGGTGCAGCTGACGGGTACAATATTTATGGCCCATGCAGATTATATTGAGGCTGGTCCGGTATCTTTGGAGCAATGTTGACTATCCATGTGCTCCAGAGATGCAGCCTGACCTGCTGAAGTACTCCAGTACTTTGTGTCCTTCTTTGGAGCAATGGATAGCTGTTACAGGATTAGTGATGTGTAGGAAGGAGCTGCAGATGCTGGTTTAAACCGAAGATAGACACAAAAAGCTGGAGCAATTCAGCGGGATAGGCAGCATCTCTGGAGAGAAGGAAGAAACAGATGACCTCATATCCACTGTCTTGACCTCCACACCACTCTGTGGCAATGAGTTCCACAGATTAACTACCCGCTGAGTTGCTCCAGCTTTCTTCAGGATTAGTGATGAGGTCTTTGTACTTTGGACTGAATGAGTTTGATTGTCTTTCATCTGGTTAATGAGTTTGTGCCTGTGGCTTAGGAGTTGGATACTCTTTCTTTGAAAGGCTGATATGACTTTGAACACTTTGTAGTGGCTTTACAACAGTAGCCTATGTTTCTTTCCCTCTTGTGGCAAACATTGTTATTGCAGAAAAAGGCAGGCAAGGTATCGTTGACAAGCAAAAAATCTCTACATTTTATATCAGGAACTAGCAGAATTGTTAACTCCCACGGGCTACACTATTGAAATTGTGCCATGCTTTAATTTAAATCGTTGATTGCAATGATTTACAATAACAACATTTAAAAGTCATTGGGACAGGTAGAGGAATACAAAAGCTTTACGAGGAAAATGGGCCAAACGCAGACAAATGGAACTTGTGGAACAATGGAACGGACCATCCTCAACTGACATTTGATTATCATGGATAAGGTGAGCAGAAGGCCCATGGCTTCATGATGTTTAATCTCTTAAAGTATAAAATAACATTTTTGTAATAAATAGCTCTGCAGCATGCTGCATACTTAAATGTCTTAGGGTGACACAGTTATGTAGCTGGTAGAGTTGCTACCTTATAATGCCTGAGACATGAGTTTGATCCTAATCTTGGCTGCTGTTTGTGTGGAGTTTGCACGTTCTCCCTGTGACCTAGTGGGTTTCCTCCAGGTGCTTCCTCCAGAATCCCAAAGATGTGCAAGAAATTGCTCCTAGCGAGCAGGAGGTGGATATGAAAGTGGAATAACATTCACAAGTTCACAAGTTATAGGAATAGAATTAGGCCATTCGGCCCATCGAATTTACTCCGCCATTCAATCATGGCTGATCTCTGCCTAATCCCATTTTCCTGACTTCTCCCCATAAACCTTGAAACCCGTTCTAACCAAGAATTTGTCTACATCGGCCTTAAAAATATCCGCTGTCTTGACCTCCACACCACTCTGTGGCAATGAGTTCCACAGATTAACTACCCTCTGACTAAAGAAGTTCCTCTCACCTCCTTTCTAAAAGAGCGCCCTTTAATTCTGAGGCTATGACCGCTGGTCCTGGACTCTCCCACCAGTGGAAACTCCATCTATGTGTAGGAAGGAACTGCAGATGCTTGTTTAAATCGAAGGTAGACACAAAATGCTGGAGCAACTCAGCATGACAGGCAGCATATCTGGAGAGAAGGAATGGGTGACGTTTCGGGTTGAGACCCTTCTTCAGTCAGGTGAGTGGGTGGGACAGAGATAGAGTGTATTCGGAGACAGTAAAGGGCCTGTCCCATTTTCACGACCTAATTCACGGCCTAATTTACTCGTGGACATTTTTCATCATGCTACAAAAAACGCCCCGACCTACGACTAGCATCACGGCCTGCTACGGCCTACCTAGGTCTCCTACGACCTCCAACGACCTTGTGACGACCATGCTGCGAGTATCAGTCAAGGGCAAACTCGGCAGAGGTCGTGAATTAGGTCGTGAAAGTGGGACAGGGGCTTAAGACTGGTGAGAGAACTGGGAATGGGGAGGGGATGGAGGGAAAGCAAGGGTTATTTGAAGTTAGACAAGTCAATGTTCATGCCACTGTGGTGTAAGCTACCCAAGAAAAATATGAGGTGCTGTTCTTCCAATTTGCACTGGGCCTCACTCTGACAATTGAGGAGGCCCAGGACAGAAAGGTTAGATTGGGAATGGGAGGGGGAGTTAAAGTGCTGGGCAACCGGGAAATCAGGTAGGTTAAGGCGGACTCAGCGATAAGATCGCCGAGCCTGCGCTTGGTCTCGCCGACATACATATCTATGCCTTTCATTATTCTGTAAGTTTCAATGAGGTCCCCTCTCAACCTTCCAAACTCAAGCAAGCAGAGGCCCAGTGCTATCAAGTGCTCATCACATCCTAACCCACTCATTCCTGGAATCATTCTTGTAAACCTCTTGCGGACCCTCTCCAGAGCCAGCACATCCTTGCTCAGATATGGGGCCCAAATTTGCTCACAGTACTCCAAATGCAGTCTGACCAGCCTGAGAAGTAGGGTGAATGGTTGATCGGTAGCCAGCATAGACTCGGTGGGCTCCCGTTGCTTTGTCCGCACCGTAGATAACCCCTCCACCGCCACCTCCTCCTTCTTCTCTCCAGTCCAAGGTGGAAGATGTCAGCGACTGTGGGGGAGAAGAAGGAGTAGGAGGTGGCAGTGGAGGAGGAAGTGGCGGAGTAGACAAAGCGACAGCCGACAGTAAGAAACGGCAGCCGGTGAGAGGGGATGGAGCTCCACAGTGACCGAGCACGTCTTGTCGGTTGCGACGGCCTGAAGAAAGCATTGTTGACCAGGGGCATCAACGTGGGCCGCAACAACAGCCGTGTCAACCGGACGACACAGCAGCTGGTGAAGAAGGGCTCCCTAATCCACTTAGTGGGAGATGTTGGCGACTTGACCAGGAGTTACTCTCTACCATCTCCCTCGTTCTCGTTCGCCTTCCCAGTGTCGCACTGACAGTAATCGAAACTGGAAAAGCAGCGAGCCCGGGCTGCGCCTTTATATCCATGAAGCTGAAGGGAAGCTCTTGCCATCCTCTTGTTGCAATAACACAGGTCATTCACAAAATGGGACCATCTATTGTGAGTTATTTATGTAAGTGTGATTTTACATAACTCGCCTATTACGTAAGTTAGGGAGTGCCTGTGTTAATTTAAAATTAAAATTAAATGTGAGGAATAAGAACACTGCTGACTCTTTGGAGAGTAAGAGAATTAGAGGTACTGAGGAACAAAAATTTTAGTGTAACTAATGCACTAAATCAGATCACACTTCACTCAATAAAACTCTGCAAAATACAGGTGTGGTCCACGGGACCTATCCGCTTAATCTACCATTTAAGCCTTGTATCGTTGTCATGCATTTGCTTCTTACCCACTGCAAAACGTATGCATTTTTCCTGGGGTTCGATGCCTAAAATTGGAAATAATATTTGTGTCAATCAGCCCAAGATGTCTGGCTTTTTCATTCGGGTGGGTCACTCATGTAATCAAAAAAATAATTGACTCCTTACACTATGCTGCTCACATCAATGGAACCAACATATTTTTTATTCTACCCCTCTTGAGAAAAACAGCAACTTTCCTTTAGTTGTTCAGCATCTCATATGTAGGTTGTACAACCCAATGGCATGAACATTGCTTTTTTTCAGTTTCCTTTAGTTAATTAAAACATGTCTAAAACATCTGTTAAGAATAGGAGCATCTTTACATTTGAAAAACAGGAGACTGCTTTTCGGTTGTGATTTTTAAAATATTGCAAATGTCAGTGGTCGTCTGTAAAAACTCACATCTTATATTTTTTTAAATGGTACTGTAAATAAGCTCTTCTAAGCTCCCCCCCCCCCAGTCTAGTTCAGTCAATAAAACACTGATTCAAGCACTGGAACAACTAATCTTTATTTTTGGATAGAACAACAAATTCCCCTATATGATACCTAAACCACTGCGGGTTCGAGCCTTGTATCTGCCTGGCCAAGCCCTTCAGCCTCGTGCAAGCAGAAACACTCCAAAAGGTCACGCAGTCCCAAGCGCTCTTCCAGAAGATCGGCAAACGACCTCGTGGGGGCTGCCTTTTATAGGACCCCAAACCTTGAGGGGCTGATCTACAGAGGGGTGTTCTATTTACAATCCAATCATACATATTAATGACAACATTACATTATTGACAGTTACCCAGCCCAATAACAGAATCTCTCTTACATTGTTGCAGGAGAAGCTTCCAGAAGAAGCTAACTTAACTTGAATAATGCAACATTTACCCTGGAATCCGAACAAACAGGCCAGGGACTCAACACTTTAACCAATCAAAAAACAGCAGAGTAACTAACAATATGTACACTTAGTTTGCATTAATCAAATCAACCATACATTTTACACATCCTTGGATGTCCTCTACAGAAATCCCATTCATTCTGTCAATTGAATATGCAACATTGATCTGGGCCCTAGACACTGGCACCATTCAGAAGCTTGTCTTATTTCTGCAGAGCACATCAGACTTGACCAAAATGGCCTAACAATACACGAGTCCTTAATTAAATTTTGGTGCTATGGCTGCTCTGTTTTAGCCAGGATTAACATTACAATGTGGGACAATGTGTCACAGCTCTAGCAACCTGTGGCACGGTGGCGCAGTGGTAGAGTTGCTGCCTTACAGCAACAGAGAATTCGGATTTGATCCTAACTACAGGTGCTGTCTGTACGGCGTTTGTACATGACAGCGATGGTTTTCCCCGGGTACTCCAGTTTCCTCTCACACTCCAAAGACGTAGGTTAATTGGCTCCTGTAAAAATCGTAAATTGGCTCTAGTGTGGAGTGCATGTTAGTGTAACAGTGATCCTTGGTCGGCACCGACTTGGTGGGGCGATGGGCCTGTTTATGCACTGTATTTCTAAACTAAACTAAACCTGGGTTTGATCCTGACTCTGTGTGGAGTTTGCATGATCTCCTGTGACCACATATATTTACCCTGAGTGTTCTGGTTTCCTTCCACATCCTGAAATCATGGGTAAATTACCCCTTGTACCTGAGGGGTAGAATCTGGGAAGAGTTCATGGGAATAAGAGGATAATAATATGAGACAAGTATAGGATTAATATGAATGGTTGTTTGATAGTGAGCCAAAGGATCTGATTCCTTGCCTTAGGGCTCTATGACTCTAAAGCACTATTTTTTGTCAGGCCAGGCTAGGCCAGTGACAACTCTTGATACTCCATCTGAGTATCTATTTGATACTCTCTTCTCAACAGACTACATATAGATGACAACCTCTAACGTGGGATAATTAGTGATTTCATTAATACAAGGTTGATTACTGAAATTAATTAATGGCTGTAGTTCAGCTATTGATTCACCTTCTGACATCCAAAACCCTCCTATTGTTCACGAGACATTTGGCGACATTTGGATGGATGGATGGATGGATGGATGGGAAGGGTTTAGAGGGATATGCAGACAAATGGGACTAGCCCAGAATGCCAACTTGGTCAGCGTGGACAAGGAGCGTTGAAGGAGCTGTTTCCAAGCTGTATGACTTTATTACTCTATAACAAGGCATGTCAGAAGTGTGATGGAAGACTCTTTACTTGCCTGGATGAGCACAGCTCCAACAAGTCTCAACAAAATTAACAATCATCTCCAGAGGTGTTATGAACATGGAAAGTCCCAGTTTGAAGATCCACCCACAATAGTCACTGTCAATTTTTGCTTTTAGATATTAAAAAAATGACTGGAATCAGAAATAAATGAGAAGATCATATTGGCCACTGTTCACCATATTAAGGGCCTGTCCCACTTTCACGATCTAATTCACGACCTCTGTCGAGTTTACCCTTGACTTATACTCGCAGCATGGTCATCACAAGGTCGTAGGAGGTCGTAGGACGTTGTAGGTAGGTCGTGATGCTAGTCATAGATACTCGTGGCATCAAGTAGGTCGGGGCGTTGTTCTAGCCTGATGAAAAATGTCCACGAGTAAAAAAGGTCGTGAATTAGGTCGTGAAAGTGGGACAGGCCCTTTAGTGTTGTTTAATATGAACTTTGAAATTTCAGTAAACGAGCTTCATTGAAGCAGACATTTACAAGACCAAGGCTGCAAGGCATGCAGCCTCAGTATGTGGTTAAAGTTCACAAGGTGATCTAGTAGGAATCCAGATTGTTATAAGATCGTTTGCATAGATATATGCAGAACATGGGAGCATGTTACATTGAAAATTTCCATGTTCAACCTTCATCTAGCTGATCAAGAGGTTTTCCAAAATAGTTTTGATTTGTTTTGGTCTGTCATACACTTCACAAACTGAACACTCAAAATCTATCAAGGGATGGCAATTCCTGTTTTCAAGAAGAGGCTTTGTTTCCAACTCTGGCCAGGCAATTCTGGATTTGCCTCTTTACTTGACCAGAAAGAGAGCCTCCAGTTTCCTCCTATATTCTAAATACATGCATGTTTGTAGGCTAATTGGCTTCTAAATTGTACCAAGTGTGAAGGATAGAACTAGTGTACGGGTGATCGTTGGTCGGCACAGGCTCTGTGGGCCAAAAGGCCTGTTTTCACGCTGTATCTCTAAACTAAACCAAAATAAGCAAAATCTTGGCTCCTCTCCTATGCTGCAGATTCCAATTGGATTAATAGAATAGACAACAGGATTGTTCATTTTCAGACCTCTAATTCTGCATTCAGTCTCCACACCAAAAGTAATACCATGATGGATCAGTCAGTGTCACACATTGTAGCTTTGGGCTAAAAATAATAACTAGCTACAAAATCAATGCTTCAAATGTTTAATATACAGTTCTGATGCTGAGGGTAAGAAAAATGCTTAGATAATCTATAAACATTTTAAATATTGCAGTGAAGCCTGGCCAGGAGCTGTTACACCTCGAAGACTGAGCACCTTTGCCAAAGCATTCCTGGTGAGTTTTAACAGCAAAACAGGAGGTTATAAATTCAATGGAATATATTTAAATATAACTTTGCCCCAAAGAAAAGCTGTCAACTGGTACGGATAAATATTGACAGACTCGAATGAAATTTAGGTAAATTATTCATTGGGGAACGAAGAGCAACAAGGCTGGTGTAAAATAATGTGCAGGAATGCTCTATTAAGGTTTTAACGATCGAATACTTTCAGTTTGATTTATTTCCATACATAGATGAATTCTCGCAAAGAATAAATCCTGTAATTTCAGACATTGAATAATAGATATCAGTACGTTAACAATTACTTCACATATATGAAATTAATTTTGACCATATGTAGTGCAGCATTTTAGATACACTGCAAAATACCGTAATACCTCTTCTGTATTATTCAGCTAGGGATTGCAGATTAATTTTGGAAGCACTCACCATTTATTCCCCTATGCATCTTCATTATTCATAACCTATTGTTGTCATATGTTTTTCAATCTTTTGGTTTCAATTTTACAACAGTGTAAATTATTTTTAAAACTATTTAATGACATGGTCCTATTATTTAAGTAGCTGGGTTCATAGTTAACATTTGATACCCTTTGTCGAGGCTTACAGTAAATCAGCAGAATTCCTAATTTGCCTTTTTATCTTAAATGTTTGTCATTTTCTGACTATCTACACTTCACACTGCCACGGGAAACAAACCAGCATAACCAAAAACCTTCCCCATGCCGGCCATTCCTTCTTCTCTCCACTCCTGCCAGGAAGCAGAAACAGAAGCTTGAAAGGGTGCACCACCTGTCTCAGGAACAGCATTTTCCCCTCGGTACTCAGGCTTCTGATCTTCCTTCCATGAGCTAGGGTACAATCCGATTATCCTCTACCACATTGCAGACATTGCCTCTAGAACTGTTGTGCTATAATGATGAGAACTATATTCTACACTCTGTGTTTCTCCCCTCACTCTACCTATTTTAGTTAGGTTTAGCTTGACGGTGTTTACATATAGTATTATCTGATTTGAATGGATAGCACGCAAAGCAAAGCTTTTCACTGTACCTCGGTACACGTACAGATGCTCCCCAATTTACGATGCTTCGACTTATGATATCTCAACTTTACGATGGTGCAAATGATGGGCATCAGCAGCGAGCCGCAGCTCACTTCCGGGCACATGATCAAATTGTATTAAATGCGTTTTTGACTTACGATATTTTCGATTTACGATGGGTTTATCGGAACATAACCCCATCGTAGGCCGAAGAGCAGCTGTATAATAAACCTAAACCTATACTTATACCTAAACCCAAATCAACTGTGTTGCTCTACCTAAGCTGACACTTCTGTGCAGTGAGTTCTGTATTTTTGGAAGTATTGTCTTTAGAGTGGGATGTGAATGGAAGGCGAACATAAAAGATTCCAGTGTACTATTTGAATGAAGAGCAGAAATTGAATTTCAGATCAATGTTCATCTCCCAAGCTGCATTAATGAGATATAGTGCTGCTTTGAGGAATCTGTAAATGTTCAAGCACATTTTTTAATTTTGTAATAATAGTTAGTTCAAAAGTACTTTGTTGGTTTAAAAGATACATTAATTACACTTTGTTAATGCAAAGTTTTTTTTGGAAATTTGATTACAATTTTCAGAAAGTACTTGAAAAATCTTAAAAGAAACTGTTAGGTATGAAATTATGAATAAAAAATAGATAGCTGACAAATGGAATCCATATGGTTTGATACAACTTGAGTGTCTCAGATTAGAACCAAGGATTCACATTTTCTTCAATAACTGGGCAGCATGGTGGTAGAGCAGGTAGAGCCGCTGCCCACAGCATCATTGACCCGGGTTCGATACTGATCTTGGGTGCTGTCTATGTACATTTTACACGTTCTCCCTTTGACCACATGGCTTTCCTACGAGTGTTGCGGTTTTCTCCCACATCCCAAAGACGTGCAAGATTGTAGGTTAATTGACTTCTGTAAACTCGCCCCCAGTGTTTCGGAAGTGAATCAGTGGGCTGTGGGGTCTGTTTCCATGCTGTATCTTTCAATCAAGATGGATTGCTGCTAAACTACATCCTCAGTGGCCTATCTGGAGGCAGATTGAAAGAAGACATAAAAGCTCCAATGAAAGTGATTGAAGCAATTTCAATGGTGCTTTATTTAATCGTGCTTTATTTGTCACCTATGCAACTGCACAGTGAAATTATTTTAACATTAATCACACATACAGGCACTGCCATTTTTGGCGCCATTATTCAAAGTCCAAAGTCCGGTCGGTCCACGCGCTCGTTGTACTGTGGCAGTTTCCGCGAACCAACATCCCTCTCATCTCCTCGCCCGTCCATCTATGTGCCCCAGGGGCACCACCTGCAGTCGACCTTGAAGGCGCTGGAGGCAATAGCCCAGTTCACCCTCCTAAACCGGCCCTTGCTCCTCGCATCCAATGTCTCCAGCTCCAGCTGATCAACGAAGCTTCGGGCAGGTTACTGGTCCCGCTGACCGACGAGCCTTCAATAATTCCACCGACCAATGAGCCTTCGGGTGGGTTACCAGTCCTGCCTGCCTGACTCTTTCCCACTTCATCAAAGAGTTGGATTTCAAAGAGCATCTTAAAGGAGGAGGGAATAGTGAAAGGATATTGGGAAGGATCTCAAGAACCAAAGTCCTGGGTAACAATCTGAGTAATAGTAAAGTGACTGATGTAGTGACACAGCAAATACTGCCTCACAGCCCCAATGACCTGGGTTCAATACTGTCCTCTGGTGCTGTCTGTATGGAGTGTGTATGTTCTCCCTGTGGTCATGTGGAATTTCCTCAGGTGTTCCAATTTCTTGCCACATCCCCACCTCCCAAACATGTTGGTTGGTAGGTTAATTGGATACTGTAAAGTACCACTGATGGGTGGCATTGTGGGGAGAAGGAGGGAGAGAGAGTGAAGGATGTGATACACATTTGAAGGAAAATAGGTTACAGGAAAGTAAGTCGGGGAATTGATCAGAATGCTCTGAGAGCACAGGTTTGATGGGACAAATGGTCTCTTTCTAAATTGTGAAAAATACGAATTAGCACATTGCTACTATTTTAAACAACTTCCAAAACATATTCTGTTACTTTAATATTCTCACCCATCGCAAACGCTATCAACTTCATAATTGAGCTGCTTGTTTTCATATCACCTCTGCTCAAGATGTGAGCTCTGTATTCTGTGAATTGACAGCCATAAATACTCAATCATGGTTAAAAGATGCAGCATACAAAGAGTTCACAAAGGTGAGGTTTTGTGATGATTCCTTCCTTCCTAGTTGAACCAATATACCCGTTGTACAACATGAGCAGGTTATGTTAATAATTCAGAGATATTAGTTTAAATCCATTATAGAAGCTGGAAAAATGACATTCAATTAACCCTGATGTAAGTTAGGAAAATGGTTCTACTTCTAGGATAAATCTTTGCATATAATTATACAATTATACACTCTTCAACCCCAAATCAAGGTTGCTTCATGACTGAGAGTCTGAAGAAGGGGTTCGGCCCGAAACGTTGCCTATTTCCTTCGCTCCATAGATGCTGCTGCACCCGCTGAGTTTCTCCAGCATTTTTGTGTACCTTTTCTTCATGACTGTTTGACTGGGGAAAAAAGATCTCAGCTTATCTCTGTGTTTCAAGTAAGCCAAATACCTCATCTTCATAATGTCTGTTAATGCAACAGATATTTTTCAGAGTGTTTACTAAGCAGCTGGTAGAGTTTGCACGTTCTCCCTGTGTTCATGTAGTTCTCCCTAAGGTGCTCCGATTTCACCAAACAGTCCTATCTTTTGCCTGCCGCCGTACATGGCAGCAGACTCCCCCCCCCCTCCGAGATTATAAGGGAATTAGAGAATGGGATTGCTCAGTGAGTCAGCATTGACTCAATGGGTTGAAGTAGCCTCCTTCTGGTGTTTGGGAAATATCAAAGTAACCAATGAAAAGCTATTCACCATAATGATTGGTGTGGCCAGAAAGTGGCGGATATTGCCAGGTCTAACACAGCTATTGATCTCCACACCAGACCATCGAAGAAATCTACAGGAAACGCTGCCTCACAAAAGCAGCATGTTTCAGCAATGATCTACTATGAACCTTGCTTTGGATGCACTTGGTTATGCACTATCATGGTTTATTTGCTTATTATGATATTTATCAAATTATTATTATTGATTATTGTATATTTATTGTTGTATTATTGCCCCAGTAAAAACAAAACTTCATATTCACCATGACATCTATAAAGAGAGCCTCCGTGCCTACAATTTAGACTTAAAAAGTGCTAGAGAAACATTTTTCTCCAATATCATTAACAACAACACTAATAAGGCAAAAACCCTATTTGCAACTGTTGACAGACTGACCAACCCCCCAACACAATTACCACCTGAACTCCATTCCACGCAGAAATGCAATGAGTTTGCATTATTCTATACAGATAAAATTGAAGGCATCAGACGTGCCATCAATATCACCGCTTCAAACAAAAATGTTGGATCACCACCCTGTTTAGGCAAAGGTAACGTGGCAATGATGACATGCTTTAATGTCATAGACTCTAAAACTCTTGTGGAAACGGTGACACAACTAAGGCCATCCACCTGCTGCCTTGATGCTTTACCTACCAACTTCTTTAAGAATGTTTTTGACTGCCTAGCATTAGATATACTGCAAATAGTTAACAGCTCTCTTCAATCAGGCAATTTCCCAAAAGCCTTGAAAACTGCAGTTATTAAACCTCTGTTAAAAAAGCGGAGCCTAGATGCCTCTATTATTAACAACTATAGACCAATTTCAAACCTATCTTTCATAAGTAAAATCATTGAGAAAGTAGTCCTCCAGCAACTTAATCAATTCCTGGCTTCAACTGCCTGCTACGACAACTTCCAGTCAGGATTTCGACCTCTTCATAGCACCGAGACCGCTCTTATTAAAGTTGTAAACGACATCCGTCTTAACACAGACTCTGGCAAAGTTTCAATATTAATGCTATTAGATCTCAGTGCTGCATTCGACACTGTTGATCACTCAATACTTTTGGACAGGTTGGAAAAATGGGTGGGGCTCTCAGGCACAGTCTTAAGCTGGTTCAGGTCATATTTACAAGATAGGAACTATTTTGTTTCCATTGGCGACTTTGTATCAGAACCAACCAACGTGACGTGTGGAGTACCGCAAGGTTCGATCTTAGGGCCCTCTTTATTCAACATCTACATGCTCCCACTAGGGCAAATCATGCGATATAATAATATTGACCACCACTGCTATGCCGATGACACTCAAATCTATGTAGCGCTATCACCAAATGATTATCGCCCCATAGATCTGTTGTGCCAGTGCATTGAGCAAGTCAAAGACTGGATGTGCCAAAATTTTCTCCAACTAAATAAGGACAAAACGGAGATAATTGTTTTTGGTGCTAAAAAAGAAAGGCTTAAAGTAACCCAACACCTTCACTCTCTGTCCCTGAAAACTTCAAACAAAGCCAGAAATCTTGGGGT
This sequence comes from Amblyraja radiata, assembly GCF_010909765.2. NCBI lineage: Eukaryota > Metazoa > Chordata > Chondrichthyes > Rajiformes > Rajidae > Amblyraja > Amblyraja radiata. The sequence continues at coordinate 17,204,531 of NC_045972.1, read as the reverse complement.
CATTATGGATTCAGATTTAAATTTCGAGTCACATCAAATCAGTAACAAAATCGGCCTACTATCACCTCAAAAACATAGCAAGATTAAGAGGACTCATGTCAGCTCAAGATTTAGAAAAACTTGTACATGCCTTTATTAATAGTAGGCTAGATTATTGCAACGGTCTCCTTGCAGGTCTTCCAAAAAAAACTGTCAGGCAGCTACAGCTTGTTCAGAACGCTGTTGCTAGAGTTCTAACAAAGACCAAAAAATTTGAGCATATTACACCAATTCTTAAATCCTTACATTGGCTCCCTGTATGTCAGAGAATTGATTTTAAAATCCTGCTGCTCACCTATAAATCACTACATGGTTTAGGGCCAAAGTATATCACTGACATGCTTCCACTATATAAGCCTTCTAGACCGCTAAGATCTTCTGAAACCAATCTGCTAGTGATTCCCAGAGTAAATACAAAACATGGGAAAGCAGGATTTAGTTACTATGCAACAAATAGCTGGAATAAACTTCCTGAAGATTTAAGACTTGCCTCAACTTTGACCACTTTTAAAACAAGACTGAAAACTTTTATGTTTACTTTAGCTTTCAGCTAAATCTTAACTACATTGCACTTTTAACTTTTGCACTTTTTATAATGCATTTTTAATTTTGCTTTTCTTTTCTTTTAGTTCTTCTATTTTATTTCATTTTATTATTTCATTTATTGTATGACATGTTTTTATGTGAAGCACTTTGAGTCTGCCTCGTGTATGAAATGTGCTATATAAATAAAGTTGCCTTGCCTTGCTTTGCCAGTAGAGCTGTCACGTGTAAGAATGTCATTGTTCTGTTCCCAGTACATTTGATAATTAAAACTCTTGATTCCCTTGAAAAAAAAATGTCAGAAATGTTTTGATGCATCTTCCCTTACCAATAACTTTTTCTTCTATTAAAAAAAATCTTGCAGTATCTTTGAGAAAGACAGATGCAAAGCTTAATCTTTCAGTTCAATGTTGGTGAATCTGTAATAATGCAAGCAAATTCAGGACTCTAGGACCTGCATTTGCAAACATAAAAGTCACACACTGACTGATGGATTCCAAATGGCACACCTGTCCATAAACTCAGCATGGATTCTAGAAACAGAAGATAGACACAAAATGCTGGAGTAACTCAGCAGGACAGGCAGCATCTCTGAAGAGAAGGAATGGGTGACTGATCAGTCTGAAGAAGGGTATCGACCCGAAACATCACCCATTCTTTCTCTCCAGAGAAGTTGCCTATCCCGCTGAGTTACTCCAGAATGTTATGTATATCTTCGGTGTAAACCAGCATCTGCAGTTCCTTCCTACACAATCTAGGAACAAAATATTAGTTTGGTAGAAATACACAACATTTACAATGTGGGTTCTGTTCGATCTTGTGCCAGATTAAACCCATGTCTCCAACGACTCTTGCAAACTTCTACAGATGCACGGTGGAAAATATACTGTCTGGTTGCATCACAGCTTGGTTTGGGAACAATGCTGCCCAAGACCGCAAGAAATTGCAGAATTGTGGATGGAGCCAAGTCCATCACACAGACCTGACGCCCCACCATTGACTCCATCTGCACTTCAAACTGCCAATACCTCATGTCAGCCAAACATCCCTAATCTTGTCAGCCTTCATGTTGGCCCTGAACACATTTTTCTCAGTGTGAACTAGTGTGAATGTGTGGTCAGTGGTTGACGAGGACTAGGTGGGCTGAAGCGCCTGATTCCATGCTGGATCTCTAAACTAAACTAAACTGCAAGGCAGGGAATGAAGCTTTGGGATGGGATATAACTGGAACTATGATTTAAATAGATTTGCAGGGCTAATACTGGAGCAGGCAGGCATTTTGTAGAAGTTCACCCTTGCCGTTTCAGTTTCTAACTTCGAGTAGTAGGACTAAGATCGTGAACCATGACCGCGTGGATTTTCTCCAAGATCTTTGATTTCCTCCCACATTCCAAAGACATACAGATTTGTAGGTTAATTGGCTTGGTATAAATGTAAAATTGTCCCTTGTGTGTGTAGGATAGTGTTAATGTGCGGGGATCGCTGGTTGGTGCGGACTCGGTGGGCCGAAAGGTCTGCTTCCGCGTTGTATTTCTAAACAAAACTAAACTAAACCTGAACTGACATTCAAGGTAATCTTATCCAAGGTCATGTTATCAATAGCATTTTCTGGTATGATAGAATTTACAAAGCAGTAAAAAACACCAAAACCCTTTCAGCAGTATCCAGCATGAGCAGGAAGAGCTGGAGAAATTTGATATCCCAGATAGTATTTATACTGTAATTTAGGGGCTCTTATAAATGGGCCCCAACCCAAAACACCACCTACCCATATTCTCCAGAGGTGCAGCCTGACCACTGAGTTACTCCAGCATTTGGTCTCTTCTTTTATAACCCAACATATGCTGTTCTTTGCTTCTACATCCTTATTTCTGTTATTGATAATAAACAGCATGGATTTTTTACTATGGTAGTGCCATGCTTGCCAATGTGATGAACTTCTCCTGAAAGTAATGATGCAACAGGAATTGTGTTTGAATCCCAGCTACACTGTATATTTGGCTGTGTCAACACAGCAGTAGCATGTTTTTCATAAAGAATCTGAAACGTATCAGATTCCATCTGCAAGCGCAGCCAAAGAATTTTACCTTAACATGGACTAGTAACTCCCAGAATACTACACGGTAAGAAATTATTACCATTCACTCACTTAATTGGCAATTTAGTAAAGGCATTTTCTTTAATAAAGAACGCCTGCATAAATGCTGCTGTACATTTATCCTACAGTAATAATCTTAGCCTGTAAGACATAGGAGCAGAATTACCATTCAGCCCATTGAGTCTGCTCTGCCATTCGATCATGGCAAATCTATTTTTCTCTCTTAACCCTATTCTCCTGCCTTCTCCCTGCAATCTTTGATGCCCTGACAAGATTAGGGATGTTTGGCTGACATGAGGTATCAATCTCCACTTTAAAAATACCCAATGACGACTATCTGTCACAATGAATCACACAGATTCACCATCCTCTGGTTAAAGAAATTCCTTCTCATCTCCATTCTAAAGGAACTAGAGACTGTGCCCTTTCGTCCTAGAGGTTTTTTTCCTTGGATCTGCAACTTATTGGAATCAGTGGCGTCATGGAATAGATATTTTGTGTTGGTATCATGAGATGGAGGAGAGGGAAGGGATTAAACTCTTCCTGTGGAAAAAGACACAAAGTGCTGGAGTATCTCAGCGTGTCAGGCAGTATCTCTAGGGAGCATGGATAGGAGATATTTCTGGTCAGGACGCTTCTTCAGACTGATTGTAGTGGGGGGAGGGGGGGTGTTGAGGTTGAAGGGTTGCTAATAACGAATGTGGGTGAAAGGGGTGGAGAAGGGGAAATAGGTGCAAGTCCAGGTGGGGCACAATGGGAGATGGGAGATTTGGAGGGGGAAGAAGGGAGAGGGAGATATTTTTAGAGTTACCTACAATTGGAGAATTCAATGTTCATACCTTTGGGTTGTAAGCTACCATAGGTTGGATTGTAAGAACATTGAATTCTCCAATTTTAAGTAACTACAAAACCCTCCCCCTCTCAAAGGGCTCTAATTTTGGATTCCCTCATAATTCGGAACTTCTCCTTTACATTTTTTTAAATCAAACCTTTTCATATTTAAAAAAAAGTCTTTAAGCATATTTTACTTTCATTGAAAACGAACGTACTGACAACTCATCATTGCCTGTTTCATACATCATTCATGCCATGGTTTTACTGAGGCTATTTTCACTCAGAAGATTATTTAAATTGATTATACATGCAGACCGATTACATTCCATTAATGACGAGACATTTCTTTAATCGTGACCTGCAGAGATGTTTATTTCCTTTTCAGTGTCAGTCGCATCACTGACATTGTCAACAAAATCTGGAATCAAATTGTCATGAGCATTTTCGTACAAGGAAAACATGATAAGGCACAAAATAAATGACTTGCTCTTCCATGTAGATTTCCTGTGGTATAGTTCCTAAACTGCAGAAAAATACATAGGCATTTTTCCACCCCCTCCTCTTTTAGTATACGCTAGAAGTTGTTATAAAAGTGTATTATAAGCACTATATAATTTCTTTGGGGATCGGGTCAATTGTTTAATGATTAATAAAAGGCAGAAATTCAAGAAAAAAACACCAATCTGCCTTCTCTGTTGCATCTTTAATCTGTCTTTTTAACTTTTCCTTTCTTACCCTTTTCTCCCACTACACAGCCCTATGCCTGAGACCTCCTTCTCTCATGCTCTTGTCTTCTCTGGCCCCTAAAGGGGGAGATTTACTGTCTCAAGACGGAGAAACACACTCTTTTATCTTGCCACTGAAACTCTGCAATCAAATGGTAATCAGAATTTTAGAAACCTAGAAATTTTCTCAGGCTCCATCCAATCCACGTTCTTCTGAACAACTATCCAGTCTGTATCAGATTGGCGCCCACTTCAATCAGTAACTGGCTAAAATGTCCTGAATATAGCTTCCTGAACTCCAAGTAAGGTTATTCTTTTGTTTCTTTACTTACATCTGTCATATCTGAGATACTTACCAGTAATTTTATGTCAATTACACTCTCTGTTCATACTCCTCTCATAGAGCGGCACAGTGGCACAGCGGTAGAGTTGCTGCCTTCCAGCTCCAGAGACCCGGATTCGATTTTGAATACAGGAGAGGTGGTATGGAGTTTGTACGTTCTCCCTATGACCGTGTGGGTTTCCTTCGGGTGCTCGGGTTACCTCCCACACTCCAAAAACGTACACATTTGTATGTTAATTGGCTTCTATAAAAATTGTACATTGTCCCTAGTGTTTCGTAGGATAGTGCTAGTGTACAGGGTGATCGCTGGTCGGCGTGGACTCAGTGAGCCGAAGGGTCTGTTTCCGCGCTGTATCTCTAAAGTCTAAAGCTGCCAGAGACTGACTGATGGACCAAATTATCTTTTTTTATGGCACATGAGGATATGGTTTAATAGTAAGATTAAACGAGCTTACCAGTTTGAAGTTTGATCTGTATTTTATGAGGAGTTACGATGAGGGATTACGTGAAGAGCCCGCTCAGCACGCATGCGCGGCATACTTCAAAGCAGCGGTGTGGAATCACAGATAGACACAGTTATTGAAGTAAACATAGTAAAGAAAAGGAGACATCAGTTTATCAGTTTGACCCATTTTATTGAGGGTGGGAGCGGAGGGCACGTAATCCCTCATCGTAACTCCTCATAAAATACAGATCAAACTTCAAACTGGTAAATTCTCGTTTAATCTTACTATTTTACTTCGGAGTCACGTGAGTGACTACGTGAAGACTTCAAAGCTCTGTGATTTCAAACCGTGTAACAGGTATTACTTCACTCACTGTCGAAGTCCTTGAGGGAGGAAGTGTGTTATCGTAATCAACCAATGAATCTGTTTGTAGAAAAACACAATGGTATTTTTTTAACAATAACAACAAAGAAATTAAATTGCTCCCCTGAGCTTAAATTAAATATTTGCAGTCTGTAAAAACTTTTCTGCAAATAAAACAGGTTTTGCCAACGGCTTATTATAAAATTTCTGAACGGTCTGTCCCCCGACCATCCTGCTGTAGCCAGGATGTGGTCTATAGGCATGTCCATTCTTTTAGCCGTCGACGTGGATGCTGCCCTGGTGGAATGAGATTTGTACATGTTAGTGTTTATCCCAGCAGCTTTTAGCACCTGCTTGAGCCATCTCGCAATGGTTTGGCTCGTCACCCGGCCATAAGGTTTTTTATGACTGACCCACAAGGCTTTTCATCTCCCTCGAATATTTTTGGTTGTGTCTATGTAGGATAGTAGGTGGGTCATGGCACATAACCGTGGTTCTGGCGGGTAAGCCCGGAATTCCACGACTGGATTAGGTGTTCCTGGTCTGCTCTGTTTGATCAGTCCCTGGATAACGACAGAGATCTGGTCTGGAGCTGTGAGCATGCTGTCCAGTCGCAATAGGTGTAGTGACTGGACCCTCTGTGCAGATACAAGTGCCATCAACATGAGTGTTTTTGAGCATAGATTGTTCCAGGTTGAGGGATCTGGCTGGTGGCCATCCCCTGAGGTATGTCAGGACCACACTGACATCCCATATATGGGTGTACCTTGGTCTAGGGGGTTAGATTTGTAAATACCCTTCATTAGTTTGACCACCAGCGGGTGGGACCCCATGGCCTGTTGTCCTGGAGCTGGTTTTAAATAGACAGGCAGGGCACTTCTAGCTGTGTTGATGGCTCTGTAGCTGAGTCCTTCATCGTGGTGAAGGTTCGCCAGGAATTCCAGTACGTTGGTAACTGTAGTGGTTGAGTAGGTGGTACCTGTATCCAAGCAGTACTTCTCCCATTTTTTGATGCTGGACAAGTGCTGTTTTTTAGTGGATGTTCGGAGAGATGCTGACATGGTGTCGACGGTTTGTTCTGATAATCCCAGTCCCAGAAGTGGTTTGTGCAGAATCTGCAACCCAGGAGTTTGATTTTTTCATGGCATGGGTGGCTTGTGCCCGACACTGGGTGTTAATAACTCTGGGTCACTGGGGAATACCATCGGAGTTTCAACAACCATGTCATGGAGTATTGGGAACCATGGCTGCGTAGGCCAGTCGGGTACTATCAAAATACCTGAAGCAGAGTCCATTTGTATTGTGCGTAGTCCCCGACTGATGAGGCAGAAGGGAGGAAATGCATAGAAGAAGAATTTCCCCAATCCAGCGCGAACGCATCTACCGCTGCTGCCTCAGGGTCTGGTTCCCAAGCGACATACATAGGCACCTGGTGATTTAGCCTTGATGCAAATAAATCGATATCTGGCGTGCCATATTGCTTGATAACTTTTGCAAATTTTTTGGGGTTTAACATCCATTCGATGTTGTCATTAAATTTACGTGACCTGGTGTCTGCCACTGTATTTAGCTTACCTGGCAGGTAAGTTGCTGATAGCCAAATATGTCTTTCGACACACCATTGCCAAATTGTGTTGACCAACTTGTCGCATGATACCGATTTTATGCCGCCCATACGGTTAATGTAGGCCACCACCGTAGTATTATCTATTTGTAACCGTACATGCAAGTGATGCATATTTGTGCATATGCTTTTAAACCACAAAAGTCACCCAACATCTCTAGATAATTAATGCCCAGTGTGAGTGGTAACGATGATTCTGGGTTAGTTCATCTACTACTAGTGCTGGATATAGAGTTAGTTGCTCCCCAGCCTTGAGCACTGGCATCTGTTTGGATAACTAACGTAGGGTTAGTGATGATAATAGGCTGAAACTATGCCAAATGTTTTTTGCCCACCACTGTAGTTCTGATATTGCTTCAGTGGGTAACTTCATGACACGTTCATAATGACCTGTATGTCGTTTTGGTGCCTGTACCTTTGCTCTTTGTAAGTTTTGACAGTGCAAAGGTCCGAATTGTGTAGCCGGAAATGCTGCTACTATTTTCCCACCTACTCTGTTACTTGTCGAATAGTTGGTAGTTCGTTGACCATTAAATTGTTGCATGATTGTGCCAATTCAACTGTTGTGTATCTTGGCAATGTTACAGTCACGTAGACTGAATTAATTGTGAAGCCCAAGTAGTCCATGATTGTGGATGGCTTCAACTTAGATTTATCTGGATGTAAGACAATCCCAGGGTTTCGAATAACTGTTTGGTAGCTGATACAGCTAACATAGTCAATTCCATGTTCTTGCCTATTATTTAAGATATCATCAAGATATGCCATGACAATACGTTTTTGTCTTCTGAATATTGCCAGAGCTGGTTTTAGTATCTTGGTGAATAATCTTGGGCTGATGTGAACCCATTGGGTAACGCTTTAAACTGCCATAGCTGCCCCATCCAGGTAAATTTCAGGTATCTGCGATGATCCTTGTGAATGGTACTAAATAGTAAACATCTTTAAGATCAATGCTTGCCATGAAGTATCCTTTGGAAATTAGTTGTTTGGCAGTAACAACCGTTTCCATTTTGAAATGTATATACTTAACAAACATATTTAGTGAAGTTAAGTCAATGATGATGCGACATCCACCATCTTTTTTGGGTTTAGTGACGAATATTTGATACGAATTCCAAGGGTTCATGTTTTCCCATTATACCCTTTGTAATTAGTCTCACTAGTTCAGCTTGTCACTCTCGTTTCTTTAACGGAGAGGGAAAATACCCTCTGGGGTGAATGTTGAACTGGTGGCAATTTTTCTAGTATGAATTGTATTTTGTATCCACTAATGCCATTGAGTATATACTGATCACTCGTGATAGACTCCCGTGCTTCTTAAAACAGGTGTAATCTCCCCCCTGTTAGTATTAAGCCCCTATTTTATATACGTTGGCAGGAACCAGACCCACCTACCTCCATGGTTATGGGTATTCTTCTGTTTCCTGCCGGTCCAACGAGTCTTGCACGTTGTCTGACGTGGCAGTGATGTTGGGGGGTGGCGCATTTTCCATGGGGTCCGCTCTGGGCCCTGGTCTAAAGAAGACTTCCGGGGATAGAATGCGGACCCCGAGCTTTCACCAGTCCCATATGGTAGACGTCGACTGATGGACGCAATGGGGTGCTGCTGCTTAGGAATTATTGTTTTTGGTTTTCTCGTCTCGGGGCCTGCCCTCATGAGACCGAAAGCTTGTTAAGGCCTCTCCATATCCTTCATACGCTTTGTGAGGTTTTTGCCAAAGAGCAGTGGGTCTGGCTTAGTGGCTGGGGTTTTGCACAACCCCGCAAATTTAGGATTTTATGGCAGGTCTTATGATTTGTTTACGAAGGTTGTGGTCATCTCCGTATTTGTCCACGGAACGAGCAAACGATGTGATGCCTGGGGATCCGCTGCAGTTTTAGCTCCTGGTTCCGAATGTTTGCCCCAACGTGCCCCCACTTTTGGCTGTTTACAGCCGGCACTTTAAGGGACTCACAGTTCTCTGGAGCTGTATATGCCTCATTGACCACCTCTCCTGTAGGGCCTTTAACGGCCTCCTGCACGTGGGGTTGCCACGTAGCGGTCCACCACACCTAGCAGCTCTTCCTGTTCCTGCACCCCTTGCATACTCCCGACATCTTCAGCTAGCGTCCCCTCTTCTTGACCAGCCCATCCTGGTCACCAAAGCTACCCTCGGGTAAGGAGGAAGCAATGGACAGTGCACTAGACACTGTGGAGGGAGTGCCTGAACTCCCTCTGCGAGAGCGCCCCTCACAAGCGCGTCTCGCTGGAGCTCCTGCTCCAGGAGCCGCTCCAAGCGGCTCAGGCGGCTGTCTCCCCTCCCCGTGCGGGTGGAGAGACGTCCCCGTCCGACAAGTCGGAAGCCACCGGCCGGACGCCTCTTCCGTGGCTTTACATCCAGCCCGCTGCTCAGGCGCTAGCGGGCTGGGCTCGGCACGGTGTCGGGAAATAGCGGAGCGCCCGGTAAGCGGTCCTACCGCCTTATTGCTGCCCCCCCCAGATGGAACGCTGCTCCGTGGAGTCGAGCGGGGGACAGGTTTGTCCAAGAGCCTTTCTTCGCTGCCTGAAAGCAGAAGGCTCTCCTGTGAAAGAAAACCCGACCTCAGAGCTTACCTGACGGTCCGTTCTTTCACCCCGTAGCGGGAGCGCCTGACTCCCGATGCGCCGCTGTTGCACTGCTGGCGTAATGCCGCGCATGCGTGCTGAGCGGGCTCTTCACGTAGTCACTCACGTGACTCCGAAGTAAAACTTAATATTTTATGGCATTGCATTTTGCAGGCCCAGCAAACAAATCAAAGCCCAAGGTGAGGATGAAAATGTTTTCATGCATCCATCTTCATGCACAGGTTAGAGATTCCAGGCAGTTACAAAATTCAGTTGGAATTGCTTTTAACAAGTTGCATTCCAAACTTTACGTAACAAGGGATATTCAAGGGATGACCAGTTCCCAAACCACAGAGAACTCTCCTTCGGCAGAAAGGGAAGAAGTGCTATGCACAGATCTCACAAAGGAAGCTGAGATGAGAAAATAAATGGATTCTGCTCTGACGTTATTCACAGAGTGACATTTCTGAAAATATCTTTGGGTCATTAGGCCTGTGGGAGCACTACAAGGACTTGCAGGATTGTAGCCCTAAAGTTACAGCAGTTGTGGAATTTATTGTTCAATATATTCAGACTATTTATTCATCATTCTCAGTTGTCAGAAGAAAGTATTACAGGGCATTCTTCTCATTTTACGCATGGAAGAAGGAATTTGTACTTACATTATACTATCTAAACCACATGATGGCCCACAGCACTTTAAAACTAAGGTATTTATATAAAACAATCATTATTACAATACTGGCATGGAAATGTGGCAGCTAATTTAAGCACCACACTCACGCCAATAGCAATATATGCCATGAATGTCTTATGGCTTGACGTGAAATTTAGGGATTAGTGGCAGACATTGAGATTAAAATGACTAAATCCGTCATTCACCCACCAGCAACATCAATGGCTCTATCCTGCAGGTTTGACAATGATTAGAGAGAACCATTGCTGCAAATACCAATTAAACAGAAAGCCAATTCCAGAATTATGTAATTTGCTTTGAGAAGATATTTCACCAACCCAGACCATAAAGATTGTGTTACTGTTGGCAGAACCTGTCTCCATCATTGTTACGACTCCCGAATGCAAGTACTTCAGAGCCGCGTAACACAAGTCAAAAACCAGGTTCAAGTTCAAAAACAGTTTTAATTATTCATTGGAACACAAAACCCAAACATGATTTTAAACAACCCAGTCAGGGATATGGATGAACTGACAAACAATTTAACAATGCTCCAGCCAGCCACGTAATGGGCCGTCGAACCGGAGACTCTAAAACCTGCCTAAAGAGATATAACCCTGAAACAAAATACACGAAAACTCTAAGGTCAGCCCTTATCCGTCCCAATTCAATATCTGTTAACAAGGAATGGTGAAAGTACACAAAGTTCTATGCCATGTGGCCAGGCTTTCCTCGGCTCACACCAGCAGTGTGCTCATCAGTCAGGGTCTACGAAGAAGAGAGAGAATCCTGGGAAGCTCTGGTATTTATGCTTCAGATGAGTCACCCGTCACCTGACGCAGCTTGGCCAATCGGGTACAGGAGCCTTTAACCCCTCGATTCCAGACTCACAGCCACGAGGCCTGTACTCGGGAGAGAAACAGAGAAAGGTAAGTACATAGCATTCACCAGGAGGGGGAAGCGCCTAACACCCCCACCCAAAGATACTGAATAAGTTTCTGAAAATGAACTAAAAAACACCACCAAATTTCAGCAACTATTCAGTAGCACAGACATCACTGGCGCGACAATGCATCAGCCAATACATTATCCTTGCCACGGATATGCCTGATCTCCAAGTTGTAATCTTGCAGCTGCAAACTCCAGCTCATTAACCGCCAGTTCTTATTCCACATATTCTGCAAAAATACCAAAGGATTATGATCCGTGAGTACGATGACAGGGTCATTCGAGGAGCCAACATAAACCTCGAAATGAGTCAGAGACATTACAACAGCAAGGGTTTCTTTCTCAATGGTGGAGTACCACTTCTGATGATGATTAAACTTCTTAGAGAAGTACGAAACTGGATGCTCCACCCCATCTGAATCATCCTGTAGAAGAACTCCACCAACCCCACGATCACTAGCATCTACTGCCAGCTTAAATGGACGCTCAAAATCAGGTGCCGCAAGCACAGGTGCGCGCACCAGAAGACTTTTGGTATGATCAAAGGCTTGTTGACACTCTGCGGACCACACAAAAGCTACCTTCGGACTCAGCAAATCCGTCAAAGGGGCAGCCACCGCAGAGAAGTTTGGACAGAATCCTCTATAGTACCCAACCATAGCCAGATACCTACGGAGTTCAGTCCTAGAGGTTGGAGCAGGAAATGCGACAATATGCCCCACCTTTTTCTTGAGAGTGTGAACCTGACCCCGGCCCACTACCTTACCCAGATACGTTACCGTGGCCTGGCCAAACTCACACTTCCCCAGATTGATCGTTAGGTTTGCCTCCGCTAGACGATGAAATACCTCCTTCAGATGACCGATGTGTTCGAACCACGACCTGGAGCACACAACCAAATCATCAAGGTATGCCTCACAGAAGGACAAACCAGACAATACAATGTTCACCAACCGTTGGAAGGTTGCCGGCGCATTGCGCATCCCAAATGCCATTACCGTGTACTGAAGAAAGTCATCAGGCGTAACGAACGCAGAGATCTCCCTCGCCCGCCTAGTCAAAGGGACTTGCCAATAGCCTTTTAACAAGTCCAACTTAGACACAAAAGATGCACTTCCCACACGATCCACGCAATCCTCCATCCGTGGAAGAGGATAGCAATCCGGCTTAGTTACACTATTTAATTACCGAAAGTCCGTGCAAAACCTGTCCTCCCCATTAGCCTTCGTCGCCAGTAGACACGGAGAACTCCACGGGCTACAACTAGGTTCAGCAATGCCATGCCGCCGCATATAGTCAACCTGACTTCTTAGACGATGACGCTTGTCAGGGTTGACCCGATACGGATGCTGTTTAATTGGCGTAGCACCGGCCACGTCAATGTCATGCTGCAGCACAGACGTCTGAGAAGGCACATCCGAGAACAGTGACCCATTTGACTTCACCAAAGCAAGCAGGTCACCCCGCTGACTTCCAGTCAAATGAGACAACCGCAAGGGAAGCGTCTCCAAAGCCTCAGAGTTACTCAGCTTTCCCTATTGTGAGAGAAGGGTTAATAGGGATGGTTGATTTATACTAGAATTCTGAAAATTATAACTTAGAAAGAAATAAGATGTCAGCAGAAGTCAGACTGCTGGTAGAATAGAAAATAACAATATAAAGAACAGAGAGAAATTCTAGATAATAGCAGCAAGTACAGATGGTGACATTGCAAGGATGAGAGTCAGAAGATAACCACAGTCAGACAAGAACATAACGATAACCATTGTTCCTACCTGAGTCTGTGCACAGAAATTGCTCGATTGACTTTTCGCGATTTCCAACCACTCCCACACTATCACTTGTTTCTCGTGTCTCTCTGTGTGGTCCTGGATACTACTGCTCAAACAGCTGGCGGCAAGCAAGGAGTCTGAGACTGCTGAACTCAGCAGGGTGCACCTTCCCTTCGTCCGTCTACTCCCGTCAGCTGGCTGGAGTAATTGATCCCGGAACCGAGCCCCCATCTGTGAGATTCAAAATCAATCACAAACTCTTCAGAGACAAAATCAAAGAAACAAGTTTTCCTTTATTACATTTCTGCGCAGAAAAGGGTGTCCCTCCTCTATCATCCTCTAGAGACACACAAAAATGGAGGTTGTATCTATCTTTTTATACCTTTCTTCACTATGGTCACTACCTCATGTCTCCCCATCGAGCTTCGTCCAATCATAACATAAAGCCCACATTCCCACGAGAACGTCCAGAAACGTCTCGGAACATCTCCTGACGTCAAAGGCTTCTGCTGGAGTTTTGCCCTGATCGGAGGCGTAAGACAACCGTGCCTCCCCCACATCAACACCCGTGTCAGGGGGCAGCACCACTGCAGCCAAAACAGGCTTAGACGATACCGATGGACATAGCTCCGACCCATTAACCTCCACAGGCTCCTGGGCATGGTACTGTTTCATCATGTTGACATGACAGAGCTGAGTCTTACATTTATTTGGTTCTATACCTTGACACGACCAGTTAGATCCTCAACAGTATCAAATGTAATTCTGGCCACATATGTCTTAAATAGATGACTATTAAGCAGATAGAACATAGCCAATACACCAATCTCAGTTTCCATTAAGCCTCAGTAGTGGTTGGCGGGCAGGACTACATAACTGAAGCACAGGGGACTATGACCCCTCTCTCCCTACCATCCTACTAGCCAATGTACGATCACTTGAAAATAAAGTGGAGGACTTAAAGTCAAGGCTGCTTTACCAAAGGAAGCTGCGGAAATGCTCTGTGTTCTGTTTCACAGAGACATGGCTCACCTCCAGCTTGAAGGTTTCTCCATCCATCGTATGGACCGTACGCAGGTATCTTTGAAAAGGAGCGGCATGGGCGTCTGCCTCATGGTAAACTCTTCGTGGTGCTCGGACGTGGCAGTTCTGTCTAACTTCTGATCTCCGCACCTGGAACGTCTGGCGGTGAAGTGCCTCAACATCTACCTCCCAAGGGAATTCACCTCCATCATCCTGATCGCAGTCTACATCCCACCCCAGGCAGACATCCGCCTAGCATTGGAGGAGCTGCACACCATGGTCAACAAGCACCAGCCAGCATTCACCGAAGCCTTTACCACCATAGCCAGGGACTTTAACAAAGCCAACCTGAAAAAAACACTCCCAAACTACCACCAACATGTCATCTGCAGCACCAGAGAATTAAACACCCTTGACCACTGCAATACGACCAACAAGGACGCCTATCGCTCTATCCCTCGCCCTCACTTCGTGAAATCCGACCATTCAGCGGTGCTGCTTCTTCCTGCATACAGGCAGCAACTGAAGAACACACCCCCAGAGGTGAGGACTGCACAGAGCTGGTCTGGGGAGCAGAGGAACAACAACAGGATTGCTTGGAATCAGTAGACTGGGCAGTGTTCAGGGACTCGGCAACGGATCTGAATGAATACGCCGCAGTCATTACAGACTCGATAAAGAAACGTGCGGAGAACTGTGTTCCAACAAAAACCTTCTCAGTGTTTCCTAACCAGAAGCCTTGGATGAACCAGAAGATCGACATTCTTCTGAGGACCAGATCCTGGACATTCAGGTCTGGTGACAAAGAGGTCTATAAAAAGTCCAGACACGACCTTGACAAGACCATCAAAAAGGCCTAAAAGGGACTTCTGCTCAAAGCTGGAGGATGGGATGGATGTTCGGCAACTGTGGCAGGGTTTGAATGCCATCACCTCCTACAAGGCGAAACCAAGAGGCAGTTCAAGCGACAGCGAAGCATCACTCCCTCATGAGCTCAATGCGTTCTACGTACGTTTTGATAGGGAGAACACTGATGTGCCTTCCCAAGCCCCCATATGCCATGATGACATTACAGTCATATGTACAGAGGCCGACGTCAGAAGATCCTTCAGGGGGGTGAACCTTCGGAAAGCACCTGGACCTGATGGTATACCTGTTCGAATTCTCAAAACCTGTGCAGACCAACTGGCTGGAGTTTTTGCGAACATTTTCAACCTCTCAATACTGAGATCAGAGGTTCCCACTTGCTTTCAGAGGACATCAATAATACCGATGGTCAAGAAGAGTAAGGTGACCTGCATCAACAATTATCGACCAGTGGCACTAACATGGTGATGCAGTGCTTTGAGAAACTGGTTATTGTGCATATCAACTCCTACCTCAACAAGAACCTCAACCCATCACAGTTTTCCTACCATCACAACAGGTCAACAGAGTATGCAATCTCACTGGCTCCCCACTCCGCACTGGACCACTTGGACAATAAAAACACTTACGTCAGGCTGTTGTTTATAGGCTACAGCTCGGCATTCAATACCATCAATACCATATGCAAAGGCGGCTGCTTCTGCTGCTTCGGCTGCTCCTCTTGGGGCCCGGTTCCCCATGAGGAACGCGCCTTTTGAGCTTGAGATAAGGTGGTGGACCGGGAGGAAGAAGTATTCGGGTGCTTCTGTGTCCATCAAGATGGGCGAGACTTCACCATCTTTTGGACATCGGAGCGCCCAAGGTGCCATGCCTGCCATATTCGGAGGAATTGCCCCAAATCCCAGACGGAGCCCTCACCTCTGGTGCCACTAACCCCCCATCCCCTCCCCACTCCCACTGTTGTTGAGTCAGGGAACCCTGGGGTTGTGCAGAGCGTGGGTGGGGGTGGAGAAGGTCAAAAGAAGAGGGGAGGGGGGCAAGGTGGCAAAGAAGGTGAAACACCTGAGGAACAAAACTCCCGGAGACAAGAACGTTCCACCCATCCCGTCACCTCCCAACAGAGGGTCCGCAAGGCTCATATTACAGCCGGGGGTGGAGGGAATCGGGCGGGAGGAGGGGGAGCCACAGATGAAGGTTGCTCAGGTGACCCCAGAGTCTGTGAGCTCCTCCCCTTAAAAAAAAGGAATTTCTCTAGAGAGGAGCGGATGGAGGATGGATGGGAATCCTCAAGGGGGGAGGAGAGTACTGTGGTGGAGGGAGACACACCCTCTGGTTCGGGCCCCGGTCCCATGCTCTGGAGGGGATTCTGGGAGGGCGGTGAAATGGAGACCACTCGGGTGAAATGGAGCAGGGGGAGATTCCTGTTAGGGTGGGAGTCCCGTATCATGCACCCGAGGAAGCCCAGGAGCAATCCACCCAAGACAAGGCGCAGAGCACACCTCTGGAGTTAGGGACAGTAGGGGAGGAGGGGGTAGGGGAAACCTTCTTCTCTCCTTCAGGACCTGGCTCCAGAGGGACTTCCTGGGTTTGACGGAACCAGAGTCCACTCTGGGCCCAATTGGTGGAAGAATAGACACCCCCACTATCGATGGTCTTGACTCCCCGGGTACATCTGGGGAAGGCCCCTCTGCCACTGACCCCAGGGTTGGGACTGAGGTGGAGGAGAGACAAGCGGGTGGGGAAGAGGCAACCACTGCACAGGATGGGGCGGGTGTATCAAGCACCAAGGCTGTGTCGAAATATGGGGATGGTGATTCCATCCGCAGTAAGCGGGTGGAAGAGGATTCCTCGGACAGTGAGTCAATTAATGTTCTCCCTCCCCCGACACCACTCCACTCAGTCCAGTGGAGGAGATCCACGAGTTCATCGTAGCCACCGAAGGAGCCCAACATCGGCTCAGACTGGCCTCCCACCAGTGGCCAAACATACACGGGCTCACCAGCTCGCAGAACCTCATTCTCAAAAGGAGGGGGAGGGGCAAGGAGGTGAAGAGGGAGATGGGGGAATGACCGGCATCAGCTCAGGTCCTTCTTGGATAACCTGGAGAAGGACGCCAAGGCCTAGAGCAGCGTCGTTCCTGCTAAGGGTAGAGGAACCAGTAGAGCATCCCTTGTAGCCAGGGTCCGGAGGGCAAGGAGCACCGCCACCACCTACGGTCCGTAGGGGGAGAAGTGGCTCTGCTGTCATCGACCGAAGGACTGGTGACGGGATCTAGGGAGTGAGCAGCGCCGAGATGTCCTGGTTGGGTTGCTCCGAGACCTGGCCAAGCTGGCCACCCACGAGTCACGGCGTCAGGCGGAAGAGGACTTTACCCGAGCCAGATGCCTGCCCCTTTTCTGGAGTTATGTCTGCGCCCGGGGGTGGTGTAGAGGGACTACGCGCTGACCACATTTCCGAGACCGCTGGGCACCGTGGGGGGGGTTGAATGCATCCTTGACAGGGGTTGTAACATAGTTGTATAGTAGTTATTTAGTATATTTGTAAGGTTTGTAACATAGTTGTTTAAAAATTTAGCATCTGGATAATTTGGTGATTTTGCACTATGGTGGTGGGTGTGTTACCACGGTTTTGTTTTGTATCGTGATCATAATTAAATAAATTATTTTTGATTTTTAAAAAAAAAGCCAGTTACCAAGCTCACGGAACTGGGTCTCTGTGCACCCCTCTGCAATTGGATCCTCGACTTCCTCATCCATAGACCACAGTCTGTTCGAATTGGCAGAAATACTTCTTTCTCATTAACAATCAGTACAGGAGCACCTCAAGGCTGCGTGCTCAGCTCCCTGCTCTACTCACTCTGCACTCATCACTATGTAGCCGGACATAGTGTGAACTCCATCTTCAAGTTGGATGAATTACAGATGGTGATGAGTCAGAGTATAGAAGTGTGATCGACCGATTGACCAAATGGTGCCAGCACAACAACCTGGCTCTCAATATCAATAACCAATGAACTGATTGTGGAATTTGAAAGAGGAAGGATGAGGACCCACAATCCTGTTAATATCAACTGGACCATGGTGGAGAGAGTCTAAAACTTTAAATTCCTGGGAGTGCATATTTCCAAAGATCTTTCTTGGACCCAGCACACCGATGCAATTATAAATAAAGCACATCAACGCCTCTACTTCCTGAGAAGATTACGGAGATTCGGTACGTCAAAGAAGATTCTCTTGAACTTCTACAGGTGCACAGTAGAGAGTATATTGACTGGTTGCATCATGGCATGGTTCGGCAACTAGAACGTCCAGGAGTGTAAAAGACTACAAATATTGGCGAACCCAGTCCATCACCTGCTCTGACCTCCCCACCATCGAAGGGATTTATCGGAGTCGCTGCCTCAAAAAGATAGCCAGCATCATCAGAGACCCACACCATCCTGGTCACATACTCATTTCACCCCTGCCATCGGGAAGAATGTACAGGAGCCTGAAAACTGTAACGTCCATGTTCAGGAACAGCTTCTTCCCTACAGCTATCAGGCTATTAAACACTACAACCTCAAATAAGCTCTGAACTACAATAGACTATTATTGTTATTATTATTGCACTACCATTGTTTGTTTGTTGAGTATGTGTGTGTGTATATATATATATACACTGAACTTTTTCATTCACACGCTCAGTCTACCCCACGACAGAAGGGGGAGTAGTTGTAAAGTTTAATAGCCACTGGGAACAAGGATCTCCTGTGTCATTCTGTCCTGCATCTTGCTGGAACAAGTCTGTTGCTAAAGGTACTCCTCAAGTTAACCAGTGTGTCATTGAGGGGGTGAGCTGTATTGTCCAGGATGCTCCTCAGTTTGAGGAGCATCCTCCCCATGAATCCACAGCCTGACATATTGTGGTCGTCCAGTTGCTGATCCAGGCCACCAATGGAGCATCCACCCGCATCTTCGTCAGTTTAATCCCTAGCAGTGCAGGCCAGATCGCGTTAAAAGCACTGGAGAAGTAAAAAAAACATGACATTGCTTCCCTGCTTATCCAGGTGAGCATAGTGGTTGCAGGTGGCTGATGGCGTCCTCAACCCCCATCTTTGTTTGGTAAGCGAACTGCAGGGGGTCCAGGTAGGTCCAGGAATCGCAGGTGAGTGAGCATCAGCCTCTCCAGGGACTTCATGATGTGTGATGTCTGCGCCACTGGACTGAAAGAGTTCCTCTTTGGTACAGGAACCAGGCAGGATGTCTTCCACATCACAGGAACCCTCTCCAGGCTCAGGCTCAGGTTGAAGATATGCTTTCGTACTCCACACAACTGGCTGGCACAGGCCTTGAGTACCCTAGGGCTGACACCATCAGGACCCGTAGCGGAGTCTGCTCAGCTCCTTCCTCACCTGCTCAGCTGTGATGGTCAGGCTCGGCAAAGAAAGGACAGAGGTAGTGGACCAGGGCGATTGAGGGGGAGAGACTGTCAGGAAGCAGGAAGGATGGGGGACAGAGGCCCCACCATCAAATCTATTAAAAAAGACAGGTTTAGCTCATTGGCCCAGTCCTGATTGCTTTCCCTCTCCAGGTCACTGGTCTTCTAGTAGCCTGTAATGCTCTTCATCCCGCTCCACACATCCCTCATTTTGTTCTGCTGAAGTTTCTGCTCCAGCTCCCTCCTGTAGTCGTCCTTGCCCTGTCTCAGTCTCGCCTCAGGTCTTTCTGCACCCATTTCACCTCCTCCATGTCACCATTTCTGAAGGCCCTCTTCTTCTGGTTGAGAAGGGCCTTTATATCACTGGTGACCCAGGGCTGTTGTTGGGGAAACAGTGTAGTCTCCTCAAGGACAACATTATCCACACAGAACTTTATGTAGCTGGTAACACAGTCCGTGAGTCCATCAATGTCCTCTGCATGGGGACTCAGAGTGCGTCCCAGTCTGTGTCCGCAAAACAGCCCTGTTGAGCATCGTAGGTCTCCTGTGACCACCCCGTCACTGACATTGTGGTCACAGGCAGCCTCGGGACCATTGGCTTATACCTTGGTAGGAGGTGAACCAGGTTGTGGTCGGATCTTCCCAGTGGCGGAAGAGCTATGGAGCTGTATGCCTCTTTAACATTGGCATACAGCAGGTCCAATGTTTTCATATCCCTGGTGGGACAGTTAACAAACTGTGAAAGTGGGTAGGGTAGCGTCCAAAGTCACGTGGTTGAAGTCCCCCGAGATAGCGATGAAAACACTTGGATGTTGTGTCTGGAGTCTCGCAGTGACTGTGTGGATGACGTCACACGCGCGCCGAGGATTTGCGGCCGGATGAATGTAAACAGCCATCACAATGGCGTGTGAGAATTCCCTGGGCATATTGTATGAATCATTATAATAATATGTGCTACACATCTATTTGTTAAATTAATCCTTTGTGATTGCAGTGTGAATTAACCATTTGGTTTCTTAATCAGATTGCACTAAAAACGGCTTTTATCTCAGTAAAGTGGAGATTCTCACAAGAAGTTTCAAAGCTTCCTGCAAAAACATGGTTATCGATGTCAGAGAAGTAAGCTTACAATTATAATGCTCACCTGAACATTTTGAGAGAATATCTACACGTGTTTATAATTGTTATAATAATTTATGACTAGAAATGTTAGCATTCCCTTTTCTAACATTTGTTTAGTTTAGTTTAGAGATACAGTGCGGAAACAGGCCCTTTGGCCCACCACATCTGCACCGACCACCGTACATTAGCACTATCCTACAGACTCAATTTCCAATTTTTTTACCGAAGCCAATTAACCTACAAACCATTATGTCTTTGAGTGGAGGGAAACCGAGCACCCAGAGAAAACCCACGTGAGAACATACAAACTCCGTACAGAGAGCACCCATTATCAGGATTGAACCTAGGTCACTGGCATTGTAAGGCAGCAGCTCCACTGCTATGCCACTCTGACACCCCTTACTGCCAGACCTTGATGCCATCATAGTCATCTTAGTAATGGATTTCTGCAGCCCATTTGCCACAGGGTAAACTTTATACCTATGTCCAAGAGTTAAAAAATGTCCTAAATCTTGTGAACAAACTGGATATTTCCAGGTAATAGGAATTTCCAGGTATTTCTGCATAATACCAAAAGTTGGAGTCAGAAGTATATTTTAATAGTACAGTATTAACATGCAGTAATAATTTACAGGTACAGTATTAACATGCAGTAATAATTTAGGCATTGGATTTCAACACTTAACTATCATTTTAAAATTTAATTAAGGAAACATGAGTTCTTCTGGAAATATCCTCTGACAATGCATTGGAACAGAAATAAATATTCAAAAATCAAGAATTTCACAATTCCTGAAGATAGTTGGGGGCATTGATCACTGAGACTGGATGAATGATACCACATGATAAGTAAACAAAGAGTCACTTGAGCCAATAGAGATGTGAAGGAGAACCTTGGTGGCCATTAAATAGAGTATATTCTACACAATGCTGCTGGATGTAAACAGTCTAATTGCTATAATAAGGAAGTTGGCGCAGAGGAATTTTCCAGAGGGACCGAGGATATTGCCACTGGTGGGACAGATTGGGACCAGAGGGCACAGCCTCAGAATAAAAGAACGCACCTTAAGATTGGAGAAGAGGAGGAATTTTGTCAGCCAGATGGTGGTAAATCTGTGGAATTCATTGCCATAGATAGCTGTAGAGCAAGTCATTGGGTATTTTTAAAGCAGGGCTTTATAGGTTCATGATTAGTCAGGGTGTCAAAGGTTACGGGGAGAAGGCAGAATGGGGTTGAGAGGGAAAAATAGATCAGCCATAATCAAATGGCGGAGCAGACTCGATGGATCAAATGACCTATTTCAGCTCCCATGTCATATCTCATTTATTGGAGTTAGGATAGCTTTTATTTACCAACATAATTTTTCCTTAATGCATTTATTTTTATCTCATGTATAATACAGTAATTGGTCATAATAAACATTAAATTTCAAATAATAAATATTTACATTGATAAGGATAAGATTAACATATTTTAATCATACCAGGAAAGATAGGAAGAATTTGTTTAGTCTTCCTTGTCAGAGAAACATACATACAATTACAAATGCCTTTTACAAGCTAACCGATGCCCTACACGCACATATGTTCACCTATGTCAAAAACATAGCCAATCACAATATATGTTCTGCAATTTTCTCTAGGAATGCTGGTTGTTACTTAATTTCTAAGTATTATCATTGACAATAGCAGGTTGCTTCAGACAAGAGGTATTATTCCAACTGATCCTGTACTTATTTTTCACCGGTGCTGTAGCAGCACAGAATGTGGATTACACTGCATCGTAAGCCGTGTGAATGCAACAAGCCTGTTGAGCTCAGGTGTGCGCTGTAGCATTCTCTACTATTCTATTTACTAATCAACATGGCTCTGACCCATGCCCCATAGTATGAAGACTGACACCTGGTGGTTGAAGCACATACCTTTCTTCATCGTTAAATCACAAATCACAGTTTGGCATACATTTTAACTTGCTAGCAGCCATTGAAGATGGATGTAGCACTTCCAGGCACTAAAACCCTTCTGTCGTTAATCACACACGCACGAGTGACATTCCTTTTGCCTCACTATAGAAATTAGAATATATGCAACCCAACCTTTATTTTTATATTCCAGTGAAACAAAGAGCAGAGGCACAGCAACTCAGCCAGAAGACATGAGTTGAGCGGCTTTGACTAGAGCACTAACATGCAACTGACTGCATGGGAATGCTTCAGTTATTCGCACTGTACACATTTGTTACATAGCTGCTGGGTCTCAGAGTACTTATTGCAATATTTCAATGTAATAGAATAGGGAACAAATCTATTCTAAACCAGATTAAATGGTTTGGTTACTTAGTAAATATGATAACATTTGATTGTTAGTTATTATAGACAATAGGTAGAGTAGCCATTCGGCCCTTTGAGCCAGCACCACCATTCAATGTGATCATGGCTGATCATCCACAATTAGTAGCCCGTTCCTGCCTTGTTCCCCATATCCCTTGACTCCGCTATCTTGAAGAGCCCTATCTATCTCTCTCTTGAAATTATCCAGAGAACCGGCCTCCACCGCCCTCTGAGGCAGAGAATTCCAGACTCACAACTCTCTGTGTGAAAAAGTGTTTCCTCATTTCCGTTCTAAATGGCTTCCCCTTATTCTTAAACTGTGGCCCCTGGTTTTGGACTCCCCCAACATCGTGAACATGTTTCCTGCCTCTAATGTGTCCAAACCCTTGATAATCTTATGTTTCAATAAGAACACCTCTCATCCTTCTAAATTCCAGAGTATACAAGCCCAGCCGCTCCATTCTCTCAGCATATGACAGTTCCGCCATCCCGGGAATTAACCTTGTGAACCTACGCTGCACTCCCTCAATAGCAAGAATGTCCTTCCTCAAATTTGGAGACCAAATACTCCAGGTGTGGTCTCACTAGGGTCCTATACAACTGCAGAAAGAACTCTTTGCTCCTATACTCAACTCCTCTTGTTATAAAGGCCAACATGCCATTCACTTTCTTCACTGCCTGCTGTACGTGCATACTTACTTTCATTGACTGATGAACAAGGACCCCCAGATCCCATTGTGCTTCCCCTTTTCCCAATTTGAAACCATTTAGATAATAATCTGCCTTCCTGTTTTTGCTACCAAAGTGGATAACCTCACATATATCCACATTAAACTGCATCTGCCATGCATCTGCCCACTCATCAGCTAACCTGTCCAAGTCACCCTGCATTCTCATAGCACCCTCCTCACAGTTCACACTGCTACCCAGCTTTGGGTCATCTGCAAATTTGCTAATGTTACTTTGAATCCCTTCATCTAAATCATTGATGTATTGTATATTTATTTGTTGTACGGTGGCATTTATGGGCCCATAAAGCTGCAGGAAGCAAGAATTTCACTGTTCTATTCCCAGTTTTTATTACAATTAAAACTCCTGATTCTCAGGAACAGGCCCTTTAGCCCACAATGTCTATACTGACAAATTAAACTGATTCCTCTATGTCCTCTGTGTATATATGCCTAAATGTGTCTTAAGCGTCACCATCGTATCTGCTTCAACCACCCTCTGGCATCACATTCCAGGCACTTGCCTCACACACCTCCTTTAAACTTGCCCTTAATGTAATCATTTATTAGTCATTCATTTAATCTATGTACCTGTATAAAGTTTGAAGAAGGGTCCTGACCCGAAACGCTCCTATTCCCCAGGGATGCTGCCTGACCAGCTGAGTAACTCCAGCACTTTCTGTCGTCCCATGTGTAGAGAAATGACTTTGTCTTGACTAGTTACACGTCCTCCACAAGTTATGAACACCTGACTTATGTGCAGCCCATACCTGTACAAACTAGTATTTGAGTGACTGTTGTCTGTCTGCAGACATCTTTTGCCATGTGGTTCAGTTCACGACAATATCAGACTGGTTGAGTTAAACGTCCTGGTTTCACTATCATTGCTCTTGGTGGGCCGATGTTTTTTTAATCTAAATCTAGTGCGAGCAGCTGCATCTCCACATTACAAACAGTTATAAGGAACAAAACCATGTCATAACCTGAGGAAGAACAGTATTCATGATTGTATTGAAATGAAATAACCATTGATGGAGACCATAATATTGAAGATATTAGGAAAATTAAAATTGAAAAGAAATTGCTAGAAATAACTGATTGGTCAGACAATATTTGCAAAGAGAGAAAGGGGCAGAACATTTCAGGTCAGTAGCCAGCTCTCATTCACTTGAAATTTTACCTCTGTTCCTTTTGGTACAGCTACTCCTGACCAGCTGAGGATGTTCAATAATTTTTCTGTGTCATTACAGGTAGACTTGCATTTATTATCAATTTGTTTCATTTAATGTTTCTTATAAGTGTGAAATAAAAAACATAAACAGCATCTAATTTTGAATTTAATTTCTTGGCAAACTTTAA
Organism: Amblyraja radiata; assembly: GCF_010909765.2. Taxonomy (NCBI): domain Eukaryota; kingdom Metazoa; phylum Chordata; class Chondrichthyes; order Rajiformes; family Rajidae; genus Amblyraja; species Amblyraja radiata. The sequence continues at coordinate 17,179,685 of NC_045972.1, read as the reverse complement.
AAAAATGTATCTAGACCTACAGTGCAACACAGTATTTCCCAGGCTTATGGTGTATGCACATTATAGGTCAGCTTACAGAATGTTGATTTTGTATTAACATTGTGGACATTTTTAGATTTAGGTTTATTATTGTTGCATGTACCGAGGTACAGTGAAAGGCATTGTTTTGCAGGCTATCCAATCAACATATATTATACATAAATACAATCAAGCCAAACTCATGTGCAATAGATAAGAGTAAAGGGGAAGATATTTCTCACTCACCTGTACGCTTCCTGTGGCTATTCAGGCAACCTGGTAAGGAGGCACTCTTTTGGTTTAAACAACAATTTTAATAGTAATTGTTTTCCAGTGCTAATCCACTATTGACCCGAAATATTGAATCCAGTTTGACAATGAACCGTGAATGAACTTGATCTCTCTGCTGCTTTGTGGCTAATGTAGTTCTATAACCACCACAGTACATCCCCTCCAGTTTTGCTGACATTAGTACCATCATTTCACAATGAGTTCAGCAGACTAATCTCGACAATTCCTTCTCTATGACTTACTTCAATTAATTGGATAATTTATAGATTTCCTGCTAACCATGATTTGGCCATACTTCAAATCACTGAGTAATCTAACTGGGCATTTTTTCTCTGTGGTTCTAATGTTATAGAACAGAAAACAACTGTCCATACAACTGAACACCATTTTATCATGAATTACAACCTCAGTGAGACAACAGATAAAAGGAGAAAATTTGTGAAATAACTCTAAAGCAGCTTTCCAGAATTAAACCAATGAAATATTTGCGCATTTTATAAAACAAGACTACAATAAGCATTGTTGGAAAATTGTTACCTCCTCAGTCAAACTAAGGTTTTTGGCATTGTTCCAGCCTCAAATCAGTATCTATAAATAGTGCTTTACATTCCACTATCATTTCAACATAAGGACTGACTTTACAATCCAGCTCTGCCAGCAAAATGTGAAGTCACGGTCAGTGCCTCCCAATATCTCATATCATTGCAATGTAATTTTCTTCCATTTATTTTAAGTAGATAGAAAAAAAAAATCAGGGATTGTGCTGAATGCACAAGATTTGATGGAAAAGAAATTGGGATAAATGGTTCCCTGTTGTACTAGACTCTATGTCCTCAAAGGCAAATGTGCACTTGTGTAATATTGTTCACAACTATCAGGGTGTCCCAAAATGTTATATGGTCTATTAGATGGACTACACTTTGGAAATGTAGTCATTGTAATGTGGGAAATGCAGCAGCTATGGTGTACAGCATAGGTTACCAAAAGCAGAAATATTTTTAATTTGTTAAATTTGGTTGAGGGAAAATATTGGCTCAGAATAGCAGGAATAGTGCTCTCCTTCTGAATTGTATCAGGGAATTTTCATAATCACGTGGGAGGGTAGGTGGATCCTCGATTTCTGGAGTGGGACTTGAAGCCACAAACATCTGACTCCAAAGCATGTGTGCAGTCAGCAGAGTCAGATACTCCTATAGTAAGAAGATGATCCAAGCCTTCAATTTCAAGGTTCATATCTTAATGTCTTTCAGCGTCCTTAGTCCAACTTTGCCGAATTACAAATTCACTATAATCCCTCATATATTCTTTGTAGTTAAAGTAAAAACCACAGAACCCACTAAATCTCTTCTATTTCTCAAACCATTCATATTTGCTAATCATAGTGTCCATTTTCCTTCAGGAAGCATGCTGCCCCAATCAACCCCAGCCATTTCCGCCAGAAATATTGTAAACAGCCTTTGATTATCTCCACATTATAATTTGTCATTTAGCAAATGAAAGTGCATGTATTGGAATTTGTTGATATGTACACAGTGGAATAAAGATCTGCATCATTAGTAGTCAAGATAGATTTTATTCTCCTTTCTCTTGTTTCACTGTCTCTCTTCAGAGAAGCATGAAATTCTCTCGAACTCATTCTTCCGATCAGAATATAGTAAGTTTATTGGCCAAGTATTCACATACAAGGAATTTGCCTTGGTGCTCCAGCCACAACAACATGACATACAATGACAGTTACGAATGACTCAGAAAACACTAAACATTAATAATAATAAAACATTAATGATAAAACACCATTGATCAAGCATGTGGACCATCAAAATACCAGATCAAAGGGAGGCTACAGATTTTTGGCTGTTGAGTAGAGCAACTACTTGTGGATAAAAACTGTTTTTATGTCTGGCTGTGGCAACTTTGACAGTCCGGAGTCGCCTTCCAGTGGGAAGTGATTCAAAGAGTTTGTGGCCGAGGTCAGAGGGGTCAGAGATGATCTTGCCCGCTCGCTTCCTGGCCCTTGCAGTGTACAGTTCATCAATGGAGGGAAGTTTGCAGCCAATAACCTTCTTTGCTGATCGGACGATTCGCTGCAGCCTCCAGGTGTCGTGCTTGGTGGCTGAGCCAAATCAGACCATGATGGAGAAGGTGAGAACAGACTCTACGATGGCCGTGTAGAATTGGACCATCATTGCCTGTGGCAGATTGTGCTTCCTCAGCTGCCGTAGGAAGTACATCCTCTGTTGTGCCTTTTTGACTGTGGAGTCGATGGTAGTCCCCCACTTAAGGTCCTTGGAGATGATGGTTCCCAAGAACTTAAAAGACTCCACAGATGTGACTGTGGTGTTGTTGATGGTGAGTGGGGCGAGGGGGGGGGAAGGTCTCCTAAAGTCTACAATCAATTCCACTGTCTTAAGAGCATTGAGCTCCAGGGTGTTGCGATGGCACCAGGACACCAGCTGTGACACTGGGCAAGAGACTCTGCATTTACCCGATCTATTCCTCTCATGATTTTATACACCTCTATAAGATCACCCCTTATCCTCCCGCGCTCCAAGGAACTGAGTTCCAGCCTGCTCAACCTCTCCCTCTAGCTCTAGTCCTGGCAAAATTCTCATAAATCTTTTCTGTACCTTTTCCAGCTTGACAACATCTATCCGATAATACAGTGCCCAGAACCGAACACAATACTCTAAATGCGGCCTCAACAATGTCTCAGACAACTACAACATGACCTCCCAACTTCTATGCAATACTCTGACTGATGAAAGCCAATGTGCCAAAAGCCTTTTTGACCACACTATCTACCGGTGACAACACCTTCAAGGAAACGTGTAGTCTGAAGGGTCTCGACCCGAAACGTCACCCATCCCTTCTCTCCAGAGATGCTGCCTGACTCGCTGAGTTACTCCAGCATTTTGTGTCCACCTGCACCCCTTGTCCCCTCTGCTCTACAACGCCTCCCAGCGCTCTAACATTCACTGTGTTGGCCCTGCCCATATTAGACTTCCCAAAATGCAACACCTCACATTTGTTAAATTCCATCAACGATTCCTCAGCCCACCTGGCCAATCGATCAAGATCCTTCTGCAATTTTTCACAACCATCTTTACTATCTGCAAAGCCACTGACTTTTGTATCATCAGCAAACGTAATAATCTTGCCATGTATGTTCTCATCCAAATCATTGATATAGATGACAAACAGTAACGAGCCCAGCACCGAACCCTGAGGCACACTACTAGCCACAGGCCTCCAGTCCGAGAAGCAACCTTCTACCATCACCCTCTGCTTCCTTCCATGAAGCCTATTTTTTATCCATGCCAATCAATTTGCCTAACCCAACTCATCCAACCTGCCTGCTCCTGATTCACATCCCTCCGAAATGTTCCTATCCACAAATTTGTCCTAATATTTCTTAAGAAGTCAGAATTGTATCCGCCCCTCTCACTTTTTTCTGTCAGTTCATTCCATATGTGCAACATGCTGTAAAGAAATAGCTTCATAGCCCATTTAAAAAAAAAATCCCCTCTCACCTTAAATATATGCCCTACACCAAACACCATCTTCGGTAGCCTTTGTGTGCCTGCTTATCACCCTCCTTGCTGCTTCCAGTTTTACCCTTCCCTCCCCCTATCTGGCACCAGCTGTCTCTTTTTTTCTGCTTTCAAATGCCCTTCGTCCAACTTCACCCCTCTCCTTCCATCTGCCCATTATCCTTCATCCCTCCTTGGTCTACCCACCACCTACCACACCACTCCTTTTCACCAACTACCCAACTATGAGTTTCTAAACCTGCATGTAGAACACCTCTATAAATTTTAATAAAATTTAATTTGTCCAACTTTAGATATATTAGAAATAATTTAACTATTGATTCAGCCAAACTATACTTTAATGCAATGATTGTGCCATACATGACCTACTGTATAACAACTTGGGCACTGGCATGTAAGTCCACACTAAAGCCTGTTGAAATTGCTTATAAACAAGCCCTAAAAACTCTTGACAAAAAGCCCAGAATGTACCATCACTGTAACATCCTGAAGAAATGTGATCTGCTGAGCTGGGAAAACGTAATAAAATATTCGGACTCGATTTTGGTTTACAAAATCTTCCGTGGACTAGCCCCACCTCCGTTAAAGGACTTCATAAAGAAAAACACAAATAGGTCGACAAGAGCAGCCTCCAGGGGTGATTGTATAGTCCCGTTTAGGAAAAGTGTCTTTGGGCAGTCAGTATTTTCATATCGAGCGTCGCAGACCTGGAACGCGATACCATGCGTCATACGGGATCTGCCAACCCTTACCTCATTTAACAAACATCTAAAAACATGGTTACTGCAAAATCAAAATTGCAATCATAATCTACATTAAAATTATCCTATGGTACTCTTTAATTGCTATTTTTTTACTTTATTGTTTGTTTTGTTTTTTGTTTTTGTCTTTTGTTTTTACCTTGTTTGGGATGTGTTTACCTTGTGTTGGGACAAAAGATGGAAATTAGCTACTGGCTACAATCTTGCATATTACATGCAAATGTTTATTAATATGCACTGTCCCTAATAAAAAATAAAAATAAATAAATAAATAAAAGCCTCCACATTCAATGTAATTTGAAGGCATCAGTTACAAATAATGTGCAATTTTCAACTGCTGTTTTGTTGTTGTAATCCTTTGAGGTTCCGTCTTCAGAAAATGTAAAGTCAGAGTCCTTTCCAGGGAGATGAAAAGATGCACATGCCCCAAAGAAACCTCTAAATACACAAGGGAAGCATTCAGCAAGAAAGCAATCCTATGAAATGCAATCTGCTTCAAAGTCTGTAAATGGATTTTGTCACTAAAAGTTGAATAAGTAGAGTCCTACAAATGGATGTTGCACATTGAATAACATCTTCACCTTTCTCTTATGGACTGTGGGTGTTATTGGGGGCAGCACAGTGGCACAGCGGTAGAGTTGCTGCCTTAGAGCGCCAGAGACACAGGTTCAATCCTGACCTTGAGCATTGTCTGTACGGAGTTTGTACATTCTCCCTGTGACCACGTGGGTTTTCTCCTACATGCCAAATAAATCGTCCCTAGTGTGAAGGATGCAAAACTTGGATAACTAGTGTATGAGTGATCATTGGTCGGCGAGGACTTGGTGGGCTTGTTTCCGTGCTCTATCTCTAAACTAAGCTAAACTAAAGTAAATATTCAAAAGGACATAAAGTGTTAGAGTAACTCAGCAGGTCAGGCAACATCTCTGGAGAACATGGATAGGTTTAGGTTTGGGTTGAGACCCTTCTAAGGTTTGCTTCTAGTTCCCCCTTTAAATGTAATGCTTAACTGTCTTCCGTAACTGCTGCAATCCACTTGGTGAAGGTGAACTAATTGCATCATTGAATGGAGTTCCAGAAATTAAACATTGTCATAGATTAACAACATTCCTTTTTATTTTGGTTTGTTTTCATCTGCAGTGTTCTGGATCACGCTTTTTGCTCTCTATTCTTTATTATTCTTCATCTTCATCGATTTACATCTCCTCCAGACAGCTAAGCTTTGCATTCAGTGCTCCAGCTCAACAAGGTTGTGCTGGAGCACTGAATGCAATTGTGAAACTAGCACCAACAGATTACTTCTCCTGATAAAAAGTTTGAAGTAGGCTTTGGTCATAACCATTAACTTGTTTTGTCAGAAAGGCAGATGTAAGAACCCAAGTAGCTTGCTCGATCCAGGCACCGTCCCTTGTTACAGCATATCATCATTCAAGTGGCAGGCGGCAAGGACATCCATATAGAAACATAGAAACATAGAAATTAGGTGCAGGAGTAGGCCATTCGGCCCTTCGAGCCTGCACCGCCATTCAATATGATCATGGCTGATCATCCAACTCAGTATCCCGTACCTGCCTTCTCTCCATACCCTCTGATCCCCTTAGCCACAAGGGCCACATCTAACTCCCTCTTAAATATAGCCAATGAACTGGCCTCGACTACCCTCTGTGGCAGAGAGTTCCAGAGATTCACCACTCTCTGTGTGAAAAAACACAGCTAAACTAAGCTAAACTAAGCTAAACTAAAGTATGATGGATGCCATGATGATATAACCAATGGCTATTGGATTAACCACACCCTAATCTGCTTTTTTTCATCTCTATTATTTTTGCCCCTAAAGACCAGCAGCAATAGAAACAAAATTCTCAGATCCCACAAAAATTGCTCTCTTCATAGTGTCTCAAAGACAACTCAGCGACCACCATCCAAGAGGAGCTGGATTGTTCTGAAGTCCACCATATTATCACCTGTGAAAGACTCCTGACCTCTCCACTAAATATCAGGATTGGTTTAATGAAAATGATCAGATCTGGGAGCTAAATAATTGCAGAGAGGCACTTCAGTCACAAATTCATATCCTCATCTCCCACATCAGGGAGAAAAAGAGTTGTCAGGAACATACGAGTTGCCATAACTGGGACTATCTTCAAGAAAGGAGATAAATACAATTTACAGAAGGGCTCTCCCTCCTGCCTGCCATGTTGCTTCCTCAGCCACCTCCTTCTAGCAACAGGAGGGTTGGTCCCCCAATCAGTTTCGGAACATCAGTGTGGAGCCTAATTTCCAAATTTGACTCCTCGCAGAATTTTGTTGTTCCCTTATGTTCCTGTATGCTGATTTGGAGGCTTTTAGCTAATGGATCCATAACAGACCTAATCTGAGAAGAGACGTATGACAATTGAGGCTGAAAATAAACTGCTGGAGGGCTCCAGCAGGTGCAGCAGCATCTGTGGAGGGAAATTGAAATGTCCAGCAGTTTTATTTTTTTGTTGAAGATTCCAATATCTACAGTTTCTTGCATCAACAATCAAGGCTCCATCATCTCCTAGAAACCTTCTTTCAATCTTTTCCTCTGCATGTTGCACCTCACTTCCAACAAATTTCCCACTGAAATGCAACAAATCTCCAGGACCAAAGAGAAACTGTTCAACCCACTTCACCTCCACTCCATAAGAGCAAAAGACAGTGGAGCGGAAGCAGGACATTCAGCCCATCAAGTCCACTCCACCATACTATGGATCTATTTTCCTTCCCCATTCTCCCCACCCTTCCTATTCAAAGACCTATCAATCCCTGCCAAAACCAGGATACTCCAACTTCAGTACTGCAGTATGCTGACGATACCTGCGTACACAAATATCCAGAGGTTGAAATCTAAATGTTAATTTTGTTCAACCAAGGCACACCAAAGCATCGAGTCTTACTCCTGCCATCTGAGCACACACTACTAACCAGTGCCTTAAGGGCCTCTCCCACTTACGCAACTTTCAGCAAACTGTCTGAGACCTTCAAGCTGAAGGTACTCGTAGATAGTCTTCAACATAGTCGAAGTGAGGTCGAAGAAGATCGAAGGAGATCGTCTTCACTCTCCACTATTCGGTGTCCAATTTTCCCGAAGCTAGTCTTCAACATAGTCGAAGGAGGTCTTCTACAGTGGAAGTGGCTGCGCTGTGAAATGGCTGCGGCTCGCCTGCAGTCCGTTTGTTTTTACTTTTCTGTTCCCCCAGCCCGAGGGAAACGGCGCTCCCGTCGGGGCGGCCCAGCTCGAGGGTAACGGCGCTCCCGTCGGGGCGGCCCAGCCCGAGGGAAACGGCACTCCCGTCTGGGCGGCCCAGCCCGAGGGAAACGGCGCTCCCGTCGGGGCGGCCCAGCCCGAAGGTGGAATGGCACTCACGTGAGGGCGATCCGGCTCGGGGCTGGAACGGTGCTCCGGTGGCTGAGATGGCGTTCTGGCGGCGGTGACCTGAGTCCGGGGTTCAGCCGCGGGCCAGTGGACGACGTCGTCAGCGGTTGCGTCCGCTGGACTGGAGGGTGGCAGCTCCGACCACCCCGGGCCGCGGTGGTTGAGCCGGCCCGTTCGCGGAGCTCGGTGAGCCATGGGACTGATTTTGCCATCGCCCGGTGGGGTATCGCCTCAGTGCAGAGGGAGAAGAGGAGGGAAGAGACTGCAGCCGTAAGATTTTTGCCTCCATCACAGTGAGGAGGTGCTTGGTGGACTCACTGTGGTGGATGTTAATTTGTGTTTACTGTTGTTTATTATTGTATTATTGTATGTATGACTGCAGGCACGAAAAGGTCTGAATGACAATAAAGGAAATTCAATTCAATACATAGTCGAAGGAGGTCTTCAACATGACACTTTTTCAAACTTTACTAAACTCACCAATTAGGTCGCTGCAGTGGGACTGTCCCGCTTGGGCGACCTAATCTGCAAGTTTAGAAGAGCGTTTTAGACCTTCAAACTCGCAGCATGGTCGACACGTGGTCCTATGAGGTCCTATGAAGTCGCTGGAACTCACCTTCATGCTCGAGGGAAGTTTCCGAATACTCGTGGCCTCAGCTAGGTCGCGGAAATTTTTTCAGCATGTTGAAAAATGTTCTGCGAGTAAAATTTGGTTCTTTTGAACTCGTTGTGCAATGGAGTGGGGTCGCTATTTAGTTACTCCTGCACCTAATTTCTATGTTTCCCTCTCCTCACCCCTCTCCTTTTCCCACCCATCCCTCTCTCCCCCACCCCCCTTCGCTCTCTACCCCACCCCCTTCCCTCTCTCCCCCCACCCCCTTCCCCTACCCCTCTGTCCCTCTTCCACCACTCCCCCTACCCCTCCCTCCCCTCTTCCACTTCTCTCCCTCACTCCACCCCTCTCCCTCCACCACCCCTCTCCCCCTCCCCCTCCCTCCCCTCTCCCCCCACCCCTCTGACCCTCCCCACTCTCCCCCCCCCCACTCTTTCCCCCCTCCCCTCTCCCCCTCCCTCCACACTCTTCCCCCTCCCTCCACATTCTTCCCCCTCCCTCCTCCTCTCCCCCCTCCTCATCCCCCCCCACCTCTCTCCCCTCCCCATCTCTCTCTCCTCCCCCTCTCTTCACCCTCTCCCTCTCCTCCCCCTCCCATCCCTGTCTCTCCCACTCACCTTCCCTCTCCCCCACCCCTCTACCCCATCTCCCTCCTCCCCTCCCTCCTCCCCTCCCCCACACCTCCCTCCCCCTCCCCATCCCTCTCTCCCCCACTCCCCCCCTCAGCGTTCTCTAAAGGACTTACCGTTACTGTGCAGCCGTTTTACATTCCTCTTCATAGCGGGTGTGAATTTCAGACAGCGCTCCCCCGCTTTCCCTGGCCCCCGCCTTTGCTCTGTGTGTGTGTGTGTGTGTGTGTGTGTGTGTGTGTGTGTGTGTGTGTCGGTCGATCCAGCTCGCGGTTTCAACGCGGACGCTCGATCCAGCTCAAGGCTTTCCAGGCGAGTGCCCTCGGGCTTAAAGGTCGAAGACACTCTTCTTAACTCGCGGATTAGGTCGCCCAAGTGGGACAGCCCCTTTACCAGTGACCACCTACGACCACTTGTCGACCATGCTGCAAGATAGTGGCGAGCGCAAACTCCCCTAAACTCGCAATTAAGGTCGCCATAGTGGGACAGGCCCTTGAGATACCACACCTTCTACTTATAAAGGTCTATAATAAGATATTGGAAAGCATGGACTCCTACCCACATCTCAGGAGCATTGGTCCACAAAAGGCACATACCGATAGTGCAATTCACCATCGCCTTTGACGTACCAGCAGAGCCTTTGCCCACCAGGCAGCGTTTGAAGTTGGATGCAATGATCTTTTGATGATAGAAGACTTCCTAAATCTTCGCTCTTTTGCAGTCAGTATCTCAACGTGTACAACTCAGACATCCCAATTGCCTTTCTTACTTTTATCCCTACCATTGAATCTTCCGTCATGTATGGAAGGTCAATTGCCACGACAACTGCTGGTCGCAGCCAACTTCTTCTGATGGACCGGACCCGGCCTCGAGTCTTGGACCTCAACCGACTCTCTCGCTCCATGTTTCCGAGTGCGCCCGAGTCCTCCCGACTCCCGCCTGCCTTCGGCTTCCTCGCCGAGTCCAGCCCGAGCCCCGTCCGAAGGCGGCCGAAAGTTCCCGAAGGCGTTGCGGAAGTGCGGCGCTCGGGCGCGTGTTCGGGGCTCGGTCGCTGTGGCAGAGCGGAGTTTCCTGACACTGGGAGGCGGGCGGGCGGGCAGGCAGGGGGGAAATACAACACAAATGGGAAACTCTTGTCGAAAGCGGCTGCGTTTCTTTTAACCGTGTTCCCCTCTCAACCCCTTCGCTGTCCCCGCATCTCAAACTGATGGGTATGTATAGTGTTTTATGTTGTTTGATTTAAGAAAGCTCTGTTTTAATTGCCATTGCCCTGTCCGGCCTCACAAAATCTCAATCAGGTTTAGGCCACTGTCCCTCTTTAAAAACAGACAAAGTTTAAATGTAACCAATCTTTAAGTCTCTTTTCGTACCCTGAGCATGCGTTGTAGAACTAAGCAAATTCTTCTGTGCAATTATAATTTATTATGGGTTTTATTATATTATAATAATAATAATAACAATCTCACAGTCTATCTCAACCTCATTGCAGCAATCCTCCCTGCTTGCATTTACCCCTTTAAAAAAAAAAAGGCACGGTTGGATTCTTAATAGTAATACTACATCCAATACTGGATGTTATGTTTACTTAGAATTCACAGATCTTTGCAGAAAAGCTGACTACATGCATATTTGAATTCGGTAACAGATTGCAATATTTTCAGGTGTTTACACGGAAGATATGATAACCTGTAATTTTCAGATTTTGCATTGCCAGAAACAGTGATTTACAATATGAAGATTTTATATTTTTGGCATATTTTGATTACTTGTATCTGCTAAGAAAATCAAATATTGTAAATGAAGACATTAATCTTTAAGGATATTATTGTGATAAATATAGATTTTAAGTTGCATTTATATTTGATTGTATTCTAGCAAACCTATATAGTTTATTTCTACAATCAACCATCAACTATATGCAGTAACAATCTACAAAACAGTAATTCAATAGATTCATTGGAATAATGAACATCAATTAATTGTCAGTCATGCTAATTGCTAACTTTTTCCACATTATCTGGCAAAGTAGAAGTAATTTATTATTATCATTCAATATCAGTTGATCTGGCTTTTTGGTTTGCTGTCAATGTACAATGTAGATGACACTTGAGAAGGTTATATTTTTTCAGGTGATGTACTTAAAGCAGGAATAAGCATTCATAAACAGGCTTGAAAATTGACTTCAATAAGCAATAAAGAAGAGATATTTGAATCAGTGTGAATAGATTTGAACAGTGACTTTTACTACACAGACTTGAAACAATTTCAGTTATCTCACAATCCTCTTGGCATGTAGTTCTGTTTTCTTGGCTTCACCCCTTAATATCTCCAATTTGAAATAGTTGTTAATTATTGAGTAATTGCAAATTATTGTTAAAACTTCACTGCATCTAAATCAAATTCTGTTGTTGAATACCACATTTTCCTCAGAAATTGATGGGATGACTTTTTTTAATGTACCTTAACACCACTTGGCGATCATGCACTTGATCAACTTGTACAGTATGGCTCTGCCAGTCATTTAGTTTTTGATCATGTAAAGATAAAATGCTTTAGTCTTTTGGAAAATAAACCAATTGCACAATCATACTAGGGAAATATTTCTCGAAATAATTTTCTTGGTACTTATTTTGAGGGCCAATCTATTGAAACCAGCTATTCATTAATGATGATGGACCTTTTAGTGTGATCACTTTTTGCACCCAAGTTCTGCATCCCTGATATTTAACGACCAAACGCCAGTAATGGTGATGTTCACGCATACAATTTGTTTCTGGTGAGGTTATGGTGACAAAGTACAAAAAGTAGCTTGTGTGATTACTTCACTCAGGGACTTGTGTCCGATTGCCTAGGGTGTGTTTGACAATACACTGTAGATGTATAGAACTCTGCCATTAACTGCAGGAGGGACATGCAAGACTCTTTCAGTAAAACTCAGTTTCAGCCTTTAATATTATTAAAAGCTATTGTTTTCTGTGATATAATTGCCAGTTGTGATTTGAATATCTCACCAGAAATACATTTTGGGTGTTAATATTCCCATTGCTGGCATTTGGGCATGTTTGATGCCAGGGATGCTGTACTGGGCTATGGAAAGATATACACTTAAGTCCATCAATCTCAATGACCTCTATTAATTCACTTGGGATCATGCTCAAAATTAGTTGGTGCAAATGAACCAAGCCATGAAGATTCTTCTGATTGTGATCAGTAATGCTGGTATAAATCGTGCCAAGTTCTACTTTTCCTCTGTGTTTTCACAAACTATTGACGTATGACAAAATGTAAAATGTGCCATGAGCCAATAATATTTTGCACCAGAAGTTTTAAAAAAATTGTAATTTGCTTAAAATAATGGCATGGTGGCGCAAGCGGTAGAGTTGCGGCCTTACAGAGGCTAAGTCCCAGGTTCTATCCTGACTGTGGGTGCTGTCTATATGGAGTTTGTATGTTCTCCCCGTGACCTGTGTGGGGTTTCCCCAGGAGCTCCGGTTTCCTCTCACAATCCAAAGACGTACATGTTTGTAGGTTAATTGGCTTGGTTAAATTGTAAATTGTCCCTGGTGTGGAATAGTGTTAATGTGCAAGGATCGCTGGTCGGTTCGGACTCAGTGGGCCGACTGGCCTATTTCTTTAAACTAAACTAAAACAATTATTCAGATTTTGCTTGGGGGTGCTTCGTAAAGCTTGAATACTGTTATTGACTGGTAAAAGCAGTGTAAATACCAGTGTAAATTCAATCCCCTAAGAACAACCTTATTTTAAATAACTAAATATATTTATTTTTGAAAAAAGTAACCATATTTATTTAAAGTGTCAGTCGTCAATTACTTATTATATTAAATGAATCATTCAAAACACTTAAAAAGGAATCCATTAGTGTCCTTCCCACCCCATTCGCAATGGCTTATTTACAGTAAATTACAAATTGGAGTACAGTATTTAACGGTACCATGTACTGCAAGGACCCAAGGATGGGCTTCCTTCATGCTTTTTATAGTCAAAATTGTTTAATGGCATATGTTCCATCAATAGGACAATGAGAATCTTACTTCCTGCAGCTTAACAGGCCCGTTAAGATCCTGCATCCCAGGGTACTTAAGGAAGTGGCTCGAGAAATCGTGGATGCATTGGTGATAATTTTCCAATGTTCTATAGACTCAGGATCAGTTCCTGTAGATTGGAGGGTAGCTAATGTTATCCCACTTTTTAAGAAAGGTGGGAGAGAGAAAACAGGGAATTATAGACCAGTTAGCCTGACATCGGTGGTGGGGAAGATGCTGGAGTCAACTATAAAAGATGAGACAGCCGAACATTTGGATAGCAGTAACAGGATCGGTCCGAGTCAGCATGGATTTACGAAGGGGAAATCATGCTTGACTAATCTTCTGGAATTTTTTGAAGATGTAACTAGGAAAATGGACAAAGGAGAGCCAGTGGATGTAGTGTACCTGGACTTTCAGAAAGCATTTGAAAAGGTCCCACATAGGAGATTAGTGGGCAAAATTAGGGCACATGGTATTGGGGATAGAGTGCTGACATGGATAGAGAAGTGGTTGGCAGACAGGAAACAAAGAGTAGGGATTAACGGGTCCCTTTCAGAATGGCAGGCAGTGACTAATGGGGTACCGCAAGGCTCGGTGCTGGGACGGCAGCTATTTACAATATACATCAATGATTTGGATGAAGGGATTCAAAGTAACATTAGCAAATTTGCAGATGACACAAAGCTTAGTGGCAGTGTGAACTGTGAGGAGGATACTATGAGAATGCAGGGTGACGGACAGGTTGAGGGAATGGGCAGATGCATGGCAGATTAAGTTTAATGCAGATAAATGTGAGGTTATCCACTTTGGTAGCAAAAACAGGAAGGCAGATTACTATCTAAATGGCATCAAGTTGGGAAAAGGGGAAGTACAATGGGATCTGGGGGTCCTTGTACATCAGTCTATGAAAGTAAGCAGGTACACAAAATTGCTGGAGAAACTCAGCGGGTGCAGCAGCATCTATGGAGCGAAGGAAATAGGCGACGTTTCGGGCCGAAACCCTTCTTCAGACTCCACTATGAAAGTAAGCATGCAGGTACAGCAGGCAGTGAAGAAAGTGAATGGCATGTTGGCCTTTATAACAAGAGGAATCGAATATAGGAGCAAAGAGGTCCTTCTGCAGTTGTACAGAGCCCTAGTGAGACCACACCTGGAGTATTGTGTGCAGTTTTAGTCCCCTAATTTGAGGAAGGACATTCTTGCTATCGAAGGAGTGCAGCGTAGATTTACAAGGTTTATTCCCGGGATGGCGGGACTGTCATATGCTGAGAGAATGGAGCAGCTGGGCTTGTACACTCTGGAGTTTAGAAGGATGAGAGGATATCTCATTGAAACATATAAGATTGTTAAGGGCTTGGACACGCTAGAGGCATGAAACATGTTACCGATGTTGGGGGAGTCCAGAACCAGGGGCCACAGTTTAAGAATAAAGAGTAAGCCACTTAGAAAGGAGACGAGGAAACACTTTTTCTCACAGAGAGTGGTGAGTCTGTGGATTTCTCTGCCTCAGAGGGCGGTGGAGGCAGGTTCTCTGGATGCTTTCAAGAGAGAGCTAGATAGGGCTCTTAAAAATAGCAGTCAGGGGATATGGGGAGAAGGCAGGAACGGGGTACTGATTGGGGATGATCAGCCATGATCACATTGAGTGGCGGTGCTGGCTCGAAGGGCCGAATGGCCTACTCCTGCACCTACTGTCTATTGTGTAGGAAAGAACTGCAGATTATGGTTTAAATCAAAGGTAGACACAAAATGCTGGAGTAAATCAGTGGGACAGGCAGCATTTCTGGAGAGAAGGAATGGGTGATATTTCAGGTCGAGACCCTTCTTCAGACTGATGTTAGGGGAATGGGTGGGACAGAGATAGAATGTAGTCGGAGACAGTAAGACTGGTGGGGGAAGGGAAAGCAAGGGCTTCTTGAAGTTAGAGAAGTCAATGTTCATACCGAAGGTACATAAAATGCTGGAGTAACTCAGCGGACTGGCAGCATCTCTAAAGAGAAGGAATGGGTCATGTTTTGTGTCGAGACCCTTCTTCAGACTGAAGAAGTGCCCATTCCTTCTCTCCAGAGATGCTGCCTGTCCCGCTGAGTTACTCGAGCATTTTGTGTCTACCTCCAATTTAAACCAGCATGTCCAGTTCTTTCCCACACTCAATGTTCATACCGCTGGAGTGTAAGTTACCCAGGCGAAATATAAGATGCAGTTGCTCCAATTTGTGCTGGGCCTCACTCTGACAATGGAGGAGGCCCGGGACAGAAAGGTCAGATTGGGAATGGGAGGGAGAGTTAAAGTGCGGAGCAACCTTGAGATCAGGTAGGTTAAGGCGGACTGAGAGGAGGTGTTCAGCGAAACAATCACCAAGCTTGCGCTTGGTCTCTCCGATTTACAGGAGTTGACACATGGAACAGCGGATACAGTAGTTGTGGTTGGAGGAGGTTCAAGTGAAACTCTGCCTCACCTGAAAAGACTTGGGGTCCTTGGATGGAGTCGAGGAGGGAGGTAAAGGGACAGGTGTTGCATCTCCTGTGGTCGCAGGCGAAAGTATCTGGGGAGGGGGTGTTTAGGGTGGGAAGGAACGAGTTGACCAGGGAGTTGCGGAGGAAACGGTCTTTGCAGAAAGCAGAAAGGGGTGGAGATGGGAACATGTGGCCAGTAGTGGAATTCCGTTGGAGGTGGCAAAAATTTTGGAGGATTAAACGCTGTATGCGACGGCTGATGCGGTGGAGGGTGAGGACAAGGGGGACTCTGTCCATGTTATGAATGGGGGAGAGGTGGAGCAAGAGCGGAGCTGCAGGATATCGAGGAGACCCTAGTGCGAGCCTCATCTGTAATCGAAGAGGGGAAGCCCCCGTTCCCTAAAGAATGAGGACATCTTCGATGACCCGGTATGGAAAACCTCATCCTGGGCACAGATGCGGCATAGACGGAGGAATTGGGAGCATGGGAAAAGTCTTTACTGGAAGCAGGGTGGGAAGATGTGTAGTCTAGATAGCGATGGAAGTCAGTGGGTTTGTATTAGATGTCAGTCAATTGTTTCCTGTGATGGGGACGGTGAGATCTAGAAATGGGAGGGAGATGTCGGAGATGGTCCAAGTGAATTTGAGTGCAGGTTGGAAATTAGTCATGAAGTTGATGAAGTCAGTGAGTTCTGCATGGGTGCAGGAGGTAGCAATGTAGTTGAGGTACAGTTCTGGGATTGAGGCCAGTGTACGCTTGGAACAGTGATTGTTTGACGTGCCCTCCAAAGAAGCAGGCATAGCTGGGGGTGCCCATATCTATGCCTTGGATTTGGAGGAATTGGGAGGGGTCAAAGGAGAAGTTGTTAAGGGTAAGGACCAGCTCTGCTAGGCAGAGGAGAGTGTGGTGTTAATATTGGCTAAATAAAATATGTCACAAAATGGAGGATCTTTGTATTTGCAGGGCCTGTTTGGCCTCTTTCTGTGAAAGTTGCAAGCTGGAAGTCACGGCTCTAAGGAGTCTGGACCCTAGATGGAAGTTGAGAATAAGGCGAGGTCCAGAGGTCCAGATGTCCTTCCTTTTGTTAATATGTATGAGGGTTTTGCAGAAGAGCTGAGCAGGTCTGCAAATGCATGATTAGGATTCGTTATAGAGGGGGGTGTATAAAGGTACTAGACTAAGTCCCATGTTCACACGGGAGGGCTGTTCCAGCACGCAATATTCCACCTCTCCACCAATTTCAATATTGGTGGCCAGTGGGGGGCTTTCTGGAGCGCTAGTTTGGGTGTTGTGGGCTGAAGGGACTGGTTTCCAGAGAGCTAATATGGACATTGTGGGCCAAATGGATTCTTGGGGTGGCAGCTCAGTCACACAAGCCTGATGTGCTGGCAGCTCACTCACGGCTGGTAGGCTGGCAGTTGACTCACGGCTATTCCTTGAAATTCCATTTCAAGCAGGGTGCAAGTCCACCAAATTCAAATGCAGTTTCCTACCATTTCAAGCAGGGTGCAAGGCCACCAAATTCAAGTGCAGTTTCATACCACTTCAAGCAGGGTGCAAGGCCACCACATTCAAATGCAGTTTCATACCATTTCAAGCTGGGTGAAACCACCATAAAACCACACTAAACACCACACTCACAGTTCTTCCTTTTCTTTTTTCTTTCTTTATTCAATTTAGTCATTATCTCATAAGAGACAACGAAATGGATTTTACTTACAGTCAAGTAACATAAAAATAAATAATAAATAAATAAACATATTTAAAAAAAAAGCACAAACACAGAAGTCCAGGACACAACATAACCCCACAGCAGCACCAAAGTTAGGAAGGTACCATAGTCCAGCCAGCCTCCCCACCGATCTTCCCAGATGTTCACACGTGGTCGGGGCCTCCCGAGCACCCGCAGTCGCCTCCACGGGCGGCCCGAAGCTCAGGCCCTCTCGCCGGGAACGATGAAACCCCGACGGAGAACATCCTCAGTGGCCTGGACCTCCAGATCAGCCACCTCCCACCGGAGTCCGCGGCTCCCAAAGTCCACAGGCCGAGCCGGGCGGAGTCGCAGGACTCCGCGATGTTGGTCAGCGCCGCCCGTGTTGGGAGCTCAGCGAACCACAGCTCCGCGATGTCGGTGCAGCAGATCCAGCACTCCGGAGCTCCAAACGGCGATCCCCGGTAAGGCATCGCCCGCCCCGCGATGTATCCAGCGCTGCGCCGCCGCTGCTGGAGCTCTGGCCGGTCCCGGCAGGCAAGGCCGCGCCAATCCAGGAGGTAGGCCGCGGGGGGGTGGGGGGGGGGCGAGGTATGCGACTCGAATAATAGTCGTATCCTCTCCAAGAAGCGACTGAAGGACGTTATCCCCCTTACCGTACCCTCTTCCCCCACATAAAGACATTAAAAAAAACACAAAAAACGCTCTTGAAACATAACAAAAAGATATCGGACTGAAGGCGGAGGCAGCTAGCAACAGCGCCACTGGATGTCCAATTCAGTAGACATTCAGTGTGTTCAGTTGATTCACAGCTCAGACAGAGTCGTGACCTTTCCTCCCCCATCTTGCAGAGACTGGGCCACACCCACACTTCCGGGTTTTATAATCCCTCCCCCTCCCACCGGAAGGGGCGTGGCCTTCATGCCGTGATTGACAGGAGAGAGATTCTCAACATTTTTTAAACACTAATAATACTTTTATTTTTCATTGATGGGAAGAATTCTCTGCACCTGATGAGTGGAGGGGGACTGAGTAAGATGGCCAAAAATCACAGCCGTAAGTGGTAGCGTTTTATCTAAAATCAATATACAGTGCAAACAGGAAGTTGTCAAGTTTAGACTTTTAATCATTTGCCATTTCAAACCAACCACCACCAACCATTTGCTGTGCTTTATTTCAAACCAACCACCACCAACCATTTGCTGTGCTTTATTTCAAACCAACCACCACCAACCATTTGCTGTGCTTTATTTCAAACCAACCACCACCAACCATTTGCTGTGCTTTGCGCATGTTGGATGCCAGGGATGCTTCTCTCACTTCCCCCATCTTGCAGAGACTGTCTGAGACACTCAACACTTCCGGGTTTTATAGACCCTGCGGAAGGGGCGTGGCCTTCAGGAGAGAGAATCTCAACATTTTTTAAACACTAATAACACTTTTATGTTTCATCTATGGGAAAAATACTCATGTCCTGCGCAGCAGAGGGGGACTCTGAGTAAGATGGCCAAAAATCACAGCCGTAAGTGGCAGCGATTTTACTAAAATCAATATACAGAACAACAGGAAGTGGTCAAGATCAGACTTTTAGTAATATAGATTGTTAATTATGTTGCAGAGTGTTTGTGCTGTCATCTGATGATTGATTAACGTGTGAAGCCTTGTTCAAATTGTTTATACAACCTGGGGGAAATGTTTCTTACTTTATCAATCAATCAATCAATCAACCTTTATTGTCATCTTGCAAGCAACAGTTGTACAATGCAACATGAAAAGACGTTTCCCAGGGAATAGCGGAACATCGCACATGACATTTAAAACGTTTCACACATAATAACACTAAAAACAATCCAGTCCCTGATGGAACAGTATAAATAAATAGTTAAAAGCAGATAAAACACAACGTTAAAATACAATAAACCAATCATAAAAATGTCCGGGGCAGCTGATTTGAGTGGCCAGTGCCAGTTATTAAAGTGGCCAGTGCCAGTTATTAAAGTGTCCGTGCCAGCCGCAGAATCAAGTGACTGTGAGTACAGAGTGACTGTTTAGCAGCCTCACAGCCTGTGGTAGGAAGCTGTTTAGCAGTCTTGTAGTCCGGGCTTTGATGCTTCGATATCTCTTGTCTGATGGCAGGAGATCCAGGTGTATGTGGAGGGGGTGCAGTTTGTCCTTAGCAATTCTCTGAGCTTTTTTCAGACATCGGCTCTGGAACAGTTCTTGTACCGAGGGTAGGGAGACGCCAATGATCCTCTCTGCTCCCCTCACTACCCTCTGCAGAGCCTTCCTGTCCGAGCAGTTGCAGGTGGAGTACCACGTATTTATGCAGTACGTGAGTACAGACTCCACCGTACCCCTGTAGAAAGTCCTGAGGATGTTGGTGGGGAGTGAGGCCTGTTTTAGTTTCCTCAGGAAGTGCAGTCGCTGATGGGCTCGTTTGACGGTCCCAGTGGTGTTCCTGGACCAGGTGAGGCTGTCTGTAATTTGCACACCGAGGAACTTTATGCTCTCCACTCTCTCCACTGCAGTGCCACTGATGTTGAGGGGTGTATGCTTTGGCTGCGCCCTCCTGAAGTCGACAACCATCTCCTTCGTTTTGTCTACATTTAATTCTAGATGGCGACATTTAGTTAACTGTCTTCCATCTAGAAGCGTCTGTGGAAACAATATTTATGGGGTACTTTGTGATTGGGTTAGGGAATTGTCAATAACTATAATATGATCGATATTTGTGATTGGCTTGTAGGGGCTGCCTCCCCATGTAGTTTTGCGCCACAGGTCTGATGCCCTATAAAAGAGTGAACCCCACATGGATCAGAGCCGATCTTCCGGGAGAGCACTTGGGACCGTGCTGGCTTGCTGGAGGTGTCTGCTCGCACGAGGCTGAAGGGCTTGGACGGGTAGAGACAAGGATCGGACCCGCGGTGCGTTTGGTATTGTATAGGAAGTTTGTTTGTGCTTGGGAAGAATAAAGAATAGTTGATCCAGTGCTTGACTCAGTGTTTTATTGAACTAAACATAGAAAATAGGTGCAGGAGTAGGCCATTCGGCCCTTCGATCCTGCACCGCCATTCAATATGACCATGGCTGATCATCCAACTCAGTATCCTGTACATGCCTTCTCTCCATACCCCCTGATCCCTTTAGCCACAAGGGCCGCATCTAACTCCCTCTTAAATATAGCCAATGAACTGGCCTCAACTACCTTCTGTGGCAGAGAATTCCAGAGACTCACCACTCTCTGTGAAAAATGTTTTCCTCATCTCGGTCCTAAAAGATTTCCCCCTTATCCTTAAGCTGTGACCCCTTGTTCTGGACTTCCCCAACATCGGGAACAATCTTCCTGCATCTAGCCTGTCCAACCCCTTAAGAATTTTGTAAGTTTCTATAAGATCCCCCCTCAATCTTCTAAATTCTAGCGAGTACAAACCGAGTCTATCCAGTCTTTCTTCATATGAAAGTCCTGACATCCCAGGAATCAGTCTGGTGAACCTTCTCTGTACTCCCTCTATGGCAAGAATGTCCTTCCTCAGATTAGGAGACCAAAACTGTACGCAATACTCCAGGTGTGGTCTCACCAAGACCCTGTACAACTGCAGTAGAACCTCCCTGCTCCTATACTCAAATCCTTTTGCTAAGGTGGTAAGCTGTAGGAGCATAATTACATTAGTAGACGGAAATTGGCTGATTCTGCGGCCGAGGAAGAAACGGAGGGTTTTGAGACCTTCCTCGTGGGGGATGGAGGTGTAGAGTGACTGGACATCCATCCATAGTAAAAATGAGGGAGTGGGTGCCTGGAAAACGGAAGTCATTGAAGAGGCGAAGAGTGTGTGAGGTGTCTTGGACATAGGTAGGGAGGTATTAGACCAGGGGTGGATAGGCTGGAGTCGAGGTATGTGGAAATTAATTAAGTGGGACATGAACAAGCGGAAACAATGGGTCTGCCAGGATAGTTCTGTTTGTGGATTTGAGGGCGAAGATAAAATTGGACCGTGCGAGGCTGGGGAACGATAAGGTTGGAGGCTTTAGAGGGCAGAGAGCCGGAAGTAACGAAATCAGAAATGGTGTGTGATATTAAGGTCTGGTGCTCGTCTGTGGGATCATGGTCCAAGGATAGGTAGAAGGAGGTATCTGAGAGTTGTCGCCTGGCCTCAGCCCGGTAGCAAACTACCACAACATCTCCCTTGTCGGCGGGTTTGATTATCAAGTCGGGGTTTCTGCAGAGTCTGCGGAGAGCTGTACGTTCAGGGGGGAGCGTTTCGAGTAAGTAAGTGGAGTGGAAAAGTTGAGGCGGTTGACGTCCCGCCAGCAGTTGGAAATTAAAAGGTCTAAATAATGGGCCTGTCCCACTTGGGTGACTCTTTACGCGACTGCCAGGGACTAGTTTTAATGGAATTCACCTACGACACCTGGCGACAACCTACGACCCCCCTATGACAACCTATGACAACAACTACATCAACCTACGACAGTAAAAATTGTTGCCACTGTTGCCGAAAATCTAGAGCCTGATGCTTGCTCAGAAGAAGCTATACTTGAACCTGGTGGTCGTGGTTTTCAGGCTCCTGTATCTTCTTGGGTGTGGGTCTTTGAAGATGTTGGCTGCGTTTTTGAGGCAGCACTTTCAGTAGGTACCTTTGATGGTGGAGAGGTCATTACCTATGATGGACAGGCAATCTCTGCTCCCTTTTGTAGTTGTCTTTATTCCTGTGTGTTGGAGTTGCTGAACCAAGCTTCAAATTTAATTGGTTAGTTATTATTGCCTTGTGAATCTGCGAAGACAAAGAAAAAAGGTTGAAGTTTGCTTTGCTGAATCTGTCACTCACAAGTGCACCCTTGCCTGAAGCTAGAAGCTAGAAAAAGGCGCTGTTCAATTGGATTCTCCCAGTGGTAAAGGAAATATAATGTGCTGAGTTATTGAAGTACTTTTTTTTAATAGTCCATTGTTGCTTCAGTGTAGTTTTACATTTGTTAGTCTGGTCTAATCGAAAATAATCCTTATGTTCCTATTTTAACTATCAGGTAGCTTTAAGCTACCCAACAAATTTGATCATAGTTCTGCAAATTATGATCTAACCAAAGGGTTCAGATAATGATTTAAAACCATAAAATGATGCTTGTGATTTTTTTATTTTAACCTGCACATCAACCTCAAACCCAAATGATATGTTAACTCTTGACATTTTATTAAATAGCCTTTGAATAAGACTCAATGAAATATTTTTGTACATCGCCCACACCTGAGAGCCACTTTTACAGATGTTGCTTCAAAATCCACCTCAGGTTTTTATTTCCCTTAGTCCCTTAGTAAATCTAAACTGGCAAATCAATTGAAGTGAGCAAGGTAAAAATAAGTTAAAAAAATCTTTCCTGCTACAGATTCAAAACATTTGACAGATCATTGAAGCAAATAAAATGCTTTCCAGAGCTGTGATTGTTTTGTGTGCCCATCTATGATTATGAGCTGGCGTTACTGATGCAAGTATAAAAACAGAGAGGTCACTCTGCATTGACCTAGGCATTACATTTGGATGTAGCACGATCACTGTTAGCTCATTTGACTTTGCTTAAATTCTCTCTGAACATCTGGGGATTTGTTTTAGAGATACAGCCTGGAAACGGGCCCACCTAGTCCACGCTGACCAATGGGCACCTGTTCACTAGCTCTATCCTACACATTAGGGACAATGTGCAGAAGCCAATTAACCTACAAACTTGCACGTCTTTGGAATGGAGAGGAAACTGGAGAACCCAGAGAAAACCCACACAGTCACAGAAAAAAAAACTCCATATAGTCATCATCGTAGTCAAGATCGATGTAACACCTGTCCCTTTTACCTTCTCCCTTATATTCATTAAAGGACTGCAGCAGCCCTTCGAGGTGCGGCAGAGGTTCACATGCTCCTTATCTAACCCCATCTGCTGCATTCTGTGCTCCCAATATGGTTTCCTTTATATTGATGAGACCAAGCTTAGACTAGGCGACTGTTTCACAGAACATGTACGCTCAGAACACCAAGGCCTGTTGGATCTCCTAGTTGCTAAGCATCTTATTCTCCTTTCCCATTCCCACATTGACCTTTCTGTCCTGGGCCACCTCCATTGCCAGTGTGAGGCCACCACTACCTGGAAGAGCAGTAACTTGTATTCTGCTTGGGTAGCTTACAACCTAATGGTAAGAACATTAAATTCTCCAATTTTAACCGTCAACCAACCCCTTCGCCCCTCGCCCCTCACCCCCATTTTCTGCCTCACTTCCCTGTGTCCCTCCTGGATGTGCACCCATTTCTCCCAAAATCCTGCCCCCAATCCCTTCCTCTGGCTTCACATTCCAAGCCTCTTCTCTCCTTATCTTCTTATCCCATTATTCCACTACATTTTGTCTTTTCATGTTGGGCCTTTATCCAACCATAATCAAACCAAACCCCTCCTTCACATTTATCCACCTATCACTTGCCCCCTCTTCTCTTCCAACTTTATCCCTCCTCTATACAATCCTATAGAAATCTGAAAAAGGATCTTGGCCCGAAATGTGGCCTATCCATATTCTCCAGAGATGCTACCTGATAAATAACTCCTTACTCCAGCACTTTGTCTTTATTTTTTTGTAAACCAGCAACTGCAGTTCTTTACGTAAGAAAGAACTGCAGATGCTGGTAAAATCAAAGGTAGACACAAAATGCTGGAGTAACTCAGCGGGTGGGGCAGCAACTATGGAGAGAAGGAATGGGCAACGTTTCGGGTCTGCAGTTCCTTATTGCCTACGTTACCATTGTTGTTTTCTTCACCATCAATATCCTGGGGTTATCATTGAACATATTCTTTCATCATGGTGTTTAAATTCTGGAGCTCTTGACGTAACAACATTGTGGGAGTATCTTTGTGAGAAGGAACAAAACCTCTTGAAGTGGATCACTGCAATCTTTTCAAGGGGTGTGAAATGTCATACTTGACAGCGAAGCCAGTATCTCAAGAAATGAATTTTAGAGAAACATTTTCTGTAAAGCACTATTAAGATCCATACTTCCAGATCTGTTATTAGTAGCAATGTTACAAAATTTTGAGATTTTAAAAATCAAGTCTGCAATTTATCCCATCAGATAAAGCATAAAAATAAGTTTAATTTGACACCTAATTCACTTTCATATCTCAAGTATTTAAAAAGTTATGGCCATTTTCATACTCGGTAATTAGCATCTTGTTCCCTATTGATTTTCTATGGACATAACAAAAAAGCTGTGATCGTGGACAGTCAAAAGCCCATAACTTTCTTAAAAATTAAGAGAACTGAATGAAATTTTCAGTTATCATAGATTGAAGCATTCTGAAACAAATATAAAATAATCGTACTTGGATGACCTGAAATTAAAGCATATAATTAGTTAGTTACCCAATTGTAGCTAATTTCAGACTTCAATTACTAGATCTAAACATCTATCCATTTCTTAATAAATGATTAACATTTTTAAATAGCCTAAGTGTCCAAATAATATTCACAAATAATTCACAATAAAACATGATTTTTAAGTCTCATTTACATTAATTTATAGGCCAAATGGTAGGAATTTAGTGTTCAATTGCTGTAAATTAAAGTCCATTTAAATCAGCTTTCTAGTGGGATCCTGTGAACGCGCTGGTTTAGAACGTTCACATTGCGCTAGATTTGTGCCCTCAAATGCCCAGAAAAATAATGCGGGATATAATGGGCCCAAAATTAGCTACTCGCAACTTTAACCTTTGTATAAAGGGATCTTAAGAAGCCCTTTTTAACGTAAAAATAAACAGCCTACCTTCCGTTTTCCCCTGTATGAGATCCGGCCGGTTGCCGGCGGTCGGGGGTTTAGAGGTTAATTTTTAACCTACTATAATAAGTATAGAAAGCCCTTAAAACTGAAAATAGCTCCAGCTACGGAATCTTCCAGCGATTTTTCGTTAATAATTAACTAGGCTGAAAAACCACGATTTGAACAGCCTAGTGAAAAATCGCGTTTTAAACCCGCCCCCCTCTAAACGGCTCCAAAATCGCGTACACGGGCTGGGACAGATTTTCAGCGATGCTTCAGGTAGGCTTTGCAACATACCTATTATTAGAGTTATACAGCATAGAAAATTATATCATCTTTGGTCCCCAATGTCTGTGCCGAACATGATGTCAAGATAAACTAATCTCATCTGCCTGCATATGATACTTCCATTCCCTGCATATCCATATGCCTATCGAAATGTCTCTTAAACGCCACTATCGCATCTGCCTCCCATCATGGTCCTAGAGCTATGCAGCAAGGAACCAGGCTCTCCGGCCAATCTTGTCCATGCCGACTAAATTGCTTAACCGAGGGAGACCCACTTGCTTGTGCCTGGCCCATATCAGTCCACACCTTTTCTCTCCGCGTATTTGTCTGGGTGTAAGTGTATAATTCTCCACCACTTTCTCTGGCAAGTTGTTCCGTATTCAGATAACAGTAAGAAAAGTTGCCCCTTTTAATCTTTCCCCTCTCACTTTAAACTTGTGCCTCTAGTTTAGGACTCTCCTACTCTTGAGGAAATAACTGTGGTGTTCACATTATCTATGCCCTTCATGACTCATAACTCTTCCCTCAGAATTCACACGCCAGAGAATAAAGACTGTGCCTATCCAGCTTCTCTCTATGACTCAAACTTGTATTTACAATTTCAGCTTAATACAATAATTTTATTTTTTGCTTTTAGACTGTCGGTATCTTTTTAACCATTGATGTATAGTTCAGCTTTCAACAGGTGTCATCTCTTTTAAGCTGTAGTGACATTCACAAAAGAACCTAATCATTATACTATAATTACTAAACCAATTAATAATGATCCTGTGAGAAATTAAAATCTTTACATCTAATCTTTTGCCATTTTTCTAGATTAACAGGCTACGATAAACAACTGGCCAAAAAAAAAGCAAAGGAAAGTGTGTGGGCATGTAAGAGAAAATAAATTGTGAGGTTATAGGGAAATAAAAGTGGGATTTAGGACTTATGTAACTACTCCACTGGGAAGCAGCATTGACCTGAACACCAAAAGACCTCCTTATGTGTTATGGTAAGCAAATTGAGTAATTTATATAGTGGTCAAAATGACCAATTTTGGTAGAATATGTAGTAAGCTGTAAAATAATATGCAAGTGGTACGCGGTGAGTCACAGACATAGAAAGGTACAGCACAGGAACTGGCCCTTCGGCCCACAATGAGCCGAACATGATGGCTATGATCGGCCCGATTGTCCTCCACTTAACTTGGTTTAAATAATTATGTGAATGTGATACATAATATGCATTACTTCTAGTTCTAGAAAAGGTGAATGCATTAAAACCACTCAAGGATGAATGAATCCAAACAAAACCAAAGTAAATAATCTTATGTTTCTGTTATGTTTTTTTTAATCCATTACTTACTATGACAACATTTAAAAGACATTTGTATAGTTATGTGGATAGGAAAGATTTAGAGGGATACGGGCAAAGCACGGGTGGATGGGACTAGTGTTGATGCAGCTTCTTTTTCGGCATGGGTAAGTTGGGCCAAAGGACCTGTTTCCATGCTGTATGAGTCTATGACACTAATGGAATTACTAAATCAATGGCTGCATGGCTTTCAAAGTCTTGGCTAACATAACAAAGGGTAATGCAAGGTTCATAATTCATTTCCAAAAAAGTTTTAAGCATTTTTTTTTCAGTTTGCTCACTCATTTTTCCAAGTACGGACCTGTTTAAAACCTTATTTAGAAGCGCAATAATAAGAAGACATATAATTTGTCTTGTGTTGGCTTATGCATCTGACTTCACTAGAGTTCCTAGTGTCAAGCTACAAATGTCACAAGGAAGAAATACTTAGCTATTTTGCCTGAGCAGAGAATAATGCATCTAAAAGTAGTGTCCTCCTTTCATCAGTTTTCAACAGTTGATTAATATGACCAGCTGCTGAAAGGAATTGGTCTTTCCCATGTGGAACCTTGTTTCTTTCAGCCATTTACCTGTTTTACACATTCATAGGAACTCATAGGCATTCTGCTGGTTTGCATCACTCCATCAGCAAAGGCAAAACTGGAAAAGTGCACACGCACACGCACCCCCGCCTCCGGAAACATACGCCCACCAAAATAAGATCGTGGACACACCTGGTGTGAACCGATGTCTCCCCAGATAATACCCGGAGTGGTGCATAAAACTAAGGAAATTGCTTTCAAAAGCAGTGACACAGTATTTTTAATTTATATGTTTCATTTTATGAATCACTAATGAGACACTGTTATAATCCTGCTCCTGTTGTGCGTTTTGATGTGGCACTGTAAATTATCATTGTGCACTTTAGAACTCTGCAGCGAAGGAGCAATGAGGCAAGGAAAGAGGAAAGGAAATTAGATTGATTAGTTTCATGAATTTTATTTTATTTTAGATGTATGTTTAATGTATCAGTTTTGTATAGTGTGGTTTCTTTAGTGCGACGGAGAGAGTAATATTCCAGTGATTTAAGTTTAAAAGACCTTATTTGCTGTTGTGTTTATGCAGAATCATAACAGGTCTATAGGAATTTTGCCAATGTTTCATGTCCTTTATGTCAATAAAGGCAGCTTGTGATATATTTGAAATTGAGCAACTGTAACTACATTTATTAAAACACCAAACCAGCAGTGATTTTGTGGAACGTGTTCCTTTCTTGATAAAATTCTCTGGGGTCTTCAGGTAACGATTCTTTTTAATTATGTGAATCTCTGCCATAGTGTCAATCTCCATGAGGACTCCCCCTTCAAAAGAGTGAAGAGTTTATACAAAAGGACCTTCCTATTCAGTAACTCTTGGGGTTTTTTTTGGCTGGAGTGGAGGACACGTTTTCCTTGCATAAATTTATGATTTCATCTTATGAAGACTTTATGAACATAGGATGGTGTAGCTACCATGCATTGACTCAATATCACCCTTGGCTTACTCGATGGTCTCTAATTTCTAAGAAAATCACAGGCTGCCTCCATACAAATGCCCTGGAGTCTTGTAATAGCATGCCAGATGAAGGTGGCATCTTTAAGATGAAGAAATTGAACGCTGGTCTAATTGCTCTCGTCAACCATTCTGAGTGAATATTGGTTCCTGTGCCTCTGTACTCCGACTGTATTTTATCAACTGTTTGGTTCTCAAATATATCCTGAGGTCATGATAGGCACTTCATAATTGAAAGCTCGCTTCATTCCTGGATTCATTGAGCCAATAATCATCAGGTGTAGTGCTGGCAGGGAAGATTTAAGCAGCTGTAAGTTCCAAGAGAATGATTTAATTCATTTAAGATTTGATAGCAATCTGGCACAGCAGATTGTCCTATCTGGGACACATGACAATAAACTCTCTTGACTTGACTTGAGATATTGCTGGTATCTCACAGCTAGGTTTTGCTCACTTTTTAGTGACAAACTTTAGTTTTGAATTTGATTTACTTATTGTTGCTCCATATCCCATATGTTTTAATCTGATATGTTGCCTATTACCAAAATTACTCTTAATGGAACTACACATTTGATGTTAGCAGATGGCATTGGCATCTGAGTATGAAGATGCAGTAGGACTTGGTTGTCAGGTATTAAAGTCCCTTTGCATTCTGCCAATTGATCTTCAAAACAGGATATTTTGTTGTGGAATTTTCTCTCAGTTGGGTTGATCCTTTTTGGCATTATTCTCATAAAATTCACAAAACCAGTGATTTTGAGAATAACTTAATTACCATTGTATTTTCCAGTAAATTGTCAATCAGTCGGTCCTACAATCCAAGCAATGCATATTGGAAGGATTGGAAAATTCCAAAGCATTAACTTGCCTTCTATTGTTTAGCCCTTCCTAAGAAATACTTGCAATGTTGTTCATAATATTGTTGGCTGTAATTTGTGGACATTTACTTAATTCAAGATCTTTCTAAGTTAGGAGGTTTAGAGATACAGGATGGAAACAGACCCTTCGCCCCACCGAGTCCATCCGTTTTGCTGGACCAACAGACCTCAGGGCCTTGAAAGGCCGAGGAAGCGGTCGGCAAAGTCGGCTGTGGAATACAGCTATGGGAATGAATCTGCTGTCTCCGCTGGGCTGGAGTTCCAGAGGCCTGGACGCAGATGGCAAGTTCGACCTGCTGGTTGGCCGCAGTAGTCAGCTGTGAGAACCTACTTGCCAGCTCCGGCTGGGCTACAGCACCAGAGTCCCGGCCGTAGGGGGAAAATTCAACCTGCTGATCAGCACGGAAGTCCCGATGAGGTCGAGATACCCGGGGGACATTTTTGGGATCATCCTGTGGGGATTTCTAGTGCACTCATAATTTTGGCTGGATTAAAGGAGGAGTCATACTACCAGTTACCAGAAAATTGGTGGTGGACCTGTGTTACTGCATCAGGAAAGAGTGAGGACATGGGATTTGACTTGCTGCCCATGTGATTCATAAACATCAAGACAGACTGGTTAGTCTGAGTGGCTTATTTTGGTATTGTAAAGTCTATAATTCTCTAGGTGACATTTATAAACCACTCGTGGCTTGACATTAATTGCTCAATTACATTAAAGTCATATTACAGCATAATTTTGTATGCTTGAACAGGATAACTACCTGCAGTACAATTATAAATGATGGTCATTCAGAATTCAGCTTTGTCTTCTGCAATTATCTGGAGCTGTCTAACATGGGGGTAAAATACAAGTGAGTCATTGATGGCAGTAGAAGTGGGAGCAATTTGAGTAGATGAATTTGGACTATCATACCATTTTGGTGGCAAAAACAGGAAAGCAGACTATTATCTAAATGGTGGCCGACTAGGAAAAGGGGAGATGCAGCGAGACCTGGGTGTCATGGTACACCAGTCATTGAAAGTAGGCATGCAGGTGCAGCAGGCAGTGAAGAAAGCGAATGGTATGTTAGCTTTCATAGCAAAAGGATTTGAGTATAGGAGCAGGGAGGTTCTACTGCAGTTGTACAGGGTCTTGGTGAGACCACACCTGGAGTATTGCGTACAGTTTTGGTCTCCAAATCTGAGGAAGGACATTATTGCCATAGAGGGAGTGCAGAGAAGGTTCACCAGACTGATTCCTGGGATGTCAGGACTGTCTTATGAAGAAAGACTGGATAGACTTGGTTTATACTCTCTAGAATTTAGGAGATTGAGAGGGGATCTTATAGAAACTTATACAATTCTTAAGGGGTTGGACAGGCTAGATGCAGGAAGATTGGGGAAGTCCAGGACAAGGGGTCACAGCTTAAGGATAAGGGGGAAATCCTTTAAAACCGAGATGAGAAGAACTTTTTTTCACACAGAGAGTGGTGAATCTCTGGAACTCTCTGCCACAGAGGGTAGTCGAGGCCAGTTCATTGGCTATATTTAAGAGGGAGTTAGATGTGGCCCTTGTGGCTAAGGGGATCAGAGGGTATGGAGAGAAGGCAGGTACGGGATACTCTTGGATGATCAGCCATGATCATATTGAATGGCGGTGCAAGCTCGAAGGGCCGAATGGCCTACTCCTGCACCTAATTTCTATGTTTCTATACAAGTATGTTGCATAACATTTGAAGCACATCTGCTTAAGAGTGATGTATTTTCATTCACTCAAGCAAAAACAATAACTATATTACACGCATAGTTGAGAAACAGGAGATACATTTTGCACCTTCAAATTTATGCTATATTAAGTTAGACATAATTTCTACAGTAATAATGCAGTACTTTTGATTTTTTACTTACAATAATGACTCAAGTTTAGATATGTTTTTCTAGTCTTCAATTCCAGGAATATTTATAACTGTTAAATTGGGCAAATTGGAAAAACAGCACCTCATATTTCGCTTGGGCAGCTTACACCCAGCGGTATGAACATTCACTTCTCTAACTTCAAGTAACCCTTGCTTTCCTTCCCGCTCCATCCCTCCCCCTTCCCAGTTCTCAGACCAGTCTTACTGTCTCCGACTACATTTTATCCCTGTTTGCTTTGTTGTTACCTTTTCCCAGCTAACAATGATCTATTCTACATTTTCCTTGATATCCATTCCAGTTTGTACCCCAGCAGTATGAACATTGACTTCTCTAATTTCAGGTAGTCCTTACTGTCTCCTCCCTTTCTCAGCTCTCCCTCTAGCCCTCTGGCTCCTCCTCTTCCTTTCTTCTTCCCGACCCCCACCCTCATATCAGTCTGAAGAAGGGTTTTGGCCCGAAACGTTGCCAATGTCCTTCACTCCATAGATGCTGCCTCACCCGCTGAGTTTCTCCAGCATTTTTGTCTACCTTCCATTCCCTTTGCCCAGTTTTCACACCTTCACACTTCCTTATCTATGCATCTCTCTCTCCCCTGACGTCAGTCTGAAGAAGGGTCTTGACACGAAAAACGTCACCCAATCCTTCTCACCAGAGATACTGCCTGTCCGGCTGAGTTACTCCAGCTTTTTGTGTCTATAACTGGTAAAGATACAAGATACAGTTATTTGTCACATGTACCAATTGGTACAGTGAAATGTGTGGTCTCCAATGGGTCCTAAGGTAAAGAAAAACTGCTTAAAAAGGAACTGCAGATGCTGGAAAATCGAAGGTAGACGAAAGTGCTGGAGAAACTCAGCGGGTGCAGCCTGCGAAGGCTCCATACATACTGCTGCACCAGCTGATTTTCTCCAGCACTTTTGTCTACCTAAAGAAAAACTGCCGCAGGAACTATTTAGACCTAAGTGACGAAGGTGCCATTGTTTTAAATGAGAAGTGGAGAGGAGAAAGGATTGAGTATAATTTTTCTAAGATAACTAATTTGATATGTGATATTGGAAAAAGCTTTCAGGCTTGTTGAATTTTCTGTTTCGTATTCTCGTGGAAACAAGAGGTCATTCTGCCCCTCGTGCCTTTTATGCTATTTTGTTTGATTTTTATTGATCTTTCAACTCTCTTCACTTATCTTAGTTCCATATCCTCTTATAAATTTTATACCGAAAAAGTGTTGATCTTAACTCTAAGGGTGTCATTTGACCGAATGTTTACATTGTTTCTGAGAAACAAGTTTCAGATTTTGCCATTATTTGTATAGTCCACAATTGCTTCTGTACTTTTTTTAAAGGTTGTTACTTTTTCTGCAGAGTCCCGCTAGAATAAATAATTTCTCTTTATCCACTATTGAATTCTTTAAAGACTAATTAAAAGAGTCTGATTAGGCCCCTGCATGGCTTTCTATTTTCAAAAGTGTTTTTGTCAAGTTAGTTACTTGTCTTCATTATTAGACCCTTAATATGTCTTGATATTATTGTGCATGTGGACTGTTTCCCACCAAGGCCAATCTATATTTCTTGCAATTTGGTGACCAAACATGATGCCCTTTAGGTGAGCACTGATTGTAGTATAGTATTATTATTTAATTGCATGACAAAGCAATATAGGCAATAAATACATATGTTATGTCGCAACTTGCACCAGGGCCAAGTAATACAGTACATCTTATTTTTAAAGGAGCTTGTTGTACAGAGCCACAATGGCAAAATTCTGTTATATATACCAAATAAAATAATCTGCCATAGTGTCATAATTCTGTTATATCTAATAAAAGAAACTGCCTATGCAATTATATATCTTGTATCACAGAACTGCAGATGCTGATTTAAGCCAAAGATAGATGCAAAATGCTGGAGTAACTCATCAGGACAGGCAGCATCTCTGGAGAGAAGGAATGGGTGACGTTTCAGGTCAAGACCCTTCTTCTGACTGAAGAAGGGTCTTGACCTGAAACGTCAACCATTCCTTCTTTCCAGAGATACTGCCTGTCCCACTGAGTTACTCCAGCATTTTGTGTCTATCTTCAATATTATAACTTGTTCTTCAATTACATCATGAATAGGAATAGCTATGGATTATTCTTAATTCACAACTTCAGTTGAAGGCAGCTTCATAGTCTCACTGAAGAGTGGATCCTACACACCGTGCATCTACTTGAGCGAAAATTTCAGAATGTAGGTGGAGCTGCTGCCTCACAGTGCCGGAGTCCGGTGTTCGATCCCGACATTGGGAGCTGTCTGTGCGGAGTTTGCACGCACTCCCTGTGACTGTGTGGGTATCTTCTGGGTGCTCTGGTTTCCTCCCACATCTCAAGCACATGCCGGTTTGTAGGATCATTTTTTTTTGTAAATTGCCCCTAATGTTATAGGGATTGGTTGCGAGGTTGGGTTAACATTGAACTAGTGTGAACATTGATCGATGATCGGCATGTACTCGGTGGGCAAAAGGGCCTGTTTCCATGCTGTATTTCAAAAACTAAAACTTGATGTAAAAGAAGACAAGCACATTAGTGAGTCCTGAATCATGAGTATTTTCTGCAAGCAGAATTGTATCAAGCCAGATTTCTCCAAACTAAATAATTAAACTGTCAGCATCCTTCAGTTTTATTTAGTGAATATAGTTGTATTTAATAGCTTGAACAAATGCAGCTTCTCTTCAGTTGCAATATAATTCAATATCCATCGTAAGATGTTGCTACATAAAATAATATAACCTGACGTATAAAGCCATTGACATTGCACATTCTTTTGTACGACGACTCCACCTCCTACCTTTACTTCTTTTAGACTGTAGCAAATCAAGTTGCAATGAACAAAATATATTTAATATTGGATATATATTTAACTTTATTTGTCTGAATAAAGTTCTGAAGAAGCGTCAGTCTGAAGAGTCTTGACCCGACCCATTCCTTCTCCAGAGATGCTGCCTGTCCCACTGAGTTACTCCAGCATTATTTGTCTATCTTCGATTTAAACCAGCATCTGCAGTTCTTTCCTACAAACTTTATTCATGCTGGGATGTCTTACAAATATCTATACTTTCAAATGATTAGATTCAGATTCAGATTCAATCTTTATTGTCATTGTGCAGTGTACAGTACAGAGACAACGAAATGCAGTTAGCATCTCACCCAGAAGAGCGAACATAGAATAATGAGCAGTAATATATATATATATATATATCTTTTGATATATATATATATATATATCTATATATATATGTACAACATTAGTAGTAGTGCAATTTTTCTGGGGGAAGGAGCGTCCGGGGGGGGGGGGGGTGACTGGCAATCACCAAGGTGCAGAGTTAAGTAGTGAAACAGCCGCAGGGAAGAAGCTGTTCCTGAACCTGCTGGTCCGGATGGGAGGAGGGTAAACAGTCTGTGGCTGGGGTGAGAGCAGTCCTTGACGATGCTGCGTGCCCTTCGCAGACATCGCTTGCTTTGGAAAGACTCAATGGAGGGGAGTGAGGAACCGGTGATGCGTTGGGCAGTTTTCAAATTTCAAATTCAAATTCAAATTTCAAATTTTATTTGGTCACATACACCTTTAGGTGTAGTGAAATTCTTTTTGCCATTCAGCACATAAAAAAAGAATACAACATGACAGTAATAGATAGTTTCAACATCAAAACATCCCCCCACAATGGTTCCCATTGTGGGGAAAGGCACAAAGTCCAGTCCCATCCCCATGTCCACCCATAGTCGGGCCTCCTTACTCGAGACCGTGGCTTCCGGAGCCGACAGCCGCGCCGAATGGAGCTCAACTGGCGATCTCATCAGGAGATCCCAGGCTCCCGATGGAAAGTTCAGCGCCGCCGCCCGCAGCCGCTCCACAGACCCGCAGCTCCGCAACGGACCCAGCTCCAGTTACCGGAGTTTCAGCGAAGTCACCGCCAGCCCCGCAATGGCGCTCCAGCGCTGCACCGCCGTCCTCCGACCCGCAGCTCTGCCGCCGCCGATGCCGAGCCGGTACCGCTGCCGCCGCTGCTAAGCCGGTGCCGCCGCCGCTGAGCCGGTGTCGTCACTGCCGAGCCGGTGCCGCCTCTGAGCCGGTGCCGCCGCCGCCGCCGCTGAGACAGTGCCGCCGCCACTGCTGAGCCGGTGCTGCCGCCGATGCCGAAGCTCCAGGCGGTCCCCTCAGGAGACGCCGCTCCAGGCCCGCTGGTAGCGCTGCACCGCCGTCCTCCAGCGCTGCACCGCCGTCTTCCGACCCGCAGCTCTGCCGCCGCCGATGCCGAGCCGGTACCGCTGCCGCCGCTGCTAAGCCGGTGCCGCCGCCGCTGCTGAGCCGGTGCCGCCGCCGCTGAGCCGGTGCTGTCGCCACCGCCGCCGAGCCGGTGCCGCCTCTGAGCCGGTGCCGCCGCTGCCGCTGCTGAGTCAGTGCCGCCGCCGCTGAAACAGTGCCGCCGCCGCTGCTGAGCCGGTGCTGCCGCCGCCGCCGATGCCGAAGCTCCAGGCGGTCCCCTCAGGAGACGCCGCTCCAGGCCCGCTGGTAGGCCGCGGGGACGGGTCGAAGCTGCAGCCCGGAGAAAAGTTGCATCTCCGACCAGGTAGGGACCCTGAAAATTAGTTCCTCAAAACAAAACACTAAACTAACTAAAAATAAGAAAAAGAGATGAAAAAACAGACAGCTGCAGGCTAGGCAGCCATACCCCCTACAGGACGGTGCCAACTCTGCAGTGCTTTCCGGTCAGAGACAGAACAGTTGACATACCATACTGTGATACAGTTTGTAAGGATGCTCTCGATGGTGCAGCGGTAGAAGTTCACCAGAATCTGAGGAGACAGATGGACCTTCTTTAGTCTCCTCAGGAAGAAGAGACGCTGGTGAGCCTTCTTGACCAGAGTTGAAGTATTGTGGGTCCAAGACAGGTCATCAGAGATGTTGACCCCCAGAAACCTGAAGCTGAAAACACTTTCCACCTCCGTCCCGTTAATATGGATGGGGGTGTGCGTGCCACCCCTAGACCTTCTGAAGTCCACAATGAGTTCCTTGGTCTTCTTGGAGTTAAGGGCCAGGTTGTTGTCAGCGCACCATGCTGCTAGGAGCTGGACCTCCTCCCTATAGGCCCACTCATCGTTGTCGCTGATGAGACCAATCACCGTTGTATCATCTGCATACTTGATGGTGTTAGTACCATATACAGGTGTGCAGTCGTAGGTGAAGAGGGAGTAGAGGAGGGGGCTCAGCACACAGCCCTGTGGTACGCCGGTGTTCAGGGTGAGGGTTGAAGAGGTGTGGTTGGTTGACCTAACAGACTGGGGTCTTAGTTAGAAAGTCCAGTATCCAATTGCAGAGGGAGGGATCGATGCCCAGGTCGCTGAGTTTGGTGATCAGTTTTGAGGGGATAATGGTGTTAAATGCTGAGCTATAATCGATGAACAGCATTCTCACATAGGTGTCTTTGTTGTCGAGGTGGGAGAGGGCGGAGTGGAGTGCCGTTGAGATGGCATCCTCCGTACTCCTGTTCTTGCGGTAGACAAACTGATAGGGGTCCAGTGTGGGAGGTAGGCAGCCTTTGGGGTGTGCCAGGACCAGCCTCTCGAAGCACTTGGTGATGAAGGGAGTAAGTGCAACTTACTCCCATCATTTAAAAGATTAAAAAGTCATAAAATGTTTTACACCCTTTAGTTTAGTTTATTGTCACGTGTGCTGAGGTACAGTGAAAAGTTTTTTTGTTGTGTGCTACACAGTCAGCATACAGACTACATGATTATTACAGATACAGGATAAAAGGTATAGCGCATAATGCAAAATAAAGTCCAATTAAAGATAGTTCGAAGGTCTCCAATAAGGTAGATTAGAGGTCAGGACCACTTTCTTGCTGGTGAGTGAGGATGGTTCTGTTGCCCGATACCTACAAGTTGCCAGTTACCTATAAGAATATCTTAAAATGCTTAATCTTTAATAGATATCAATCTTATGCAAAAAAAGACACGAAGTGCAGAAGTAACTCTGGAGAATACGGATAAGTGATATTTCAGGCCGTGACTCTTCTTTAAGCAAATTATGTTCTTTTAACTTCTGAATGTTATTGTTAATTTGGCCCAAAATTTGTAATTGCATTCCAAACTGAATTCTCCAAATGAAATAATGAAGCCAGTGACCTTTGCCTTCATTTACTGTTGTACTTTATTAGCTCGAAGCAGAATAACAAGGTATAGCCACATAAAATAAACATCATATCAGCTGGCTTGTAATGCCATTGGCACTTGCTAGCACAATATAAAAATGTTGTTCCAATCTGTATTCAAGACACTCAGGAGGTTACAGGTCAAAAAATCCCAGAAAGTAAACAACAACTTAATGAATGAGTTATCCAATTCCTGAAGTTTAACAAATATAATGAAAAACGCTAAGTTTCTTTGCCAAAGATTAAACTCCAATTGATAGAAGATAATGATTATAACTAATAACAGTTTAAAATGTATGGTCTTTGATGAACACAGCTTCTTTTGAATGGAGGAGCAAAGACATTGTGCATTACATGGAGCCAGGTTATCCCACAATTGACTTAATGCTTGAACTGGCCACTTGCAGTTCCCACCTTCCTGTGATTTTGTTCCAAATTTGGAACAAGCTGAGCAAGCCGGCGCTCTGCAACCTGACAACCTGACAGGATCTGAGGAGAGAGTGAGCTTTGGATGTTGTGCCCAGAATACCCTGGCAGCTTTTAACATCTGTCCTCCAAGGCTTTTTAACACTTTTTTAAATACTTATTTTTATAATTAAGGCTATTTTAGTCAAATACTTTTTAAATGATTAAAACGATTACTACAATATACATTTTGTGGCAACTTTAAAATACTGGCATATAATTAAAACATTAAAATCAGGCTAAATTGTATCTTCATGTGCAGGATTTTGCATCTCCTTTCAAACGATATGTGTGGCTGTCCAAATGCCAGCCTTTCCTGGCATGGAGCTGAAAGCTCGATGGATAGTGTATCCAGGCACTTTTCAGCAAGTTACTGCACTACCACCAGACTCTGTTGAGTCCAACTGCAGAACAGACAGACTGATGCCCACGTTCTGAACTTAATCTTGCTTCTCTTTAGGTCAATAAATAACTCTATATGAAACTGAACCTTATTTGTTGGCATGGAGTCACATTCAGCCCAAATTAATGAATGTTGTAGATGTAGATGGAGGCACCGCCTTCCAAATTGCATCTTTGTAATGGGCCAAGGACAGGTAAAGATGTTTACGTACAGGAACCTCTGAATCTAGGGGGCGCTGTCCTGTGCACGGCTGCCCTGCCAGCAGTTGTCTGTCTTTTCACCGTTTTATTTTTATTTTTAGTTAGTTAAAGTGTTTTGTTTGGAGGTCTAGACTTTTTTGTGTGTGGGGGGAGGGGGAAACTGCCTTTCAGGGTCCCTACCTCGTCGGAGCGGCAGCTTTTCTCCGGGCTGCAGTTTCGACCTGTCCTCGCGGCCTACCAGCGGGCCTGGAGCGGCATTTCCTGTCGCGGACCGCCCAGAACCTCGGCTTCGGCGGCGGCACAGCGCTGGAGCGCTATCGTGGAGCGGGCGATGCCTTGCCTGGGTCGCCGCGCTGGAGCTCCGGCGAGCTGAGATCGCCGGGTAAAATATCACGGAGCTGCGGGACTGTGGAGCGGCCAGCTGCGGGTGGCGGCGCTGAACTTTACACCGGGAGCCTGGGATCTTGCGACGAGATCGGCAGTTGTGGAGCTCCAACCGGCGCGGCCTTGTCGGCTTCGGAAGCCGCGGCCTCCAGAACGGAGGCGGCCATTCCAGGGTTCCCATGCCGCTGTGAGGACTCTCCTGACGCCGGAGCACCACCACCCGGCGAGAACGGCCAGGAACATCGGGCCTCCGTAGAGGCAACTGTGGAGGCCTCAATAGGCCCGACTATGGGTAAACTGGGGTTGGGGACTGGACTTTGTGCCTTCCCTCATGGTGGGAGCCATTGTGGGGGGATGTTCTTTGTGTTTAAGACTCTCATTGGTGTTATGTCTGTATTCGTTCTTTGTGTGCTGCAAAATGGCAAAAAGCATTTCACTTCATTACACCTCGGTGTATGTGAATGTGACCAATAAAATACCTTTGATACCTTTGATACCTTTGATACCTTTGATCCTCACTGAAGAAGGGTCCCGCCCCAAAACGAACGAGGTAATGATTGTGGATGATCAGCCATGATCACGTTGAATGGCTCGAATGGCCGATTGGCCTACTGCACCTATTGTTTATCAATTTTCTCCAGAGATGCTGCCTGACCCGCTGGGTTACTCAGCATTTTGTGTCTATCTTTGGTATAAATCAACATCTGCAGTTCCTTTTTATTACACTATTAATCTGAGGATCCTACCTAATTAGAACTACAGTGCTATTTTAACGCCATTCTGTTCTACTTTAAGGACTCTGACGTGGAATTATAAGTTATGGTGCAAAGTTGTACAGGGTGGCACTGTGGCGCAGCAGTAGAGTTGCTGCCTCACAGCGCCATAGACCCCGGCTCAATCCAGAATATGGGTGCTGCCTGTATGGAGTTTGTACATTCTCCTTGCGACTGTGTGGGTTTTCTCCGGTGCTCTAGTTTGTTCCCACACTCCAAAGACATGTAAGTTGTAGGTGTAGGAGTCTGAAGAAGGGTCTAGACCCGAAACATCACATATTCTTTCTCTCCAGAGATGCTGCCTAAGTTACTCCAGCATTTTATGCCTATTTTATGTTGTAAGTTAATTGGCTTCAGTAAATTGTCCCTTGTGTGTAGGGTAGAACTAGTGTATGGCTGACCACTAGTTGGCGTGGACTCCGTGGACCAAATGGCCTGTTTCCACACTGTATCTCAAAACTAAACTAAATGACATGCATTTTATTCTTCTCCAAACAATCTAATGGTGCAGGGCATGATTGATTGAAATAGATTAACAGCAGAAATGCACAGTGCCTGTTTAGTTGCAAGCAAAGGAAACATGAACATTGGATGTTCAGTATGATGGCTGTGTGATTTAATTGTGAATAATTTACAGGAATTAAATTGAGAAAATAAGATGACGTAATTTGTTGGTTGGAAATACCTTTGACATCTCTACATAACTAAAGCTCTTCTGGTTTGTGCGGTTTTTCTATTTATGCAAAAACGGTACGCGATAGCGCTACGATTTTCTGACAGCCTACTTGCTGTTCTCCTGTGCTGCGAATGCAACAAGTTTCATTCCGATCGGTGGTATATTGTAAAAGGTAGCAAAGTTTAGAAATCTTAAAAAACGCGCGGTGAGGGCAGATAGGGAGGGGGCATCTCCTCCACCCCTCTCCATCTTCCTCCTCTACATCCCCCTATCTACCTCTACCATCCCACTCCCCACCCCATCTCATTTCCCATTCCCTGCCCCAGGACCTTCCCAGGTCGTAAAGCAGCGCCAGGGCCTGGAACTCGGCCAGGTTCTCGAACTCGGCCCAGCCCTGGCTTTGGACTCCAGCCATCAGCTCGCCCGCCGCCTGGGCTGTAGTGCAGGCTACGACCTCATCACCGGGCTCATTCCTGACCACGGACCCAGGCTCGTCCTTGGTTCCAGCGGCAGCTTCTTTCTCTGCCCCGGTCACAGCCCTATCCCAAGTCCTGGGCTCGGCTCTCACTCCAGCTCGGGCACCATGCTAGGCTCCAGCCAGGGCCCACGGCACCATCATCGCCACCAGGTGTCTGGCGTCGACAGTCATGGCCCCATCCCAAACCCCAGGCCCGACTCTCACTCCAGCTCGAGTACCAGGCTCTGCTCCAGCCAGGGCCCGCGGCTCCACCCTCGCCATCAGGTGTCAGGCGCCGGCACACGAGCGCTGGAGTGCCCTTACCTCCCGGAGTGTCCCGACAGATGGTTTTACTTGAATGAAGTAAATGCTGGACCAAAACTGCCATCTGAAACAAGGAACTCTCTCAAGATCCCATAGCAAACGTTCTTCAGCATCAAGCAGCCTTATAGATGATGGGCAGTTCTAATAAGGTGCACAATATGGCCACTTAATGTAATTCAGACCTGTCTCTGGTTGTTATTGTGGTGACCCAGGTCAAATAGATGGACCATATCAAATCTTGCCTTCGGCACCAAAAGACACGTCTGATCAGACCACACTATAGCTTATGAATCTCAGATTTAATTTGGAAATTGCTCCAGCCTTACCCAAAAAGTGGTGTCCCTTAGATCTTGGGAGGCAGTCTTTCACCCAATCATTTTTTTTTTTGCTAGCTTCAGTAAAAATCTAAAATTCTAAGAAACCAACATTCGTATTTTATTTTCTAACCTTGACGGTTGGCTTATAGCCAACTGTTCCATCAGCTATTTTCTAACATTAAACATTTAACTAGTGTTTGAATAGTTGATTTGCTCCTAATTACATAGATATAGCTGCATATCTCTTGCTTGCTGGGTGACGAGCCAACAAATTAGTTTTATAATGTTAAAACGTTTTTAGGATTAGATAAAAATGCTATATAAAATGCAATCAATTTTATGTAGTCTACTTAAACTGAATATTGTTTATGATTAGTAATTTTGATTCCATCTATCTTTCCAGCTGTGATTAAAAACTTAATGTTGAATAAAACAGAAAGCCCTAAGAATTGTCGCTCTCATCTGTGTAATCCTGTAAATCTTAATCCAGCTCTGTTAAAAAGCATTACAGATTACTTTAAATGGGGAACAGTGGTAGATTGAATATGATTAAGAAAGCACAGCAGATACTGGAAAAATCGAAGGTAGACAAAAATGCTGGAGAAACTCAGCGGGTGAGGCAGCATCTATGGAGCGAAGGAATAGGTGACGTTTCGGGTCAAGATCCTTCTTCAGACTAAAGAAGGGTCTCAACCCGAAACATCACCTATTCCTTCGTTCCATAGATGCTGCTTCACCCGCTGAGTTTCTCCAGCATTTTTGTCCACCATAGATTGAATATGAGTTAGCATTTGTACTCGCAAAGCTCAAAATAATTAAAATCAATATTACTTCCTGCTGGGCATGGATGACTAAGCATTATCAATTTCCTCCACATTTTCTGGAATATTTAAATTTCATTCGAGCTTAGTGACTTAATTTGGTGTAACTCTGAAATTTTAGGAACAAAAATTAGTGTGGTTCCAGTCGTTCATTCTGGGTCTTATTTTTCATATTCATTAGTGTGGATTTTAACAAGAGTGCTCAGTAGAACAGCTATAAGTTTGTTCCCTGCCATTAACAGAGCTGATTGTCCCAAAGCATTTTGTAGGCCCAAACAAACACAATTTGGCAGTGAGTATGTAAGTTATTAGGGCAATTGGCTGAAGCTTGGTCAAAAAGAGACATTTGGAGAGCAAAATCCCAGTGTTTATACTTGCAAAGAGACTATTTTTGTGCAAATAACTCACAGGCTTCAAGGACTGGAAGTTATTGCATGGTTAGAAAAGGACAATCATGGAGGATGTGAAAACAAGAAGGAAATTTTACAAAGTAAATGCACATCGACATGAATAGAGGAAGTATGGTGTGTGTTTGTCACACCACAGAGTCTTGAATCACTCCACCCTACGAAGGGTAGAATAAGGAAGGTCTGTCAACAGTGCATTAGAGTCATCAATTTGAGGGGTACGAAATATAGATGAGGATTTTGCCAGCAGATGAACAAAGGTGTAGGTAGCAACAGTTGACATGAAAGAAATGGTTGCTAATTATTTGTTCTTTGGTAATTTGAAATTAAATGCTCTTCCTTTTTTAATAAGCAATACTCAATTTTCTCAAAGATGATTTTTATGTGATTTAAAATCTAATTGCTTGTCTGTTTATCAACAAATAACTAAAATTAGAATAACCTTGCAAGATCAATGGAAGAATATTATTTCACCATTTTTGTATAATAATTGGTTGTTTCAATGCAGCCATATTTAATCAGTTAGATTTTACTGTTTATGTGGCAACAAGCTGATGTCGGTCAAGAACCATTTTTCTGCTTCTGTAGAGTTAATTTCTACGCATGAAGGAAAAATAGTTTACATTCTTTTACAGCAGAGTTGAACTTTTTTTTCCCCCAGTGACTGGATATCCTTGTCAACTGGAAGGAAATGTGGTTTAAGATGACCTTTCCAGACTTATTTTGAATACAGGAGCTTAAGTTATAGTTTGGATATTAGACTATGCATATTGTGTGTGAAGAAAAACGAGCTCCCGTATTCTCAAACTGCTCACAAATGATAGAGACATGGTCAGACTATGTCTGTGTGCTGTGTTCAGTTTTTGGATTAATCCAAGAAATGTTCTATAAAAACGGAACATGCTGGAACCACTCAGCAGTTCACACAGTATCTGTGTGGGAGAAAAACAGAGTTAATGTTTTTGGCTAAATTTTTTCTACCAACTCTTTCCTTATCTTGAACATGAAATGGACAATACCCTTCAGGACTGGTGCTTATGATAATGATAAAAACATGTTTATCAAAATGGAATCTAAGTAACCAACACTTTCTTTTCCTGATCAGTATTATCACTCCTCCCATACCTCATCAATCAGATGCCCACAATATTATCTAATATTACCAGTTTCTTGTCAATTAGCATAATAAATATGCAACATCTGTCCCCATATGTAAACCACTTCCCCTTTATGCAAAAAATTGCATATTTGAAATGTAGCGATACCATATACTCTATTTTACTCATACAAAGCATTCTTTGCCTGTGAACATATTTAAAATGGGAAACTCAGCTGGTATTCAACTATTA
This sequence comes from Amblyraja radiata, assembly GCF_010909765.2. Lineage (NCBI taxonomy): Eukaryota > Metazoa > Chordata > Chondrichthyes > Rajiformes > Rajidae > Amblyraja > Amblyraja radiata. The sequence continues at coordinate 17,135,711 of NC_045972.1, read as the reverse complement.
ACCTTTATGATATGTTTGAAAATCACATGACTAAAAGCATTTTCTAACTGAAGAACATAGGGATTCATATTCTGAATGGACCCAAGATTTTGTAAAAAAAAAAATCACATCAATTTTAACTAAAATATGACAATTAAATTTGTGTTTTCTTTAGGTTTTCAGAATAATTTGGAAAAGTGGTTGTGATTTGGAAGCCACTTAATGGAAAAGCTTGAAACATTTAGGTAAGATGTTATTTTTAATGTTCCTTTTGCCAAACAGTAGGAACAAGTATAATGACTAAATTTGATGTACCATTCTTTGCCAATTGTAAAGCTATTTAGGGAAATTAAATAACAGATATGACCATATAATACAAAACTCAAGAGTTTAGCATTAAATCAGAACCTTTGTCCAAATAAATCAAAATTATATCATTTGGGACTTTAAAAATACGCACGGACGTAATGTTAAGGACTATGGCTCATGTAATCATCTTCATGAGGGTTGCGGGTGCTAATATTGGATATAAAACAGTTCGGAGCAATAAATCAATTATTTAAAAAAACATGTCAAATTCAAGATTTGAAATCACCTTGACTTATTTTTTTAATAATACTTCAATATTCTTAAAACAATGGGTAAAAATTGGATTTCAGTTTATTTTCTTAATCTGGTACAAATAGAAACCAGTTAATTTAGAACTCTTATGTATGAGGACCCCTTTTATTTATTTTTTTAGCAGTTCTCTCCAGGTTTGACAAGGCCAAGGGGAAGGAGAGGCACAGGCTGGTCCAGGAGGAAGTGAGGGCAGTGTTGGAGGAGGAGAGGTGTACCAGAGCAGTTGGATTGAGGCAGCAGGAAGCCTGGACAGGGTGGGAGCAGGTCATGGACCGAAAAGTCACATGGACTGAGCTCTGGCAGGCTGAACCACAGCGCATCAAGTTCCTGGTCCAGGCAGTGTATGATGTCCTGCCCAGCCCATCAAACCTCTTCATCTGGGGCAAAGCGGAATCTCCAGATTGCCCGCAATGCTCAGGCAAGGGGACGTTGGAACACATCCTGAGCTGTTGCCCAAAGGCTCTTGGGCAGGACCGGTACACATGGTGGCACGACCAGGTTCTCAAACCCATTGCAGAAGCCATCAGCATGGGAATCAGCAGCTGCAGACGAGAACGCCCCACCACCCAGATGATCACCTTCGTGAAGGCCGGAGTGCAGCTGCCAAGAACCACAGCAGCCAGGAATCTGTCAGGAATCCTGGCGGCTGCGCAGGACTGGCAGCTTTCCGTAGACCTGGTGAAACAGCTGAAGTTCCCACAGCACATTGCCACGACCACCCTGAGGCCAGATATCCTCCTGGTCTCAGAGGCGACCAAAAACATTGTCTTGTTGGAACTGACAGTGCCGTGGGAGGACCGTCTGGACGAGGCCCACGAGAGGAAGATGGCCAAACATGAAGAGCTGGTCATAGACTGCCGTAAGCAGGGCTGGAAGGCAAGGTGTATGCCCATCGAGGTTGGCTGCAGAATTTTTGCCGGGCAATCGTACTACAAAGCCTTGAGTGCACTGGGCATCAACGCAGTGGCGAGGAGAAGGGCCATCAAGAACACCACAGAGGCAGCGGAGAAGGCCTCGAGATGGCTCTGGATCAGGAGAGGAGGTCCATGGGGAGGAGCGAATGCCACCTGAACACAAGTCGTGGTCTGATCAACCACGGCTGGATCGCCTGGGTGAGGGTGTCTGATGTTGAAAGACCCGAAACACCCAATGACCCCAGGTTACATCATTGATGATGTGTTCAGGAGCATCTATCGATGTATTTGTATCAATCCAAAGACATGCCATTTTTAAGTAAGTTCTAATACTTATCCTGGTTTTTCCCTTGTGTCAAAATGCACTTCTCAGCTATTCGCCTTGGAGACCATTCTCACACCTTTTAACTTACATGGTTAACTTGAATATTTATTTACTTTGTAGCATACAGCATATTTATTGAAAGAGTGTTGATGTGTAAATAAATATAAAATTCATGTCCAGAAAATCTATCAGTCCAGCACCATTAAAGATGCGATTATGTTGAATTATCATAGTTTCGCTTGAAAAGGGAAGCGTTCCTGAATTGTTGATTAAAACTACTTTAAATTGGAACCAGTAAAAATCAGAAAACTGCAAATACTGGAAATTTGAAACTAAAACAGAAAATGTAGGAAAATCTCAGTAGGGTAGATAGCTTCTGTGGAAGGCAGCATCTCTGGAGAGAAGGAATGGGTGACGTTTTGTGTCGAGACCCTTAGCATCTGCAGTTCCTTCCAACACACAGCCTCTGTGGAAGGGTCTTTTGATCGGAGGCGATGGCATTGTTTCTCTTTCCATAGATACTGCCTGGCCTGCTGACAGTTTAATTTGTCTTCGTCTGATTAGTCATCTGACAAAGACAAATTAAACTGTCAGCAGGCCAGGCAGTATCGATGGAAAGAGGAACAATGCCATCTCCTCCGGTCAAAAGACCCTTCCACAGAGATTATGTAATAAGTACTAATGAAATGAGGAATTAAATTGCATCAGAAGGATGATGTAAGAAAAGTCCTGTCCATTATGTTATTCAAAAAGAATTGTAATTTAACTTGCATGGGCCTAATGTGGGCAGGTGGGACTAATGTAGATGGGGCATCTTGGTCGGCATGGGCATGTTGGACTGAAGGACCTGTTTCCGCACTGTATGACTCTCACTCTTAGTTATGATATTTATTTTCTGAAGTTATAATTTAAGACAGAAGTTCAACCGTGCAGAGTAAGTGCAGTTTATGATTATCCAAAACACTTCAAGTTCATTATTTAACTTTTTTTCTTGAAGAGCTACATTCCGTATTACTGCACTTACTATTTTAAGTAATAAATGTTGGCATTTATTTTATTTGTGTCTCTTTTGCAATAGATGAGACCGACAGATCATGCAGTCAACAGGGCATCGATTCCGGGATGTTGACCACCATCCTTTGCTGAGCTCTGAAGATGACTTTGAATGCTCGTCTGCCAATGTGGAACCAGTGGGTCGAATCTGGTTTATTAACGATGCATGTGGACTGATTTGCGCTGTCATAACTTGGCTCCTGGTTTTATATGCAGACTTTGTTGTGACTTTTGTAATGCTGCTGCCTCCCAAGAACTACTGGTACTCGCTGATAAATGGCATTGTTTTTAACTGTCTGGCAGTGCTGGCTCTTTCATCCCACCTGAGAGCAATGTTGACAGATCCAGTAAGTGCATATCAAATATTTTAAAATATTTAGCAGCAATTAAGATGAACAGTGAGATGGGCATCTACAGCTGGTCAAAGAGGTACTGTTTCTGATGTGTGTTGACTTCATTAATCTCTGCCAAGACAATAGTGGGGGGCACATTAAAATCAATGTCAATTATAGAGGGAAACGGGCCAATATTTACTGCTTTTCTTTGCTGGCCCACACACAATAGTTAGTGCACTTTTTTTCTTTCCACAAGTCAAGGACAGAGACTTGTGTGGGTTCCAATGTTCAGAAATCTGCTGCATATCTGTATTCATAGATTTTTAATGATTCTTTCAGCATGTGCCATGGGGGAAGGAGAGATGACCAAAATCTAAAAAACAATCTCGGAAGGATGTTGATGATATCATGCCGAGAAGTGGGTTATTGATGTAAAATAAAAGCCAGATTCTTTTTTCAATTTACAGATTCGTGTTTTGTTAATTTTTGGAGTTCTGGGAATTTCTGTCAAGACTACCATTTGTTGCCTGTATCTAGTTGTCCTCAAGAAATTGGTTTATCTGCTGCAGTCCTTTTTGTGATAGGATTCTCGTGGAGCTCTTGGGCTCTTGGGTAGTGAGCAACAGTGATGATGACAGTGTGTGACATATATACAAGTAAGGTTAGTATGTTACTTGGAGCAGAACCTGAAGGTGGTGGTGATCTCAGCCAACTAAAGCAAGCGACTGCAGCTGCAGGAGTCTTGAGCAAAGAACAAAGTGTTAGAGGGCCTGAAGAAGGGTCTCGACCCGAAACGTCACCCCTTCAGACTGAGGAAGGGACAGAACCCAAAATGTCATCTGTCCATTCTCTGTACAGTTGTTGCCTGACCCGCTGAGTTCCTCTCGCACTTATTGTTGATGATTGGATTTGGGTTTAGTTTAGTTTAGAGATACAGCGCGGAAACAGGCCCTTCGGCTCACCAGCGATCCCCCGACATTAACACAATCCCACTGGGGACAATTTTTACATTTACCAAGCCAATTAACTTACAAACCTGTACATCTTTGGAGTGTGGGAAGAAACCGAAGATCTCGGAGAAAACCCACGCAGGTCACGGGGAGAACGTACAAACTCTGTACAGACAGCACCCGTAGTCGGGATCGAACCCGGGTCTCCGGCGCTGCATTCGCTGTAAGGCAGCAACTCTACCGCTGCGCCACTGTGACACCGGTTTGTTTGGATTTGGAGTACTGTTGAAGTATCCTAGGTATTGATGGCACATACTGCCCTAGTGAGGTGTCAAAGGTGGAGAGAATATATGTATAACGTGGTGAATAGACTACTTTGTCTTGGGTGGTGTTGAACCCCTTGAGTTGAAGCTGCACTCAACCAACCAAGTAAAAGTATTCCCTGACACTCCAACTTGTAGTTGATTGAAAGGCCTTGCAATATCAAGAGGTGAGTCACTTGTGACAGGATCATCAGCCCCAGGACTAATCTAGTGTTTGTTCCACGTTAATGGTGAACCCTTGTGTTATGGCCCATTGTCTGTCTTCAAGCGCAAATTGCTACTTAGACCACATGTTTGGTTTAAATGTGAATAGATGGCCACTTAGCAGCAACATTGTGTTGTGATATTTTGCAAGGATCAGTGGGTGGAATTCGAGAGAGTACGTAAAGATATACAGAGTATTGTTTTGCACTTATTTTCATCTGGATGGAGATTTTATTAACTGCATATTTCTTTAGAAAAAACTTTCAAAAGAAAATTCTGTCGTTTTTTAAAAATATGAATGTGACTGGTGGGTTTCCTCTAGGTGCTCCGATTTCCTCCCATGTCTTAAAGATGTGCGGATGTATAGGTCAATTGATCTCTTAATTACCCCAAAGCAATATTGGGATAACATAGAACTAGTGTGAATGGGTGGCTGATGGTCAGCATGGATTGGCGTTCTGAACTAAATTGATGACCAGAATGATTTCTGCTTTAAGGAGATTCTATAAATTAATTTGAACCATATGTTTTAAGTTTTTTTTTAATTCTAGGAAACGGAATACATTATTCCACTCTTAACGAGAAAACCATTTTTTAAACTCTAATTTTGGTCATTTGAGTTAACATGTATTAATTGTGTATTGATATATTTACAGCTATTCACTTATTTAATTGAACAATGAACACTATTAGCTAATATGGAGAATATTCAGCTAAATTATTAAGATACAATACCAAAGATGTTATGGGTGTTTTAAAGGTTCCCAGCTGCAGGAACCATTGTACATTTCCCACAAAATATTTATTAATTTTTGAATTTTATTCACTTGCCACATCAGTTCTCCAGCCAGTGCTGCATTAGGAGCCTTGTGTGATTCTAAAGTGAGGTTTTAGTAGGTCTGACCTAAGTTATTATGCATGGGACAGCTATGTCATTATATTAAAGATTAACATAATGTTAGTGTCAAAGGTTAGTAGATTGGAAATGAGCCAAAATAAAGTTAATACTTATTAAATAGAGTAACTACATTGTTTAATCCTTTGAGTTCAGTATCTTCATGATACAGACATTCAATCTGTAGTCTTGGAGCAACCGAATATAATCTTGCTATGAATAAAAATGTCAAAACATTGTAAATTTTCAAAGATGATTTGCTTTTTGCACAAAACATTAAGAGCTGAATGCCCCAAACAGATAAAAGACATATCAACATCATTGATAAACACCATCCTTCTTGATCCCATCCTTGCTCCATTTTTAAAATATGGAGCAGATTTATCAAACAGCTTGCAAATCATATTGAAAATCATTCTGCCAATTTCCTCCCAATTACTCTTTACCATATGAATTTGTGGTGATAAATTAGTTGGTATTAACCATCTTGGCAAATTTCACATGACATTATCCACAATTTGAGATTGAGATAAACAGTCATTTCTACATGGTGAAACCAAATTGTTTATTCATAGTCGCCCCCCATTTCAGGGCACCATAATGTTTGGGACACATTGCTTCACAGGTGTTTAATTGCCTCCTTCATGCAGGTATAAGAGAGCTCTCAGCACCTAGTCTTTCCTCCAGTCTTTCCATCACCTTTGGAAACCTTTAGTGCTGTTTATCAACATGAGGACCAAAATTGTGCCAACGAAAGTCCAAGAAGCCATTATGAGACTGAGAAACAAGAATAAAACTGTTGGAGACATCAGCCAAACCTTAGGCTTACCAAAATCAATTGTTTGGAACATCATTAAGAAGAAAGAGCACTGGTGAGCTTACTAATTGCAATGGGACTGGCAGGCCAAGGAAGACCTCCACAGCTGATGACAGAAGACTTCTCTCTATAATAAAGAAAAATCCCCAAACACCTGCCCGACAGATCGGAAACACTCTTCAGGAGTCGGGTGTGGATTTGTCAATGACCACTGTCCACAGAAGACTTCATGAACAAAAAACAGAGGCTACCCTGCAAGATGCATACCACTGGTTAACTGCAAAATAGGATTGCCAGGTTACAGTTCTGGAAAAAGGTCTTGTGGACAGATGAGACGAAGATTAATTTATATCAGAGTGATGGCAAGAGCAAAGTATGGAGGAGAGAAGGAACTGCCCAAGATCCAAAGCATACCACCTCATGTGTGAAACACAGTGGTGGGGGGTTGTGCCTGGGCATGTATGGCTGCTGAAGGTACTGGCTCACTTATCTTCATTGATGATACAACTGCTGATGGTAGTAGCATAATGAATTCTGAAGTGTATAGACACATCCACAACTTCTTAAGTTCAAACAAATGCCTCAAAACTCATTGGCCGGCGGTTCATTCTACGCGACAATGATCCCAAACATACTGCTAAAGGGGTTTTTCAAAGCTAAAAAATGGCCAATTCCTGAGTGGCCAAGTCAATTACCTGATCTGAACCCAATTGAGTATGCCTTTTATATGCTGAAGAGAAAACTGAAGGGTACTAGCCCCAAAAACAAGCATAAGCTAAAGATGGCTGTAATACAGGCCTGGCAGAGCATCACCAGAGAAGACACCCAGCAACTGGTGATGTCCATGAATCTCAGACTTCAAGCAGTCGTTGAATGTAAAGGATATGCAACAAAATACTAAACATGACTACTTTCATTTACATGATATTGCTGGGTCGCAAACATTATGGTGCCCTGATGGGGAGGCTATGTATAAACACTGCTGTAATTTCTACATGGTGAAACCAAAATGTATAAAAATGGTCTTTATTAAAATCTGACAATGTGTACTTTAACCACATGTGATCTTTTTCTATTACAAATCTCAAATTGTGGGGTACAGAGGCAAATAAATAAATGATGGGTCGTTGTCCCAAAGATTATGAGGGCACTGTTTGTATTGAACAATCGCTTGGAATATTGACTTAATACATATGTAGCTAGTTAATTGAATTTATTAGGTACGGGGTGGCAAGGTGGTGCAGCGGTAGAGTTGCTGTCTTACAGCGAATGCAGCGCCGGAGACCCGGGTTCCATCCTGACTACGGGTGCTTGTCTGTATGGCGTTTGTACGCTCTCCCCGTGACCTGCGTGGGTTTTCTCTGAGATCTTCGGTTTTCTCCCACATTCCAAAGACTTACAGTTTTGTAGGTTAATTGGCTTGGTAAATGTAAAAATTGTCCCAAGTGGTTGTAGGATTGTGTTAATATGTGGGGATCACTGGTCGGCGCGGACCCGGTGGGCAGAATGGCCTGTTTCCGCGCTGTATCTCTGAACTAAACTAGACATTTATTTCTTTTGAAAAATAAAATTGAGAATAGTAACTGTGATCACTATAAATTAAATTAAATACATATATTCTTGGTTTCTTGGTCCTCCAAAATAAATAATATTGGGTTTTTTTACAAATTAAGGTATAGTCTCCTCGATTTGTTTCAATGAAAATCAATCATTTAATTTTTAAGTTTTGAATTGGCAATATTTATCAAAATAATTTTGTATTTTCAAGATTATTTCAGCATTTAAATTTTAGCACACAAACATCATACATCATTTTGATATTTAAGGAATATCAAGCTGGCAAATCAAATGTTTCTATGTTACTAAGGAAAAATGATTTAAATCTGAAAATTGCACTGTGAAGTTTAAACGTAAAGAATAAATCTGAATGATTTTGACAATGCATTCAAATTTCCGTAATAAATGCTGAAAAGCTGAAAGTAATTAAAAAGAATGTTAATTGCTGGAGGAAGCTAGAAAGTACTGAGACGCCACCTAAATTGTGATTTTGAAGCAGACCTTTAACGTAATGGTCAGGATTCTATGACCCCTACCACTTTTTGGGTCTTTGCTGCTAGCACAGTCACTCTGGGGTTTCTCACTTCCCTCTTGGATGCTTTTGATGTATCTTTACTCCATTTCAACCACTACCGGGATCTCCAGCACGCCTATATGTAAAGCCCCTGTCACACAGACGATTTTTTTCAGCGACTACAGGCTGTCACCGCAAGGTCGCGGGGTAATGCCTGTCTGGTCGTGAGTAGTCTCCTCAAGTCACCTAAATAGTCCTAACGTTTTTCTGGTCGCTGCTGGATATTGAAATGTTCAAAACTTTTCGGCGACTGCGGGCTTGACGTAGCTTGTCTTATCCTGTCGTAGGTGCTGTTGTAAGTTGTCGCCAGGATGACACAGGTTGTCGGAGAGCGGACACAGGTTGTCGCCAGGTGACGTTGGTTGTCGCCGGGTGCTGACTTTGGTGAATTCCATTGGCGACTACCCACGCCAACCTATGTCACTTGGCAACAGGTACTGGCGACTGAATTGTCTTCAGTTGTCGCCGACAGGGTCATTGCTTGTCGCGGGTAGACGTAGGTTGACTTTGGTTGTCGTAGGTGGACGTCCTTCTAGGTCGCCGGTTGTCGGTAGCTTGACGTCGACTATGTGGTAGGCTGTCGTAGCTTGTCGTGAACATTGTCGTGTGGGGGGGGGGGGTCCAGTCGCCGCTTTTTCGTCGACCTGCTATGACTGTGACAGTCGCTGGCAGTCGCTGAAAAAATCGCCTACGTGGGACAGGCCCTTAAGGCCTAAATCTTGCTGTCTGTGGAATCTGCCCTGTTTATCCAGCAGACCTAACATTGCAGCGTTACTATACCAACACTAATACCAACCATTACTTCCTGGATTGGAGTAATGAACTGCAATTCATCAAGGGATATATACTAATTGGAAAAAAAAGATAAGACGCTTCGCTAACGTGAGACCACATCTGGAGTATTGTGTACAGTTTTGGTCTCCTTATTTGAGGAAGGACATCCTTGTGATTGAGGCAGTGCAGCGTAGGTTCACGAGATTGATCCCTGGGATAGCGGGACTGTCATATGAGGAAAGATTGAAAAGACTAGGCTTGTATTCACTGGAGTTTAGAAGGATGAGGGGAGATCTTATAGAAACATATAAAATTATAAAAGGATTGGACAAGCTAGATGCAGGAAAAATGTTCCCAATGTTGGGCGAGTCCAGAACCAGGGGACACAGTCTTAGAATAAAGGGGAGGTCATTTAAGACTGAGGTGAGAAAAATCTTTTTCTCCCAGAGAGTTGTGAATTTATGGAATTCCCTGCCACAGAGGGCAGTGGAGGCCAAGTCACTGGATGGATTTAAGAGAGAGTTAGATAGAGCTCTAGAGGCTAGTGGAGTCAAGGGATATGGGGAGAAGGCAGGCACGGGTTATTGATAGGGGACGATCAGCCATGATCACAATCAATGGCGGTGCTGGCTCGAAGGGCCAAATGGCCTTCTCCTGCACCTATTTTCTATGTTTCTATGATAAAATGGCATGGTTAAATGTTTAATACAAAATTATTTAAGCTATTTCCCAAATCAGTCTCATTTGATTCTCAGCAATAATGTTTTGAAACATTTCAGGATTTAGGTAGGGCATGTCATATATTCGATCTTAAATAATATTTTGTTAATATAAAATAACAACTAAGCAAAAGTGATAATTATTTATAATATTCCTTCACAATGAAGCATGCATATGAGTCTGGATTCCCAGCTGATGAAAGGTAGTAAATTTAGAAAGACATAAATAGATTCATTAAATTTTGCAGATGTTCTTAGAGTAAAATAATAAAGATGCCTTAAGATCTCATGCAAAATATAGAATAGGTAAAATTATAATGCTTTTCAATTCTCAGCTCCCTTTAAAGGAAGGCTTCAAACCCAGTGAATGCTCTTTTCATTGGGAAAGCTGCATTTTTGAATAGCAAACTTGGAATATTAGAACTATTTTTACTGGAACATTTACTGAAGGTTTTTCTTTTAAATTTGATGGAGTCACTGTTTGGAGAGTCAGGTAGCATGGCAAAAAAAATTATGAAAATTACTAGAAAATGAGGACATATACCGAGAGAGGTTTCATAAACAATGAATAATGAAGCATTTTAACCACTGCCTGTGGTTCAAGCAGAAATCACTGCATCTTTTAAGGCAAAAATGGATATGCATGTGAAGCATAATAAGAAACGAGAGAATGCTTAAAACTTTTCATTGTTCTAATTGAAAATGCCATAAATATGCTGAAGAATGCCTTACAGTAGAGCTAAAGCTCCATGGTGGAAGAGGAAACCCTATATCTTTAGTTCACTTCATATTGCTTCATGTGACTGTCTTGTTTAGTTATCGTTCATGTGTGACCACTTTCATGGTTTCTTTTCACAGGGTGCGGTGCCTAAAGGCAATGCCACAAAAGAGTATATGGAGAATCTGCAGCTGAAACCAGGGGAGGTAATCTATAAGTGCCCAAAATGTTGCAGTATTAAGCCAGAGCGAGCTCATCATTGCAGGTATCGAAGAGCATCATTTATACTTAAGCTTCCAGTGCAATTATGATTAATGTGCCTGATCGTTCTGTAAGAGTAGTACTATTGACAGTGAGGTTAATAATTGTTGAACTATTACAAATTTTATTTCACATTAATTAGCAACTAATTAATTTACCTTCAAAAAATCATAGTTTATTTGTTTGGTGGTGCATTCAAAGTTAACATAAATTTTGTGTTGAATTGATTCTTCTTACAATACAATACAAATTTATTGTCATTTGAACCTGAAAAGAAGTTAAAACGAAATTTGGTTTCTGCAGTCATACAGCAAGAAAAGAACCAAGACACACAAACAACACAATTTACACAAACATCCATCACAGTGAATCTCCTTCTCACCGTGATGGAAGGTGTAAATAAGCAGACTGCACAATCTGGAGTTCAAGATCATCTTTAATCAGTACCCATATTTTAGCGGTACAGCAGGTTGTTAGTTGTTAGTTCATTGTTACCGCTTCCAAGACTGACCATGGTGGAAGTGGGTGTTAGTATGAATCATACAGTAAGATGGGGTAAATGATGCTATTCTACCATGATTGGTTCACATGCAATAACCAATCTACAGAAGGCAAAGTCTTGTCTCTTCTCTGTGTTCCATTCTTCTCCCGATGTTAAAGACCCCGGCGGGCGATGGCAAGTCCCGCGGCCATTTAGACAGCGCCGGGCGATGCAAGGCCCCTCTCGGGTCTCAATGTTGGAGCCCCCGGCAGACGATGGCAAGCCCCGCGCCAGGCGATGCAAGGCCCCGCTCCAGGTCCCAATGCTGGAGCCCCCGGCGGGCGATGGCAAGTCCCGCGGCCATTAAAGCCGCGCCGGGCGATGTAAGGCCCCGCTCCGGGTCACCCTCAATCCCGCAACTCGGGCGGGAGAAGTTGCCATTGCGGGAGCTCCGAAAAGCGGTCTCCCACCAGGGACCCACAAGCTCCCAATGTCACTGTCCACCGGGCCTGCGGCTGGAGCCTCCAAGTTCCGGAGTCGGGTCGCAGCAGCGCGCCACCACCGCTCCCCATGCTCCGAAGCCGGCCAGCCCCACGATGGTAAGTGCGCCGGCTCCGCGACTGGAGCCCCCAGGTCGTTCCGGTAGGAGGCCGCTCCACGATGCTAGGCCCCAACGACAACGTAGACCCGACAGGGAAAAGGCCGGGTCACCCGTACAGGGAAGAGATTTAAAAAGTCCCCCCCCCCCACATATACACGGCTAAAAACAATATAAAACCACAACAAACTATACATTCAACGGGGAAAAAAGACAGACTGACTGCAGAGGCCGCTGCAACGTCGGTCGCGCCGCCTTCTTGCGTATGGCGTGCACAGCCTCAACTTGTTCTATTTGATCTTGTTTGTGCACGTCAGGTTGATTGCATTAGGCGAAACAGGGCAGAACACGTGAAGGTTGCAATCTCCCACCCCGTTGAGTTCATTTATATCAACAGAGCAGTTGATTGTTGTTTCAACCCTAGTGGATATGAGAACAATAAAATGTACCAGCATGTAGCATCAAATTTGGAATTCTAAGAAGAGTTTCATAAAGTATCATGGAAGAGAAATGATTTTGAAATAAAAATAAAGTGACTTGTAAGTAATCAATGTGTATTGAATGGCTAGAGTTTTGACAGATGGCAGGCCACGTTTCAGTTTATTAGATTGATTTTATTATCAATCGCTTTATAATCTGAATACTAGAAATAAAGTTGAACAACTCTTCGTGAAACTGGATGTTATTTCTAAGCTATTTCTCTTCAGTGGTAGCCAGGTAACATTGAGGCTTAGATTCCAAATAGTTTTCATAGTTGTTGGCAGTAGAATTACAAAAATAATTGTATTTATTTACTGTTTTTTGCTGTATCTTTCATGACCCTATAAACCAGTGACGCACTTTTGAAGTCTCGTCATGATATTGTAGGAAATATGCAGCCAATCTCTTCGCTGCTGGATCTCGCAAACAACAGCATGAAAATGACTAGATTATATTTTTGGCGCTGTTGATTGCTCATATTCAAAATAATGTTCAAAACAGCAGATGAGACCTTGGTTAAAGTCCTGGTTGGAAGATGACACCTTACTAAATGCTGCACCAAATATCAGTCAATTAATTTTGCTCTGGATTGAGGCATGAATCCAGTCTTCTCACTTGATGCTTAAAATGTCAGATGAGACTTTGGCTAAAGTCCCAGTTGGAAGATAACACCTTACTAAATGCTGCACCAAAATGTTAGTCTATTTTGCTCTGGAATGAAGAATGAATCCACAGTCTTCTGACTATGTCAGGCCCAGTGGACACAATTAAGACTCAAGACATAGTAATTCTGCTCAATGGCTATAGCTGCTGCTGCTATACAGTAGCTCCATTCTATTGAAATAGGATGGAACAATCAGAAAACTTTAAAAATATATAATTTTGCTTGTGTTTGCGGATACGTTCAATTCTGAATATGTGATTATCTGCACTATGAGAAATGATCTGGAAGTATTATGAATGAATGTATAATTTAAAATTGACTTGTATTTCTTAGCTAATAATTTTTAGTTTGTAATGGCTATTTTTCTTTCTTCGCAAAATCAGTATTTGTAAAAGGTGCATACGGAAGATGGACCACCATTGTCCTTGGGTGAACAACTGTGTTGGAGAAAATAACCAAAAATTCTTTGTGCTCTTTACTGTAAGTTCATACGTGATCTAATGCAAATTTTTAGCAATTAAGGAAAACATATTAAGAATTGTGGAACTAAAAATTGGCTTTATAAGCTTTCATGGCTTAACTTTCCAAATGAATCCATGTTATTATGAATAGCATGCAACAAAGAACTAATTTACTAGGCTTGTTATTTACTAAGTAGCACTAATTTCACTATGTGCTGCAGGGGATTCGTATTCTCACATACTTTATCATGGATATTATAGGATTTAAATTTTCAATGTGTTGTTGAGAAGAAGGATAGATTAACTCACTAGTTGAATTTGTTAAACATTTTTGATTTGACTTATCAAGTAGCAGAGCTGCCAAGTGGTACGGATTTTCTGTATTTTGTACAGAAATGCGATAAGAATACAGATGTACGGTTTTGCATTGTTAAATATGGCTTTTTTTTAAGTCCGTATTTAACAACGGAAAATCGACCATAGATAAGCGTAACAAGGAGGTGTAGCGGGCAGGTGGGAGCGGCCAGGATCGCCCCGATTTCCTGTTTCGTTGCCATGCCACTTGCCAACGGTGGGGTGGTGGCCCCATGGGGTTGACTTGGGTTCTTGCTGCTTGGAAAATGCAGGGATGTGGGGGGTCATGCTGTACTTCTGGGGATTGTAACAGATTAAATCTATTGGTGTTTTGGGTTTCAAGATCTGGATGATTGTTTTTGTGGGCGTTGGTCTGCCGCCGTGCTTGGATTGGGGTCTCTCTCTCTCTCTCTCTCTCTCTCTCCTCTCTCCTCTCTCTCCTCTCTCTCTCTCTCTCTCTCTCTCTCTCTCTCTCTCTCTCTCTCTCTCCCTCTCTCTCCCTCCCCCCCTCCCCCCCCCCCCCCGCTATGTCGCTCTGTCTTTCGCTCTCTCCATCCCTCTCTCGTGCGCTCTCTCTCTCGCTCCCCATCTCGTCTCTCTCTCACTCCCTCTCCCTCACCCTCTCGCCTCGGCATTCCCGGAATCATTTGGCATTTTGCGGGGACGGCTGCATCTGCGGTTCCTTCCTGTTGGGGGGGCCCTGGCCGGGGGCGGCTCCTGGTCCGTTTCCTACAGCACCTACTCCGCGCCGAATCGTGGGGCTTCAATCGGCCCGTTTGCGGGGCCTTCATCGCCTGGCACGGCTTAAAACCAGCCGCGGGATCTTCCATCGCCCGGCGGGGCTTCAACATCGGGAGCCTCGATCGCCTTGATGCAGCAATTTGACCGCGGAGTGATGGAAGATCCCGCAGACGATTTTAAGCCATGGCGGGCGATGAAAAGCCCCGCGAACGTGCCAATGCGCTCTATGATCTTTGCTTCACCAGGACGTCTCCCTCCTCCAATCACCGCGCTCTATCCTCAGTCCCACCGCCCTACTTCCGCCTCTGACTGACACCTCCCTCCTCCAATCATTTTGCTGAATCGTCATGTCACTGCCTGCTGACCGACATCTCTCTCGTCCAATTGACGTCCTCGATCATCACGTCCACTCCCAATGTCTCGCGTAAAGCGGAGATTTTCGATAGTTTTTTTTTCACCGAATTTCAAAATCCGGATTACAAAACATGGGGGGGGGGGGGGGTTGACCATACGACAGAAGAAGAAGACCGCACATAATATTTTCTTCAGCAAAATGGCACTGAGTAAAAATACTGATTTTCAGATACTAGAATACTGAAATGTTCTGACAAAACTTGGCAGCTCTGAAGTAGACCAATGTGAATGTTTGGTGACATAAAAAGCAGATGTTAACACAATCAACAAGAAACCTAATCCACTGTTGGTTAGGGAAATAGAGATAGAGTATTGTCATTTAAAATAAGTTCCTGGTTAAATTAAGGCGTTGTTCCAGTAGAAGGATTTAATGTCAGTAGCATGTTGTAAATTTCTTAAGATTATTTTAAATTCTTTGCCACCCCATTTGGAATTCTAAATCATGTTTGTTTGTCTGAATCAACCCAGAATATATTTTTTAAATCATATTATGCTAAATTCACATCCCCGATCTTTAATATGTGTGCATTAAAAAAATTTAAACATGACTTTTGTGCAATATAGTCAAGCTTCATACCACAGTAGGCTTTTTGTCTTATTGTTGTAAGAGATGCAATTTGAGTTGCTATATAAAGTAATACATACTACTCAAAATGTAAGCATTATTTGGGGGAAAAAATCTGTTGCCCAGAAATTCATCTGCATAATGATTTTATCTTCCAGCCACAAGCAAATACATTTTTTGTTTGTCCAGAGTGAAGCACCAACAACTCTCCCTCATTACATCTCATTCTCCACTGTGTATTACTAAGCCACATCTCCTGAGGTCGGGATCCAGCCCCCACTTATTTGCTGCCATGTCCTCTACCCCCCAACCATTCTTCTAAACTGGTTACAGCTCCTATACCGCACTTCCCTCTCAAACCCTGATCCCAAGCATTAATCAGTCATGAGCTTTGAGTGCCCACCCTTCATCTCTCCCTCGTCCCCTTTTAGCTTGATCACTCCCAACCC
The DNA here is from genome assembly GCF_010909765.2 of Amblyraja radiata. Taxonomy (NCBI): domain Eukaryota; kingdom Metazoa; phylum Chordata; class Chondrichthyes; order Rajiformes; family Rajidae; genus Amblyraja; species Amblyraja radiata. The sequence goes on along the minus strand of NC_045972.1, from coordinate 17,119,485 downwards.
TAACATCTGAGCAGCTCATTTTCAATCCCAATAATGTAACACAGCCCTTGAGGACAACTAATGATGATGTTGGGAGTTATAAGTGGTAACTCATAACCTCATGTTAAGCCTAACTAGTGTATCTTGCTCTGGCTGCACTAGAATTTCTAGCCCAGTATTATTTATATTTCAAAAATTCTAAACAAATGAGTTTTTTAATATCCAAGAGATGTCCATGAGGGGAAGCAAATTGGAATGCTTCAAAAACTGCCGCACTTACTTTCATATTGTCAGTCCAACAGAATTGTTTTTTGATTGCTGAGATGGTAACTAGCAGGTGAAGGTGGCCTTTTACACACTGGTCATTCCTTCACCTCATTACTGAGGGCATGGAATCTCCCATTGGTGAAGGACATTAGGAAGTGATTGTAAAGAAATTGGTGGACGAAGATGGAGAAATGATAAAAAAATGGTGGCAAAATTAAATAATAAGATCTGCCGAATAAAATCATTGTGAAGAGTATTTTCACTGAAATTAATACACAACTATAATAAAGCTCTTAAATCTTTCTAACGTGGCATTGCATTCCATTGTTGATTTGAATTGTGAATAGTTCAGAATTTATGGTTATATATATCAATGTGCAATGAAATTCCTTGTTCACATGAAGCTCACATAGTAAACAGTATACAAACATACAGTTATAAATACAACAGTAAGTACATGAGGAGTGCAAAAGAGCATTTTGAGTGTAATGACCTGTCGCAATGAGTGCAATAAATTCTTAATTCATCAGGTTTTGAATGGGGGGGGGGGAGTTTTCCCCGCCATGGGTACCATGTAATCCCATGCTACCTGCTCCATGGTTGGATAGTCGGCGATTAAACCATCTCCCCCACCTGGTTTGCTAGGTGAGCAGGGGGCTGTGGACCCCCAGCAAGACCAAAACAAGACCTGTCAAAGGGCGGATGAGCTTCTAGTGAGCCAACGGCCATCCACACTTCAGTAGAAGTTGCGATCACTGTCGTACATAGCATTGTAAGGAGTGAAGAAAACATGAAATGTAATTCTTCCCTCTCCTTGCTTCTCAAAAGAGAAGTTGTTAATTAATAATTAATTTAGGTTGCCGACAGTACATTTCATAATGACAAAGCATTGTATGATTAAAGTGGCTTGCCAGTTAGTGGGATGTAGACCAAGAAATTATTAATGACAATATTACAACGACAACATTTATCCGTCTGTTGTTTTAACAAAATGTTTTTTTTAAACAGGTTTGGGTGCCTGAAGCATAAGGCCAGGGGTGGGGGTAGAAGCAGTCACAACAGTCGGGTTGAACAGGCTTTTAGATAGACACGTGACTAGGGAATGAAATGAAATGGAGGAAATGCAGGATTTGTTTCAATAAGCATCATGTTTGGTACCTACATCGTGGGCTGAAGAGCCTGTTCCTGTGCTGTGCTGCTCAATATAAGCCATCGAAAACCTCCAGCAGGGAAAAACTTCTTGTAAACATTGTGTTCATTTCATATTCCTAAAGATTATGTTGACTCACTATTTTGATTAATTATTCAGTCTGTGCTTTATGTCTTTGGAATACCAGTATTGTTTCTGAATATTAATCTCTTGGGTTAATAGAATTTCCAAAACCCATACTTTGAACTCAGACTAATTGCGGAAACTAGAGAGGAAATTGCGGGAGCCCTGGTTGAAATTTATGAGTCATCCTTAAATACAGGAGAGGTGCCAGAGGATTGGAGGGTGGCAAATGTTGTGCCTTTTTTCAAGAAGGGCTGCAGGGAAAATGCTGGGAACTAAAGGCCAGTGAGCTTAATATCTGTAGTTGGTAAGATGCTGGAGAGTATTCTGAGGGATAGGATATACAGGCATTTGGATGGGCAAGGGCTGATTAGGGACAGTCAGCATGGTTTTGTATGTAGGAGGTCGTGTCTCACAAATCTGATTGATTTTTTTGAAGACGTGAGCATAAAGGTTGATGAAGGCAGAGCTGTAAATGTTGTGTACATGGACTTTAATAAGGCGTTTGGCAAGGTGCTGCATGGTAGGCTGCTCTGGAAGGTTAGATCTCATGGGATCCAAGGAGAGATAGCTGAATGGATAGCAAATTGGCTCTATGGAAGGAAGCAGAGGGTGATGGTAGAAGGTTGTTTCTCAGAATGGAGGCCTGTGACTAGTGGTGTGCTACAGGGTTTGGTGCTGGGCCAGTTACTGTTTGTCATCTACATCAATTATTTGGATGAGAACATACAGGGCAATTAGCAAGTTTGCTGATGATACAAAAGTTTGTAGTTTTGCAGATAGTGAAGATGGTTGTGAGTGATTGCAGCAGGATCTTGGATCGATTGGCCAGGTGGGCAGAAGAATGGTTTATGGAATTTAATACAGAGAAATGTGAGGTGTTGCATTTTGGCAGTCTAACATGGGCAGTATCTACACAGTGAATGGCAGTGCTTTCTTAACTGTAGTATATGTTTATTGCCATATTCCTTTATAAAGACAATTGAGATGTCAGACTTTGCTCTGACATTGAAAAGACAGTTTTTGAGGGGTATGCCTTTAACAGTGGTAAGATAGTGTATTATATGTGCTCCCACACAGCCTGGAATGGCTGGAGAGAGACACTGCCAAAGGCTGTGGAGAAGTCCACATGATCACTAGTTCATGTTACCTGATGGTTCATGTTTCCCATGGTTAGGAAGGTTACTGATGGCAGGTTAAATGATCGGACTCATAAGCAAGTCATTGGTCAACTCACTTGTGTGCAGCTAAATCTGTTGCCGTATGTATCTGGATTTTATGTAGTAAAGAAAAGTTTAATGTGTCTAATGATGAAGTTAAAATCCAATTTTTGGAGTATGTGAATTAATCCTGTCATCATCACACACAAGGAACTAGTTTCAGGATCTCTCGTACGCAGAAAATAGACCAGCATTACACAGGATTTTCAGAGAAAAACCACCAAACTCTGGGAGTGTGATGGCGTCACTGAGGGTTCATTGAGCAATGCACATTGCGACCCTTACCTTAAGTTGGGAAATTGGTGAAGATCGGGACAAACATCTGACAAGGTTCCGTATGGTAGGCTGGAAGGTTAGATTGCATGGGGTCCAAGGAGAGATAGCTGAATGGATAGAAAAGTTGCTTCATCGAAGGAGGCAGAGGGTGATGGTGGAAGGTCAGACTGGAGGCTGCGACTAGTGGTATGCCGCAGGGTCCATTACTGTTTGTCATCTATATCAAAAGAGTTGGATGAGAACATACACGGCAAGATTAACAAGTTTGCAGATGATTCAAAAGGTGGTGGTTTTGCAGATAGTGAAGATGGTTGTGAAAAATTGCAGCAGGATCTTGGATCGATTGGTCGGGTGGGCTGAAAATGGTTTATGGAATTAGAGAAATGTGAGATGTTGCAGTTTGGAAGTCTTACATGGGCATGATCAACACAGTGAATGGTAGGGCTTTGGGGAGTGTTGTAGAGCAGAGAGACCCAGGAGTGCAGGTGCATGGTTCCTTAAAGATGGAGTCACAGGTAGATAGGGTGGTCAAATAGGCATTTGGCACATTGGCCTTCATCAGTCAGAGTAATTAGTATAGAAGTTGGGAGGTTGTGTTGCAATTGTATAAGATGTTGGTGAGGCTGCATTTAGAGTATTATGTTCAGTTCTGGGCACCATGTTATAGGAAAGATGTTGTCAAGCTGGAAAGGGTGTTAAGATTTACAAGGATGTTGAATGGGGTAGAGGGTCTGAGCTATAGGGAGAGGTAGAGTAGGCTGGGACATGATTCCTTGGAGCGCAGGAGGATGAGGGATGATCGTATTGAGGTGTAATAAATCATGAGAGGAATGGATCTGGAAGATGCACAGAGTCTCTTGCCCAGAGTTGGTGAATCGAGGGCCAGAGGACATAGATTTAAGGTGAAGAAGAAAAGATTTAATAGGAATCTGAGAGTAACTTTTTCACACAAAGGGTGGTGGGTGAATGAAACCACCTGTCAGAAGAGGTAGTTTAGGCAGGGACTATCCCAATATTTAAAAAACAGTTAGATAGGTACATGGAGAGGACAGGTTTGGAGGGATATGGACCAAACGCGGGCAGCTGGAACTAGTGTAGTTGGGACATGTTGGCCTGTCTGGGCAAGTTGGGCCGAAGGGCCTGTTTCCAGGCTGTATGACTATGACAAACTCCTGTTCCATTTTGTTCATTCCTGTCTTCAATCATTAGTAAAATTTAAATCTTTTTTGTTTTCAGTTTAGACCACAAATATTTCCATTGTGGCAAAATCAGTAGAGTCATGAATATCATTGACTTATCACCTCAATAACTCCAAGTGTTAACAGATTCAGATTCAAGATTCAGATTCAATTTTTTTTTTTTTTTTTTTTTTTTTTTTTTGTAAACAACCTTAAAATTCCGAGAGCCTCTGGAACTTGCTGTCATTCACTTCATTTGTCTTTTATTTGAAAGCGATCTTGTGTTTCTTGTTGCTTCACAAGTGTAAGTTCATCATTAAGCCCTTCAATTATCTCATCTCCAGGGAATAAAGCCATGGGTATAAATGGATAAAAACCGTATCAGCTTTTCTAGCAAAGGCTTGATATATGAATAGCAGGAATAACTTTTTTCGGTAATGTACATTCATTTTTGTAGTCATTTATAATCTGGTGAAATTGTAAAACATACTGCATTGCTTTATAAAGAAAGTAGCATTCATTTCATCTAAAAGAGGAGAGAAACATTAAATGTTGCTGCAGTTTGCATTGTTGCAGTTAAGAGGATATACTAAGGATCTCAGTCCATTCCTAATTTTGATATGGAATTCCCATCTCAAATTAATTATAATTTAAAATAATCTGTTTATTTCATAGTATGATTTTACTTTACTTTTCCATTCTAAATTTACAAATTATTTGCATAATAATTCATTGTGCAATTCCCACTTAAAGCCAAACTTTAAAGCCCTGCTATTGATAAAGCAACCTATAGAAATTTGGGGTTTAGGAAAGATTTCTTACATTATGGGCATATTAATCCAAATGAATTACGTACAAGTGACCCGTTGTCATTATTAATTTGTGGATTGGTGGAAATGTAAGAAATCAAATGTTAGATACTTAAGTTCTTATAAATGAGATTAAAGCAACATATTTAGCCTTTGTAATGGTTTTGCCATTTTCTAACAGCAAAACAATCTGCCTCTATACTCGAATTAGACTTTTTTATCGTCAGAGCATTTGAACCCAGTCAATTTAAAACCAAGCGGCATATTACTTCATTAAAATCTGTATGTAAGTCACTGCTGACTGGCTTGCAGACTGAACAAAGCCTTAGAGATATAAATGTTGACCTGTATTGTGCCAGACTGATCCCGTCATTACTGACTGGTCTTGCTTGATAATCAAAGTGATAGTGACAGGTGTTGTGCAATAATATCTCTCTCCATCCACTTGCAGATGTACGTAGCACTGATTTCAGTCCATGCGCTGATACTATGTGGCTTTCAGTTTTTCTTCTGTATCAGAGCACAGTGGAGTGGTGAGTAATTACATTAGTCTGGAATGGTAAAGTTGTCTTACGAAAATAGATTTGAAAAAAGACAGCAACTTAACGTGTTAATAATCAGATTTGTGTGTGCATGCACTTGAGTGTGAGCATTGGCTTGCCCTGAAGCCTTGCGTTAAATAACTGCCGGTATCCAACAATATATGTTCTTAACTGTAGTGAACACAAGAAACTAGGAGCAGAAACTTGGAGACTACTCTGCCATTCAATATGACCATGGCTGATCTCATCCTCTTGTCTGCACCAATTTGCCATGCCCCTGAATTCTTCAACCTTCTAAATATTTTTCTATATCCACCATAAAAATATCGAATGATCTGGCCCCATTATTCTCTGGTGCAATGAAATCCAGAAATTCAATATTCTATGAGAGAAGACATTTCTATTCACCTCAGTTTTAAATGATGGGTCCCCTATTTTTTCTAGCTATGTCCCTTTGTTCATAACTCTTCTGCTAATAAGAAAACAGTTTAATATTTAGCAGTGCAAGGACAGATTTAACTTTTCCCTGAATTAAGTATAAAAGGAAAGCACAAGTTTTAAAACCACAAAGAACACTCAACCATGGATGCAAGTTACCCTACCACTTTAACAGAGGACAATTATGTTTAATCTTTTATATAGGTTGGCATTTTTCTTCAGACATGATAATGTATGCAAATGTTTTGTCATAAATGACAGATTTGTCAGATTATTTGTTGTTTAGTTTATGATATGGGTTTCACAGGGGTTATGGGGAGAAGGCAGGGGAATGGGGTTAGGAGGGAGAGATAAATCAGCCACGATTGAATGGCAGAGTAGACTTGATGGGCCGAATGGCCTAATTCTACTCCTTTCCCTTATAACCATATGACATGATCTTAATTGCTAAACTTTTTTATGATGGGAAAACATGGTGTTTAGTACTGACTTCCTTGTATTACTGACCACAAAATCTAGCCTTATTAACTAGAAGTGAGATGAAGAGGTAAAGTGACAGACAGTCGGAAGCTCTGAATCACATGTGATGTGAATAGTGCTGTTCACAAAGTTTTTTATTTTGGACAATGTGAAGTCTGAGAATGTTTCATTGTGAAAACAAGTTCAGTGGGGGAGGGAATGATAATGGTGAATTAGAATTGGTCTGGATTCAGTTCAAGGAAGAAGTAGTGATCCTCAAGCCGTTATAGTGCCGCTGCAGGTGCAGAGAATGTACATGGTGAAGACAGTTGAGTCCAGGAAACTGGTGAAGTGGCAGAGAATGACTTCTCGATCTAGCAGCTGTTGGTATGAGAATCTATATAGCTGTCTCTGCGCCTGTGTCTTTCTTTGGAACACGAGGAGTATTCTTTGCTCCAGTCAAAATCAGGTTCATTCCTTCACCCCTCACCTTTTCCTTCCACTTCATTGGGGATAATCTCAGTCATATATCCCACTCTCATTATGAACATAAAATTACATTAACTTTGCAGGTAATTTCCATCTCCATTGTCTATTTCCAACTCTTTCCTTGTCTTTCTCAACATATCTTTTGTCATGGCTAGGCATGGATTAGGATCTGATGTTGACTGTACTACATTATCTCTGAAAGCTGTCATGCCATCACTTTACTCTCTGTCCTTTCGTGCCAAAACACTTTTAGTTTTGACGATCTGCTTTAAAAAAGGCCCCAAGATCCGGAATCAATATGGCAACAAAGCTGGAGTTGGTTAAAGGTCGAGGCATCCATCAGAAAATCATGGGATTTGGAGATTGGAGAATTACATCCAAGGCCTTGGGTGGTTAATGGATTGGAAGAACTGGAATGTTATGGGGAGAAGGCAGGAATGGGGTTCCGAGGGAAAAATAGATCAGCCATAATTGAATGGTGGAGTAGAGTCGATGGGCTGAATGGCCTAATTCTGCTCCTATGTCTTATGGTCTTATCGTGTTGTGAAATTAGTGCTTGGGTCTTAAGATGGGGTGGTGGCAAGCTCTGTATTTGGCGGGAAGTGGGTTTATGTTAAGTGGGATATGCCCAAAAGAATGAAAGGTGATTACTTGACAGAGGTCCAAGTCCATCATTATATAGGGAAGACCCAGATACCACAAGCATGCCAAACAACGTCATTCCTCAGGGAATTTAATTCATCCCCCGCAATACACTTAAAAAGCGCATGGCCCAGAGAATGGCATCAACCAGTGTTAGATCAACTAAGATCATGTGTGGCCAGGGTCACTTGCAGAGGTGCCTGACCAAATTTCCAAAGTGAGGCAAGTCGATCTGATAATAGTTACTATTCCCAAGGGGAAAGGAAATCAATATTTGTGTAATGCTGATAAGAAAATGTGACTTAAATTTCAGGGTCACTAACGTCTGGAAACGTAGGATAGTTTTTCACCATGATCAACCAAAATGCTTTTCTTTTTATTTTGTTTTTCTGAACTAATCAGTGAAAAACGCACCATAAATTTGGTGCTGTTAAAGTGTGAACATGATGACCTATTTTCTTTATGACTTGTAGTTTTACTGAATTTAGGTTGCTAACCAAAATTTCTGTTATATAATTGCCCAAATTGACTCCATTGTCCGAGGTGCGGACGGGAGATTCAGTGGCGGCAGGCGAGACTCGAGGATGGTCTGTTGCCTCCCTGGTGCCAGGGTTCAGGATGTCACAAACCGACCAGAAAATCCTCGAGAGGGAAGGTGAACAGCCGGAAGTAGTTGTGCATGTGGGCACAAACGACGTTGGGAAGAAGAGGAAGGAGGTTCTGCATCGCGAGTTTAGAGAGTTAGGAAGAAGACTGAAAAGCAGGACTTCTAGGGTGGTTATCTCTGGATTGCTTCCAGTACCTTGCACGAGTGAGAGCAGGAACAGGGAGATAGGGGATCTAAATGTGTGGCTGGGGGTCTGGTGCAGGGAGCAAGGTTTTAGCTTTATCGACCACTGGGGTCTCTTCTGGGGTAGGGGTGACAAAAGGGACAGGTTACACCTTAACTGGAGGGGGGCCAACGTTCTGGCAGGCAGGTTTGCTCGTGTTGCACGTGTGGGTTTAAACTAAATAGTGGGGGGAAGGGATTGACAAATTGGGAGTATAAAGATGGAGTTAAAGGGGAAGTGAGTGCAGGAATAGTTACAAAAGACTCCCGAATTAATGGGAAGGAAAGTTTGTGAAGAGATAAGAGAGTAAGGTCTGGGCAATAGTGAGAGGGGAGAGGAGAGGTGAATACCGAAGTCAAAGTGTTGTATATGAATGCACAAAGTATAAGAAATAAAGTGGATGAGGTTGAGACTCAGTTAGAAATTGGTAAGTATGATGTTGTGGGAATTACAGAGACATGGCTGCCAGAGGGCCAGGGCTGGAAAACTGAATATTCAAGGGTATACGTCCTATCGAAAAGACAGGTGGGCAGAGGGGGTGGGGTAGCTCTGTTGGTGAGGAATTAAATTTAGTCCCTTGCAAGGGGTGACATTGAAACAGGAGATGTGGAGTCAGTATGGATAGAACTAAGACATTGTAAGGGTAAAAATACCCTATGGGACTTATTTACAGTCCCCCACACAGTAACCTGGATATAGGGTGGAAGTTGAATCAAGAGTTAATATTGGCATGTTGTAAAGGTAATGCTACGGTTGTTATGTGAGATTTCAACATGCAGGTAGACTGGGGAAAATTCAATTCAATTCAATTCAACTTTATTGTCATTGCACAAATACGAGTATAGGTACAACGAAATGCAGTATAGCGTCTGGGCATAGTGCAAGATAGTAGAAGTAAAAATAAAAATACAAATAAAAATAAAAATACTGTTTAACAATGTGTGGATTGTGGATGAATTAAACTGGTACATAGGCAAATAACTGTATACAAATGGGAGAGTCTAAAGATAGCTAGCGACGGGACTCTGAGTTCAGCAGTGTAATGGTGTTATTGAAAAAGCTGAAAAATCAGGTTGGTACTGGACCCCAAGAAAGGGAGTTTGTGGAGTTCCTCCGTGATAGATTCTTAGAGCAGCTTGTACTGGAGCTTACCAGGGAGAAGGCAATTCTGCATTTAGTGTTGTGTAATGAACCGGATTTGATAAGGGAACTCAAGGTAAAGGAGCCATGAGGAGGTAGTGACCATAATATGATAAGTTTTAATCTACAATTTGAGAGGGAGAAGGGTAAATCAGAGCTGTCAGTATTACAGTTGAACAAAGGGCACTATGGAGCCATGAGGGAAGAGCAGGCCAAAGTTGACTGGAAAGATCCCCTAGCAGGGATGACAGTGGAGCAACAATGGCAGGTATTTCTGGGAACAATGGAGAAGGTACAGGATCGGTTCATTCCAAAGAGAAAGAAAGATTCCAAGGGGAGTAAAGGGTGACCGTGGCTGACAAGGGAAGTCAGGGACAGTTAAAAAATAAAGGAGAAGATGCATAACATAGCAAAGATGAGCAGGAGGCCAGAGGATTGGGCAACTGTTAAAGAACAACAGAAGATAACTAAAAAAGGCAATACAGGGAGAAAAGATGAGGTACGAAGGTAAACTAGCCAAGAATATAAAGGAGAATAGTAAAAGCTTCATTAGGTATGTGGAGGAAAAAATTAGTTAAGACCAAAGTTGGACCTTCAAGACTGAAAAAGGTGAATTTATTATGGGGAACAAGGAAATGGCAGACAAGTTCAACAGGTACTTTGGATGCATCTTCACTAAGGAAGACAAAAACAATCTCCCTGTTGTACTAGTGGCCAGAGGATCTAGGGTGACAGAGGAACTGAAGGAAATTCACATAAGACAGGAAATGGTGTTGGGTAGAGTAAGACTGATGGGACTGAAGGCTGATAAATCCCCAGGGCCCGATGGTCTGCATCCCAGGGTACTTAAGGAAGTGGCTCTAGAAATTGTAGATGCATTGGTGAAAATTTTCCAATGTTCTATAGATTCAGGATCAGTTCCTGTGGATTATCCCACTTTTTTTTTAATGCGGGAGAGAAAAAACAGGGAATTATGGACCAGTTAGCCTGACATCGGTGGTGGGGAAGATTATAAAAGATGAAATAGCCACACATTTGGATAGCAGTAGCAGGATTTACGCATGGATTTACGAAGTGTAATCATGCTTGATTCTTCTTCTGGAATTTTTTGAAGATGAAACTAGGAAAATGGACAAGGGAGAGCAAGTAGATGTAGTGTACCTGGACTTTCAGATGCATATGATAAGGTCCCACATAGAGATTAGTGGGCAAAATTAGAGCACATGGTATTGGGGGTAGGGTGCTGACATGGATAGAAAATTGGTTGGCAGGCAGGAAACAAAGAGTAGGGATTAACGGGTCCCGTTCAGAATGACAGGCAGTGACTAGTGGGGTACCGCAAGGCTCAGTGCTGAGACCGCATCTATTTACAATATACATTAATGATTTAGATGAAGGGATTAAAAGTAACATTAGCAAACTTGCAAATGACACAAAGCTGGGCGACAGTGTGAACTGTGAAGAGGATGCTATGAGGATGCAGGGTTACTTGTACAGGTTGGGTGAGTGGGCAGATGCATGGCAGTTGCAGTTTAATGTGGATAAATGTGAGGTTATCCACTTTGGTGGCAAAAACAAGAAGGCAGATTATTATCTAAATGGAGTCAAGTTGGGAAATGGGGAAGTACAACAGGATCTGTGGGTCCTTGTTCATCAGTCAATGAAAGTAAAGGCCCTGTCCCACTTACAGTGCATTGAGAAAGTATTCAGACCCCTTCACTTTTTCCACATTTTGTTACATTACAGCCTTATTCTAAAATTGGTTACAGTCATTTTTTTTTATAATCAATCTACGCACAATACCTCATAATATAAAAGCGAAAACAGGTGTTTAGTAATTATTGCAAAATAATTAAAAATAAATAACTGAAATATCACATTTACGTAAGTATTCAGACCCTTTGCTGTGACTCTCAAAATTGAGCTTTGGTGCATCGTGTTTCCATTGATTATCCTTGAGATGTTTCTACAACTTGATAGGAGTCTACAAGTGGTAAATTAAATTGATTGTACATGATTTGGAAAGGCACACACCGGTCTATATAAGGTCCCACTGTGGACAGTGCATGTCAGAGCAAAAAAACAAGCCATGAAGACGAAGGAATTGTCTGTAGACCTCCGAGACAGGATTGCGTTGAGACACAGATCTGGGGAAAACATTTTTTGGAGCATTGCAGGTCCCGAAGAGCACAGTGGCCTCCGTCATTCTTAAATAGAACTTTGAAACCACCAGGACTCTTCATAGAGCCTGGCCAAACTGAGCAATCGGGGGAGAAGGGCCTTAGGATAGCGACTTACTAACATATTCAGGGAGGTGACCAAGAACCCGATGGTCACTCTGACAGAGCTCCAGAGTTCCTCTGTGGAGATGGGAGAAACTTCCAGAAGGACAACTATATCTGCAGCACTCCACCAATCAGGCCTTTATTGTAGAGTGGCCAGACAGAAGCCACTCCTCAGTTAAAGGCACATGACAGCCCGCTTGCAGTTTGCCAAAAGGCACCTAAACAAGATTCCCCGGCCTGATGAAACCAAGATTGAACTCTTTGGCCTGAATGCCAAGTGTCACGTCTGGAGGACACCAGGCACCGCTCATCACCTGGCCAATACCATATCTATGGTGAAGCATTGTGGTGGCAGCATCATGCTGTAGGGATGTTTTTCAACGGTAGGAACTGGGAGACCAGTCAGGATCGAGGTAAAGATGAACGGAGCAAAGTATAGAGAGATCCTTGATGAAAACCTGCTCCAGAGCGTTCAGGACCTCGGACTGGGGCAGACGTTCACCTTCCAACAGGACAACGACCTAAAGCTCACGTCCAAGACAACGCAAGAGTGGTTTTGTGACAAGTCTGTGAATGTCCGTAAGTGGCCCGGCCAGAGCCCGGACTTGAACCCGATCGAACATCTCTGGAGGGATCTGAAAATAGCTGTGCATCGACACTCCCCATCCAACCTGACAAAGCTTGAGAGGATCTGCAGAGAAGAATGAGATAAATTACCCAAATACAGGTGTGCCAAGCTTGTAGCGTGATACCCAAGAAGACTTGAGGTTGTAATCACTGCCAAAGGTGCCTCAATAAAGTACTGAGTAAAGGGTCTGAATACTTATATAAATGTGATATTTCAGTTATTTATTTTTAATTAATTTGCAAAAATTTCTAAACACCTGTTTTCACTTTTATATTGTGGGCTATTGTGTGTAGATTGCTGATTAAAAAAAAAAAAGAATTTAATCCATTTTAGAATAAGGCTGTAACGTAACAAAATGTGGAAAAAGTGAAGGGGTCTGAATACTTTCTAAATGCACTGTACGTGTCCTTGGCATGCAAATTACGCGACCTCGTTGTTGCGTTGAGGCGCACGGGCATCGTGTGGCCGCGCGGGGCCGGTCCCACTGAGAAGCGCGGAGGGGTATGGAGTTGTGCGCGGTATCGCGCAGCGCTCCGAAAATTTTGTAGCGAACGAAACCTTCGCGCACCACCGGCCTGTCGCGTAACTGACGGCCAAAGTGTGACAGACCCAAGACCCTGGCGCAATGCAACGTCTCACCTCCAACAGCAGCAGAAGTAGGCAAACGTTCTCCGAGCTCGGCCTGGGGCTCAAGGCCGTTGCAGTTCGGATCGGCCCCCACTTCTATTCCCAGAGCGGGGCCAAGAAAATTGAATAAAATAGACAAAAATTGCTGGAGTAATTCAGCGGGACCGGCAGCATCAAGTGTATCAGGTATCCTTTATTGTCATTCAGACTTTTCAGTCTGGACGAAATTTCGTGCCTTGCAGTCATAACATAAAATAAAATAACAAAACACACAGTAAACACAGATTTAACATCCATCACAGTGAGTCCACCAGGTCCTCCTCACTATGATGGAAGGCAAAAGTCTTAAAGTCCTTGTCTCTTCCCTCCTTGTTCTCCCTCCGCGTTGAGACAGTCCATGTTGTGACCCCGCCGGGTGATGGTATGTAAGTCCCGCGGCTGAATCCGTGCTCCGCGAATGGGCCGGTTCAAACTCCAGTTCAACGGACGAAGCTGTTGTTGCGGGAAGTCCGGAAAAACAGGTCGCCAACCTGGGACCTGCGAGTTCCCGACAATGTCGTCCACTGGGCCCGCGGCCGAGCCTCCGAGGCTCAGAAGTCAGGTCGCCAACGCCGCCACAGCCCCGAAGTCGGGTCGCCGCCGCCGCAACGCCACCACAGCCCCGATGTCGGCCTACCTCGCGTTGGTAAGTCCAGGCGGGCTCTGCTTCCGGAGCCTCGAGGTCGGTCCCAGTTGGAGGCCGCCAGCTCCGCGATTAGGCCTCAGCACAAACGGAGACGGGGATACGACAAGAAAAGGTCGCATCCCCCCGAAGGAAGAGACTAAAACAAGTTTCTCGCACCCCCCCACACATACACAACTAAATTAAACCGAAATAAACTGTAACAACGGGACAAAAAAAAAAAAAGACCAACGGACTGCAGGAGAGCCGCAGCTTCTAGGGCAGCGCCGCCACTTCTGGATGTGGCATCCCTGGAGAGAAGGAATGGATGACGTTTCGGGTCAAGACCCTTGAAGGGTCTCGACCCGAAACATCATCCATTCCTTCTCTCCAGAGATGCTGCCGGTCCCGCTGAGTTATTCCTGCATTTTTTGTCCATCTTCAAATGACGTCACGCGCTCCAGACGGCTGTGCGGACGCATGAAGTCGCGGGACCGTCGCGCCTCAACACGACCTCGAGGTCGCGTAATTAGCGTGCCAAGGACACGTAAGTGGGACAGGGGCTTAAGCATGCAGGTAGGGCAGGCAGTTAAGAAAGCAAATGGCATGTTGATCTTCATAACAAGAGGAGTTGAGTATGGGAGCAAAGAGGTCCTTCTGCAGTTGTACAGGGCCCTAGTGAGACCACACCTGGAGTATTGTGTGCAGTTTTGTTCTCCCAATTTGAGGAAGGAAGTTCTTGCTATTGACGGAGTGCAGTGTAGATTCACCAGGTTAATTGCCGGGATGGCAGGACTGTCATATGTTGATCGAATGGAGCGGCTGGGCTTGTATACTCTGGAATTTAGAAGGATGAGAGGTTATCTTATTGAAACATATAAGATTATTAAGGGTTTGGACACGCTAGAGGCAAGAAACATGTTCCCGATGTTGGGGGAGTCCAGAACCAGGGACCACAGTTTAAGAACAAGGGGTAAGCCATTTAGAACGGAGATGAGGAAAAACTTTATCACACAGAGAGTTGTGAGTCTGTAGAATTCTCTGCCTCAGAGGGCGATGGAGGCTGATTCTCTAGATGCTTTCAAGAGAGAGCTAGTCAGAGCTCTTAAAGATAGCGGAGTCAAGGGATATGGGGAGAAGGCAGGAACGGGGTACTGATTGTGGATGATCAGCCATGATCAAATTGAATGGCGGTGCTAGCTCAAGGAGCCGAATGGCCTACTCCTGCACCTATTGTCTATTGTCCATTGAAACTACATTCCAATATGGGACGGGCGGTCACGGTAGCGCAGCGGTAGAGTTGCTGCCTTACAGCAAATGAAGCGCCAGAGACCCGGGTTCAATCCCGACTGAGGGTGCTGTCTGTACGGAGTTTGTACGTTCTCCCCGTGACCTGCGTGGGTTTTCTCAGAGATCTTCGGTTTCCTCCCACACTCCAAAGACGTACAGGTTTGTAAGTTAATTGGCTTGGTATAAGTATAAAATTGTCCTGAGTGTGTATAGGATGGTGTTAATGTGCGGGGATCACTGGTCGGTGCGGACCCGGTGAGCCGAAGGGCCTGTTTCCGCGCTGTATCTCTAAACTAATAATATGCCTTGTATTCTGACTTTGGGTTCCATTAGTGTTAAATTCTGATCCATTAACTACAAAAATACCTATTTATTTTAATTTTTTAATTTTAAGCTGCAGCAAATAAACTCTTCATATTCAGAGTCAGTATGGAGGAAGAGCATTCAGTTACTTTTTACATACCAGTGATCTGTTTTTATTTTAAATCACTCGATAGAACAGTTTTTAGAGAGCTTCAAAGCCTGTTAGTTATTTGCAATGCTTATTATGTTGTAAAAACGCTATTTTAAATTAAAACTTGTAAAGTATGCTAGTTTTAAATATGTAAAATAAAATTGATTACAACTAGAATATATAATTTAAGATGTTTTCCTCCACAGAATGCAGTGGATTTTCACCTCCTGTTACTGTGATCCTAATCATCTTTTTGTGCCTTGAGGGATTTCTGTTTCTTACATTCACATCAGTAATGTTTGGCACACAGCTTCACTCAATATGCAATGATGAGACGGTAAGATTTTATTTTAGTGATTTTTAAACTTTTGTTTGTTTCTTTTATTTGGAGAAGCCACGTTAAATATCAACAAACGGAGAACCTGGGTCAATGTTTATTTTGGCATTATGCTAAAAAGATCCTAGATAATTACCCTTTTGCCTTCAGCTTTTTTCTTTTAAACATTGGTCCAATCACACAAATTAAATCTGAAGCACCGTTTTACTATGTAGGTTTCAAAGAATAGTGCTTTTCAATGAAATTTTCAACAACTTTGGTGGTAATTCGTCTACTGTAGAACAAGAGCCTAAAACAAAATCCCATTGAATGGAAACGTGATTATTTGCTAGAAAAATTAGAATTGAGCTGTATTTATACCCCACCTCTTTAACATCAAACCCTGCTCCCTCTCTCCCTGCCGTTAAAACCACCTCTGCCTTCAAAAAAAGAAACACAAAATGGAAAGTCAGGGTGTGGTGTAGATTAAAAATTGGTATCCATTCAATGGGTGTGCCCCCATTCAAATTCCAGTTGGAGATATATACAAGATGTAGACTAAAAATTAACATCTAGATTTAAGTGCTGAGCAATTTAGTCCAGGCAATGATTCTGCAACTTGTGTGCTTCTGCAACACATGACCTTACAAAATGAAGAAGAAGAAGAATAACATTGCAAAATCTATCTGGTTTTCAATTGGCTTTGTTTTGTCATTTTGAGTGTTAAGCAAATGGTGGATTTTAATTGTGTTCCACAGCAAAATAAACTCTTTCCATGATATTGTGATATTTGACAAGGTACATAATCATTCCAACTTTTTGCTTGCTGAGCTTCACTGCCATGGTCCAGACAAATGTAAAATCTGAAGATCAATGCTTTCCCTTGGGTAATCACAGGAGCACATTACATCAGTTCTGAAAAATGCATTTACAGTCCAGTTTCACTTCTCCATGGGAAATTGATTGACTTAGCCACATTCACCCCCATTCCGAATTATTTTAGTGAAGAAGGGAGTGAGGAAATAAAAGTAAAGTTGGAGTGTTTGAAATATTTACCCACAATATAATCACACTTAATCAATATAAAATTGTGTTTGTTATGCAGGAAATTGAACGATTAAAAAATGAAAAGCCTACATGGGAAAGGAAACTACGATGGGAGGGAATGAAGAATGTTTTTGGAGGGCAGCCTTCATTTCTATGGATTAATCCTTTCTCAGGCATTAGAATAAGGCGATTCCTTCCCAGACCAATGAAGGGTGGACCAGAATTTGCAGTTTGAATCTAAGGAAGAACTTTTCTGCAAAAGTAAACTTTCTAATATTAAAATTAGCACAAGACTTTGTTCCTTTCTACTGTCTGCCTATAGGGTGCTATGGATTAAATAACTGCTGCCTGTTAAAATTGCACATAGTAACCTAATTATGAGCAAATCTAATGAAGTCTGGAACTAGCAAACTGACAGAAAATTCCATCGGCTGTCATAAAAATGGATTGCAAAGAAGATTAAACTGCAGCTTTGAATGGACAGTTACATGTCCTGACCCTCTACTGTACAAACCATTGCATAGTTTTTCATTTTGTAGTATTGCATCAATGTACTATTTGTGGCATAATCACAAACAAATTGGATGTATGTTGATTTAGTGACATTGCTTAAGAATGTTTTTAGCATAAAAATTGTAATCCATTCTACTTAATTCATTTAGCATCCATCAACAATAATTTTCAGGTTCTATATTTACCATTTGTTACATGAGATAAAACACGGTTGACATTGAATAATTTCTTTATCTGTTTTTATATTTTTTATATATATAAAAAATAAGGGGAAACTTTATTTTTTCAGTTCATGTGTATTTGTTTTTTAATTTCAGGAAAGTTTAATTCCCTTTGACTGTGGTATGGGTGTGCACTGTTATTTTAAAATAATTCAAAGTTTACCTTGAACGTAATCACATTTTGACTTTTATTTATTGCTTTGTTAAAATACACAGACAGATGAATTGTAAGTAAGATTGTTGGTTATTTCTGAAATTGATATGAACTATCTTCATTACAAATCGTCTCACATAGTTAATGTAGAATGAATGTTTAGTGTATGGAACAGAATAAAAAGTCAATGTTTTTAATTCTCTGAAACATCAACCTTAGTTGAAAACAACATAGATGCAATGACTTAATTTTGTTATTGCTGATCCTTACTGTTCATTTACAGTTCAACCTTGATAAGAGTTAGCAGATTTTTTGTGATCTAATGGATGAAATCTGTTTTCTGAAATCTTGATCAGCAGAAGGTATAATCCTATCTACCGGTAGGCTGTGTGTTAATTTTTTAGATGTTCCAAATTCCTTTCACTCTCAAACAAAACTATCAGTCTTTATCTGGAGGTAAAATAATATTAAAGTTTGATTTCTGCTACTAAGGTGAAGCATTTATTATATAACCTACTCCCCATATGATATGATGTATTGAAAAAGTATATGGAGGTGCAAGCATTACACTAACAGAATGTAGTGGCACAGTTTGAGCATTAAATGTCAATTGAACGTCAATTATGATTTAAGGGTTGAAGGGTCCTTTTTATCAGAATTTGTGTGTGTGTGTGTGTGTAATTTATTTTGTCTTAGTTTGCTGCCACACTGTACAATGCCATATTCCATATTTCTGGTGCTGTTTCTGGCACATACATTATGTTATGGCTTCACAAAATGCTAGAAGTCTAAAAATGCCTTACATCACCTATATGGCAGGATGATGTTCTAAAGGGAGAAAAGGATAATAAAAACAACAAAAAGACTAATAACTTTAAAATTAAGATGGATGATTGAGGAAAAACAGTAGCTGCAATCACTTTCATGTTACTACTAAATAGATTTGGGTCAACATCATTGGACCTTTGAAAATACCGTCAACCAGAATAATTTATTTACTGTGAGACGAAACCTGGAAATATTCAAGTAATGCTGCTAGAATGCATTTATAATTCATGTTTACCAGCCACTGGTTAGTACCAAAGCTAATCTAGTGAAGTGTAGCCCTGGAGGAAAATGCAGCCAAAATAAAACAAAACAAAGCAAAGCGAGCATGCACACACATACGCGCACACACACACACACATGTATTTTGATTGAATTTTATCATTGCAGTTAATTTTTTGTAATTTTTTTTTAAATATTTATTTTTATTAGAAGCAATTTTACAAAGAAAGAATGATCGACATAACACTTATACGATTTTCGTATTGCTTCAGTTTTAACATTTTATGAACCAGTAACTAGATCGGGAAAAAAGAAAAAGGAAAAATGGGAAAGAAAGAACAAATGAGAAAGAAAAGAAAGAATTTCAAGAAAAAGAGAAAAAGAAAACGGCAGAACTAACGAAGGAGTGAAAGAAGCGGAGATATATCCCACGGCCCTTCCATACGCCCGCTCACCCGACCCTAGCGTCGGTTTTGAGTTTGTGTTCAACCATTATGTTGTTAAAGAAATTCAATAAAAGGAGACCATATTATTGAAAATTGACCTGGTTTGTCAGTCAAGACAAGCCTAATTTTTTCTAGATGTAGTGTCTCGGGCATTTCTGTGATCCACATCTTCACTGTGGGGACTATTATCTTTTCCCAGAATTTAAATGCAATAAGTCTTTTCACAGTTATTAAACCATAGTCAAGGAAGCGTCTTTGAAATATCGTTAGATTAGGGCAGCCCTCTGACATTCCTAATATTATTAGTTTTGGATCTGGCTTCAATTGTGTTTTAAGTGTTTTAGAAATAATATTGAATATTTCCGTCCAGAAGTTTTGTATTTTTATACAGGATACAAAAGAATGAGTTAGGGTGGCTTCTTGAAAGTGACATTTATCACAAAGAGGAGAGACCGTTGAGAAGATCTTGTTCAATTTGGTCTTTGAGTAGTATAACCTATGCAATACTTTAAATTGTATCAGGCAATGCTTGGCATTTAAAGAACGGTAGTGTATATATTGCAGGCTTTCCTCCCACATATCTTTCGAAATGGGTAAACCCAGCTCGTCCTCCCACGTTCGCTTATAAATCTCAGAGGATGGGGTGTTAATATTTAAAAGGGTGTTACAAATGTAAGATATCAACTTACTTGTATCTGCATGTCTATTCAAACAGTCGTCTAATATATCTGGACCCATAAGAGGACAGTATTGTGTATATGTTTTCACGTAATCTCGGATTTGGAGATATTTAAAAAAATTATTGGCATTCGTCATATTTCTCCTGTAGTTCTTGAAAAGAGGAGAGAGTCCCCTCCTTATAGAGGTCTCCCACAGTATTGATTCCCAGGTTCTTCCATTGAACAAACACCATATCTAAAGTAGACGGTTTAAACGAGGGATTATTTGCAATATAAAGAAGGAGAGACAGATTTCTCAATTTAAGACTGAATTTCAGCTGTTTCCAGATACGGACAGTATTATGTATTATCGGATTTTGCTCATACGTTGACTTATTCAGATGTATTGGAGATAGGAGGATCGAGCCTATAAAAAAAGGCAAACAATCTACCCTCTCCATTTTTAACCAGTTTACATGTTGACATGTATCATCCAACCAGAAAGTTATATTTTTTAATATAATTGCCCAGTAGTAAAAAAGAAAATTAGGTAGAGCTAATCCTCCATTTTCTTTGGATTTGCACAGTTAAGTACCTTCTTTCGTATCTGGGCATCTATGTCTTCGTCACTATGATTATGTGCTCATCACACATTATGAGTTAATGATAAATAGTGCAATAATCTGAAGGATATCGTTGAAATTGGAAAAGCAATCAATTAATCACTATTGTGTTCAAGAAGGGACTGCAGATGCTGGAAGATCGAAGGTACACAAAAATGCTGGAGAAACTCAGCGGGTGCAGCAGCATCTATGGAGCGAAGGAAACAGGTGACGTTTCGGGCCGAAACCCTTCTTCAGACTCACTATATAGAATCACTATTGCCCACTTTCTGTGCTTTAGCTAACTTTCTACCCATACTTTTAAAAGAGTAGTTTTAGAGATGCAGCACAGAAACAGGCCCTTCGGCCCACCGAGTCCGCGCTGGCCGTGATTCCTGTACACCAGCACTATCCTATACACTAGGGACAACTTGCAATATTTTACCAAAGCCAAGTAACCTACAAACCTGTACTACCTTGGGATGTGGGAGGAAACAGGAGCATCCCGGGGAAAACCCCACGCTGTCACGGGGAGAACGTACAAACTCCGTACAGACAGCACCCATAGTCGGGATCCAACCCGGATCTCTGGCGCTATAAGGTAGTAAAGGGCCTGTCCCACGTGCATGCGACTCCATGCGGCAAGCGCGACCTAACGTGGTCGCTTGAGCCGTACGGCCTCGCGGGGCCGGTCCTACTTCCATCGCCGGAGCCGTATGGAGTTGTGCGGAGCTGGTCCCGACATTGCGCGAGGCTCCGAAAGACTGACCGTGTTCAAACATTCCGCGCGGCAACGGCCTGCCGGCCCGCAGCCGCCTCGACGCCGTACGTCACGCGCGAACTTCCCGCGGACTTCACTCGAACTTCATGTCACTCACTCGACCTCCGCGCGGCCCCCGCTTCTGGTTTGGTCGCGCTTGCTCGTTGGACAGGCCCTTTAGGTCGCGCTTGCCGCATGGAGTCGCATGCTCGTGGGCCAGGCCCTTAACTCTACCGCTGAGCAACCTTGAGGATCTAGAATATTATAACTCCTCCTTAGTTTCTGAAGTAACAGTTGCTTTCAATGCGAGGGTTTGTTTTTCATTAGCTGCCATGTGGTCTCAGCACCATACTAGACATAGTTTGAACCTTCTGTGGAAGAAAACTTTTACTTTACTTTTCTTGGTAAAACAGATTAGGAATATTAATGAAGAACATCCATTCCTAAGAAGAGTTTTTTTATGTTTAAAACAAAATTCCTTAATCTCGACCGAAAGTTTCCTCGGTGGTAACAGTTGTTGGAACATTAGGCAAACCTTGGTGTCAGTCCTTTAAGGGAGTTGATCCCATTTCCATAGTGCCATTCAGATTATTAAAGAATAATTTGGAAGGGCATGCAACAGTGACTGCTTTAGATTGCATGTGACCTTGCATGTTTTTGTCTTAATTTTTATTTTGCGATAGCTGACGATTTGGGCAAGCGGTGGCATAGGGCGTTCGTGACCCTAGTGAATAGGTCAAGCAACTGCATCTGATGAGCCACCAAGATCAAATTATTGTGAAGCTAACAGCTTGAGGAGGAACGATGAACGCCAAGCAAAATCGGGTACAGAAAGAGAAAGCAAATCAGAGGAGAAAGGGCAATAACTTCGATTTAACTTTTCACATTTTTCACTATCCACTGACAATATAGAAAGAAGGAATGAGACTTGTTATTTAATTCTTATTTTTTAATATGAGGGATTTATGGGCAGTAATTGACAGTGATCTTTAATCACAAACCACTGCCTCAGTGTTGAATAACCGGGTTCAATCCTGACCAGGTCTGTGTGGAGTTTGTATGTTCTCCCTGACACCATTTGGGTTTCTTCCAGGTGCTCCAGTTTCATCCCACGTTCCAAAGAAGTGCAGATTGGTAGGTAAATTGGTGGCTATAGATTGCCCCTGTTGTGTGATGGAATCTGTGGTGAGTTGATGGAAATGTGGGGAGAATTATTAAAAAGCAGGATTAATGGTTGATGGTTGGCACAGACTTGGTGGACTGTGGGCCTGTTTCCGTGCTGTAAATTTCCATCTCTTAACACTTCCACCTTGATGACTCTTGGCACAAGGCTGTGTGGTCAATTCCCTGCTCTATTCATTCCAAACCCATGACCAGGAGTTAAACACAGTTCTAACGTCATCTGCATATTTGCTGACGATTCCACCGTTAATGGACAAATCACAGGATGTGTGAGAATACAAAAGGGGCATCCACAACCTGATTGCCAGAACAACTATCTAACAAGGAACTGATTGTTGACTTCAGGAAGGGAAAGCTGAGAATGCATGAGCCTGTCTTCATCGATGAGATGGCAGTCGACAGAGTCAATAGTTTCAAGTTCCTGGATGTGTATATCACTGAGGATTCATCCTGGCTCTAGCATATTGATGCCATCACAAAGAAAGCTCATTAATGCCTAAACCTCCCAAGAAGTTTGAGGAGATTTGACACGTTGACGAATACTTTATCGAACGTGTACAGTAGAAAGCATACTGACTGGTTATATCCAGGCCTCGTTCAGTAACTCGAATGCCCAAGAACTTTTAAGATTGCAGGAAATGGTGGATATTGCCTGGTCCATCATGAGTATTGACTTACCAACCATCAAAGGGAGGCATAGGAAGCGCTTCCTCAAAGAGACAGCATGTGTAGGAAAGAACTGCAGATGCTGGTTTAAATCAAAGGTAGACACAAAATGCTGGAGTAACTCAGCGGGACAGGCAACATCTCTGGAGCGAAAGAACGGGTGACGTTTCGGGTTCAGCCTTCTTCTCGACCCGAAATGTCACCCATTCCTTCTCTCCAGAGATGCTGCCTGCCCACTGAGTTACTCCAGCATTTTGTGCCTACCTGTCAGTGTCCCATTTACTACATGCCTTAATGTTGTTTATTTAGTTCAATACAGCATTAAAACAGACCTTTCAATGACCTCACGCTAGTTCCATGTTATCCCACCTTCTCATCCACTCCCTTCACTGAAGGGGCAATTTCAGTCCAATTAATCTACAAATCCGCATGTCTTTTGGGATATGGGAGGAAACCCACACGATCACAGGGAGAAGGTGTAAATTCCACACTGAGCACCAGAGATCAGGATCAAAACCAGGTCTCTGGCACTGTGAGGCAGGAACTCTACCACTTATGTCCTATATTCTGAATGCATAATAATACAAATAAAATTGTTAGGAATACAGGTACACCCCAACTTGTGTAATTAGCGGCTGGCGTAAACTCACACTTACATAAGTAATACTTTAATACTAAATACTTTTTTCCACGAGTAGTAGCTCTACTCAATAACCAAAATCTATAGCCTCCTTTTGCTCTGGTATTTTACTTAATTCATATGTTTAATCAATAATGTATTATTAATGTTTAATATTTTATGTGTCATTCCTTACTGTCACTGTCACTGTCATTGTCACTTGCGGGCAGAGCACTAAGGCAAATTCCTTGTATGTGAATACTTGGCCAATAAACTTATTAATTAATTAATTCATTCACTTATTCATTTAAGCCCACTGCTTTGTTTCCAAGTTGCACGTCTCAGTAGCAGTGCGCTACTGTGCATGCAGCCGTTTCTGTAAGCCATCAGCTGTTCTCGCGGATGTTTCCATGTGGACTTCACGCCGGAGCTTCCACTGGTACTACACTGTACAAATAGTAAATTTACGCATGTACAGTAGCACTTCAGTTTCTGACTTGCACAACATCTGACTTGTGGAAGGGTCCTTGGGACGTAGTTCTTGTGTAAATCGGAGAGAGCGTCCGTACTAAAAATGCTTTGATTCATTTCATTTTTTTACCATGCCTCACTATACCTATTAAGCCTGCAACTTATATACAGCAGACATTGCTACCAATTCTAGTAATACCCTATATTAGTTATTGGCTCTCCTCCACCCTGCACTTTTGCTGTTTTACTCATTGTCAGCCAATTATTGCTGCAGCTGTTCCCAGTTTCATGTGATGCTGACATTCTTCTGTTGATAACTGATAATTTTATGTTTTGATGGTTTAGCCATTTAAACATATTGTTTAAACCATAGTTAAAATACACTTGGAAATCTTAATTACTGTAATTTGGATTGTGCCATGATTAAACCTTAAATACTTGTCAAAGTTTGAAGCTGCATTTATTTTTTTTAAAACCTGTTCTGTGTAAGTGATCATATTGATGGAATGTTTGCACTAAACATAATTGGTTTTGAATTTTTTTAAACTCTTAATACAGCCTTTTTTAGCCATTATCAGATGAAGATTCATTAATAGATCAAGGAATAGTTCAAATCACAAAGTTCCTAATAGTCAAGTCAACTCAAGTCAAGGTTATTCGTCACATACACATACGAGATGTGCAGT
Organism: Amblyraja radiata; assembly: GCF_010909765.2. Lineage (NCBI taxonomy): Eukaryota > Metazoa > Chordata > Chondrichthyes > Rajiformes > Rajidae > Amblyraja > Amblyraja radiata. The sequence continues at coordinate 17,094,609 of NC_045972.1, read as the reverse complement.
GAAATGAAAAGTGGTGAATTTTGTGATAATGAATGCTTAAATGTAGACTTTGCTACATGTGAATCCTAAGGTACCTGCACATGATTTTTGTGAGGTTAGAGTTCAGTGTATGAATATATGATATAAACAGTTGTCTGCTGATCTGATTCTGGATGGGATTGTTTAGATATAGGTAAAGAACTGTCTAAAGAAATTGTATCAAATTAAGTATTGGAATAATGTATCATTTTGTTAATTTTGTTTTATGGTAATATTTAGAGAGGCAGAATGAAGTCAAGACTTGAATGGAGACCAGTGGAAAGAACTCATGGCACTAATTTGCCTGGGTTTTTGTTGATAAAATACCTAGAACAGGAAAGCAAAGTCATTGGAATCACAAAACGCCATTAAGTTTGCACATTCAATCTAACCGGAAGGTACTTTTCTTTTTTGTTTAATAACAGACCTGCTTTGCCTTATGCTTTAGTGCCGTTATTCTTGGTTGCAAAACTATTGTGATGTAATTACCATAACGTATTTATGGAATCAATTTTGTTTGTTGGACATGTCATATTCCTCTCTTTGGAGTAAATAATCTTAAAGAATGGATCGACATGGCTTATATCTTATCGAAACATATGAAATTCTTAAGGGATTGGACAGACTAGATGCAGGAAAAATGTTACCGATGTTGGGGGAGTCCAGAAGCAGGGGTCACAGTTTACGAATAAGTGGTAGGCCATTCAGGACTAAGATGAGGAAAAACTTTTTCAGACAGGGAGTTGTCAATCTGTGGAAATCTCTGCCACAGAGGGCAGTGAAAGCCAATTCACTGGATGTATTCTGGACTGTTAGATATAGCTCTTAGGGCTAATGGAATCAAAGGGATATGGGGAAAAAGCAGGAAATGGGTACTGATTCTGGATGATCAGCCATGATCATATTAAATGGCGGTGTTGGGCCGAATGGCCTACTACTGCACCTATTTTCTATATTTCTATGTTACTATGCAAGAGGCTCTGTTGCTTTTTAACTATGTTAATTAATCAAATGGATTGGAACCTCTTCCTGCTCTTTCTTCATTACTTATTATTTTACCTTTCTTTCCCTGTTATTTCCCCTTTCCCTGACTCCTCACTGGTAAGATGTTCCATGCATGCTCTTCACTCTCCATTAACTTGCCTGTTTTTTTTTGTCTTCCGTGGGCCTTACTGATGGCTTAAGCAAGAAAATGCTTCTTGCAGTTTTCATGTATGATTAAGAATCTGAGTCATTCAGAGAGCCTAGAAAAGCCTTTAATGAAAAACATTGCACTGGATAGTGTGCCCAGTATAGCTGGGTGTCTATACGTGACTTGTGTACAAAAATCTTTTATTTTCACAGTGATTAACAAACTGCTGAATTATTTTCTTGATGGTAAATGAAACTGGCAGATGTTCTATGTATTCCACTCAATTTATTTTTTAATCAAATTTTATTGCCTTTATATAGGTGCTTAAAAACTGAGAAAATTTGCCAACATGATACTAAAAACCTGTGCTTGCATAAATTACTATTTTTTGTTTTAATAAATGGAATTGAATGACCTGGAATTTATTCCAAGAGTATAATTTGGAAATTAGACTTGATAAGGTGCCCATTTCTCTCTTAATTGTTCCATTGTCATATTAAATTTCCTGACCAATCTCGCTGAAAAGTGACCTTTCCATAGCAAAACATGGACATAAACCAAAATACCCAATGAATTGCCAAGGAATCGCAAAACATACACTTCACAGACCTCAATTTAAAATGTAAATTTCATTTCTAATCTAACCATCATTTGTCCTTATACACATGCTGGAGAATTTGCAAATAAAGAAGTTATTCAATTTTTAATGTGACATTTATGCATTAAAAATATAGTAAAAGGAAACAGAAAGTACAGAGTGTATCTCAATTGATGACCATTGTTTTAAATGCTAGAACAATTTTAATAAAGCAATGGAATGATTGCTTCTGCCTCTAAAAATCCAGTCACAATTTTGAGAGAGACTTTCAGCAAAGACAGATACAGAAAGTTTGTGGCACTTTTGTTCTGGGTGCTAGTATTCACGGATGTGACTTCATTCAAGCAGTGGGATTGAAAAATAGTTCACGAGGACATTTGCGAGCATTTGAGAGGATGTTGAATCTGTGGAATTCTTTGCCACAGAAGGCTGGGGAGGCCAGGTCAATGGATATTTTTAAGGCAGAGATAGATTAGTACAGGTGCCGGGGTTATGGGGAGAAGGCAGGAGAAGGGGGATAGGAGGGAGAGATAGATCAGCCATGATTGAATGGCGGAGTAGACTTGATGGGCCGAATGACCTAATTCTGCACCTATTGTTAATAACCTTATTGTAGTTGTCACCTTGTCGTGGTGGAGAAGCATGTGTGGACCTGAGATCCTGAGAGCGATGCCGTCTGGAGCTGTGCTCCTGGTAGGGCCACCCAGGGCAGTAAGTTTGAGGGAGAGGTCTCTGACACAGAACAATCCAACCAAGACCTCAACGGTGGAACAGGCGGAGGACGATAGCTGACCTTAGTGGAGCGTCACAACGGCTGGGAAGGCGGATGAAGGCTGCAGCAGAAAAGGGTCTCTGGTCGTCTTGGATTCCATGCCACTGGATCCTGACCCAGATCTGTCAAGGACCGTAGGGTGGCTGTCTGTGCACCAGTCTACCCACGTTAAACAAAATCACGCCCTGGCGTTCTCCATATAGGGAATGACACCCTGGAGACACCCATGGTCAGCCATGACCGAAGGGGGCCTAATAATTGTAGTTACAAATTATCCCCCTGAAATGCTGTGATCTTTGAGACTGCATAAGGTTTACCAGAATGATTTCTGGATTAGGGGATATTAGCTACAGGGAGCTGTTGGACAAACTTGGATTGTTTTCTCTGAAATGCTAGAGGAATCAGGGAGACCCGATAGAACTATATAAAATTATGAAAGGCATGGGATGATAGACACTCAGAACCTTTTCCCAAGATAAAAAAATAAAAAATATCAGAGGGCACAGCTTTAAGGTGAGGGAGGAAAGTTTAAAGGAGATGTGCAGGATGTATTTTTACACAGAAGGTAGTGAGTGCCGGGAATGCCTTGCCAGAGGTAGTGGTTGGGTCAGATATGAAGGTGGTATTTAAGAGACTTATGGAGAGGCATATGGATATGCAGGGAATGGAGGGATATGGATTATGGCCAGGCAGATAAAAATTGGACTTGGTAACATGTGTGGTACAGAAATTCTAGGCTGAAGGGCCTGTTCTTGTGCTGTACTCTTCTATGTTAATAGTTTATCTCCAATTTACCACAACATTTAAGATACATATCAGGTAATCTTGGAACATTTTACATTTGATTTCAATATACTGCATGTTACTAAAGTGTAAAGAGATGATAATGCTTGATCATGTTATTTGCAATCTGAGTATGCAACAGCTCAACACATATTTAATGTCAGTCATGATTTGTAGAAGTGCTTGCAGTAAGTTGGAAGAGTTTACATCAAGACATCGTGGAACCTCACCCAATTGTTTTTACAATATTTCCTGTTTGGGAATAAGGGTCTGAGCGAGCATAGACACAGAATGAGCTTGGATTAGACTGACAGGGCGCAATTTATATTCTTCATTTCCAGAACCTGAAGATGGAGATGGCAGGGGAGTTTCTGGAGAGGCTGAAAATTAAAAAAACAAAGACGTTAGCTTTTGTGATTTTTCTTATTATGGTAAATTGCTGCAGAGTAATTTAAATAAGCATGCTACAGTTCAGATATTGAAAATGTACGATTTCATTTTCAATTTCAAATGCAATGTATTAACAATTATTGATACTATTTGAGTACGAAGGAACTGCAGATGCTGGTTTACACTGAAGATAAATACAAAATGCTGGAGTAACAGCAGGACAGGCAGCATCTCTGGAGAGAAGGAGTGGGTGGTGTTTCGGGTGGAACCCATCTACAGATTGAAAGTAGAGGTGGGGGAGGGGATAAACTGGAGATGAGAAAAGGCCAGTCTGGTGATGTGTTTCACCCATTCTGGCTTCTCTTCTTTACCTCCACTTTACATTCGGGTCGGGTCTGAAGAAAAGTCCCGAACCGAAACGTCACACATTCCTTCTCTCCAGAGATGCTGCCTGTCCCACTGAATTACTCAAGCATTTTGTGTCTACATTAATACTATTTGATAAAATTAAACCACAGAATTATAGGATATTGTTGTTACAGGAAAAAAAACATGTTTGGTCAGACTCTGGTTAGGAGACTTACAGAGTTGAACTTGAATGGCTGGCGACATTCCAGATGATATCACTGTATGTTGACCTAATGGATTGTGAACAATACTGGTATGTCCAGAGTGTGAGTACTGTGTTACCTCTGCTGTAGACCCTGTGAGGAGATGAAGGTTACATGTCAAATTCATTATAAAAGGGTGGAACAATGTTCTGAACAAAGGCTTGGATAGCGAGTTGAGACACAAAAGTCTCCATTAAGAGGTCATTTCCAAGACATCAGATTGGAGACTATAATCATTTAAATTTGATCTCAGACATGTCCATGATGTATTTAAATTAAACAATTGGAAGGTTGCATCTCTGAACCAAAACATAGTGGATGTGTTTATATTGATTTGTGGGAAATGGAAATGGATGTCATTGATAAAGACAGCATTTATCGTCCATTCCTAATTGCCCCTTGAATTGAGAGACTTGAATGACTACTTACGTGACTACTTGCATGACTACTTACGAATACACTTAAGAACCAACCGCTGTAGTAGATCTGGAATGTGAAATAGGAAAGGCTGGGAAGGGGGCATATGGAGTAGAGTAGTTTTTGAGGCAATTCAGGAGTTTTATGTTAAGTTTAAAGATACAGAATGGAAACAGGCCCGATAACATATATCTCCCTGACCCGATAGCATAACATATTTTTGTTTCACTCTTCATAGTTTAATAACATCCGTCCTACAACAGGGCAACCAGAAATGTACACAGTACTACAAATGCTGCCTCAGCAACATCTTGTATAATGTAAAAAATGAACACAATGCATGTATTTTCACACTGTTACTGTGGATGCTGGAAATGCTCTGGTGGTCTGACACCACCAGTGGAGAAAATAAATTAACTGAAAGACACCCAAAATGTTTTGGATGTGAAACAATAGCCTATTTTTCTCTTCAGTCGCTGGTTAAAGGGACTGTCCCACTTGGCCGTCATTTACGCGACCTGGTAGCGTGTGGTTAGCACGGGACGGGCGCATGGAGTGGCGTGGAGGAGTGTGGAGTTGCGTGCAGTATCGCGCAGTGCTCCAGGATTTCGTTCTGGACTAAATCTTCGCGCGCCACCGGCCTGTCGCATAAACGACGGCCAAGTGGGACACCCTGGCGCGGCACAACGTCTCACCTCCAACAGCAGCAGAAGCATGCAAGCGATCGCCGAGCTCGGCCTGGGGTTCACGGCCGTTGCGGATCCGGATCCGCCCCCACTCCTACTCCCAGAGCGGGGCCAAGATGATTGAAGATAGACACAAAATGCAGGAGTAACTCAGCGGGACCGGCAGCATCTCTGGAGAGAAGCAATGGGTGACGTTTCGGGTCGAGACCCTTCTTCAGACTGAAGAAGAGTCTTGACCCGAAACTTTATCCATTCCTTCTCTCCAGAGATGCTGCAGGTCCCGCTGAGTTACTCCTGCATTTTGTGTCTATCTTCAAATGACGTGTCGCGCGTCAGTCACTACCGGCCTGTCACGTAAATGACGGTCACGTGGGACAGGCCCTTAACCTGCTGCATATTTCTAGCATTCTGTTTTTGTTTCGGTAGTTCTTTTCTCGCTTTTACATTTGTATTCACGTTCTAAGATAAGCCTCGTTGGAATCTGTTCTGAGCTTAAAATAAAATGGTGAGAGACGGGATCTTGTTGGAAGAAACAGCATGGGAGACAGCCTTGTCGCTCAGCATTATGGCACAGTACACTCTCAGAATGGCCCTGACACCTAGTGAAGCCTTACCTCCAGGTTCAGCAGCTGTTGAAGCTGTCACAGTTATTGAATGCTATAGAATGGCTTTGACATTCACAATCATTCAAAATCACTTGACAACTGGTTTAAATATATACTAGACCAAGTGCAGACCCGTTGGGTCTGTTTCCCAAACACGCGTTTTGGGGAGGGGGGGGGGGGGGGGTGAGGCGTCACACTAACCACCTTGGTCTATTGGGTCTGTTCCTCCAAAGCACGGTTGCGGGGTGGGAATGTGGCTGGGGATGGTGCAAAGGCATATGTAAATGGATCCATTCCGATTGGACATCTGTTAGCATTGTGCATTGTGACATCACACAATGGAACGTTCACCAGGGGCTGGGGCTGGTGCAAAGGCATATGTAAATGAATCCATCCCGATTGGACATATGTGTGCATTGGGCATTGTGACATCACACGATGGAAACGAATCAAAAGGCAGACAGGCAGCCGGATGGACGGACGGCGGCAGCCACAGACTTTTAATATATAATAGATTTTTAAACCCAAACATATTTGAAAACTGGTCCGCGAACTTAATGAAATAAAACACTTTTTAGCTTTAGAGACACAGCATGGAAACAGGCCCATCGGCCCACTGGGTTCGCACTGAGTAGTGATCACCGTACACTAGTTCTATCCGACTCACTGGGGACAATTTACAGAAGCCAATTAACCTGCAAACTATATGTCTTTGGAATGTGGGAGGAAACCGGAGCATCCAGAGAAAACCCTTGTGGTCACAGGCAGAACGTACAAATTCCATACGGACAGTATCCGTAAGCTGGAATAAACCCGGGTTTCTGATGCTGCGAGGCAGTAATTCTACCACCGCCATCATGTCGCCCCTTTATTTACCTTTTGCTGGACAACTGGTTTCTCCCATTCAGTTTAATGGGACTGTTCTACTTGGCACAGGTTAGGTTTCAAAGGGTTCAAAGGTCTTTAATTGTCACGTGTACCAATTAAGGTACAATGATATGTTAAAGATCGAAATAAAATGTAGGTGCTGGCACCCTGCTAGTGGGTTTCATAAGGACACCACCTGCACAGTGCTCGTGTTCTGGTGCCAGCACCCTGCTGCGCAAAAGTCATCTCTTTCGCCTATGCTTGAGTAAAGCCCCCCTTGTTGCAGGATTCATGTTAGAAGATAATTTATTGGTCTTTTCTTTATGGGCCCTGGTACTTTCCCTTGCAAACCGCAGGAAATGCTACACTTGTCGCATTACCTCCCCCCTCAACTCCATCCAAGGACCCAAGCAGTCTTTCCAGGTGAGGAAGAGGTTCACCTGCAACCTCATCTATTGCATTCGCTGTTCTAAGTGTCAACTGCTCTACATCGGTGAGACCAAGCGCAGGCTTGGCGATCGCTTCACCCAACACCTCTGCTCAGTTCGCATTAACCAACCTGAACTCCCGATGGCTCAGCACTTCAATTCCCCCTCCCATTCCGAATCCAACCTTTCTGTCCTGGGCCTCCTCCATGGCCAGAATGAGTCCCACCGCAAATTGGATGAGCAGCACCTCATATTTCACTTGGGTAGTTTACACCCCAGCGGTATGAACATTGACATCTTCAATTTCAGGTAGTCCTTGCTCTCTCCCTCCTTCCCCTACCCTTCCCAGCCCTCCCACAACCTACTGTCTCCGCCTCTTCCTTTCTTCTCCCCCCCCCCCCCCCCACCCCCGCATCAGTATGAAGAAGGGTCTCGACCCAAAACATCACCTATTCCTTCGCTCCATAGATGTTGTCTCACCAGCTGAGTTTCTCCAGCATTTTTGTCTACCTTCGATTTTTCCAGCATCTGCAGTTCTTTCTTAAACATTTATTGATCAGTGATCCCGTTCATTTTTAGATGTGGGATTAGGTTAGGGCCCCATCTGCTGTACCAAAGGGGTGTAAAATATAAGGGAGTTATCCTGAAGAATAGCAGGGAAATTATCCCTAGCCAGTATTTGTTTATCAATCACTGAAACATTATTGCATTGATGTTTTGGGAAGGATACAACACAATTTAGCTTTGGCACTTTCCACATTACAGCATGAACCTACCACAATTCATTAATTGGCTTTGGAATTTCCTGACCCAGATTTAAACCAAAGTCTCGAAATTGTAATTATCACATCTTTCAGTGCTATCAGTATCTTTTGTGTATTTCCTGTCCATATATTTCACTTATGTGGCAACACATTTTGTTTTTACCTTTCATGCAACCTTTGGCATTTAGGGATTACTGTAACTGATTGAGTGGACTGTTCAATGTTAATGGATTATGTATTCCTGGAATCGCAAGTAGCAGCCAGAGTGATATTGTGGCTCCTCTTTCTAAAATAACATGTGTCTGAAGATAAAACCAGGGTCTCACCTCCCAAGAGCATTTCCTGCAAAAGGCTGTCAATTTTAGCTACTCCAAAGAGTCTTGCAAACTGAATCTGCTCAATCATCTGCCACGTAATGCTTTGCAGAGGTGGAAGAAGCAATAGAATGTCGCCAAACCGCCCCCTGGAGTCGTACTGCCGATCGTTTATATAATCCTCCAGGTTGACTTGCACTTGGAATCGCATGTTTTTGATTTTTGCTGAATCGGTTACACCCCGGCAATCTATTGGAGAGAAGTCATAGTTTAGTTTATTACCGCATGTACGGAGGTACTTTAAAAAGCTTTTGTTGCATGCTAACTAGTCAGCGGAAAGACTCTACATGATTAAATTGAGCCATCCACAATGTACAGACACATGATAAAGGGAATAACATTTAGTGGAAGATAAAGTCCAGTAAAGTCAGATTAAAGATAGTCCGAGGGTCTCCAATGAGATTGATAGTAGCTCAGGACTGCATATTGAATTAACATTTCTTTCCAAAATGTAATGCGTTCAGAGCATATATTCTACTTAATGGGAAATTTTAATGCACAAATAGAAATTATATCAAAGCCTTTGAGGGAGAGGTGCAGTGTTGCAGCTGGTAGAGACACCGACTCATAGCTCCAGAGATTCTGGTTCAATCCTGACATCTGTGCCGTCTGTGTGGCGTTTGCATGTTCTCCCTGTGGCCGCGTGGGATTCCTCTGGGTGCTCTGGTTTCTATCCACATCCCAAAGATGTGCGGGTTTGTAGGTTAATTGGCCTCTGCAAATTGCCCTGGTGTAGGGAGTGGATGAGAAACTTGGTAACATAGAACTAGTGTGAACAGCTCATGGACTCGGTGGATCATATGGCCTGTTTCCATGCTGTGTCTTGTAATCAACCAATCAATTATTTTTGGAATGAGACAAAACCAGTTCAACTAAACTCCAGCCCTGAGGTGCTACAATGCTCATAGTTATATCTCTACTGGCTGACAGCAATAATATGTTTACCTTAATAATCTCTTTTGAACATCTGATTTAAATTCACAGGTAATGGTCAGATTTTAAAATCGTTGGGGAGTATTGACACAAAATTAAGTGGAAAGATTGAATCCCAGCAAAGGGCCCGGAATTGTTCTCCATCTTCATTGCAGTGGAAATTTACTCTGGCTCTTTTCAGTCTTCCCTTCTGTTTTCCAGCATCGAGAACTCTGGATGATGCAGGGCATATAAAATGTGTCCCAGCGTGACCTATGCAACACACGGCTTTATATTGGGGAAACAGATCAGTGTTAACAATCTGATCTGTGCCTAGCTGAACAAATCATTTTATGCAAGTTGTTGGCTTCAATGCAGTAGAATGCTATTTTTCTATGAGTTACTGATTGTTGATGATCAGCCATGATCACAATGAATGGCGGTGCTGGCTCGAAGGGCCAATGGCCTCTCCCTGCTCCTATTTTTTATGTTTCTATATTTTCTAATGTGCACATACTGAGCTCCTGTATGATTTGACAGAGATGATGAACACAAGCCAAAGTGGGAGGGTTTGAAAGGTGAGGCTGGAGAAAGGGGCAAAGGACCATAAAATAACCCATGCTGAAGTATGCACAACAGGTATAGAGTATTCACTGTTTGGCTTGTTGGACAGAGATTGATTTGAGGCACATAGCAATCTTAATATGGAAAATAATTTAAATAAATTAAATTCACCAGGTACAGCTGCATCTTTCATACGTTGGACTATTGCTTGTTATACTATTGTGTTTTAATTATCAATTTACATTTTAAACAAGTGTGCCATTACATGCATGAATGCACAACATTATTCTCATTATCTACTAGGAGATGTGTATTTTAGAGTTTTCTCTTAATTCTTTCTTAAAAATCCATCTAAACAAGTGCTCTGTATGCCATTAACACATTCCATAAGCGTTTGTTAAATAGTGCGGTTCACAGTATAATTAAAAAATATTGTCGGAATCTATACAAATAAAGTCCTTTAAAATTTTCACGAGCCTAAAAGCTTTGTTACTTAAATGACCTCGCCTCACAGACCAACTTTGTTACCATGTGCTTTCATATGTTCTTTCAAAACGAGTGGGCACGAGTAGATGCACTGTGAATATGGACACAAATGCTGGAGTAAAACAGTGGGTCAGGCAGCAACTCTGGAGAGAAAGGTTAGGTGACGTTTTGGGTCGGAACCCTTCTTCAAACTGAAAGTAGAGAGGAGGGAACTAGAGGTAGGAAAAGACCAGAAAAAAATCAGGGCCAGCACCAGATGACCAGATAGCAATCTATGTGATTGCTATGTGCAAACGGAAACTTTTTCCAAGTGTGTCTCTTTAAATTGACTCCCTTGGATATAAAGTGTTGGTCTAACCACTGTTCTTGCTCCTCCTCGTCATTCTTCTTTTGTTTCCCTGCAATCTGGAGCCATAGCTGAACGTTTGAGACTACAGAGATTGGGCCACATTGATATCTGGATAAACTGTACTCCATATCAACAAACTACTTGCCTGGATCGAAGAAGACCACAGCCTTGAGACAAGCAAACTCATTCTCGTCTATCTGGAGGTCGAGCAAAGGTTTCACCAGCTCATCGAGGATCCTGTTGGCTACCCTCATAATCTCCAACTCTGGGCAGTGCCTGGGAATTATGAAGTCATTTCCTATTGATAGAGCACGTGTTCTGTTAGTGTTTACTCCTAGATTGCAAAACTGATACAGTAAGCAACTTCCAAAAAAAAACTAAAACCATTAAAAACTCAAAATAGATCCTTAAAATTTTAATTTTACCATCAAGCATAAAGATTAGGTTTAGGTTGATTATTGTCATGAGTACCACGGTACAGAAAACAAAGCTTTGTATTGTATGCTATCCCATCAGCTCAGATAATACCATACCATCAGGCCAATCTTAAGTACTATATAAAAGATGCAACGTGCTGGAGTGAACTATGGGTCAGGCAGCATCTCTGGTGAACATGGATAGGTGACGTTTTGGGTTGTGACTCTTCCTCGATCTGATTGTGGTGGGAACGGTCGAGCCAAGGGAAAGATACTGCGTGCCGATTATAGTTCACGGTTTGCAGTATATCACTTCCATGGACCTTCCCACTGCTCTGGAAATTTTAGTATGTCATGTATTATTTAGCATGAATGGAAGTGCATGCAAGTGATCCAGGGTTTAGATTGGCATTGTACATGTACATGTGTGCAGTATAGAAATAGTGTATGGGTGATCGTTGGTCAGCAAAAGGACTCAGTGTCAAAGGATCCATTTCCACACGTTATCTCTAAAACTAAAATGAGAGCGATATGTGCCAAATGCAGACGAATAGGAGGCTAGATGGGGCATCATGATCAGCATAGACGAGTTGGGTTGTAGGGCTTGTTTCCGTGTTGTCTGACTCCATGAATATTCTTCAAAGTATCTAATGGACAAAGATGCTTGGCTGTGGTTGTATTTCAGTGGCTCCATAGTTATGGTTTGCAGATGATATCGGGATCCCCTCCAACTCCATCATATCATTAAATAACTCTTATTTATGATCGACCAACTAATAGTGCAATATTATCAGTAATATATAAGAGGCTCCAGAATTTTTAGATAAGGGTTGGAGACCTTTGGCTAACGATTAAGAAACTACAAGACATATGAATTGGCAAGCAACGGGACAAAAGCTCATTATAACTCACCTTGAATTCAAATAAAGCACAAATACATCATAAGCAGAAAATAAATCTGCAGTTGAACTGCAGTAATTGAAAAGCAAGCATTTAAAAAATCAAGCTGTCAGCTGAACCATCTATAACAATGAAATATTAATTTACAACGTTAGAAAAGAGCTGAAAGGCGAATTCCCAAGGCCACTGAAACTTGGTCATTCAAGCTGTGTTCATATAAACAAGAAGGAACTATGATTTATCCGATTACACTCTGAGAGCATGCCCCAAATCTACGCCATACATTTGAGTTTCTCTGCAGACTATCCTGCTTTATGAATAAACAAACTATTTACATTCCTTAACTTTTTTTTGTGAATGGAAATAGCTAATAACTAAGGCAATTAGTTGCAATCCCCTGTGAGGTTTGGTGCAATAACTCATAACAAAGATGTGTAAAAGCTAGTCTATTCAGGATATTTACAAGAAACCTCCGGTTAATAGGCCTGGTTCAACATGGAAACAGGTCCTACAGCCCAACTCAGAGACAATGAGTTGGGCTGTAAGACAACTTATTTCCACGTACCTCAACTCCATCCTATCCCCCCTGGTTAAATCCCTCCCGACCTATGTTCAAGACACCTCAGACACTCTCCGTCATATCCAGGCATTCCATTCTCTAGGCCCCCATCCCCTCATCTTCACCATGGACGTCCAGTCACTCTACACCTCCATCCCCCACCAGGATGGTCTCAAAGCCCTCCAGTTCTTCCTCGACCGGAGAACCAACCAATACCTGTCTACTGATACTCTACTCCGCCTAGCGGAGTCGGTCCTTACCCTCAATAACTTTTCGTTTGACCTCCCATTTCCTCCAAACACAAGGCGTAGCTATGGGCACGTGCATGGGCCCCAGCTATGCCTGCCTCTTTGTAGGGTACGTCGAACAATCCTTGTTCGAGACGTACCAGGACCCCATCCCCGACCTCTACCTCCGCTACATCGACGATTGCCTTGGTGCTACCTCCTGCACCCACACACAACTCACTAACTTCATCAACTTCGCCACTAACTTCCATCCGGCACTCAAATACACCTGGACCATTTCCGACACTTCCCTACCATTGCTTGACCTCACTATCTCCATCGCAGGTGATAGACTTTTGACCGACATCCACTATAAACCCACTGACTCCCATGGCTATCTAGACTACTCTTCTTCCCACCCTGCTTCCTTTAAGGACTCCATCCCCTACTCCCAATTCCTCCGTCTATGCCGCATCGGTACCCAGGATGAGGTGTTCCACACCAGAGCATCTGAAATGTCCTCATTCTTCAGAAAACGGGGGTTCCCCTCCCCTACCATAGATGAGGCTCTCATCAGGGTCTCTTCAATACACCGCAACACTGCTCTCTCTCCCCATCCCCCCACTCGGAACAAGGCAGAGTCCCCCTAGTCCTCACCTTCCACCCCACTAGCCGTCACATACAACAGATAGTCCTCCGTCATTTTCGCCACCTCCAACGTGACCCCACCATTCGCCACATCTTCCCATCCCCCCCCCCCCCCCCCCCACCCCGTCTGCTTTCCGCAAAGACCGCTCCCTCCGTAACTCCCTGGTCAATTCTTCCCTTCCCACCGGCACCACCCCCTCCCCGGGCACTTTCCCTTGCAACCGCAAGAGATGCTACACGTGTCGCTTTACCCCCCCAAGGACCCAAGCAGTCGTTCCAGGTACAACAGACAGGGCCGGCCTTAGGGGGTGCGGGGCCCAATTGGGAACAATTTTGGTGAACCCCAGATTCCCAGCCAAGGTCTGTCAGCCCAGTTATTTAGTATATATTATGAAATTGTACACTAGGTGCTATGGATTGTACACTGTGTGAATCTCTCCTGCTCCCTCCCGTTTGACTGTCAGTAGCTCCGCTGGCTTCCAACCTTTACCGTAGCAGCTAATTACCATTAAACTGCATTATGTGATTGGACACAATGCCCTTGGAGACAGCGGCTGATTGGACGAGAGGAGACCTATTTGTTGATTGGACGGGAATTTTAAGGCAAGCTGGTTGGTGATTGGATGCAACCCCCTTAGAGACAACGATTGATTGGCCGCCAAATAAAATTGTCAAATAGGAAAACAATAATCGCTGGTCGGTGCGAACTCAGTAGACTATCTGGTTGTATCTCCAAACTAAACAGTATAACATGCAGGTACATTCATTTAAAATTAAATTCAGTGATTATCTCACATGATTTCTCACTGTGTAAAGCAAAGATCCGCTATAGGATCTTTGGTGTAAAGCTCAATATCTGACCAATTTCTGTTTAACACGTTTGGTCTGCCGTGAGCATTTTTCTCTCCCAAAACAGTTCATATCTAGCAAACCGATCAACGAACCAGACAGCAGTTGGACGCAGTTATAGAAACATAGAAACAAGGTGCAGGAGTAGGCCATTCGGCCCTTTGAGCTTGCACAGCCATTCAATATGATCATGGCTGATCATCCAACTCAGTATCCTGTACCTGCTTTCTCTCCATACCCCCTGATTCCTTTAGCCACAAGGGCCACATCTAACTCCCTCTTAAATATAGCCAACGAACTGGCCTCAACTATATTCTGTGGCAGAGAATTCCAGAGATTCACCACTCTCTGTGTAAAAAATGTTTTTCTCATCTCAGTTCTAAAAGATTTCCCCTTTATCCTTAAACTGTGACCCCTTGTTCTGGACTTCCCCAACATCGGGAACAATCTTCCTGCATCTAGCCTGTCCAACCCCTTAAGAATTTTGCGGTTCTATAAGATCCCCCCTCAATCTTCTAAATTTTAGCGAGTACAAACCGAGTCTATCCAGTCTTTCTTCATATGAAAGTCCTGACATCCCAGGAATCAGTCTGGTGAACCTTCTCTGTACTTCCTCTATGGCAAGAATATCCTTCCTCAGATTAGGAGCCCAAAATTGTACGCAATACTCCAGGTACACCAAGACCCTGTACAACTGCAGTAGAACCTCCCTGCTCCTATACTGAAGTCCTTTTGCTATAAATGCTAACATACCATTCGCTTTCTTCACGGCCTGCTGCACCTGCTTGCCTACTTTCAATGACTGGTGTACCATGACACCCAGGTCTCGTTGCATCTCCCCTTTTCCTAATCGGCCACCATTCAGATAATAGTCTACTTTCCTGTTTTAGCCACCTATGTGGGTAACCTCACATTTATCCACATTATACTGCATCTGCTATGCCCACTCACCCAGCCTATCCAAGTCACCTTGCAGCCTCCTAGTTTAGAGGGGTTTAAACGGTTTAGAGACGTTTAGAGGGCTTCAGATGGGTTTAGAAGTGTTCAGAAGTGTTATAGAGGGGAATAGGGGGGAATAGAGGGTTTAGATGGGGTTTAGAGGTGTTCAGGGGGTCCCAGAGGGGTTTAGAGACGTTATAAGCCCCCCGTGACAAATTGTATTTCTCTGAAATTGAAGATAGACATAAAGCTGGAGTAACTCAGCAGGACAGGCAGCGCAGCGACTCTGGAGAGAAGACCCTTCTTCAGACTGAATTGAACTCTCGTCGGTGAGAGTACTTGTGATTGTCTGAAGAAGGGTCTCGACCAGAAACGCAACCCTCTCCCCAGAGCCGCTGCCCGTCCCGCTGAGCCACCTTCAACTTCAGAGCCAAACAAAAAACACAGAGTGCTGGAGGAACTCAGCGGGCAAGGCGGCTGCCGCTAAACGTCAATGATTCCTGGAATGCTGAGGCGACAGGGTGATAGAGAGGGAGTGGGAGAGCTGGAGAGAGACGAGATGGGGAGCGGGAGAGGGAGCGCGAGAGAGAGAGGGAGGGAGAGAGGGAGGGAGAGAGAGAGCAAAACACAGAGAGACACAACGTGGGTCGGTAGGCGAATGACTAACCTGCGCACCAGGCAGAAGCCCCTTCTAGCGGTCCGGGGCCCTCACTCATGATGGTGAGTTTAAAGAAATTCTCAAAGTGTCATCGATCTACATTCCTCAGTAAATGTAATTGTGTTTTAAACAAGTATTATTGACGCCGCGTGAATTTTATTCAAAGGAACATGACGTCATTAATACTTATTCAAAACACAATAACATTTACTGAGGAATGTGGATGGATGCAGATTGATGACATTGTATAACAACTTGTTAACTACTTCATGTTAAGAAGTGCTAACAGTACGAGTTAACAAATCGTTTGTGTCTGATGGCCGTGCAGCGGTTGTTATACATGTTCGTTTAAAAAAAATCCGGATGGCGAATTTAAAAAAAATCTTTATTTAACAAAGAGATTCGTATTTCCGTATGAAATACGGAACATTAGTGCGGGGTCCCCATTAGGCGCGGGGTCCAATTGGGAGCAATCGGTCAAATCGGCTTAAGGCCGGCCCTGACGACAGAAGTTTACCTGCATCTCCTCCAACCTCATCTATTGCATCCACTGCTCTAGATGTCAGCTGATCTACATCGGTGAGACCAAGCGTAGGCTTGGCGATCGTTTCGCCGAACACCTCTGCTCGGTCCGCATTAACCAACCTGATCTCCCTATGGCTCAGCACTTCAACTCCCCCTCCCATTCCGAATCCGACCTTTCTGTCCTGGGCCTCCTCCATTGCCAGAGTGAGCACCACCGGAAACTGGAGGAGCAGCATCTCATATTCCGCTTGGGCAGTCTGCATCTTGGTGGCCTGAACATTGACTTCTCCAATTTCCGGTAGCCCTTGCTGTCTCCTCCCTTTCTCAGCTCTCCCTCAGACCTCTGGCTCCTCCTCTTCCGTTCTTCTTCCCACCCCCCACCCTGCATCAGTCTGAAGAAGGGTTTTAGCCCGATACCTTGCCTATTTCCTTCGCTCCATAGATGCTGCCGCACCCGCTGAATTTCTCAAGCAATTTTGTCTACCTTCAATTCTCCAGCATCTGCAGTTCCCTCTTGAACATCATAATATCAATAGGATTCACATTCACACCGAGAATGTGAAACATTTCTGAATGTTTTGTGAGGACAACTTGACCATCTAATTTGTGGAGATCACACTTGCTAGGAAAACATGGAATCAACATAACTATGGCACAAGTTCGAGTAGTCAATGCATACCGAGCAAGAGAATATCCTTGTAGGGAATTGACCGCCTGGCCAATCCCAGCAGCAAGTGTTCACCAGCGTGAGCTCTGAGTAGTGCAACCTTGAGACCGGCGAAAGAGAAAGAGAGATCAAATGATGCATTAGATTACAGATATACTGATAGATTCATGAGCTGGTTCAAACACTAAGTTCACGCATGAGCTGCTTTTTTTGTGTGTACCTGCCATTGTTCTGTACTCCTGATACCCAATTTGGAGAAAAAAAGTTTAAATCAATCCTGGAAGTATGATCTGACCTACAATTCTAAAGTCCTTTGGGTGGGAGGTTCGTGAGAGGATGGGTTGTTGGTGGAGGATCTACTGATTTTCACTGTCCTTCACAAAGAAAACACACTTCCAGAAATCAAAACTAACTGCATGACTGTAGATTGTTTTAAGATCACACCCACCTATTCTGGATATCCCACAAGAAAATGCCTTCAGTTTATTCTACAATATCTTTTTATTATTTCATCCATGAAATCACTCGTCGGCCATGGAAATTTCAAGGAATACCAGCCAAGTTTATGCAGTCAAGCCTCAGAATTTAATTGCTTGGTCCTGATATAATTGCGGTAAACATGCTCTAAGACTAATGTACCATGTTAAGAGGCAATGTCTGGAAATTAATGCAGTTGTCCGTATTTCACTGACTGTAGGCTGGCAGTTCTGTAGTTCAGCTGTTGTGTGAGCATCAGCATGTTACAGACTCCCATAGAGTCATAGTCATTCGTTTATCGTCACATGTACCGAGGTACAGTGAATACCTTTTGTTGCATGCTAACCAGTCAGCGGAAAGACAACACTTGAATACAGTCGAGCCATCCACAGTGTACAGATACACAATAAAGGGAATATGATGAATAACATTTAGTTCAAAATAAAGCTGGTAAAGTCTGATCAAAGGTAGTCTAAGGGTTTCCAATGAGGTAGATAGTTGTTCAGGACTGCTCTCTAGTTGTTGGTAGGATGGTTCAGTGGCTGTTAACAGCTGTGAAGAAACTCTCTCTGCACCTGGAGGTGGGCGCTTTCACACTTCTACACCTTTTGCCCGATGGGAGAGGGGAGAGGAGGGAGTGGGCGGGGAGTGACTCGACCTTGTTTATGTTGATGGCCTTGTCGAGGCCATGATGTTGGAATGCACTGGAGATCAGAAGCAGGTGCACCTGCCACTTTCCGCTGTGTCTTTGCACAACACCAGATCTGGAGTAGGGGATCCAGGGTCCTGGCTCTGTAACTTCTGAACTAAGACACCTGATGCATTGCATTTCTGTCCCTCAGATTGATACCAGTCTTAGCTGCCTTATCCCATTCATCTGAAAGCAGTTGCTGAACTTCAAACTACAATCACGTTTAGTTAATTTTATTTATTTTATGAGCATTGTAATTTTAATTAATTAACAACAATTTAATTTAGTTTAGAGATACAGCATGGAAACAGCTCTTCGGCCCACCTAGTCCATGCCGACCATCGATCATCAGGATACACTAATTTTATGTTGTCTCACCCACTCCCTGCACACTAGAATGTGTATTGGTTTAATTTAACTTTTTTACAATTTTTTCATGTTTAAATGTTTCCATTTTTATATGTCTCTTCTCATAGACATTTAAATACAATGAAGTTGGTATTTGATAATCTCGGCTGTAAAAGGTCAGTGCAGTGTTGGGGGTGGGGCCTCATGACATCTGTAGGTCCCAGCCTCATGGCTTATTTCACTTGCATGATGGCTGGAAGGTCTCAAGGGTGTTAACAACCGTGTTGTCATGAAAGATCAGCACAGCCACAGGTCCAGTGTAGGTTAAGTGTGGGAGATGAGGCAGAGAAAGCATAGTTTGACCCATTTGACCAGAAGGAGCGAAAATGAGATTCTGCTGAGCTGAAGCATAGTTTCAGCCGTTTGTATTTGAGCTCCTTTGGGATAAACTCCAATAACCTTTCCTGATTGTACAAGTCAGTCGTTATTTGGTGATTTATACATTTGGACATCCAACCAATTTGCTCTGATAAAGAATGAGAGAGTCATAGAATTGCTATGGCACAAAGGAAGACCGTGTCATCCATGTGTAGGAAGGAACAGCAGGTGATGGTTTACACCAAAGGCATGAGGCTGAAGGAGGGTCTTGCCCTGAAACGTCACACATTCCTTCTCTCCAGAGATGCTGCCTGTCCCGCTGAGTTACTCCAACATTTTGTGTCTATTACCGTTCAGCCCACTATGTCTGTGCTAGCTCCCAGTAGAATAATCCTGTAGTTTCCATCCCCCACCAGCTCCCCTGGCTCAGCAAATTATTCACTCCCAAAAACTTGTCCAATTCCCTTTTGAAGGATAGACTGGAGTAACTCAGCGGGTCAGGCAGCATCTCTGGAGAAAAAGAATGTGTGATGTTTCGGCTCGGAATCTTGAGTTATTTTCTCTTCGGTGGGTACATGGAACTCTGAGGTCTGATGAAGGGTTCCGACATGAATCTTCACCCATCCTTTTTCTACAAAGGTGCTGCCTGACCCGTTGTATTCCTCTAGCACTGTATCTATGTTCGGTATAAAAGAGTCTAAAGAAGGGTTCCGACCCGATACATCACCCATCCTTTTACTCCTCAGATGCTGCCTTACCCACTGAGTTACTTCAGAACTTTGTGTCTATCTTCGGTATAAACCAGCATCTGCAGATCCTTTCTACACATTCCCTTTTGAAGGTTTTGTTTTCTACCATCTTTCCAGGCAGTTCTCTCTTTGACCATATCGGTTTTCTCCATGTGCTCCGGTTTCCTCCCACATTTCAAAGACGTGCAGTTTTGTAGGTTAATTGGCTTTGTTAAGGACAGTAAATTGTCCCTAGTGTGTAGGATACAACTAGTGTATGGGTGATTGTTGGTCAGGGTAAACTCGGTGGGCTGAAGGGTCTGTTTCCATGCTGTATCGCTAATCTAAATACACTCAATCCGCACAGACAAACACAAAAATAATGTGTCAATGAATTATTTTGGTTTATAAACAACGTTTTATAAACAACGTTTGCTTTTATGGCTTGTGCCTTTTACTAACCTGGTCATCCAGTAGCAATTCACAGAAGGCAGGGATATACTTTGCCCATTCCACTAGCACAAGCAGCTGTTGTTTCATGGACTCACTGACATCATTAATAGTTGCGATCCTCTTCATTGCAATTTCAGCAATATTCACAGGATTTAAAGCAGCAATCTACCAACAGAGAAAATTATTAATTTATGGAATGTAATACTTGGACTGTGAAAATGCAATGTGATTATTTTCCATACTTTTAACAAATTCATCACATGGGAAAGAGATGTAACAATTAAAAATGTTGGTGGGTTTGTGTTCATGATTGTACAATGAGTTATTAGCCTGTGAAAACCTGCGGGTATTCTAAAATGTTCTTGTGCAAATTTGTGCTTTTCCACCAAAAGAAAGAATCATCAAGGGAAGATTAATATCAGTTTACTAGCATGCTGCATTAGCCATCAGGAGACTTTAGACAAAATGGAATGTTTTCTCAGAGGTAGAGGGGAGATTGATAGAGTTATTTGAAATTACGAGATGGATAGACATTTAGAACATTTCTCAGGGTAGAAATGTCAAGGCCTTTAAGGTATAGCTTGATGGCGAGAGGGGCTAAATTTAAAGGAGATGTGCAGGAAAGTTTTTTTCAACAGGAAGTGTTGAATGCCTGAACACATTGCCATGGATGGTGGTGGAGCCAGATACAACAGCGGGATTTAAGAGGATTTTAGCTATCCACAGGGATGTGCAGGGCATATAGGGATTTGGGTTAAGTGCAGGCAGAGGAGATTATTTTAATTTGGCATCGTGTTTGGAATGGACATTGTGGGCCGAAGAGTCTGACCCTGTGCTGCACTGTTCTCTGTTCTATCACTAGGAATTTTAAGTAGCAGAGAGAGGATTTCACTATTAAAATAGAATAAAATTACTAACAAAGAACACAGACATTGGTTTCTCAAGGAATAATGTTCAACTCTTTGGGCTGAGAAAAGTATATAACCATTTTAGTCACAAGCCAAAGACTAGTGAATGATGTAGTAGTATGTTTCAACATCTTTGTGGAGACAGAATTTTGACGATGGTGTCCATTTGAGTAATTCACTGTGTTAACAGCAATATTTTACAGAACAATTCCTATAGGGGGCATTATAAGCTTTATCTTCTGACCAGGGCAGATATTAACCAAGCTTTTACTGAAGTTTGTTGGTAATGTTTTTTTATATCAAAAATTGAAACAAACCAAAACAATGATGTTATGCAGGTACATAAGGTTGGAAACTGAAGGTACACTGGGAGAAGTGGAAAACTCCATGGGCAGGCCAATGGGCAACCATCCATACAATTAATTGAAATACAGTTTGAAGTGGCTTTACTGGGGTTTGACGCTTCTTTAACAGGTGTGGTTATGAAGAGACATTGATGTTGGGAAGAACCGAGAGTTTCAGAGCTAGACAGATAGAAACTGAGGAGATGATTATATAACAATATCATGCTTTAGACCAAAGGATATTAGTTATTTTCGGATAACTGGAAAAGTCCTGTCAGTTGATAAAATGGAAACACAGGATTCCTCTCCAGAGAACACGTCTCTGTATTATCTGTCATTTCTAAATAACATTAAGTTCTTTCTCCTGAATATTGTGCCAATGGAAGAAGATGGTGGTATGTATCTGCTTAAAATAAACCCAGTTACACCATACAACTAAATATGTAATATACTCTCTATGCTGTGGTGAAATGTGTTACTAAATTAAAGCTGCATTTCTATGTTCAATTTGTTAAGGAAGCCATTTGTGCAAAGCCTATCCAAAAGTTGTGTCATGCTGATCACAAGACAATCTTTGCCAATCTTGTTGGCGAAGACATTGTTGAAGATTGATGGTTTGAGTTCTCCACCAGCGTGAAAACAACAAGCTTTCTTCACTTCAGCATTTGGTCTTAATTCTGGTAAGCTCTGAGCCTGTGCAGCATTGGCAGTTCATAAAGGTACAAGTTCCAAAGGGCATTCAGAGCTTATTTCAGTGCCAGTGACAATTTTATTTTTAAATATTGCCTAACTGCTGCTGTAGCTGGTTTGAGCAGGATTGTGTTTAGTGAAGCTCGTTGCAGTCTATCCAGTCAAATTTGCAAAGCCTTTAATCATAACTACATCTCAGTTAACACCTAGAATTAAATAACCATCTGTGAGCAAGATGTTCCTGTTGTTTACATGGATATTCGTACGGCACGTGATAAAGGGAGGCATGGTGGTGAAGGGGTAGAGTTGCTGCCTTATGCCCCTGTCCCACTTAGGAAACCTGAACGGAAACCTCTGGAGACACTGCGCCCCACCCAAGGTTTCCGTGCGGTTCCCGGAGGTTGCAGGTGGTTGCCGGAGGTTGCAGGTAGTGGAAGCAGGTAGGGAGACTGACAAAAACCTCCGGGAACCGCAAGGAAACCTTGGGTGGGGCGCGAAGTCTCCAGAGGTTTCCGTTCAGGTTTCCTAAGTGGGACAGGGGCATTACAATCCTCGGGTTTGTTCCAGACTACAGATGCTGTCTGTACAGAGTTTGTATGTTCTCCCCGTGACCTGTGTGGGTTTTCTCTGGGAGCTTCGGTTTCCTCCAAGTTTGTAGGTTCATTGGTTTTGGTAAAATATTGTAAATTGTCCCTAGTGTGCAGAATAGAACTAGTGAACTGGGATCACTGATAGGTTCGGAATCAATGGGCCAAAGGGCCTGTTACCATGCTGTATCCCTAAATTAAACTAAACTAAAAAGTCTCTGCAGTAGAGCTTGTATCCATAACTTTTAAATTGAGGGGCAAGATACAAATTTGCTTAGGCATGATCAGCAGAGTTTATGAATCCAAATGTCTTCTCTAAATTCTTAACATAACACAAATGTTTTTCTTGACTTTATTGATGCAGAAATCAATTATGTTTTGCACTGGTAAATAAAGTGGGAGATGTCATTAAAATGGGAGAGCAACATAATACTCATTGGATAAAATTACCTGACAAGACATTGCTTCTGCTTGTACTAGTGTAGCAATACAGAGGGAGCCGACATCTTCATAGTTTGTTCTGCGGATGCTGATTCTGTCCCGTTCATTCTGTACAGCTTTGCAAAATATCAAATGCAATGTTATTGTTCTTTGTGCAAAATTCACATGAATTCTATATGAGCCTGTCTCTGAGTTAGAACGAGAGAAGAAATGAGTGTTTGTATTTATATCGAGGACCGACACAAAGTTCTGGAGTAACTCAGCAGGTCAGGGAGCATCTCTGGAGAAAAATGCCGGGTGACATTTCGGGTCGGGTCCCTCTTTCTACAAACTTGTATTTATATAGATCTTTTCACTGAGACAAGATTTGACAACTGTTGTGTCTCTCATGTGGAAGATTATGGAGTGCACGGGGCATCCCCAAGTGATCCTTTCGGAGGCACGGAAGGTTAATTGTCCTTTGCTCTTTCTGTCTGTATCACATTTAGGGTTTGAATTTTTTAATGTAATAACAAGGGACTGCAGATGCTGGTTTATACCAACGAAGGATCCCAACCCGAAATAGCACCTATTCATGTTACTCCAGAGATGTTGTCTGACCCGCTGGGTTACTCCAGTGTTTTGTGTCTTTCTTTTGAATTTTTCAATCTTTACTGAAATCAACCTTGAAGTCCTAAAAAGAAAAATCATTCCTTTTTTTGCATTGACAAAACTCTGTGTTGACATTGTAACATAATGACAAGCATACTTTTCCTGTAAGAATATGTCTTTATAATTGAGTTATTGTGCTTGGCTGCCATGGTCTTGAAATAGAATATGCTATTCAGCTATCCACCTTCTTGATTTAGAAGGAGAAAATGGATTACTAAAATCGTAGGTGGAAATGGATGGCTTTGGGTGTATGCCTCGTGTTCATTGTCATTACCATTTAATTGCAATTTCCTTTTCAAGTCAGCATCTGATACATTTACCCAAGTCTTATATTATAATGGAAAATACCTTACACCCAATTTAGCCAATGATATGACATTCGGCAGGAACATGCTGGACAGTCCCATAGAGCCCCGAGTGAAAAATAACGACAGGCAACTGGTAACCAATTTTTCATTGTGTTACTTTATTTTACTGTTTGTCATTCATTTCCAGAACATTACAGTGTTTTAATTTTGTTGTTTAAACTCTTCTATTATGCCCCTGTCCCACTTAGGAAACCTGAACGGAAACCTCTGGAAACTTTGTGCCCCACCCAAGGTTTCCGTGCAGTTCCCAGAGGTTCCCGGAGGTTTTTGTCAGTCTCCCTACCTGCTTCCACTACCTGCAACCTCTGGCAACCACCTGCAACCTCCGGGAACCGCACGGAAACCTTGGGTGGGGCGCAAAGTTTCCAGAGGTTTCCTAAGTGGGACAGGGGCATTAGTCTCATTTAGTTCCTTATGTTGAATTGATCTGTTTTCAAAGAGGACATGCTAATAAAAAGTCATCAGGATATGATGCCCAAGGCAAGATTGATCAGACTTTGCTGACTTTACCTTGCACTAAATGTATTCCCTCATCATGTATCTATACATTGTAAATAGCTCAAATGTAATTATGTATTATCTTTCCACTGACTGGATAGCACGCAACAAAAAATGTTCACAATCCATTCAACTAAACAAAACTAATGTTGCCACTTTGGGCTTGTTGTGTTTCATGGTTCATTCTCAGGCACGAAGGGTCAACTCTGCCTGCCCGTCATATCTGGATTATACAGACAAGCAGGCACAGCAAATGGTGAATTTGGGCATCTGCACAAACATCTCTGAACTGAACCAAAAGTAAAGAAATCTGAAATAAAATTGACCCCTCAGCACCTGAAGCTACCAGTAGATGGCATGAATCTATCATCTGTTACCCCAACCTGCACATGAATCTTCATTCTATTTACCTAGCCTAAGTGGCTAAGCAGATGTTCAAGCTTAAGAAATCCACCCTCTGTCAGTACTACTACACATTGTAGACATTTACAGCAGGACATTGTACTCTGCTTGTGAAATTCAGTTCCATTGGCACTGTTACTATCAACTGTCATAGAGTTCTACAACAAATATATTCTAACATCTACAATAATCGTCCTTGCCCGCTCTAGGTCCATATCCTTCTACTCAAGTGCCTGTCTAAATGTCTCTTAAATGTAGTGATTGTATCTCACTCTGTCACATCCACTAACACCAAGTTCCATGCACAATCACTGTTTACATATATTTAAAACAACGTTCTCCTCATATCCCCTATAAGACCCCTTCCTCTCACCTATGGTTTTTCTTCATACCCCTACCATGGGAAAAGGATTCTGATTATCTACCCCAACCTGCAGCTCTTATAATTTTATAAGCCTCTACAGGTCACCCCTCAGCCTCATACTCGCCAAAGAAAACAAGAAAACAAAATGGGAGAAATCAATCTCTGCCATTTGAAATTAACACTATATCTAAACAAAAAAGGCACAAGATCAGGCAACATCTCTGGAGAACATGGATAGGTGATGTTTCAGGTCAGGACCCAAAAACTATATCTACTTGTGTCACCTTCAGGAACTATGGACGTGAACCCTGACATCTCTGTTTATCAACTTCTCTTAGCACCCAACTATTTATTGTCTATGTCCTAACTGTTTTTGATTTTGCAAAATACATCACCTCATACCTGTTGGGATTCAATTTCATCTGCTAATCCTCCACCCAACTTTCCATCTGATCTAAATCCTGCTGTCGCTTTGGACAACCTCCCTCACTATCTGTGGCATCACCAAGTTGCTTACTAACCTCATCACGTACCTTTGCATCCTATATAATCACAGACCATAAGGGCGGTTCGGTGGCGTAGCGGTAGAGCTACTGCCTTACAGCACCAGAGACCCGGGTTCGATCCTGACTACGGGTGCTGTCTGTACGTAGTTTGTACGTTGTCCCCATGACCTGCATGGGATTTCTCCGAGATCTACGGTTTCCTCCCACACTCCAAAGACGTAAAGGTTTGTAGGTTAATTGGCTTGGTATAAATGTAAAATTGGCCCTAGAATGTGTAGGGTAGTGTTAATGTGCAGGGTTCGCTGGTCAGTGCTGAGTCGGTGGACCAAAGCGCCTGTTTCCATGCTGTATCTCTAAACTAAACTAAACTAAACTAAAGAGTCCCAGCATCTATTCCTCCGTAACCCCACTGGTAACAGACTTCCAGTCAGAAAACGATCCATCTATTACCACCCTCTGCCCCTGAGGATACATTTCTTGATATATTTGTGCAGAGCTACATGGTCTACACCTGCTCCTATTAGTTTACTAATAGGTGGAAACTTTCTGATGGCCATTGAGGTAAATGCAGCACTAAAATCTTGAGTCAAAGGAATAGAGCAAAGAGAATTTGCATCATAAATAAATTTAAAACATATTAAATATTATGCAGGTTTAATGTATTTCTCCTTTTTTTATAGCTTTAATTGAAGTTAATTTCATTGTTGTAATCAAAGATCACAAGATAATGATAAATGTTGCAAGGAGGGAAGGCTTCCGACACAGTATTATTATAACTCATATTCCTAAGAGAATCAATAGAATGAGATGACTTGTGCTTGCAGAATGTATGTTTAATATTTCACCACACTGAAGACAATAAACTGCTACCTTTTCTCATTGTAAGCATGTACAGAGATCAATTCCCTGTGAGTGGCCTAAAGTGCGTTAGACTTCATGACATGTATTTGTGTAAGGAAGAAAGAAAGACATCGTGCATGATGGACTTGGGTTGAAAGGCACCAGATTTAGAGGCTGTGAATATAACAGGCATTTGCCACGTGTCCTGGTCAAAAGGTCTGTCCTGGCCTCAATACCAGCTGCCTGAGAAACAGCTGACCTGAAAATGGGTCAGACTAGACTGTCCACAACAGATGTTCATTCTGCTGTAAATAGTAATGAGGAGCCAATTGCCTGTTTTACAGCCCTTTAGAGAAATTAAGGGGCAGGAAAAAAATAGGATGAGACATCAAAGAAGATGACAAATGAAAGGAGAAGCTGGGTGAGGGAAAGACACAGCTGGCAAACTTTCATTATACATAACAGGTTCAGTGTAATATAACTAGTTGATGATAGATGATACAAAACCCATCAATTTAGCACAAGATAAGTTCCACTGCACAGATGGAACATGCAAGCTGTTACGAAAGCTGTTATTCAATTTTTCATGCCACACTGAGAAAATTAAATGTATGATTGGCTTGTCTGACCAGCCCAGTGAAGTGGATGGGAAAACTGATTTTCATAAGATAAAGTGATAGGAGTAGAATTAGGCCATTCGGCCCATCAAGTCTACTCCACCATTCATTCATGGCTGATCTATCTCTCCCTCCTAACCCCATTCTCCTGCCTTCTCCCCATAACCTCTGACACCCATACTAATCAAGAATCTATCTATCTCTGCCTTAAATATATCCACTGACTTTGCCTCCACAGCCTTCTGTGGCAAAGAATTCCACAGATTCACCATCTTTAACCGATGTTATGACTTTACATCATTCAAGCACCAGATGGAAGGATAACATTCAGGTTGGAGGTCTGCGACCATGGAGTTCCGCAGGGATTTCTGCTGGGACCTCTGCTGTTAGTGATATAAATAAATGACTTGGTCGTAATGTGTAGATGGCATGGTTAGTAAGTTTGCAGAAGACACCAACATTGTTGGGGGTCACAGACTGGTCGAGAAGTCAAGGCATACAGCAGGGTATAGATCAGCTACAGAAATGAGTGGAGAATTGATCGATGGAGTTTAATCTACGCGAATGCAAGGTGTTACACTTTGGGAGGTTGAATTATGTGGGGGGAAATATATAATTAATGGTATAATCCATAACAGCATTGATGTACAGAGGGATATTGGTTTCAAGACCATAACTCTGTGAAAGTGGCAATGCAAGTAGGTAGACTGGCGAAGAAGGCATATAGTATGCTGCCTTCATCAATCAGGGAATTGAGTATAGAAGCTGGAATGTGATGTTACAGTTGTGCAAGACGATGATGAGGTTGAACTTGGAGTATTGTGTTCTGCTTTGTTAACCTGCTATACGAAAATTTCATTAAGCTGGAAAGAATGCAGAGAAGATTTACAAGGATGTTGGCAGGAATCAAGAAGCTGAGCAGTAGGTTGGGCAGGTTAGCACATTATTCCTTGGAGCACAAGAAATGAGGTGACCTTATAGAGGTGTATAAAATCACGAAGAACATAGGCAGGGTAAATGCACAGTCTTTTTTCCATAGGGTAGGAGAATCAAGAATACTAAAGGACAAAGGTCTAATAGGAATCTGAAGGCTAACTTTTTCACACAGAGTGTGATCAGCATATGCAATAAATAAGCTACCAGAGGAAATAATTGAGGCAAATGCAATAACAACATTTAAAAGACATTTGTATAGGGACATGGAAAGGAACGGTTTAGAGGTTTATGCGCCAAACACAGGCAAATGACAGATGAAGCACCTTGGTTGACATGGATGCGTTGGGATGAAGAGACTATTTCCATACTGCATGAACCCATAACTCAAAGGGAGGACCATTTGACTCATGCTACCATGCTGCTTTTTTAAAAATCAATTGCATAAATGACCTTGTTTTTTTCAACCTAACCCAGCAAATTTGTCTGCTTCAAGTCATTATGATCAGTGCAGCTACACTACAATACAAATTATTACAATGTAATTAGACTGCAGATGCATTTGGGTGGCACAGTGTCTGGTAGATCTGCTGCCTCACTGCAACAGAGACCGAGCGTCGATCATGATCTCAGATGTTGTCTGTATGGAATTTGTGCAGTCTCCAATACAATACTGTAGATGGTTTATGCATGCAACCTATAATGTAGCTACCTCATCACCACTAACCACGCCCCATCATATTGGTATAACTGTAGTATCCTCCCTTTGTTCCTCCCACTAGGTCCCAGTACGCCTGAAGGCTGGATGCAGTCAGTGCTGGGACGTGTGTGCCATGTGCTATATTAAACTCCTAGTAAAGGTTACAGTGTGTCAGCTATCACTCCTTTCCATGGTGTCAGAAAGTTAAACTCGCGTCTCCCATTTTACCGGTTTTCTTTTATTTGTCCCCTGAGTGCCCTGTGTTGGGCTTCCCTTGATATGGCATCCTCATGCCGCAAGCCATCTCCCCTTGTCTTTGACGCTGACATTGCGGAGCGATGGTCGACTTTTGTGTTGGACTACACTCACTTCGTCAATATTGCGCACCGGAACGACCCAGCCGCGGTCAAAGCCTCACTCCTGCTCAACCTGGCCGGTCCCGACGCAATGAAGAGAGCTCAGGCGTTCGTCTACGAACCAGCGGTCCTGGATGACAACGGACTGCCGGTCGAGCCAGCTGAATCTGCCGATGACCCGGTATGTCTTTTGCGCAAGTTCGCGGAGATATGCGACCTGCCCTCCAACCGTATACTGGAGCGGGCCAGGTTTTTCTCACGCAAGCAACAGCCGGACGAACCTGTCGAGTGCTTCATCGCTGACCTGCGCTACCTTGCTCAGCGGTGCCGTTTTGAAACCATGCGCGACCAGCTCACCAGGGACATTCTCGTCACTGGCATGCTTGACCAGAAACTACGTGCCGACCTGCTGCAACGGCCTGACCTAACCCTGACTCAAGCAATGCATGCGTGCCGCATCACCGAAGTGGTTACCCCTCCGCATGGGCAGAGGGGATCTGACAGCCGAGCAATAAATCTGACTGGTTTTGCTGGACAACGACGCATGCAGGACAACTTTCGCCCTCCACCGCGGCCCGTTCGTACATCTCGGGTCCCGCGATCTCAGAAGTGTCCAAACTGTAATTATGTGCATCCTACGGAATCACAGTGCCCAGCCCTCGGAAAGACTTGCAATTTCTGCAGGAAAATGAACCATTTTGCAGCTGCCTGCCGGTCCCGTGGGAAAGTGCCCTCAGCTCCTAGACAACTCCTAAACAACCTTCAGCAAGTTGATAGCGAGATGGATTCTCAGTCCTCTGTCGACACTGCCCCCAGCTCTGAGCTCAGCTGTTCCATGGGAGATGCAAGTGTTTACACTCTCCTCCACAGCCGATCTCGCCTCCCCGATCCATCTGTGCTCATTACTGTGAACAACAAGTCCTTCTCCGCAAAGCTGGATACGGGAGCAAAAGTGAACGTAATGTCAACATCACTGTTCAACAAGATAAGGAATAATGAGCTGTTGACTGCAGATCGCTCTGTTTTGCGTGCCTATGGGGGAGAGGAGCTAACACCTGTGGGGAGGGCGACTTTCCATTGCGTGCTACAGAAATCTTCCCGTGACCTGTCGTTCTTTATTCTGGATTGCGACTGTGTAACTTTACTGAGCAACCAGGCCTGGTCTGGTGTCCTTTGACCGTACAGTCCACGAGGTGCAAGCAGTGATGGACCCACTATCCGAGTACCCGAACCTGTTTGACGACAAGCTGGGGAAGCTGCCGCTGGTGTATAAAATCGCAACTGACCCATCCGTGGTGCCTGTGATCCGTCCACCCCATAGAGTGTCGTTCGCCATGAAGGGCAAGGTGGAGAGCATGCTGAAAGACATGGTCAACATGGGAGTGCTGGAAGCTGTCAGCGATCCAACCGAATGGGTCTCCACCATGGTCGCCACAATGAAGAAAGGAAAAAATGAAATACGGGTATGCATCAACCCTAAGGACTTGAATCTGGCGATTAAACGGCCCCACTACCCTATGAGGACTGTTGAGGATGTTGCCGCCCAGGTCGGACAAGCCACAGTGTTCTCCGTCCTTGATGCCAGAAGTTCGTTTTGGCAAATACCCCTGGACAAACGTTCCACGGACCTAACCACGTTCGGTACGCCCTTCGGCAGGTTTAAGTTTTTGCAGATGCCGTTCGGCATCAACTCCGCCAGCGAGGTATTCCAGCGTTCTATGGAATAATTGTTTGCAGGTCTGCCCTGTGCGATTATTGTAGACGACATTCTGGTCTATGGCAGGGATGTGGCCGAACATGACCGCCACCTCCGACGGATTCTGGACCGTGCACGGCAGATCAATCTAAAGCTGAACCAGTCAAAATGCAAATTCCGGGTGCCTGAGGTCACATACGTTGGCCACATTTTCACGGCCCACGGGTTAAAGCCTGACCCGCAGAAGACCAGCGCCATCTCAGAACTGCCTGCCCCGACAGATGTTATCAGTCTACAGCGCTTCCTGGGTATGGTCAACTACCTGGGCAAGTTTATCCCTGACCTCAGCGAGTTGAGCGCACCCCTGAGACAACTCACTAAAAAGGACATTGCTTGGTCATGGTTTCCACACCACCAGCAGGCGTTTGACCTGCTAAAGACGAAGCTGATCAGCACACCTACTCTGAAGTTCTTTGATCTACTGCGTCCGGTCGTGGTCACTTGCGACGCTTCTCGTTTTGGACTGGGTGCTGCTTGCCTGCAGCCCCATGATGGTAACTCGCTGCTGCCTATCTCTTATGCCTCCAGGACCATGACGGACACAGAGCAGCGCTATGCGCAGATAGAGAAGGAGCTGCTGGCGGTGGTGTTTGCGTGTTCGAAGTTTAAGGACTTCCTATTTGGAACCAGGTTCACCGTTGAAACGGATCACCAGCCACTGGTGACGATACTTAACAAGCCTATACACTGCGCTCCAGCCAGGCTACAGCGGATGATGCTGCAGCTACAGCGGTTTGACTTTAAAATCGTGTACAAGAGGGGCACCGAGATGCATGTGGCTGATGCGCTGTCCCGGGCCCCCCGGACCTCCTGCGACCAGCACCCCTTCGAGCAGGCAGACTTACAGGTACTGAACGTTAACTTCGTCCCTTCCAAGCAACTACAGTGCCTGGTTGAGCATACTGCTAACGACCCCGACCTGCAACAGCTTGCTGCTGTCATTAAGCGAGGGTGGCCTACCAAACGGACTTCATTGCCTGCTAGCGTCCACTCCTATTTTTTGGTCCGCGATGAGTTGGTCCCCCGGGACAGCATTATTATCAAGGGACATAAAGTGGTCGACCCTGCCTCGCTGCATGGTTTGTACTTCAACGCTGCCCACATGGGGCATCCCGGGGCAGATGCCACTATCTCGCATGCCCAGGAACAATATTACTGGCCGGGCATGGCAAAGTACATCAAGGCCAGGGTGGATTCCTGTCCGGACTGCAACTCTCTTGCCCCGCATCAGCAGAGACAGCCGCTTTTACAACAGCCTGCCCCTGACATGCCCTGGTCTTCACTGGCTGCCGATATCTTCGACTGGCGTGGGAAGCAGTACCTTGTGCTGGTAGACTCTTACTCAAATTGGTTCGAGGTGGACCTCCTCCCTGCCATCACCTCCGAGATGGTGATCAGTAAGCTACGCCGTCACTTTGCCACGTTTGGCTCCCCTGTTCGGCTGCAGACAGACAACGGCCGCCAGTTCACCAGCGCCGAATTTCAGGCTTTTGCTGCGAAGTGGAACTTCAATCATTTCACCAGCAGAGCAATGGACTAGCTGAACGGGCGGTCCGCAGCGCTAAGTACTTGCTTGAACAATCCCGTCTCTCCAACGGGGATTTCTATCAGGGTCTCCTGAACCTTCGGAACATTTCCAGAGACAATACTATGCGATCCCCTGCCCAACGACTCATGTCCCGAGTTATTCGCCCTCCGATGCCGATCGCCCAGCAGTCCCTGATGCCCAAAGTCCTGCAGCCTGCTGATGTCCAGCAACGAATTGCCCAAAAGCACGAAATCCAGCGCCGCTCGCACGACAAATCCTGCCGCCCCCTTTCGCCACTGATGCCTGGACAGGTCGTCCGTTTGCAGACGCCCACCGGCTATTCCCGACTTGCCACCGTTGTCGGGTTCGACAGCGCGCCACGGTCCTACCTGGTGGATTTTGAGGGGACTGTATACCGACGCAGCCGCCAGCACCTGTTGGTGGTCAACGAGCCCACACCACCTCCTGCGATTCCGTATACCCCTCCGTCGCGTGTCGAGCCTTCCTCTACTGACTTACCCTCTGCTCCCTGCATGCCCCGGTCGGTCCGTTTGCCTCGGGCACCTCCCCCTGATCTTCCTGGATTCGCTCCCCAGGCCCTGTCGTCCCCTGTCAGGTCTTCTCTCTCTCCGACTGCTCATTCTACCCCTTCTGTTTCACCTGGCTCACCTGTGCCTCTCCGTTCCCCTTCCAAGGTTGGGTCTCCACCCACCTTCTCTCCCCCTCCTGTTTCTGTTCCTGTCCCTCCTCCTATTCTTTCGGGTGGGGAGGGTGAGGGTGCTGTGCGCACTCGCTCGGGTCGGATTGTAAAACCTCCGGCTCGATACGGAGAGTTTGCTTAGCTCTGCAGGTACTGTATAACCAACCTGCCATTGCTGTAACTTGTTTAAATTGTAAGGGGAAGGATGTAGATGGTTTATGCATGCAACCTATAATGTAGCTACCTCATCACCACTAACCACGCCCCATCATATTAGTATAACTGTAGTATCCTCCCTTTGTTCCTCCCACTAGGTCCCAGTACGCCTGAAGGCTGGATGCAGTCAGTGCTGGGATGTGTGTGCCATGTGCTATATTAAACTACTAGTAAAGGTTACAGTGTGTCAGCTATCACTCCTTTACAAATACAATACAATTTATTTGTTGTCATTTGAACCTTATTGAGGTTCAAACGAAATTTGGTTTCTGCAGTCATACACACAAGAAAAAGAACCAAGACACAACACAATTTACACAAACATCCATCACAGTGAATCTCCTCCTCACTGTGATGGAAGGCAAAGTCTTATCTCTCTCCTGCACTCCTCATTCTCCTCCCGATGTCAGAGTCAAAGCCCCTGGCGGGCGATGGTAAGTGTCCCGTGGCCATTAAAGCCGCGCTGGGTGATGCAAGGACGCGCTCCGGGTTGGTGTTGGAGCCCCCGGCCAGCGCTAGCAAGTCCCACGGCCGTTAAAGCCGCGCCGGGCGATGATGTAAGGCCCCGCTCCAGGTAATTTTCAACCCCGCAACTCGGGCGTGAGAAGTCGCCGTTGCGGAAGCCCCGAAAAGCGGTCTCCCAGCAGGGACCCGCGGGCTCCCGGTGTCACCGTCCACCAGACCTGCGGTCGGAGCCTCCGAATCCCCGGGGTCGGGTCGCAGCAGCTCACCACTACAGCTCCTCCCGCTCCAAATGATCGCATGGGTTTCCACCCACATCCCAAAGACTTACAGGTTTGTAGGTTAATTGGTCCTCTGCAAATTGCCTCTGGTGTGCAGGGAGAGGATGAGACAGTTGGTCTAACAGAAGCAGTGTGAACAGGTGATCGATAGTCGGTGTGAACTCGGTGGGCCAAAGTGCCTGTTTCCATGCTGTTTCATTCGATATGTGTAGACACTGAAACATGATGGATTTGACTGAAGAATGGTTTGAATTCATCCAATTGAATTCATCCATATTCACACAACTTACTTATTTTATCTATGGTGTGAATCCCAGCAACATGCTGCCATCTATCTTAGCACAATGCATTCACCAAATAATTTGTCCAGCACAACGTTTATTTGCACAAGCAAATTAATAGGTGGGTACAGCACATTGAACAGTTTTTAACTCCAAATTTTGACTAGAGATGTGCAAGGAAACACTAGTCAAGCAACAATGGTCCGATTTGGAAACAGCCAGAGAAATGTAATCAATTTATGATAAAGACAAATATTTATTTCAAAGTTTTTGGGGGAAAGGCAGGAGAATGGGTTTGAGAGGGAAAATAGATTAGCCATGATTGAATGGCGGAGTAGACTCGATGGGCCAAGTGCCTAATTCTGCTCCTATAACATATTTATTGAGATATGCAAGAATGGACCAGGTGTGAATTTACATGCCAGAAAGCAGAAATAACAGATCCTCCTCTCTCAAGCCAACATTGGAAGGAAATCTGCTCTGGTGACATTAATCACTTACGAGTGGCAGTGCTTGTAATAATCTAGCTGCTTCATGTCTGCTGCTCATGTATCAGGGAGAAAACATCAATTTAATACAGATGCCGCTGGAGAACACCATAATTGTCCTTACCTTCCTTTCTCATCCCAGCCCTGAAGCACTTTTTGAGTCTGCAGTATCGACATTGGTTTCTTTTGTCCTTGTCGATCACGCACTGCCTGCTAAACCTGTAGACGGGGAAGATGATAGCAATTATTTATCTGTTAAAGTGTCCTTTCAATTATTATCTTTTGACCATACCGGACTTTAAAAATTGGTGCTAAAACCTGGTGACTCTTACATGCAGTCTTAGTGGAATACTTCTATGTTCTTTGTACAATTAGGGATTGTGCTTAGGTATGACAATATTTAACTGAACTGTCTGCTAAAAAATAATTTCAGTGTACTTCTGTACATGTGATAATAAAGAACTATTGAACCATTGAACCAATTTCCACAAGAAATAAAGCAGAAGACTTTAAACTGTCTGTTTACTGTCGCCCTAGTTGCCTTTCACATGACGAGAAATAATTTAAATAAAGGCCAATGGATTAAAAATATTAATATGGAGAAGCAAAGAACTGCAAATGCTGGAATCTAGAGTAAGACATAAAGTACTGAAGTAAGTCAGCAGGTCAGGCAGCGTCTGTGGAGGGAATGGATTGGCAACGTTTGGGTCGGGACCCTTTTAGTTTAGTCAGAGATACAGTGCGGAAACAGGCCCTTCGGCCCACCGAGTCCGCACCGACCAGCATTCCCCACACATTAACACTATCCTACACACACTAGGGACAATTTACACATATTACACCAAGCCAATTAACCTACATACCTGTACATCTTTGGAGTGTGGGAGGAAACCGAAAATCTCGGATAAAACACACGCGGACACGAGGAGAACATGCAAACTCCGTACAGACAGCGCTTGTAGTTGGGATCGAACCCCGGTCTCCGGCGCTGCAAGCACTGTAAGGCAGAAACTCTGCCACTGTGCCACCGTGCCGCCGTTCTTCAGACAGATTGTAGTAAAGGTGGGGGACATAACTGGGAAAGAGATGGGGGCTG
This sequence comes from Amblyraja radiata, assembly GCF_010909765.2. Taxonomy (NCBI): domain Eukaryota; kingdom Metazoa; phylum Chordata; class Chondrichthyes; order Rajiformes; family Rajidae; genus Amblyraja; species Amblyraja radiata. The sequence goes on along the minus strand of NC_045972.1, from coordinate 17,058,377 downwards.
GACAAAGCCTGGCAGAGATAGGTATTTTGGCTTGAAACCAGATAGGCGTAACCTTCATTTAGTAACATTGCATGCACAGGTAAATCACTGAGCGATCTCATACTTGTGATTGCCTGTCTTCCAGAGTAATTCTGAAAAATAACATCCCTAAACCCAGAGACCGAGGTTAAATCCTGAACTTGGGTGCTGTCTGTGTGGAGTTTACATGTTTTCACTGTGACTGCATGGGTTTCTGCCGGGTACTCTGATTTCCTCCCACATCCCAAAGACATGCAGGTTTGCAGGTTAAATCACCTCTGCAAAATTGTCCCCAGTGGATGCGTAAATGGGATAACATGGAAGTAACGTGAATGGTTGATGATTGGTAGGCATGGACTCGGTGGTAAAAGGGCCTGTTTTTAAGCTGTATCACTAAACTGAATTAAACCAAACTAAACTAAACTTTTTAAAAAAGGAACTCTATTGAGGCAACCTAATGATACACATGGAGACTGAAGGTATATGGCAGAAACGTTCCTGAATGGCTTAATATTAATCTTGTGTTATGTTCTTCACATGGTAGTCATATGCACAGGCTACACATTCATCCTTCCATTATAATTGTCACCACCATGTCAAACTTATGCTGGGCAATAAATGTTCTGATGGGCAATGTCAGCATTGGTATGCGGAATGAGAATTTCTCAGATTTGTTGTTATTGGAAAATAGTATGGTTATTACTCATTTTGGAGGAAATAAATCTTGAACAGACTTGAATTTGTACAACACTCTTCAGTATACAAGCACTTCCTAAAGTAGTTCAAAGCTTATTAAATAGAAATCTAAAAATCTGAAATTAAAATAAAAACAAAAGATGTTAGAAATGCTTGGGAGGTCAGGCCATATCTGTGGGGAGAGAAACTTAGTTAATATTTCAGGTTAAAAACCCTTTGATAGAATGAGTCTTTGGACTGAAATGTTCACTTCCCACACATGCAGCTTGGCTTGCTAAGTATTGTATAGCCTGTTAAGTATGTTTGCTGCGGTAATATAAGGTAACATAGCAAAGTCCCAGAGCCAGGTAATCTATTTCTAGAAACGCTAGCTAATGGATGAATTCTGGAGAGGACACTGGAAGATCTTTAGTTTTTGTTTTAATATTGGAACCAAGCCCTTCGGCCCACCGAGTCCACACTGACCATCGATCATCCGTTCACACCAGTTCTATGTGATTCCATTTTCTCATCCATTTCTTACACACTAGGAGCAATTTACAGAAACCACAGCACCCGGAAGAAACCCAAGTGGTCACAAGGAGAACGTGCAAACTCCACACAGAGAGCACCCAAGGTCATGATCGAACCCAAGTCTCTGGCACGGTGAGGCAGCAGCTCTACCAGCTGTGCCACTGTACCGTTCTCTCTTTTCCTTTTCTTCAAATTGGACCATGTAATTATTTACATCTAAATGAAATATTTAAAAAATCTGTCACTGCTTCTTTTACTGTTTAAACATAAAATATAGATCAGTAGAACAAAGGAATGGGCCCTTCAGCCCATCATATCTGTGCTGGCAATTATGCCAAATTAAACTAATCCCATATGCGTATGCATTGTTCTATATCCCTCTGTTCGCTGCCTGTTGCTTTCATATCTGCTTCCACCATCTCCCCTTATAGTTATTCCAGGCACCTACCACTCTCTACGTAAAAATATAAAGCTTGCCTCATAAATCTCCTTTAAACTTTCCCCCTCTCACTCTAAAGCTATGTCCTCTAGTATTGGAGTACCAATGTACCCCATTAACACTTGACCCACTTGCCTGCATTTGACCTATATTCCTCTAAACCTTCCCTATCCATGTACCTGTTCTAAGGCTGATGATTTTTTTTTGTTCCCCAAAGTGAGTCGGTAGTAAAAGCTAGAGGGATATTTGTGATTAAGATCACCCGTCATCCTCCTGTGCTCCAAGGAATAGAGTCCCAGCCTATTCAACATAAATCCTCGTAAATCTTTTCTGCACCCTTTCCAGCTTAACAACATCTCACGATGATAAATTATATGAAGGCACAACCCTTTTAATTTTGAGTCAGATTGGAGGGTTCTTTCAAAGTGCAGCTTTATCAGGCCACAAAGCTCATTTTTATGATGAAAGGATAATTCTCAAACTGTAACAAACATGTTTATTGCTTTATAACCTGAATATACTGATGTACAGGAACAAACAAGTGTGATAAATGTTTGTGGCACCTTTAATTGATAATTCCAGCAATGGTTGCTTCATCTGTCTAAATCACAAATACTTTATTGTGTGCCCTTCTCAGTTTAGGAAGTTATTGAAGGGCAGTTTGGCCCTATCTTACCAAGCTGTACTTTAAGAAGTAGAGGAGGTCAGAATGGAGGGAATCAGCTTCCCTGGATAAATGTTGGTGTGAATTACCATACACAATGCCACTCTAACGGGAACTAATGGAAAGCAAATCTTTCAGGATATAAACATGGTATTAATATGAAGCGTGCTCCATTACTTTCTGATGCATAAAGGCCTGCATACTGCGCCACAGCAACTAGAAGGCCCTACTTTGAGCTGAGTAAAGCCCCTGTCCCACTTTCATGACCTAATTGGCGATCTCTGCCGAGTTTTCCCTTGACTCATACTCGCAGCATGGTCGCCACGAGGTCATAGGAGGTCGTAGGTCACTCTTCCTCATGCTTGTGAGTGGTCTCCGCGTGCTCGTGGCCTCAAGGAGGTCGCGGCGTTTTTTCCAGCCTGATAAAAAATGTCCATGAGTTAAAAAAGGTCGGCATGGAAAAAATTGATACTTTTTACTTGTAGGTGGGTCGTAGTAGGTCGTGATGTTAGTCGTAGGTAGTCGTAGGTCAGTAACTGGCCCGAGAAAAAAAAATGCAAACATGACATCATTTTACCATGTGATCATTTCCACTCGTAGCTAGTCGTAGATGGTCTTCGGTGTGGAAGACAGGTCGAGGGGGGTTGTAGGAGGTCGTAGACATAGGCGTAGGAGGTCATAGACATAGGCGTAGGAGGTCGTAGACATAGGCGTAGGAGGTCATAGACATAGGCGTAGGAGGTCGTAGACATAGGCGTAGGAGGTCGTAGGAGGTCTTTTACTTTGGCAAGTCAACATGACCGTGACATTTTTTTAAACTCGTCTAGGGTCTTCTAAACACATGGATTAGGTTGTCCAAGTGGGACAGCCCCATTAGTAGATCTCAATAGGTCTTATGCTAATGCATTGCCTACAATATCACTGGGCCAAGGGAGGTAAAGGTTCTCTCAGTTTCCCATCCGTAATCATCAGACTACAAAACATATAAATAATTATACAAGGCAGTTTCATAGTTTGTTCAGAAAAAGATACAAAGTGCTGGAGTAACTCAACGGGTCAGGCAGCATCCCTGGAGAACATGGATAAGTGACGTTTCGGGTCGGGACTCTTCCTCAGACTTCATTTTCTGCACTATTTCTGATTTAACTTATTGTCTACTGATTTGAATAGATTTTAAAATTTCCAACCCCTATCCCTCTCCAGCCCTTTCCCATCTGCAAATGACACATCTCCAAACGGCAGGGAAAGGCCATCGAGGTTAAAATGTATAGATAGACAAAAAATGCAGGTGTAACTCAGCGGAACAAGCATCATCTCTGGAGAGAAGGAATGGATGATTTTGGGTTGAGACCCGTCTTCAGACTGTAATTGAAAATCTAAACTGAATAAGCTGAAAATCTAAATGAAATGAAAATGTTGGTAACATCCATCATGGTAACATCCAAAAAGCGGTGTGGCATTGGGGAGATGGCAGCCCCACCAGCAGTCTGTTGTCTTTTCATTGCTTTTGTTATTTTTTAAGTTTGTTAGAAGTTCGTTTTAATGTTCTTTTGGTATGTTTTTTTGTTTTATTCTGCTTATATGTTTTGTAATCTGCTTTGAAAGGCGCCCATAAATATAATAATAATAATAATAATCATGTCAAGCAGCATCTGTGGAGAATGAAGCAGTTAATATTGGAGGGCTAGGATCCTTCCCCAGAACTAGGAAAAAGGGAACATAAACAGTTTAGACAACAGAGAAGGTCATAATTGTAGAATCACAATGCTGTTCAGCGTGGAAATAAACCCTTTGGCCTAAATCATCCCTGCCGACCCTTTGACTTAGATAGACCTATGCCCTCTAGTTTTAGGTTCCTCTACCCTGGGGAAAAGACTATGGCTGCTCACCTTATCTGGGATGGGTAGAACAAAAAAGTATCTTGGATAGAGTGAGACCAGATGTACTAAAGTAGCAGTAGTGATCAGGTTAAACATTTATCTGTGAGACGTGTGGATGATGGTAAAGCAAGCTGACATGCCAGACCAAACAATAAAGAAGAAAATCCAAGCCACAATGATGGCAAGCAGAATTGGGAAATGTTGATGCAGATAGATAAAAGAGCAAGTTATCTAAAATTGCAGAATCCAGTATTTAGTCTGCCAGCTACAAAATGGAAGTTGAGGTGTTGTCCCTCGAGCTTTTGTTGAGCCTGGTAACGGTTTTGGAAGAGACACTTCTGTCCCGAATTAATTTTATTCATGAATGGCAAAGCACTGTACATGGCATAGACTCAAGCTCCCTTCAGTGAAGTTTAGGCATTGTTGATGTGAATCATGACTCTAGTTACAATGGTTCCACCAAGATGCAGGACAGAACGCCACAAGGGATCCATCTCCCCTGCGGCTATGAAACTTTACAATTCCATCCTCTTATGTCGTGGGGCAGACTGAGACTGAGACTGTTGACAGATCAATTTCCCTCCTGGGATAAATAAAGTTGTATCATATTGGATCGTATCGTTACCCAAAGCTCAGCGTGGAGCACACCTGCATGAGTAGACGTGATTTTTACGAACGCTTCTCCTGAAGAAACCTTTGCACCCGTCGCAGCTGGAAGCTCCGTAGTGTTTCCCTGTCGCACGGTCGCCACAGATTAAGCACAAGGCTGTAACACCGTTGTTCATCAACACTTCGATGTGGTTGACATCTGTTGGAACACTCTCTAAAAGACAAAAATAACAAAGGCATACAGGCATCAAATTTTTAATCACTGAAAGAGTTCACCTACATAACATTGAGGAAACTTCCCCGTATCAAACTCCATATTCTCCAATAATTGTCTGATGTCCTGAAGAGAAATATAAATCTCTTTTTGATCCAGTCTGGCCTCATAAGTTAGGTATGTTGCAAAGCCTACCTGAAGCGTCGCTGAAAATCTGTCGCTGCGGGTGTGCGCGATTTTGGCGCCGTTTAGAGGGGGGCGGGTTTAAAACGCGATTTTCTCTAAGCTGTTCAAATCGAAGATGTTCAGCCTAGTTAATTATTAACGAAAAATCGCTGGAAGACCCCGTCGCAAAAGCTATTATTAGTTTTAAAGGCCTCGTATAATAGTTATAGTAGTTTAAAAATCAATCTTTAAACCCGCGACCACCGGCAGCTGTCAGGGTCGCATAGAGCAAATAGTAGAAGGTAGGCTGCTTATTTTTACATTAAAAAGGGCTTCTTAAGATCCCTTTATACAAAGTTTAAAGTTGCGAGTAGCTCATTTTGGGCCCATTATAACCCGCAGTATTTTTCTGGGCATTTGAGGGCACAAATCTAGCGCAATGTGAACGTTCTAAACCAGCGCATTCACAGGATCCCACTAGAAAGCTGATTTAAAATGGACTTTAATTTACAGCAATTGAACACTAAATTCCTTCCATTTGGCCTATAAATTAATGTAAATGAGATTTAAAAATCATGTTTTATTGTGAATTATTTATAAATATTATTTGGACACTTAGGCTATTTAAAAATGTTAATCATTTATTAAGAAATGGATAGATGTTTAGATCTAGTAATTGAAGTTTGAAATTAGCTACACTTGGGTAACTAACTAATTATATGCTTTAATTTCAGGTCATCCAAGTAAGATTATTTTATATTTGTTTCAGAATGGTTCAATCTACGATAACTGAAAATTTCATTCAGTACTCTTAATTTTTAAGAAGGTTATGGGCTTTTGACTGTCCATGATCACAGCTTTTTTGTTATGTCCATAGAAAATCAATAGGGAACAAGATGCTAATTTCCGAGTATGAAAATGGCCATAACTTTTTAAATACTTGAGATATGAAAGTGAATTAGGTGTCAAATTAAACTTCTTTTTATGCTTTATCTGATGGGATACATTGCAGACTTGATTTTTTTAATCTCAAAATTTTGTAACATTGCTACATAAGTTCGTCAAAAGAACAGTATTAGGCCATTCGGCACATCGAATCTACTCCACCATTCAATCATGGCTGATCTATCTTTCCCTCTCAACCCCCATTTTCCTCCTTCTCCCCATAACCCCTTGATACCTTTACCAATTAAGTACCTGTCAGATTACACCTTAAAAATACTCAATGACGGCCTCCACAGCAGTCCATGGCAATGTATTCCACTGATTCACTACCTTCTGGCTACAGAAATTCCTCCTCATCTCCTTTCTAAAAGGACATCTGTGGCCGATCTGTGATTCAGGCACCAGAGCAAAGTGGTTGATTGTTAACTGCCACTAAACCTGCCAAAAAAGCCACTCAGTTACACCACATGTTTAGGCCAAAGTATAACACGAACATCACACAGACATCTGTGGTTCAGGAAGGCAATGCCTCATCATGGACAAAGGATATTTAATCTAAAATCTCTGCGGCTTCTCTACCTACAAATGTAGCATGATCTGCTATTTTCATCATTTACTGTTTTTCGTGGAGTTTAAAACAATATTTTTCTACATGCAGTTTAAAAAAAATGTTCAACTCATTACTATCCAGGATAGGTAAACCAGGTATTGATGCTGGTCGTAACAACAACTCCCATATCTCACAAGTGAACAAAAGGTGAAGACCTTATTTGACTGCCAATTCCTAATAAGATTAGTCTGGAACAGCATCACAATATTGGCTCCTCGTTAAGCCTAATTGTGCAATCTTTGTTGTCAGTAGCAAAACACATGCTCACTTGTAATCTCTGTGGTTGATAGGAACACCATGCATCTGAATCCACTATTGTTGACTTTATCCTCCTAAATGATGAGCTCCTGTTTGTTGATTATTCCTTGTGTGACATAATGAGGTTACGTGGCAATGAAAGGAACTGCAGATGATGGTTTATACCAAAGATAGACAAAATGCTGGAGTAACTCAGCGAGTCAAGTAGCATCTGTGGAGAACAGTAGAGACTGCATGGATTTGCAGTGTCCAATGCACTGCACCATTGAAGGTACTGTTTTTCAGGTGAATGTTACACTGAGACCGTCCTTGGACTTTACTTTGGAGATACAGCATGGAATTAGGCCCTTCGGCCCACGCAGTCCACACTAACCAGTTATTGCCCCGTACACTAACACTATCCCACACACTATGGACAATTTACAATTTTTTACCAAAGCCAATTAACCCACAAACCTGTTGTCTTTAGCGTGTGGAGCACCTGGGGAAAAACCACGCAGTCACAGGGAGAACATGCAAACTCCACACAGACAGCACCTGTAATCAGGATCAAACCCTACCTCTGGTGCTGTGAGGCAGCAACTATACCGCCGTGCCACTGTGCCGTCAATCACTATTATCTACCATCATAAACCTTAGGACCATATTGAACAAGCGCAAGAGAGCTGTATTGTTAATCATATTAATATATTCCCTCATGAATTTCCTTAACAATTCGTGTAGGTAGGAACAGCAGATGCTGGTTTAAACCGAAGATAGACACAAAAAGCTAGAGGAACTCAGAGGGTCAGGCAGCATCAGCTAGGGAAAAAGAATAGGTGGCGTTTCAGATCAAGACCCTTCTTCAGACTGAGAGTCAGGGGAAAGGGAAACGAGATCAATGTGTGACTGATTTAACAAAATTATATACTTCCAGAGCAGCACAAGATGTACTTGGTCTGAAAATGAGAGATGTAATTAATCCAACTGCCATATATCAGAAAGAGACACAAAATGCTGGAGTAACTCAGTGGGTCAGCCAGCATCTCTGGAGGACCTGAACATCCCTGAGTTACTCCAGCACTTTATGTCTTTTTTGCTAACCAGCGTCTGTAGTTCCTTGTTCCTGCCATTCGCTAATGTTTACGTTAATAAGATGCATATGTGTTCTGACCCCCTTTAACCTCAGTAGAAAGAACTACAAAACACGTATACTTTCTGAAATGTGTTATGGATCCTTTTGTAAATACAGTACTCATTTAAGCACTAAATTCCACGCAAATAAAGTGTACCAAAACAATAATTTTCCTCAAGCCAAGTTCTGACAATAATATGTTGTTTCCATCTTCCGTTCTTTTTATAATCCTGTTTTTACTCTGTTTCGTTCTTTTTTTTAAACATTAATGTAATAAATAGCAGTTTAGGAAGATAAATGTTGTCAAAAAATGACTAAATATAAATGCTGCAGCTTATCAGGCAGCCATCTGGGAAGTGGATGGGGTACAAACACTCTCTTCAGTCTGCATGTACATCATGAGTCAAATTTTCTAACCTATGTACCAGGGATATATATTATGAGTGATTTGTGTTTATAACCACACATGTGTGATGTATTCACAATGAAGTTTATACCAACCACTCTGGTGTTAGATCATGATCTTCACATCTTACATGCTTACATGTTTGACTATTAAGATAGTTATGTTAGTTTTGTTTAGGAAGGAACAGCAGATACTGGTTTAAATAAAAAATGCTGGAGTAACTCAGCAGGTCAGGTAGCATCTCTAGAGAGAAGGAATGACCAATTCCTTCTCTCCAGAGATGCTGCCTGTCCCATTGAGTTACTCCAGCATTTTGTGTCTATCTTCTATTAGCTTTGTTGTTTGGACACAAGTCTTGTACTATTTGTGCACTTAACAGATTACTATGTATACCAAAATTGAAAATATGCACTATTTGAGAGTTCATTATGTTAATGATATTTGACATAACAATCAATTTACACTTACAATTTAGTTTAGTTTATTGTCACCTGTACTGAGGTACAATGAAAAGCTTTTTGTCGCATGCTATCCAGTCAACAAAAAGATTATACATGATTACAATTGAGCTGTTCACAGTGTACAGATGAAGGGGATAATGTTTAGTGCAAGATAAAGTCCAGTAAAGTCAGAATAAAGATAGTCCGACGGTCTCCAATGAGGTAGATGGTAGATCAGGACCGCTCTCTAGTTGCTGATAGGCTAGTTCATTTGACAATAGACAATAGGTGTAGGAGTAGGCCATTCGGCCCTTTGAGCCAGCACCGTCATTCACTGTGATCATGGCTGACCATCTACAATCACTATTCCGTTCCTGCCTTCTCCCCATATCCCTTGACTCCGCTATCTTTAAGAGTTCTATCTAACTCTCTCTTGAAAGCATCCAGAGAATTGGCCTCCACTGCCTTCTGAGAATTCCACAGATTCACAACTCTCTGGGTGAAAAAGTTTTTCCTCATCCCCGTTCTAAATGGCCTACCCCTTATTCTTAAACTGTGGCCCCTGGTTCTGGACTCCCCCAACATTGGGAACATGTTTCCTGCCTCTAGTGTGTCCAATCCCTTAATAATCTTATAAGATCCCCTCACATCCTTCTAAATTCCAGTGTATACAAGCCCAGTCGCTCCATTCTATCAACATATGACAGTCCCACCATCCTGGGAATTATCCTCATGAACCTACACTGCACACCCTCAATAGCAAGAATGTCCTTGAATGACAATTCAATGGGAAGAAACTGTTCCTGAATCTGGAAATTCATACTGAATAATTATGGATATGGATCATGCATTTCTCAGAATTTTGATTTTCTAATGTGAAATCTTATTGTGCACTTTAATTACATCAGAATAAAATGAGAATGAACAAGGTAACCCGATAAATCAGAGTTAGTATCTTGTAAGTGGTGAAAATACACAGCTTTTTGGGCACTGCTAAGGTTTAAATTTGTTCTGCACCAATTGATGCAGAATGTACTTTCAATGAACTGCATTCTGTCTGCATGACGGAGCAAAGTGCAGCAGGCTAGGAGGTGTTGCATGTGGTTAATGGTGCACAAAATTATCTTTACTACTTGGTGAAGACAGAGACTAGCCAACTGCTTTCTTGATTAGGTACTCATTCCATCAGCCATTTTGCTGATTAAATATGACATTAATTTCAGATCTGCAAATCAAAAAAGTTTGGAATGTCCATTTTTGACCCGAAAGAAACCCATTCATTCGCAATTGATTTGGACCAAGTTTCCTGTAAAAAAAAAACATCCACAGATACATAAATCATAATAGTTATTACTATTAGAGTAATTTATTTATTTGTTTGAAAACCAATTATTTAAATGTATAATTTGTGTTAAAATGTGGGTCTTTTTTTAAAACATAAAATTAAGATGGAAGTGTTCAACTCAAAATAGAAATATGTATAGATGTAGAAAGATCCAGTTGGCAAAGACAGAATGTATCTAGGATAAGTTTGATAATAGTGCCTAAAGGGATTTAATATGACTAAAAGTGGCATATGTGTAACCCGGAAACAGGCCATTCAACCTAATGGGTCAATGCCAGCACTTATGCTTCACAAGAGCTTGCTCACCATTGTGGGGGGAGAGGGGGGGGGGGGGGAGGGGTTCGGGGTAGGGGGGGGGTTGGAGAGGGAGGGAGAGAACAAAAGGAGGAGCCGTCGTGCTTCATAACTTTGTCAGCACCGTAGGTGGCTGCTATTTGCATACCTTGTGTATGCAAGCAAAGATTTCATTGTGCCTGGCCACATGTGACAATAAAGTATTCCATTCCATGCCATTTAATCTTCCAATTCTATTGGCATAACCTTCATTGTAGCTGTAAGTTCGAGGAGTACTCCTAGACATGTCCAAACAGTGAAGAGCACCACACAGCAAAGCCCAACAGTTCCAACTTAACAGTCGAACATTGTATTGTCTCCAACACAAGGTCAGAGACCACTGTCAAACAACACTCAATGAAAGCACACTTATTTTCATGCACATACCTGGGGCTGTATCAAACTGGTAACTTAATAAGCCTTGGACAAAATATAAACCTGGGTCCAAGCATAAAAATGATAGCACTAGTTTACTCCCCACTTAAATTAAATTAGTGTTTTATTAGAAACACACGGCCCTAAATAATTACAGACGACGTTTCAATTTCAGCCTTATTTCATAGTTAATCAGTTCTGTCAAACTGGTCCAAAGGGAATGTTATTTAATATTTTGTTGTGGAAATGTGGAAAAATTCAGAACACTTTCCAAACTGCAGAAAATGTTTGCAAGCATTGCAAAAAAAAGGGAGAAAATCACTTGAATCTAAAACTAATCAAAAATATATTTCTTGATGTTTAGACCCATTTTGGCTGAGGCCATATTTTCCATTGAATTGATTGCATTGTGTGGAGAAACCAGCAACTCGTGATGGATTTCCCATTGTCTTTGTTGGTTTGTCAAATTTAAAGCAGACATCAAAATATAGGGAAAAAAATTAATGTGAACTTGGGTGTGGCCCATTAAATGGTGTCCATAAAACCGTGCTCCGTGAGTTCAAGCTTCATTACAGATAGAAAATACATCAAGCCAGGTTAGCTGCTCAGGGTAAGGTACAAAGCACGGGAGTAACTCAGCCGGTCAGGCAGCATTTGTGAGACTTCGACCATGGCCTGCAGAATCTCGGGGTTGCTAACCATTGCTTTCCATTGCCATGCTGACCCTACTGGCCTGGGCCTGATTGCCAGAGTGAAGCCACACACAAACTGGAGGAACAACACCTCATATTCTGCTTGGGTTGCTTACAATTCAATGGTATAAAATAGAAATTTCCAAATTTAGGTAACTACAACCCTCTCCATTTCCCTTCTTTCCCCATATACCCTCTCCTGCCCCCCCCTTCTCCTATGTGCCCCATCTGGTCTCACACCTTTTTATCCCTCTCAATTTCCACCCTCATTCCTTCAAAATTTGCAAAATTTGCAACTCTTCAACCATTTTGTCTTACACCATCTGTTTTTTTGAGTCTCTGGCCTTTGTCCAACAATTTGCTTATCAACCCCTGTATCAACGTATTACTGCAAGGCTTTTTCCAGCCCCTCCTCTCTTCCAGCTTTTTTTCCTCCCTACCCCCACCCCATCTACAGTCAGTCTAAAGAAGTCTCGATCTGAAGAAACATCACCGATTCATGTTCTCCAGAGATGCTGCCTGACCCGCTGCATTACTCCAGCATTTTTGTACGCCACCATCTGCAGTTCCTTGTTTCTACATTTCGCTGTTCAGTGTGGTGTTCTTATAAACTCATTCTGCAGATCAAACATTATCTGTCTATGTAGGAAGGAGCTGCAGATGCTGGTTTAAACCGAAGATAGACAGTAAAAGCTGGAGTAACTCAGCGTGACAAGCAGCATCTCTGGAGAGAAGGGACTGTGGTTCAGGTGAATAGTAAAATTCTCATGACACAGCCCACAGTTGTTCGACCCACCATGTTTGCACTTACCATCAAGCACCCGTTTTTACACTGATCCTACCATAACCCATTCTGCTCACAATGGACAATTTATTGTGGAAAATTAGCCTAATGGAACCCAGATGACCAGAGCTGTGAGGCAGCAGTTCCAATAGCTGTGCCACTGTGCTGCCCTTAAATGTATTTACCAGTAAATACCAAGGAAGCTTCTGGGTTTTTTTCAGCAAATGATGGAAATAATTATCATCCATTAAAAAAAACATACGCAGTTCAACTTGGATCTAAGTAGGTTGTGTGCAGAGACTAATGAGATCTGCGTGGCTAGTCCTCCTTAGCCCTGATAAACATCTAACTAGTTTGCCAACACTTGTCATACTTGGATCAACAGTTCAATATACTGCGAACAAAATGTAGCAATTTTTCTACCACAATCAGTCCATGTTCACTTTAGTTGGGACAGAAAAAGGACAATAGATTTCATGAAACAAAAGCATTCAGACCACATCATAGTGATTCGATTATTCAATACCAAAACTATCAATCACTTTATATTGATAGCAGATTTCATGATGTAGATGAATACTGAAAAATTAATTGATAGGGAACACTTAATGGTTGCCTCAGAGCAAAGCTGTTAATTGTTTTAGTTTAGAGATACAGCGCAGAAACAGGCACTTTGGCCCACCGAGACTACACCCACCAGTGATCCCTGCACACGAGCACTATCTTACACGCCAGGGACAATTTACAATTTTTATCAAAGCCAATTACCCTACAAATCTGTACATCTTTGGAGTGTGGGAAGAAACAGGAGCACCCGGAGAAAACCCACGCGGTCAAGGGGAGAACGCACAATCTCTGTACAGACAGCACCCATATGTCAAGATCAAACCCGGGTCACTGGCGCTGTAAGGCAGCAACTCTACCACTGTGTCATTGTGCCGTTTTGTTTATCTGAATATTTTCATGTCATTGGAATGACATAAAGTGCAATAATATTCAACAAGCTATGCCTTTATTTTTTAACCAAACATTGTTAAAACTGGCATCAGATGTCTTGAAATGCAGATAAATGAAAATCTAAATCTCATTCATCACAGTATTTTCTATCTGGAGTAGATTTTCACAGTTGGAAAAAGTTTTTAAGGCTACTTGACATAGTGTCAGTGGATGTGATTGATGAGCATGGAGGCACTGAAACGTTGCAGGTTGGTGTAAATATTTTATGTCGGTGTCTTTAACAATTTTTTTAATTTTCTTCATTCGTAACCCCTGAGGATGATGGTACCAAGTAATTGACTATATTCAAGAACGACATAGTTTTGGGCAGAAAGGCAAACCCGCATTACAGAATCAGTCAGGAAAGTGGAGTTGATGCGAAAGACTACTCTTTTTAACTTTTAGAGTTACAGCATGGAAACAAGCCCCTCGACCACCGAATCCGCGCTGACCAGCAATCGCCCCGTACACTAGCATTACCCAACACACCAGCGCGGAAACAGGTCCTTCGGCCCACCGGGTCCACGCCGACCAGGGCCCCCTGCACATTAACACTATCCTACACCCACTCGGGACAATTTTTACATTTACTAAGCCAATTAACCTACAAACCTGTACGTCTTTGGATTATGGGAGGAAACCGAAGATCTCGGAGAAAACCCACGCAGGTCACGGGGCGAACGTGCAAACTCTGTACAGACAGCACCCCTGTAGTCGGGATTGAACCCGGGTACCGACGCTGCATTCGCTGTAAGGCAGCAACTCTACCGCTGCGCCATCGTTACTCCCCATCCCATATTCCCATATTGGAATATAGTTTCAATGGACAATAGACAATAGGTACAGGAGTAGGTTATTCGGCCCCTCGAGCCAGCCCTGCCATTCAATGTGATCATGGCTGATCAGCCACAATCAGTACCCCGTTCCTGCCTTCTCCCCCATATCCCTTGACTCTTAAAGAGCTCTTAAAGATCCCAGATCTTTAAGAGCTCTGTCTAGCTCTCTCTTGAAAGCATCCAGTGAACCAGCCTTCACCGCCCTCTGAGGCAAAGAATTCCAAAGAATAACAACTGTGTGAAAAACTTTTTCCTCATCTCTGTTCTAAATGGCTTACCCCTTATTCTTAAACTGTGGCCCCTGGTTCTGGACTCTTTGGAGTGTGGTAGGAAACCAAAGAACTTGGAGAAAACCCACGCAGGTCACGGGGAGAATTTACATAAGACAATTAACCTGCAAGCCTTTGGAAGATTGGAGGAAACTGGAACATCTGGAGAAAATTCACGTGGTCACAGTGAGAATGTATAGACAGCACCCGGGTTTGAACCCGGGTCTCTAACACTGTACGGCAGCAAATCAGCTGACTCAGCCACAATCTAATCAAATAGTGGTGCGGGGGAATGGCCACATGGCTATTTCCTGTGATCTTCCAAGTGTTGGACATGAAGACATGAAACAAGTCAAGTCAAGTTTAATGTCATATCTACATGTACCGTGAGGTGCAGGTGTAATGAAAAGTCTTGCTTGCAGCAGCATCACAGGCACATAGATGCAGACAAATGCACAAAAAACAAATTATAGAGAAAACACACGTAATATTTCCAAAAGAAAAATAAAGAATGGCAGATATATTTTTTCACCTTTGGTGAATTAGTTTCATCCCATTCTTTCTGCATCTTTTACCATACATCTTCTCCCCTGTACATTTCACATTTCATTAAGACATAGAGAGAAATAAAGCAAAGGAACAGGCCCTTCAAATCTGTGCTGGCCATTACACATCTGCCTTTACATTAATCTTATCCTAATCTTCACACATTCCCATCAACTGCCCACCCCCCGCCACACACACGCACACGCACACGCACGCCTCACACACACACGCAAGCACGCAGACACTCGCACTCATTCACTCTTACACACACACAAACATACACACACACACACACACAATTTAACACTCACTTACGCACAAGGGACAATTTGCAGTCCCTTAATCTACCAACCCACGTTTTTGGGAAGTGGGAGGTATCTGTAATACCTGGAGGAAACCCACAAGCCCAAGGATTAGATACAAGTTCACACAGACCACCTGGGGTCAGGATTGGTCTCGGTCGCTAAGGCTGTGAGGCAGCAATTGTACTACCCACACCACTTTGTTGTCTTCTACAACTTATAGAATCATTTTTTCTGAATAGACTCCAGTTGTGAGCTTTGTGCATTGAAAACACAACATTGAAATTAGATCACTGGAGCAGATCAATTTTAGCCGCTTCTGCCAATATTCTTAAAATTGTTCCTTTTCTCTGGTTTACCAATGCCCCAACCCATTGTCTCCTTTTTTGCACCTCTCATATGCCATCTCACGAGAATGTGCTTTTGCTCATTTCGTTTGTGTGTAATCGGGATATTTTAAGGCAAAGTGACATATCATGAGTGGGTATCAGAGATGCCCACTGCCATTTTGCTGGTGGCTGGGGTGGGATTGAGGAATATTGGTACCAGGCACCAGAGATCTTCCAAGAATTGTAATTCATTTGTAATTAATTTTATTAGCCAAGTATGTAAACAAACAAGGAATTTGATTGGCCAACAGTCATTCAAAGGAACAACGATACATAACCACATAAAAATTAAACGTAGACTTAAACAGCCACCACAGCGGTGTATGAGAATCCCCAAGGCACACAGCATAAGCAGAGACCCACAGCCATTAGTTTAATGTCGGGGCCACATACACACTCCTTCACCATGATGTGACCAGAGTTGGATCGACCGCGTCACTTTCTCTGCAGTCCCTGTCCGCCCGAACAGTCAGAAAGCCATCCACACTCACAGTAGACTCCAGGATGTCCTCATGAAGCAATGCCTCTGCAAAACACCGAGATCACTGGACTCACGGCACTCCCTCTGAGTCCTCACCAGTGCAGGCAGCACTTCCATCTTGTTTTTTCGGCGACCTCACATTCCCCACTGTGATGGAAGGCAAATAACTTATACCTTTTTCCCCCCTTTTCTCCCGCGGTCGTGGAAATCGAAACTTCCGCTGTCGGGGCGATCGAAGCTCCCGCGATCGGGGCTGTCGAAACTCCTGCGGTTGGAGCTTCTGAAGTAGATCCCTAACAAAGGCACCGTCAGCTCCACGATGTTAAAGCCGCTGTGCAAATGGAGATACGAGGAAAAAGTTGCATCTCCGTCGAGGGAAGAGATAAAAAAGGTTTCCCCCAACCGCTCCTTGTCCCCCCACCCCCACCTAATACAAAAACCAAGGTGCACTAAAAACATACAAGTAAACACAGACCAAAACAGCAAAAGAAGAAAAAGAAGAGACAGGCGCGAATGCACCAAGTCTGAATGTGAAAGAGAGAGTACGGGGCAGAGAAATAGCTCAAGAGGACAGTAGGTTCAGATTTCTAACATTGACTCCATTAAGGGCCTGTCCCACTTGGGCATCATTCGAGGGTCATGCAGGTGGTGCGCGAGGATTTTGAGAATCCCCAAATCCTGGGGCGCCGCGTGCTACCGCGTGTCACTGCCTACGCCACTACGTCTCACCACACGCCATGCGCGCATAAATGTACACCATGCGCGCATAAATGCACGCCATGCACGCATAATGCAAGCGTCACGATGCGCGCGTCGTGCGTCATGACGCGTAAATGATGCCACGTAAATGACATGCAAATAACGCCCAAGTGGGACAGGCCCTTTACTAAGCTAGTTGGGGAGAGTTTTTGTTGCACTGTGTGTGTGTAAAGTCTGATTTATGAGAAGAGATTCTTTGGGCTCAGGCCTAACAGAATGTCACTGTTAGGAACCTCACAGCAACAAAGCAGAAGGGCAGAGGACTCTCCACAACTCCAATATTCCTTACAGATACGATCATAATAGTGCCACCTTTACCCCATTGTAAACATTGGACTTTGTCATTGGAACTGGTGCACGACAATGCTGATAACTATATTATGCACTCTGTATCTTCCCCTTGATTTATTTATTGTACTAGAATTTTGACGATTGTATTCATGTATGGTATATCTGATCCATGTGGATAACCTGCCAAACAAAGCTTTTCACTGCACCTCGATGCACGTGACAATAATAAACATAAACCTAAATCTAAAACGTTCCTCTCAATTTTCTCCTGCATTTTGACTAGAGATTACTGGTTAGCAATACTGAAGAGGAATATTGATCGGTTTCATCTTACCTTGCTAATTATAGTTACATGAAAGCATAGAAAATAGGTACAGGAGTAGGCCATTCGGCCCTTCGAGCCAGCACCGCATTTCAATATGATCATGGCTGATCATCCAAAATCAGTACCCCGTTCCGACTTTTTCCATAAATCGATTCCCTTTGCCCTAACAGTTAAATCTAACTCTCTCTTGAAAACATCCAATAAATTGGCCTCCACTGCCTTCTGTGGCAGAGAATTCCACAGATTCACAACTCTTTAGGTGAAAACGTTTTTCTTCATCTCAGTCCTAAATGGCCTACGCCTTATTCTTAAACTGTGACCCATTGTTAGAGACTCCCCCAACATCGGGAACATTTTTCCTGCATCTACTATGTCCAATCCTCTAAGAATTTCTATAAGATTCCCTCTCATCCTTCTAAATTCCAGCGAATACAAGCCCAGTCGACCCATTCTTTCATCATACGTCAGTCCCGCCATCCCGGGAATTAACCTGATGAACCTGCGCGACACTCCCTCAATAACAATAATGTCCTTCCTCAAATTAGGAGACCAAAATTGCACACAATACTCCAGCTGCGGTCTAACCAGGGCCCTGTACAACTGCAGTAGGACCTCCTTGCTCCTAAACTCAAATCCTCTCGCAATGAAAGCCAACATGCCATTTGCTTTCTTCACTGCCTGCTGTACCTGCATGCTTACTTTCAGACTGATGTACAAGCATGCCCAGGTCTCGTTGTACCTCCCCTTCACCTAATCTGACACCATTCAGATAATAATCTGCCTTCCTGTTCAAGCCACCAAAGTGGTAACCTCACATTAAGTCGCATTATGCTGCATCTGTCATGCTTCTGCCCACTCACCCAACATATTCAAGTCACCCTGCAGAATCCTCCTCGCAGCTCACACTGCCACCCAGCTTTGTGTCATCCGCAAACTTAGAGTGTTACATTTAATTCCTTTGTCTAATTCGTTAATATATATTGTAAATTGGGGTCTCAGCACCGAGCCTTGCGGCACCCCACTAATCACTGCCTGCCATTCTGAAAAGGACCCGTTAAATTCCTACTCTTTGCTTCCTGTCTGCCAACCAGTTCTCTATCCATGTCAATACCATGGATTTAACACCCTACCCCCAATAGCACGTGCTCTAATTTTGCACACTATTCTCTTGTGTGGGACCTTGTCAAAGGCTTTTTGAAAGTCCAGATACACCACATCCACTGGCTCTCCGTTATCCATTCTACTTGTTACATCCTCACAAAAATCCTAAAGGTTAGTCAAGCATGATTTCCCCTTCATAAATCCATACTGACTTTGACCGACCCCATCACTGCTTTTCAATTTTGGGCTTAAATGGAATAAATGTATCTACTCTATTCCAGAGAAGTTCAAAAAACTTGAATTCAACAAAATCATTGGACTTGACCCATGGAATAATTTTGCATGCAATCAAAACGGCCTTGATTATTTTATATGAAAAATATTTTTTTTTCTCTATATCATCCATTTTGTCAAAATGGTTCCAATTTTCCAATTGTTTACTTAATAACACTAAAAATGAATCATAAAATACACCCATTTAATCACACACCAATTGTTTCCAGCTAACATTAAGAATGTAATTGTTCTGTTTGCAGTACATATGATAATTATTCACTGTTAACTCTTGAATCAATTTTACTGACGGTAAATTATTCTGGATGTGTATTTAGCTTCTTCACACAGGAATGCTGTAAATATTCACAAAAGTAACTTATGCTGGTGATTAAAAAAAACATGAATTTCATAGCATGAAAAGCAGGAAGTAGATCACCAATAAGGTCAGCACAAGATTTAATGTTAGATCCTCTAGTGTTTATGGTAGCTCAGAATTCTGGTTCTTCGTGCGTGCTTATGAACTCACTCTCATGCTGGGAGGGGGTGGGGCAAATAACATGTAATATGGTATAATATGAAAGGCATGGATAGAGTGGATGTGGAGAGAATGTTTCCACCAGTGGAAGAGTCCCGAACCAGAGGACATAGTCAGAACAAAAGAGCGTACCTTTAAAAAGGAGACGAGGACGGATTTCTTTGGCCAGAGGGTGGTGACTCTGTGGAATTCATGGCCATAGGGGTGGGAGATTACAACCTTCATATGGTCCGCACTGTTTCAACGAATGCAATCAACCTGGCGTGCACAATCAAATAAGATCAAAAAGAACAAGTTGTCCTACAACTTTAGGCTGTGCACGCCATACGCAAGAAGAAGCTGGCCATAGACGGCTGTGGAGGCCAGTTCATTTGATTTTTTTAAGACGGAGATTGACAAATTCTTGATTCGTAAGGGTGTCATGGGCTATAGGGAGAAGGCAGGAGAATGGGGTTGAGAAGGAAAGAGAGATTAGCCACGATTGAATGGCAAAGTAGATTCAATAGGCCGATTGGCCTACTTCTGCTACTATGACTTGAACTTAAAGTATGGGCAATCAATAGTTGATTAGGAATGGCAAATAAATAGTTAAAATATGTTGGGGTTTTTTGTGAGAGCATGGCACCAGCAGACACATCCTGAAATCGAGCTAAGAACACAGGAAATCAAAACAGGAATAGGACCTTTTTACATCTCAATCATTCAACACGATCCTGAC
The DNA here is from genome assembly GCF_010909765.2 of Amblyraja radiata. NCBI lineage: Eukaryota > Metazoa > Chordata > Chondrichthyes > Rajiformes > Rajidae > Amblyraja > Amblyraja radiata. Next base: position 17,038,053 of record NC_045972.1, on the reverse strand, counting down.
CTACCATTTACCTCAGCATAGCTTTTGTGTACTTACCCCATATCTCAGAAGTCCATTGATATTTAAAAAATCTGTCTTCTCTGCCCTAAATAAACTCAGCTTCACAACCATAAGGTTATAAGGAATAGGAGTACAATTAGGCCATTCGGCCCATCAAGTTTACTCCGCCATTCAATCATGTGTCTCTCCCACCTAACCCCAATCTCCTGCCTTCTCCCCATAACCGCTGACACCTGTACTAATCAAGAATCCATCTATCTCTGCCTTAAAGTTATTCACTGACGGCCTCCACAGCCTTCTTTGGCAAAGAATTCCACAGATTCACCGCCCTCTGACTAAAGAAGCTTCATGTAGAGAGTCAAAAAATCTACTGTACTCGGTGGTGAAAAAATGGCTCCTCATCTCAACTTGTGTGGGCTGTCCTCTTATTTTGAGACTGCATCGCTGTGTTCTTGATGTGCCAGGTAGGAGATTTATTGATTCGTCCTTGCTCTTACAAGCCCATTAAAAATGTAATAGGATTTAATGAGATCACCTCTCATTCTCTAAAAAATTAAGAGAGTACAGCTCCAGTCTACTTAGCATATCCCTGTAAGACCAACATGCCATCCCAGAGGCATCATTAAACATGGTGAGGTGCCGGAAGACTGGAAGGTTTTTACCTCTATTCAAGAAGGGCTGCAGGGAATGCCTGGGAACTATAGGTCAGTTCGTCTAAGATCTGTGGTTGGAAAGTTACTAGAGAGTATACTGAAGGATAAATATACATGCATTTAGATGGACAAGGGCTGACTAGAGATACTAAGCACAGCAGGACTGACTAGGGATAGCCAGTACAGTTTTGTACATGGGAGATTGTGTCTCATCAATTTCATTGAGTTTTTTGAAGATGTGACCAAAAAGGTTGATGAGGGCAGAGCTATAAACGTTGTATTTATGGATTACAGCAAAGCATTAGACAAGGTTCCACGTGGTAGGCTGCTCTGGATCATATGGGATCTAAGAAGAGATAGTGGAATGGATAGAAAATTAGCATAATGAAAGAGAGCAAAGGGTTGATGATGGAGGATTGCTTTTCAGACTGGAGACTTATGTCTAGTGGTGTGCCTCGGGGTTTGGTGCTGGGCTCATTGGTGTTTGTCATCTATATCAATGATTGGATGAGAATGTACATGGCATGATTAGCAAGTTTACAGATGCCACAAAATTAGGAATTATTGTAGATAGTAAAGATAATTGTCAAAAATTGCAACAGGATCTTGATCAGTTGGGCAGGTGGAATGAGGAATAGTTGATGGAATTTAATACAGAGAAGTGCAAGGTGTTGTGTTTTTAGAAGGGCAGGATCTACACAGTGAATGACAGGGCTCTGGTGAATGTTGTGATGCAGAGAGATCTAGTACAGGTAGATAGATCTTGAAAGTGGCATCACAGGTAGACAGGGTGGTCAAAAAGGCTTTCATCAGTCAGAGTATTCAGTATAGAAGTTCGGTGGTCATGTTACAGTTGTGTAAGACATTGGTGAAGCCACATTGTGTTCACTTTTAGTCACCATGTTATAGGAAAGATGCTGTCAAGCTGGAAAGAATGCAGGGACCATTGACTTATCTTAATAAGTTCATATGTTCATAAGTTATATGAGGGAAATTAGGCCATTTGACCCATCAAGTTTATTTCGCCCGTCTATTTCAATCATTGCTGATCTATTATTCCCTCTCAACCCCTTTCTCTTGCCTTCTCCCCATAACCCTTGACAATTGGACATTATGGGATTTTAATGTAATATACTAAATGTTGTACCCTTTATCCTTTATCCGTGCACTGTGGATGGCTTGATTGTATTCATGTATGGTCTTACTCTGACAGGAGTGCACACAAACAAAAGCTTTTTCACCGTACCGTGGTGCACGTGGCAATAATAAACTAAACTAAGTTTAGCTAAACTAAACTAAACTAGTCGTGCTGTGAATGGTGCTGACTTTCTTGAGTGCTGTTGGAATGAATCTCTTCCAGATAATTTGAGAATATTTTATTGTACTTCTTGTAGATTGGTTTATGCATGATAACCAATCATATATAGGTTAGCATCACTAACCCCACCTTATTGTATCATTTATATTAACAGCCACTTCCTACACTGCTCAGTTCGGGTAGCAGTCAGGATGCTCTGACAACCTACTGTACTGCTATAGTTTGCATATTGATTAAAGATGATCTTGGATTACATGTCGCATGTATCATTTGTTTACACGGTGTCAGAAGTGGGATAGTGGGGGCGCCTAATGGCAAAGTTCAAGTCTTTCGGATTGATGCACACGCGGATTTCATTTTTATCCTTCTTGAGAGTAGGCGGACACCCAATCAGTGGCCTCACTGACCTCTTCAAGCACGCCCAAGGAGACCATGTTTTTTAATTCGGATTCAACCCTGTCCTTCATGGCATGTGACACACGGTGTGGTGCACGAATGACAGGTACCACGTTGGGGTCGGTAGATACCTTGTAGATCACAGGCAGCTTGCCTTGTTTGTCATCAAACAGATCGGGGTATTCTTTTATCGGGTCCATTGATAACAGCAGCTTGTGGACCGTTTTGTCAAAAGAAATCAGTCCAAGATCCTGGCACGCATGGTTGCCCAACAGAGTCACAGAGTTAGAGTTCACGACATAGAAGGTCAGATCCCTTGTGGTTTTCTTCAGCACACATTTAAAAGTGGTCCTTCCCAGTGGAACCAGTACTCCCCCCCCCCCCCCCGTAAGCATGCAAAGTGGAGCTGTCCGTAATCAGGAGCTCGTTATTTCTTATCTTGTTGTAGAGGTTGATAGACATTACATTCACTTTTGCACCTGTGTCTAATTTAGCCTTGAAGCTGAAATTGTTGACAGTAATCAGAACTGTAGGATCAGGACCCTGGGTTCACCAGCCCAACGACTGATGTCCAGAACAACAAGACCTTCAATTCAGATTGCCCAGCAACAGCTTATACCGCAGGTGCTGAAGCCTGCTACAATCCAAAACGTATTCAGGAGAAACACGACATTCAGAAACGATCGCATGACAAATCAAGCAAACCACTTAAGCCTCTACTGCCGGGCCAGGTTGTTCATTTACAAACTTTTATCGGGCATTCACGTTTGGGTACTGTTGTCGGCCCGGCTGACGAACCACGATCTTACCTTGTGGACTATGAGGGAGCTGTCTACCGCAGAAGACGCCAACATTTGCTTGCTGTCCGGGAACCCCGTCCACCACCGGTCGGACCCTATGCTCCACCGCTTCAGTTCCAGCCATTTGCTGCCGTACCTTCTACCGATCCCCGCATGTCCCACACTCCTCCACGACCAGCGGCTGTGCCTAACCACGGGATCACCCCTCCTGCATGCTCCCCCTGTCGACCACCGCATGTCTTTCCCGTGGCTTTCTCGCTTCCGGGTTCACCCCATCCCTCTAATCTTTCCAGTGAAGGAGGAGAGGGCTTGGTCCGTACGCGTTCGGGTCGTATTAGTAGACTGCCCGATAGATATGGCGAATATGTTTAACTCTAATGGCATGGGTGCTCACTATACTCACTCTTTAGGGGGAACGATGTAGATTGGTTTATGCATGACAACCAATCATATATAGGTCAGCATCACTAACCCCACCTTACTGTGTCATTTATATTAACACTCACTTCCTACACTGCTCAGTTCGGGTAGCAGTCAGGATGCTCTGACAACTAACAACCTACTGTACTGCTATAGTTTGCATATTGATTAAAGATAATCTTGGATTACATGTCGCGTGTATCACTTGTTTACACTTCTGATCTGAGGCATATAAGCAGTGAAAAGGCTTTAGGGTGTTTGCCACTGGATACATATCCTCTAGCTATTATCATTGATACATTACATCAAGGATAGGTGGATTGGACCTAACTATGCTGGAGAAGTCATTAACCCACGCTTTAGTGGCAAACATTGCCTATGTGCGTGTGTGTGTGAGAGTGCATGTGTGTGTGTGAGTGTATGTGTGAGTCTGTGTGTATGAGTGTATGTGTGCGTGTATGTATGTGTGAGTCTGTGTGTGTGAGTGTATGTTTGTGTGTATGTGTGTGAGTGTGTGTGAGTGTATGTGGGTGTGTATGTGTGTGTGAGTCTGTGTGTGTGTGAGTGAGTGGGTGAGGGTGTGAGTGAGTGTGTGAGTGAGTGTGTGTGTGAGTGTATGTGTGTGCGTGAGTGAGTGTGTGTGTGTTAGTGATTGTATGTGTGTGAGGTGGAGGGTGTGTGTGTTAGTGATTGTATGTGTGTGAGGTGGAGGGTGTGTGTGTGTGTGTGTGTGTGTGTGTGTGTGTGTGAGTGAGTCTGTGTCTGTGTCTGTGTCTGTCGTGGTATTATTACACTATTATTGTTTGTTTGTTTGTTTTTTATGTGTCTATATGTGTGTGCATGCATGTGTGTGTGTGTATATATATATATATATATATACACACACATGCATGCACACACATATAGACACATAAAAAACAAACAAACAAACAATAATAGTGTAATAATACCACTGCATATATTTTTACAGCTGTCGAGAAGGAACCTAGGATTGGAGAATCAAGAATTTTAATTTGTGTCAAAGTTCTTGAGAACAAAGCCGGACTTTGGCAGTCTCTGTCCCTGCACAATGGGAGGAACACGTCTCCCCAGAGAAGTCTTAGATCTCTCACTGGGAGGAAATTAAAATTATCCTGCATCTTTGTTGCCTTTCTTCTCTTGTCTCCCTCAATATCTCCAAAAATTATGCTTTCCTTTCTGTGCAGCAGAGTGTGGCATTTAAGTTATTTAATGTTTAATTACATTTCAAGTGCATGTATTGAACCACTCATAAGCTATGTGTGTAGGAAGGAACTGCGGATTATGGTTTACAATGAAGATGGACACAAAAAGCTGGAGGAACTCAGCGGGTCAGGCAGCATCTCTAGGGAAAGGAATAGGTGACGTTTTACATCGAGACCCTTCTTCAGACTGAGAGTCAGGGGAAAGGGAAACAAGATCAATGTGTGACTGATTTAACAAAATGATATGCTTCCAGAACAGCACAAGATGTACTTGGCCTGAAAATGAGAGATGTAATTAATCCAACTGCCATTTATCAGAAAGAGACACAAAATGCTGGAGTAACTCAGTGGGTCAGCCAGCATCTCTGGAGAACCTGAACATCCCTGAGTTACTCCAGCACTTTATGTCTTTTTTGTTAACCAGCGTCTGTAGTTCCTTGTTTCTGCCATTCACCAATGTTTACGTTAATAAGATGCAATTGTGTTCTGACCACCCTTTAACCTCAGTAGAAAGAACTATAAAACGCCTATATGCTTTCTGAAGTATGGTTATGTTAATTTTGTCAATACAGTACTCATATAAGCACTAAATTCCACACAGATGAAGTGTACCAAAACAATAATTTTCCTCAAGCCAAGTCAAGAAATATCTATATTATATATATTATTTCTATGAAGCTTTGAGCATTAAAAATTGGCATAGTGGTTGGTAATTGAGACAAATTCCTCTGCTTGCTGTGGCTCCAACTAAATAGTCCCTCCCATCTCCAGCATGTTGGCTGACATTGTGGGGTCAGTACTCATTGCAATAATATGAAATAGTGGTCCCTGAATGCCGATCGTAATGAAATGTTAGCATGGTTTCTCGATGAGGAATGTAACTTGTGGGTTTGTACATTAGGAATGCAGCAAATAATCCCTTTGAAAATCAACATGCCACAAACCCAACGTTCATGTCTTGTTTTCTCCTTCCCCCATCCCCCCTGCCATCATCCATTTGGACTAGCAGGGTAAATGCAGGCACATTGTTGTTCCAAATTTCAACAATGTCTTTTCATTGCATCTGGAAAATCTGGCTCAGGTCCAAGATTTGGAAGCAGCGGAGATTTCCCAGTGTCATCTTTACTACCCTGCCTAAGTAGGACTTTAAAAAAAATGCTTTCAATCTTTGAGTGGACTAGACCCTTCAATGGGGGCATTTTTGAATTAATATAGAACTAGCCACACCATATCTTATCAGATTTTCAATCCTCTGTTGCATGCACTTCATTCTTCACTCAGTCATTTAGAATCTTTCCTCCTGATGACAGAGGCCACACCTCATATTGGTGAAGAGGAATCCAAAGATATATCCTTCTACTTGTTTTTAATAAAACTCATAAGCACAGCGTTGCTTGTCGGAACCAAAAAAAATGTTTGGAGATAAAGATAATGTGCATAGTTTTCAGTGACTTTGTTAACTCAGTCTTCACAGTTTCAGAATCCGCTTCCCATAATTGAATAAATTAAAGACACTAATCAAGTAAAGGAAAGAGTGAAATATCTGTTCCCTTGAGTTATAGATTTGGTGTCAGGGTGTTAGTGTAGGTATGTTGCAAAGCGTACCTGAAGCGTCGTTGAAAATCTGTCGCTGCGGGTGTGCGCGATTTTGGCGCCGTTTAGAGGGGGCGGGTTTAAAACGCGATTTTCTCTAGGCTGTTCAAATCGAAGATGTTCAGCCTAGTTAATTATTAACGAAAAATCGCTGGAAGACCCCGTCGCAAAAGCTATTATTAGTTTTAAAGGCCTCGTATAATAGTTATAGTAGTTTAAAAATCAATCTCTAAACCCGCGACCACCAGCAACCGCAGGGTCTCATAGAGCAAATAATAGAAGGTAGATTGTATATTTTTACATTAAAAAGGCTTCTTAAGATCCCTTTATACAAAGTTTAATATTGCGAGTGGCTCATTTTGGGCCCATTATATCCCGCAGTATTTTTCTCGGCATTTGAGGCACAAATCTACCGCAATGTGAACGTTCCAAACCAGCGCGTTCCACAGGGACCCACTGGAAAGCTGATTTAAATGGGCATTTATTTACAGCAATTGAACACTAAATTCCTTCCATTTGGTCTATAAATTAATGTAAATGAGATTTAAAAATCATGTTTTATTGTGAATTATTTGTGAATATTATTTGGACATTTAGGCTATTTAAAAATGTTAATCATTTATTAAGAAATGGATAGATGTTTAGATCTAGTAATTGAAGTTTTAAATTAGCTACAATTGGGTAACTAACTAATTATATGCTTTAATTTCAGGTCATCCAAGTAAGATTATTTTATATTTGTTTCAGAATGCTTCAATCTATGATAACTGAAAATTGCATTCAGTTCTCTTAATTTTTAAGAAAGTTATGGGCTTTAGACTGTTCACAATCACAGCTTTTTTGTTATGTCCATAGAAAATCAATAGGGAACAAGATGCTCATTTCCGAGTATGAAAATGGCCATAACTTTTTAAATACTTGAGATATGAAAGTGAATTAGGTGTCAAATTAAACTTATTTTTATGCTTTATCTGATGGGATAAATTACAGACTTGATTTTTAAAATCTCAAAATTTTGTAACATTGCTAGTTAGTGGACTGCCAATACTATGTTATATCTTAGAAAAATAGAAAGATAGAGAAAAAAATAATGACAGTCGTAGTCATTAAATTATACAGCATAAATTATAATAGACCCTTTGATCCAACTCATCCATGCTGACCAAGATGCCTATCTGAGCTAGTTCCATTTGCCTACATTTGGCCGGTATCCCACGAATCCTTTCTTATCCATGTGCCTGGCTGAATCAGCCTGAAGATGGGTCTCAACCTGAAAAGTTACTATCCATGTTCTCCAGAGATGCTACTCCAGCACATTGTGCCCTTTTTTTCTAAACCAGCATCTACAGTTCCTTCTGCCTCCATATACATGTCCTCATATCTATGAAATATCACAATTATACCTGCCTCTATCACTTTTTCCAACAGCTCCTTTCATATACCTATCACCCTCTGTGTGAAATAGTTGCCACTCAGGTCCCCTTTAAATCTTTTCCCTCTCACCTGAAATCTATGCTCACTAGTTTTTCATTCTCCTGCCGTGTGAAAAAGAGTGTGACTCTTCACTTTACCTTCCCCCTCGTGATTTTATATATCTCCATAAGATTACCCTTTGGTCCCCTGCACTCCAGGGAGAACAGTCCTAACCTATCCAGTTGCTCCTTATAACTCAAATTCTACGATTCTGGTAACATACTCACAAATCTTTTCCGCAGTCTTTCCAGCTTAACAACTTGCTTCCTAATGCTTTGTTACTGGACCACACATAATACTCCAAGTGTGGTCTCACCAACATCTTGTATCATTGCAACATATCATCATAGACCTTGTGCTCAATGACTCGATGAAGTCAAGTGTCCCAAACGCTTTCTTCATCACCCTGTCTACCTGTGGCTCAATTTTTAGAGAACCATGTACTTGTATGTAGGAATCTCTCCGTTCTACTTTGGACATGGATTTGTTGAATAAGATCCAGTTTGTCTAGCTTGATTGAATTAATTAATGTAAATAAGAGATGTTGATGAGCATTTTACAATATCTGTGTGGACTTTGGCAGAGCATGGACTAACACAATCTCACAAGGCAGATTGGCCAACAAACTAACGCCCATTGGGACCTGAGGGAAAGTAGCAAGATTCTATATTGTAGACCGGTGCCAAATACTCTGCAGACAGTTAATCTAGTTAACCCTTGATCAGTGAAATTAGACGTCATAGGATCAAGTGATTGGCTCAGTTGCACTATTTTAATAACAGTATTGAGTAGTACTACTGGTTTGTCATGGGAGCAGGAGGTTGGGCAATGCAAGATTATTCACAACAAATATATCAATGTATAAATTGCAAAGTATTCAGTCCATTTAAAGAAACCAGGAAACAGAAACTACAACTTCTCCAATAAGAGCAAGGTAATTTCATAAAAATTTCAGGGGTTTAGTTACCTGCAAGTTATGATGTAAATCAATCTCAGTTACATATAACAGTGAGGTCTTCAACCTTGGCCAATAAATGAACATACAACCATTTCCACTTCAGCTGCAACCAGCATTATGAACAACTTTTTAATAAATCATCATGAACTTGAACTTTAAATGGAAACTACCCCAAATTGTTTTGGAAAATACAAAACTGCCAACATGGTCATAAACCCAGCAAAAATGAGCTCCAATCTATTACATCATATTAAAAAAATCTGGTGTATTCACTGCAGATCAAACTTCTGCCATTAGAGGCAGGGCTATTCGAGATTGTGGGATCCAGTTATTCTCATGTTCAAATTTACTGCATTAGTTGAACAAAGTGTTAATCGGGATGCTTAAAGCAATAACTCTCAGAGTCATAGTCATGAAGTATAACATGGAAATAGGTCCTTCAGCCCAACTTGCCCAGCATGCCCAAGATGCCCTATTCACACCTTCCCACGTTTGGTCCAGAACCCTCTAAACCTTTCCTTTCCATGCACCTGTCCAAATGTCTCTTAAATGTTGTTATAGTACCTGCCTTGACTACCTCCTCTGGCAGCTCATTACATATACCCACATAACTAACACAGAAGAAGAGTTGAGGTCTGGGGTGAATCAGGCATGAAACTATCCAAAGGAGGGCCAACCATTATTTTCTTAGTGATGTTAACTTCCAAAATACAAATGAGATCCAAATTACATACAGGCCACAATTCATAGAAATGTTAGTGGAAATCTCATTTACTAACTTCAAGAATTTGCAGCCAAGCCAGAATCCAATGTATCAATGGCCTTTCAATGGTGTATGGGTCACCTACATTCTATCATGTGCCTTTGTGTTGCCAGTTGAACTAAGTTATTCTCAAAATTCAAATGGCACTTAAAGACATCTCAGAAAATAATTGTAGATTGAGGCAGAAAGTCATAAAGAGTGAAGCAATTAGATTGTACACATTTTATAGCGCATTTTATACAGGGTTGTATCATTTTATGATGATTGAATATGTTGGGTTATAGTTTCCGCAACTGCATAGTTGCTCCAGGAACAGAAAATATATTCGAGGAGGTCTGAAATTTATGAGCTCCTATGAAAATGTGCAGCAAATTAATTTTCGGTTCAGAATTGAATTTGTTTTGCTTTTTTTTTCATTTTTTTTTTTTTTTTTTTTTTTTTTCTAGTTTAGGGGGTTTTGTTTTTCTCTCTTTTCTCATCTTTTCTTTTTTCTTCTTCTTATCTTTTTGTTTTTATATATACAAGTTCTCTTTTAAACACTTAACTATATTTACATAGAGACCGGGAAGTCTATACTCAATGTGTATTTTGACACTGGACTCATATTTAGGTTATACTTGTTATTAATGTAATCCTGATCCCTATGTATCAATATCATTGTTATGTTTATCATTTTTTTTTTTTTTTTTTTTTTTGAAAAAACGAATAAAAAGATTTTAAAAGAAAGAATGGTATTTGACAAAACCTGCTATAAATGCAGGCCATTTAAATCAAACATTTGCTATTCAAAGCCTTACCTTGAAGCACGTAGTCTATTAGAAACTATACAGATGGTTCAATGGGTGAATTTTGGGATGAATGGGTTGTTTCAGTATGTTGCAACTATACTCATTAGAGTTTAGAAGAACAAGAGGCAATGTTAGTGGAATATATAAGATTCCATGTGTAGGAAGGAACTGCAGATGCTGGTTTACACTGAAGAAAGACACAAGATTCTAATTGGACTTGACTCGGTAGATATTGAAGTCATCTCCCACTCCAGTCCCCCCACCCCCCCTCGCCTCACCCTCACTCTCCCCACCAACTGCCGCCTATTTTGCATTGAGGTTCAGAATAAAGCCTTGCAGATTTAAGATGGAAATGACCAAGAATTTCTTCTTTGAGTTTGTAAACCTTTGGAATTCTCTACCCAAAGGTGCTATGGAGATGGATTCATTGACTACTTTGTAAAATAGAAATAGATAGATGTAAATTATAACAGCTATGGTCTTACTGAATAGAAACACAGGCTTGAGGAAGAGGGTGCAGAATGTCTTTGCCCTCTTTAACATTAGTTTTCTTAGATGTTTCTATTCATACTGTATACAATGTACAAGTTCCGATCGAACTATTAAATAAGAACAGGAGAGATATCCCTGGTGTCTTAGTGTTATTGAGTAAGGGATACATACATGGCTAAGACAGTACTTTGACCTTATTATAGAAACATAGAAAACCGGTGCAGGAGTAGGCCATTCGACTCGTCGAGCCAGCAGCCATTCAATATGATCATGGCTGATCATCCTAAATTAGTAATCCGTTCTGGCTTTTTCCCGATATCCCTTAGTTCCATGAGCCCTAAGAGCTAAATGTAACTCTCTTGAAAACATCAATTAAATTTGCTTCCACTGCCTTCTGTGGCAGAGAATTCCACAGCTTCAAAACTCTCTGTTTTTTTTCTCATCTCAGTCCAAAATGGCCTACCCTTTATTCTTAAACTGTGACCCCTGGTTCTGGACTCCCCCAACATTGGGAACATTTTTCCTGGATTTACCCAGTCCAATCTAATAAATGTATTTGTTTCTATAAGACCCCCTTCTCATCCTAAATTCCACGAATACAAGCCCAGTCGACCCATTCTTTCATCATGTCAATCCCGCCATCCTGGGAATTAACCTGGCGAACCTACGCTGCACTCCCTCAATAGCAATAATTACCTGCATCAAATTAGGAGGCTAAAATTGCACACACTACTCCAGGTGCGGTTTCACCAGGGCCCTGTACAACTGCAGTAGGACCTCCTTGCTCCTAAACTCAAATTATCTCGCAATGACGGCCAACATGCCATTAGCTTTCTTCACTGCCTGCTGTACCTGCATGTTTACTTTCAGTGACTGATGTACAATCACACCCAGGTCTCGTTGCACCTCCCCTTTTCCTAATCTGACACAATTCAGATAATAATCTGCCTTCTTGTTCTTGCCACCAAAGTGGATAACTTCACATTTATCCACATTATACTGCATCTGCCATGCTTCTGCCCACTCACCCAACCTATCCAAGTCACCCTGCAACCTCATAGCATTCTCCTCGCAGCTCACACTGCCACCCAGCTTTGTGTTATGTTGCTGTTACAAGGATTATTTGTGTGTATATTGGCTTTATTAATTCTTGCAAAAGTAACTCATCAGTTACAAATCAGCGAAGTACATCCTGCTAAGAACATGAAAGGTGTTACAGAAAGGAAATTATTTCCTTATATCCTTATCTATCAATGTATGATAAAGGAAAATCAGTTGATATATTGCATGTTTCTTTAATTTAATAGTTTCTAGTTATATATAGTTGTGGCACAATATTAAACTATGAAATGACACATCTAACAAATGTTTTCCACCCTGATACTACAGGGTACTAAGTTAAATTTTAACTACAAAGCAAATAATCTTCTAGTGACCTAGATACTATTGGCCTTTACTCCAAGCTGAAAATTCCTATATCATTTAGTATTTTACTCTTGTTTCAAATATTCCACTAGAAATTATACCTCATGAAAAATAAAATCAGAAATAAAACATGTTTTAGAGTATGCATACAATATTTTACATAATTAATAGGCAGGCGCTCATGTAAAGATTACAATAATGTGCTGACATCTGTAAAAGGTGGCTTACTGTTTATCAAATTTAAAATATATTTCTCATGATGTATTTGAATTGATAGAATTACACATCTGAAAATGACCTTTTTACCTTGAATTGTGAAAAACGTTTGAATTCTCAATTATCTCGTTTTTATTTTGGGACTATATTTTCAATTGGAATATGCTTTCATTATCAATAAAAAGGTGTCATTGTATATTCTCATACTTCGCAATTTATTAAATATGAATCATTAGACATTAGCATTCTCCATAAAATCCAATTTTAAATAATCACCAGAATATTCGCTTACGCAATAAAACTCACCGTTATTTGGTGGCAGTACCCTCAGGTTATCGAGCTCAAGCATGCTATAAGAAGAATCCAGGGTTTCAGTGTAATCAGGCATATCCATATCCATCATGGGCTCACAAAGCTTCATTATTGTGAGCTGACAAAGTTAAAGACAACTGTTACAACTCAAAATAATAATCGAAGTTCTGGCTGAAGTTCTACCTACCAACTTCTCACCAACCACAGAATATTCCCCAATAAACCCTATGAGTCAATCCAGGATGATCTGGAAGCCGGAATCCTAGTTCTGCACCAGCACTCCTGACGCTGTCTTTCTCACAGCATAGCATATGACACTGATAAGGCCTTGATTGTATCTGAATAGCCAACATCTCTGTTCTCATGCAATTCGCTTATCTGTGCTGCTGTGTACACATTGTAAAGAGGTGTAATTCTTTATTGGTTTCTGTGGAGCCACCCAAGCAATTTATTCCTAAACTATCAGTAAGATTTTGCAAAAATGCCGTTGAATAATGTGTACATATATATTAATAGCATGTACTGTACACTTATTTCAAATGTTTGATTGGGCAGGATTTTCTGCAGTGAAGTTCAGTTGAAACTCAAAGTATAAAATTTGTCCTGAGCCCAAGCAAAGAAAAATAACCACTCGGTAGTTCAACTTGCTTAAGTGCAACACAATGCTTAGTAGACAGTTCAAGAGGTTTTATAATTTAAACAGAATTCAATTCATTCAATGGTGGCGCCATGGTAGGGTTGCTGCCTTACAGTGCTAGAGGCCCAGGTTCTGACTACGGAAGCTGTCTATACGGAGTTTGTGATCGCGTGGGTTTTGTCCGGGTGCTCCGTTTTCTCTCATACTCCAAAGACGCACAGGTTTGTAGGTTAGTCGGCGTTGCTAAAAATTGTAAAATTGTCCTCGTCTGTACGCTGGTTGTCACGGACTTGGTTGGCCGAAGGGCCTGTTTCCAAGCTGTATCTCTAAAGTATAAAGACAGGTGGAATGTGACGACAGACTGTGAATCATTTAGCTCATGCATAGTATGTTGGCAAGAAGCATGGTTCATTCATCACTGTTCGCATCCTTGTATCCCTTCATTATTACCTCTTCCCCAGTTAGCAATGGGCCATTATGGGGTCCACCCTTTCTTGGTCATCTGTTGTTAGCCCTAATTTGTTCTGGCCTATTTCCCACCCCCTCTATTTACAGTAAGAAGAAGGCTTCTGACCCGAAACGCCACTTTGTCCTGTTTTCACACCTTACACTTCCTTATCTATGTATCTCCCTCTCCCTTAACACCAGTCTGAAGAAGGGTCTCGACCCTTAATATCACCCATTCCTCTCCATAAATGCTGCCTGTCCCGCTGAGTTACTCCAGCATTTTGTGTCATCTTAAATTTAATCTATTTTGTTGGAGAATGTGTGCACTGAATCTTGTTGAGGATACAGGGCATGGAATGGCCCGCAGATATTGAGCTTGGGAGGAACAAGAGTAAAACAAGAGTTGGGACGACAGATGGCACAATGGGCTAAGTGTTCGACTGGCAACCGGAAGGTAGCCGGTTCGAATCCCGCTTGGAGTGCATACTGTCGTTGTGTCCTTGGGCAAGACACTTCACCCACCTTTGCCTGTGTGTGAATGTGTGTGAATGTGTGTGAGTGATTGGTGGTGGTCGGAGGGGCCGTAGGCGCAGATTGGCAGCCACGCTTCCGTCAGTCTGCCCCAGGGCAGCTGTGGCTACAGAAGTAGCTTACCACCACTGAGTGTGACTGAGGAGTGAATGAATAATGCGATGTAAAGCGCCTTGAGTATTAGAAAGGCGCTATATAAATCCCATCCATTATTATTATTATTAAAAGCAGAAAAGGAAGATAAAGAACATTAAAAGCAAGATTATATTCGACTATAGACTGTGAAAGAAAGGCTGCCTTTAATAATAATAACTTCACTATTTTAGGATAGAATAGAACTTTTAATCTAAAAAGTGAAATGCATTAGATTGTGATCCCAACAGTAATGTCAGGATCACAGTTGACTCTGACTTCCTTGGTTGACTCCAGAGTATGGGGCAGCACGGTGGCACAGCGGTAGAGTTCCTACCTTACAGTGCCAGAGACCCGATTTGATCCTGACTATGGGTGCTTGTATGTTCTCCCCGTGACTGCTTGGGTTTTCCTCGGGTGCTCCGGTTTCCTGCCACACCACAAAGATGTACAGGTTCGTAGATTAATTGGCTTTAGTAAAGATTGTAAACTGTCTCTTGTTTTAGGATAGTGCTAGTGTATGGGGATCGCTGGCCGGCACAGACTTAGTGGGCCGAAGGGCCTTTTTCTGCGCTCTATCACTAAAGTAAAAGTAAAGTGTGGAAAGCAACTTACTGATGTGAGACTGGA
The DNA here is from genome assembly GCF_010909765.2 of Amblyraja radiata. Taxonomy (NCBI): domain Eukaryota; kingdom Metazoa; phylum Chordata; class Chondrichthyes; order Rajiformes; family Rajidae; genus Amblyraja; species Amblyraja radiata. The sequence goes on along the minus strand of NC_045972.1, from coordinate 17,022,846 downwards.
ATCTGCAATAAACACTGTGGCCGCATCTTTGAATGGAAATAGGCTCGAGAGCCTTGTGCCTACTCCCAACCATACGGCCATAGTTTGGCTCATGCCTTAGCATGAGGTTCAATGCCGGGATGCAGCCAAAGGTTGATCAAAGTCAACTCCCCAACCCTGCTCCATTTCGATTGATTTGTAGCGGGTGTTCAGAGATTCTGCGTCTTACACTAAACACTAAAGAGAATTCTTCAAAGCAGTAGTAGCCAGAAATTCTAGTGTGTTTACTTGGACAAGCAATGTTGAAATACAGCATTCCTTATCTCTGCTATATTTACCCAGTAAATATTTGCACTCTGTTCTCCTTATGTTGTTACAAATTTTGGTTTAACATGAAATAGCATAATTCTAAATGGGGGAAATCACTTTTGCAGAAATGTTTGACTTTGCAGGAAGAAATTCCTCATCGGTCTTAAATTGCAAACTCTTATTATGGAACTATGCTTCCCTAGTTCAAGATAGCCCCATAAGAGGACACATCCTCTCAGCATCTACCCAACTTGTGATCCCAAAGGTAACATGGTGGCACAGTGCTAGAGTTGCTGCCTTACAGTGCCATAGACCCGGGATCAATCCTGACTATGGGTGCTGACTAAAGATTTTGTACATTCCTCCTGTGACCTCATGGGTTTTCCCCAGGTGCTCTGGTTCCCCCCCCCACATTCCAAAGACGTGTGGATTTGTAGGTTAATTCCTTCAGTAAATTGTCCCTAAAGGATAGAACTAGTGTATGGGTGATTGCTGGTCGGTGTGGACTTGGTGAGCCGAACGGCTTGTTTCCACACTGTATCTCTATACTAAACTAAACTAAACTTCCCCACCTTCTTTTACTTTTCAAGAAGATTAGCTTTTATTCTTCCAATTGCTGATGTATAGAAGTCTAAACTGGGTAGCCTTTCACTGAACTACCAGGACTGTGACTCCTTATAAGCAATTGAATACCACCTTTATATCTGACATCCAAACTAAACATAGACCCAACCTTGAAGCCTGCAGTTATGTTGTGGATGTATTGCCACCGGTCTGTTATTTAATCTGACCTTCCACCCATTATGGTCAGGTAGCTTTTACAGTCCTCTCATGCCAAGTTGTATGGCACAGGATTGTTAAGCACTCTTGGAAGACAAGACAAGTAGTCATTCATATTACCTGGAACACTAATCTGATTGTGCCATTAGTACCTGAGCCTAACATAGGTACTGGATAAGGACCTGGTTACCCACCAGAAGGACCTGACTAATGGACCAAAGAGTGGTGCAGCTGGCAGACCTGCTTCCTCATAGCACCAGAGACCCAGGTTCTCTGTGGAGTTTGCATGCTTCTCCCTGGGTTTCCTTCGAGTGCTCCGGTTCCCTCACCCAACCAAAAGGATCTTATCGAGTCCACACACAAGATTAGAAGTTGTTCAGCCAGAGTTGAACACACTTCTCGACATCTGCATACAGTGGCGTCTGTCTTTTGCTCCTTGTGCGTGGTGATAGAAAGATTGGTGAAAACAGGGCCGCAACGTGAACGCTCTTCCCTTGACCCCATCTGAACCAGTACAGAGATAGGAAAGGAATACAGGGATATGGGCCAAATGTAGGAAATTGGGATTAGCATCGATGAGAATCTCAGCTGGCATGAAGAAATGAGGCCAAAGTGCCCGTTTCAGCGCCGTATGACTCCATGACTTAGATTCACATGATTCCTTCTCAATTCAGGTAATCCTGTAGGTCACTCCTGTAGCCGAATCCAAGGGGAAACTCTTGGTAGAATAAAAAGGTTGACTGCCTTGATTTCAACATCAGCACGTTTCTCAATTAACACGAGTTAAAATCTCCCCAAACATTGACAATTGATTAATACTCTAGGGGTGTTCACCTTACTTGAATATTTGTGGTTCAGTCTTCCAACTCGTTATTCATCACTGAATCCCCTTTTACTCAGAAAAATCAACTGTTCCTAGGCATTAATTGAGCTTGACGTTCCTCCATTGACTCCCCTTCACCCTCCAGCCCCACCATATTTGACAACTGGATACAGTCTTAGCTGAGTTTGGTTTAAAAACTGTTTAAAAATACTCAGAGGATGCAATCCCACATTCTTACCAGACTGTAAACATTGAATAAATAATATCTCCACATTCTTATTAAAGTGTAGGGCGGCACAGTAGAGTTGTTGCCTTACAACGCCAGAGACCCAGGTTCAATCCTGACTACGGGTGCAGTCTGTTTGGAGTTTGTACATTCTCTCTGTGACAGCGTGGGTTTTCTCCCGGTACTCCCACACTCCAAAGATGTACAGGTCTGCACGTTAATTGGCTTCTGTAAATTGTAAATTGTCCCTAGTGCGTAGACTAGTGCTAGTGTACGGGGTGATCGCAGGTCGGCGCAGACTCAGTAGGCCAAAGGGCTTGTTTCCACGCTGTTTTTCTAAAGTCTAAAGAGTATATGCAATTTATTTTCCCTAATAATGACATCACCAATTGATCAGTTTAAGTGATATCGGGGCAAAATAAAAGTTGATGAAGAGGCTGCGCATATCTTATCACAAAGTCAATTACAGTGTACACTATCGCCTTTACACAAGAACTCCAAAGTTTTACAATGACAATGTAATACATATCTACTTGAAGATAAACTTAAATTAGCAATGTAACCTTGAGATACTGATGAAGCCAGCAAACCTGTAAAGATAAACTTAAAGTGTTTAATGTAGGAGTCATATTGACACAGCATAGTTCATGGGATTTCAAATAGTTAAGAGAGTCAAGAATCAAAAGTGTTCATTGTCATATGTAGCCAAAACAGAACAATAAAATTATTACTTGTAGCAGTACAACAGGTCTATAAACACAATGGTCAGAGGTAATACAATAAACAAAAATAAGTTCAATACATTAAAAAAGTAAATATTAGTGCAAAATAAAAGCCCAGCGTCGCTCGTGCAATCAAGACAGTTCGTAGTTCGAAGCGTAGTTGTTGCTTGTAGTATTCAAGATCCTGGTGGTTGTTAGGATAGAGCTGTCCCTGAACCTGAAAGTCACAGTTTTCAGACTCCTAGACCCTCTTCTTGATGGCAGGAATGAAATGAGAGTGTGGTCAGGATGGTGGGGGTCCTTGATGATGGGGGCCCCCTTTGATGGTGAGGAGGCCAATCCCCATGATGGACCTGGCACTTCTTGTAATCTCCTTAATTCCTGGGAATTCAGTATGCAACCAGTTAATATGCTCTCTGCCGTACACCTGCAGAAGTACAAGAGAGTATTCATCGTATGATATAATTTACTAATGCCTATCAAATATTTTCTGGTACATAACCAGATCTATAAAGGGCAATGGATAGTCATATGACAGAGTTCAAATGCTTCTTTCTGTACACACGTTTCAAATTGCAGAGCATTCCATTCAGGCCCTTTCCTGTCAGTTGTCAAATATTAATTCTTCAGGCAACTTCTTAGCTGAACACACTTTCAAAGATCTAGTTTGTAATTAAATGCAGCTGCAATCATCTATGGACACAAAATGCTGGAATTACAGTGCCAGAACCTGGGTTCAATCCTGACTACGGGCGCTGTCGGCACAGAGTTTGTACGTTCTCCACGTGACCACATTGGTTTTCTCCGGGTGCTTCGGTTTCGTCCCATAATCCAAAGATGTACAGGTTTGTAGGTTAATTGGCTTCAGTAAAAATTGTAAAATTGTCCCTAGTATGTAGGATAATGCTAGTGTACGGGGATCGCTGGTCAGCGTAGACTCGGTGGGCCGAAAGGCCTGTTTCCATGCTGTATCTCTAATATAAGCTAAATTAAACTCAATGGATCAGTCCACATCTCTAAATGGATAGGTGACATTTCAGATCAGAACCTTTCTTTAGACAGACCCGAAATGTCATCTATCCATTTTCTCCAGAGATGCTGTTTGACCTGCTGAGTTACTCCAGCACTTTGTGTCTGTCTTTGGTATAAAACAGCATCTGCAGTTCCTTTTTATTCCAATTATTTATCCATTAAACCATTTCAGGCATTTAATAGTGAACACACTAACAGAGGACAGGAGTAGGAGATAACAATCTCCGAATATGTCCTTAATTGCCTGAAGTCTAGTGCATAATCTGCAGAAACCAGAGACAGACCAGAGAAAGGAGAGTTGCTGGAGTTCTCAGTGGCTGTGACACATCTATGCAGGAAAATGGAAGGTTGATTTTCCGATTCAAGGCCCTTCATCTGGATCTTCAGTCAAGATGAAGGGCTTTGATCTGAATCATCAACTGTCCATTTCCCTCCACATAGAACATAGTACACTACAGCACAAGAACCGGTCCTTTGGCCCACAAAGTTTGTGCCAAACAAGATGCCAAGACCATCACTTAACTACCTGCACATGACCCATATCCCTCCACTCTCTGCATATTCATATGCCTGTCCAAAAGTCTTTTAAAAGAACATAGAACAAATCCACAGATGCTGTCAGGTTTGTTGAACTCCAAAGCTGCTTTCCTTTCTTTGCTACAGATTCCAGCATCTGCAGTCTCTCATGCTTGTATGTGGGTTACCTGCAATAGAAAGAACAAACTTGCAGCAATCAACAGGGAGAGGGAAAAAGAGTGGACATGGACTTCGACCTGGTAGAAGTGGCACAACTGGTAGAGCTGTTACCTCACAGAACCAGAGACCCAGGTTTATAGATGAATTTGCCTCTGTAAATTGCCCCAGATAAGTAGGTAGTGAATGCAAAAGTGGGATTACATAGAACTAGTGTGAATGGGTAATCAATGGTCGATGTGGACTTGGTGGGCCGAAGTCAGTTTTCATGATGTATTTCTAACTGAACTAAACTAAGAAACTAAAAAATTCCAGGATACAGCTTTCTTCTCTTGTACTTCAGCCACTGCATGGAGACAATAGATTGGAAGCTTCAGCTTTTGGCACGTGAGTTGAATCTGGTCCATGGTAATAAGTGAAATGATAATCAATCAATTTAACACAATATTCCAACAAAGGTGTCATAATCACAAAAATATACCATATGAGACATAACCGCTTGATTCTGTTTACCTTACTTCATTATATTTAAGATGAAGTCTGATAAAGTATACCTATTGTTATGTGTAATAATTGATTCCAGTATATTCCATTAGATTGATAAGGCCATAGAGTGAGGCTATAATAAGTGATCGACTGATTTATTCGTGTAACCTTTATTTGCTTGTATTCAACTATATCCAGCTTTCTGTCCATGAAATTTATCATTAAAAATTGTCAACCTAACAGCCAAGATGACACAATGTGGCCTATATCATATACAGCAGTTTCTCGGAGTAGAGTACATTTTTAATCTTTATGGTTGATTTTAAAAGTAGGCAAATATTCTCTGGACTCATTGCAAAAGTAATAGCACATTAGACACCTTATTCATTGCTGACTGCCTACATGATGGCTTGCGAGGGTCGTAAACCAGGGAAACAGTAACCCTGCACTCTGCTCGGCTCCTGCCTGCAATGTCAGTCTCAGCAGGATCTGCATCTGATTACAGTCCTTAGCTTCTTATGCAATAGGATTGCACAGGTCAGTGCTCCTAATCAGAAGCGGCATTGAATGTGGGCGGATTGTGGAATTGGTAGAGAGATGGACCTTGAACTGACTCTGCAGGTCAATGGTCGTTTCACTTTGGCACACATTTTGTTGAATGTTGCCAGGTGAAACTGTTGGCACCAGTCACCTCAAGTTCGGCAATGTTTAGAGCTCCTGCACATGGCATGAACTCCAACAACAGCTTCCCCGCTGCACTCAGCTGCTGGTTTCCAAATGGAGTCTAAGGATAGAGCATTCCTGATAATACCCAGCAATTATTTGAGGATTCCTGCTCTTGGGCCCTATGTTTAGCAATGTTATAAAATTTTGAGATTTTAAAAATCAAGTCTGTAATTTATCCCATCATATAAAGCATAAAAAGAAGTTTAATTTGACACCTAATTCACTTTCATATCTTCAGTATTAAAAATGTTATGGCCATTTTCATACTCGGAAATTAGCATCTTGCTTTTCCATTGACTGAACACAAAAGCTGTGATCGAGGACAGTCAAAAGCCTATAACTTTCTTAAAAATTAAGAGAATTGAAAGAAATTTTCAGTTATTATAGATTGAAGCATTCTGAAACAAATATGTAACAATCTTACTTAGATGACTTGAAATTAAAGCATATAATTAGTTAGTTACCTAATTGTAGCTAATTACAAATTTCAATTACTAGATCTAAACATCTATCAATTTCTTAAGAATAGATTAACATTTTTAAATAGCCTAAGTGTCCAAATAACATTCACACAAGAATTCACAATATAACATAATTTTAAAATCTCATTGTCATGGATTTATAGGCCAAATGGAAGGAATTTAATATTTAATACCTGCAAATTAATGACCATTTAAATCAACTTGCGAGTGGGTTTATCTGGAACGCGGTCATTTGGAACGTTGCGGTTTGCGGTGATTTAGAACCCCATATCGGCATGAAAAATACTGCAGATTCATATGGGGACTAAATCACCGTTTCGCAACTTAAAATTTGAACTAAAGGCATCTTAAGAAACACTTTTATACATAAAAATGAACAGCTTTCTTTTACCTGTCACCTACCTGAAATCCGTCCCCGTTGTCGGCGTTGACGGCTTTAGAAGCTGATTTTAAAATGACTCCAGCGCTGAACTAGTAGGGTGATTTAAAAAAAAAAAAAAAGACACAGAACGGCCATCGGAACAATTCTTCAGCAAAAGCTTGCACTCCAACCAAATATAATCCAGGACAAGGTAGGAGAAAACCGCATTTTAACCCCCCCCCCCCCCCCCCCCCCCCCCCCCCCCCCTCAAACGCGCCAAAATCGCGCACACGGCCAGTGGCAGAACTGCAGCGCTGCTGAAGGTAAGTATTGTAACATACCTACTATGTTAGGTTACAGGTGTCAGGAGAGATGATCAATTTAAACTTCCGACCAATCTTGATAATTTAAGTTTCTTGGCACGGATACATCACAAACAGAATCAGCCATTTTCTTAACTTCAACAGCAGAGAGGATATTGACTGGTTGCATCATGACATGGATTTACTGGAGTTGCTGCTTCAAAAAGGCAGCCAGCATCATCAGATACCCGCACCCTCCGGGCCACATGTTCATTTCACTCCTGCCATGGGACAGAAGATATAGGAGCCTGAATTGTCCAGGTTCAGGAACAGCTTCTTCCCTACAGCCTTCAGCCTATTTAACACCACAACCTCCAAATAAGCTCTGAACTACATAAATTTGAGGGCATATGTTTTGTCTTTTTGCACTATTATTGTTTGTTTTCATATGTATGTCTGTATGTCTGTATGTATGTATGTATGTATGTTTGTCTGTCTGCATGTATGTGTATGTGTATCCATATATTTACACATGTTTGTGTATATATATATATGTACATTTTTTCAATTATTTACTTTTGTTTCAGTGTGTTATTAAATACAGTAAACCCTCGCACCACCTCCCTGGCCACTTCCAGCGCCGGAGTGCAACGCCACCCCTAAGGTGCACAAGCGAGCCATTCTTCACCCATCACACAGTCCGGTTGATGCGGCTGTTGTTGCGGTTCATGTTGTAGCCCCTAGGGACAGTGATTTATTCAGGCCACCGCCACCGACAGGATGGGGCTCCATCCCCTCTCACCAGCTGCCACTTCTTCCTCCACCACAGTCTCCTCCTCCTACTTCTCCATCGAGGTCGCCGACATACTCTATCTTGGGAGATGGTGGCGACTGCTGGGGAGAAGGAAGAGGAGGAGGCGGCAGTGTAGAGGGGAGTGGACAAAGCAACGGCCGACAGGAAGAAACGGCAGATGGTGAGAGGGGAGGAAGTCCCACGGTGACCGAGCACGTCCTGTCAGCGGTGGCAGCCCGAAGAAAGCACTGCCAGCCAGGGGCTACAACGTGAGCCACAACAATAGCCGCATCAATCGGACCGTGCCGCAGCCAGTGAAGGAGTACTAGCTGGTGCAGACCAGCGGCATCGATGCCTAGTGTTCAGATGAAACTACACAAAGCGTTGTTTTTCTAAATTGCAAAGTTTAATAATTAGGTAGGGGTTCCATTATCTTGAAATTCTGACCCACTTTTCCTGAACCATCCATTGCTTCCAGTGAGGCTCCTGGTGCAGATTATTCCCTGGGTGTCCCTCGGTTAAGTCCCTAGGTGTCCCTACGTTAGTACTAAAGCACAGAGCTTTTCGCAATGCAAGCAGACACTTGCTGTCCCAGAGATTTGGACGCCCCAATGCTCACTAGCTCTCAACAATGTCAATATCATTAAAACATTGTGAAGGTCTTTGACTTTCTCTTCTCGCAGCAGGAGGTTTCTCCCATTTCTTCATCATGAATCTTTTCGAGTTGCTCTATGTTCAACTGGAGGAGACTTGGGGGCCGGTATCACTGGGAAAGCTGGGATACCTGCAGTAGTAGGAGGTGCAATGGCTATGAACTCCATGCACCATGTTGGTCTTCCTGGGATGGCACTTGTCAAACAGATTACACTGCAGTATAACCCAGTTGCAGGCTTATCTGCCGTCAAAATAATTGCCTTAATAAAATGTTGGCCTTGCTCTCATGGAATGCAAAAGATCAAGGTTATCACGTTGTACAAAGTAATGGCTAGACCCCAGTTAGAATATTTTCATCAGTCCTAGGCATTTTGCATCAGGAAGCATATTCTGCACTTGGAACACATGCAGTGCCCATTTACCATGAAAAAAATAATTTTAACGTATTAATTCACAAGAAAGACTATTGCTGACAATGTTGACATTTATTGTTCATTTCTAATTGTCCCGGAACTAGTGAGGTAATTAAGAGTCGGTCACTTTGTGAAGGCAATTTTTGGGGGGGTTACATCTGTAATCCCTATGGATTTACTTGAGATTGAACTGAGGTTTTTGGGTGAAAGAATGGTTGATGGATCAACTGTTATCCCATATTATGCCGAACGCAGATTCATTACAGAGCTTTTGCTTTTCCATTTGGAACACTTACTGGGACATACACCCTATACATGCAGCACTCTGCCCCATAGGGCGGCACAGTGATGCAGCAGTATATTTGTTGTCTCACAGCGCCAGAGACCCGTGTGCAATCCTGACTGCAGGTGCTGTCTGAACGAAATTTGCACGTTCTCCCTGTGAATACGTGGGTTTTCCCCAGGTGTTCCGGTTTCCTCCAACATTCCAAAGATGTACAGGTTTGTAGGTTAATTGGCTTCTGTAAATTGTCACTAGTGTGTAGGCTAGAACTAGTGTATTGTTGGTCATCGTGGACACGATGGGCTGCTGGGCCTGTTTACACGCTGTATCTCTGAACACAACTAAATTAAAAACGAAACTTGAAGTAAGGCCGCTGCTCAAGCTGTGTGCTGAGTGTTGTGTGCTGGGCATTTGGCTCACACTACTGCCCTCCATGTTTCCCTGCCCCGCTGTGCTGGGACCCTATGTTCCTCTCACTTAATGTGTCAGAAACCTAGTCTTAACACCCCCCCTCCCTCCCTGCTGCTGCACCTATTGGCACTCTCAAAGCAGTGGATCAGTAATAGATTATGGGGCAGCACAGTGGTGCAGCTGGAAGCTTGACTGCCTCGCAGCGCCATGGCCCGGTTTAGTCCTGACTTCAGGTGCTGTCTGTGTAGAGTTTGCACATTGAGCTGCCCTGGTTTCTTACCATATCCCAAAGACATGCAGATTTTTTTAGGTTAAATAGCCTCTGAAAATTGCCTCTAGTTTGCAGGGAGTGGATGCGAAAGTGGGATAACATTGAACTGGTGTGAATGGTCAGCATGGACTCAGTGGGTTGAAGGGCCTGTTTCCATGCTGTGTCTTTCAATCAATTCAAGCACTCAATCATGGGGAAGACCCTACCTGTGAGGATTGGTGTGGGGACACATTACTGGAGCACAGAGGTTGCACTTTGGTGCATGTAGACCACTGCTGGGTGGTGGCGTCAACTGCTCCACATGTTGACAGACCACTCACATCCTGTTGTCTCTCCATTGCCTCCTGCTGGATGTAATAAAACATGCTGTGTTGTTTGGCTGCAGAATTGCCTTGTTGCCCATCTATGTTTACAAGCACAACAACCATCAATTACCATTAAGCTTGTTACAATAGAAGACATGGGTTCACTCGAGGTTCCAGACCCAACAGTATCTTCAGTAACTCATCTCTGCACAAATAGCACAACAATAACTCCTCTTAGCACTGACTCCATTGGTGCTCTTGCATCTGGCACTCATCCTGAGCACTGAACAAGATACCAGTGTTAGGAGAAAGTTTACGTGCGGACGGAGATACGATACAGAAAAAAGTTGCATCTCCGTCGAGGTAAGAGATTAAAAAAAAAGTTTCCCCTAACCCCACCTCCCACATAAAACAAAGCTAAAGAACACTTAAACATACTAAAAAACAACAAAGAAGGAGAATGACGAGGCAGACTATTGGCGAGGCAGCCATTACAGGTGCCACCCGGTGGTGTTCAGCATGAACACTGTGGGCCGAAAGCATTTAGTTCTTATCGTGTATTGCCGTTGAACTGATTGCTTGCTAAGTCCTTGCAGAGTCAAACACACATTAATGGGTCTGGAGTCACATAAACCAACCTAGATTTCCTGAGTGATTTTTGTTTACAAAAATGTAGTAGGTTTTGTAATCCGTGTCAGTGAGACAAAGATAGAAACAAAACGCTGGAGTAACTCAGCGGGACAGGCAGCATCTCTGGAGAGAAGGAATGGGTGATGTTTCAGGTTGGGACCCTTCCTCAGACTAGTTAGGGATAAGGGAAACGAGAGATATCAAAGATGATGTGAAGAGATGATGTGGAGAGATAAAGAACAATGAATGAAAGGTATGCAAAAAGGTAATGATGATAAAGGAAACAGGCCATTGTTAGCTGTTTGTTGATTGAAACTGAGAAGCTAGACTTGGGTGGGGAGACCTAGGAGAAAGGTCTGTGTGGGAATATTTTTTTAAAACCCAGATTATTAACTGAATTCAAATTCCACAGCTACCCATTCAAACTCCTATCTCCAGATTGGAATCAAATACACAGGACAAGATGTTAAGAAGTCCCTTGTGCCAATAGGTGGGGAGCATTTCACGACATTCGTTGATTGTTGAGAGTGGTAGACGCTCAACATCTGTGGGGGGGGGGCGGGGGGGGGGGGGGGGGGGGGGGGGAGTGGATACGTATATCTTGGCCTGGGTAACCTTTAGGACAGTTGGGCACAGGACACATCATCAGTAGTGTACCCTTGCATCACTGGGTGTTTCGGCCTTTTATCACTATACACCCTCCACAAGGGCGGCCCGCTGCAGGATGATCAGCCCTCAGCGCGTGTCCGGTGTCAAACCGTCCCAAAGATTCACCCTGAAATACTTGGGGCCCAGCATGGATCTTTCCGCTTGAGCCAAATCCACCGGCTGCTTCTTTCAGCCGCCTCTGAGAGTGATCTTATGGTCTTCCGCAGAGCCTGACCGTGGATTCCAAGCTCCTTCAGCAGTCTGATGGTAGATGACGCAACAAATCCTCTGCATCCCACTTCAACTGGATAGACTTTGGTGTTCCAGCCACGCTGCGTTGCCTCTGCTGCAAGCTCTGCGTAATGCAGCTTCTTACGCTCATAGGCCTCCTCAACAGAGTTCTCCCATGGTACTGTGAGCTCTATGATGTAAGCAGTCTTCTGTGAAGGGGACCAGAACACCAAGTCTGGCCTGAGGTTGGTGGAAGCAATTTCAGGTGGAAAAACTAGTTGTCGGCCAATGTCCGCCAGCATCCTCCAGTCGCGGGCCCTGCATAGGTTTCCTTCTTCTGATCTGGTGGAAGGATGTTTAGATGTTTTCTGTCCTTCTCGGACAAAGGTTGTTGCCCTTAGGGGGAGGGGGTTGCTTGCTCTCGGAGGCAAGGAGTTGGTCGCACACCGCCTGTTCTCAAGGGCTGATGCCAGGCTTTTTAGTACCTGATTATGCCGCCACGTGTATCTCCCTTGCGTGAGGCTGGTCTTGCAGCCTACCATGATGTGTTTGAGGGTCGCTGGAGTTGGGCAGAGGGCACAGGTTGGATCCTCGCCGTACCACTGATGGAGGTTCTTTGGTGATGGAAGCACGTCATAAGTCGCTCTGATGATGAAGCTGATCTTGCTTGCTTCCATTTCCCATAGTTCTTTCCAGCTGATCTTCCTCCGCTCCACACCTTCCCACTGCATCCATTGCCCCTGTTTGGCAAGAGAGACCGCCTTTGCACTTCTTGCGGCCTCCTCTTGTCGCCGCACCTCCTCGACCACCAATGTCCTCCGCTCTGATGTTGTGGCCTTTCGCCAAGTTGGTTTACTTGTCGTAAGGCCAAAGCCTCCTCTTCCCTGCTGGACTTGCCCCACGATGTCTTTGTATCTCAGGGCTGATGAAGCTTGCTGTAATGCATCAGATGGCGTCCACTTCCGGCCAGTTACTAGGGGCGGCGCAACAGCACTGATGGTCTTGTCTCTAGAGTCCCTCAGTGTCATCTGAAGTCTTACTTTAGAACACTTGTATTCCTCTGTTAGACTAGTGAGAGGTAGTTCCAGGACCCCTTTGCCATATAGGCCGATGTTAGTTAGACATCGTGGGACCCCGAGCCATTTCTTCGCGTATGAAGTTATGGTTCGCTCCATCTTCTCCACAGTTGTTATTGGGGCTTCATAAATGGTCAGTGGCCACATTGTCCGAGGAAGGAGTCCAAACTGTAGGCACCAGAGCTTCAGTTTCCCAGGCAGTAGGGTCTGATTGATGTTCTCCAGGCCATTGACAATTTCTTGCCTTAGTTGTTCCACCTGCTCTTTATCCTTGAGACTTGCATTGTACCATCTGCCCAGGCTTTTAACTGGCTGTTCAGACACTGTTGGTATAGGGTCGTCACCGATACAGAACCTTGTGTCTCTAAGCACCCCCTTGACTATGGAGATGCTTCGAGATTTACATGGTTTGATCTTCATTCGGGCCCACTTGATGTTCTCCTGCAGCTTTCCAAGTAGCCGCTTGGTGCATGCTGCAGTAGTGGTTAGTGTGGTCATGTCGTCCATGTATGCCCTGATGGGTGGCAGACGGAGCCCAGCCCTGGTTCGTTCACCGCCCACCACCCATTTTGAGGCCCTGATGATGACTTCCATGGCCATTGTAAAGGCCAAGGGTGAGACTGTGCAGCCTGCCATGATGCCTACTTCCAAGCGCTGCCATGTTGTACTGAAGTCAGCTGTTGTGAAGCACAGCTGCAGGTCTTGGAAATAGCTCTTGACCAGTGTGGTGATGAGCTCTGGTACATGGAAAAAGGCAAAAGATTCCCAAAGGAGTTCATGGGGAACTGAACCAAATGCATTGGCCAGATCGAGGAAGATCACATGTAGGTCTCTCTTCTCCTTCTTAGCTGCTTGGATCTGGTGCCAGATCATGCTTGTATGCTCCAAGCAGCCCGAAAATCCTGGAATTCCTGCTTTCTGTACAGATGTATCAATGTACTTGTTTGTTACCAGATAGGTGGACAGCCTTTGTGATACAATGCTGAAAAAGATTTTTCCCTCGACGTTGAGGAGACATATTGGCCGGAATTGGCTGATGTCTGACGCATTCTTTTCTTTAGGTATTAGCACGCCGCCGGCCCTTCGCCACGCCTTAGGTATTGTTTGCTTCTTCCACACCACCCTCATGAGCTTCCATAGAAAGCGTAACACATCCGGTGCGTTCTTGTAGAGCTTGTATGGTACTCCATTTGGCCCCGGAGCTGATGCTGCTCTTGCTCGCCGGACAGTGTTCTCTACCTCTTTCCATCTTGGAGGGCTGGTGTCCAGGTTGAATTCAGGTGGTTGAATAGGCGGGATATCATGTGGGATGACTAACTGCTCATGCCTTTTCGTGTCTTGGTGGGCCTTTTCCAGGTGTTCCTCCAATTCCCGTTTTGATGTTTTCAAAGTTCCACTTTTTTCCTTTGCGAAGAGGTCTTTGATGAACTTGAAAGGGTCTTTGTAGAACCGTGTTCTTGTGTGTTCTTTCTTCCTGCGAAGTTTCCTCAAGTTCTCTGCTTTTCGCAAGGTTGCCAATCGGCTCTTGATGTCCTCTTGGAGTAGCATGAGACCTTCTCTCTCTGCCTCAGTTGCTTTTTTCCATTGCTTTTTCAACTGTCTCCTCTCTCTGATTAGCCTCTCGATCTCCTGCTGCCTCCTAGACTTGATTGGTGTTGGTAATTTCTTTCCACCTCTCCCTTTACTCACCCCAAACCGTTCTTCTCCATAGCTGTAGATTGTGTTGCCCATCCTTTCAAGCTTTTCCACTGCTGTGCCCGCTTGTTGCTCCAAGATATGTATAAGGTCACTGTTGACCGTCTCCCACTCTTTCTTTTCAACAGCTTTGGGCCATTTCACTCCAGGTTTGTGCCCTTTGATCTTTCCCTCCAATGGAGGTCTTTGTCGTTGTTGCGTGGGCTCCTCCACCGGCATTTCTGTGCTTGTATCACCCTCTTCAGTGACATGGGTGCTGATGCTCTGCGAACTTTGGTTTGAGTCCTGTCGCTGTGCTTCACTCGACTGATTTGACTGGTTGCTTCGTAAGAAGTACTGGTCAATGCGAGGCCCATGTCTCTGCTCTCTCAAGCACTTTTTCCTCCCTTGGTGGATCTTCAAGCCCTTCACTGATGTAATTTTCTCCCAACCACAAATGCACACCTGAAGTTTGTGTCCCGCAGCTGTTGTGGATGTCTCATGTGCCATGCTCTCCTTGTCAGTAGTCGTTTCCGTTCCTTGGTCTGTAACCGTGTTATCAATCGGTGAGCCATCTTCCGCCCCCGCTCTCGCAGGCTCTAGGGGTATTCTCTTTAATTTACTTTTAGTAGCATTTAGCGGGTGTCTCCAACTAACTGAAACAGCGTTGGGGACTGCTATCATGGGTAGCTAGCCCATGACGGCCCCAGTGGGGTCTGTTCCCTCCTGTCAGCTGTCTCTCCAAGCTGTCACGTGGACTTTCCCATGTTGTCAGCTGTCCTTTCACAGCAGTCACTGGACGAGTCCAGATTATCAGAATCAAATACACAGGACAAGATGTTAAGAAGTCCCTTGTGCCAATAGGTGGGGAGCATTTCACGACATTCGTTGATTGTTGAGAGTGGTAGACGCTCAACATCTGTGGGGGGGGGGGCGGGGGGGGGGGGGGGGGGGGGTGGGGGAGTGGATACGTATATCTTGGCCTGGGTAACCTTTAGGACAGTTGGGCACAGGACACATCATCAGTAGTGTACCCTTGCATCACTGGGTGTTTCGGCCTTTTATCACTATACACCCTCCACAAGGGCGGCCCGCTGCAGGATGATCAGCCCTCAGCGCGTGTCCGGTGTCAAACCGTCCCAAAGATTCACCCTGAAATACTTGGGGCCCAGCATGGATCTTTCCGCTTGAGCCAAATCCACCGGCTGCTTCTTTCAGCCGCCTCTGAGAGTGATCTTATGGTCTTCCGCAGAGCCTGACCGTGGATTCCAAGCTCCTTCAGCAGTCTGATGGTAGATGACGCAACAAATCCTCTGCATCCCACTTCAACTGGATAGACTTTGGTGTTCCAGCCACGCTGCGTTGCCTCTGCTGCAAGCTCTGCGTAATGCAGCTTCTTACGCTCATAGGCCTCCTCAACAGAGTTCTCCCATGGAACTGTGAGCTCTATGATGTAAGCAGTCTTCTGTGAAGGGGACCAGAACACCAAGTCTGGCCTGAGGTTGGTGGAAGCAATTTCAGGTGGAAAAACTAGTTGTCGGCCAATGTCCGCCAGCATCCTCCAGTCGCGGGCCCTGCATAGGTTTCCTTCTTCTGATCTGGTGGAAGGATGTTTAGATGTTTTCTGTCCTTCTCGGACAAAGGTTGTTGCCCTTAGGGGGAGGGGGTTGCTTGCTCTCGGAGGCAAGGAGTTGGTCGCACACCGCCTGTTCTCAAGGGCTGATGCCAGGCTTTTTAGTACCTGATTATGCCGCCACGTGTATCTCCCTTGCGTGAGGCTGGTCTTGCAGCCTACCATGATGTGTTTGAGGGTCGCTGGAGTTGGGCAGAGGGCACAGGTTGGATCCTCGCCGTACCACTGATGGAGGTTCTTTGGTGATGGAAGCACGTCATAAGTCGCTCTGATGATGAAGCTGATCTTGCTTGCTTCCATTTCCCATAGTTCTTTCCAGCTGATCTTCCTCCGCTCCACACCTTCCCACTGCATCCATTGCCCCTGTTTGGCAAGAGAGACCGCCTTTGCACTTCTTGCGGCCTCCTCTTGTCGCCGCACCTCCTCGACCACCAATGTCCTCCGCTCTGATGTTGTGGCCTTTCGCCAAGTTGGTTTACTTGTCGTAAGGCCAAAGCCTCCTCTTCCCTGCTGGACTTGCCCCACGATGTCTTTGTATCTCAGGGCTGATGAAGCTTGCTGTAATGCATCAGATGGCGTCCACTTCCGGCCAGTTACTAGGGGCGGCGCAACAGCACTGATGGTCTTGTCTCTAGAGTCCCTCAGTGTCATCTGAAGTCTTACTTTAGAACACTTGTATTCCTCTGTTAGACTAGTGAGAGGTAGTTCCAGGACCCCTTTGCCATATAGGCCGATGTTAGTTAGACATCGTGGGACCCCGAGCCATTTCTTCGCGTATGAAGTTATGGTTCGCTCCATCTTCTCCACAGTTGTTATTGGGGCTTCATAAATGGTCAGTGGCCACATTGTCCGAGGAAGGAGTCCAAACTGTAGGCACCAGAGCTTCAGTTTCCCAGGCAGTAGGGTCTGATTGATGTTCTCCAGGCCATTGACAATTTCTTGCCTTAGTTGTTCCACCTGCTCTTTATCCTTGAGACTTGCATTGTACCATCTGCCCAGGCTTTTAACTGGCTGTTCAGACACTGTTGGTATAGGGTCGTCACCGATACAGAACCTTGTGTCTCTAAGCACCCCCTTGACTATGGAGATGCTTCGAGATTTACATGGTTTGATCTTCATTCGGGCCCACTTGATGTTCTCCTGCAGCTTTCCAAGTAGCCGCTTGGTGCATGCTGCAGTAGTGGTTAGTGTGGTCATGTCGTCCATGTATGCCCTGATGGGTGGCAGACGGAGCCCAGCCCTGGTTCGTTCACCGCCCACCACCCATTTTGAGGCCCTGATGATGACTTCCATGGCCATTGTAAAGGCCAAGGGTGAGACTGTGCAGCCTGCCATGATGCCTACTTCCAAGCGCTGCCATGTTGTACTGAAGTCAGCTGTTGTGAAGCACAGCTGCAGGTCTTGGAAATAGCTCTTGACCAGTGTGGTGATGAGCTCTGGTACATGGAAAAAGGCAAAAGATTCCCAAAGGAGTTCATGGGGAACTGAACCAAATGCATTGGCCAGATCGAGGAAGATCACATGTAGGTCTCTCTTCTCCTTCTTAGCTGCTTGGATCTGGTGCCAGATCATGCTTGTATGCTCCAAGCAGCCCGAAAATCCTGGAATTCCTGCTTTCTGTACAGATGTATCAATGTACTTGTTTGTTACCAGATAGGTGGACAGCCTTTGTGATACAATGCTGAAAAAGATTTTTCCCTCGACGTTGAGGAGACATATTGGCCGGAATTGGCTGATGTCTGACGCATTCTTTTCTTTAGGTATTAGCACGCCGCCGGCCCTTCGCCACGCCTTAGGTATTGTTTGCTTCTTCCACACCACCCTCATGAGCTTCCATAGAAAGCGTAACACATCCGGTGCGTTCTTGTAGAGCTTGTATGGTACTCCATTTGGCCCCGGAGCTGATGCTGCTCTTGCTCGCCGGACAGTGTTCTCTACCTCTTTCCATCTTGGAGGGCTGGTGTCCAGGTTGAATTCAGGTGGTTGAATAGGCGGGATGTCATGTGGGATGACTAACTGCTCATGCCTTTTCGTGTCTTGGTGGGCCTTTTCCAGGTGTTCCTCCAATTCCCGTTTTGATGTTTTCAAAGTTCCACTTTTTTCCTTTGCGAAGAGGTCTTTGATGAACTTGAAAGGGTCTTTGTAGAACCGTGTTCTTGTGTGTTCTTTCTTCCTGCGAAGTTTCCTCAAGTTCTCTGCTTTTCGCAAGGTTGCCAATCGGCTCTTGATGTCCTCTTGGAGTAGCATGAGACCTTCTCTCTCTGCCTCAGTTGCTTTTTTCCATTGCTTTTTCAACTGTCTCCTCTCTCTGATTAGCCTCTCGATCTCCTGCTGCCTCCTAGACTTGATTGGTGTTGGTAATTTCTTTCCACCTCTCCCTTTACTCACCCCAAACCGTTCTTCTCCATAGCTGTAGATTGTGTTGCCCATCCTTTCAAGCTTTTCCACTGCTGTGCCCGCTTGTTGCTCCAAGATATGTATAAGGTCACTGTTGACCGTCTCCCACTCTTTCTTTTCAACAGCTTTGGGCCATTTCACTCCAGGTTTGTGCCCTTTGATCTTTCCCTCCAATGGAGGTCTTTGTCGTTGTTGCGTGGGCTCCTCCACCGGCATTTCTGTGCTTGTATCACCCTCTTCAGTGACATGGGTGCTGATGCTCTGCGAACTTTGGTTTGAGTCCTGTCGCTGTGCTTCACTCGACTGATTTGACTGGTTGCTTCGTAAGAAGTACTGGTCAATGCGAGGCCCATGTCTCTGCTCTCTCAAGCACTTTTTCCTCCCTTGGTGGATCTTCAAGCCCTTCACTGATGTAATTTTCTCCCAACCACAAATGCACACCTGAAGTTTGTGTCCCGCAGCTGTTGTGGATGTCTCATGTGCCATGCTCTCCTTGTCAGTAGTCGTTTCCGTTCCTTGGTCTGTAACCGTGTTATCAATCGGTGAGCCATCTTCCGCCCCCGCTCTCGCAGGCTCTAGGGGTATTCTCTTTAATTTACTTTTAGTAGCATTTAGCGGGTGTCTCCAACTAACTGAAACAGCGTTGGGGACTGCTATCATGGGTAGCTAGCCCATGACGGCCCCAGTGGGGTCTGTTCCCTCCTGTCAGCTGTCTCTCCAAGCTGTCACGTGGACTTTCCCATGTTGTCAGCTGTCCTTTCACAGCAGTCACTGGACGAGTCCAGATTATCAGAATCAAATACACAGGACAAGATGTTAAGAAGTCCCTTGTGCCAATAGGTGGGGAGCATTTCACGACATTCGTTGATTGTTGAGAGTGGTAGACGCTCAACATCTGTGGGGGGGGGGGCGGGGGGGGGGGGGGGGGTGGGGGAGTGGATACGTATATCTTGGCCTGGGTAACCTTTAGGACAGTTGGGCACAGGACACATCATCAGTAGTGTACCCTTGCATCACTGGGTGTTTCGGCCTTTTATCACTATACACCCTCCACAAGGGCGGCCCGCTGCAGGATGATCAGCCCTCAGCGCGTGTCCGGTGTCAAACCGTCCCAAAGATTCACCCTGAAATACTTGGGGCCCAGCATGGATCTTTCCGCTTGAGCCAAATCCACCGGCTGCTTCTTTCAGCCGCCTCTGAGAGTGATCTTATGGTCTTCCGCAGAGCCTGACCGTGGATTCCAAGCTCCTTCAGCAGTCTGATGGTAGATGACGCAACAAATCCTCTGCATCCCACTTCAACTGGATAGACTTTGGTGTTCCAGCCACGCTGCGTTGCCTCTGCTGCAAGCTCTGCGTAATGCAGCTTCTTACGCTCATAGGCCTCCTCAACAGAGTTCTCCCATGGAACTGTGAGCTCTATGATGTAAGCAGTCTTCTGTGAAGGGGACCAGAACACCAAGTCTGGCCTGAGGTTGGTGGAAGCAATTTCAGGTGGAAAAACTAGTTGTCGGCCAATGTCCGCCAGCATCCTCCAGTCGCGGGCCCTGCATAGGTTTCCTTCTTCTGATCTGGTGGAAGGATGTTTAGATGTTTTCTGTCCTTCTCGGACAAAGGTTGTTGCCCTTAGGGGGAGGGGGTTGCTTGCTCTCGGAGGCAAGGAGTTGGTCGCACACCGCCTGTTCTCAAGGGCTGATGCCAGGCTTTTTAGTACCTGATTATGCCGCCACGTGTATCTCCCTTGCGTGAGGCTGGTCTTGCAGCCTACCATGATGTGTTTGAGGGTCGCTGGAGTTGGGCAGAGGGCACAGGTTGGATCCTCGCCGTACCACTGATGGAGGTTCTTTGGTGATGGAAGCACGTCATAAGTCGCTCTGATGATGAAGCTGATCTTGCTTGCTTCCATTTCCCATAGTTCTTTCCAGCTTGATAATATAGGCAGCCTCATTCCTGGTCTGGTAACTTAACTGCGGCACATCACAATCATGTGATGAAAGATCAGTCATTTAAAATGATAAATCTCTTTCTCTTTCCGTAGATGCCACGTGATCTGATGAGTATTTCCACTTTCAACGTATTTAAATTTCCAGCATCATAGGACTCAGTTTTGATACAATCAGAGGACATAGGTCAAAGATGAGGGGGAGGGGGGGGGGGGAGATTTAATAGGAACCTGTAGATGTGGCATGTCGGTCGGCGTGGACAGGTTGCGTCAAAGTGCCTGTTTCCACACTATATGATTCTATGGATTCCTGAGTGAACTGAGCACCAGAGAGCCAGGTAGACTTCCTCAAGGAATGCATCTTTCCCCACCCTATTTCCCTCCGCTTATAACATGCAGTTGCTCAATGCGCCGAAGAAATAAAACTACGGAAATCAATCCTATGGTCTAACGGGAGGAGTGGCCAGTGTTTAATTAGTGCTGTAATGTTGGCAGAAAAACAATGCCATAATGTATCTGGAGAAAAGGTCAATGGGCTGATGTTACTCGGTATCAGATGATGTTGAGTCACCCCAGGCAGATAAGACAAGATTCAAAATGTTTATTTTTGCCTACTCTGTAAACAAAAATAGGTTACACATTAATTCATAAGCAAGCACTGATTCAGAAGGAGAAATGACTGAATCAGTATTTGAAAGCATTGCTGCTGAAAATAATGTAGCAATGCAAAACCTGTGACA
Organism: Amblyraja radiata; assembly: GCF_010909765.2. Lineage (NCBI taxonomy): Eukaryota > Metazoa > Chordata > Chondrichthyes > Rajiformes > Rajidae > Amblyraja > Amblyraja radiata. The sequence continues at coordinate 17,001,825 of NC_045972.1, read as the reverse complement.
TAAAGCGCAAAGAGGCTCTGCTGGTAGAGCTGCTGCCTCACAGTGCCAGGGACCCAGTTTCAATCCTGACCTTTGGTGCTGTCTGTGTGGAGTCTGCACCTTCTCCCCGTGACTGGTTGGGTTTCCTCTGGGTGCTCCGGGTTCCTCTCATGTCCCAAAGACGTGCAGGTTTATAGGATTACTGGTCTCTGTAAAATTGCCCCTAATGTGTAGGGAGTGGATGCAAAAGCGGGATTACACAGAATGTGAATGGGTGATTGATGGTCGGCGTGGACTCGGTGGGCCGAAGGAACTGTCTCCATGCTGTATCTCTAAAGTAAATTAAACTTTAGGGTTCGAGTAAGAATACCAGCGTTTTTAATGTTTTCACATGTTTTCACGTTAATGACATTGAATTTTTTGATTTTCACAATACGTTATTAAAAATAGAAACTGTAAGTAAATGTTTAAGAAGGAACTGCAGATGCTGGTCTCAGGTGCTCTGGTGCGGTCCCACATCCCAACATGTGCATGTTGGCAGGCCTAATGGCGACTATATATTGTCCCCAGTGTGTTAATGAGTAATAGAATCTGAGGAGAGTTGAAGGAATGAAAGGTCAATGAAATGGAATTACTATAGTTTGATCTAGTTTAGTTTAGTTTAGTTTAGTTTAATAATAATAATAATGGATGGGATTTATATAACGCCATTCTAATACTCAAGGCGCTTTACATCGCATTATTCATTCACTCCTCAGTCACACTCGGTGGTGGTGAGCTACTTCTGTAGCCACAGCTGCCCTGGGGCAGACTGACGGAAGCGTGGCTGCCAATCTGCGCCTACGGCCCCTCCGACCACCACCAATCACTCACACACATTCACACACAGGCAAAGGTGGGTGAAGTGTCTTGCCCAAGGACACAACGACAGTATGCACTCCAAGCGGGATTCGAACCAGCTACCTTCCGGTTGCCAGCCGAACACTTAGCCCATTGTGCCATCTGTCGTCCCGATAGTTTAATTTAGACATACAGCATAGAATCAGGCCCTTCAGCCCACCGAGTCCGTGCCGATCACCCATACTCTAGTTCTATCTTATACAATAGGGGCAATTTACTGAAGCCAATTAACCCACAAACCTGCACGTCTCTGGAATGTGGGAGGAAACTGGAACTCCTGGAGAAAACCCACAGGGAGAATGCAAAGCTCCATACAGACAGCATCCGTCGTCAGTGTCAAACCAAGGTCTCTCGCACTGCATGGCAGCAACTCTACCGCTGCACCGCCATGCCGCCCTGGATGTGTGTAAATGTGTCAGCATGGACCCAGTGGCCCGAAAGGCCTGTTTTCATGCCGTGTGATCTATGATTTGTAGAAATGGTCGCCTGATAATTGGCTCAGCCTAAACAGGCCAAAGTGCTTGTTTCTGTGCCCTAGGTTCAATGACTCTACGGGACAGCTGGCATTATGTCAGTGGCGATGCTCTGGTGGTCATATAAATGTACTCATTAACCACCATAGAGATTCGTCTGTCTCTATGTGACTGCCCTATTCTACTGACCCAAAATAAATCGAGATTTATGCATTTGAGGTCAATTTACTTTCTCAGCTAGTTATCTTATAAGATCATAAGATCAAAAGATCATGTGATAGGAGTAGAATTAGGCCATTCGGCCCATCAAATCTACTCCGCCATTCAATCATGACTGATCTATCTCTCCCTCCTAACCCCATTCTTCTGCCTTCTCCCATAACCGCTTATAGCTGTACTAATCAAGAATCAAGAATGTACAAACCTTCTGTGGAATTTCCAACCAGTAGTCCCTCTTTTCAGTAAAGGCATCAAAAGTTATGGGCAGCGGGCAGCAGGCAGCAGGCAAATGAATTGGGGTTTAGAGGGAAAAATAGATCTGCCATGATCGAATGGCGGAGCAGACTCAAGGGTCTGAATGGTCTTATTCTGCTCCTACGTCATGTGGTCTTATGGTCTTGTATCAACACATTGAAATCTAACTACTACAAAAGCAAAATAAAAGCCCTTTTGCCTCTCCATGACCTCAAAACCCTATCAATGCAAAATAGAGGAGTTCTTTCACGCAATGAATTTGAAATGCCAGGACCGACAGAACAATCTGGGATCCCCGGAATAGAGGTGGTCTGATTCATATGTTTGCAGATCTCAGACATCGGTGAAGTTGGGATTACAGAGGACGGTCGTCAATGGATACAGCAGATTATAGATCAGTTGGAAATATGGGTGGAGAAATAGCAGGTAGGGTTAATCCAGACAAATGTGAGATGATGAATTTTCGGAGGTCTAATTCATGAGGCAAATATATAGTAATAAATGGCAGGATCCTTTAGAGCATTGATGTACAGAGGGATCTTGGGATGCAAGTCCATATCTCCCTCAAAATGGCAACATTAGCACATGGAAAGGTAAAGAAGATACATGACACCCATGACTTCATCTGTTGGGGCATTGAATATAAAAGTTGGGAAAGCAAGTTGCAGTTGTATAAAACTTTGGTTAGGTCACATTTGGAATATTATGTGCAGTTCTAGTCAATGCATTTACAGGACGGATGTGAGAGTGTTGGAGAAGGTGCAGAAGTATTGTAGGGGGCGCTGCTCTGGCAGCAGCCATGTCATGCAGCGCGTCAGTTTTTCAACCTTTTTTTTATTTTTTTAGTATTTTTTAAAGTCTGTATTTAATGTTTCTTTGTGTGTTTTATGTGGGGGTGGTGTGGGGGGGGTGAGGGAAAAACCGCTTTGGTCGCTTCCTCCACGGAGAGGCGAGTTTTTCCAGGTCGCCTCCCCCGTGGCCTAACATCAAGGATCGACGCGGCCTTTCCCGGAGACGCGCCCAGGGCTTCAGCGGCGGGCGCAGCGTGGACTCTCGGCGTGGAGCGGGTTAGCCCTCGCTGGAGGGGAGCGCTCCGTTTCGCTGGCCCGGGGCAGCCGGCAGCCTGAAGTCGCAGCCTGAAGCCGCGGTCTGCAGAGCTCCAGCTGGTGCGGCGTCTACAGCCCGGGATCTCACGTTGGGGACCCGGGGGAAGAAGGAGCTTCCACCGCCGGCCTGCGGCCAACTTCTACCGCGAGGCCGGCATGGACTTACCATCACCCCTGGAGGGGAGCTTCGACCGCCGGCCCTGCAGTCTAAGGTGCTTCTGGCTGCGGCGGGGACTTTAAATCTTGACCGCCGGCCTGCAGCCTACAACAACTTAAAGCCGCGGTCTCCAGTGAGGAAGAGCCGATCCTGGACTGACTCTGGACTCTGGTCCTGACCACGGGGGGGAAATGGAGGAGGACTGGCCAAATTTTGTGCCTTCCACCACAGTGATGAATGCTGTGGTGTATGTTTGTGTTACAGTTTTATTGTGGTTGTGTGTTCTTTATTATTGTATCGCTGCAGACAACCCAAATTTCAACCAGCCTGGCTGTGTGGCAATAAATTATATCTAATCTAATCTAATCTAATCGAATCTAATCTAATCTAATCTAATCTAATCTAATCTAATCTAAATTATATCTAATCTAATCTAATCTAGAAGAGGTTTACCAGGAGGTTATATTTACCAGGAGGTAATCCATATTTACCTGGATTGGAATATGCGACCTGTAAGGAGAGGTTGGACAAAATTGGATTGATTTTTGTGGAGAGGATGTGATAGAAGAGTATAAAATTATGAGAGGAATTGTTAGGATAGATAGTCAGAGTCTGTTCCCTGGGTTGAAATTTCATATCCATTGGGTTAAGGTTAGAGGGGGAATGTTTATATGTTGTGCGAGGTGTTTTTTAAATGGAGCCTGAAGCACGCTGCCAGGGGAGGTGTTGAAAGGAGGTAGAGGTGTACGTGGTGACTAATGGGCAAGAAAATGTTAACTGATCCACCCAATAACAAGTGTGATCAAGTGTGATTAATCAAATTTTAAGAAGGAAAGAACAGAGATCATTATTGGTATCCAGTATGCAAGAAGAACATTTGGGATGGATATTAGAAACCTTCACTCCCCAAACAGCCCGCAAACAGGGCCTCTTCTCCCCAGTACTAAGGGGCATTAGCAACCATGGAACACAGCACCTCATATTTCTCTTGGACAGCTTACAACCCAGCAGCGTGAATATTGACTTCTCTAACTTCAAGTAACCCTTGTTTTCCATCCCTTTCCCATCCTAGTTCTATGACTAGTTTCACTGTCCTTCTGATTACATTTTACTGATGGTGTGCCGTTGTCATTTTCTGCTCAGCTAACAATGATCCATTCTACATTTTCCTTGATCTCCATCTCCTTTGATCCCTTGTTTTCGCACCTTATCCTTCAAGTTCAAGAGTTCAAGAGAGTTTATTGTCACGTGTCCCTGATAGGACAATGAAATTCTTTACTTTGCTTTAGCACACCAGAACATAGTAGGCACGGATACAGTGTGTCCATCTACATAGAAACATAGAAACATAGAAATTAGGTGCAGGAGTAGGCCATTCGGCCCTTCGAGCCTGCACCGCCATTCAATATGATCATGGCTGATCATCCAACTCAGTATCCTGTACCTGCCTTCTCTCCATACCCCCTGACGTGGCCACAAGGGCCACATCTAACTCCCTCTTAAATATAGGTATGTTGCAAAGCCTACCTGAAGCGTCTTTGAAAATCTGCCGCTGCGGGTGTGGGCGATTTTGGCGCCGTTTAGAGGGGGGCGGGTTTAAAACGCGATTTTCTCTAGGCTGTTCAAATCGAAGATGTTCAGCCTAGTTAATTATTAACGAAAAATCGCTGGAAGACCCCGTCGCAAAAGCTATTATTAGGTTTAAAGGCCTTGAATAATAGTTATAGTAGTTTAAAAATCAATCTCTAAACCCGCGACCGCCAGCAACCGCAGGGTCTCATAAAGCAAACCACAGAAGGTAGGTTGTATATTTTTACATTAAAAAGGGCTTCTAAAGATCCCTTTATACAAAGTTTAATATTGCGAGTAGCTCATTTTGGGCCCATTATATCGCGCAGTATTTTTCTGGGCATTTGGGGCACAAATCTACCGCAATGTGAACGTTCTAAACCAGCGCGTTCCACAGGGACCCACTGGAAAGCTGATTTAAATGGGCATTTATTTACAGCAATTGAACACTGAATTCCTTCCATTTGGCCTATAAATTAATGTAAATGAGATTTTAAAATCATGTTTTATTGTGAATTATTTGTGAATATTATTTGGACATTTAGGCTATTTAAAAATGTTAATCATTTATTAAGAAATGGACAGATGTTTAGATCTAGTAATTGAAGTCTGAAATTAGCTACAATTAGGTAACTAACTAATTATATGCTTTAATTTCAGGTCATCCAAGTAAGATTATTTTATATTTGTTTCAGAATGCTTCAATCTATGATAACTGAAAATTTCATTCAGTTCTCTTAATTTTTAAGAAAGTTATGGGCTTTTGACTGTTCACGATCACAACTTTTTTGTTATGTCCATAGAAAATCAATAGGGAACAAGATGCTCATTTCCGAGTATGAAAATGGCCATAACTTTTTAAATACATGAGATATGAAAGTGAATTAGGTGTCAAATTAAACTTATTTTTATGCTTTATCTGATGGGATAAATTACAGACTTGATTTTTAAAATCTCAAAATTTTGTAACATTGCTATTAAATATAGCCAATGAACTGGCCTCAACTACCTTCTGTGGCAGAGAATTCCAGAGATTCACCACTCTCTGTGTGAAAAATGTTTTTCTCATCTCATAACAGGATTATATTCAATAACAGGATTATATTCAATATCTCTACGTCTCTCGCTACCCTGACTATCAGTCTGAAGAAGGGTCTCGAAACTTCACCCATTCCTACACTCCAGAGATGCTGCCTGTCCTGCCAGCATTTGTGTCTATCTTTCCTGGAATCCTGCACTGCCTGCCTAATCTCTTTACATTTCCAGGTGGTCACCCAACCACCCATAGCCTGCACCTTAGGTGAGAGCACTTCACGAGAGAGAGAGAGAGGGAGGGGGGGGGGGGGAGATGGAGGGAAGGAGGGAGAGAGAGAGAGACAGAGAGAGAGAGACAGAGACAAACAGAGAGAGGGAGCGAGAGAGAGAGGAAGACAGTGCTTATCTTTCATCATTCATTTTATTCTTAATGAGATAATGAAATACAGTAACACATCATTCATTCACACTTACAATCTTGTCAAATCACACATATAGGGTTGGTTTCTGCAAACTATCAGAATCTGGCAAAATAAAATGCGATTTTCCAGTAAGTGCAGGTGGAGGTCACATTCACCACTGGCAGTACATTCATGGAAAGTTACTCCCATTGTCCACAATCAAGCTCACTAGCCTGAATGTACCACTAGAATCATACTTGGTAAAAGAAGCAGAATCTAATTTCAGTTGTTGTAAACCAACGACGCCAGCAAACCAAGGGCTCAAGCCACAGAATCCTGTTTGCTGAGAGAAAAATGCAGGAGTCTTGTGCTAGGTCAATCTTAATTCCAGCCCGGTCCAACAAATGGAGTCTGGTTCTGGAAGTAATGTCTTCCTCATTTGATGAATGCCTCCATGAACTTTAGTTGATTCCACAAGACCAAAAATGCACAGCTGAACAAATAACTAGTCGGGAGTTCTTCCAATGCTTCTGGACATATTCCAAACTTTATACTTCATAGAAATATAAAAAGTAGAAAAATAGGAGTATTGACTCCTTGAGTCTGCTCTGTCTTTCCAAGCAATTGTGCCAGCTATCCCAATATCATATTCCTAGTCTTTCCCCTTAACGATTGATTCATTTGATTCCAGAACTCTACTTTCTTCTTAAATATATTCAACGACTTGGCCTCCATGTTTCTATGGTGAAGAATTCCATGTGTTCATTCTGAGTGAAAAAAACATCTCTTTTTTTTCTGTTCTCAATATCTTACACCATATACTAAGACTGCAGACTCTTGTTCCAGATGCCTCGGACATTGTAACATTCTCCCTGCATTTACTGTGTAAAGTCCTTTCAGAACTTTTGACTTTTCATTGCAATCTCCTCACATTCTTCCTTAACTCTAGTCCATACAAAGAACACAAAGTGCTATAGTAACTCAGCTGGTCAGGCAGCAAACTAGCATTTGTGGCCTCTTGTCCATCTCTAGAACACACAAGCCTAGTCAACTTGACTTTCCCTCATACAACAGGCCAGCCATCCCAGGAACCAGACTACCAAACTTTCGCTCCACTCCTTCAAAGGCAAGTACATTCTCTCTTAGGTAAGGAGAACAAAATTGCTGACAATACTGCAGTCCTGTTATAGAAACATAGAAACATAGAAAATAGGTGCAGGAGGAGGCCATTCGACCCTTCATTGTGATCATGGCTGATCGTCTCCTATCAATAACCCGTGCCTGCCTTCTCCCCATATCCCTTGACTCCACTAGCCCCTAGAGCTCTATCTAACTCTCTCTTAAATCCATCCAGTGATTTGACCTCCACTGCCCTCTGTGGCAGGGAATTCCATAAATTCACAATTCTCTGGGTGAAAAAGTTTTTTCTCACCTCAGTCTTAAATGACCTCCCCTTTATTCTAAGACTGTGGCCCCTGGTTCTGGACTCGCCCAACATTGGGAACATTTTTCCTGCATCTAGCTTGTCCAGTCCTTTTATAATTGTATATGTTTCTATAAGATCTCCCCTCATCCTTCTAAACTCCAGTGAATACAAGCCTAGTCTTTTCAATCTTTCCTCATATGACAGTCCCGCCATCCCAGGGATCAATCTCGTGAACCTACATTGCACTGCCTCAATCACAAGGATGTCCTTCCTCAAATTAGGAGACCAAAACTGTACACAATACTCCAGATGTGGTCTCACCAGAGCCCTATACAGAAGAACCTCTTTACTCCTATACTGAAATCCTCTTGTTATGAAGGCCAACATTTCATTAGCTTTCTTCACTGCCTGCTGTACCTGCACGCCAATTTTCAGTGACCGGTGTACAAGGACACCCAGGTCTCGCTGTACCTCCCCCTTACCTAACCTAACCCCATTGAGATAATAATCTGCCTCCTTGTTTTTGCCGCCAAAGTGGATAACCTCACATTTATCTATATTATACTGCATCTGCCACGCATCTGCCCACTCACTCAACCTGTCCAGGTCACCCTGCAACCTCCTAACATCCTCTTCACAGTTCACACTCCCACGCAGCTTTGTGTCATCCGCAAACTTGCTCCTAATGTTGTGCTAGTGTTGCTCCTAATTCCCTCTTCCAAATCATTAATATATATGATAAACAGTTGCGGCCCCAACACCGAGCCTTACGGCACTCCACTCGCCACTGCCTGCCATTCTGAAAAGGACCCGTTTACTCCTACTCTTTGCTGCTGGTCTGCCAACCAATTTTCTATCCATGTCAACACCATACCCCCAATACCATGTACTCTAATTATAGTCACCAGTCTCCCGTGCGGGACCTTATCAAAGGCTTTCTGAAAGTCTAGATACACTACATCCACTGGCACCCCTTCATCCATTTTACTTGTCACATCCTCAAAAAATTCCAGAAGATTAGTCAAGCATGATTTCCCTTTCATAAATCCATGTTGACTTGGACTAATCCTTTTACTGCTATCCAAATGCCCCTCTTTACTGTACTGTATCTCTACTATACATGTGTAAATGTACTAAATATGTACTATACTGTACAGCAGAATGTATAGAGAATGAAAACTGATCTTATGCATTGTATTGTACTGGCTATTATCTTTTTGAGGAATAAAGAATTAAAAATGATTTAATTAACTTTAATAGCAAATAGTGTTGTTGTTCACCCTTCGTAGTCGAAGAAGACCATGACTTCAGTGTTTTTGTTTGTGGGTCCAGAGGTGACTGGTGAGACTGATCCAGGACCGGAAGGTTCGCCCACATATGGGACACACTTGGGTGGGTGCTGCAGTAGAAGTTGAAGTGGCTCGAGCCTTGCGCGCGGCATGTCTCCTTTGAGCTTCTGTAGTACACTGCCTCTGAGCTGCACCCACTCCTGTGGTGGTCTTGCTTCGCTAAGTTGGGCGGCCCAGAGCAAGCGACTCCCAAGTATTGAGATTGATGTTAAGGTCTTTGAGGGACACTTTGAGGTAGTCTTTGAAGCGTTTCTTCTGCCCCCCAACTGAGCGCTTTCCCTGACACAGTTCTCCGTACAACAGCTGTTTTGGCAGCCGACGGTCTGGCATTCGGATGACATGGCAAATACGGTACATTCATTAGAAAAAAGGAATGATAGATTGTTCAAAAAAATTGCATAGTAATGGCACTTATCTTAAAACTAACATCATTCAAGCTTGTCGGAAGTAGCGTATTAATTGTGGAGGATAATGAACTTAGTTGCTAGGTGAGGAAGGTGAGGAAAGAGATGCAGTAGTAAAGGAACATCATCAGGATCATTAGGTTTGACGTTGGCAGCAGCGGAAGTTCCTGGTCGTTCAATCCTCTGACCAAACGATTGGGAGATAATTGTATGGTAGGCGTCCTTATTCTTCATAGATCTCTCTATAACAGGCTAACACATCTTCCATCCCTCTTTGGACTTTAAAGAAGCGAGAGGTATTGGGACCCATTTTCCCAAATCACTGCATAGCCACGTCAATGTCAATAGCACGAGAAAACGTCCACAGAAAAACTACGCGTGAGGCGTGAGATGGGTTGAAGGTAGTTGCCGATGAGGTTCTTGGTTCTTGGTTTCTTGGTCCTCCAAAATATTCCAAATGGAATTTAAACTGGAGGTGGTGAAGGGAGGGCTTAAGCCAGAAAGGGTTATTGGGAAGAAAGAGCTACTTTAAATTTAGTTGGATCTGGTTGGGTAACTATAGTAGGGTGGAGATTATTCCATGCTTTAATTGTGCGGGGGAAGAACGAATTGCTGTACACATCTGTCTTTGTAGCTGGGATCACAAATTGGATCGAATGCCCTCGTCTGCTCCTAATTGGTTTGGGTTTGGTGTAGGTCTTGTAGTCTATGTCGAGCTGACCATTTAACATTTTGTAAAAACAGGTCAAACGTTGAGCTTCACGTCTGTCTTGGAGAGGGTTCCACCCCAGAGAATTCAGAAGTTTGGTGACACTCGCTTCTCTATCATAGGTGTTAGTAACAAATCGAGCTGCCTGTCTTCGGACACGTTCGATGGAAGAATTTTTTTTATTTGTGTATGGGTCCCATGCTGCAACTGCGTAGTCCAAATGAGGTCTAACGAGGGTGAAGTATAGCTTCTCCTTGACAGAAGTTGAACAATGATGAAAGTTGCGCCTCAGAAAGTTTAGGACACCTGTTGCTTTCACCGTTGCATGATGAGTCTGACCATTCCAACGCAGATCATTCTGCAATTTGATGCCAAGATACTTGGTTTGTTTGGATTCTTCAAGGGTGGCATCAAGTATATTGTAAGATGTTTCGCCTGGATTCCTCTCTCTGGTGACACGCATAGTTTCACATTTGGAAGGGTTGAACTGCATGACCCATTGTTGTGACCACTCAACCATAGTATCGAGATTCTTTTGGAGAGTGTGAGTGAATGAAGGAGAGGGGAAGACCACGGGGGGCACCCGCAAGAACAACTCATTAGCTTGCTGAAACGACTGCATAACACATCAGTAGTGCACTGCTACGGTAACGCAAATGTTCATGCAACTCGGATTCTAACGTACAGCAGTGGGCTTAAATAATTGTTTACATAAGTGCAAGTTTATGTAAATCGCATATTGCGTGAGGTGGGGCGTGCCTGTACATCACTTTTCTTCTTAAATGCTTGCTATAACTAAATGCTTGCTTTCAGAAACTGGTGTACACAATCCCTCTCTACAGTAATATTTCACAATATATCACCCTTTTAAAATACTCTTAGCAAAATGGATAACTTCACATTTATTCAGATTATATTCTATCTGTTTTTTATTTGCCCACTCACTCAACTAGTCTAAATCACCTTCAAGCTCCATGCCACCTGTTCACACCTCACAGTCACAGGGTGAACATACAAACTCCGTACAAACAGCACCTGCAGTCAGGATCGAACCCGGGTCTCTGGCGCTATAAGGCAGAAACTCTACCGCTGCATCTCCCCAAATTTTTAAACTTTCCACTCCCTGATGTAACATATGTCTGCAACTGAGACTGCACCTCTACACAGAGCCAAATCTCTCAGATATTATCCCCTTGACAAAAATATGCTCCACTTCCCATCACTTACAACAACACATCTCCTGATACTATTTTATTTATTTACCCCCCCCCCCTTCCCTGCCCTGTACCCCACCTGGACTAGCATCGGTATCTCCCCTCCCCCTCCTACTACATTCATTCCTCTGGCTTCACAATGTGCAACTCTTCCACCTGTCCGTCTCACAACTTCTGCTTTAATCTCTGGCCTGTGCACCAACCAACTGCTTATCAAAAACCTTCCTCACCTGCACCCACCTATTACTTAAGATAGGCACAAAATGCTAGATTAACTCAGCAGGAAACGTTACCCATTCCTTCTCTCCAGAGATGTTGACTGTCCCGCTGAGTATTTTGTGTCCATCTTTGGTTTAAACCAGTTTCTGCAGTTCCTTCTTCCACTTATTACTTGCCTTACATTGATGAGTCTATTAACTTTTTCATCAGTCTTCATGCTTTGTAAAGCTTCAAGCATGGAGATGGCTCCAAGGATTAGTCAAACATTTTGTTTCCAATGTGTGTTTCTCTGGCCAAAGTGAGATCACTCGCCCAACTTAAAATATCAGAACAGAAATCTGTCATTGCACATATCTGCAGCAAACTAAATATGAGTCAAAATGTATCCCCATTATCCCCATAATGTGTAATCAATAATGTGTAAGTAGCAATGATTCATAAAACCTAGAACAATGATTCATACAAACTCCCTTCCTCGCTGAAATGATTCATCTATTCCAGCATCGTATTATCTACTTGTACCTAGCTCCTGTTATCACTGCCAAGACGCACACTCCATCAAGTTATAGACATGGAAATATATCACTGTCACAAACTCTCTCAGTATTTGAGGTTGTGTTTTTCCACTTCTGCTTCTTGGCCTTATATCATCACATTTTGTTGGTCTTCTATAAATATAACTTTAACACAACTGTTATTGCTAATTGTTTCATAAAAAATGATTTATACAGCCGACTGATAAATTGATTTATATAGTTGATTGCTGTGTTACCTGTAAGTATAACTTGTTTGCCCAAGCTTATCATGATCATAATTCTTTGCTTGTGTCATATACCCCGAGTTGAGTTTATGGCCATGTCTCTGTCTGAAGTTTATAGGTAGGGCACTTCAAATAAAGATTAACAGTTCACTATAATAAAAGCAATATTTGCCAGTTAGAAATGGGAGAGGGAGAGGGACAGGGAAGGGACAAGAAAAGGTGTCTTTTAAAATGCTTTCAGACCACAGATAAGGACAGGAAAATGTCTAATATAGCACAAAACCATGTTAATGTTAATAAGCATTTCTTCATAAATTCCTAACTGCAGAATTAAGCATTTCGACCCATCAAGTCTACGCCACCATTAAATCATGGCTGATCTATTTTTCCCTGTCAGCCCCACTCCCCTGCCTTCTCCCCATACACCCTGACACAGTACCAATCAAGAATCTATCAATCTTTGCCTTAACATATCAATTGATGGCCTCCACAGCTTTCTGTAGCAATGAATTCCACTGAATTACTAAAGAAATTCCTCCTCATCTCCTTCCTAAAGGTACGTCCAGTTATTCTGAGGCTATGGCCTCTGATCCTAGACTCTCCCACTAATGCAAACATCCTCACCACATCCACTCTATCCAGGCCTTTCACTATACAGTAAGGTTCTATAAGGTTCTATAAGCCCTCATCCTTCTAAACTCCTGCAAGTACAGACCCAATGCCATTAAATGCTCATCATATCTTAACCCGATAATTCCCGGGATCATTCTTGTAAACCTTCCCTTGACTCTCTCCAGTGCCAGCACATCCTTCCTCAGATATCAGGCCCAAAATTACTCAAAATACTCCAAATACAGTCTGACCAGTGCCTTATGAAGCATCAGCATTATATTCCTGTTTATATATTCTAGTCCTCTCAAAATAAATTGTTTTAAGAATTGAAATCAATTGTGTAGTCAAAATGGGAAGCATGTATATGTTTGTGAGGTTATCTATAACAGTCTGTAAGTATTGTACTATCTTAAAAGGCTTTTATTTGATGTGGTCATTGTAAAAAGGACTTCTTGACACACAAAGTCTTTTACTACATCACTTTATTATATGCACTACACACACTATGCCCTAGCTGTCCGTGGTCATCACTGGAGCTAGAGAGCGAGCTGGAGGTGGGGAAGCTACAATTATACAAGAGACAATGGGGAGTGGTTAGTAGTGGTGAGGTCACTATGTTAAAGGAGCATGCACTGATCTACATCCTTCCTCTTGGAAACAAAGCGACCACGGCTCATACGCTAGAATCAGACCATAAGCAGGGAACAGTTAGAATATATCATGATACAGACTACTCGCACACTCCGTACCGGACAGGCGGCTTGACCAACCGCCCAGAGCGGGTGCGCAACCCGCCTTCCCCTTCAACCGTAGGAGCTGCAGGTACGGGGGCAGGGACAGAGACGGGAGATCCGGGTGAAAAGCGCCCAGGGGAAAGAGGAGAACGGGGGGGCGAAACAGGTAGACCTGCAGGTGAGGCAGGAGAAGGAGGCTGGCGTGTGCGGGGCACAGAGAGCTGAGAGGGCAGTGTCCGGGGCATGCGAGGAGTGACAGGGGCAGGAGGAGTTTCGGGCAGGGGGGAAGGGACAGGCGGCGAAAACGGGTCTGCGGGAGGCGGAGCAGGCTCGTTGACAAGCAGCAGGTGCTGGCGTGTCCGACGGTACACGGTGCCCTCGTAGTCAACCAGGTATGACCGGGGAGAGTCAGCATTGCCAACGACAACGGCCAGCCGGTGATGACCGGAGGTGGACTTCATCCGGACAACCTGGCCTGGGAACAGTCGGGGAAGGAGACGGGATGACTTGTCAAAGGAGCGCTTCTGGATGACCTGCTTCTCGATGATGCGCTCCTTGACGGCGGCAGGGCTGCGGACCGCGGGCTTTAGGGATTGCTGAGAGACCGGGAGAGGGGGTCTAGTGGTGCGGGACATGAGGCGCTGGGCAGGCGAACCGAGTGCGGGGTCCCGGGAAATGTTGCGGAGGTTGAGGAGGGCAAGGTAGAAGTCCGAATGAGCAAGCCGACAATGTTCCAGCAGCTCCTTGGCGCTGCGGACAGCGCGCTCCGCAAGGCCATTGCTTTGCGGGTACTCGGGGCTGCTGGTGATGTGGCGAATGTTCCATCGGGTGGCGAAAGCGCCGAATTCTGCGCTGGTAAACTGGCTGCCGTTGTCGGATTGGAGAGTCACCGGGGAACCAAAGGTCGAAAAGTGGCGGCGAAGCTTCCCGATGACGGCAGCAGACGTGAGGGACGGTAGCTGGTCCACCTCGAACCAGATGGAGTAGGAGTCCACCAGGACCAGGAAGTGTTTGCCACGCCATTCAAATATGTCAGTGGCGACAGCCATCCACGGCAACTCGGGGGCCGGCTGCTGCATGAGAGGTTGGCGCTGTTGATGAGGCAGGAGACTGTTGCAGGCAGCACAGGCTGAGACCCTGTCCCGGATGTCCTGAACCATGCCAGGCCAGTAAAACTGGGCTTGGGCCTGGGACAAAGTGGCCTCCACCCCGGGGTGGCCGTTGTGGGCGGTTTGAAAGTAATGATCCCGCAGCGCGGCCGGCACCACGACCTTGTGACCCTTCACCACCACGCCGTTGTGCAGCACCAATTCGTCCCGAACCAGGAAGTAGGGCACGGCACCAGCCGGTAGGGAAGAGCGTCGGTCAGGCCAGCCACGGCGGATGACGCCCTCAAGCTGTTGCAGGGCAGGATCAGCGGCAGTGTGTTTGACCAGGGACTGCATCTGCCAAGAGGGAACAATGTTAACGTTCAGTACCATCAGGTCAGACGATTCGTATGGATGGCGGGCAACGGAAGGGAGCGGCGCACGGGACAATGTGTCGGCCACGAACATTTCCTTGCACTTGCGGTACACAATTTCGAATGTGAAACGCTGGAGCTGCAGCATCATTCGCTGCAAACGTGAAGAGGCAACATGGATGGGCTTGTTCAAGATAGAGACCAGCGGCTGGTGGTCAGTTTCAATGTTGAAGGAGTTGCCCAGAATGTAGTCCTTGAATTTGGAGCAGGCGAACACCACGGCAAGGAGCTCCTTTTCGATCTGAGCGTAGCGCTGCTCAGCAGGGGTCATGGTGCGAGAGGCATAGGAAACAGGCAGCTGCCGATCGTCATAGAGCTGCAGGCAGGCGGCTCCGAGGCCAAACCGAGATGCATCACAGGTGAGGACGATTGGCCTGTTTAGGTCAAAGAACTTGAGAGTCGGGGTGCGTGCGAGCTTGGACTTCAGGGCCACGAAGGCCGACTGGTGGTGCGGGAGCCAGACCCAGGCATTGTCCTTCTTGGTCAGCTCCCTCAGGGGGGCACTCAGTTCGCTGAGGTCGGGTATGAACTTCCCCAGGTAGTTGACCATGCCCAGAAAGCGCTGCAGGCCGGGCACGTCGGTGGGAGCGGGCATTTCGGTGACCGCTGCCGTCTTCTGGGGGTCTGGCTTTAGTCCCCCGGCCGTGAAAACGTGGCCTACGTAAGTGACTTCCTGAACGCGGAACCGACACTTCTTCGGGTTGAGTTTGAGATTGATCTCACGAGCCCTGTCCAGGACTTGGCGGAGGTGCAGGTCGTGCTCAGCGACGTCCCTCCCGTACACCAGGATGTCATCCACAATGATAGTGCACGGCAACCCGGCAAACAGCTGTTCCATGGTGCGCTGGAAAACCTCGCTTTCTGAGTTGATCCCAAAAGGCATGCGGAGAAAACGGAATCTGCCGAAAGGTGTGCTAAAGGTTGTCAGGAAGGAGGAACGTTCATCCAAAGGGATCTGCCAAAAGGAGCTCTTGGCATCTAGGACTGAGAAGACTGTGGCCGGACCGACCTGTGCAGCGACGTCCTCCACCGTCCGCATGGGGTAGTGCGGGCGTTTGATAGCAAGGTTCAGGTCTTTCGGGTTGATGCAGATCCTGATCTCGCTCGCGTCCTTCTTGGCAGCGACGACCATGGTGGAGACCCACTGGGTGGGAGCGCTCACCTCCTTGAGGATGCCCATGGCCACCATGTCACGCAGTGTGGACTCCACGCGGCCCTTCATGGCAAAAGACACACGGTGGGCCGGTCTAATCACCGGGTTGATCCCCAGGTCAACAACGATTTTGTAGGCACAGGGCAGTTTGCCCAGAACGTCATCAAAACGGTCGGGATATTCGTTCAGGGGGTCCATGGGAGCCTGCACCAGGTGGATGTCGCGGTGGAAAGAGACCAAACCAAAGTCCTGGCATGCACGGGCGCCCAGCAGGGTGACGTTTTCAGATTCCAGCAGGAGAAAAGTGAGGGGCCGAGAGGTCTCAAGAACTGTACAGATAACCGTGGCCTTCCCCACAGCGACCAGAATGCCTCCTCCATAGGCATGAAGGCGGGAGTCATCGGGAGTCACCCTCTCCCCCGAGCTTATCTGCTTGAAGAGGCTAACAGACATAACATTGGCAAAAGCACCAGTATCGACCTTCGCAGGGAAGGAGTGTCCATTAACAGTAACATGTACAGAGGGGTCTGTTATCAATGCAGGTGCACCCAAAAGCGAAAACACGTTTGAATCACCATGGGAGGAACTCGTATCAGAGTCAGGGAGTTCATCTGGCTGGTACTGGGAACCAGGCGCACTATCACAGTCCAAAAGGTTGTTTAGACTCCTTCTAGGAGCAGGGACAGGTTTCCCACGCAATCGACATGCTGCAGAAAAGTGGTTCAGCTTCCCGCAGGAATTACAAGTTTTACCCTGCGCTGGGCAAACGTTGAACTGGTGGGTAGAGAAATTGCAATTTGGGCAGCGACGAGGGGTGACCTTAGCGGGCGCAGCGGCGGTGCCCTGGCGTGGCGGGCAATTGATCCGCCGGCGGCCAGCAGTACCGGTGAAATTGATGTCCTGGGACACCGGTTGAGATACGGAGCCAACAGCAGAGGCCATGCGAGCGGCATGCATGGCATCCCTTAGCGTTAGATCAGGCTTCATCAGGAGCTCGTCACGCAGCTTAGAGTTTAGGAGACCGTTGACAAGGACGTCCCTGATCATTTCGTCCGGTGTTATTGCTTCAAGGCGGCACCGCCGAGCCATATGTCGCAAAGAGGCAATGAAAGCGTCAATGTGCTCACCGGGAGTCTGACGCCTTTGGAAGAACTTAAAACGCTCAATAATGTTATTGGTTGGTATATCGCATAGGGCAGTGAATTTGGCTATGAGACATACCGGGTCGTTGCGGTCTTCTGGAGGGGCGAATTCGAACGAGGCATAATGTTCCATCGCCTCCGGACCAGCCAGGTTGAGGAGTAGGTGAGCCTGTACCGCAGGAGTGGCACCAGGATGAGCGATCGCGATATAGTGTTCGTAGTCGCGCTGGAAGACAGTCCAGTGGTGCACGATGTCCGTGTCAAAAACGAGCGTGTCGGGACGACGACACGAGTTGGACATAGTAAAAATGTTGAGGTGGGGACACAACTGGGATAAACAAATAATAAAATAAAGCCGATAAACAGCAGACGCAAGTCTACCGCGCTGACACCATGTAAAAAGGACTTCTTGACACACAAAGTCTTTTACTACATCACTTTATTATATGCACTACACACACTATGCCCTAGCTGTCCGTGGTCATCACTGGAGCTAGAAAGCGAGCTGGAGGTGGGGAAGCTACAATTATACAAGAGACAATGGGGAGTGGTTAGTAGTGGTGAGGTCACTATGTTAAAGGAGCATGCACTGATCTACAGTCATTGAGGTGAATTTGGGCATAAACCAACCCTGCAATAGATGAGTAAACCCAACTGTAAATATAGCAACGACTAGGAGATAATTCTCAAGAAAGAAAAGAGGTGACATAAAGCAAACAAGCATGTACTCCGTCATTCACTTGCTTTTATATCCAGGGGCGGGGAATTCTGACATCCAACAAATGCCAATCTTCCTTTGTCTTAGGTAGGTCGCCAAATACTGGACTGGTTTCCCCTTGATGCCCATGGCTTGAGTTGTATCAGAACTCCTTGAAGCCACATTTGGTCAAATGAAGTCTTGAGGTCAAGGGCAATTGCCTAAACCTCACCTTCAAAATTCAGCTCTTCAATCCATGTTTGGACCAAGGCTAGGTTAAGGTCTGGAGACAGTGGGCTAGGTGAAATTCAAAGTGAGCAATAGTAAGAAGATTAACATGCTTACCATCGTTAATTTAGTTTAGAGATACTTCAGCCCACTGAGTCCAAGCTGACCATTGATCATTTGATTTCCCAAGTTCTATGTTATCCCACTTTCTCATGCACTCCCTACACACTGGGGGCAATTTAATAGGCCAATTAATCTACAAACATGCATGTCTTTGGGATGTGGGAGGAAGCCGGAGCACCCTGAGGAACCCCATGCAGTCACAGGGAGAACATGCAAACTGCACACATACAGCATCTGAGGACAGGATCAAATCTGTGTCTCTGGCTCTGTGTGACAGTAGCTCCACCAGCTGCACCACTGTGCCGCCCCAATGTTGAAGGATTAGTGCAAGCAATATTGACCTTTTCCTCCTGGAGCTTTAGTAACTGATCACAGAGCAAGGTAGCAAAGAGCAAGTTGTACATATATCAAAAATGGTTATGCTATGTTTTAATGTGTAGATAAGTGATTGAATGTAATTAGAACTGACAGTAAATATTTTGGGATGGGGCAGATTTGAGAATCAAAGACAGTTGTTTGGTGAAGAACAATGATTTAAAGCTATTCAAAATTAAAAATGGCATAATTGAAAACGGTCATCCCTGTCCACTTTTCCAGTCCATCCATAGCTGTGAATGCCTTCATTTCCCTTAACATTCCTGGTAACCTCTAAACATTTCTAGTTTGGGTGCATTCATCAGTCTGGGTATTGAGTGTTGAAGTTGGGATGTTATGTTACAGTTGCTCAAGACGTTGGGGAGGCCTCATTTGGAGTACTGTGCTCAGTGAAGGTGATCAGTTTATGTTCATGAGTCATAGGAGCAGAATTAGGCCATTCGGCCCATGGAGCCCACTCTGCCATTCAATCATGGCTGATCTATCCTTCCCTTTCAACCCCATTCTATTGCCTTCTCCCCATAACATTTGACACCCTTACTAATCAAGAACCTGTCAATTTCCATTCTGAAAATATTCAATAACTTGGTCTCCATGGTGGAATGTCTGGTGACTTCAGTGAAGACGATGCTTGAACACTTCTGAGTCCTTATGGTGCTCCCTCCCAACCTCTTATGTAACAAACCAGTCCTGAAATTTATATTAAGTATACACCTTAAAATAGATCTTATCTTTCAGATCATAAGAGACAGGAGCAGAATTCAGTTATTTAGCCCATCTACTCTATCATTCAATCATGGCTAATCTATTTTCCCCTCTCAACCAAATTCTCCTGCTTTGTCCCCATAAGCATTGATGCCCTTACTAATCAAGAACCTATCAATCTCTGCTTTAAAAATACCCAATGTCGGCCTCCACAGCCGTCTATGGCAATGCATTCCACAGATTCAGCACACTCTGGCTAAAGAAACTCATCATCTCCTTTCTAAAGGTACGTCCTTTTATTCTAAGGCTATACCCTTTGGTCATGGACTCTCTCACTACTGGAAACATCCTTTTCACATCAATCCCATCCAGGCCTTTCAATGAGATCCTCATTCTCCATGAGTACAGGCCCAGAGTTATCAACAACTTGGTTTCTTGGTTCTTGGTTTCTTGGTCCTCCAAAATATTCCAAATGGAATTTAAACTGGAGGTGGTACCACATGGTGGTACCCCACCTCCCCCCTCCCCCACACCTCTCTCCCCCTCCCCTCTCTCCTCCCCTCCCCCACCCCTCTCTCCTCCCCCTCTCCATCTCCCTCTCCTCACCCCTCTCCCTCTCCTCCCACTCCTCCTCCCACCCCCATCCCTCTCTTCCCCACCCCCTTCCCTCTCTACCCCACCCCCTTCCCTCTCTCCCTCCGCCCCCTTCCCCCTACCCCTCTGTCCCTCTTCCACCTCTCCCCCTACCCCTCCCTCCACACTCTTCCCCCTCCCCCCCCTACCCCATCTCCCTCCCCCATCCCTCATAACTCATCATATGTTAACCCAATCATCCTCGTATCATTCTCATAAGCCTCCTCTGGACCCTCTCCAACGCCTGCATGTCCTTCCTCTGATATGTTGGCCAAAACTGCTCACACACAAAAAAATAATTGTGCCAACGCCAATGAACCTATAAACCGTCTTTGGAGTGTGGGAGGAAACCGGAACACCCGGAGAAAACCCACGCAGTCACAGGAAGAATGTACGAGGTTACTGGCGCTGTAAGGCAGCAGCTCTACTGCTATGCCACTTAACTATATTATGTTATGTAATTTTTCATCTAAATTAAAAGAAAAAATGTTATATACTGATGCTGGTTTTAAGAGACCAAGAGATGTTTTGATAGAATGGTACAGCTCTCCCTGAACCCAGGATGAGCATATAGAAGTAAAACGCCTCTGAATACAGACCTGCACATTAGGATAATGTTACTGAACTATTAGCAGTGCTTCCTCAATGTTTATACAATACAAATGGACCTGATGGAGAACCCAAACCTTTCGATTCAAAGATGAGTGCAGAGCCCCAACATAACAGACTTAGCATGCCAATATAAGGGTAGAAACCTTAGACTAGTTTACTCTCTTGCCTTTGATAAGTAAATTTAATTGAGGAATTGTCATATAATTAAATATGTCAAATATTATAGAGACACCCAATGTTTGTGACAGTATATCATTTACTGCCTGTGTATGAAAGTTGTTCTTAATCCTTTGAGTTGAAGTCAAATATTCAAGTCTTCGTGGCAGAATAATTGGATCTGGCAACTGACTAAAGATATCCTTCTGCTTGAGCTCCATGCAGTCTTCCCCCTGCTTCACACTGTATTAAGTTACGCATTCTCCAAATGGCCTTTCAAGGGAATGTGGAATGTTGGTGTGAATCAGAAGCCACGAAGCACAAAGAAAGGAAGAAAGGATTTTTTTTAATACCTACTTCCATATCACTGTCATAAATGATGCATAGTTTACTTCTATTTTCAATAATTATGAATATTAACATGCTCCTGTCAGAAATAGACATTAATGGGATTAATCCACTGTTGTCTTAAACATAAATAATAGATGAGTCGAAAAATTTCCTTTTTGCTTTTAATAATCCTTCCAGTTATCACAAATGCATTGCTCCCATAGACATTTGGGTTGTACTTTACATCTCATATGTGTGTGGGTTTATAGGTTAATTGGCCTCTTGTAAAATTGCCACCAACTGTGCAGGGAGGGGATGAGATAGCATAGTCGTGGCTATCCCTCGAGGTCGAGGATGATGGTCTATGTTCCGTTGTTTTTATGGACTCTCAGGTGTCTTATGAATCGAATCCTGGCTTTGAAAGTTCTTTGGCATTCAGGACAGGCCATTCCAGATGGCAGATCAGGCTTTGTTTTTTTTCTGCCTCTCTTTCCGTTTTCTTCTCTTTTCTTCTAATTCTGCACATCTATTGGCTTCGAAGGTCGCTGTTCCGTCTTGGTTGATGATTCGCCAAAGTTTCCTGCCCTTGGCTTTGGTTTCCCAATTATCGATTTCACATTTCTTCATGCTGGCTTTTAAGGCATCTTTAAATCTCTTCTTTTGTCCGCCTCTTTTACGTTTACCTTTTTTAAGGTGGGAGTAGAAGGTTTGCTTTTGTAGACGCTCGTCTTCCATCTGAACAACATGACCGACCGATCTTAGTTGGTTCTTGCTGACGAAGGCTTCGATGATAGATGTTTTTGCTTCATTCAGCACGCTGAAGTTGGTTCTTCTGTCTTCCCAGCTAATATTTAATCTGCTTCGAAGTCATCGTTGATGGAACTTTTCAAGTGTTTTCAGATGACCTGTTGTTCAGGTTTCTGATGCATACAGAAGCGTTGGAATCACCACTGCTTTGCACACTAACATTTTGGTGTCTGTTTGGATGTCATGATTTTGAAAGACTCTCGCTCAAAGACGAGATAGCATAGAACTAGTGTGAATGGGTGATCAATGGTCGGTGTGGACTTGGTGGGTCGAAGGGCCTGCTTCCATGCTATTTCTCTAAACTAAACTAAATATATATAAATGAAATAAGCTAGACCATAGTGTCAACTCCTGTACATCCACGAGACCAATGCTGTTCCAGGTGTCAACTCCTGTACATCGGCCAGACCAAGCACAGGTTCGACGATCATTTCGCTGAAAACCTCCGCTCAGTTCGCCTTAACCTACCTGATCTCCTAGTTGCTCAGCACTTTAACTCCCCCTCCCATTCCCAATCTGACCTTTATGTCCTGGGCCTTCTCCATTGTCAGAGTGAGGCCCATCACAAATTGGAGGAACAGCATCTCATATTTCGCTTGGGTAGCTTACACTCCAGTGATATGAACATTGACTTCTCTAATTTCAAATAGCCCTTGCTTTCCCTCTCTCTCCATCCCCTCCCCCTTTCCAGTTCTCCCACCAGTCTTACTGTCTCCGACTACATTTTATCTCTGGCCCACCACTCCACTGACATCAGTCTGAAGAACGATCTTGCCCCAAAACGTCACCCATTCCTTCTCTCCAGAGATGCTGCCTGTCCCGCTGAGTTACTCCAGCATATATTGCAAGTTCTTTTTATGTTCCCCTTCACAATAAAAATGTATATACCTTGTCAGTCTTTGTCAGAAACAAAACATTAAAGGTCAGGCCATACTATATTTAAATTGTTCTACGCAACTAGATCCTACAATCGTAAACAGTTTGCATGCAAGTTTGCTGTTTATCACCTGGTTAGAACTGGGTAACAGAAAGTGGGTCAGTACAAGTCTGACTGATTATTTGCTAATGCACAACTTTGTTCACTAAAGGAGCAAATGATCAAACTAGTTGCAGTTAGCTATAATTTTTAAGAAATCAATTGCTCATCATTGGCACACATATTGAAAATTGAACACTGCAGATTAACCCTCTTGAAGTAGTGAATGTTTTTTGGAAAGTACATATTTGAGAATCTCCAAATTTTGTATGAATTGGTTTCTTCAAAAGGCTGAATCCAAATTCATGTAGAAACAAGGAACTGCAGATGCTGACTTTCCAAGGAAAGACAAAAAATGCTGGAGTAACTCAGCAAGTCAGGAGCATCCCCGGAAAATATGGATAGGTGACGTATCGGGTTGGGACCCTTCCTCAGATTAATTAAGTCTGAAAAATGGTCCCGACCTGAAACGTCACCCATCCAGGTTTTCCAGCGATGCTGCCTGACGCACTGAGTCACTCCACCATTTTTTGTGTTTGGCCGGATTTATGCTGTCTTAAAACAGAAAATGCTCAAAAAAAACTTCAGCAAGTCAGGTAACATCTGTGGAAAGAGAAACAGTTAACATTTACATCAGAACTGAGAAAGAGACAGAAACTGTATCTCAACTTTCCATGTTGTTCAAGAAGGAACTGCAGATGCTAGAAAATCGAAGGTACACAAAAATGCTGGAGAAATTCAGCGGGTGCAGCAGCATCTATGGAGCGAAGGAGATAGGTAACGTTTCGGGCCGAAACCCTTCTTCAGACTGATAGGGGGTGGCGGAGAGAAGGAAGGAAAAAGGGAGGAGGAGGAGCCCGAGGGCTGGGGGATGGGAGGAGACAGCTCGAGGGCTAAGGAAGGGGAGGAGACAGCAAGGGCTAACAAAATTGGGAGAATTCAATGTTCATGCCCGCCGGATGCAGGCTCCCCAAGCGGAATATGAGGTGCTGTTCCTCCAATTTCCGGTGTTGCTCACTCTGGCAATGGAGGAGACCCAGGACAGAGAGGTCGGATTGGGAATGGGAGGGGGAGTTGAAGTGCTGAGCCACCGGGAGGTCAGGTAGGTTCTTGCGGACCGAGCGGAGGTGTTCGACGAAACGATCGCCCAACCTCCGCTTAGTCTCACCGATGTAGATCAGCTGACATCTAGAGCAGCGGATGCAGTAGATGAGGTTGGAGGAGATACAGGTGAACCTCTGTCGCACCTGGAACGACTGCTTGGGTCCTTGAATGGAGTCGAGGGGGGAGGTAAAGGGACAGGTGCTGCATTTCTTGCGGTTGCAACGGAAAGTGCCCGGGGAGGGGGTGGTACGGGAGGGAAGGGAAGAATTGACAAGGGAGTTGTGGAGGGAGTGGTCTTTGCGGAAGGCAGACATGGGGGGAGATGGGAAGATGTGGCGAGTGGTGGGGTCACGTTGGAGGTGACGAAAATGACGTAGGATTATTTGTTGTATGTGATGGCTGGTGGGGTGAAAGGTGAGGACTAGGGGGACTCTGCCCTTGTTGCGAGTGCGGGGATGGGGAGAGGGAGCAGTGTTGAGGGGTATGGAAGAGACCCTGGTGCGAGCCTCATCTATGGTGGAGGAGGGAAACCCTGTTCCCTGAAGAATGAGGACATTTCAGATGTCCTGGTGTGGAACGCCTCATCCTGGGAGCAGATGCGGCGTAGGCGGAGGAATTGGGAGTAAGGGATGGAGTCCTTACAGGAGGCAGGGTGGGAAGAAGTGTAGTCCAGATAGCCATGGGAGTCAGTGGGTTTGTAATGGATGTCGATCAGGAGTCTATCACCTGCGATGGAGATAGTTTCAACTTTCCATTATTTCTCCCTTACAGTGAAATTTCTGTAGTCCATCCCTCACCCTCTGCCATCTTCTCTACGACCCAGGCTAACGTCTTCCTCTCTTTTTCCAACCTGTTAAATTCAGTGTTCCAGTATTTGCATTTTTTCTTGTAATTTTTCTTTAATGTTGACTATGATATTCCATTGAAGGTTTGAATGATTTAATGTTTTTACAGTTTGGATATCTTTCCACTATTCCTCGGTTGTCGACTACACCAAAGAAAGCTTCCAGTGCTCAATATCACAAATCAATAATATTAAATATGATGGAAGCGAATGACTATCATTTGTCTCAGAACTAAGTACGCCAGCGGTTTGCCTCTGGGTCCTGCCATAAAAATTGCCATTTCTTCACAATGGACCTTCTTTAAAACTGGGGAAATGTTGAGATAAATGGGGGGAAAACGAGAATTAAAGGAAAAGTCGTAAGGTCATAAGTGATAGGAGGAGAATTAGGCCATTTGGCCCATCAAGTCTGCTCTGCCATTCAATCATGGCTGATCTACCTCTCCCTCCTAATGCTTCTCTCCCTCCTGCCTTCTCCCCATAACCCCTGACAACCATACTAATCAAGAATCTATCTATCTCTGCCTTAAAATATCCATTGCCTTGACCTCCATAATCTTCTGTGGCAAAGAATTCCGCAGATTCACGATCTTCTGACTAATGAACTTCCTCCTCATCTCCTTCCTAAAGGAACATCCTTTAATTCTAAGGCTATGACCTCTAGGCCCTAGACTCTCCCACTAGTGGAAACATCCTCTCCACATCCACTCTATCGAAGCCTTTCACTATTTGGTAAGTTTCAATGAGGTCCCCCCTTAGGTAGAGTGGATAAAAGGGAAAGGGAAAGGCCATAGAGTGGACCATATGAGTGATTTATTGACTAAAGTAGTGTGTTTAACAGAGGGTAGAAAAGGGTTTAGTGAACAATGGATGATCAGTCGGAAGCGTATGTTCACTCCACTCACCACATATCTCCCATGGGAAGCATCTATCAGGCTGAGTAACGAGGTAGCAAATACTGTATACTCAATAACTTAAGCCAAGAACCTAAAATTAAAATAGTCACTTGGAAATTAAGATTGATGAAAATTGATTGGGCCCAAGAACTGCTACACTGGAGTGTTTGATCTTGACAGCTTGCTCTATCTTAGAACAAATGAATCCGTAGATCGCCAGAAAGTCTCCTTGAGGAAAGCACGAGCATTTCTCAACAGACTCATGGGTGTTTAATTAGTGACATTTTCCTAGAATTTGCAGCGGGGGATGGGCAGACTATATTTTCTTCAGACATTCTGCCTTCTTTCGATTGCTTAACCATCACCAAAGATTCTTTATGAAGTTAACAACTTATGAGTTTTTGATACCAGTTTTATTCCAAACAAGGAACTATCATGAGAAGAATAAATCAGGAAATACACAAAACATTGATAGCTCTGCATTAAGTAAGCTAAACTTTACTTTATTGTCCATAATGCTGAGATATCAACATTTTATGTATTCAATCTTAATTTCCAATTACTCCATTTTATTTTTAGTTAAATTATTATAAATTGTTGAGTATATTTGCTTCCTTGTAACTCAACCTGATAGATGCTGTCCATGAGGACACCTGGGGAGTAAAGTGAGCGCATCCTTCTGACTGACCACCACTAAACCCCTTTCCACTTTGTCCAAGACACTGGTTACATCACAGATCGAGCGTGTGCATTGCCTTGAAATTTTAGCATGGAAAAGAATATGTGAACATTGAATATTATCCAAAGAATGCCCAGGAGTATCTGGAGTTCCAGACTAAAAGAGATGCACTACACAAGATGGGCGGCACAGTGGTGCAGTGGTAGAGTTGCTGCCTTACAGCATCAGACAGCCGGGTTCGATCCTAACTATAGGTGCTGTCTGTATGGAGGCTGTACGTTCTCTCTGTGATCGCATGGGTTTTCTGTGTGCCCTGTCTTTTTATAACAGCAAAACTTACAGAGCAGCAGGTAGCCATTTAGGCTTTTGAGTAGGCTTCACCATTCATTAAAGTGATTATAGAAACATAGAATTGTACAGCACAGAAGCAGACCTGATAGTCATAGAGCCTAGCTTGTCCATCCAGACCAAGATGCCCCATCTACACTAGTCCCATTTGCCCTGTTTGGCCTATATCCCATAAACTTTTCTTTGCTATGTACCTGCCCAAATATCTTTTAAATATTATTATAGTGCCTTGATCTACTTTGTCCATGCAATTCATCAAGTACCCATCTCCACTCAACCCATTTACCAGCACCTGGTCTTCTATACCTCAGCAACTCACGGGCTTATCTGTCTCCACCACCCTCTCAGGCAGTGCATTCCAAACTCCAACCACCCTCTGGGTGGAAAAAAAATCTTCCTTATACCCAGTGATGTATTTTGAGACAAAAAGTATGCGTAACATTTTACGTGATGTTCATCGCAGCTCTAGGGCAATCTAGTAATAACTTCTTGGCGATGCCGTGCTGGTACAAACCATAACATTGCTTATCTCCCTTCCAAACCTCATACTTCTCACCTTAAATCCATACCCTATACTGATGGACAACTCTGCTTTAAGGCACGTGCTGGCTCTGATTTGTTCTGAACCTTTTCATACCTCGTGTTTCCCTCTACCCTGATTCTCAATCGGAAGAAGGGTCTCGACCCAAACCTTCACCTATTCCTTCGACCCAAACCTTCACCTATTCCACATAAAGTGAGAACCAGTGGAGCTCTATTGCTGTTCTGTCTGGGAAGTCAAACATCAGTGGAGATGAGTGGGAAATGGAGGAAATGGGGCAATTCTCATCTTCCATTGAGGTGCTCTGCACAAAGGATGGATAACAATTCACAATTTGTCCACCATGTGGACAGTGCAAACCCAATGAAACACATTTGATGCTCAGTAAATACTTCTACAGTATGTTGTATTGGATGATAGTAGATCCTCTTTTGGGACCAGCACTCAAAGAGTCACCATTCTTGATCATTTGTGCCAACTACATTGAAGCTATGGCCAAGGAAGCGCACCAGCACCTCTTCTTCCTCCGAATACTAAGGAGGTTCAGCATGTCTCCAGCAAATCTTATCAACATCTACAGGTGCACTGTAGAAACATTCCATCGGGATGCATCATGGTTTGGTTTGGCAACAGTTCTACCCATGACCATAAGAAATTGCAGTGTTGTGGATCATCACACAAACCAGCCTCCCCCCCTCACCATTGACTCCATGAGCACTTCACACACTGCTTCGGGAAAGCAGCAACATAATCAAGGATTAATTTCACCTCGGACATTCCCCTCCTCTCCCCTCTTCCATCGGGCGGAAGATATAAAGGCTTGAAAACACATGCCACCATTTCAGAAACAGCTTCAATGCTGTTATCAGATTGCTGAATGGTCCTCCCATAAATAAGGATGTAATCTAAATAGTAAGATTAAACGAGAACTTACCAGTTTGAAGTTTGATCTGTATTTTATGAGGAGTTACGATGGGGGATTACGTGAAGAACCCCACCAGGACGCATGCGTGTCATTCTTCAAAGCAGCGGTGTGAAATCACAGACAACTGTAATGACTAAACATAGTAAGATTAGAGAAGAGATACCAGTTAGGTATATGATCAAGGGTGGGAGCGGAGGGCACGTAATCCCTCATCGTAACTCCTCATAAAATACAGATCAAACTTCAAACTGGTAAGTTCTCGTTTAATCTTACTATTTTACTTCGGAGTCACGTGAGTGACTACGTGAAGATTTTAAAGCTCTGTGATTTCATGCCGTGGAAACGAGTCCATGCATCACGTCTGCCTTGACTGTAGGAGGAATAGTGTTAACATAATTTGGACATGAATTCGACATTGAAATCATAAAATTTATTAACACAAATTATAATCCTTTTATGGGTTTGAATTAATTTACAGAACTTAAAAAATTTCTGCAAATGTTCCAGATTTCATTACTGGTTTATTGTAAAATAATTGGAATGTTCTTTCCCCTGACCATTCTGCTGCTTCGAGGACTTGGTCCATGGGCACATCCAATTGTATTGCTGCTGATGTAGCTGCAGCCCTGGTGGAATGAGATTTAAAAATGTTAGTATCCACCCCAGCCTGTGTAAGCACCTGTTTCAGCCATCTCGAGATGGTCTGGACCGTCACTCTTTTGTGAGGTTGCTTGTGGCTGATCAGAAGTCCCTTCTCATTGCCTCTTAGGATTTTTGTTTTCTCTATGTATAATGACAGGTGTCTAACTATACAGAGACGGTCATCTGTAGGGTATGACCTAAATAGTATATTGAGGCTTGCTGATCCCTGTCTGTTCTGCTTTACTAGCTCGTAGATGTGGAACGTAATATTGTCAGGTGAGGAAGTCATGTTGTCCAGTCTAAGTTTATGCAGTGACTGTACCCTCTGTGCCATGACCAATGCCATTAACATGACTGTTTTTAAAGTCAGTCTGCGTAGGGACAGAGCTGATGCTGGAGACCAGTTCTTGAGCGTCTTCAGGACAATACTTACATCCCAAATTTGGGAGTACCTGGTTTTTGGGGGATTAGTATTAAAAATTCCCTTCATGAGCTTTGTTACCAGTGGGTGAGTCCCTACAGAGTAACGCTCTGTCCCTTGCCATAGGTTAGTCGACAGGGCACTTCTGGCGCTGTTGATGGCACGTAACTGAGCCCCTCATCATAGTGGAGGCCTGCCAGATATTCCAGAACAGACGGGATGTTCATGTTTCTGTTGGTAATGTTGTTTTTATGGCAGTACATTTCCCACTTCCTGATGTAGACCAGATACTGTTTTTTAGTCGATTGTCTTTGGGCCGCCGAGATCATGTTCGCTGTTCGGTCCGTTAGTCCCAGTTGTAGAAGTGGTGTTTTTAAACTCTACAAATTAATAGGTTCAAATATTTATGGCATGGGTGGCTATCCCCTGTTATGGGATGTAGCAGTAAGTCTGGTCTATGTGGGATGGTAATACATGGTTCTAACACCATGTTTTGTACCACTGGGAATCATGGTTGTGTAGGCCAATCGGGTACTACCAAAATACCAGACGCAGAGTCTTGTTGTATTTTCCATAATACCCGACTGATGAGGCAGAAAGGAGGGAATGCGTAAATAAACAATTTCCCCCAATGCAGCGAAAATGCATCAGTCGCTGCTGCCCCAGGGTCTGGTTCCCATGAAACATAGTTTGGTATCTGGTTGTTTAGTCTGGATGCGAATAGATCGATATCTGGTGTTCCATATTTTGGTGTAATATCAGCAAATACTATTTTGTTCAACATCCATTCGGTGTTTTCATTGAATTTGCGTGACCTGGTGTCTGCCACTAAATTTAGTCTCCCTGGTCGGTAAGTGGCTGATATCCAAATATCTCTTTGGATGCACCATTGCCAAATTGAATTAGCCAGATTGTCACATGATATCGATTTGTTTCCACCCATGTGGTTAATGTATGCTACCACGGTGGTATTGTCTATTTGTAGTCGAACATGCTGGTGATATGACCCAGTACAATATGACTTTAGGCCATGGAATGCACCCAACATTTCCAAGTAGTTTATGCCCAGTGTGGGTAAGAAAGATGCCTCCTGTGCAGTCCATCTACCTCCACAGCTGGTGATGGTATTGGTGGCTCCCCACCCAAGTGCACTGGCATCAGTTTGTAGTACCATGGAAGGGTTACTAACAATGATTGGGTTTGAACAAAGCCAGATGTTGTCTATCCACCATATTAGTTCCGTTTTGGCTTGGATTGGTAGTCTCATAGGTCTGTCAAAGTGACCTGCATTAATTTTGAGCGCTTGTATTTTTGCTCTCTGTAAGTTTTGGTAATGTAGAGGTCCAAATTGTGTGGCTGGGAAAGCAGCCACCATTTTACCAATTACCTTTGCTACCAATCTGATGGATGGTTTTCTGATGTCAATGAGGTTATTACAAGCCTCTATTAAATCTCTAGCCTTTCCCTTAGGTAGTGTCACCATCATGTGAACTGAGTCAATGGTGAACCCCAAATAGTCCATAGTGGTGGACGGCGTTAGTTTAGATTTAACTGGATGGATGATAAATCCCAGTTTTTCAAATAACTGTTTTGTGGCTGTTACAGTTTGTATGGCCAATTCCAAAGTTTTGCCCACAATGAGTATGTCATCTAAATATGCCATAACCATGTGTTTACGTTTACGTAGAAATGCTAGGGCTACTTTTAAACTGTTTGTGAACAGCTTGGGGGCTGATGATAGCCCATTTGGCAGTGCTTTATACTGCCATGTTATCCCATCCAGTTGAATTTTAAGTAACATCTGTGGTCACCTCGTATAGGCACTGAATAGTAAGCATCTTTTAAATCGATGCTGGCCATGAAGTAACCTTTGGAAATTAATTGTTTAGCAGTAACAAAGGTTTCCATTTTAAAGTGAATATATTGTACAAATGTATTCAATTTTGTCAGATCGATGATAATGCGACAACCACCATCTTTTTTGATTTTGGTAAAAATATTGGACACGAATTCTAATGGTTCGTGTTGAGTTCTCTCAATTACACCTTTTATGTAAAGCCGCTCCAGTTCAGCTTGTGCCTCTGATTTTTCTTTATCAGAGAGCACGAACACTCGGTTCGGTATATGTTGAACTGGAGGGCTGTACTTGTGTATAAACTCTATTGTATATCCCTGGATACTGCTTAAGATGTAAGTATCGGTTGTTAATATGCTCCATGCATTCAAAAACCAGTGTAGTCTTCCCCCAACCTCCATGCTCTCCATATTTTTTAGGGAACCAGACCCACCTACCTCCATTGTTACCAGTGGCAGGTTTACTTCTTTTTGTAGTTTTTTCGCTGTTGTTGTTGCGCTGGTGTCTGGTTTTTCGGTTTGGTTGGCGTTGGGGTTCCCCGCATCTTCCAAGAAGGCCGGCCTGGGCCATGGCCTAAAAAAGACTCATGTTTGAAATACCGTGCCTTCGAGCTTTCACCAGTTCTGCTGGTGGGTGCGTAGGGATGCTGTCTTTGGCTGTAGTGGGTTTTTGTTGGTGTTCCTTTTATTAATCCCAAGGTTTTTGCTTCCTCATCGAGCTCTTTTACCTGCTTCGATAGGTTGCCTCTGAACAAGAGTATGGGTGGTTTCGTGGTCCCAGGTTTGCACAGTCCCGCGAATTTTGGGTTCAGTGTGGGTTGAATGGCACTTTTCCTGATGTTATTTATTTCATGCTGGGTGTTGCAGAAAAGTGCCAGTGCATCTTGTTGGTCCTGGGACATGTCCCTGTCGTCCACTGTACGGGCAAATGCTGTTATCCCTGCAGTCAGTAATTTCAGTACTTTTTGCAATTTTACATCCATGCTCCTGACTCCTGTTCCAATGTGTTTCCATATACAGTTGTTAACTATTGGAACGTTCAGAGATATGCAATTGCCCGGTGCCAGGTGTCTTCCTGTGGTGTCCAGTACAGCCTGCTCTTGTAACTGGTTTAGAGACATGTAGTCTATACTGGCAGCAAGCTTTGGCTCCAGATTTTGTCCAGTCTGTTCCGGCTGTGTAAAATTGGCCACCATGTCCAGTAAGTTCTCTTTTTCCCACACCCCATGCACACTTGTCTTTTCTTCTGCGGACCCCTCTTCCAGGTCAGCGCAGAACTGACCCGCAGTGCTCCCCTCCGATGAGGTAGAAGCACTGTGCAGTCCTTGAAAAGGTACTGCTGTAGGTTTATCATAGGGCCCACAGTGACCCGACTCCATCTCCTGGAGTCTGTCACGTTGGAGCAAATGCTCCATACACCGCTCCATTCGGCTCCAGCGCTCTCGGTCGCTGGCCGCCCGCGGTGGTTCAAAGTCGGACTCCTCTGAGTCCACGACCTTGTTAGTTTTGTGTCTAGCCTTGCCGCCCTGCCGTGTGGATTTAGCCGGTGCGGAGGCGACATCGGGCACAGCTGATCCCACTACGGGTGATCCAAGTGCCGTCAGCTGCTGTTGCTGGCTGCCCGCTACTCCGCGGTCCTCCCTCACCAGCTTTGTCGCAGCCCTTGTCTTCTTTGTTTTCTCCATTTCCCTACCTGTAGTTGGAAATGGAAACAAAAAAGACCGCAGAGTAAACGCTTACCTGCAATTAGTGGCTTTTAAACTGCCGCCGCGGGGGAACGTCCTTCCACCACGTCTGACGTTTCGCAATGCGTGTAGCGATATGACACACATGCATCCTGGTGGGGTTCTTCACGTAGTCACTCACGTAACTCCGAAGTAAAATCTTCCAATCTACTTTATTGCAGCCCTTGCACTTTTCTTTACCTGCACTCTCTCTATGAGTGTTCAAAAAGGAACTGCAGATGCTGGAATATCGAAGGTACACAAAATTGCTGGGGAAACTCAGCGGGTGCAACAGCATCTATGGAGCGAAGGAAATAGGCGACGTTTTCGGGCCGAAACCCTTCTTCAGACTGCTCTCTATGAGTGATTGGTAATATTTTAGTGAACCATATTATATATGCAGATGATCTTGTGGTCTTTAGTCCATCTAGCGCTGGTCTCCAGCAGCTCCTTACTATATGTTCCGTGTATGGTGTGGAACATGACATTAAATATAATGCTATTATGGTCTGTAGAACCAAAGAGGATAAATGCCTAAAATATCCTGTTTTTAAATTGTCTGACAACAATCTTAGTGTCTGTAATAAGATAAAATATCTAGGGCATATTATTACAGAACAAATGACAGATGGTGAGGATATTTATAGGCAACGACGCATGCTGTATGTACAGGCAAATATCCTCTTGCGTAAATTTGGTGCGTGTGCAGATGTGGTGAAGATGTCGCTATTTAGAGCATACTGCACACCCCTCTACACTGCGCACCTGTGGTCGAACTATTTAAAGACAAGTATGCAGAGACTAAAGGTGGCATATAACGATGCCATGAGAACATTGCTAAGGGAACCTAGATGGTGTAGTGCCAGTAATATGTTTGTGGCTGCAGGAGTTAGTACTTTAGAAGCTATCCTAAGACACCACATGTATAAATTCATTTGCAGGATAAATGACTATAAAAATGTGCTTATTGTGGCCTTGACAAACATAAGGGTTAGCACTACACGCTACGAATCCCAGTTGTGGAGACACTGGTATTTATGATATTTGATATGCAATGCATTTTTAATGTAATGTTGCCCCTTGTCTGGACCTTGAGTCCGTAACAAAGTTTATTATTATTATTATTATTATTATAATAACTGTAATGCTCTAATGCTATATTCTGCACACTGGTGTTTTCTCTTCTGTTTGATTGTACTCATGCTTTGAATAATCAGGATAGCAAGGAAATAAAACTTTTCACTGTACCTCGGTAGATGTGACAATAACAAACTAATATTAATATTGCTTAACCCTTGCCAAACATTAGGCATCAATCAGAAACGTACAGGCAAGGACTCTTCTAACATTTAATCTAATCTAATAATTGCATTTTCCTGACCTACACCAAACACTACACAAAATAGAAATATTAATTTGTACATGATGGTAAAAATGAGTGTAAAGCTTGAATAGTACAGAGCTAAGTGGTATATTTTGCCTATAATTTGACATCTGGTTTTTTTAAACACATGTCTCGGCTTTGTGTCAAAATGATCTAGGTGAATTAGCCATAAACAGTGGTTTGTGGCTGAGTTGATTGCGCCCTTGCCAAAGAGTAAGAAACTTAAAATGGTACATTATCGTCACGTGTATCTAAGTACAGGTGCACAACCTTTTATCCGAAAGCCTTGGGACCAGACACTTTTCGTAATTCGGAATTTTTCGGCTTTCGGAATTGAAGATTTTTAGCGTAGATTTTAATGGCTGGCTCAGTGGTAGAGTGCTCGGCTCATATCCGCAAGGTCGCGAGTTTGCGCCTCGATCCCGGCAGTTACTCGATCGCGAGTTTGAGGCTTCAATGTAGTTTTTTCTTGCAGAATAGGAGAGAATAGGGAGGGTTAGGCTGGGATCATTCTCTGCGAGATGATCTTAGTGCGGGAGACAAATGTAGGAGAGGTGTACTGACTGGGCAAAACTTTGGAAGTGATTGCCCACCATTCTCAAAAGCCGCTGTGTCTCCCTGTCCCTGGGATAGCAAGGGGGCGATCAAACAGCACAATACCCCCCTCCCCCTCCAACTCCAGAGGAATCCGCTCCCCGATGGGCCGCTACGGCGACAAGTGGCAGTTCGCCCACAGCCCGAGCTGCGCCACCCCAAGAACAAGACGTACCTTGCACACCATCAGCTTCTGCCCCTACGGGGAGCGTGTTCCTCTGGAGTTGGAGCGGGGCTGGGCTGGAGTTGCTGATCTGGGATCTCCGTGCTTGCAGTGGGCCTGGGGGTCTGTGTCCCGATGAGGGGGCGCAGCTCGGGCTGTGGGCAAACTCCCACTTGTCGCCGTAGCGGCCCATCGGGGAGCGGCTTCTGGTGGTCCTGACGTCTCTCAGCTCCTGTCCAGGGGGGTGGCCGGAGACATCAGGACCAACAGGAACCCACTCCCCGATGGGCCGCTACAGCGACAAGTGGCAGTTCACCCACAGCCCGAGCTGCGCCCCCTCATCCGCAACCCGGTTTCCTCTGGAGTTGGAGCGGGGCTGGGCTAGAGTTGCTGCTGGCTGTGAGTCTCTGGGATCTCCGTGCTTGCAGTCGGTGTCCCGTTGGTCCTGACGTCTCCGGCCACCCCCCTGGACTGGAGCTGAGACTGGGAACTGTACCGCCCTTGCCTCCTCCCTCTGCAACTGCATACAACCCCACAGTTCCCAGTCTCAGCTCCTGTACAGGGGGGTGGCCGGAGACATCACAGCCCGAGCTGCGCCCCCTCATCCGCAACCCCAAGAACAAGACGCACCTTGCACACCATCAGCTTCTGTCCCTACGGGGAGCGTGTTCCTCTGGAGTTGGATCGGGGCTGGGCTGTGGGTCTCTGGGATCTCCGTGCTTGCAGTGGGCCTGGGGGTCGGTGTCCCGTTGGTCCTGACGTCTCCGGTGACTGCCACTATCCCTGCTGGCATCGCCGACGTTAAGACAGTGCAAAGCCCCCGCGCCGGTGCAATGAGCGGGGAGCTGGAGAGGGGAGGGAAGGGGTCACACACATGGCTGGGAAGCAGAGGGGTGTAGGTGGGGTGAAACTGAAGGGAGCGACAATCTGCTGCTGCCTGCCCGCTGAGTTAAAAAGTTTCCACGCAAGACTCACGATACACTGTTTATCGTGAGTCTACCGTGGGAACTTTTTAACTCAGCGGGCAGGCAGCACCAGATTGTCAATTATTAACCTTCCCGCGCAATATACCCTCACCTTCTCTTTTATGAATGGGGATTTAGTTCCCCTTTCTTCGCGGACCGACCGGAGGTTCTGCTGTCACCTCTGCGGGCCGCCCTCGGTGAACGTCTTCAAGGACCTTTCTTCAAGGACCGAAAAAATGTCCGCTATTCGGAGCTTTTCGTTATTTGGAACTTCGGATAAAAGGTTGTGCACCTGTACAGTGAAATTTTTTTTTGCAAATAGTTCTACTATACTGTAATACCACTATACATTAAGCACAATCATACTAAGTACAAGAGTGTAAGATGGTGGAGCACTTTGATTCTGTACACAAGAGGACATGGTTTAGGTTGCATTCCAGGGATTTCAATACAAACATCCTGATGGATTAAACTGAGACACATTTGTCCTCCACAGTGGATACAGAAGATTCCATGACACTACTATTAAAGAAAGATTAAGGAACTGCAGAAGGTAGATAAAAATGCTGGAGAAACTCAGTGGGTGAGGCAGCATCTATGGAGCGAAGGAATAGGTGACGTTTCGGGTTGAAACCCTTCTTCAGACTAAGTGACTATGTGAGATGCTGCCTCACCCACTGAGTTTCTCCATCATTTTTATCTACCTTCAATTTTTCCAGCATCTGCAGTTCCTTCTTAAACAAGGAACTGCAGATGCTGGTTTACTAAAACTAGCACAAAATGATGGAATAACTCAGTGGGTCCGGCAGCATCTCAGGAGAACATAGAGAGGCAATGTTTTGGGTCTGGTCTCTTACAAAAAATACATAAAGTTCTGGAGTAACTCAATGGGTCTGTCTGGCTTTGCCTGGTATACAGATCATATCACCTCATCCAACTTTTGTTGGGCAGTAGCTACTCTTTGTGTTGACAAATTGACCAGATCCTACAGTCTCTCTAATCATCTCAAATAGTAACATGGTAGTTCCTGGCCAATGAGCTTATTAGCACAGGGACATTCCTGGACTAGGGAGAGATGGGAATGTAGCAGCTTTCATTATATCCAACAGGAGGTTATGGAAGATAGCGCAGGTGCACAGTGGCCGAGATGTATCCCCTGAGACCAACCCTTCAGTACTGAGCGCACCCCACCTGCCCAGTACCAGCCCACATGATTCACTTCAGAGCTGATGCATAGGTTTAGTTTTGCGATACAGAGCGGAAACAGGCCCTTCGGTCCACACCAGCCAGCGATCGCACATACACTAGCTCTATCTGCACATTAGAGACAATTTACAGAAGCCAATTAACCAACAAATCTGCACGTCTTTGCAGTGTGGGAGGAAACAGAGCACCCGGAGAAATCCCACTCCGTCACAGGGGGAACGTACATACTCAGTACAAACAGCACCCGTAGTCAGGATCAAAGCTGGGTCTCTGGCACTGCAAGGCTGCAGCTCTACCGTTTTGATTGTAGTAGTGGGGAGAAATCTGGAAAAGAGAGGTACTGTACATACAGTCTACAAGGCTGCAGCTCTACCGTTTTGTCCACTGTGCCACCCCAGGTTCCCAACGCTGAGTGTTCTGACTCCAGGATCAAAAACACTAAGATAAATCAAAGTGAGGATCAGTGTAAAGCAGGCTATTAGCGAACGGTATTTGTTTGAATTACTTCAGTAATTAAAGTTCAAAACTCTAATGCACTTGGAAATATCCTAAAAGGAATGTGCAAATAGAGTATTTAAACTTTTACTCATTATTAGAGTGCCCAATAACTGCATGACATTTCACAAATATTCCATCATTTCACAAGAATTTTATAAAGATTTTGCCAGTAAAAACAATCATTAAACATATCTGTTCAAGTGTCGTGTGGTTAATTACACTCAATGGACAGCTAATTAAAATCACAGTTTATTTCAGAAAAAAATACTTTAACACCCACATTTTGCAATATAAATCCCAGTAACAACCAAAGTAGATTCTACTGAGGAATGGAAACAGAAGAGCCATCATATTATTCTCTGGATGCAGGAACCAATTATTTGCCCAGGCATTTCACAGGGGACTGAATAAATAGATCTCCAATTAATAGAAATCTACTGTTAGTAACGTACCAAGCTGATTGTGGTGAAAAAAACATTGATTTCACTTCAGGGGAGAGAATCTATTGTGCTGACTCAGTCTGGACTGTACCTGACTCCAGACCCACCAATGTGGTTGACTATTATCTACCTCTTGAGCTTAGGAGCAAGTAGGAATGCCAGTAATGGACAAAAAATTAGGACAATGCCAGCATGTCCACATCCTGCCTACAGAGAGGACACTGTTAGGGGTCTAGAATCACGTACAGTGACTGACCAAGTAAGAACTCAGAGGGTGGTGGGTATATGGAACAAGCTGCCAGAGGGCCATTTGAGGCAGGTACCATTACAGCATTTCGAAGGCATTTGAACAGGTACATGGACAGGGAATGTTAAGAGGGATAAAGGGCAAATGCAGCCAAATGGGACTAGACTAGATGGGTCACCTTTGTCTGCCTTAACAAGTTGGGCCGAAGGGCCTGTTTCCATGCTCTATGACTCCAATCACAATATATTTTAGTTCAACCAATGTGTCATTGGTGGCTCCTTAACTATTTAGAATTGTCAATGGCAAAGAATGTTTGCTTTTGATTGACTGCTCTTTGGTTCATCACCTTCAGTATGAATAGGGCAGTCCTGTATTTTGTTTGTGAATCCTGCTGAAAGTTTTTGGCTTTATAGACTGCACATTCTATAGCATTTGTGCAATTTGGCATTTCCATTCCTGTCCAAAGATACCTTACATTAGATAAGAACACCGTGCTGGAGGATCTCAGCGAGGTCAGGCAGCACCTTTGTAGGGAATAGACTTGTGACATTTTGGGTCGGGCCCTTTCATCAGACAAATGGAGCGGGGGAGGGGGGGGGGGGATGCTGGAAAAGAGAGGTTGGGGCAGGAAAAAGCCTGGCAAGCGATGGGTGGATACAGGTGAGGGGGGTTTGGAGAGTGGATTGGTGGTGTAAGCCTTGTCGGCCTTTGTTCCGCCTCCACCTCTCTTTTCCAGATTTCTCCCCACTACTACAATCAATCTGAAGATTGGTACCGACCCAAAATGCCATCTACCCATTCCCTCCACAGATGTTGCCTGACCTAATGAGTTCCTTCAACACTTTGTGCTTTGCTCAATATTCCATCATTTGCAGTTTTTCATATCCCCATTTTACATTGTTCATAAGTTCATCAGATAGGAGCAGAATTAGACCATTCAGCCCATCGAGTCTACTCCACCATTCAATCATGGCTGATCTAGCTTTCCCTCTCAACCCCATTCTCCTGCCTTCTCCCCATCACCGCTGACACCCTTACTAATCAAGAACCTATCTATATCTGATGTTCATAAGTGATAGGAGCAGAATTAGGCCATTCAACACTATGGATATTGGATAAATGCATACAGCTTAACATCAGAAGTCAACATTAATGGTACTTTATTTGTCACTTGGCAACTGAACAGTGACAACATGTAGTATTCACAAATCCTTTTAATAAACGTAAAAGTTTAAAACTGCCAGTAGTGTTTCTCGAAAACAATTCATCACTTTTTTCAACAAATAAAAACTGCCAGCTG
This sequence comes from Amblyraja radiata, assembly GCF_010909765.2. Classification (NCBI taxonomy): domain Eukaryota; kingdom Metazoa; phylum Chordata; class Chondrichthyes; order Rajiformes; family Rajidae; genus Amblyraja; species Amblyraja radiata. Next base: position 16,962,070 of record NC_045972.1, on the reverse strand, counting down.
GTTGAGATGAAGGTTGGATTTATAAGATTTTTCACAAAAATAGACTGGATTGCTTTTTCTAGGAATTGACGACAGAAACAGGCTTTGCTTGATAAACCAATATCAAAACCACACTCTCAATGAGATTTATTTTAAACATTCAGAAAACATAGGAAATGTTGAGATAATGTTTGATACGGTCCCAAGGTTACAATCCTTTGGATTTGTTGCTAAGTTATTAATGTGCGGAAAAATTACTTAAGTAAAGCAAAGTATTTTCTAAATGTAATATAGTTTATACAGATTAAAATGGAGTACAAATACATTTCCTGTTGCGTGCTACAAATGTGCAAAGTAATTTCAAAGGGACATGCTTTGAACTCTGCTTCTTTCATGAAATTGATCATAAATGTAGAGTTTTACAAATCACAGAGATGGAAAGCTTTAATGAGATATTTGCCGAGGAATTGTTTCCACTCATCAGTACTAAATAGACTTTAGACTTTAGAGATACAGCGCAGAATCAGGCCCTTTGGCCTACCGAGTCCACGCTGACCAACTACCACCCCGTATACTAACACTATCCTACACGATAGGCACAATTTTACAACTTACCCAGGCCAATTAACCTACAAACCTGTATGTCTTTGGAAACCGAACCCACATGGTCACAGGGAAAAACGACAAACTTCGTAGTGACAACACCCGTAGTCAGCATCGAACCCAGGTGTCTGGCACTGTAAGGCAGCAACTCTCACGTCGTGCCACTGTGCCCCATCTCCTTACAACATCAAAACGTAAGGAGCAGCATGTGTCCCTTCAGGCTTTTGAGTTGGCTTCTCCATTCATTGAAGTGATTATAGAAGCACAGAATTGTACAGCATCGAACATGTGTCTCTGGTGCTGTAAGGCAGCAACTCTACTGCAGCGCCATCTTCCCCAGAATTATCTTGATGTCTTAAACGTGGATGAAGGGGAGGGTCATGGATCAGCAAAGAGAGTTGAGTTCTGGGTCTTCTGTGGACAAACAGTGGAGGTGAACAGAAGGTTTGCAATTGTAGATTGGAGGTTGGGTTTGGGGGGGGGGGGGGGGGGTGAGATTACATTGAGTTGGAGAGCTGCATTACCAATGCTGTCAGGCAGGGGGATGTAGAGAGGAGTTGTGTCAAGTGGAGTAGGGGAGATACAACTGGACAAGGATTGTGAACATAATTAGGAGCGCTGGGCAGAGACAGTAATAAATAACCTAAAGATGTCCATCTTATAGACTCATGTCCCCAACACGGGACTGGAATGTGCAAGAGGTCTACAGGCACATTCAATGCTCATAGACACTCAGAGCACAGAAATAAGCTATTTTGCCCATTATAGAAACATAGAAATTAGGTGCAGGAGTAGGCCATCCGGCCCTTCGAGCCTGCACCGCCATTCAATATGATCATGGCTGATTTCCTATTAAAAGTGAACTTTAGGTTAACCGCAGTTCCCGACTCTTGGTCCATAGTTCTGAAGGTCATGGTTTTTCAAGTGATCACCCAGGAACTTTTGAAATGTAGAGAGCGTTTGTGTCATCACCAACTTCAATCAGAATTCCAGATTCCTGTCTTTTCTCGAATGAAAGATTTTTTTTCCCCAATACCGCTCTCATCCTCCTGAGCAATTAATTTAAATCTCTGCCCATTTCTTACAAGCCATTCTGCTAAGGAAAATAGCTCCGTACTTTATGTTCATTCATAATTTTACATGATAAAATCTCCCCACAATTTCCTTTGTTTCAGTCAACCATGTTAGTCTAGAGTGTGTTTTCATAACTGCAATTCTCCAGCCCTGGCATAAATCATGTAACTCTTATCTGACTCTCTCTACTTCTATCTTAACCTTCATGTGTGATCAGAATGGTAGGTGCCCTGGACGTGACATAACTATCATTTTGTATAGCTCTTGCACGATCTTCCTGCTGTCAATTTTATGCTTAACCAGCAAGTGTCATCTTAAAAACCTTGTCTATATTTAGTTTTTAGTTTAGTTTAGAGATACAGCACGGAAACAGGCCCTTTGACCCACTGAGTCCGCGCTGACCAGAGATCTCCGCACATTAACAATATCCTGCACACAATAGGGACAATTTGCATTTATACCAAGCCAATTAACCTACAAACCTGTATGTCTTTGGAGTGTGGGAGGAAACCGAAGATCTCAGAGAAAAGCTCCCGCAAGTACAAACTCCATACAGAGAACATCTGTAGTCAGGTTGAACCCGGGTCTTTGGCGCTGTAAGGCAGCAACTCCAACACGACACCCCAGTGCCGCTCTTTGTTCGGCCTATCTTTGCCTCCAGCCGTTTCTGATGTATTCCCCAGCCTAGTTTGCCATGAACAAGTGTTTTACCTCACACTCAAAATAATGGGAGCTGCTTCTGTAGGAAATGCCTGCTGATCACACGGAACAAATCAATTTGAATGAAAACCTTGGGAAAAGGCTTCTAGATGTGTGTTGAATATTACTGCATATGTCCAAGATCCTCTATCCATTAGGAAAATTATGGACATCACAACGCATACTTAAGTGTCCAATTTTCAATCATGTTTTATTTTTCTTCAAGATCAGAAACAAAGAAGCTATTGTCTTTAGCAGGAGGTTTACCTTGATAGATTCAGCACCAGTTATATATAGGGCTTCCCCCATCACTCCAAACTGCATTGGAAAGCAGATGTTATGTCAAAACATCCAACATTGTTGGATTGAGTTATATTTTCTGCATATATAGGAAATAGAATAAGAACCTGCATCCTGAACAAAATAAGTTCCATTCCCTATGGATAATATCTCTCACCCTTTAAATAAGTCATATCTGTTTTTTTATGACTGTTGGCAGATCAATTTCCCTTCTGGGGTAAAAAAAGTTCTATCGTATCGTATTGTGTATCGCAATTCTGTACTGAAAAGTTTTCAAGATTCAGCTTGTCAATATGACTAAAATATTTAGTCTAAAGTACTTCAATCTTCCATGTAGATTTAAAATCATATTCATAATATATGCTAAAACGTAAGTAGAAAGCACAATGTACAACCATTGACTTTTAAAGTCTATGCATAACTGTCATTAATTACATTACAAGATTATTTTCAGAAAAGGGAAACGTTTAAACAAATACATCACTCATCTCTTCAATTTTAAAGACACCCATTACTTTGATTGTTTCTAACAGTTCTGCAGGATATATCTTAAGTTCACGTCAAATAAAGTGCATCCCTTATCTAATACAGATATACTGTATATCACAAGTTAATGTTCCAGGCACAATAAAGAATATAGAAACATAGAAACATAGAAAGTAGGTGCGAGAGTAGACCACCAGGTCCGTCGAGCCCGCACCGCCATTCACTCATGGCTGAACACTAAACAGACACACTTACCCACAAACAGTAGACACAAGACACAGAACACAAGACACTACCCTCCCCTTCATACCGCTATCACCCCTCTCCACCCCAAGAACCGCGTGATCTCCTGGGGGAGGCAAAAAAACGGATAAAAACCCAGGTCCAATTCGGGAAAAAAAATCCGGGAAATTCCTCTCCGACCCCAATCCAGGCGATCGACACTTGTCCAGGAGATCACTCAGGTCTTACTATACTAACCATACCTAGGTCCATATCCCTGCCCTCTCCCCGTAGCCCCTTATCCCCTCGGCAGCTAAAAAACCATCTATTCTAGACTTAAATATATTTAACGTTTCTGCTTCCACTGCTCCCTGGGGCAGTGAATTCCATAAATTAACCACCCTCTTGGTGAAGAAGTTCTTCCTCATCTCAGTTTTAAAAGAGCCCCCCCTTATTCTGCAACTATGTCCCCTAGTTCTAGTTTCCCCGATCATTGGGAACATCCTCGGTGCATCCACCCGATCAAGGCCCCTCACGATCTTATATGTTTCAATGAGATCGCCTCTCATTCTCCTAAACTCCAAAGAGTAGAGCTCCAGCTTACTTAACCTTTCCTCATATGTCAATCCCCTCATTGCAGGAATTAATCTTGTAAACCTTCGCTGCACTGCCTCCAGGGCTAGTACATCCTTCCTTAAGTATGGACCCCAGAACTGTACACAGTATTCCAAATGTGGTCTCACTAATACTGTGTACAGCTGCAGCAAGACCTCCGTGTTTTTATACTCAATCCCCCTAGCAATAAAGGCCAAAACTCCATTGGCCTTCCTGATTGCTTGCTGCACCTGCATACTGACCTTTAGTGATTCATGTACTAATACCCCTAGATCCCTTTGCGTTGCATTACAACGCAGCTCCTCCTCATTTAGAAAATAACTTGCCCTATCATTTTTTTTCCCAAAGTGAATGACTTCACATTTATTAGTATTAAATTTCATCTGCCAAGTTGTTGCCCACTCACCTAGCTTATCTATATCCATTTGCAGACTCTTCCTATATGTTCTTTTAACGATGAATGCAACATAATATTGCCTGAACCTGAAGGCAGGTTAAAGTAGATTGTGATTAGAAATACAAGTCACAGCATGTGTAATCTATTAATTTAAGGCCATACATTGGTCACAAAATTGCTGGTAAATTCTGCTTCTAATCGGATTGCAAACATTAAAATATTTTATCTTTGCAATAATAGAATTCTCACAGTAGGTGGAGCCACCTGAGCTGATCTAAAAAAAATTAGTTCAAGCTTGTTCAGAATAGTGGCTTTTAATGTTGATAATAGACAGTATACAATAGACAATAGGTGCAGGAATAGGCCATTCGGCCCTATGAGCCAGCACTGCCATTCAATGTGATCATGGCTGATCATCCCCAATCAGTACCCTGTTCCTGCCTCCCCATATTCCCTGACTCCGCTATTTTTAAGAGCCCTATCTAGCTCTCTCTTGAAAGTATCCAGAGAACCTGCCTCCACCGCCCTCCACAGACTCACCACTCTCTGTGAGAAAAAGTGTTTCCTCGTCTCCGCTCTAAATGGCTTCCTCCTTATTCTTAAACTGTGGCCCCTGGTTCTGGACTCCCCCAACATCGGGAACATGTTTCCTGCCTCTAGCGTGTCCAAACCCTTAGCAATCTTATGTTTCAATGAGATCCCATCTCATCCTTCTAAACTCCAGAGTGTACAAGCCCAGCTCTCAGCATATGACAGTCCCGCTTCACTCCCTCAATAGCAAGAATGTCCTTTCTCAAATTAGGAATCAGCTGTCACCATGTACTGTAAGCGTTGATTAAAAATTAAACATAAAAAAAATCTAAATCACGATGTTAAATAATACACTTCTCCATCTATGAATTATTTTTTCAGATATTGGTATTACTGGAAATTTTGTTTGGAGATACTGCGAAGGCAAATAAATGGGAAGTTAGTAGAACAGAGAAGTTAGAGGAAAAGAGCAAATAATTGGGAGAGAATGTAAAGAAAGCAAAGTGAATTGAACCAAAAGACATGTGTTTTAGAGGTTTAACAACTACATGGCTGAGATTAGTGAAAGGGCTTTACAGGAAGGATGCACCCACACAGTGGACGATTAGTTGGAAGAATTACATCTCCATTTGGTACTTCCATGTCTTTTTGTCCCCTCGGGCAATGTGAAAAGAAGGAAAATCATTTAGTCTTCCTTATTGGATTTCCCAGCCAACTCAGAACTGTTTTGGGGTCATGCAAAGTGTAAATATCAGAAGCCCATTAAATTTTTCAGCAATTTTATTACATCAATGGCTATGCCATTAATCAATAAATATCAATCAATTGATAATTCCAAATGTAACCATTACATCTTATTAATGCACCAAGAATTGTTATATCAGTAAACTAGTCTGTGTTGGAGTAACGCACATTTCTAGCCCATCATTCATACCTTCAAAAGTCAGACATGAGGAACAGCAGTTTACAAATAAAAAGACATAACGTGCTGGAATAAATCAATGGGTTGGGCAGCATCTCTGGAGAACCTGAACTGGTGACGTTTCTGGTCAGGACCATCCCTACATGTAGTAGGAGAGAGAAATCTGGAAGATAGTTGAGGGCAAGACAAAGCCAGATAAGTGATAGGCGGATACAGGCAAAAGGTGGGCTTTATAGGCAGGTAGACACAAAATGCTGGAGTAACTCAGTGGGGCAGGCAGCATCTCTGGAGAGAAGGAATGGGTGATGTTTTGGGTTGAGACCCTTCTTCATACTTAATAGGCAGATGGTTGGACAAAGGTGAGAGATGAAAAAACAAAAAGAATGAGATAAGGAGATAAGAATAGAAGAGGCCTGAAATGTGAAGCCAGAGGAAGGAATATTGGTAGAAGGGGACAGGGGGGTACAAATTCTAATTCTAGTACTGGCCCAGTGCCATCAAATGTTCATCGTATATTAGCCCAATCATCCCTGGGATCATTGTCGTAAACCTCCTCTGGACCCTCTCCAACACCAGCACATCCTTCCTCAGACGTGGGGCTCAAAGCTGCTCAAAATACTCCAAATACGGTCTGACTCGTGCCTTATAAAGCCTCGGTATTACATCCTTGTTTTTGTATTATAGCCCACTCTAAATAAATGCCAGCATTGCATTTGCTTTCCTAACAACCTATTCGACTTGCAAATTAATGTTTTGGGAATCCTGCATCTGCACTCCCAAGTCCCTTTGCACCTCCAATTCCTGTCCTTACAATTTAAGCCATCTAACCCCAGTAAGATCCTTGTGAAGCTTTTCTAAGCACTTTCCAGCTTAATAACATACAGTATTTTCTATGGCTCGGGAACCAGAACTACATACAATATTCCAGGTGAGGTCTCACAGCATCTTTTACAGCTGTAACATAATCTCCCAATTCTTGTACTCTATGCCCTCAAGGACACTCCCATCCTACACAAAACCTGGCCCTCGTCCCATCATTGATATCCCCGCACTGGGATTGTCTACAAAGATAGAACGATGAAAAGATGAGTCAATGTCTCTCAGCTCCTTTCTGTGAGGTTACTCCCACAGTCGGAGGTGTCTCTCGTGTGCAGGACCTCCACAGCCTGATCACAATCATCCTCCTCAGCAATGCCCACTGGGGCCTAATCCTCTTGAGCAAGAACTGTAGAAAATCAGCCAGCTACATTCATTAACAACACTTCATTGCAATTATTACATCTGCTTTCATTTGATCTACAACGGTCACACTCAGTACCATCAGTTGCATCACCACCACAAAGGTCTTTTGTTTAGTTTAGTTTAGTTTAGTTTAGTTTATTATTGCGATATGTACCGAGGTACAATGAAAAGCTTTTGTTTGCGTGCTATCCAATGAAATAAAAGACTATATGTGAATACACTCAACCATCCACAGTGCACAGAAGAAGGATAAAGGGTACAACATTTACTGCAAGATAAAGTCCGGTTAAAGATAGTTTAGAGATCTCCAGTGAGGTAGTTGTGAGATCAGGACCGTACTCCAGCTGATGAGAAGACAATTCAGTTGCTTGATAACACCTGGGACAAAAACTACCTCTGAATCTGGAGGTATGCCTTTTCAAACCTCTGTACCTCTTGACTGATGACAGAGGGGAGAAGGAAGAGTGATCGGGTGAGATTATGCTGGTGGCCTTGCTGAGGCTTTGTGAGGTGCAGATGGAGTCACTGGAAGGGAGGTTGGTTTGCGTGATGGTCTGAGCTGCGTCCGCAACTCTGCAATTTCTTGTGGTTTTGAATGGAGCTGTTCCCAAACCATGCTGTGAGGCATCCCAATAAAATGCATTCTATGGTGCATCTGGAGAAGTTGGTGAGGGTTGTTGGAGATGCTGAACTTCCTATGCCTTCTTAGAAAGTGGAGGCATTAGTGTGTTTTCTTGGCCATAGCTTTCTAAGTGGCCAAAGACAATTTCTAGAGTTACATTGGTGTTATAGACAGAAACGTTTAGAAGGATGTGGGCCAGGTGAATGGACTAGCTTAAATGGGACATCTTGGATGAGTTGGGTCGAAGGGCCTATTTCGTTCGGTAGGAAGGAACTGCAATGCTGGTTTAAACCAAAGATAGACACAAAATGCTGGAGTAACTTGGCGGGACAGGCAGCATCTGTGGAGAGAAGGAATGGGTGACATTTTGGGTCGAGACCCTTCTTCAGACTAATGTCAGGGGAGAGGGAGATAAATAGATAAGTAAGTGTAAGGTGTTAAACCAGCACAAAGGGAATGGAGATCAAGGAAAATGTAGAATTGTTAGCTGGGAGAACGTAGCAACAAAGCAAATAGAGTTAAAATGTAGTCAGAGACAGTCTGGTCGGAGAACTGGGAAGGGGGAGGGATGGAGAGAGAGGGAAAGCAAGGGTTACTTGAAGTCAATATTCATCCCACCTATTTCTTTGCTGTATGAATCTGAGTTCTGGAATAAAGTAGTTGGCTAATGATGAAATGATGAGCAGTTTAAGGCCATACATATTTGAAATAAAAAGAGTGAGAGGTGATTTCATGAAAGGATACAATTTCTGTGGGGACATTCATGGGTGAGATGCTGTAATAATTTTCCCCTTGTGGGAGAATCTAATATTGGTGGCACAGATTCAGAATAAATGGTTGCCCATTTAAGATGGAGGTGAGGAGAGATTTCTACCTGCAGATAGTGATGAATATTTACAATTCTTTACCCCTGAGATGATCAAAATAGCTATGATTTAATTGAACGGTGGAGCAGAATCAGGGAATCTTTTCCTATTTCCTAATATATTTCTTGTTTCTGAAATCAATATGATTAGTTGGCACCAAAGATAGGCACAATGTGCTGGGGTAACTCAGCAGTCAGGCAGCATCTCTGGAGAAAAAGGATAGGTTGGAGAGAGCAGCACCTCATATTTCGCTTGGGTAGTTGACACCCCAGCGGTATGAACATTGACTTCTCCAATTTCAGGTAGTCCTTGCTTTCTCCCTCATTCCCCTCCCCTTCCCAGCTCTCCCACAGCCCACTGTCTCCGCCTCTTCCTTTCTTTTTCCGGCCCCCTCACCCCCACATTAGTCTGAATAAGGGTTTCGACCCGAAACGTCACCTATTCCTTCACTCCATAGATGCTGCCTTACCCGCTGAGTTTCTCCAGCATTTTTGTCTACCTTCGATTTTTCCAGCACCTGCAGTTCTTTCTTAAACACAGAGAACCATTGATCTATTTTCTCATTTAACAGAATTTAAAAAAATTATAATCATCAAATAATCCGGGAGATGAGAAAGGTGTTGTATTCCTATTCCTTCACATTAAAGGCAAATAACATTGCACATCAGAGATACACTTGAAAGAAACCGGGAATGTTTCTTTTGAGGCCTACATCAATACACTGACAACTGAGAGGAAACATTAAATGGACCATACTGTAAAGATTCAAATGAATCTTATTAAAATAACATTATGTTTCCGAGCATGTGTTTAACTTCAGTTTCCAATTTTTTTTTTCCAGAAGCACGAAAGCTTCTTATTGTCTTAGCTAGCAACCTCCTCACTTTGATTAGTGGCAACCTTCAGGATTAGTCCAGGAAAGTTACTTTCTATAAAGTTCTCCATATGGTTTTTGCTTTATTATTGGCTCATCAAAATGATGATATCAGCGTTTTTATTTTCCTTGGCGAAAAGGTGTATAATGTGTAGGAAGCAACTGGCTAAAATTGTTTTTTTTTCTTTGTAGTGCTTTGTAATATGCCAGATACTCCCTACCTTTTATTTAACAATTTTCCTTCTGAGGCTTATTCCATACTAGAACATCTACAAAATGGTGTCAATATATACTTTAGCAGCACAGAAATAAGGAACTGCAGATGGTGGTTAATACACAAAAGGACCTCGACCTGAAACATCAATTATCCATGTTTTCCAGCGATGCTGCCTGACCTGCCGAGTTACTCCAGCACTTTGTGTCCTTTTGCCTTAACAATGCTACAGTCATACATTGCAACGGACCAGATATACCAGGAGGTTAACTGATCCCATCTACGATATGCCCTCAATTAGTATGTAATACAATGGTAACAATTGGTCAAGACTAAAAAAAAGTCAAATATTTATGCAAGACCACTGTTAGAAAATATGCAGCAAGTGAATAGGCTCAACAGGGATTAGTAATCATTACTAAGTACAACTTAACGAACCTCAGTTGGAACTAGAATTTAGATTTGTGTTTATATGATGGATTGGTGGAGCTGGCTAGTGGCATCACTGCACAGCAGAGGTCAGTATTTGCAAGAAGAAGGGAAATGTGGTCATATTAGGGTGTTGGTGAGGTCAGAAGTTATGGGGCAAATAAAATAAAATTATTAATTAGAGCTAAGAACACAAAGTACTGGAGTAACTCAGCGAGTCAGGCTGCATCTCTGGAGAACATGAATAGGCGACGTTTCAGGTCACAGATTGTCACAGAGGAAAGAAAGTCTTCTGAGAAAGTTGTGGTGAAGCTGGAAGAGTGACAAAGCCCAGCAAGTGTTAGGTGGCTACAGGTGACACGGGTTGATTAGCAGATGGGCGGACAAAGTCCAGAGATGAAAAGGAGTCAAAAGATGGTTTAAGGAGAGGAGGGGCGTGAATTGCGAGGCCAGAGGAAGGGATTTAGCAGAAAAGAAAACGGAGAGAAAAGGGAGGGAAGGAGAGGGGATAATGGAGGAAATGTGTGTGCATCCAGATGGGGCACAAGTAAGAGATGAGAGGGGAGAAAAAAAGGGATGGTTGTTGATTACTTACTTAAAATTGGAGAATTCAATGTTTATACTGAGCTCTTGATATTTTATATCAACCTTCTTCTAACTACTCAGTGGTTTTATTAAAAGAGTAGAAAACAAAGGGGAGATCATGTTTTGATCTGTAATGTGTCCAAGTTGGGTGCTCTCTGCAGAGATTGAGGACCTAGACTACATAAAGGGCCATCACCCACTCCTAGAAGTTACCATAAGAAGATATTGGGCGATGACACAATTGAGCATAGCTTGACCCGAGTGGTCAAGTTTTCAACATGAACAATGTCCGCTTAGCGAAGAGCCATCACTTACTTACTCACCGGACACCAAGCTGCTTGAGACAAAGTGAAGATATACAAGTGAATGCTGCCCTGGTCCTACTAATTACCCAATTCCACTATATAAAAATTAATCATTTGCTGAAAGAAATTGCAATGACCTTGCAACATTTTCTGTCCCATAACATTAGTAGTTTGGGGAAAATGTCAGTAGTTAGATCTTTTCAATGGTCCACTTTGTAAAGAACGTATGATGAATAAGGTAGGAGGAATTGTCAAATCAACTATGCTCTGGATACAATGTTAATTACAGTCAGCACTTTGGTACTGCTCTGACGAAGTTGATGTTAACAGTTGGCTGATAGCATTGGTGACTAAGTTGATGTAATTGAAAGGATTGTGGAAGAGAACTAGCGTAAGATACTTTCTGACCACAAGCAGCTGGAGGTAGGGTGAGGGGAGTGCAAACAAAATTCAGCCACACATTTCCCAGAATTAGATTCCTAGCTTTTTGTTCCTGTGCATGAATAGACTTGCAAACCAGGAGTCCACAGCCCTGTGTCCTGTAAACAAAAGAGATGTGCGCATATATTCATTTATAAAGGTGGACATCCATTGTGTAATTGGAATTGATAATGTTGCAATTAAGTAGTTGAGCAGAACTAAATGAAGTGTACTAACCTTCAATTATACCCAGCAGTTAGATTTTAAAACAACTTGATAGGAACTATTAATATATTTTTTGTTTTGTAGCTGTATTAAAGGAAACAGAAAATAATTTGCAAAGTGCAACTTATATTCAACATGTGCATGGAAAAATTAATGTTCCTGTTTTCCCCACAATGGAATAAAACTTATTCAGGCTTTATCAGGCTTAAAAAAAAACTTGAAAGGGTCCATTTTAATAATTGTGTGTTCAACAGTTTATGTTTAAAACATATGAAAATAAAATAAACATTTTAGTCAAGATATAAAGTGTCCTAAACTAGAAATCATTTGCAGTGCTGTCGTGAAACCACACAGTGTTGCTGATTTCTATATATTTTACTTTAGTTTATTGTCACATGTACCAAGGTACTGTGAAAAGCTTTTGTTGCATGCTTACCAGTGAGCAGAAAGACACTACAGGATTACAATCGATCCATCCACAGTGTGCAGATACACGATAAAGGGAGTAATGTTTAGTGCAAGATTAAGTCCAGTAAAGTCTGATTAAAGATAGTCTCTGTGTCTCAATGATGTAGATAGTAGCTCAGGACCACTCTCTAGTCGTTGATGAAATGGTTCAGCTGCCTGATGACAGCAGGGAAGAAATTGTCTCTCAATCTGGAGGAGTGCATTTTCACACTTCTATACCTCTTGCTTGGTGGGGGAAAGGGGAAAAGAGAGTAACTGGAGTGAAACTCATCCTTAATTATGCTGGTGGCCTTGTTGAGGCAGCACAAGGTGTAAATGGAAGGAAAGTTGGCATTGAGCTATACTGCCCAGAAACAGGCCCATTGGCCCAACCCATGGATGCCGTCCCAGCTGCCTAACCAAACTAATCCTACTTGCCTGCATCTGGCCCATATCCTTCCAAACCTTTCCTGTCAACATACCTGCCTCATTGTCTTTTAAATGTCATGGTTGTGCCTGGCTCTTCCAGCTGCTGGCAGCTTGCTCCATATAAAATGAAATACAGTAAGTATATATACACTGAAAATATTGTATTACTGAAATGAGACTGCCGGCAATTCAATTTGAACCAACAATCACTTGGTCAGAGGAATGAGCACTTAGGCGGCTGCATATGTGGTTTGACCCCAAAAAATTGCTACAAAAGTTTTCTCTACAGTTTTTTGTAGTATCAGGTGTGCTTAATACAATACCAAAAGTTTACCACAGTCAGACCACTGGAAAGGTCAAATTTTCAAGATGGCGTCCAAGATGGCCGCCAAAACCTTAAAATACCCATTATTCTTTCATTATTCATCGTAAACAAATACTTTAGGTGCCTAACCCCATGTTTTGGGGGTCTAGGAATTCAATTAGCATATTTAAATTATAGTAAAGTGAGTACATAATTGTGAAATCCAAGATTGTGAACCAAAATGGCCGCCGAGCTATGAAAATTCCCATTACTACTTGCCATTCATCATAGACATGTAATTTTGGTGTCTAACCCCATGTTTTGGGGACCTAGGAATCCAATTAGCAGATTTAAAATATAGTGAAGTGATTACATTACAAAATGATTACAAATCCCATCTGAAAAATAACTTTGATCCGCATCAGATTTACAAATAGTCATTGTTATACTCTTCCTCCTGTAAGGGCTGATTATGTGGATTCTCACAATTCTCGTCTTGACATGGTCCACAAGCGGGCGTGCATGGTAGTCCTTATCTTCTGCAACTACACCGTCTTGTTCAGCAGGCAGTTGTGCAATTACAGTGGACCATCTGCAGGAGGCTTTCTGGGGCAGCACCTTTGTTGGTCATAACTGGCACAAACCGATTGCCCTCCAGTTACCATCCCCAATCCACCGCGTTCATATCACTCTCGTTGCCAATCCACACCATGATCTGGTAATACACTCTAAGGCAATGATATTTCGTCGAGGACTCGGTAGGAGGGAGACGTTCTGGGGTAACAAATGACTTGGCGTAAACAATTTGCTTGTTAAGAAGGTTGTAGCACAAAGAAGCGAGTGAATCGGTATTCTTTCCACCAAACATAACTGTCATCGCCTTGCTCCCAAGGTCCTCTATGACATTGTTTGTTTGATTTGGAAGCAGAAACGCATTGGCACAGGTCTGGATGGTCGATTCACCATTCGCAAGTTTCTGAAACGCTGACTTTTTGTCAACACTAAAAATGCGCGAAGTCGTATCACATCCTGTGAAAGCGTGAATAAACAGCATCTGAGATCACAAATCACTACCCAGGACTTGTTTCATCTCGATGATGTCGTACACCTTAGGAACTGTGGACTTGTCAGAACGAAAAAAGAGGCCCTTATTGTTCAGCGTCTCAGCATAGCGGAGAAGAAGAATGAGTAAGTCTGTATCCTCCCCTATCAAGGTCGTGGGCTGATGTTGTGATGCCTTGACAATGTCCACGTCTGCATCCCCTGATGCATTGATCACAGTGCAGCCCTGCTTCTGCACTTTCTCAGTTACAAGATCAATGTCCTTGTTTGTTACAAGGTCTGGAAAGGAAATCATCCTTTCTTCCCACAAACTCAGTTTTTGAATTGCAGTTGATGATTGGGTGGGTGTTTTCCCCATGTCGCTGATGCGTATTGTCTTTGATGGAAGGACCTTCGCTATAACCATCAAAAACTATGGTTGCTTTACAATAATGGCGTATGGTAAAGTCGGCGTACGAGTTTGCAATGTCACCATAACTGTCACCCCTTTTCCATGGCAAGCGATGAAGCAGGGAGCGACTGCCAAGGACATCATGTTCAGTTGATGGGATCGAATCAATTACAGTTTTGGTTGATTCCTTGCTTGAAAACTTAGCCACTGCATGTGCTAGTTGGGGCTTGTTGGCTTTACGAAAGATTTCTTTGGCTTCAAATAGGGATGTAGGGAATGGGCTTAGCTCATAGCTCATTACATCTTCCAGTGAAAGGTCTCCGGCTTTGGACACAAATAAAAATCGTTGGATCAGCAGATCAATGGTTCGGCCTTGGGCAACTTTGACTCGCAAATGTTGGACTCGTATGCAAGGGTTTTGCGCGGTCTTTCCATTTGAACGAGATCCCAAAAACTGGTTTTCCAACCATTTTTCAACCCATGCACATTCACATCCTCTTTGGGCGACTACACCAGTAATAATGTTTCTCAGAGATGGATCTGAAGAGAATGACGTGCAAGTGGAAAGTTTTCCTTGATCATTTCCAAGTCAGAGTGATCTCGTTTCATCCTTGCTTCTGTTGATTCCCGGTGTTGCTCGCTGGTCGTGCAGGTGAGATCATTGAATTCTTGCATGACGTTGTTGTACTCAGATGTGATGGGTGTGGACATGGTCCACAACGCACGCATTTCTTCGGTCATTCCACTTCCAAGAGTCGATCCTGTACTACTCTTCAAGGACCGCATCAATGTCTGCTCAATGAAAAGATCAGAGCTAAGGCCTGCCCAGAACCGGTTGCTCCTTTGGAAACCTTTGGAAACCTTTAGAGAATTTGACAGATATATCAGGATGTCTGTTCTCGAGTTGGCACATTTCTTGGATATAGAAATATGCAGACTTCAGATAGTTATAGTGCCTAGCGGCGGCAAATATAGGCAGGCAATCTGACACTGCATGCAAGTGCAGCATCCAAGATCCTGTGCGATCCGCTTTGATCTAATCTCAGGCAGTCTGCAGCATTCTCTGATAGTTTATCCACAGTTGACTGGCTTTTGACCTTGTGTTAAGTTCTGCCTTCTTTGTGTCAATCTTTTCTTTGATTTGGATTAACATGTCCGATGCTGCAGTACTCTCCAAAGTCGTTTCTTTCTCCACCAAGGATGAGTACGTTTCTCCCGCCTGGTCTACCAATGACTGTAACTGTGGGTCATCTTCCAGCAGATCCGACCCAACCAGGTGATTGAGACATCTGTCCACCAACATATGTCCACGGAAAGCTCTTTCCTGGGAGTGCATATATCTGAAGATCTTTCCTGGACCCAGCACACCGATGCAATTGTAAAGAAGGCACATCAGCGACTCTACTTCCTGAGAAGATTGCGGAGATTCGGCATGTCAAAGAGGATTCTCCTAAACATCTACAGGTGCACGGTAGAGAGCATTCTGACTGGTTGCATCGTGGCCTGGTTCGGCAACTTGAACATCCAGGAGCAAAAAAGACTACCAAAAGTTGTGACCACTGCCCAGTCCATCACCAGCTCTGACCTCCACACCGTCGAAGGGATCTATCGTAGTCGCTGCCTCAAAAAGGCAGCCAAAATCATCAAGGACCTGGCCACACACTTATCTCACCACTGCCATCAGGAAGAAGGTACAGGAGCCTGAAGACTGTAACGTCCAGGTTCAGGAACAGCTTCTTCCCCACAGCCATCAGGCTATTAAACACAATGAATAATCTATGAGCTCTGAACTGCAAATATAATTATTTGTTATTTGCACTATATTTGCTATTTATTGAACTTTTTCCTTTTTTTCTCCGTTATATACAATGTTTACATATTCACATATTCTGTTGTGCTGCAGCAAGTAAGAATTTCATTGTCCCGTCTGGGACATATGACAATAAATCACTCTTGATTCTCTTGACTCTTGATTTTCCAGTCATCATATGCTGGACGACATTTTCACCATAGACAACTTCCATAATGTTCCTGAATCCTGTGCCTTACATCAGTGTTCCTATTGCACAAAGTAGGTTCATGAATGTATGAAAACATCCAAGCATCAAGACAATGTTTTTAAAGTGACTACTCTGTGGTGCATCCATGATAATCTCTGCAGCTTTCCAATACAGGGACTGATCGAACATAATAATTGGCGGAGCATGGTGTTTGATAGCGAGATCGCAAATGAAATCCAGCGTGGACTGGATGCATGTCTTGTCCCCAGGGTACATGTCAATCATAGGCAAGAACACAATTGATGATTGGCCTGGATGTTCTAATCCTTGATGAATGATGTGCGTCATTCGCTGCCACCCAGGGGTTTCATGTTTGAAGTTTAGTGAGAGCTCCCACAGTGCATCAATTGTCCTAACACTGTTGACCAATGCTGGGAGTTGTTCGAGCACGATGGTTTGGTGATGTTTCGCGAAGCGATGTTTGATGATGGGAATTTTACTATGCACTAAAAAATCCAGGTTGGTAAAGTTTCTCCTTGGGATAACACGAGCCTTCTTTCACCCTGGGGTGATTCCCATTCCATGGAAAGCACCCCTGCCATCGATAGTAATGATATTGTGGTCAATTTGTGGTTATACTGTAGTTCCTATTACTTGATTTTCATGTGTCATGTTTGTTTGTATGGCAGACCTATACTTGCACTGGAAAATATTCCCTTTTATGCTAATATTGCACATAAAATAGATCTTCGACACCATCTTGAAAATTAGACCTTTCCAGCAGGCTGACTGTGGTAACGTATGTTATTAAGCACATCTGATACTACAAAAAAACGTTGAGAAACCTTTTGTAGCAATTTTATTCGGTTAAGGTGTTTTTTTGTCATATATGCAGCCGCCTAACTCTAAATGAGCCAGGCCTGATTGAAATGTACGCAAACAATTGTTTGCAAACAGCAAAGCATTGTTGCACCATTGTTCCACTTTTTGCTGGGTCTTGTAGGTTTACATCCCACTACAAAATTTCACAATCAGTTTTACTTAAATTGCAAGATGCAATTTGTATGATTTTTGTATTCACGCACATTATTCATATGGGTAAAACTAAAGCATTGTAGAAATGGCAAGTAGCCAGACTTGAACTAGCTGAAGATCATGCACAAATGATCCCCCACGAAGATACAGAGACACTGACAAAGAACTAAATGTAGCGTGACTAAGTAAAGGCTATAAAGGAATTCCAAACTGTGATTGATGGTCAATGTTCTGTTATGACGTAAATCCAAAGCATCTAACAGAGAGAAGACATAATGACTTAATCCCTATTTCATCCCATCCTTCCTCTACCCACATTCCCTTTTCTTCCCATTCATGTCTCTACAGCTCACAAAAGTGGCCTTTCAAATGAACATTCAAAATGAATTGATGACTGAACAGGTTACATGGATCATTTGGCACGGAAGTAGCATCGGCCTGAACTGTCCCCACTGATTTTGTGCTTCATTCTGTCTTTTGTGCTTCCTATTCTTCCCCATCTCACCCTCTCAGCACAACCATCTGCTCTTGACTTCCTTATCTACCCTCCCCGTTCATGCAGCCATACTATTTAGATAAGGGCCATACATTTCTTCTACTGTAAAACAAATTGATTTGTTGATGGGTATGCTGTCTTACTGGACTTTAGCTTTATTCTATCTGTAGTGGAAAGTTCCTGGCTGGGTCTGCCATATTAAAGTCTTTCAAAGTCAATGCCCTGCATAAATTGCCATAATGCGGCAACTGTGAATCTATCAATGGAGCAGATTGTCCAACCTCTTCGTCCTAAGCTTCGAAAGGTCACAGGCAATCGCACTGCAAGGCTCAATGATCTTCCTCGAGCTCCCATGGTCTCGTCCTCCTCTGTACTCCCAAAGGTCACTGGTCTGTCTACCCGCTGCATTGGGATTTCCAGCCTCCATTGACGTGCAAATTACTGAAAATTAAAAGAAAATAAAGATGGCTTTCCATAACATGTTCTTTCCATCTGCAAATTAACTGCAATTTCTTTGAAGTTCATCCAACAATTTAGTTTGGCCCTTATTCATAGTTTTTAAGTCTGCTGTTAGGCCACCCTATACTGGCCTTTCTTGATAGGCATAACCTAAAGTTTCTGATTAAGTCCCTCAAAATCTATATTGCACCATCTCCAGAATATTTATATTCCTATGGTCAGAATTGCAAGCATACCTAGAATTCTGGTCTAAGTAAGATTCAACTGCTGCTCAAGGTGGTAGAGGGTAATGATGTATTTCATGTTTTATTGTTTGTAAACCAACTTGTCTACCCATCACGTGTGCCTCTCCACAGACTTATTGCCGTCTTTTAAAAATAAATCAACTTAAGCAGTCATTACATCCCAGGATCAAAGTGAGGAGAGAAAATACATAGAAAATAGGTGCAGGAGTAGGCCATTCGGCCCTTCGAATACAGAAACACGTCTTTAATTTGGATTAGTGTTACTGAAGAATGGTAGTTGAGTTATTGTGATAATTATCTGTCAATCAATGAGGACTTCGTTCCCTCATTTCTTGATAGGAAAGGCATCGAAGGTTACACGGAGAAGGCAGGAGAATGGAGTTGAGAGGGAAAAAAGATCAGCCATGATTGAATGACAGAGCAGACTCAATGGGCTGAATGGCCTAATTCTACTCCTATGTCTTATGGTCTTATGTTTATGGCTCATTGTTCAAGACATTGAGAAGTAGTTTGTATAAATGCCATTTATATGTGATATAACTGATGTATTTTACATTTGCTTGCAAGTTGAACATGTAAGTCTACTTTCAATTGAAATGAAAAAAATATGATTGGATGGTAATTTACTATCACGGTAAATTAAAATCAGCTTAATGGTTCATGTTCATCGGTAAAGCACTTGCTATAAACAATAAAAAATCTGAAGCTTCACAAAGAATTAGCGCTGACTGTTAACTAGACAATAAGCAGTAATGGGATCAGTTCAGTAAGCTGGAAAATACATGCCTTGATATTACTTTACACCTCATTACATCCTTATACAATGTAGGCCAGTATTTCATCATCTATATAGTAGGCTAAAAAGAAACAAAGAAACAGTCAATAAAAGGGAACTATTATCTGGTGATGCTGATGCTGTTGGAGATTCCATTGACAGACAGCGTGAATCAAAAATACATTTTCAAAATATTCAATTTTCATTTTAATTGAAAGGAAGAATGAAATGAATTACTTAATGGGCAGTTGATTCACAATGCTGGTCTTTTGCTGAGGCAGCAATTTAAAAAAACTACTGAAACATCGTCATTACCAAAAAATAACATTTTCAAATTTGTGTAAAAGAACTGCAGATACTGGTTTACACTGAAGATAGATACAAAATGTTGGAGTAACAGTGGGGCAGGCAGCATCTGTGGAGAGATGGAATGTTTTGGGTCAAGACCCTACTTCAGATTGAGCATCGGGGAGAGGGAATTACAGAGATAAGGAAATGTCAGAGATCAATAGAGATGCAGATCAAGGAAAATGTAGAATAGACCATTGTTAAATAGGAGACAATGTAATCAGAGGGACAGTCAGACTGGTGGGAGAACTGGGAAGGGGGAGAAATGGAAAAAGAGGGAAAGCAAGGGTTACTTGAAGTTAGAGATGTCAATATTCAAACTGCTGGGGTGTAAGCTGCCCAAGCAAAATGTGAGGTGCTGGTCTTCTAATTTGTGCTGAGTCTCACTCTGACAATGGAGTAGGCCCAGGACCCAAATGGTCAGTGTGGGAGTTAAAGTGTTTAGCAACCGGGAGATCAGGTAGGTTGAGGCAAACTGAGGCTTTATACCTTCATATAACATTCACTGGGTTGTGTTATGGGTTTTTTCCAGTGCTCTTGCTGCTTGCCACATCACAAAGACAGTAGATTGGTCAATTAATTGGTCTGTCTAAATTGCCCTAGTAAGAGGTAGAATCTGGAGACTGTTGATGGAAATGGAGGAGGAATAGGTTATGGGGGAAATTGCTGGAGAATGAGATGTATGAAGTGGCACTCAGTGGACTGATTAGCCTTATTCTGTGTCATAAGGAAATAAGGGTACACTCATTTCAGTTTCCCATGGTTTGTTGGTGCTGTTGGACTTAGACATAGACGTATTTTGCAAGTAGGAAAGAAGTGTGACACATTGTTTGGATAATGTGGTTGACCAGTTGCAGTATATGCAGGCTGTCAGATCTGATTATGAGATGTGTATTAGTGCAAGCCCTGGCAAGAAGCTCTATCAAAGCCAGGCATAATTCCTGTTTGATCAAGAACAGTAATTTTCAAGCTGTTGCATCTCTCCACTCCAGCCCAAGATGCCAGTTAATACAATTTTCCAAAAATCTTATGATGAAATGCCAGAGGTCAACACTGAGCACTATAAGTAGCGTTGTTGATGGTCAGTGGGCTTCTTTCCAGTAAGAGTTTCCATTTTAGATTATCTACATCTGCAATATTTCACACAGTGTGGAAACTGTTTTCTAAATAAAGTTGGAACCGAGCGAAGAAGAAAAAAATCCAGACTCATGCTGTCTCAAATAGGCAGCCAGCATCATCTGGCCACTCTGTCGTTTCACTCCTTCCTTCAGGAAGAAGGTAAAGGCGCCTGAAAACTGTAATGTCCAGTTTCAGGATCTGCTTCGTCCCAACAACGATCAGGCCATGAACTCCGACTAACACAAACTATGAACTGCTTGGGTTGACAAAAATGCTGGAGAAACTCAGCGGGTGCGGCAGCATCTATGGAGCGAAGGAAATAGGCAACGTTTCAGGCCGAAACCTGCTTGGGTTGCATTTGGGACTTTGGGCTCTGTTTTGTTTTTGCACTATATTAGGTTTATTTATTTATTGTACTTTTTTTTGTTTATTTACTGTGTTTTCAAACCTGTTGTGCTGCTGCTGATTCAAGTAAGAATTCCATTGTTCCATCCCAGTACACATGACAATAAAACACTCTTGACATGGGCAAGTGAGTGAGATTAGCCACATTGTTCTTGAATGGTTTTCTATGTTGCAAGGAAATACAGAATTAGCAGTCAGCACACCAATGCCATCTCTTGTACATGTCACAGTACCAGGGAAACACAGGATCATGGTTTCATCCTAAACTGAACAGCAACTACTTTACTAAAGCATCCCTGAGAGGAATAGATTGAGTGGACGCACAGAGTCTCTTGCCCAGAGTAGGGGAATCAAGAACCAGAGGACATAGGTATAAGGTGAAGGGAGAAAGATTTAATAGGAACCTAAGGGATAACTTTTTCACACAAAAGGCGTGGGTGCATGGAATGAGGAGGTGGTTGAGACAGTTACTATTGCGGCATTTAAGAAACATTTAGGTGGGTACATGGATAGGACAGGTTTAGAGGGATATGGGCCAAATGGACCAGGTGAGACTAGTGGAGATGGGACATGTGGGCAAGTTATGCTGAAGCGCCTGTTTCCACGCTGTAAAACTTTATGATTTTTCGACTATAAAGCATCCCTTCAAATTCAAAACAATTCATGTTTGAATTTGTAATGTTTAATATATAGCACACCGAGATTTTAGTTACAGCATGGAAACAGACCGTTTGCCTCACCGAGTCTACGGTGACCAACGATCACCTGTACATTAGTTCTATTCTATACACCAAGAACAATTTACAGTAGCCAATTAATCTACAAACCTGTACGTCTTTGGGATGTGGGAGGAAACCAGAGCACCTGGAGAAAACCCACAAGGTCACAGGGAGAATGTACAAACTCCATGGAGACATCGTCTGTAGTCTAGATCGAACCTGGGTCTCTGGCGCTGTAAGGGAGAATATAAACCACTGCGCACTGTGCCACCACAAAACCACAATATGTATTTTCACTGTGCATTTTCTTCTCTGCATCAGAAGGCTGCATTCTATTGACCAGTGTCCCAGATCGCCTTACAATTAATTTGTTCAAGTGACCACAATCATGTACGAGCCGAGACAGAAAAAGGCAGAGTTTTTGCCAGTGAAAACACTCTGTGGATGGAATAGTGTGAATCTGATCCACTCCTGGGGACTTGCCAATATCAATTTAGGGGTGGCACATTGGCGCTGCAGTAGAGTTGCTGCCTTACAGCGCCAGAGACCTGGTTTGATCCTGACTATGGCTGCTTAGTACAGAGTTTGTACGTTCACCCCGTGACCCGCTTGGGTTTTCTCCGGGAGCTTCGGTTTCACCCCCACACTCCAAAGATGTACAGGTTTGTAGGCTAATTGGCTTGGTAAAATTGTAAAGAAATTGACCCTAGTATGTAGGATAGTGTCAGTGTACGGTGATCGCTGATCGGCACGTACTCGGTGGGCCGATGAGCCTATTTCCACACTGTATCTCTAAACTAAACTAAACACTGAACCTTATAACTGCCCTATTCAAATGAATGGTAACATGATCAAACTCTGCACCCTTAGACCTGTGGCAAAGAACTCATTTGTGGTGGACGTGGCAAAACGCAGTCTGGCAGCAAGTACGTGTTGAACTCATGAAGTTTGGTTCCATTGAAATCTGTAGGGTTAGAAATTAGTGTAAATGGAAACA
Source organism: Amblyraja radiata (assembly GCF_010909765.2). Classification (NCBI taxonomy): domain Eukaryota; kingdom Metazoa; phylum Chordata; class Chondrichthyes; order Rajiformes; family Rajidae; genus Amblyraja; species Amblyraja radiata. The sequence goes on along the minus strand of NC_045972.1, from coordinate 16,939,229 downwards.
GAATCACAGCCAATCCTGATTTTGTACCCAATGTTTATTGAATTAATTAATACTTTATTGTCACATTGAAATTATTTGCTTGCAAACCCAAGGTATGCAAATAGTCGCCACATAAATGCCACTCACAAATCTGAAAAGTATCTGTAAAGTATCTGCTACAAAGTATGTTCTTCCCCCCACCCCTCCTCCTCTGTTCTCCGATTCCCATAATTTGATATGCAATATAATAATTGATATGCAAGATAATAAAGATACAGCAAACTTGGTTAAAGATAGCTCAATAAATTGTAGTTGCTTTGGATTTGGTTATTTTCAATATTTTTCACAGTACAAATAATCTGGAACGGTGTGGCTGATATATTTGTACTTAATTCAAGTATATGGTTGTATTTGCTTTTATTTTGTGGGCAATGACGAATGATTTGCTGTATTCATTCTCCTGCTGTTGAGGCTTCAAGAGTTCTTTGCCAAAGCCATACAGCTGGTAGAGTTACATTCTCAGACCATTGCCACAATTCAGGTGGCCATCTCACCACAGGGATACTTGGACAAAATGTACAATGCGAGACCGAGGGCCAGACACGAAGTCCACCACAAGACCTCAAAGAATGCAGACATGTATTGGAATCTGAGACACATGGCTACAGCCTTTGCTTTTGAAAATATTAAGCACGGAGCCCCATTCATGAAATAATAGCAATAAGGGTGTCAAGGGTTATGGGGAGAAGGCTGGAGAATGAGGTTAGGAGGGAGAGTTAGATCAGCCATGATTTAATGGCGGAGTAGACTTGATGGGCCGAATGGCCTAATTCTGCTCCTATAACTTATGCCCTTATGACCTTGTGACCCCAAATCCCTGAAACTTTTTTAATCCTCTTTATATGTAAAATATTGTGGGATATGGTAGCATTGTGGTTAAAGATCTGAAATAATGATCTAGAAAACAAGCTCAAATCCTGCCATTAAATTCAAGATATTAAATCGGGAATAAAAAGTTAGTTTCAGTACTGATAATCATGTGACTAAAAATAACCATCAGGCTTACCAATGTCTTTCAGGGAAGGGGATCTGCCATCCCAACCTATTGTAGCAGTAGTTTGATTCATTCATAAAGACCATTAGGAGTGAATGCTGGGATTTGCAATGCTATCCGTTATCTAAGAATGAAGCAATATTGACATTATTATGCATACTTTGTATATTTGCAAGCATCGCATGGTAAACACTGACATTATCTTCATTACTTACTTTCCTTGAAAGTGGCGTTCCAGGTAGATAGGGTGGTCCAAAAGGCTTTTGCAACATAACCCTTCATCAATCAGAGTATTGAGTATAGAAGTTGCGAGGTCATGTTGAAGTTATATAAGATGTTGGTTAGGCCACATTTTGAGTGTTGTGTTCAGTTTTGGGCACCTTGTTAAAGGAAAGATGTTGTCAAGCTGGAAGGGGTGTGAAGAAGATTTACGAGGATTTACCAGGACTCAAAGGCCTGAGCTACAGGAAGAGGCTGAGCAGGCAAGGACTCTATTCTTTGGAGTGCAGGAGGATGAGGGGTGATCTTATAGAGGTGTACAAAATCATGAGAGAAATAGATCGGGTAAACGCACAGATTATTATTTTGCCCAGAGTCGGGGATTCAAGAGCCAGAGGAAATACTGTAGATTTAAGGTGGGGTGGGGGGGAGAAGATTTAATAGCTATCTGAGGGATAACTTTTTTACACAAAGGCTGGTGGGTGTATAGAATGAGCTGTTGTGATATTGCAAGGATAACTTTGTTATATCACAAGGACTACTTTGTTTGCCCACGTAGCAACATGTATGTGTGGGAATGACGTAATATGGGCAGGGCACTCTGGTTCCAGATGGCCGTGAAATAGACATCGACTTGATTCACTTCGGCAAACTCAAAAAGAGGAGCTGCAGACAGAAACTTGTCGTGACCCTATACTGCACATGGTCATGCAGTATATTCATTCCGGATGGTCGGCGACCATACAGGAGGTACCTGCTGACCTACGGCTCTACTGGCCTTTTTGAGACGAATTAGGCATATCAAATGGGGCCATGTTCAAAGGAAGGCAAGTAATCATTCCTGAGTCGATGAGACAGGATATCCTGCATCAACTTCATGTTGGTCACCGGGGCATCGAAAAGACAAGACTTCGAGCAAGACAAATGGTCTATTGGCCCAACATGAACCATCACATTGATCACCTTGTACGAAGGTGTAGTCAGTGCCAGAAGCACATGGCAGAGCAAACGAGGGAAACCCTCATACCACACGAGATACCAATCACAACTTTGACCAAAATACCAATGGATATCTTTGAACCAATCAAGATCTTACATCATTGAAACGCCAAATGGAAATAGATTAAGACGGAATCGAGTGCAATTGAGAGATGTTCCTCCACTGGAGAAACCAGGTTTTGGTCTGTACCGCGTCACTCCAGACAGCAACCGGACTGAGACCAAATATAAAGAGGGGGATCGACCGGCGCATAATGCTGATGGAGAATACGTGACATGTTCAGGATGTGTTAGTAAGAAACCTGCACGTTACTGTTGATAATCATTCCTATTGAAGAGTTTTGGTGTTTATAAAAAGCAAATGAGTTTTGTTTGTTAAGCATATTTCTTATTTTATGTAAGGGGGATGTTGTGATATTGCAAGGACTACATAGTTTGCCCGCGTAGCAACATGTACATATGGGAATGACGTAATATGGGCAGAGCACTCTGGTTCCAGATGGCCGTGAAATAAACAGAGCCTTGATTTATGCTCAGCTTCAAACCCATAAATACGTGTACTTGTGGTCATTCCAGATTCATAACAATGGTATTACAGATACCGGACCACGAAGTACAACAGGGGCAGGTACTATTGCTACGTTTAAGAAACATTAAGACAGGTACATGGATAGGACAGGTTTAGTGGGGTATACGTCAAACTCAGACTAGTGTACATAGGACATGTTGGTTGGCATGGGCATGTTGGGTCGAAAGCGATGTTTCCACGCTGAATTACTCTATGACTCCATATAAACAGCTACTCAAGTAAAATTTGAGACTGGTTCGGATATTGCAACAGCATTTGTATTTGGTTAATGCAGCTCAGCTTTATGTTTCCATTTGTTTTGCTCTGACAGGTTGCTCTAAGTGCAAGTAGATAACTAGGCAGTGGGTGAAGCAAGACACCATGAAGCTGAATAACGAGGGAAAACAATTCATTTTAATACATATGCACGATATTTTAAATACTCACTAGATCAGTCTGTAAATACAAAGTGACAAAGCGAGTCAATGGTTCGGGCCAATAACTTCAATCAATCAATCAGATTTATTCATCACATACACAATAAAGTGCAGTGAAATGAATTTGCCAGCAGCTGTAAAATCAAAAAAGAACAAACAATAAAAATTTAACACAAACATCCACCACAGCATTCTTCACTGTGGTGGAAGGCACAAAGTACAGTCAGTCCTCCACCATTGTTCCCCCGTGGTCAGGGCCATAAACCTCCACAGTCACCGCTGCGGGTGGCCAGATGTACAGGCCCTCTCGTCGGAACGGTAAGTCCTGAATCGGTGCTTCAGGCCGGCAGTCGAAGCTCTTCTCCGGGGATGCCTGGCGAGGGATCCCGCTCCGGTTATTAATTCCACACTGCGCCCGCGGCTAGAAGCTCCGCAGACTGCGGCTTCAGGATGTTATTTGCCGCGGGCCGGCGGTCGGAGCTCTTCTCATGCGAACCCTAGCGAGGGGTCCCAGGCTCCGGATGCCACGTCCGCGGCTAGAAGCTCTGCAGACCGCGGCTTCAGGCTGCAACAGTCCGCGGGCCAGCGATCGGAGCACTCCCTTCTGGCGACCTCGGCATAAGCTCACCCGCACCGCGATGAAAAGTCCACGCTACACCCGCTGCTGAAACTCCGGGCTCGACTCCGGGAAAGGCCGCACAAATCCATGGTGTTAGGCTGTGAGGGAGGCGTGGCCAGGATTGTGTGGGTCTTTGATGATACTGCCAGCCTTTTTGAGGCAGCGACTGCGATAAATCCCCTCGATGGAAGGATGGAGTGAAGCCAGCAGTCCTCATTTTTGAAAGGAAGGAAGCAAATATTTTGTTAAACTGGTGCATGAGATAAAAGGTGAAATGAAGCAACAGGCTAGGACAGCTCTGATAAAGGGCGAGATAATGCTGCTGTCATGAAACATTGAAAGTTGAACGTGGTGTTGAATGGCAATGTGCATGGATCTCAGGAAATGTGGTTTAAGGAGTTCTTGGAGTTATCCATAATAGTAAGATTAAACGAGAACTTACCAGTTTGAAGTTTGATCTGTATTTTATGAGGAGTTACGATGAGGGATTACGTGAAGAACCCGCTCAGTGCGCAGGCGCGGCATACTTCCAAGCAGCGGTGTGGAATCACAGATAGACACAGTTATTTGAAGTAAACATAGTAAAGATAAGGAGACATCAATTTATTAGTTTGATCCATATAATGAGGGTGGGAGCGGAGGGCACGTAATCCCTCATCGTAACTCCTCATAAAATACAGATCAAACTTCAAACTGGTAAGTTCTCGTTTAATCTTACTATTTTACTTCGGAGTCACGTGAGTGACTACGTGAAGACTTCAAAGCTCTGTGATTTCAAACCGTGTAACAGTTCATACTTCACTCGCTGCCGAAGTCATTCGAGGGAGGAAGTATGTTATCGTAATCAACCATGAATCTGTTTGTAAAGACAATAATGGTGTTATTAACAACAACAAGACCAATTGCTCCCCCGGGCTTAAATTATATATTTCTTGCAGATTCTTTTTCTGCAAACGATACAGGTTCTGTCAGTGGTTTGTTATAAAAGTTTGGAACGTATACTCCATAGACCACCCTGCAGTAGCCAGGATGTGGTCCATAGGCTCGTCCATCCTCTTAGTTACTGACGTGGAAGCTGTTCTGGTGGAATAAGATTTTATACACGTTAGTATTTACTCTAGCAACTCCCAGTACCTGCTTAAGCCACTAGAGATAGTTTAGCTCGTCACCCGACCATGAGGTTTCCTGTGGCTGACCCATAAGGCTTTTTCCTCTCCCTCGGTATTCCTTATTGTGTCGATCTCTAAGTGGGTCATGACACATAAAACGTGGTTCAGGTGGGTATGCCCGGAATTTCATGACTGGACCTGATGTTCCTGGTCTGTTCTGTTTGGCCAACCCTTGAATGGGCATGTGACACTATCTGGTGTTATAACCATGTTGTCCCATTGCAGTAGATGGGAGAGCTGGCTCTTTGTGTTGATGTAAGGCCACCAGCATGTCCATCTTCAGGGTAGGCTGTTCCAGGGTGAGTGACCTGGCTGGTGATCATCCCCTAAGGTATGTCAGGATTTCACTGACATCCCAATTTGGGTGTACCTATTTCTGGGGAATGGATTGATATACCTCTCTTGTATCTGATCACCAGTGAGCGGTACCCAAGTTGAGTAGGCTAACAGAACATGTCCTTCATTGTGGTGAAGACCTGCCAGGAGCTCCAGTACAGTTTTTTGTTATAGTTGAATGTGTAATTCCTGTTTTGGAAAACAGTGTACCATTTCTTGATGCTCCTCAGGTATGTTCCCTAGGATATGCGACGGAATACTGTCATCAGGTTGATAGTGCTGCTGATCGAAGCACAGCAATTGTCTTCCCAATTCTGCAATTCTTTTAATGACCATGTCGAGGATCACTGGGAACCATGCTTGTGGACTTGGTCCACTGTAATTTGCGTAGTACCCGACTGATGAAGCCGTAGTACCTATTGAAGAGGTAGAAGGAAAGGAAAACATAGAGATTAGGTTCCCCCCACCCCTCAATACGCGGGAATGTCTCCATTGCCGCTGCCTTGAGATTGGTTTCATGTGACGTAAGTTAGTACGTGGTGATTTAATTGGATATAAGGAATCGATATCTGGTGTCCATATTGCTTAGTGATTTCAGCAAATATTTTTGGTTTAAATGTATGTTTACAGTATTTAGCTCACCTGATAGGTGAGTTACTGATGGTCAAACATGTTTGACGACATACGGTTTCCAATTGTTAATAAATTGTCACCTAATATCGATGTTCTCCGCCCAAGTGGTTTGGTATATGCCACCACTGATGTTGTTATCTTATAAACGAACATGCAAATTTGGTGGATTACTGAGCAAATGCTTCACTAGAATTAAGTAAGTTAATATATAACATGTTTAAGTCAATTCATATTGGCATTAAGTATTACAAGCTCAGTAACACATCAGGACACATAAGATGTTACTCAAAACAGGTGGAAGTGTACAACCATAATCCTTCCTGCCGATAAATTCCATGATAACACTACAGATTAATCCATTTGCCCCCATAATACAGGTATGGAGATAGTTTTGAACACTAGTATCTCAGCTCATAGGAAAGGTACAAAGTTCAGTAGCTGGTAATGCTGCTATATCCCAATTACTTTGCCACGTAGTTGATTGGTGGTTAATGCACCATGACTGATAGTCTTAATGAATACCAGATAACAACGTTGTGGATGGTCAACGTAAATATCTGGATATATATTTTGTGCACCGTTCCCAGAGGCACTGCAATACTGGGTCGATGCGTGGAGTGGACGGAGCAAGCCCCTATTCCATCTCCCTGTTCCAAAATTCAATTTAATATATGGTCCCTAGATAAGGGACGTATCAGATTATTAAACTGATAAGAACAGATACTACACTTGATCTTAGCCAAAAGGCCGAGAAGCGATGCAGCTAAAGCTGTATCCAAGGATAGTTTGTCGTTAATATATAGACATGCCATGACGGAATGTTTCTAAGTGTCAGGGCTAGTTGATTCTGGATAACTTTGACTTAAATGCCGCAACGTTCATCATGGTTACTCCATCCAGGTAATTGCGGTATATCCGAAACTTATATGAGAAGGTACTGAATAGTGTGCATCTTCAAGGTCGATGTCTACCATAAAGTATCCTTGGATCCATGGTAGTAGTTACAAATCCCATGAATGGGTATACCTGGTGAAATACTCAAGTGGTTTATCAACGATGGTGCGACATTCACCATCGTGGGAGGGTAGACCACTTGGGGTGCTTGCTGAATTGGTGGCAAGATATTAATTCTATTCCCCTTGTATTTATTTTTTGGTATATAACTACCAAGAGTGATAGCTTCCTAACCAGGCGTGATTCATCCACCCCTTGTTAGTACAACCCTTAACCTTTATGTGATGGTAGGAACCATACTTATCTGTCTTCATTGTTGTTTTCTTCGGTTTCTGGTTCCTTGTTCTTGTAGGGACGATGTTTGTTGGGGGGTGGCGCATTTTCCCCTGGGGCCTGCTCTGGGCCGTGGCCTAAAATGCTACGGGTTTGGCATGCAGGCCCCGAGCTTTCACCAGTACCATGAGGTAGACGCCCCTGGTGGACACGTAGAGGTACTGCTGTCTGGTTTAGTGTGGTGCTCATTCCAGACTCTGCCCTCTTGTGCCGAATAGTTTGAACACTTCGTCCAGTTTTTTAGGACTGGTTTGGTAAGTGCCAGGTAGCAGGATCTGTGCTTGTGAGGTCGGCGTTCTCATAGTCCTATTAATTTCATAGATTGAGGGCAGGTTTGTGAGTTCATTTCAGAAGTTATGAGGTATATCGTTGAACAGTAGGGTCAGGTGTTTTGCCATACTACCCTGCCCTTCTGGAATGAGCAGGTGGACATGATAGCTGACGTCAGGGTACCAAATGCATTTTTAAAATATTTAGGTTAAATGCGCTGCTCAATGTATCCCCCAATAATGGCGGGCACTTTGAGTAAATGCAATTTAGGGGAGGCGTGATAAAACCAACGCCTCATGGCTACCTGTCTTGGAGAGGTTTTTTGGAAAAAGACAGGTAGTAAGCTGGCCATCAGTTGAGACTGAAAAGCCATCTCGCTAGTGGTGGAGCCACATAGCGGCCACACCCAGCAGCTCTTCCTGATCCTGTACCTCAAGCATACTCCCGATATTGTTCAGCCAGTGACCCCTCTTCATGACCAGCCCAGCCACTGGTCACCCCAAAGCCAACCACACTAAGGAGGAAGCGATGGGCAGTGCCTAGGCACTGTGGAGGGTATGCCTGAACCCTCCAGCGAGACTGCCCCTCACGTAGCGTGTCTCGCAGGAGCTCCTGCTCCAGGAGCCGCTCCAGCGGCTCAGGCGGCTGTCTCTCTCCCATGCGGGTGGAGAGACGTCCCCTCCGACAAGTCGGAAGCCACCGGCCGGATGCCTCTTCGGATGGCTGAACATCCAGCCCGCAGCTCAGGCACTAGCGGGACTGGCTTCGGCGCGGTGTGGGGATAGTGGAACGCCCGGTAAAATGTTCCTACCGCCTTCTTCTGGAGCTTTGTGCCTTGTAGTAGCGAGAGCGCCCCTTAAGCAGCGCGTCTCGCAGGCACCAGCACCGAGAGCCGCTCCAGCGGCTCAGGCGGCTCTCTCTCCCCCCGTGCGGGTGGAGAGACGTCCCGTCCCAAATCGGGAACACCTGCCGGATGCCTCTTCGGGTGGCTATACATCCAGCCCGCTATCGGGCTGGGCTCGGCACGGTGTCGGGGAATAGAGGAACACCGGGTCGCTCCTACCGCCTGTTGCTGCCCCCCTTCCCCCCGACGGGAAACGTTCCTCCTTGAACGGGGGACAGTTTTGTTCCAGAGCCTTTTTCTCTGCCTGTAAAACACAAGCAGAAAAAGGGGCTCCCCTGTAAAAGAAACCCGACCTCAGGATACTCACCTGACGGTCCGTTTCTCTGTTGCGGGAGCGCATAACTCCCGCTGCCGCTGTTGCACTGCTGGCGTAATGCCGCGCCTGCGCACTGAGCGGGTTCTTCACGTAGTCACTCACGTGACTCCGAAGTAAAATCAATGGTCAATCCACAAGATAAATATTAGTATTTAACTTGGAATCTCCTTGGAATCACTTGAGGCAATTGGTTGGTGCTGCAGAAAAATGAGACTGTGGCGTAAGAAGGAAAATAGAAAGCACTTAGGCCAAAGAGAGTAACTCAATGATATTCCATCCAGTGAAACATTTTAAAGATCAGCATTTCTGGAAAAGAAGTGAAAGTTAATTAAATTCTCAAATATCTTTAATTGGATTTAAGGACTGAAAAAAAATAAGCAACAGAAGAGATTGAGCGTTAAGTGCAAACTGGAGTGAATGCATTCATTGTCAAGTACAGAAAGATAAATAAAGATAAAGATGCATGAAATAAAGATTAATTAAGGGAGAGAAGAATAAAATCAAGCAAATCATAGAAAATACATGCCACAAAAAGAAAGTAATTAAGCTATTAAGCCCATCGTGAGTTTGCCAGTTAATAACAAAAAATGATCTTACCTAATTCCAGCTTTCGACTTTCAATTACACATCCTGGCACTTTTTAAATGCGGTAAAGAATTAGGCCTCTACTTTTCTTTTTGATAGTAAGTTCCACAATCCTAACACCTTTAAAATAAAATCACTTTTCCTTATCTTCCCTCTATTCCTTCTACCATTTTTTTACTTCTGAAAAAAAGATCTATTCATTCAATTTTAGAGTCATGAGGAGATACCGGCCCTTCAGCCCACCAAGTCCATGCTGACCATCACCTATCCATTTACACTAATCCTATATTAATCCCATTTCGTTCACCACACACTCCATTGATAAAATCACTCAGAGTGCCTAACAGTTATTGAAGAAATGGATCACCTCACGTAATATTTAATTTCACCATTGCCAGACAATCTGTATGATTGTAATTTGGAAATCGTACATAAAGTAAAAAGAGTTATATTTCTAAAAAAAACTTTAGTTCCTATTCAACATGGAAATATGTCAACTTCACGTTATTTCTGTAATATTTAGGGTTATTTAAACAATGGTTGGACAGGCATACAAATATGCAGGGATTGGAATCATATAGGTTATGTGCAGGTAGATACACAGGAGGTTGAAAGGATTGTTCTTGTGCTGTACTGTTCTATGTTCTATTTATACATCAAAGATGGTCTCATTGTTGTTGTTACACTAAATTCTGGCTCAGTGCTATTTATTTCCAACTATACTGTTATGTTGGCTGGAACCTATTCTATAAATGTCAAGAAAGGATTAAGTTCCCTTTTAGTATTGGAAACCATAAAATCGCAAACCTGCATTCTATCTCCATAAATGTCCTCTTTTTCGAGCAGAGTACATTACTATTGTGCTTTGCTTTTGACTGCAGCCTTGCTTTAACACGATTAGATGTACAAGGACAAATGAGTAGGATAATTATTACTATTGGTTCACATGAGAGAAGAGCAATAGGTATGCAACTTCAATAATAAAAAATAAATTCCAACAATTATTAATTGAGGTTGTATGTTTAACGAGTACTTTATGTCATAAAAGCACAAGTCACTTCCACAGGATGAATCAGCTTTCATCAGCCATCAAATCATGTGCTGGGTCACACCAGTCCACTGGAGAGCATCCAAAGACTAATGCCCCTGTCCCACTTAGGAAACCTGAACGGAAACCTCTGGAGACTTTGTGCCCCACCCAAGTTTTCCGTGCGGTTCCCGGAGGTATTTGTCAGTCTCCCCACCTGCTTCCACTACCAGCAACCTCCGGCAACCACCTGCAACCTCCGGGAACCACACGGAAACCTTGGGTGGGGCGCAAAGTCTCCAGAGGTTTCCGTTCAGGTTTCCTAAGTGGGACAGGGGCATAATTGTGACATTGGGCAGCAATGCGTAAAAAGGTCACAGGAAGTTTTATGGGCAGAGTTCAAGGAGATCGGGGCTAAGGTGCAGGCTTTGAACAGTGTAACTACTGGCATGGGGATGGTGGGATACTAATTGGCAAGCTGCTCTGAAAAGGACGTATGGCGCAGGTGGTATTATATTCTCGGAGAAAGTGTGAGGAGAGGTTAGAAAAAGCAGGTTAATCAGGAAGGGGTAAAGCGCCATGAGAGAAGGTAGTGTGTGTCAGAGTAGGGACCACATGAAGAAGAGATACTGAGGGAGGGCGTATTGAAGCAAGGCAGGAGTAGAGGAGGGGGAGACAACAGGAACTATGGGGAACAGTGTGCAAGCGTATATGAGCATCTTTGTGTGCACACACATACTACGTCTATGCAGCAGAGCCTGGACTGACTGATCATGAATCTTTTTTCCAATGGACGAAACCTCGATCCGTGCGACAGCTGGTCCACAAGGCCAAACCACATTAAACGCACTGGCTTCTTAGAAATGGACTGGAAACTAATCATCTCAACTCCAAGGGACCACTTAAGAAGATTACTACGACTTAATAGAAGAATTATGAATCATTTAATTGTGGGAAATATATGTATTCACAACATACAGTAGACTTTTTTTTCCCCAACCTTCTCACTATTCTTTCTCCTCTTTGGATTCTTGACTCCTAACATATAGAATTCTCTGAGGCAGATGGCCTCCTGTATCTCAAAATGTCCTTTTAAATGAGTACCATTACTGATAGTTTTCAGAATATTAATAACTACATGATAAGTTAAAGCATTAGAAAGGCTCCCACAATTGTTTTAATGCTTCACATCTGACAATTGTAACTTTCCATTTACCCTGTCCCACATAATCTTATCTGGCTGAGACACTGGCCAGGCAGCCTACACCGACTATACTGTATAATCGGGTCTTGCACAATACAAGGGAATGGCTTGGCTTCATCCGCGAGGCTCATTAATATGGTAAAGTTGGAAACTAAAATGCTGGCGTAACTCAGCTGGACAGGCAGTAGGAATGTGTGACGTTTCAGGTCAAGATTCTTCTTGAGACTGAGGATCAGAAAAGAGGGAGTTTAGAAATATGGAGGGGTAAGGTATGAAAACAACAGATCAAAGCAGACAATGATAAGGAAATGTAGAAACTTCATTTTTACCCAAATGGAACTAAAGTAAAGCTCACAAATGTGAAACTCTTCTATTATTCAAACACATTTGCAAAACGATTGAAAGTGATTGTGGGCTTATACACTGGAGTTTAGAAGGATGAGATGGGGATCTCATTGAAACATATAAGATTGTTAAGGGTTTGGACACGCTAGAGGCAGGAAACATGTTCCCGATGTTGGGGGAGTCCAGAACCAGGGGCCACAGTTTAAGAATAAGGAGTAAGCCGTTTAGAACGGAGACGAGGAAACACTTTTTCTCTCAGAGAGTGGTGGGTCTGTGGAATTCTCTACCTCAGAGTGCGGTGGAGGCAGGTTCTCTGGATGCTTTCAAGAGAGAGCTAGATTGGACTCTTAAAAATAGCGGAGTCAGGGGATATGGGGGGAAGGCAGGAACGGGGTACTGATTGGGGATGATCAGCCATGATCACATTGAATGGCGGTGCTGGCTCGAAGGGCCGAATGGCCTACTCCTGCACCTATTGTTTATTGTTTATTGTGATACCACATGTTTTCTGCTGATCTCTTTGAAATCTCCAAACAAATCCTAATGTAGTCGTTGAATTATTTGTAGGCTGCTTCCTCCATTACTGGGGAAGAATCCATACACCCCCAGCAGCGCAACCAGAGAAAACCCACTGAAGTGAGGCAAAGTCTTTTTCCAAAAGTGTTCCATTCTGCCACCCACTTCGCTTTACTTTCCTATACACAATCCCTGTAAAGTGGATATGTAGAGTGTCTCTTTAAACATCAAATTTGTAATTGATGCCCAACACCATTCATTGGACCTGAAGTCTGTTAAGGAGCGATAAGGACATGGTTGAAGTTTAGAGTCACAGCGAGAGGTTCGTACTTCCTGCAATCCCGAAGCATCATTGGACATCCCTTGCTCTCAGCACGTGGCAGCATTAAAATCAAATTCAGTTGTTAAATGTGAAAATCTGCTTTGATTCCGCTGTGAAGCTAACATATTTGTGCACACAAACTTCATATTATGATATGCTTCAAAATTGTTTAAATAATAATTGGTTTGATGGAAAGTTAATTCTGTTACACCACCAGGTAGGTCTAGGATGGAATTATAGAGTCAGGCATTGAAACAGGCCCTTTGGCCCAATTTGCCTATGCCGGCCAAGGTGCCCTATTTACACTAACCCCACCTGCCCAAATTTAGCCCGTGTCCTTCAAGATATTTCTTCTCCGTGTACCTGTCCAAATGTCTTAAATGTTGATATAGTATGTGCCTTAACTTCCTCCCCTGGCACAACCCTCTGAATGAAAAAATTGTCCCTTAAGTTCCTGGTAAATCTTTCCCCTCTCATCTTAAACCTATGTTCTTTGGTTCGTGAATCCCCTACTCTGGGTAAAAGACTGTGCATTAACCCTATCTATTCCCATCATGATTTTATGCTCCACGATCTTTTTTCAATTTTTATTGTTCATATTTTTGACATAAAAAGAGATATATCATGTCACTATCTACAGCCTTAAAGTTAAAAGCAACGGCAGTGTCAAATATTGTCCTTCCGTGAGAGATTTTAAGGTGCATTTGGATTGACAGATTTGTGAGCATTGATTTTGCTCCTCGAGTTCAGGTGGAAAGACTCAATAACAGATGGAACCCGAGTTCTTTTCTCATTTAATACTTCCATGTGTGGCTATTCATGCCTGGTAATGTTTGAAGCAATTAGTCTGATCTGATATGTATGAAGGAATTGCAGATGCTGCTTTAAACCAAAGATGGACACAAAATGCAGGAGTAACTCAGCCACCATACAGGCATCACGTGTCGACATGTCGTGGGGGTGATGCCTGTATGGTCGTGAGTAGTCGCCCAAAGAGTCGTACCTTTTTCTGGTCGCCGCTGGATTTTCAACATTTTTTAAATTTCCGACGACCTGCTATGACGGGTGCCGGCAAGTCGCCGAAAAAAGCGCTTAAGTGGGACAGGCCCTTAAGTTGTTGCGATAGTGCGAATGGAACAGTTGACAGTATTGACCGTACTACTACAACACTTAATTAGAAGTTGAGCTTTTTATGCTTCTCTATCACAGAGTCAGCAAGCCAAATGGCTCACAATTTCGGTGAAAAAGTCAATAGTTCTGTATGAAACTGCTGGCTTTGGCTCCCTATCTGTAGAGGTATTTGGGATTCCCACATAAATTATGCGGAAGTTCTCAAGCCCCATGTGGATGATCACTGCTATCACATCAACTGATAAAATCCTCAAGTTACAGCCTCTGATTTATCTTTGGTGCCCACTGATATTTTGCAGGATGCTGTTTGGTATAAAATGGTACCTATTTTCATCACAGTCATCTAGAAAAATTGCCTAGTTTAATACTTCCTAATCTCCCTCAAGAGTTTAGTGTTCAATGGTATGTTACGGATCTGTGGCCCTGATTGTATGATGACAATGCTTCCTCAACCCATGTGCAAACACAACCCTACTTCAACCACCTCAGCCCAACCAAATCAATACAAATTTTGCATTACTTTGATTGCTACAGGCACTTTAGTTTTGCCACTATCATGATCAAGTTCATTTTGAAGGTTGTTGCATCTAATGTGCCTGCAAAGCTACAGCAAGTACAAATTGAATTATTGCAGTTCATATCTGGTACATATTTTAGTTTAGTTTATTATTGTCATGTGTACCGAGGTACAGTGAAAAGCTTTTTGTTGCGTGCCATCCAGTCAGCAGAAAGACCTTAGTGATTACAGTCAAGCCATCCACAGTGTACAGATGCAGGATCAAGGGAATAACGTTTTATGCAAGGTAAAGTCCATTAAAGAGAGTCCGAAAGTCTCCAATGCGCTGCTCTCTGAATCACACTTGAATGAGAGAGAGAGGTGGAGATAAAAATGTACAGTGGCCCAAATGTTTGGAGTTGGCTTCAGTGGAGTTGAATTTCAGAACAAGGTTTCAATAACAGCCAAGACTATATTACGTGTTTGAAACTAACAGCCAAGAAAAAATGCAACCTTTGTATCTTTTATCTTGATCTTAGCTGTTTCATTATGAACATCCAAAGTATTCTTATGCTTTGTGCCACTGCCTGGTTTTGTAACTTGTTTTCTTATTCACTTTGCTATGAATCACGGTTCAACAAAAAAAAGTTTCCATCAAAGTATTAACCGTTAGACTTTTGATGTGAATTCCATCAAGTAGAAACTACTTCTAACTGTCGTTCAGATAAAATGCAGCCAAAACTGAATGAAAATCCACAAGTGCGCAAACTTGGAATTAACATTTATGAACTTCCCCAGTTGCAGCCGATGATTTATGTCATCATCTGGACGAATTGCCCAGTTTAATGCTTCCTAACTCCCCCAAGGAGTTTCATAACAAAATGATTTGAGTATAGGAGTAAAGAGGTCCTTCTGCAGTTGTACAGGCTCTGATGAGACCACATCTGGAGTATTGTGTGCAGTTTTGGTCTCCTAATTTGAGGAAGGACATCCTTGCTATTGAGGCAGTGCAGCGTAGGTTCACGAAGTTAATCCCCGGGATATCGGGACTGTCATACGAGGAGAGATTGGAAAGACTAGGCTTGTATTCACTGGAATTTAGAAGGATGAGATTATTTTCTATATTTCCATGTAAGCGGTTATGGTTCAACGACACGTGATGGATGCGTTGTCCTATGAGGTGTCGTTTTGGATGAGGGGAAGCAAGAAATATTAACTGTGTGCAAAATGTTCTTGTTATGCACGTGTCATTAGAACACAGAACAGCACAGCACAGGAACAGGCCCTTCGGCCCACATTGTCCGTGCCGAAACTAATCTCCTCTGCCTGTGCTTAATATATCCCTCCATTGCCTGCATATCCATGTGTCTATCTAAAAGCCTCTTAAACACCATTATTATATCTGCCTCCACCATCACCCCTGGTAGTGCATCCCAGGCATTCGTTGTAAAAATGTGCCACGCACATCATTCTCAAACACCATGGAATAACACTGGTAACAATTCTAAATGAAAACCACAATCCTATCTGAAATCATTAATTGCAGTGGACTTTCTCACTGTGCAAATGTATCTATGCTTCTAAGGTAGCCCCTCAGGATCAAGGATAATTTGCTTCTACTCTGGTTTTGTAGGCCCTGAAGTGGCTGATGAAGTCAACGTAAGAATGGTAGATTATTTCACTAAAAGGCTGGTGATGGGTGATATGTGGTGGGGAGATGGTTGAGAAGTGATCGGCTTCACAGTTTGAACCAGTTTGAACCTTCAACCAGGCAGAGAAAAACCAATCTTTACAATGATCTCCAACCCTTCATATTTCAGAGAACCATCGCCACATACAAGGCATCATTCAGCCCATCAAATCTATGCCAACTCACTGTACAGCCATCTTGTCAGTCCTACTCCACTGAAGGAATAGCTCTTCAAATTATTCTGTCTCAGTGGCCTATCTAATCCTATTTAGGAAATCTAAATCCCAGATTGTTTACAGGCAAGGAGCTCCCAATTATGTGGCCTAATCTCCAAGATTTGAAATGGAAAATTGGTCTGAGCTGCTGGGGAAGTTGGCACAGGTCCAGAGGTCGTGTACTGAAATGCTCCCTTTTGCATACAATGCTGGATCTCCAGCCTGCAGACTGCAGTACATTTCAGGACAGTCCTCATCCAGTCTATATACTTTTAGATGCACATAGTGCATTTGTGTACAAGGCAAAATAATCATGCTGTGCTTGGTTATTTTCTAAATCTAACTTAGAGACAATTATGTCTGATTATCCACAACAGCAAAGCTGTTTGATTTAGAATTTACTCAGAAATAGAACATTGCGGAACCAGCTAACCTCAACCAAACATAATAAGCCCTTCAGCTGAACAGCCAAGGGCTTCTCAGAGAAATGCACTGCCAAAACACTAAAATTAATATTAAAGAGGGACTAGCATAAACATAGAATGTCATTTTCCTCTAGTACCAACCATTTACTAACTCCAGTCCAGTCAAATATGATGCAGGAAGAGCTGGATATAGAAGTCTGAAGAAGGGTCCTGACCCAAAACGTCACCTATCCATGTTCTCCAGAGATGCCACCTGACCCGCTGAGTTACTACAGCGCTTTGTGTCTTTCACTGGATATAGATTTGTCTTCTGATGTGAAGCAGAGGAGCAATGTATGGTGTTAGTTTTGTTCAACTTGCTGCAAGAAACTTGCCATTAAACTGGAAAGTTTATAGATACATAAGGATGTTGACAAAACCGGAGAAACTAAGCTGCAAGGAGAGATTGGACAAGCAAGGACTTTATTTCTTGAAGGCTGAGGAGTGATCTTATAGAGCTGTATAAAAGCATGCATGGATTAGATGAGTGAATGCATTGTCTTTTTGCAGGTTAGTACAATTAAGAACTAGAGAACATTGGTTTAAGGTAAAGAGTTGGTCATTTGGCCCTTCGAGCCAGTACCGCCATTCAATATGATAATGCCTGATTATCTAAAATCAGTACCCTATTCCTGCTTTTATCCCATATCCTGGAGTATTGTGTGCAATTTTGGTCTCCTAACAGTCCCAACAGTTTAACTAACACCATTTCCCGACTAATGTGGATTCCATTCAGTTCCTCCCTCCCACTAGATCCTCGTCCCCTAGTATTTCTGGGAGATTGTTTGTGACTTCCTTAGTGAATACAGTACCAAAGTACTCATTTAACTGTTCTGCCATTTCCTTGTTTCCCATTATAAATTCACCTGTCTGATTGTAATGCCCCTGTCCCACTTAGGAAACCTGAACGGAAACCTCTGGAGACTTTGCGCCCCACCCAAGGTTTCCTTGCGGTTCCCGGAGGTTCCCGGAGGTTTTTGTCAGTCTCCCTACCTGTTTCCACTACCTGCAACCTCCGGCAACCACCTGCAGCCTCCGGGAACTGCACGGAAATCTTGGGTGGGGCGCAAAGTCTCCAGAGGTTTCCATTCAGGTTTCCTAAGTGGGACAGGGGCATTAGGGACCTACATTTGGCTTCACTAATCTTTTCCTTTTTACATATCTAAAGAAGCTTTTAGAATCAGTTTTTATATTCCCCGCAAGCTTTCTTTCATGCTCTTTTTCCCCCTTTGTCCTCCTCTGTTGAGTTCTAAATTTCTCCAAGTCCTCCAGTTTGCTGCTTCCTCTGGCCTATTTACATGCCTCGTCCTTGGATTTAACACTATCCTTGATCTCTCGTTGGCCACAGTTGAGCTGCCTTCCACGTTTTATTTTTTTCCCCAGACAGGGATGAAAATATTTTTGGAGTTCACCGATGCGGTCCTTAAATCTTTGCCATTGCATCTTCATCTTCATCAAGGCAACTTTTTCCATATAAAGGATAGTGGATATATGGAATAAGCTATCAGAGGAAGTAGTTGAGGCAGGTACAATAATGACATTTAAAAGACATTTGGATAGGTGCATAGATAAGAAAGGTTCAGAGGGATATGGGCCAAACACAGTTAAAAGGGACTAGCTTAGATGGGGCACCTTTTGGTCAGCATGGAAGAATTGGGCTGAAGAGCCTTTTCCGTGCTCTATGACTCGATTATTCTATAATATTGCTGAAAGTATCAACCGAAAGATAATCTGAGCCTTTATGGAAAGTGACAAGAAAATCTATACTGGGCTATAAAGAGATGTTTGAGAACATTTGAATGCTAGGATACCTTTGGTGTTACTGCTATCCCTGCCATAGGGCTTGGGCTTTGAACCTGCTCCTGGATAATTACATTCACAAGTTGAATGGCTAATGGAAACATAAAAACATAAAATAGGTGCAGGAGTAGGCCATTTGGCCCTTTGAGCCAGCACTGACATTCAATATAATCATGGCTGATCACCCAGAATCAGTACCCCATTCCTGCTTTCTCTCCACATCCCTTGATTCCGTTAGCCCTAAGAGCTATATCCAACTCTCACTTGAATACATCAAGTGAATTGGCAGCTACTGCCTTCTTTGGCAGAGAATTCCATAGATTCATAACTCTCTCGTTTCAGCATTATTAATTAACTGTGGAGGATCTTGTTACTTTGCAAACTTGTAAGAATCATAATCATAATTAATTAGCTATGTATGTTTTGCAACATACGAGTAATTTGGTTTGCCATACAGTCATACCAAAAAAGCAACAAGATACACAACTACATAAAATGTTGACATAAACATCCACCACAGTGGCTCCTCCACATTCCCCACTGCGATGGAAGGCAATAAAGTCTTAACCTCTTTCCTCATTTTCTTTCGCGGTCAGGGCAGTCAAACCATCCGCAGTCAGGGCGATTGATGCTCCCGCAGCCGGCAATCGAAGATCCCACGTTGGGACGATCGAAACTCACACGATCGGGGTGGTCGAAGCTCCCGTGATCGGGGTGGTCGAAGCTCCCATGGCTTGGAGCTCCCGAAGCTGGTCCCTAACCAGGGACTGCGAGCTCCACGATGTTAAAGTTCGCAGGCTCCGCGGTTGGAGCTTCCGAGGTCGATCCCTTGCAAAGGGATCGTCAACTCCGAAATGTTAAGTCCGCAGGCTCCCGCGGTTGGAGCTCCCGAGGTCCCAGCAAGAGGCCGCCAGCTCCACGATGTTAGGCCACAGTGCAGACGGGGATACGACACAGAAAAAGTTGCATCTCCGTCGAGGAAAGAGTTTTAAAAGGTTTCCCCCACCATCCCCCACATAACACAAAACTAAAGATAAACTAAAACAGATATTGCACAACAAATTAAAAAAACAAAAAAGAAAAAAGACAAGACAGACCATTGGCGAGGCAGCCATCGTTCGGTGCCCCCTCAATGTCTAAGCATGGATTTTCAAACTCACATAGCCAGGCAAAGAAGGACAGCTTAATTGACAAAAAAAACATCAAAAACATGCTTACATGGATGAGAATATAAACCAAGAGTATGTAGTATTTTGAACAAATCTACTTGTTTTCAGTCCAATGCTGATCAACTGAGGATGTTCTACATTGTGTATTATCTGTGTTAACATACAAGTACGTTTGCAGATCTTGTGATGTTTTTAAGCAGATTTGCTGGGGGTGCTTTGCAGCTAACTTTAAAGCACTCATATATTTGCTTTACCAGCATAAATCACATATGATATAAATGTAAATGTAACGTGTGCTTGTGTAAAGCATATAACCTACTTTAAAATATTAAATGCTTTATACACTCGATAAAGCATATGTTTATACTTCAGCATCTGTTTTACAACCACACTGGCTTTCTGCTGACCTTGGTAGATCATTGCAGACCTTCTGCAATCCTCGAAGGAAGTATTTGCCGAAACATCTGGGAGATTATTTGAGGCCAGGAAGTGCTTTATGCATTTCAGGGTGCCTAAAGCAAGCCTATGATACAAGTAAAAGCTGACAACTGGCTATAGCCCAGCTCCAAACTAATACGTCTCTTGAAAGTACAGCATTTTTTTGAAATTCTTGACATTCAAAACACATAGAAATCTCAATTTTTTTTAAATAAATAAAATACCTGAAACATTTTAGACCATTTTGATAAAAGTTTAAAATATAGAATTAACAATCCAATTAGAATTTTAAAAAGAATTCTTGCAAATATTTAATTTGTTTCTATGTGTTTAAGAAGGAACTGCAGATGCTGGAAAATATGAAGGTACACAAAAATGCTGGAGAAACTCAGCGGATGCAGCAGAATCTATGGAGCAAAGGAAATAGGCAACGTTTCGGGCCGAAACCCTTCTTCAGATTGAATTTGTTTCTATATTTGATAACCTATCTGAATGCCTTCTTAAGTGATCAAGTTCTTATATGACATTTTCATAACCATTTCCCACCATTTAAATCAAATGGAGGGGGGCGGGGAATATTCCTTTATATAATTTGCCACCATCCTTGAAGCAGCAACAGCCCTCACACATAATACTCGGGAGAAGTATTTCAGTTCAGTTCAGTTTAGTTTATTGTCACATGTACCGAGGTACCATGAAAAGCTGTTGTTGACATATTTGAGTACGTAGCACGGAACCCTAAACTTCCTTAATGGTAACTATGCTGTTCAAAGTCCTACAAGAAGTGTTAGAGATCTTACCTGGAAGGCATTTCCAATATGCCGATCATTTTCATCAAAGTGGCAAAGGCACAACTTTCCCTCTGCAGCCAATGGCCAAAAAAATCAGATCAACACCTGCGTAATCAAACTGAATGATACAATCGATTAGAAACCCCATTCTGCATTTAAGTACCTGCCTAGAAATGGCCTTCATATTCAGAAAAAAAGTAGCCAGGCCTCTCTCATCAGCTGGTAATCCAAGGATTTTTTGCATCCTATTCTGAAGAGTGCATTTCTGAATTACTATTGTGAATCTTTATACATTACGTGTTTAATTATTGACAGAGTTTACCACTCAGCCTCCTGCACAATAGCCATGAGACAGATATCAATAGTTGCACCATTTAGATCTGGATGAGAGAATAGTTTATTCCCTGTTTGTAATTATTTCCCAATAGTTAGTAGTAACCTATAATCATTCTGCATCTTGGCGCATATGCTCTTTTTGTTATTTAACGGTTCGTAAACACTTTCTGATTGATGGCGGGCTTCTTCCATGTATTAACTTTGCACAATTCACTCAACACTCAGAGCAGTTTATGAGTTGGCACACAAAACATAATAACAGAGTACTAAATGCATGGAAGTTCTATGATTGTGTTTTAGTACGATTGCCAAAAAATTGGATGGATTTGTGCCTTTTTCGTTCATTATTTTCAGATCGCTCTTTGTTCACAGAGATGGACATGAAATTACGTCTCAGGCAATGAAAACACTTCCAACGACATGGTTAGTCTCATATGAAACACTGCTTTTGCCAAGGTGGTGATGAGCCATCTTCATCAACAACAGTGGTCTCTCTGGTGAATGTACTTCCACAATGCTATTTAGTAGGGAGTTCTTGGGTTTAGACCTATTGATGATACAGAACAGGTCATAAATGTCCAAGTCAAGATGATGTGAAATGTTTTGTTGGTGCAGGTTGTAGGTTTACATTCTCTCTTCTCCCCTTTCCCATCAGGCAAGAGGCACAGAAGTGTGAAGTCTCACACCTCCAGAGTCTGGGATAATTTGTTCCCAGCTGTTATCAGGCAATTGAACCAGCCTATCACCAACAACTAGAGAGTGGTCCTGAGCTACCATCTACCTCATTGTAGACCCTCGGACTTTTCTGAAGTTTATCTTGCACTAAACGTTATTCCCTTTATCCAGCAACTGTACACAGTGGCCAGCTAGATTGTAAGCATATACAGTCTTTCCACTGACTAGCTAGCACGCAACAAAAAGCTTTTCACTATATTCAGTACACGTGACAATAAACTAAACTAGAGAAGGGGCCTGACCCAAAACGTCACCTACAGTGGCTTGCAAAAGTTTTCATACCCCTTGAACTTTTCCACATTTTGTCACGTTACAACCACAAACGTAAATGTATTTTATTGGGATTTTATGTGATAGACCAACACAAAGTGACGCATAATTGTGAAGTGGAAGGAAAATGATACATGGTTTTCAAATTTTTTTACAAATAAAAAACTGAAAAGTGTGGCGTGCAAAAGTATTCAGCCCCCTTTACTCTGATACCCCTAAATAAAATCCAGTGCAACCAATTGCCTTCAGAAGTCACCTAATTAGTAAATAGAGTCCACTTGTGTGTAATCTAATCTCAGTATAAATATAGCTGTTCTGTGAAGGCCTCAGAGGTTTGTTAGAGAACATTAGTGAACAAACAGCATCATGAAGCCCAAGGAACACACCAGACAGGTCAGGGATAAAGTTGTCGAGAAGTTTAAAGCAGGGTTAGGTTATAAAAAAATATCCTAAGCTTTGAACATCTCACGGAGCACTGTTCAATCCATCATCCGAAAATGGAAAGAGTATGGCACAACTGCAAACCTACCAAGACGTGGCCGTCCACCTAAACTGACAGGCCGGGCAAGGAAAGCATTGATCAGAGAAGCAGCCAAGAGGCCCATGGTAACTCTGGTTGAGCTGCAGAGATCCACAGCTCAGGTGGGAGAATCTGTCCACAGGACAACTATTAGTCATGCACTCCACAAATCGGGCCTTTATGGAAGAGTGGCAAGAAGAAAGCCATTGTTGAAAAAAAGCCATAAGAAGTCCCATTTGCAGTTTGAGACTGAAGAAGGGTTTCGGCCCGAAACGTTACCAATTCCTTCGCTCCATATATGCTGCTGCACCCGCTGAGTTTCTCCAGCATTTTTGTGTACCTTCCTCCACATGTTTGCTGTGTCGCCCACATGGCTTGTGGCAAACAGCATTTTTGTGTACCTTCGATTTTCCTGCATCTGCAGTTCCTTCTTGAACACATGTGGAGGAAGGTGCTCTGGTCAGATGAGACCAAAATTGAAGTTTTTGGCCTAAATGCAAAACGCTATGCGTGGCGGAAAACTAACACTGCACATCACCCTGAACACACCATCCCCACTGTGAAACATGGTGGTGGCAGCATCATGCTGTGGGGATGCTTTTCTTCAGCAGGGACAGGGAAGCTGGTCAGAGTTGATGGGAAGATGGATGGAGCCAAATACAGGGCAATCTTGGAAGAAAACCTGTTAGAGTCTGCAAAAGACGAGACTGGGGTGGAGGTTCACCTTCCACAGGACAACGACCCTGAACATACAGCCAAAGCTACAATGGAATGGTTTAGATCAAAGCATATTCATGTGTTAGAATGGCCCAGTCAAATTCCAGACCTAAATCCAATTGAGAATCTCTGGCAAGACTTGAAAATTGCTGTTCACAGACGCTCTCCATCCAATCTGACTGAGCTTGAGCTATTTTGCAAAGAAGAATGGGCAAAAATTTCAGTCTCTAGATGTGCAAAGCTGGTAGAGACATACCCCAAAAGACTTGCAGCTGTAATTGCAGTGAAAGGTGGTTCTACAAAGTATTGACTCAGGGTGGCTGAATACTTTTGCACGCCACACTTTTCAGTTTTTTATTTGTAAAAAAATTTGAAAACCATGTATCATTTTCCTTCCAGCTTTGGCTTGAAGTTGAAAGGCACTACTTACTGCAAATGGTGGCTTGGGAGCTTTGGCTTGAAGTTGAAAGGCACTACTTACTGCAAATGGTGGCTTGGGAGCTTTGGCTTGAAGTTGAAAGGCACTACTTACTGCACATGGTGGCTTGGGAGCTTTGGTGATTTTTTTAAACTTCAAGCCATTCTCTCTGCTGCACCTGCTGGAGGGAGGGGACGGGACTATAAAACCAGGAAGTGGTGTGCCTCAATCAGTCTCTGCAAGATGGATAAAGCCAAGGGTCACGTCTCTATGAGCTCTGAATAACTCTGAACAAATGTCTACACAACTGTTAGTACACTTAATGTGGTTTGAAAATTAAAATATGGTTTGTTTGAAGTAAAAAGGCACTGCCTGCAAATGGTGGCTTGGGAGCTTTGGCTTGAAGTTGAAAGGCATTACTTACTGGAAATGGTGGCGGGTGATTAGCTTGAAGTTGAAGGGCACTACTTACTGCACATGGTGGCTTGGGTGCTTTGGCTTGAAGTTGAAAGGCACTACTTACTGCAAATGGAGGCGGGTGATTTGGCTTGAAGTTGAAAGGCACTTCTTACTGCAAATGGTGGTTTGGGTGTTTGGCTTGAAGTTGAAAGGCCCTACTTACTGCTAATGGTGGCATGAAGTTGAAAGGCATTACTTACTGCAAATTGTGGCTTGGGTACTTTGGCTTGAAGTTGAAATGCACTATTTACTGCAAATGTGGCTTGGGTGCTTTGGCTTGAAGTTGAAAGGCACTACTTACTGCAAATTGTGGGTGCTTTGGCTTGAAGTTGAAAGGCACTACTTACTGCAAATGGTGGCTTGGGTGCTTTGGCTTGAAGTTGAAAGGCACTATTTACTGCAAATTGTGGCATGAAGTTGAAAGGCACTACTTACTGCAAATGGTGGCTTGAGTGCTTTGGCTTGAAGTTGAAAGGCACTATTTACTGCAAATTGTGGCATGAAGTTGAAAGGCACTACTTACTGCAAATGGTGGCTTGTGTGCTTTGGTTTGAAGTTGAAAGGCACTACTTACTGCAAATGGTGGCTTGGGTGATTTGCTTGAAGTTGAAAGGCACCACTTACTGCAAATGGTTGCATGAAGTTGAAAGGCACTACTTACTGCAAATGGTGGCATGAAGTTGAAAGGCACTACTTACTGCAAATGGTGGCTTGGGTGCATTGGCTTGAAGTTGAAAGGCACTACTTGCTGCAAATGGTAGCATAGGTGCTTTGGCTTGAAGTTGAAAGGCACTACTTACTGCAAATGGCAGCTTGGGTGCTTTGCCTTGAAGTTAAAAGGCACTACTACAAATGCACTTCCTGTTTGCACTGTATATTGATTTTAGATAAAACGCTACCACTTACGTCTGTGATTTTTGGCCATCTTACTCAGTCCCCCCTCCGCTGAGCAGGTGCAGAGAATTCTTCCCATCAATGAAAAATAAAAGTGTTAGTGTTTAAAAAATGTTGAGAATCTCTCTCCTGTCAATCACGCCCTGAAAGCCACACTTTTTCCGGTGGGAGGGGGAGGGGTTATAAAACCCGGAAGTGTGGGTGTGGCTCAGTCTCTGCATGATGGGGGAGGGAGAGGTCATGACTCTGTCTGAGCTGTGAATCAACTGAACACTCTGAATGTCTACTGAACAGTGAGTTTGGTGTTTCGTGTGGTTTTATGGTGGTTTCACCCTGCATGAAATGGTATGAAGTTGCATTTGAATTTGGTGGCCTTCGACCCTGCTTGAAGTGAAATGAAATTGCACTTGAATTTGGCGGCCTTGCATCCTGCTTGAAGTGGTATGAAACTGCACTTGAATTCGGTGGTCTTGCACCCTGCTTGAAGTGATTGGAAACTGCACTTGAATTCGGTGGCCTTGCACCCTGCTCATAGTGGTAAGAAACTGCACTTGAACTTGGTGGCCTTGCACCCTGCTTGAAATGGTAGGAACATGGATTTGAATTTGGTGGCCTTGCACCCTGCTTGAAATGGAATTTCAAGGAATAGTCATGTCAACTGCCAGCCCACCAGCCGTGCGTGAGCTGCCAGCAGATCAGGGTTGAGGGACTGAGCTGCCACTCCAAGAACCCATACCAGCACTCCAGATAGCCCCCCCCCCCCCCCCCCCCCAACTGCCACCAATATTGGAATTGGTGGAGAGGTGGAATATTGTGTCGGGGGACCAGCCCACCCGTGTGAACATGGGACCCAACGGGTCCCACCTAGTCTAGTATATAATGTATTTTAACAGCATACATGATGCATTGGCAGTATTTATAATCTAAACACTGCCTCTTGGACCAATAAGACCAATCACTAATTTGATGGAATACTCTCAGAGCAGATAGATCTAGTCGAATGTGTAACTGAGATGATCAGTAATGATAAATGATTGCTACATAAGATAATAAAAAAATAGGAGGGTGAGGACCATTCAGCCCCTCGTCTGTCTCGCTATTTATTCTGATAATTTCTGATCTGCCCCTCTTCTCTTTTGTGCCAGTTCCCTTTTGCCCTCAGATCCCCAATCGTTCAAAAATCTATCCATCTCCTTACTAAATACCTCTGGTACGCTAGCATATTCCAACCATCTTATCCCAGGAATTAGCCAAGTGAATCTCTTTAGCAGGTCACACCAACACACATGCTCGTCATTATGTGGCAGAGAATTACAGGGAGGTAAAAGGAAGGTCCTTTTCAGACTTATCACTATCTGAGCAAGGACAAGAACTCCCCAATGACTCAGGAGATGAGCCAAAGTATTATACTTGGACTAAGATTTAGCACTGAACAGATCAGGAGTTATTCTCATTACCTCTCAACAACAAACTTGAATTTTATTAATAAGGCAGTCAAGAAGTTTTTTTTAAATTGTAGCCTGGGTTGATAGCTTTAATCATTGCTACAGAACAAAATAAAGGTATTAAATGAAACAATAAATTGACCAATTTATTTGCTATATAACTGTTGACAATACATCCCCATTTATGGCTGAAGAGAATCCAACTTTCCATGTATTTGTTTTAGTATCTCAGTTACGTCCAAGAACATTCCTTCAACTGATTAAAATATCCCTGCAGAACCATGGGTTAGACCATAACATTTTACAAAGCTGAATTCTACGCCTGGCTTTGATTACAGTGAGACAATTAATCTGAATAAGCAGTCCTCACTTCTAAGCTTATGATCAGATGTTACTTTGAAAATTAGTTTTTCTTTTTGGTTGAGTTTCCTTCATGTGCCTTTTTTATTTTTTATATGTGAAGAATTGTTGCAAGAGCAGAGGAAAATACAAAAGACAAGTGGGAGTGAACCATACAGAACTTCAAACCTACTTTGTCAATCCACAAGATGGCTGATTCACTAACTCATTTCCTATCCTAGTAGATTCCTTTAATAAAAAATAGGAAGTGAAAGCATGGTAATAATATCTGTTCATATATCGGTTCATATATCTGTTAAACTGATGATAGTGATAAAATCTTTAATTTGTGATTTCTATAATATGTTCCAGGCATTGATAAAGCATGGGCCAGTACAACACAGGAACAGGCTCTTCAGCCCACCAAGTCTGCACAGACCTTTAATGCCAACTCCTCTCATCTGCCTGTATGTGATCCAGAGACCTCTATTCCCTGCTGTACATGCATCTGTCGAAATGCTTCCTTAACATTACAATTGTATCTGTTTCAAAAAACCTCTGCTGGCAGCGTAGTCCAGGAACCTGCCACCCTCTGTGTAAAATCATGCTGTACAAATATTGTTTAAACTTGCCCCCTGTCTCCTTAATCCTCTAGAATTTGACATTAAAACCCCAGGAAAAAATACTCCAAGTCTCTACCCTGTTAATACCTCTCATAATGTTATATACTTCTATCATGTTGCCCCTGTTTCCAAAGAAAATAATGCAAGTTTGTCCAATCTCCCCTTAATTCCAATCCAGGCAACATCCCAATGATAATTTTCTACACCTTTTCTGGAGCCTCCACATTTTTCCTATAATGAGGCAATCCTAACTGCACACATTACTACAAATGTGGCATAACCAAAGTTTTATTCTGTTGCAAACTTTGTCATGGTTTCTATGGTGTAATGACTACTTTGTTATGAAATAATCTCAGTAACATCATTTCAAAACCACAATGTGGGCTATTAATGGATTGAAAATGAGGAATATTTAGGGTGAAACTGAAAGATGCAAATGGGTCGTATTGTATCTGTTCCCCACTGTAGCTCTTGCTCATATTGCAGCATCACTGTTCCATGGCCTCCACATTCCAAATCCCAAAACCGATCATGTTTGTGGTATCTCTCGTCTTGACCAGCATGATGGTGGAGGATTTTTTTCTCCTTCCCGCACATTTCCACTTTGTTATTCTTTTCTCTTATCCACATGTCATGGGTTAGCAGCAAAGAAAAGCTTAAACATAGAATCAGTGAGGTTGTAGAAACAAGGAACTGTAGATGCCTTTTTAACAAAGCATAAGACACAAAGTTCTGGGGTAACTCAGCAAGTCAGGCAGCATCTTTGGAAAACATGGATAGGTGATATTTTGGGTTGGGAATATAAACGGGTAGGGAGCATTGATAGGTGATGTTTCAGGTTCTGAAGAAGGGTCCTGGCCCAAAATGTCACCTACCCATGTCCTCCAGAGACATTGCCTAACCTGTTGACTTAATCCAGTATTTAGTATCTTTATAATGTGTGAAGTTGTTTCTCCCAACCAATAGTAAAACTCCATGGTCTGCTCTTTATGTTGGAATATCTAGCCCAATTTCTGGCTGAGATTACTGGGTGAAGATTAGTAACTGAGTTCGGCCTCCCAACACGCTACAGATGAATGATATCATTCTGTCAAAGAGAAGGAAGAAATTGTCTTAGAGCACGGGCACAGCTCACTAGGAGTTCTGAGTTGGTGCTCACTTAACCATAATTCAGTTGTAAATCTACCTGTGGCAGTTAAATCCATGGGAATGAATTTCTGTTAAATAGACAGACCTAGTAAGGTTATTGAATGCAACAAGAGTGGTCAGCTGTTCTGGCAATTATTCCTATGTAGTCGACAATATACTTTTCTAGAGTTTGTATTCAGTGGATTTTGTATAGTTTCCATGAATTTGTATGCCTCTTTTTCAATTTGCTACGAATGATTTTACTCTTCACAATACATTTTCCCTGTTGCCCATGTCAGATCTAGCACCATTATTACCTTGAACTGCTGCAGTCTGAGTGATAATGGATATGCCAGACAGGAGGTTCCAGGGTTTTGTGCCATCAATTAAATATCATTGATATGTTTCCATGAGTGTGGAGGGTATGGCGTTCCTTGGTATCCTTAGCCTTCTATCTGGAATTGGATACTGTGTTTGCTGCACTGGACCCTGATTACATTTCCAAGATACTTGAATAATAATACTCTGCAATAACTCACTTCAGCACCTTCAAGAGAAGTACCCAAACTTGTGACCTCTTCTATCTGGGTCACAGATTTGGATGGTCTTGTTGAAGATACTGAAGTGAGTTATTACAGGATATGAGTAATCAAGTCACTTTGAACAATGGTCATTGGTTCAGTGTTGTAATCACTGTTGTATCCCACACATAGCCTAGACCAGCCTATACTTGCCTGACTTTGGCTAAGAGATAGGTTTTGACTGACATGGTAAGACGAACCCTACTTAGCAATTTTCTGGAAGGTAGCCATGTGAACTATTGGACCATATGAGTGTTATTTAATGATGTCTTGCAGGATGTACATTGTAGAGGTCCACACGTTGGTAAACACTCCGTTTAATAGCTAAACGAAACAGCCTCATCGCTCACGCACGCGAACACGAGTTCAACTCTAACTGTCAATTCTTTGAATCCCAACTGCCAATCCTTCAAATTCCAACCACCTAACGGCCCGCGCCCCATGACCGCGTGATTGGTTGGCCCAGATCATGCCTGGTCCACGTGCGAGTTCGAGCCCGACCATCGAAGGTTCGAGAGGCAAGTGGCTTGACCACAAGATGGTGCCATATGACCCCACCCCCCCCCCCCCCCCAACCAGAACCGGAGTAATGTAGGCGAGTAGGTTTACGAGTGAGGCGGCCTGATCTCGTGTACACGTCTCCTGTGCTCGGGGTCATAACCGGCAGAGTTAAGGGCGGGTGCGGTCTTAACAGTGGATGCCCTCTACGGCGGGGCTGTACACCAGCACTGGCTGATCAATGTCCAAATCACAATCACAATCACAATCACAATAATACTTTATTAGCCAAGTATGTTTTGCAACATACAAGAAATATCATTTGCCGTCAGTCATGCAAATAAAAAGCAACGACACACACAAAATACATTACAACATATACATCCATCACAGTGATCCTCCACATTCCTCACTGTGATGGAAGGCGAAAACAAGTTCAATCTCATACCTTTGCTATCCCGCGGTCGGGGATCTCGAGCCTGCTGTTATCGGGATGATCTTGACTCCCGTAGTCGGCGGTGGGCCCTCCACGTCGAGGCGATCAGCTCCTGCATCAGTGGGATGTCAGCTCCTTCGCGCCGGGCAATCGAACCCCGCATCGGGACTGGTTTTACCTTCCGTGACATTGGAGCTCCCGACATCCAGGGCCTCTCCTGAGACTGCGAGCTCCCGATATAAAGTCTGGTTGGAGCGATCCCAGGCAAGGGATCGACTCCGAAGTTAAGCCCAAGGACAATCCGAGGAGGCCTCCAGCTCCATCTATGGTAGGCCGCAGAGCAACCGGAGAATGTGATCCAAAAATCAATCGCATCTCCGGTAAGGTTTTTCCGTCTTTTTTTTTTGTTTTTAGAGATACAACGCGGAAACAGGCCTTTCGGCCCACCGAGGCTGCGCCAACCATGGTCTCCGCGCTGAGAGAATGGAGCAGCTGGGCTTGTACACTCTGGAGTTTCGAAGGATGAGAGGGTATCTCATTGAAACATATAAGATTGTTAAGGGTTTGGACATGCTAGAGGCAGGAAACATGGGGAGTCCAGAACCAGGGGCCACAGTTAAAGAATAAGGAGTAAGCCATTTAGAACGGAGACGAGGAAACACTTTTTCTCACAGAGAGTGGTGAGTCTGTGGAATTCTCTGCCTCAGAGGGCGGTGGAGGCGGGTTCTATGGATGCTTTCAAGAGAGAGCTAGATAGAGCTCTTAAAAATAGCGGAGTCAGGGGATATGGGGAGAAGGCAGGAACGGGGTACTGATTGGGGATGATCAGCCATGATCACATTGAATGGCGGTGCTGGCTCGAAGGAATGAATGGCCTACTCCTGCACCTATTGTCTATTGTGTATTGTCTATTGTCTATTAACACTCTCCTACACACACCAGGGACAATTTACATTTATACCAAGCCGATTAACCTACAAACCTGTAAGTCTTTGGAGTGTAGGTGGAAACCGAAGATCATGGGGAAAACCCATGCAGGTCATGGGGAGAATGTACCAACTCCGTACAGACAGCACCCGTAGCCAGGATCGAACCTGGGTCTCTGGCACGGTAAGTCAGCAACTCTACCACTACACTACTGTGCCACCATGATGGCAGAGTTCATCCCTCCCACAAGTCTTCTCTGAAGTACACATGTGGGTGTATATAACACTAATGCAATCATCAAAAAAGCACATCAGCGCCTCTACTTCCTGAGAAGATTACGGAGAGTCGGCTGTCAAGGAAGACTCTCTCTAACTTCTACAGGTGCACAGTCGAGAGCATGCTGACCGGTTGCATCGTGGCTTGGTTCGGCAATTTGAGCGCCCTGGAAAGGAAAAGACTACAAAAAGTAGTAAACACTGCCCAGTCCATCATCGGCTCTGACCTTCCTTCCATCGAGGGGATTTATCGCAGTCGCTGCCTCAAAAAGGCTGGCAGTATCATCAAAGACCCACACCATCCTGGCCACACACTCATCTCCCTGCTACCTTCAGGTAGAAGGTACAGGAGCCTGAAGACTGCAACAACCAGGTTCAGGAATAGTTACTTCCCCTCAGCCATCAGGCTATTAAACCTGGCTCGGACAAAACTCTGATTATTACCAACCACTTTCTGTTATTTGCACTATCAGTTTATTTATTCATGTGTGTATATATTTATATCATGGTATATGGACACATTTATCTGTTTTGTAGTAAATGCCTACTATTTTCTGTGTGCTTAAGCAAAGCAAGAATTTCATTGTCCTATACAGGGACACATGACAATAAACTCACTTGAACTATATATGTACATGTGGACATGTAAATCCTTTTTTTTATTTTTTATTTTTATTTTATTTTTATTAGAAGTACGGTAAGTTACAATACTACACAACACATATGTCTTAATACATTTTTTGTGCTTAGAAAATAAGTTAGAGAAGGAAGTAAAGAAAAAAGAAAGAAAGTAGACCCTAGAAAAGAAGGAAAAAGAAAGGAGAAACAATCGCTCTATTATAACATTAAACTCCGCAGAAAGGGGACTACCAACCAAGTCTGTTTTTGTTGTTTTGGTTTTTTTTTACCCACCGTTGCCAGATCCTGGTACCTTTTTTTTATTTATTTATTTTTTAAATTACTATTGCACCTTATGCTTGTAATAGTTCCAAAAACGTAGACCACGTCTTTTGGAAATGGTCTGCTTTGCCTGCTAAGAGGAATCTCATCTCTTCCAGATGTAGTGTTTCAAACATATTTGATATCCACATTTTTATTGTTGGTGTAGGCGCATTTTTCCAGAATTTAAGTATGAGCTTTTTTCCCATTATTAGCCCGTAATTGAGTAAATTCTTCTGAAACACGTTTAGTTCAGGGTTACCTTCCGATATTCCAAAAATAATCCATTCTGGTTTTGGTACCAGTTTTATTTTAATTAATTTTGTAAAGATGTCAAATATTTCATTCCAGAATTTTTGTATTTTTGTACAAAAAACAAAAGAATGCGCTATGGTAGCTTCTTGACACAGACATTTATCACAGATGGGTGAGACATTAGGGAAGAGTTTATTTATTTTAGTTTTTGAATAATATAGTCTATGTAATGTTTTGAATTGGATGAGAGTATGTCGTACGTTGATCGAACATTTATGCACCTGTAGTAAGTGATTATCCCAGCTCTCTTTTGAAATTTTTATAGTTAATTCTTGTTCCCAGTCTCTTCTAATTCCATCAGTTGTGGGTATTTCTATGTTTAAGATGATGTTATATAGGTACGATATTAGATTCGCTGATTCCGCCTTTGTCTTCATTGCTTCATCCAGTAAGTCTGTAGGCATATTATGATAGTCTTTTGTGTATTTTTTCAGATAATCACGAATTTGAAGATATTTAAAATATTGATTATTTTTCAAATTATATTTCAGTTGTAGTTGTTGAAATGATAGTAATTTTCCCAATTCAGACAGATCTCCGAGCGTTTTGATTCCCATTCTTTCCCATTGTATAAATGATTTGTCTATAATTGATGGTTTAAACGATGGATTATTAACTATTGGTATTAAAAGAGATAGGTTTCTTAATTTTAGATTCTGTTTTATTTGTTTCCATGTTCTAATTGTGCTATGTATAATTAGATTTTTATTATAATTTTTGTTATTCAGATGTATTGGTGAGAGGAGAGTCGCTCCTATATTACACGGAGAGCAGTCCTCTCTTTCCATTACAATCCAGTCCACCTGCTGGGCAGAATTGTCCAGCAGGTGAATCATATTTTTAATATTTACTGCCCAATTATAATACATAAAGTTAGGGAGCGCTAGACCCCCCAAATCTTTTCGTTTATTAAGGTGTGCTCTTTGTATTCTATGGGATTTATAATCCCATATAAAATTTGTAATGTCTGAGTCCAATTTTTTGAAAAACTTTTTTGGGAGATATATAGGTCTTGATTGAAATAGGTATAGGATTTGTGGTAAAAAGATCATTTTTATAGCTTTTATTCTGCCTATTAGGGACATCGGAAGTGTTTTCCAGAATTTAATCAAATTATTTAGTTTCTTAAGTAAGGGATTATAATTGGCTTTAAACATATCATGGTAGTTTCTAGTAATTTCAATTCCCAAATATTTGAATTTTTCTGTGGCTATTTTAAAGGGGAATTTCCGGAGGTGTGTTGAGTCTTTTGGTTTTATCGACATAATTTCACTTTTGTTCCAGTTTATTCTATATCCTGAGAAGGATCCAAAGTCCTCATTTAAATTTAATATGTTTGGTATACTAATTTGTGGTTTTGTGATGTACAATAGTACATCATCGGCGTATAAAGATATTATGTTATTTGAGTGTTTTGTATTATAACCATAAATATCCGGGTGTGTTCTTATTTTTTCAGCAAGGGGTTCAATTACCAAAGCAAATAACAGCGGTGATAGTGAACATCCTTGTCTATTGCCCCTTGATAATTCAAATTTCGTGGATAGTATATTATTAGTTAGTATTCTAGCCGTGGGTTTGTTATATAATAATTTTATCCATGCGATGAAGTTCTCTCCCATTTGGAATTTTTGCAATACTTTAATCATATAATCCCATTCTACTTGATCAAACGCTTTTTCTGCATCCAATGGACATGTAAATCCTGCTCGAATATTTCCCCTCTCACCTTCCACCACTACATTTGTCCTCCCATTAACTCACCCAAAACCTCATCTGCTTGAGGCTATTCCATAGATTGTGGAATGGTTAACATTTCACAGTCTGGGAATGATAATCCTGCTCCACTAGTGTTAAATAGGCAGGAAACTTTGGGTCCAGTAATTTTGTTCTCAAACAAGTAGAAACACATGTTGTAAGAAAAGATTGTTATCAATCATTTTATTTTCTTGTCAACCTTCACCTATTTTGACTTTGTGAATCATACACAATTATCATTTTTACTGAGGTCAGTGTCTAATGAGCAGATCAACTAAGGCTAATGAGTAGCCAAGGAAAACTGCCCCCAATTTTTAACTTTTAAATTAAATGTATTGAATGATTGCCTAAATAAAAAATCAGTTTGATGGATTTTTGTTCAGTGAGTTCTTGAGCGAACTTCCCTCTTCACTAAATGTTATCCAGCCCTTGCGCAACTTATGGTGAAAATGGTTCCTCGTGTTGCTTAATCATTTGTTTCAATATCGTGCATGTCAACACCACAGTGAAAATGTGTAGGAAGGAACTGCAGATGCTGGTTTAAAACAAAGACAGACACAAAAAGCTGGAGCAACTCAGTGGGCCAGGCAGCACCTCTGGAAAAAAGGAATAGGTGATGTTTCGGGTCAAGACCCTTCTTCAGACTGAGAGTCAGAGGAAAGGGTAAAGAGAGATATAGAGGTCCTTTCATTGTTCTCTGCAGATGTGACACTTACTTTAAAGATATTGATGCACATCTGGTGTTCTGTAATTCATTTTGTGTGAAAATTATTCCAAGACTGCCTGGTTGGTCACCGCAAAGGTAAAACCTGCTGTGCTCTGGATTCGATTTCAAGCAGATTTCTAGCTTAGGCTTCAAGCAGTCTGAGATTGATTTGTTTATAAATAGTTTGCAGGTAATACAAGACTGATCAATGCACAGACTCAATCAAGCAATGAATGTAATCCAGTTAAATACGAATCCAAATTATCCCAGGAAGCTATATTCCCCATGCAGTGACATTAAAAAAAAGTTAATGGCAAAAGATTTTTAACGTTCATCCTTTATGGTATAACTCTACCGGCATGGTGGCGCAGTGGTAGAGTTGCTGCCTTACAGCACCAGAGATCCAGGTTCGATCCTGGTGGAGCTGGCTTAAGTTGTTTATTCCTTGCCTTAATTACAATGTTTGCTATGTTCCAAAGAACTAAAGAGTGGCAAATATGAATACCCATTTTTTTAAGGCAACAAACTACTATGCACGATTACAGACCTGAAGTTTCAGCATCTTTATTGATACTATAGTCTTAAATTAAAAATGTACTTGGTTCACATCTAGAAGAAATAAAAATAGAAGTGGGTCCCACAGATCACAAAAGAGCAAATTGCATTGACAACTCAGACAGCTTCCTTTTGAAGTCAACAAACATCGTAAATACCAGAAAATTGGCAAATATTAGCTGAGAAATATGATCTATTAGCACACGTTTTTAAGCACAATTTGCACATGAAACCTATTTTCCATGGGTTAGATCATGCCAGTGATTAGTTCTAGGGCAATTTTCCCTCTTTGGGACAATGGCCCAGACACTTGCATGCATGACTGCGTGACTGGTGTTTTCTCAACATCAGTCATGCAACTAATGATATATTTGGATGCAATGCAAGTGTTTCCATGATTACTGAAGTAAGTTGATGGATGAAGTACAACCCAGGACCGAATTCCAGTGGATCAGCAGAGAATAAAAAATTAAGGGAACATTACTATTTAGCTCACTGTCTCTGCCAGGCTCATACATATTCAAATGCATCACTGTGCAGTCCCCGATGACCACTGTCTTTCTTTCATGCACCTCAGCGCAGGATAACGTGTTGTCCAATAGGCTGATCAGAAGGCAGGGATAACGGTTCACTGGATGATCCAAAAGGGGGTGACGGCTGGTGGTCCTGTAACAGTCGGGGGCTCACCTGGGTCGGGCACTGCTCCTGAAGACTGACCGCACAGACTACACTGGACTTTGAAAATGGCGCCAAAAGCTGGCAGCTCTTGCATGCAGTCTCAATGAGCTATTTCTATGCGCTTTGTATTTTGCGAAGGTATGGCAATACTTTACTGAACTGTATGCAACAAAAGAATGTCACTGTACATCTGTGAATGTGATCATAAAGAACCAATGAACCATTGAGGCATGGCACAGGACTGTGCCATGGCAATGAATTATATTAATGCCAGTTATACCCACAAGAGAGACTTTAAATCTGCGGCGGAGACTTTAAATCTCGACCGCCGGCCTGCGGCCTACAACAACTTAAAGCCGCGGTCTCCGGTGAGGAAGAGCCGATCCTGGACTGACTCTGGACTCTGGTCCTGTCCACGGGGGGGAAATGGAGGAGGACTGGCCAAATTTTGTGCCTTCCACCACAGTGATGAATGCTGTGGTGGATGTTTATGTTACATTTTTATTGTGGTTGTGTGTTCTTTATTATTGTACCGCTGCTGATAACCCAAATTCCACCGACCCTGGTTGTGTGGTAATAAATTCTATCTAAATTCTATCTAAGAGATTCCTGCTTTCCATCTGCCCTGCATTTTCCCATTCCTCCAAGGCAGTCTTTTTTTGTTGCCCTGTTGTTGTCATGTGGAGAGGCACTATAGAGTCTAATCGCCCTCCATGGGTTAGCATACCAATGAAGGATGAACTTGAAGATGCAAGTGGATGTTAGTGCGATATGTAGTAAATGCAAATCCCTCCAGATTTTACATCTATTACATGGACTTTAAAATTAGGAAATTACATGGTAGATGACTAGACGGTATAGAATAAGTGAGAAAATAGAGGGGTTAAATAAGGATAACTAACAGCAGATTATTATGTTTGAGAGCAATTTTTCACAGTTTTGAAATACACATTGGATTCTGTTTTGAATGTCTTTGTTTTCAAAGTTTCTGGAAATTATGTTGACACCAGCCCAGTGAAAGTAGGGTCAAAATTGGCCAATAGGTCTCAAATTGAAATTATAGTTACTTCTTTCGAAAACCAAATATATTTGTAAAGGGATATATTCAAAATGGTGGCATGGTCTAAATTATTGCAGATGGAATTAGCTATTCATAGAACATGGAATATAAACCTGTACAGCACAGGACAGGCCCTTTGGCCCACAATGTTCATGCTGAACATTATACCTTTAAACTATTCTCCATTGCCTGCATGCAATCCATATCCTTCAATGCCCTGCATATCTACGTGCCTATCTAAAAGCCTCCTAAACCGCGCTATCATCACTGCTTCCACCGCAACCCTGCCAAATGTTCTAAGCATCCACGACACTCAGAATTAAAAAAAATTGCCCTGCACATCTTGAAACTTTGTCCCTCTCATTTTAAACCAATGCCCTGGAATATTTGACATTTCTACCCTGGGGAAAAAAATTCTGACTGTCTATCCTATCTATTCTTCTCATCACGTTATATACTTCTATCGGGTCTCCTCTCAACTGTCAATAAATGTAGAGAACTAGTATTATATTCTGAATGAATGTAGATGTGGCATTGTTAATGACCAGAGAGATATGAGGTGTATGTTGCAAATACAATTTCGATGGAATATTAAAAAGTCATCAATAGCCTTTCATGCACGAAAGATTTACAATATAAAAGACAAAAGACAATATATAACCTTTTAAAAGACTTCACTTTTAAATACTTTGTGCTATGTGCAAGCAAGGCATTTCCTCCAGAGAAAGGAGTAGGAAAATTGGATTGTTTTCACTTTGAATAAAAATCAAAAGATCTAGCTTACTTTCCCTTCTGGATATTGAGGTTACTAATGCAGAGCCACTGTGATGATGTCTGGTCGAAGGAAAGGAAATATGCAGCAGAATTAATAAACTGCCATCCAAAAACAATATATACCGCAGTTCTAATGTGTAGGAAGTTACTGCAGATGCTGGTTTATACTGAAGATAAACATCAAACGTTCATGTTCACAAGTTATAGCAGTAGAATTAGGCCATTTGGCCCATCTAGCAGTAGAATTAGGCCATTTGGCCCATCGAGTCTACTCCGCCCTTCAATCATGGCTGATCTCTGCCTCCTAATCCCATTTTCCTGCCTTCTCCCCATAACCCTTGATATCCGTTCTAACCAAGAATTTGTCGATCTCTGCCTTAAAAAATGCTGGAGCAACTCAAAGGGTCAGGCAGCAGCTCTGGAGAAAAGGAATAGGTGACGTTTCAGGTAGGAACCCATGAGTCTGAAGAAGGGCTTCGACCTGAAATGTCACCTATTCCTTTTCTCCAGAGATGCTGCCTGACTTATTTCAGTTTTGCCTGGAAACATTGCATGCCCCCCTCCGCATGTGCTGTCTCATCTGTCAGATATTTCTAATGTGTTAGAAATATTATTATTTGTGTTGTCATGTTATTGATATCTGTGTTATTTCTTGACAAACCCTGGATTGTCTTTTTCATTTGAGCAACACAGATTGTGCAATGCGGGAGATATATGATCAAAGTGTTCAAAGTGATGTAAGGATGTGTTTGGTGAAGATAACAACAGACTATATCCTCAGCATCTGCGGTCGAAAACAATGCATGCAGATTATAGACCAGAGGTGAATCAAAACAAATGATTGAGGGAAAACTCTTCTTATGTGGAATTGTGAGCAACTCCTACCTAGGCTGAATAAGAAAAACAACATTTCAGTTTGAGTTGGGGAAGAGGAGAAAAGAAAGCAGGATAAAGGAAATGAAACAGAACACATAAAATTCCATTTTACTGACACTGAGCATAAAGAGAACCAGATTTGCTGACCCATGCAGATTAATTCCTGGTTAGAACATTTTATATTTCAAGGTAAGTGTGAGAACTGAAACAAAAATAAAATTACTGTTAACATCCAGCAGGTCAAATAGCATCTGTGGAAAGAGAAACCTCAGAAGCAGGACAGAGAGAAGGCAAATAGTAAGATTAAACGAGAACTTACCAGTTTGAAGTTTGATCTGTATTTTATGAGGAGTTACGATGAGGGTATTACGTGAAGAACCCGCTCAGTGCGCAGGCGCGGCATACTTCCAAGCAGCGGTGTGGAATCACAGATAGACACAGTTATTTTGAAGTAAACATAGTAAAGATAAGGAGACATCAATTTATTAGTTTGATCCATATAATGAGGGTGGGAGCGGAGGGCACGTAATACCCTCATCGTAACTCCTCATAAAATACAGATCAAACTTCAAACTGGTAAGTTCTCGTTTAATCTTACTATTTTACTTCGGAGTCACGTGAGTGACTACGTGAAGATTTCAAAGCTCTGTGATTTCAAACCGTGTAACAGTTTCATTTCACTCACTGCCGAAGTTCTTGAGGGAGGAAGTGTTATCGTAATGAACCAATGAGTCTATTTGTAGAAAAACACAATGGTATTTTTTAAACAATAACAACAAAGAATTAAGTTGCTCCCCTGGGCTTAAATTAAATATTTGCAGTTCGTAAATCTTTACTGCAAATAAACCAGGTTTTGCCAACGGCTTATTATAAAATTTCTGAACGGTCTTTTCCCTTCCCACCATCCTGCTGTAGCCAGGATGTGGTCTATAGGCATGTCCATTCTTTAGCCGTCGACATGGATGCTGCCCTGGTGGAATAAAATTTGTACATGTTAGTGTTTATCCCAGCAGTTTCTAGCACCTGCTTGAGCCATCTCGCAATGGTTTGGATCGTACCCCACCATAAGGTTTTTGTGACTGACCCACAAGGCTTTTCATCTCCCTCGAATATTCTGGTTGTGTCTATGTAGGATAGTAGGTGGGTCATGGCACATAACCGTGGTTCTGGTGGGTAAGCCACGACTGGATTAGGTGTTCCTGGTTTGACCAGTCGCTGGATAATGACAGATCTGGTCTGGAGCTGTGATCATGTTGTCCAGTCGCAATAGGTGTAGTGACTGGACCCTCTGAGCAGATACAAGTGCCATCAACATGAGCGTCTTTAGTGTAGCTTGCTCGAGGCCGGGGGATCTGGCTGGTGGCCATTCCCTGAGATATGTCAGGACCACACTGATATCCCAAATATGGGTATACCTGGGCTTAGGGCTTGATATTGTAAATGCCCTTCATCAGTTTTACCACCAGTGGATGGGATCCCATCGCCTGTTGTCCTGGCGCTGGTTTGAGATAAGCAGAAAGAGCACTCTGCGCTGTGTTGATGGCACTGTAGCTGATCCCTACATCGTGGTGTAGATGGCCAGGAACTCCAGTATGTTGGTGGCTGTAGCTGTTGCGTATGTTGTCCCTGTTTCCTGGCAGTACTTCTCCCTTTTTTGATGCTGGTTAAGTACTGCCTCTTGGTGGATGTTCGAAGGGATGCCGACATGGTGGTGATGGTTTGTATGGACAATCCCAGTTCCAGGTAAGGTCTGTTCAAACTTGCAACCCAGGCGTTTAATTTTCTCATGGCATGGGTGTTTAGCTTACCTGGTAGGTAAGTAGTTGATAGCCAAATATGTCTTTCGACACACCATTGCCAAATCATGTTGACCAATTTGTCACATGATAATGATTTTATGCCACCCATATGGTTAATATAAGCCATCACCGTAGTATTTATCAATTTGTAACCAAACATGCAAGTGCTGCATATTAGATACATATGCTTTTAAACCATAAAAGGCGCCCAACATCTCTAGATAGTTAATGCCCAGTGTAAGTAGTAATGATGACTAGGTTAGTCCATCTAGGTTAGTCCATCTACCGCTTGTGCTGGATATGGAGTTAGTCGCTCCCCAGCCTTGAGCACTGGCATCTGTTTGAATAACTAAAGTAGGGTTAGTGATAAAGATAGGGCTGAAACTATGCCAAACGTTTTCTTCCCACCACTGTAGCTCTGATATTGCGTCAGTGGGTAAGTTCATGACACAATCATAGTGACCTGTATGTCGTTTTATTGCCCGTACCTTTGCTCTCTGTAAATTTTTTGATAGTGCAAAGGTCCGAATTGTGTAGCCGGAAATGCTGCTACCATTTCCCCAATTACTCTTGCTACTTGTTGAATAGTTGGTCGCTCGTTGACCATTAATTTGTTGCATGATTGTGCTAATTAAACCATTTTTGCCTTTGGCAAGGTAACAGTCATATGGACTGAGTTAATTGTGAAGCCCAGGTAGTCCATGAAAGTGGATGGCTTCAACTTAGATTTATCTGGATGTAGGACGAACCCCAGAGTTTCGAGGAGCTGTTTTGTAGCTGATACTGCTGCCACAGCCAATTCCATCGTTTTCCCTACTATCAGAATATCCTCCAGATATGCCATGACAATATGTTTTTGTTTTCTTAGTATTGCCATGGCTGGGTTCAATATTTTGGTGAATAATCTTGGGCTGAAGTTAGCCCATAGGGCAATGCTTTGTACCATCCAGATAAATTTTAGGTATCTGCGATGATCCTTGTATATGGGTACTAGATAGTAAGCACCTTTAAGATAAATGCTTGCCATGAAGTGTCCTTTGGAATTCAATTGTTTGGCAGTAACATATGTCTCCATTTTGAAATGTATATACTTAACAAATTTGTTTAGTGATGTTAAGTCAATGATGATGCGACAGACACCATCTTTTTTGGTTTTAGTGAATATATTCGATACAATTTCCAAAGATTCATGTTTGGTCTTTTCGATGGCCCCCTTTGTGATAAGTCTCACCAGTTCAGCTTGTCCCTCACGTTTCTCTTTGACGGAGGGAGAAATACCCTTTGGGGCCAATGTTGAACTGGCGGCGTTTTTTCTGACATGAATTGTATTTTATATCCACTAATGTTGTTGAGTATATACTTGTCACTCGTGACCATACCCCATGCTTCTTTAAACAAGTGTAATCTCCCCCCTGTTAATAAAGCACCCTTATTCTCTATATGCTGGTAGGGACCAGACCCACCTACCTCCATGGTTATTGGCGATTCTGTTTCTTCATTTTCCTGAAGATTTTGTTCTGACGTGCTGGCGATGTTGGGGGGAGGCGCATTTTCCAGAGGGTCCGCTGCGGGCCCTGATCTATAAAAATCTTTGGGGATAATGTGCGGACCCCAAGCGTTCACCAGTCCCATA
The DNA here is from genome assembly GCF_010909765.2 of Amblyraja radiata. Lineage (NCBI taxonomy): Eukaryota > Metazoa > Chordata > Chondrichthyes > Rajiformes > Rajidae > Amblyraja > Amblyraja radiata. Next base: position 16,896,552 of record NC_045972.1, on the reverse strand, counting down.
TTGCGGACGTCGACTGGTGGATGCCGTGGGGTGCTGCCGCTTGGGTATCGGAGGTCTTGGTTTGCTCGTCCCGGGGCCTGCCCTCATTAGGCCGAAGGTTTTTGATGCTTCCTGCATCTCCTTCAGTTTTTTATTGAAATCTTTCCCAAATAGCAGCGCGTCCGTCTCCGCAGCTGGGGCTTTACACAAGCCAGCAAATTTGGGATTGAGGGCAGGTCTTATGTTTCCCTCCGGAGATTGTTGATCTCAAATTGTGTGGTACACATTAATGCCAGCACATCCTGCTGGCAGGTATCCATCTCCGTGGTCTCCACGGAACGAGCAAAGGCTGTGATGGCCGACGTCAGGAGCCTTAGGATCCACTGTAGCTTGAGTTCTTGGGTCCGGTTTCAGCACCTCAGCGAGCACCTTTTCCAGTAATGGTTGATGCTGGCCGCCATTCTTGGTTCCAGCGGTGCTCCAGCCCGTGGGGTTGCTACAAGCGGTCCATCACACCCAACAGCTCTTCATGTTCCTGCACCCCTGGCATACTCCCGAATTCGTCCGCCTGCCCCTGTTCCAGACCAGCCCAGCCCTGGTCACCAATGCTAGCCTCCAGTAATGAGGGAGCAGAGGGCAGTGTACAGAACACTGTGGAGGGGGTGCCTGACCTCCCTCCGCGAGAGCGCTCTTTCTGCGCATCTCGCTGGAGCTGCTCCAATAGCTGTTGGATGCAGCTCAGGCGGTTGTCTCTCCTCCATTTAGGTGGAGACATGTCCCCGTCCGACGAATCGGATGCCACCGGCCGGATGCCTGTTCGGATGGCTAGACATCCAGCCCGCAGATCAGGCACTAGCGGGACTGGGCTCGGCGCGGTGATGGGGATAGCGGAGCGCCCGGTAATTGTACCTACCGCCTTCTTCTTGAGCTTTTGTGCCTTGTAGTAGCGAGAGCGCCCCTCAAGCATCGCGTCTCGCAGGCACCTGCTCCGTGAGCCGCTCCAGCGGCTCAGGCGGCTCTCTCTCCCCCCATGCGGGTGGAGAGACGTCCCGTCCGACATCGGGAACACCTGCCGGATGCCTCTCGAGTGGCTATGCATCCAGCCCGCTGCTCAGGTACTAGCGGGCTGGCCTCGGCACGGTGTCGGGGAATTACGGAACACTGGGTAAACGCTCCAACCGCCTGTTGCTGCCCCCCTCCCCAACGGGAAACGTTCCTACTTGAACGGGGGACAGTTTTGTTCCAGAGCCTTTTTCTCTGCCTGTAAAACACAAGCAGAAAAAGGCTCACCTGTAAAAGAAAACCCGACCTCAGGGTACTCACCTGACGGTCCGGTTCATACTGTAGCGGGAGAGCCTAACTCCCGTTGCAGCCGCTGTTGCACTGCTGGCGTAATGCCGCACCTGCGCACTGAGCGAGTTCTTCACGTAGTCACTCACGTGACTCTGAAGTAAAATTAGATCTTGTTATTGTCATCAGGTGTGAAACTGCCTACTTTCCCTACTCTGAGGGGAATTGGCTTGTCTGCATTTAGCTCTTTTTATGCTTGAGATTGGCAACTCTCAAAACCAATAATCTAGGCTTTGTGCCTGCAGAATTTGTCAGGATTTGCCAGGATATTGAACCATTGGAGACAATTCAAAATGTGAAGTCTATAGGTAAATATTTACAACCATGAGATGAATTTGGCAATGTCTACAGCTACAGAAATATGGATATACTATGTGGAAACTTATATTGTAAAATTGCCCAACTTTAAAATGCAACAAGCATTGCTCCAATATTCTATTAAGAATTGCCAAATAACAAGTTTTCCATTTTATCTGTTTTGTTTCAACAATTTATCACCTCTGTCAAAACTATATATTTTTATCTTATGAATTTAACCGTGAACAGTACAACAATAAAAACAAGCAGAATACAATAACTGATATATAAAAGAAACCTTTCCAAATTTTCTAAGATGTGACAAGGTTTGCCCTACATAATTTAGACCTGATATATCTCTCAAGCTCTAGAGCTGCACAATCCAGTAACAAGCAATCCAGCACAACTTGGCCATGCTGACCAAGTTGTTTAACCAAGCTAGTCCCACTAGCATGCACTTGACCCATATCTCTCCAAATCTTTCTCATCTATGTACCTGTCAAAGTGTCTTTTAAATGTTGTAATTGTAGCTGCCCCCTACCGCTTCTTTTGGCAGCTTATTCCAAATACACACTGTCCTCGGTATGAAAGAAATACAATACAATACAATACAATTCAATTTATTGTCATTAGGACCCCTTGAGGTCCAAACGAAATGTTGTTTCTGCAGCCATACATTACAAAACAAAAAGACCCGAGACACAACACAGTTTACACAAACATCCATCACATCGTTGTGATGGAAGGCAAAAAAAACTTATCTCTCCACTGCACTCTCCCCCCCGATGTCAGAGTCAGAGTCAAAGTCAAAGCCCCCGGCTGGCGATGGCGATTGTCCCGCGGCCATTAAAGCCACGCCGGGTGATGCAAGGTCGCGCACCGGGTCTTGGTGTTAGAGCCCCCAGCGTGCGCTCGCAAAGTCCCGCGGCCATTCCAAGCCGCGCGGGGCGATGGTGTAAGGCCCCGCTCAGGTAATCTTCAACCCCGCAACTCGGGCGGGAGAAGTCGCCATTGCGGAAGCCCTGAAAAGCGGTCACCCAGCAGGGACCCGCGGGCTCCCGGTGCCGCCGTCCGCCAAACCCGCAGTTGCAGCCTCCGAATCTCCGGAGGTCGGGTGGCAGCAGCGTCCACCACAGCTCCACCCGCTCCGGACTCGGCCAGCCCCGTGACGGTGAGTAGTCAGCAGCTCCGCAGCTGGAAGCCCAGGTCGTTCCTGTTGGAGGCCACTCCACGTTGCAGACGCAACGACATTGGAGACCCGACAAAGAAAAGGTCGGGTCTCCCGTGCAGGGGAAAGATTTTAAAGTTACCACCTCCCCCCCACACCACCCCCACCCCCCCACACACATACCCCAACAAAAAAAATAACAAAAACTACATAAAAACGAGACAAAAAATAATAAAACACAGACGGACTGCAGAGGCCGCTGCTGACGAGAGTCGCGCCGCCCACCGATAATTGCCCCATAGGTCCAGTTTAAATATTTCCCCTCTCACCATAAACCCATTCTCTCCAGTGTTTGACTCCCTTACCCTGGGGAGAATACTGTGGCTATTCACCTTATCTATGCCCCTCATACATGTTTGTATACCTCGGTAATATTATGCCTCAGCCTGCAAAGCTTCAGGGGGAAAAAACAGCCGCTACTTATAGTTCAATCCTTCCAGACCCAGTAACATCCTAATGTCTTTTTTGCACCCCTTCAGTTTAATAACATTTTTTCCACAGCATGGTGACCAAAATAGTATGCAGTATTCCAGACACAAGCAGCATCTAGAGCTGTAACATAGTGTACCTGACCAAAGAAGGCAGGCATTCCAAATATCTCCTTCACCATCCCGTCCACCTGTGTCGCCACCTTAATGATCCCTAGATCTCTCTCTTCAACAACACTCTTCAGGCTCCTACCATTCACTGTGTAAGTCCTGCCCTGGCTTGTATATATTACATTTATCAACCTGCCATTCCTCAGCCGTTTAGCCCAGTTGACCAAAGTCCTATAGTAATTGTAGTAAACCTTCTTCCCATGTCCATTATACCCTTCATTTTAATGTCATATGCAAACCATACCAACCTACATTCACATCCAAATCGTTAATATAAATCACAAACAACAGTAGACCTTGCGCTGTTCCCTGTGGCGCACCATTAGTCTCAGGCCTCCAGTCTGAAAAACAACCCTCTCCCACCATTGCCTGTTTCCTACCTTCAAGCCAACTTTATATCTAAATGGCTAAGCTATCTCTGGATCCTATACAATCTAACCTTCTAGACTAACCTACCATGCAGTACCTTATCAAATATCTTGCTAAAGTCCTTGTACACCATGAATCCCACAATGCCCCCATCTATCTTCTTATTCATCTCCTCAAAAGACCCAATCAAAATGTTGGGATACAAATCCCCATGCACAAAGCCCGACAGTCTATCCCTAATCATTCTTTGCCTTTCCAAATGCATGTAGGTACTGTCTCTCCAACAACTTTCCCACTACTGCCATAAGGCTCGCCAATCTGTAGTTCTTAGTCTTTTCCTTGCAGTCCTGCTTAAATAGAGGCACAACATTAGCTATTCTCCATTCCTCTGGTACTTCACCCTTGGCTATCAATGACACAAATATCTCTACCAATGTCCCACAATTTCTTCTCTTGCTTTCCATAATATCCTAGGATACATTGGATCAAATCCCAGGGATTTATCTACTTTAATGTGTCTTAAGACTCCCAGCATCTCCTCTTCCGTAATGTGGACTCTCTTTAGGACATCATTATTACTTTCCTTGGCATCCATGTCTTTCTCCATGATAAAGATAGATGAGGAATATTCATTGAACTTGCCTTTAAAACAGACAAAATTTAAACAGAATAACAAAGTGGTGAATAGTCATTTCAAGCCGCCCAGCAAAAATGCAAGAGTTACTTGATTCAATAGCTAAATTATATTGTGATTTATAAATATTGCAAGGTTGTTTTAAACAAAAGTTGAATCAACTTTAAACAATAAGATTTTTCCGTGAAAAGTTATTTTAACACTACCGGGAGCTGAGGGATGTTTTGCTATTCATACCCAGATAAAAGGCAGCTCAACTCAAAAATAAATAATCCAAAATAGTTTTTTTTTACTTGGAGTGCTGTGGGGAAAATGTTATTGAAATGGTATCTGGAGACATGAGTTTAAATCCCAACATGGCAGCTGAAGAATATGAATCAGAAACTAAACAAGTCATAGAGAGTCATCAGAGTCATACAGCATGGAAACAGGCCCTTCAGCCCAACTTGCCCAACCTGTCCAAGCTGCCCAATCTATAATAGTCCAACCTACCTATGTTAAGCCCATGTCACTCTAAACCTTTCCTATTGGTCTACATGCCCAAATGTTTTTAAAATGTTGTTATGGTATCTGCCTCAAGTACCTCCTTTGGCAGTTCATTCCATATACCCACTGCGGAAATGTGTCTGAAGAAGGGTTTCGGCCCGAAACGTCGCCTATTTCCTTCGCTCCATAGATGCTGCTGCACCCGCTGAGTTCCTCCAGCAATTTTGTGTACCTTCGATATTCCAGCATCTGCAGTTCCCTTTTGAACAACATGTTGTCTGTAAGATCCCTATTAAATCTTTCCCTTCTCACATTAAACCTATGTCCCCAGGATCTTGATTCCCCCTACTCTGGGTAAAGTCTTCAACTGGGTAAAGGTGTAAAACTAAAAATTAGTATCCGTAATGGTGTAACTGTAAAGTAACGGAACAATCATAAAAACCTAAGAAACACACAAAAAGCTGGAGTAACTCAGCGGGACTGGCAGCATCTCTGGAGAGAAGGAATGGGTCACGTTTCGGGTAGAGACCATTCTTCATAAAAACCTGTCTGATTTACGAATGGCATTCTTCAATCTCTCCCCCCCTTCCCCCCCCCCCCCCCCCCCCACCCCTCCCCCCGTCACCACCTCCACCCCCACCCCCGCAACTCCCACCCCCACAATCAGTCTCAGGAAGGTCCAGGCCCAAAATGTCACCTATCCAAGTTCTCCAGAGATGCTGCCTGATCCGCTGAGCTACTCCAGCACTTGGTGTCTATTTTTGTAAACCATCATCTGCAGTTCCTTGTTCATCAAGAATTTATAATGTCTCTTATCTGGCTGTACCTGACTGATAGCTGGGTCTTTTCACATGTGGGAGTGGACTGCATCATATTCTGTGGAGTTGAACATTGTACAACCATCAATGAACTGGCAGTTTAATCCTTCCTCATTGAACAATCCATCTGATCATCATTCATCTGCACTTTCATTTCCTTCCAATTATCAGATGTATATCCTCCTTTCCAAAATTAGATCAGGGCATTGCAGATAAGATCCCACCAGTGCATTATACAATTGCAATAAAATATTATTATTCTTGTACCAATTGCCTCCTCCAATTAATACAAACACATAATTTGCCTTCCTATTTGTTGTACCTGTACCTGGGTGATAGCTTTCAGTGATTCATGTACAAGGAGATCCAAGTCCCTCTGAACACGGGGCACCTTTCAACAATTCCCCATTTAACAAATGTTCCAGTTTTCTACCAAACTTGATAACCTCACAATTTATCATGTTTTATTCCATTTCCCACAACTTCTCCCATTCACTTAGCCTTTTTATATCCTCCTGAAGCTCTCTGCATCTTCCTTAGGGTAGCACAGTGGTGCAACTAGTAGAGCCTCAGCCTCAGAGTGCCCGAGACCTAGGTTTAATCATGAACTCAGGTACCAATTATGTGGAGTTTGCATGTTGTCTCTATGACCGCATTGGTTTCCTCCCACCCCTCTAAAACAAGCGAGCTGGTGGATTAATTTGAAATTGTAAATTGTTCCTCGTGTAGATGAGTGGTAGAAACTAAGGGAAGTTGATGAGAATGTAAGGAGAATGAAACAGAATTATTATAGGATTAGTGTAAATGATGGTTTGCATGCACTCAGTAGGCCAATGGACTTGTTTCCATGCTGTATCGCTATCACACCAGCTTTATATTTTCAAGTATTCAAATAGACAATTGAAATAAATGATGGACACAAAGTGCTGGACTAACTCAACAGGTCAAGTAGTATTTCTGGAGAAAAAGAACGGGTGACGTTTTGGGTCAGAATCCTTCTTCAGATCCTCTCTGGGTAAAAACACGATCGTAGGAATCACAGTGAGAGAGTGTCTCACAGAACTCCTGCTGGGAAGAGGAGGAGAACTTCTTGAAAGTAGGCCTGCTTGAGGAGATTTCGCAGTGGAGCAAACAAATGTATAGAAAGGAATTGCAGATGCTGGTTTATACCGAAGATAGACCCAAAGCACTGCAGTAACTCAGAGGATCAAGCAGCATCGACACAAAGTGCTCAAGTAACACAGCAGGGAAATAAATGCTTGGTTTTGTCAGCAACACATATCCCATGGATAAGAAAGATTGCAGACTGGAATCTGGAGCAACAAACAATCTGCTGGATGAACTCATCTGTGGGAGATAAGGAATCGTCAAGGTTTTGGGTCAAAACCCTGCAACAGGACTGAGAGAGGAGAGGGAAGATAGCCTGTATAAAGCAGAGAGCGGATGTGGTGATACAGGGACCAGTCTGTAATTAGTGGACTGAGAAGAATGATGGGCAGATAGAGCCAGTTACAGAAGAAGGGAGTAGAGCTAGAAGAGGAACAAATAAAAATAAGATGGAGCTGGGTGGGGATGGAGGGAGGACAGAGTGAAGGTGGAAACCACTTGGATGGCGTTAGACTAGAATGGAAAAACTATCATCGTGGAGAAAATGTGATAACTTTGTTAACAGATTTCACCCCCTACTTACAAAAGAACATAAATATTAGAAATAGGCCAACATCCCCCTTTAGGCTGCACTACTATGCGTCATAATAATTTGATGAAAATCAAGAATATGGCAGTTCTATTCATAGGAGGGAACTCAGGACATGCCAGATCAGGCTTACACCCTTCCTACATTTGTATTCCATGTTATTACTTTATGCATTACAGGAAAAGCAATGTCAAAATGCATTACTAAGTCACCCCTGCAGTTTATTGTGTAAGTCTGATATTCACACTTATGATTGTGATAGAAGTTCCCAGTGCTTGATATGTGTGCAGGATATGGGAACTAGTTTTAGAGTCATTGTCATAGAGGCATACAGCAGGGAAACAGGCTTTTCAGCTCGACCTGCCCATGCCAACCAAGATACTCCGTCTGCACTAGTCCCATCTACCTGTGTTGGGCCTATAATTCTCTAAACCGTTCCTATCCATGTGCCTGCCCAAATGCCGTTGAAAAATTATTATAGTATCTGCCACAACTACCTCCTCTGACAGCTTGTCCCATATACCCTCCACCCTCTACGTGAAAACGTTGCCCCTCAGGTTCCTATTAAATCTCCCACTCTCACCTTAAACCTATGCCCCCTGGGAGACACAGGGATAAGGAAGTGTAAGGTGTGAAAACTAGGCATCAAAGGGTCCTGCTTTCTCTCTCTCTCTCCATCCCTCCTCATTCCTAGTTCTCAGACCAGTCTGACTAGCCTCTTGATTAAATCTTATCTCTGTATGCTTCATTGTCACCTTCTCCCAGCTAACAATGATCTATTCTACATTATCCTTGATCTCATCCCCTTTGTCTTGTTTTCACACCTTACACTTACTTATCTCTGTGTCTCCCTCTCGCCCAACTCTCAGTATGAAGAAGGGTCTTGACCCGAAACAGCACCCATTCCTTCTCTCCAGAGACGCTGCCAGTCCCGCTGAGTTACTCCAGCATTTTGTGTCTATTTTCGGTGTAAACCAGCATCTGCAGTCCGTTCCTGCACAATAAGAACATTGAATTCTCCAATTTTAGATAATCTCTAACAAGCCCTCCCTCCCCCTCCTCTTTCTTCTCGATGCCACCCGTTTTCTTTCAACCCCCCATGTCCAACCTGGGTATGCACCTATTTTTCCCCTCCTGTGTCACACCTATTTTGATCCCTGGCCTTTGATCCAACCATCTGCCCGTCACCCTCCTCCCCACCCCCCTCCATTTCCTATGTTCACCTATTACCTGCCATGCCTTGTCATGCCTATCCTCTCTCCCAGCTTTCTAATCTGTCCCCTCCCTTCTGAAGAAGTGCCCCGAACCAAAGCATCTCCTATCCTTATTCTCCTGAGATGCTGCCTGAGCCACCTACTCCAGCAATCTTTGTATACCAGCATCTGCAGTTTCTTATTTCCTCTGCTGGGGGAACTCAGGACATCAGGCTACATCTGAGGAGGTAGAGGGAAGGTTGAAGTTTCAGTTGAAATCCTGCTTAAGGACAGACAATGTAGAGGGGTGATAGCCTGTAATAAATAGGTGAGAATGAGGAAAGAGGCAGAGGCTGCTTGGTGGTGGGTGGATCCATGCAAGGGAATGATGAGCTGGTAGAACAAAGGGGAGTTGAGAGGCAGCTCCTGGTGGGTGATAGATAAATATAAGAAATGAGAGAGGATAAAAAAGGGCAGATGCAGCCAAACGTGGGGAGAGGACGGTGGGGGTAGTGACAGAGGTGGCAAGGTCCTAAGTGGAGATACCAGAGGCTACAGATGCTGGAATCGGATGTAAAGATGGTGAAAAGTGGAACCAAATACGACCAAGATTGTGGGCACATGGAACCTGTTGTCGTAGTGGAAAGGACACTCTGGAGGTTAAGCGTGTAAGTCATAGGCAGGTGGAGGATGGGATGGTGGTGGTGGTGGGGGGGGGGGGGGGGGGGGGGGGGGAGTTGGAAAAGGAAGGATGAGAGAACCTGGGTGCATTGGAAAGAATCAGCCCAGGGATAATGTGGGTTATCCATGATAATATATTTCCTTCAATAATATGAGCCCTTAACTTGTGGAATGACCATTTATGTCCACCTTTTAGAAACACAAATTCAATAAGTCTTAAGAAGGATCTTGACCTGAAACATAACCTATTCCTTTTCTCCAGAGATCAACACAATTCAATATATCTACAATAAATTTCCCTTTATCCATCCTGATAAATACATATTTAAAAAGAACAATTTCCTTTTCATAGAAACATATTGACTGATTAATTCTAATATGATTTTCTAAGGCTCCTGTTACTACTTCATAAAGTATAAGCCTGTTTTTATTCAAAATGACAGATGTTAGGCAAAGTGGCCAAGAGTTCTTTCTCCTTGCTTTCTTTTGCATGGAAAATACTTCCATAGTGTGTGAGATTGCTTTTCTGTTGCTACCGGGTGTCTTTCTAGGTCAGAGAGAATATAGCCAAACGGACATTAACCAGATGGGATTTTTATAGCAGACCTGTAGTTTTGTGCTCATCATTTCTGATGCCACCATTATTTTGATGCCATGTACATTTTATTAATAAATTAAAATTCCCACTGCCACGCATGGATTGTATCGTGAATCTAGCAATATGGATTACTAATCATTTGTATTGTGAGAGACAATGAAAGGAATTTTACTGTAGTGAACATTATCTTGGAAACACACTGGAGCTGCAGAAGGTCATAAGGTCATGAGGAATAGGAGTAAAAAATAGGCCATTAAGTCCATCAATTCTACTCCGCCATTGCTGATCTATCTCTCCCAACCCCATTCTCCTGCCTTCTCCGCATAACCTCTGACACCTATTACTCAAGAATCTATCTATCTCTTCCTTAAAAATATCCACTGACTTGACCTCCACAGCCTTCAGTGGCAAAGAATTCCACAGATTCACCACCCTCTGACTAAAGAATGTTCTCCTCATCTCCTTCCTAAAAGAACAGCCTTTAATTCTGAGGCAGTTTCTGAACTATAACATCTAGTTCTAAACTCTAGTGGAAACATCTTCTCCACATCTATCCAAGCCTTTCACTATTCTGTGTGTTTCAATGTGGTTGCCCATCATTTGTCTAAACCCCAGCGAGTGCAGGCCCAGTTCCGACAAACGCTCATCATACATTGGTATGAAGCTGGTTTACAAAAAAAGACACAGTGCTGGAGGCTCAGAGGGTCAGGGAGCATTTCTGGAGAACATGGATTGATGACATTTAGAGTCAAAGCCATTTCGATTCAAAAGGGAATTGTCTTTTCAATAACATCTTTACAGCTTCATTATCTATCAAGCAACTGCGTGAGCAATACGTTACCTCTAAAACAGTCACTGTTATGAAGGAATCTCTCAAATAAAGATATTCCACAAATATGGCATTATATTTTTTAAAAAGGGCTGTTTAGAATGGAATTTGACCCTTGAGAACCACCTATTTTTTTCTCATATTATAGGAATCTTTGTATCCACCTAAGGAGGCATAAAAACCATAAAGTCAATTGCATCAAATGTAAAGTGGTGAGAGATTAGGTGTGTAATTGGGCCATGTGCCTGCTTTAAGGCTTAAGGTGTAATTGGACCATATTTGGACATAGGGGATGGATGGACTATCAAACTTGGGCTCTGGGCTATGCATTGGAAATGCAAATCTAGGACTACAGTGTGAAAGAGTGGGAAGTGTAGGGCAGTAAGACGAATGGTGCAGTACAATGCTAAGAGCTGTCCTAGATACACAATGAAAGATATATGCTCGCTCCCTTTTGACCAAGACCACAGCGGCCTCAACTATTCAGTCTTGTGCATTTTGATGAATTCAGTTTTCTTTCTCGTGGTGGTCACATGAAATAATAATTGAACATTTTGTGTTTTTAAGGCTTGCAGCAACCATTAAACATTTTCATGTGTTCAACACAGTTCATTGCCAGCTGGTCTGTCTTCACGTTTTATTATTAAATCCTTCAACACAAAACATTTCACTGAAGATTGAGCCGTGCATGAACAGCATGCAGCTTTACCTCCTGGTATTGATATCCTTTACTACTGCATTTTATCTCTCGGTTCAGCCAAACTGTCGCTAAGGTGGCACAATTTTTGTTTCTGTTGATGCAGATTTCTCCTAAGCGCTGTTTATAGACTTTTGTGTATAAAATTATGCCACGTTTGGTTACTTAACAACAGCCACTTTGGCCTTGAAGTGGCCTCATTCCATGCAAGTGGCTTTGAAGTAGCAAGCATACAAAGCAAAGCCCATAAAGATTTTAACTCTAAAGAATCATTCCCTTGTTGGTTCCCTTGACTCCTGTCTGAATCTGACAGAAAACACTACCTTGTCCACAGGCAAGTTTGAAAAAATAGAAGTGTCTTGAGGACTTACAGGCTACGATCTAACTAAACTTAGCCAAGATGTTCATACAAATACAATGTCTTGGAAAATTGGCTTGCTTCTTAACAAGAGTAATGGTTGAGAAACTGTATCTTTTACCGGCATCCTGAACCTACAACATGGTAACTAGGAACCACATACATTATTTGTATTGGAAGTTCATATTGAATGTGAGATAAATAAAAAACCTTTAAACATGCAAAGACCCCATGTGAAAAAAACATCCATTCACATCTTCACAGATTCAAAACTTCTCCATTCAAAATACCCCAGGATTTATTTCCAGGTCTAAATGCAGTGTAACGGGTGTTTCTCAAAGGGAGAATTACAGCTTATAATCAAAAAACCAAGTGCTTAAAAGTATATAAGAATTTGGAGCGGCCCAGCGGCACAGCAGTAGAGTCGCTGCCTTACAGCACCAGAGACCCAGGTTCGATCCTGACCAAGGGTGCTGTCTGTATGAAGTTTGTACGTTCTCCCTGTGACCACATGGGTTTTTTTCCAGGTGCTCCAGTTTCCTCCCACACTCCAAAGATGTACAGGTTAGTAAGTTAATTGGCTTTGGTAAAATTGTAAATTGTCCCGAGAGTGTAGGATAGTGCTGGTGTGCAGAGTAATCACTGCTCGGCACGTATGCGGTGGGCCGAAGGGCCTGTTTCCATGCTGTATCTCTAAAGTCTATACCCACTTGAATGTGAATGTAATATCACATGAATATCACAACCTTCCCGCCTATTCTTGTGACTTTGCAATTCCACCTCCACAATCACAACTCCATCACTCCAAGCTCCCACTATGCATTGAAAACATCAATGTAATCTCTGCTGTCATAGAACATATAAGATCAAACATAGGTAAGTACTGAAGCTGACGCTTTGGCCCAGGATGTCTATGCTGAAAATGATATCAAGATAAACTATCTCATCTGCCTACGCATGATCCATGCCCCTCCTTTCCCTGCATATTCATGCATCTGTCTAAAAGCCTCATAAACGCAGCTCCATTATCTGCCTCCACCAACATCCCTGGCGTCATGATTCAGGTACCTACCACCCAATGTTTAAAAAAGAACTTGCCCTGCAGAACTCCTTTAAACTTTGCTCCTCTCACCTTAACAGCAACAGTCTTCGATATTTCCACTTCAGGGAATCAGGTTCTGACTGTCTACCCTATCTATTCCTCTCATAATGTTATATAGTTCTATCAGTTCTCTCCTCCAACTCCATCATTCCAGAGATAACAATCCAATAAATATTGCTTTTGGCACGTTGGCCTTCATCAGTCAGAGTATACAGTATATAAATTGGGAGATCATGTTGCATTTGTATAAGACATTGAAGAGACCGCATTTCGAATATTATGTTCAGTTCTGGGCACCATGTTATCGGAAACATATTGTCAGGCTTGAAAAGCTTCAAAAAAGATTTACGGGGACAGCCAGCAATGGACCATTGTGGGTTCCACCTTTCTTTGATCATCAGTGCCGGCTCTAGTTTGTTCTGAACCATTTCATACGTCTAGTTTCCCTCTCCCATAACTCTCAGTCTGAGGAAGGGTTTCTCCTGAGATGCTTGCCTGTCCCACTGAGTTACTCCAGCATTTTGTGTATATTTTCGGTGTAAATCAGCATCTGCATTTCCTTCCTACACAGTTTCTCTGGCCTCCTCATTGAAGCAATTGATTCATTCTTCAGGTTCTCTGACTGCCCATCCTTGAATGTAACTTTGAATAATCTGCTTGTAAGTATTACAGAACGTTCTGCAAATATTCTGTGCTACCTTTATCTGAAATTCAGTTGTGTGAAAGTTATCATTTGAATTCTGTGGCAGGAACATTAGTTCATTGTGCACGAACATTGTGAAATGATATACATATTAAATAACACTTTCAATACAAATTGCTTTTTCTGAGGCATTATAATTGAACACAGCAATTATTTGACACCTGTAATTTATCTTAATATAGAACATAGAAACATAGAAAAATAGGTGCAGGAGTAGGCCATTCGGACCTTCGAGCCAGCTCCACCATTCAATATGATCATGGCTGATCATCAAAAATCAGTACCCCGTTCCTGCCTTTTCCCCCATATCCCTTGATTCCTTTAGCTCTAAGAGCTAAATCTAACTGCCTCTTGAAAACATCCAGTGAATTAGCCTCCACCGCCTTCTGTGGCAGAGAATTCCACAGATTCACAAGGACATCTTGTTTTTTTATCCATTAACAATTGTTAAGAGAAAATATGATATGTTCAGAATGTCACCATAAATGAATTACTTTTTTGGAATACTTAAGATGTTTTGATTCATAATTTGACATATAAAATGTTTGTCTCCAATGCACATAATTAATTTCCTTAAAGTTACAATTCTTACAGACGTTATCTTGGATCAATCTTATGGAAAGTCTAATCCATGATAGACCACACAATTTAAAACTATAGATCCTGTCAAATGCTTGTCAATTGTGCTTTCAAACTGCTCTGGGAGATATTCCAATTTTACTGGTGCATAAATGTAGGAATTCATTTTGATCCCAATTCATTGCCTTGGAAACTGTTCACTTGCCAATTTTGTGCACAGAAGTGAAGAAACAGACTGAGGTTGGTTCAGTACACATTTATCTTTTTTTTTTCTACACTGGCTTTTCCAGTATTTCTCCATTAACTTTAGATCTCGATCTTTGAAATGTTGTAGCCATCCGACTCAGCCAGAACTGACAAAGTTTATGCCTATTGGCTTCACGTTCCTAATTCCATTAGATAAAGAAGCAGTTCAAAGTTTCTTGTTTAACCACAAGTTTAATCTGCAATATTGTCATCGAACAAAAGCAAACAAAATTGCAATATCGAAAGAAGTTGCATAACGATACATTGCTGACAATCTCTTCATCATTGCTAAATTTGTGGGTTATATTTTTTTAATTTGCAGATGCAATATTGTGGGTTATAACTGATTGTATGCCACTTGCCCCCCTGCAGGAACTATACATCAGGAGGTGCAACGCCAGAGCCAACAATATCATGAGAGACCCCTTCCACCCCTGCAACGGACTGTTCCAGCTGCTACGGTCAGGCAAACGCCTCCGTTGCCAAGTGGTGAGAACGGAGAGGTTGAGAAGGAGTTTCTTCACAGTCCGAACGTTAGAGGCCATTCGGACTGTAAACGCCTATCTCACCAGGGACTAACTCTACTGAACGTTTTTCCTTCCATTATTTATTATGTAAAAGAATATGTGTGTTATGATTGTGTTTATAGTTTGTTTGGTTGTTTGGTTGGTTGTCTTTTGCACAAAAGTCCGCGAGCATTGCCACTTTCATTTCACTGCACATCTCGTATGTGTATGTGACAAATAAACTTGACTTGACTTGGCTTGACTTGACTATGTTTGGTGAGACCCACTTTATCAGCATAGATTGCATATTGGCTGATAAGATTTGATTTTACTAGGGGAATCAGTAGCAGACACCCATCGCTGATGTTTTTTGGTCTTGTGACCATCATTGAAACCATCAGCTTTGAATCAACCCAGGTAGGAATGTCGGTGGATCTTTAACAATTAAAAAAATGCAGCGGCCTCACTCTGGCTTCCAATTCAGTCTTTACACTTCTAAAACACTTGCAAATATCTTGCTTCATTCAGATATTATTTTTTAAAATAGGGTTTAGGATTAAAACTGATTACTGCTCGATGTTTTCAGCCATATCCATCTTCTAACACTCCCTCATGAACACTGGTGAACGAGAGTCCATACAAATCAACCGGACATAGATCTAGAACTTAAATGATGAATCAAATTTGTGCTAACCAAAGCAAGTAGATGAAGAAAATAACTGTGATGGTGATCATATTAATTGTTCCACCATCATTATCTACTGTACTGATGAGCTTCCCAGTTGACGACCTTCTTTCCATCATTAAGTGTCCCCGATCTGAGTGCCTCCTGTGGGGATTGCACCCTCTCTGTTACCACTTTCCCCTCTAATTTTCTCCCTTTCTCTTTAACTGCAGCCAATGACCATGTTAGCAACATGATCTGATCTCCTTGATTGGGTGATAATGGGAGCAAAATTCAACCTATTTGATTTAGTTTAAAGATATAACATGGAAACAGGCCCTTTGGCCCACCAAGTCCACGTCGACCGACAACCACTAATTTACAGAGGCCAATTAACCTACAAAAACACACGTTCTTGGGATATGGGAAGAAACTGGTGGACCAGGAGGAAACCCAAGTGGTCACAGGGAGAATGTGCAAACTCCACATAGACAGCATCTGAAGTTATAATCAAATCCAGGTCTCTGGTGCTGTGGCGTAGTGACTCTACCAGCCATATTAGGTGTGCTTAAGGCATATGGGATGACAGATGGCACAATGGGCTACGTGTTCGGCTGGCGACCGGAAGGCAGCCGGTTCGAATCCCGCTTGGAGTGCATACTGCCGTTGTGTCCTTGGGCAAGACACTTCACCCACCTTTGCCTGTGTGTGAATGTGTGTGAATGTGTGTGAGTGATTGGTGGTGGTCGGAGGGGCCGTAGGCGCAGATTGGCAGCCACGCTTCCATCAGTCTGCCCCAGGGCAGCTGTGGCTACAGAAGTAGCTTACCACCACCGAGTGTGACTGAGGAGTGAATGAATAATGCGATGTAAAGCGCCTTGAGTATTAGAAAGGTGCTATATAAATCCCATCCATTATTATTATTATATGAGCACAGGTTTTGATCCCAGCATCCAACTCCATAATACAACCACAAACTCTAGCTCAAGTTCTAGACTATCATATCAAATCAGAAGATGACAAAACTTGAGCCTTTGACTCAACATCACTGTAGTTGTCAAACTTCTATTAGGATGGTAGATTTTACATTTACATCAGAACGTTGTACTCAAGATGCAATGCTGGGAATGAAAGAGCAAAGAACCCTCTAAAATCGCCATTGCACGCTATGTTCTTATTAATTATAACACCAAGGATATAATGCCCTCTCATTCTTCGAGTCTACATGGACCGTATTTGGCAAAATGGTAAACTATTAAGCTGATACATTTTCATAATTTGATCTATTTTATATTCTAGTTTTATTGTTAAAATATTTTACTATAAACATAAAGCTCAAATAATAGATCAGCACTCGAAGCAGCAGCAGTGCCAAGCAGGTTTCCAGTGTATACACTTTTAAAAGGAGAGGGAAGCAGTCAAGAAGGAAACAAAAGTGAAGTGACAAAGTGTAAAGAGCGCAAGTGAAGGGAGAAAGATTTGGGAGGGAAGAGGAGGAATATTATAAGAGCTGCAAATGGGGAGAAGCACAGAAGTCGGATGAATGAGGTATAGTCATAAAATCCTTCTTCAGACTCCTATTTAGCTATTTAAGTAGATTGTTTTAGTTTGATAGCATTCGGTCCTCTAAACCCGCAACTTACTCTACCTGGAAACTCTATCACAAGGGAATCTCACCACCACTACTTTGCCCTAGATATCACACACTTGGGGATATTTTGTTGGTCCTTCATCATCACTGGGACAAGTCCAGGAAGTCTTTATCCCTGCATGGCATTGGTAGGATTTGTAAAATACAGCTGGCTGAAGCTGTTTAAGGTGGGCGCTCACTCCCACCTTCCAAAGGGCAACTAGAGGTAGGTAAATAATGCTGGCTTTGCCAAATACACTTATATCCCACAAATGAACTAAAACAAAACACCCTAAAAGGAATGTCTGAATTTTTGTTATGGCAGCAGTAAACGAGAATCGAATCCAAAACTTTCAGCGTGGAATGTAACATTCACAAGGTACTTACATGTGGTGACTAGACCAGTATTTTGCTGTGTCCAATAATTTTTAACTTATCCATAAATAAAATTGCTATGGAACTGCTATTCTCACAAGTAGTCTAGTTCGTGCATGTAGGGAACACCTACTGTGTGGGTAGATGCGAATTTGTAAATTGTGATATCGTTATATGCAAAACACTGAAAAACAAGATCTTCAATGCATTTAAGTATACTATTTGATTTTTTTTTGGCAGGAATATCCAATGCAAGACTCATGTCTTTCAGAAAAAACACAATTTTTTCAGATGAACTTGAATTTTTTTTTAAATAAATGAACTGCTGGAGTATGTGGGTCAGGAAGCATCTCCAGAAAACATGATTGGGTGATATTTTGGGTCAGGAGCCTTCTTCAGATGGGTCCCGAGCTGAAACGCCACTTATCCATTATCTCCAGAGATGCTGCTGACCTGCAATTGGGAGGTGGGAAAGTTTTCTTTGGAATTCTGTTTACATTTGATGCGAAGCTACACTCTTCTTTTCTCCTTGGACCTGGTGTGGTTGATAAGTCTGACATTTTTTGTAGAGATACAGCGTGGAAACAGGCCCTTCGGCCCACCGAGTCCATGCCAATCAGCAACTCACCCATTCACTCATTCTATCCTACACACTAGGGACAATTTACAGAAAGCAATTATCCTACTAATCTGCATGTCTTTGGGATACGGGAGGAAACCGGAAAACCCGGAGAAAACCCACGTGGTCATAGGGAAAACGTACAATCCACGTACAGACACCTTGTGTCAATGGAAATGTAACTGGTGCTAATCATCCCACAACAGCTTTGTATCTACTGCAGACTGATATGAATACGATCTGGTTCCAAAATAGTTGTGTCTGAGATGGAGTTTTAGAATTTCTATTGGCATACATTTTAATCATTGGTACAGCTGGTGCACAAATCATTTTAGAGCTGGAAGGAAATATCAATTCAGTATCTGGAACTTCCACCATTCAAAGAACAGCTTCTGGGTCCAAATTCAAGGATCTTGTAACATTGGCCAATATAATGAAAGGTAATGTCTGTCTGAAGAAAGGTCTTGACCTGAAATGTCACCTATCCATGTTCCCCAGAGATGCTGCCTGACTAGCTGAGGTACTCAAGTCCTTTGTGTCTTTTTGTGGATTAACCAGCATCTGCAGTTCTTTGTTTCTACCTAATGGACAGCATTCATACCAGTACACATCCTCTGCTAGTCTTATAGTTAATTTATTTTTACATGTCATATGTTTTCTCTCTCACTATCTATCTCTCAGAGAACCAGAGAAGGGCATCCCCTCTCTCTCTCTCTCTCTCTCTCTCTCTCTCTCTCTCATTAATCCACTGTTAATCTTTCCTCAAAGATAAAAACTATTGGATCTTCACAGCACGTCAGACAGTATCTATGGCAAGAGAAACAGGTAACAATTTAGCTGATGCTCTTTCATCAGAACATATTTTTTCAGGTCTTTTCCCCGTACTGATAAAGACACAATTACAGTTGTTGCAGCAGTACGTTTTACATCCCTTTCAGGGGTGAGTCAGTTGAAGAGTTTAGTTCAGAGATTTGACATAGAAACAGGCCCTTTGCCCCATCTCAGTCCACACTAACCATTGTTCACGCTGGTTCTATGTCATCCTACTTTGTCACCATTCCCTACATGGTAGGGACAATTTACAGAGTCAAATTAACCTACACACTTGCTCATCATTGGGTTGTGGGAGGAAACTAGAGCACCCGGAGGAAATTCACACAGTTACAGGAAGAACGTGCAAAGTCCACAAACACAGCACCCTGGGTCATGATTAAACCTGGGTCTCAATAGAGCTTAAGTTTAGGTTAGGAAGTAAAACTTAAAACAAGTTTCTAACACCTGCTCCCTTTTCTTGAACTAACATGACATCTTGGCATATGCAATAAAGCAATTTATTTTTGACAATAGTTCTAGAAGCTTCTTTGGCTATAAACAAAACCAAAAATTATAGTCCCTATCTCTCTCTCTCTCTGGATATCTGAGATTTCAAGCTCTTGTATTCTCTCCCAGAAGGTAGAATATAGGGAGAAGAAAAAGGACTAATGTTCAATTAGAGTAAATGGATCATTGATTGTCATTACAGACTCATAGAAACATAGACAAGAGATGCAGGAGTAGGCCATTCGGCCCTTCGAGCAAGCACCGTCATTCAATATGATCATGGCTGATCATCCAAAATCAGTACCTCGTTCCTGCTTTTTCCCCACATCCCTTGATACCGTTAGCCCTAAGAGCTATATCTAAATCTCTTGACAACATCCAGTGAATTAGCCTCTACTGCATTCTGTGGCTGAGAATAACACAGATTCACAACTCTCTGGGTTTTTCCTCATCTCAGTCCTAAATGGCCTACTCCATATTCTCAAACTTTGACCCCTGGTTCTGGACACCGCAACATTGGGAACATTTTTCCTGCATCTAGCCTGTCCAATCCCTTAAGAATTTTATATAAGATATCCTCTCATCCTTCTAAATTCCAGTGAATATAAGCCCAGTCGATCCATTCTTTTATCATATGTCAGTCCTGCTATCCTGGGAATTAATCCTACGTGATTCATTCCCAGGTGATCCCCAGGTGATCCAATGCTGCACCCCTTCAATAGCAAGAATGTCCTTCCTCAAATTAGGAGACCAAAACTGCACACAAGGCTCGATGGGTCAGAGGGCCTATTTCCGTGCAATATCTTTCTATGACTCCTCATTTCAAACTCCCTCTGCATGAAGCCACATTAACTGCTTAATGCCTGACTACTTAACAAAAGCTCAGTGAGTGAGTAGCTCTCATACAATCTCATGGTATTAATGATGCCCATTCTCCCATTTAACCTTTCTAAATATCTAACTATCTTTACTTGGACTTTACTGGACTTTTTCTTGCACTAAAAGTTATCCTCTTTATCATGTATCTATACACAGTGTATGGATCAATGGTAATCATGTATAGTCTTTCCGCTGACTGGTTGGCAGACAACAAAGGATTTTCACTGTACCTCAGTACATGTGACAATAAACTAAACTATAATTAGCCAAGGAAGCCAAGGTCACACAAGAGATGACCTCTCAAATTACTCTTCATGGTGAATTAACACATCGAAGAATGTACTGAAATAGCTCAGCCCAACAGATCCCAGAGGTTGCAGTTCAGAATGATGTATCTTGTGGGGCCATTCTAACTATTTCTGCATCAAGGTGATTCTTACAACTGGAAGAAACAGCCGGAGCCATCTCCTGCCAGGCTTTCCATTTGGTGGCTTGAGTTTGGCCCATTGGAAGACTGCCTGTCCCATTTTTGCTATTATTTCTCATTGTAAATCAATCTAACATGAATTTGAATATCTGTTCTGGCCAATTTCACAATCTTTTCCATGAGATAAAGATGCAATGATGGTTTAGTACACCAGAAAAGGTGTGAAATATAATTTCTAGGCTCTTTATTTTGTTTTTAAATCAACATTATTTAAACAGGTTTTAAACTAGGACAGACGTGAAGTAACACTTCCTGCTATTGTGTGTGATTTTGCAATCTGTATCTGGTTAATAACTTGGCAGTGAGATAGAAGTGAGGTAACTGCTCTGTTAACGTTTTTATGTACAAAAGCGAACAGTCTGTACAAATTGGTTTCACAGTTCTATTATGCAATAAACCTCTTCTCTTCCCTTTAGAGGAAGTCACTTCTGTTGAATTCCCACAACAATGTGTGTGTCATTTAGCAAATAAAGATTCTGAACTGCTTTTTGATGCACTTTACATGTTCCTGTCCAAGTTACTACCAGTACGACACAACAATCTATACTAAGATTTTATTGGATGATTAGGTCAATTATATCATGTCGACCATTATCTATGTACAGAAGACTATAGTTTACTGATTGAGTGATGGAGTGGATGAGCTTTCTGGTGTGCAGAATATTCTCTGGGTAAATTCATTATACAACATGGATAGGATAGGTTTACAAGGATAAAGGCCAAACCCAGGCAGGTGAGACTAGTGTAGGTGGGGCTTGTTCGTGGGAAAGTTGGGGCAAAGCGCATGCTTCCATGCTATGACTGGAATGATTCTCAGTCAAGAGGCTCCATGACTGAGAATCATTGCAAGATATCTAAATACTCATTGCTGTGATGCCAGGAGAAATCTATGCTATCAACATTATCACTCAATGATAAAGGAGGTCTTTTTGACTTTGTAAGGAGGGATGAAATATTGAATAGCCTACTTTCATGTCCTCTTACAGTATACCACTATGTAACCCACTTGGTGCCTCCTATTGAGGATAAATTTCCTGGCATTGTTTTCAATGACCAAATGCGGATAATAGAAATGATTAATGATTCACTCACTTCATTACATTAGAAATTCTGATCACCTTCTGGTACTGATTATTCTGAAGGTGAAAATATTTAGATTGTGTTCCTATGACTACTTAACACATCAACAACAGTGAATAGTTGGACTGTAAACCAAAATTGATGCACTGAAATTCCATTGTAGGCCTGGCATGGGAACATGGCAGTTAACTTAATCTGGACACGATCCTGAGCCACAAGCTGAAATCTCACCATGATTGATGGGGAATTGTAACACGAGTAACTCAAATGAATCAGGAATTAAAATCTGCGATCAGAAATGATGACCACAAAACCACTGCATTATTGCAAGAAAGTGTCTGGTTCACAAATATCCTTACATTATGAAGTTATATCAGATCAGCCACAAGCTTATTAAATGGCAGGAAAACCTTAAGGGGTAAAGGGATCTACTCCTGCTCCTTTTTTTAGTTTTTGTTTAGTTTATAGATACAGTGCGGAAACATGCCCTTCGGCCCATCGAGTCTGCACCGACCAGCCATCCCCGCACATTAAGACTACCCTACAATGCACAGGGACAATTTTACATTATACATTTATACCAAGCCATTTAACCTACAAACCTCTATGTCTTTAGAGTGTGGGAGGAAACTGAAGATCTTGGAGAAAACCCACGCAGGTCACGGGGAGAATGTTCAAACTCTGTACAGACATCACCCATCAGGATCGAACCCGGGTCTCTGGCGCTGTAAGGCAGTAGCTCATCCGCTACACCACCATGCCGCTCCTGATTTATAAATTGGAATGTTTGTTGATCACATTGAATGGCGGTGCTGGCTCGAAGGGCCGAAAGGCCTACTCCTGCACCTATTGCCTATTGTCTATTGTCTATTGATCTTTATGATGGCGGGACTGTCATATGAGGAAAGATTGAAAAGACTAGGCTTGTATTCACTGGAGTTTAGAAGGATGAGGGGAGATCTTATAGAAACATATAAAATTATAAATGGACTGAACAAGCTGGATTCAGGAAAAATGTTCCCATATTGGGCGAGTCCAGAACCAGGGGCCACAGTCTTAGAATAAAGGGGAGGTCATTTAAGACTGAGGTAAGAAAAAACTTTTTCACCCAGAGAGTTGTGAATTTATGGAATTCCCTGCCACAGAGGGCAGTGGAGGCTGTCACTGGATAGATTTAAGAGAGAGTTAGATAGAGCTCTAGGGGATAGTGGAGTCAAGGGATATGGGGAGAAGGCAGGCACAGGTTATTGATAGGGGACGATCTGCCATGATCACAATGAATGGCGGTGCTGGCTCGAAGGACAGAATGGTCTCCTCCTGCACCTATTTTCTATGTTTCTATGTTTCTATAATCAGGGAGTAAAATCAGTTATCCTTACCGATATACTTTCCAGACATACACCAAAGTGTTTGTATTTAACTGCTATATGAAATGGCCTTGTCAAAGAAATAATTCAAGTTATAATTAGGAATTCATAATAAATGCTAGGCCAGCAATCCACACCCTCGTCCTTTGGCTAAATTAAACAATGACAGCGTACATCCATATATTAACACTGCAATGTTTTTAATTTCCAAACTAAGAAGCCACCTCAAAGCTTTTACAGAAGCCAATCCCTTTCCCAAAATTTTGTGGATTAGCCAACCACAAACAATCTTGTGTTATTTGTCTTTATATACTAACCTTCTCCCACCCTCTTCAGACATAGGAAGTTGCATTAAAATGGCAAGCACGGATGAAGCATCTCATCAAATATTAATTACTTATTTTTTAAGCAAAATCACGTCAACAAAGATAGACACAAAATGTTGGAGAAACTCAGCGTGTCAGGCACTCCTTCTCCAAATGGGGAAGGAATTACAGCCCATGGAATACAGCTCAAGGTTTGGAGAGAAATGGGACAAACACAGGCAAATGGACATCTCATGTAGGAAGGAACTGCAGAGGCTAGTTTACCTGAGGATAGACACAAAATGCTGGAATAACTCAGCGAGTCAGGCAGCTTCTCTGAAGAAAAGGAATAATGTTTCGGGTCGAGACCCTCCTTCAGACTCCTATTCCTTTTCTCCAGAGATGCTGCCTGACCCACTGAGTTACTCCAGCATTCTGTGTTTATCAAATGAACATCTTGGTCAGCATGGACGAGTTGGGCCAAAATTACTGTGTCGATGCTGATGACTCTACCTGTCCCTCAGACAGATGCTGTTGGCGTTGTTGTGAATATGTGTGGACTTTTGATCCAAGAGGAAAGGATGCACATCAATAAACGTTGCACAATTGCTTGGATAATGTGACTCTCATGCCTGACCAGCTGGCAGGGTAACAGACCACAGGATATGATTGCAAGGATTATATCAGTGCTGAACTTATGAGGGTGCTGCATAATTGTCGGATACATATCCTCATTGATTGAGATCAGGAGTTGTGATATTCAACTTCCTGCTATTTTCCAAACTAGTGCAAGAACTCATCTGACACAGTTTTCCAAAACTTTATTGAGAAATTAAGGGAGGGGGGGGGGGGGCACGGTGGCACAGCGGTAGAGTTGCTGCTTTATAGTGCTAAAGACCAGGGTTTGATATTGACTACGGGTGCTGTCTGAACAGAGATAATATTTTCTCCCCATGACCGCATGGGTTTTCCACGGGTGCTCCGGTTTCCTCCCACACTCCAAAAACATACAGGTTTGTAGGTTAATTTGCTGTGATCAAAATTGTAAATTGTCACTAGTGTGTAGGATAGTGCTAGTGTACGGGGCTCGCTGGTCGGCGTGGAACCTGTGGGCCAATGGGCCAATCTCCGCACTGTAATCTCGGAACTAAACCAAATTTGCCAGCAGTCGACATAGAAAAATAGAAATTGCATCGTTGACGTATAGAAGAGGGTTAGTGGGCTTCTTTCCAGGAACAGTTTGGACTTTAGATTAATTACATCTGGAATGCCTGGCAAGAGGGTGAAGGCTTCTTTTAAAAGGGAATTTGAAAGAAACAAAAGTCAAGGCCCACAGAGCAAGAGCAAGTGCTTGCATTGTCGCGCATAGTGCTGGCAATGACTGAGTCGATAGAAATTACTCCTCCTGTTCTGTCAAAATACTGTGATTATATTCCAAGATTTGATTTGCTCTTATTAAAATAAAATAGAATATAATAGAATGCTGTTTGCATAAATTAAATAGCATCAAAATGTGTTAATGCTTCAGAAACAAAGAAAATAAGAGAAGGCCATTATGAATATATCTTAGAGCAGTCGGCCCCAAACATGGTCAAACATTTAATTCAACGACTCAAATCAAAGTATCTGATATTGTGCATTTATTTAGCCTGACTTGCTACTTTGAGTATGAGTCAGGATGCCATATTGCAGTTTTATACGTCTCTGGTTAGACCACGTGTTGTCTGTAGTTCTGGTCGCCCCATTACAGGAAAGATGGGTGGGCTTTGGAGAAGGTGCAGAAGAGGATTAGAAATGCTGCCTAGATGGAAGGATATTAGCTATGAGAGGTTCAACAGATTTGGATTGTTTTCTCTGGAACACT
The DNA here is from genome assembly GCF_010909765.2 of Amblyraja radiata. Classification (NCBI taxonomy): domain Eukaryota; kingdom Metazoa; phylum Chordata; class Chondrichthyes; order Rajiformes; family Rajidae; genus Amblyraja; species Amblyraja radiata. The sequence continues at coordinate 16,871,014 of NC_045972.1, read as the reverse complement.
GGAGAATAAGGGGAAATCTCCTCGAAATATATATGACGTAGACTGCCCGAATATTTTTCCCAGGGTGGAAATGTCAAAGACTGGTGGGCAAAGCTTTAACATGCAAGGGATAAAGTTTAGAGGAGATGTACGAAGTCAAAGTTAAAGTCAAAAGTCAAATTTATTCATCACATGCACCAACCAAGGTACAGTGAAATTAATTTGCCATGCAGCGATACAGTTGAAAAAAAGAACACACAATACACAATAAAATCCAATACAAACATCCACCACAGCATACTTCACTGTGGTGGAAGGCAACAAAGTTTAGTCAGTCCTCCTCCTTTGTTCATCCGTGGTTGGGGCCATAAAGCCTCCGTAGTCGCCGTTACGGACGGCGGTATGTACATTCCCTCTCTTCGAGATGATTGAAACTCCGACGTCGGGACGGTCGAACACACTCCGTGGCTTGGAGTGCCACTTTCCTACTGGAGACCGCGGCATACTCTTTGGGTGGGTGCCTGTCTCCCACTGCCAGGAATGCCAGCGGAGGCCAATATGATAGGCGCATTTAAGACTTTTTGATAGGCACATGTATATTCAAGGAACGGATCATGTGCAGGCAGATGAAATGACTTTAACTTGGCATCATGTTTGGCACAGACATTTTGAGCCAAAGAGCATGTTCCTATGCTGTACTGTTCTATGTTCTATGTTCTGTTTTTCAAATTACTGGAATGATTAAAAAGTTTTCATGCAAAACCAACTTTGAAATGATAAGAATACAGCACAGTACAAGTAGCAAACATTCTGGCTAGATTAATGTAAACACTGCTACATATTTGGCACAGATTTAAAATGGTGATCTTACTCCACATAAATGGTGGAACGTGGAGAAGTTGTCAAGATCTGACCTGGTCGAAATTCCTGCTTAGTGATACATAGAAAAAGTGGAATTATTACTGGCACATCATCAACGTGTCAATTTGGTTTTGCTTTCTTACCTGCAGGAACTGAGTTTGATTTCTTTTAATATTGGCATCTTTGTGACATCCCCCTCAAATCTTCATCAAATGATCCCACACTGTGAATATCTGCACCAAACATCATGGACTTCCTAAAATCTCAATTGTCAAACAAGTTTCCAGTAATGCTCTTCACATCAAAGTACCCTTTCGTATACAAAACACTGGGCATTGTGCAGCATACATACAAAAACAGTATGAAACATGAAGTCACATTTACAGTCACTGTTTAATCTACATTCAATTAGTCTGTACAACAATGGAAGCTGGAAATAACCTTTTTTTTCCCTAGTGTTTTAGGTGGAATTAAGGAACTGCAGATGCAGGTTTACAAAAATAGACACAAAGTGCTCGGGCAACTCAGCGGGTCAGACAACATCTCTGGAGAACATGGATAGATGATGTTTCGGGTCAGAACCCTTCTTCAGACTGATAAACCGATACAAGTGCGTGGGGGGTGGGAGGGGGGTGTCGATAGGCAGATGGCAGACAAAGGCCAGTGATGAAAAGACAGAAGGTGTGAGACAAAATAATTGACGAGTTGCGAATTGTGAAGCTAGAGGAAGAAATGTAAATAGAAGGGGAGGGGGGAAGGGGTGAGTTAACTATTTTTAAATTTTTATTCAAATGAATAATTCCCAATGGTTTAAACTTTTCACGCCAATGTTAATATTTTTTTGAAGGTTCTGAATATTTAAATCTAATAGATATTAAAAGTGCCTCAAAGGTTTTACAGATGGCAAAGCTGAGGGTAGGTCTTGGGGATGGTTTCAGTGGTGGAATACCTCCTTGTGCCACCTCTGAGAAAATCAACTAATAAAACAAAACTAAATGTCACTGGAATGCTTGCTGTTTCACACCAGGGAAACCGAGCCACTACATCCAGTCCTGGTAGGCAGTAGCTTGTGGGAGGTTGGGTTGGACAGTAGGGGTTGGAGGTGGGAGGGGAGGATGTGTTGTTGGGGGAGGCGGTGATGTGGAAGGGTGACACTTCTTAGGAAGAGGAAGAGTTCTTGAGTGTTGGGCAGGTTTGTTCATACTCATACAATGTCAAGTACAAATGATTGCTGTTCTTAATAACCAAGACAACAAATGACAACAAATAAATTGTATCATTGTAACAAATGACAACAAATAAATTGTATCATTGTATCAAGAATCTATCAAGGTATATCCTTTAATAAAACCAGCACCAATTTTTACTTTACTTTTTTAGTTTAGTTTAAAGACACAGCGCGTAAACAGGCCCTTTGGCCCACTGGGTCCGCGCCGACCCGCAATCCCCGCACATTAACACTTTCTACACACATTAGGGACAATGTTTACATTTACCAAGCCAATTAGCCTATAAACCTGTACGTCTTAGGAGTGTGGGAGGAAACCGAAGATCTCGGAGAAAACCCACGCAGGTCACAGGGAGAATGTACAAACTCTGTACAGACAGCACCCGTAGTCGGGATCGAACCCGGGTCTCCGGTGCTGCATTCGCTGTAAGTCAGCAACTCTGCCGCTGTGCCCATACTTGACATCGAGTATGAAATAATCACACAGAGAAGTTATCCGGCTTTACGCATATAAATGGATTAAGAGACTTTTATTAGACTCATAGAAAGAGGAGGACAAATGGCTTAATTAGGAAAGGAAAAATAGATTATGAAAGAAAACTGGCAGGGAACATAAAAACTGACTGCAAAAGTTTTTATAGATATGTGAAAAGAAAGAGATTAGTTAAAACAAATGTAGGTCCCTTGCAGTCAGAAACAGGTGAGTTGATCATGGGGAACAAGGATATGGCGGACCGATTGAATAACTACTTTGGTTCTGTCTTCACTAAGGAAGACATAAATAACCTGCCAGAAATAGCAGGGGACCGCGGGTCAAAGGAGTTGGAGGAATTGAGTGAAATCCAGGTTAGTCGGGAAGTGGTGTTGGGTAAATTGAATGGATTAAAGGCCGATAAATCCCCAGGGCCAGATAGGCTGCATCCCAGAGTACTTAAGGAAGTAGCTCCAGAAATAGTGGATGCATTAGTAATAATCTTTCAAAACTCTTTAGATTCTGGAGTAGTTCCTGAGGATTGGCGGGTAGCAAACGTAACCCCACTTTTTAAGAAGGGAGGGAGAGAGAAAACGGTTAGTCTAACATCGGTAGTGGGGAAACTGCTAGAGTCAGTTATTAAAGATGGGATATGAAGGGTAAATCATGTCTGACGAATCTTATAGAATTTTTCGAGGATGTAACTAGTAGCGTGGATAGGGGAGAACCAGTGGATGTGGTGTATCTAGACTTCCAGAAGGCTTTCGACAAGGTCCCACATAAGAGATTAGTATACAAACTTAAAGCACACGGCATTGGGGGTTCAGTATTGATGTGGATAGAGAACTGGCTGGCAAACAGGAAGCAAAGAATAGGAGTAAACGGGTCCTTTTCACAATGGCAGGCAGTGACTAGTGGGGTACCGCAAGGCTCAGTGCTGGGACCCCAGCTATTTACAATATATAGATAGATATAATTTAGATAGATATAATTTAATTGCCACACAACCAAGGTCGGTGGAATTTGGGTTGCCAGCAGCGGTACAGTGATAAAGAACACAACCACAATAAAAGTTTTACACAAACATCCACCACAGCATTCATCACTGTGGTGGAAGGCACAGAGCTTGGCCAGTCCTCCTCCATTTTCCCCCGTGGTCGGGACCTCCACCCTCCACAGCCGTTGCTGCGGGCGTCCAGATGGTAAGGGACAAAGTCAAAGTCAAGGTGAGTCCAGGATCGGCTCTTCCCAACCAGAGACCGCAGCTTCAGGCTGGTGTAGGCCGCAGGCCGGCGGTCAAAGTTTTAAAGTACCTGCCGTGCCGCAGCCGGAAGCACCGCAGTCTGCAGGGCCGGCGGTCGAAGCTCCCCTCCAGGGGAGATGGTAAGTCCATGCCGCACCCGCGGTAGAAGACGGCCGCAGGCCGGCGCTAGAAGCTTCTTCTTCCCCCCGGGTCCTCCACGAGGGATCCCGGGCTGTAGACGCCGCACCAGCTGGAGTTCTGCAGTCTGCGGCTTCAGACTGCCGGCTGCCGGCTGCCGCGGGCCAGCGTAACGGAGCGCTCCCCTCCAGAGAGGTCTCACCCGCTCCACGCCGAGAGTCCACGCTGCGCCCGCCATTGAAGCTCCGGGCCTGTCTCCGGGAAAGTCCGCGCCGATCCTGCTGTTAGGCCACAGGGGAGGCGACCTGAAAAAATCGCCTCTCCATGGAAGAGGCGGCCGGAACGGTTTCCCCCCACACCACCCCCCACACATAACACACAAAGAAACATTAAAAACAGACTTTTAAACATACTAAAAAAATTTAAAAAGTTGGAAAAAAACGGACACGCTGCCGACAGGCTGCTGCCAGTGCAGCGCCCCCTACATCTTAATGATCTGGATGAGGGAATTGAAGGCAATATCTCCAAGTTTGCGGATGACACTAAGTTGGGGGGCAGTGTTAGCTGTGAGGAGGATGCTAGGAGACTGCAAGGTGACTTGGATAGGCTGGATGAGTGGGCAAATGTTTGGCAGATGCAGTATAATGTGGATAAAAGCGAGGTTATCCATTTTGGTGGCAAAAACAGGAAAGCAGACTATTATCTAAATGGTGGCCGATTAGGAAAAGGGGAGATGCAGCGAGACCTGGGTGTCATGGTACACCAGTCATTGAAAGTAGGCATGCAGGTGCAGCAGACAGTGAAGAAAGCGAATGGTATGTTAGCTTTCATAGCAAAAGGATTTGAGTATAGGAGCAGGGAGGTTCTACTGCAGTTGTACAGGGTCTTGGTGAGACCACACCTGGAGTATTGCGTACAGTTTTGGTCTCCAAATCTGAGGAAGGACATTATTGCCATAGAGGGAGTGCAGAGAAGGTTCACCAGACTGATTCCTGGGATGTCAGGACTGTCTTATGAAGAAAGACTGGATAGGCTTGGTTTATACTCTCTAGAATTTAGGAGATTGAGAGGGGATCTTATAGAAACTTACAAAATTCTTAAGGGGTGGGAAAGGCTAGATGCAGGAAGATTGTTCCCGATGTTGGGGAAGTCCAGGACAAGGGGTCACAGCTTAAGGATAAGGGGGAAATCCTTTAAAACCGAGATGAGAAAAACTTTTTTCACACAGAGAGTGGTGAATCTCTGGAACTCTCTGCCACAGAGGGTAGTCGAGGCCAGTTCATTGGCTATATTTAAGAGGGAGTTAGATGTGGCCCTTGTGGCTAAGGGGATCAGAGGGTATGGAGAGAAGGCAGGTACGGGATACTGAGTTGGATGATCAGCCATGATCATATTGAATGGCGGTGCAGGCTCAAAGGGCCGAATGGCCTACTCCTGCACCTAATTTCTATGTTTCTATGTTTCTATGTTTAGTATTTCCATGGAAAGTTAATTCATTTTTTTTTTTTAAGTTAAAAATGTTATTTGAACACCAAAATAGATCTTAGGGCAGAAACTATTTAAACATCCCTGCATGGACTTATAAGGCTGCACTTTTGGAAAAATATGTAATCCACATTTAATGGGCCCTGGAATAAGGCAGTAAATGGTTGGACATCACTTAACATTTTGTGCTAGAAATTTTTATTTTACTATTTTGATGCTACTGAAGTCAAACACCAATCAGAATCTTTTTACATCTAAAATGAAATGACAATCCAAAGCAGTGACTTATTTTTATTATTTTCCTTCCACAGCAATAAAATAACTTAAAAATATCAGTTGCTCAGTTTTAGCACTGTTACTTCTTTTTTTCTGAATAGTGGGGAATGTATTGCTCAGCTAAACTTTCAGCCCTAATGATGCTGCCTGACCCACTAAGTTACACCAGCACTTTTTTTTAATGCTAATTGGTATTTCATATTTGTTGGACTCATATCACTTGGTAAAATAGTGAAGCTTTTCTCAGACAGATTACATTTCTTAATTTGAACTTAATAAGCAAGTCGCTTTCTTCTTTTTTTTTACATTTCCTTCTTCATATTGGTTCATTTCCAACATTGTGAAGAGAATGGAGGGTAGTGTGAGGGAAAAATGATCAAATGTTTAATTTAGTTTGTGATAATAAGGTGCATAGTAAATAAAAAATGTATTGGGCAAAGTTAACTTGGATTTATGAATGGAACATCGGGTTTGACAAATTCATCAGTGTTTTTGGAGGTTGTAAGCAGGATAAATAAGGATGCCCTACCATTCTTAGGCCGAAGGAGCCTCAAACTGGTGGGGCATCTCAGAGATTGGTGTTGTGTTTCCAGCAGTTCACAATCTATACCATGAGGGAACCAAGTGTAATTTACCCAAGTCCATTAGCAACATAAAGTTGCAGAGCGAAGTACGCTTTGAGGAGGCTGTAGACAAGTTTCAGTGGGATATACAGAGGCTAAATGAACAGGCACCCAGCTGTTATCAGACAACCAAACCATCCTATTACCAATTGGAGAGCAGTCCTAACCTACTATCTACCTCATTGGAGGCACTTGAATTATCTTTAGTCAGACGTTACTGGACTTCATCTTACACTAATTATTCTTCCCTTTATCCTGTATCTGTACACTGTGGACAGCTTGATGGTAATCATGTATAGTCTTTCCGCTGACTGGTTAGCATGCAACAAAAAAAGCTTTTCACTACACATGATAATAATAAAGTAAACTAAACAAAACTAAACTAAACTAAACTAAATGGCAGATACATTATGTTCAAAAATGTGCAGCGTTTCACTTTATAGAACAAATATGAATCCAGGATAGTTTATTAAGGATGGAAGATGAAAAGATGTTGGTATACAGAGAAACCAGGTTGTGGTGACACAAGGAACAGCAGAAACTGGTTAATGAAAAAACGACATAATACTTGGCTAAGCATTGTGCTGAGCTATTTTGCAACAGATTTGAGTACAAGGATGGAGATTTTTAACTGAATTTATTCAGGGCCCTGGCGAGACTGCACCTGGACTGTTGTGTTTTTAGTTTAGAGATACAGCATGGAAAAATGCCTTCCACCATTCACCCCCCCCCCCCCCCCCCCCCCCCCCCCCTCAACGGTCTGAACGAAATTTCGTGCCTGCAGTCATACATACAATAATACAAAAATAAACTACAATAAACACCAATTGGGAGAAGATTAGCATTATATTATTGAATGGTGAACCTGGAATCTCTTCGGACTCCATTTCTTATGTAGCCAGCTCTAGTTCAAAGGCACAACCATCAATTTTACACAATGGTACAGCAGTAGAGTTGCTGCCTTACAACGCCAGAGACCCGGGTTCGATCCTGACGACGGGTGCTGTTTGTACAAAGTTTATAAATTCTCCCTGTGATCACATGGGTTTTCTCCAGATGCTCCGGTTGCTTCCGATACTCCCAAAGATGTACAGGTTTGTAAGTTAATTGGCTTCTGGTAACTGTAAATTGCCCCTAGTGTGTAGGATAGTGGTAGTGTACAGGTGATCATGGTTGGCACAGGTTCCATGTGCCAAAGGGCCTGTTTCCATGCTGTATCTCTCTAAACTCTAAACTCTCTAAACAGATGCAACAAAATCTCTTCAGCCTTCCCACAGCCAGTCAGACATTTCATGGTGAAGCTAATAAGAAAGAGGCTAGTTTAATATCCTCAGGGGTCATGTGGTGATGTCCAGAGCATTCCAAAGACAGGAATAAAGCTTTTGAAGACATCTGTATCTGATGGATTCTTCCATTGAGTTCTACCACAGATTTCCATTATTTGAGAATAAGTCTCTGTTGGAAATATTGTACAGCGATTTTAGAGATGGGAGGTATATACGGTTTAAGTGTAAAACACTGAGATAAAATGCCAATATTTAATGAGCATAAACCAGGCGAGTTCAAAGTGAATGAGCATTTGGTTACAAGGGCATTTCTGAACAATACCTTTGTTTCGAGGTTGACAATTATTTGGGTGAGCAGAACACCAAAAGTATTGCTCACGATTTTAAGATCTTTCACTCACCAAGCAGAAGCCATTTATTTCTCGCCTTTAATATATATTATGTGGCATTTGCACGTCAACAGTCTGTCTTGGTAATATTAGATTATAATCAAACCAGTTACAGAGGGGATCAAATTATAGAAAGCATTTTCTTTATGCTCATTTTTACTCTGCACAGTCTCAGAATAGAAAGAGTGAAAATGTTGCTCATGTAACAAATGGCTCCAGCTACATAAATTTGATACCACATTAAAGTCAAATATCTACACTGTTTTATGTCTGGGCTTTTGACACATAGGAGGCCTTAGCTTGGGATCTGAATGAAATGATTTTCACAGAGAATCAAAAAAAGAAAATGGATGTGGAATGATTGAAAGGCAACATGAATCCACCCACCATCTGTTAGCTGGGGAGCGGAGTTATAGTGTAATATTTGTGTTGCTTAGAAACAAAAGCAGGTGATTTAAAACAAAATATTTCATTGCTCTCTGAAAAGGTGCTGTCAATAGACAACAGACAATAGACAATAGGTGCAGGAGTAGGCCATTCGGCCCTTCGAGCCAGCACCGCCATTCAATGCGATCCCGTATCCCCTGACACTGCTATCCATTGTCCATACTTCCAATTTGAGATTTTAAAAATGTTATATACTATGCTTGCATGTTGAAAATCCAGCGGCGACCAGAACAAGTTACGACTCTTCTAGAATCTAGAATCTCAAACGCTCATCCATGAAACCTTGACATGATCCTTGATGTTCGTAAGGTTAATGTACAGTGGACTGCTAATCTCCTCAAATGATGCTTGACTTTCCTTTGCTCCATTCTATGCTGTTTCTCCTTTCACACATTTCCCCATTAGCAATTCTATATCTACCTTCCCTCAAAATGACGGGTGGATGAGAAGTTGGGGAGTGAAGGGCATTGGGAGTTAAGGATTGTAATACTGTGGCCATATTAGCCTATTGGAAGAATGTCCTTTCATGCCCACACAGAGCTGCAGGAACAAGGTTTCCAGATCTTGAAGTGCTCAGTCAACTCACCATTCCCTTCCATCTCAGTCAATCTTTGTTCCCTTTATCCCGAACAAAAGAAATCTACATTTATAATTCACCCAACCTCCGAACTTTTCCGATATTAATGCTTCAATATATGCAAAGCCCTCCTTGATTCCAGATGTTGCTTTTGCTTTCCTTGCTGAATGCAGAAATACGTTCCCAGCACAATTTTTTATCACCTTATTAAATATAATCTTAATAGAGTTGAATAGGTATTGTATTGGAAATACGATCCATTGGTGCTAATTATTACTTATTCAGATTCAATGCACAAATCACAGGAAGGGCCAAAGTAGTATGAGACAATTTTGTCCAAATTTGTTTTGGAGCCAAGAACTCACTCAACTGCTTTTACCTAATTTTCCCACCAAATAAAGTTTCTTGCCCTGACTATGCCAAAAATGGTGTGGAATTTTTTGTCCATAATATTCAAATCAAAACTTGGCATAAATTATGCTTGCACATTGAAATGGCATTGTCTAGGAACAGCAGACTGAGAGGTTTACGAAACAGTCTGGAAATTATGAGGCCAATGCATACCTATATTCAATTTATAGGCACAAAACTATTGGGCACATACAATAATTCATAATTTATGCCCATTGGAAAGAAGAACTAAATGAATTCAGTGATTCTGCAGGTGCATGTGATGTTATTCCATTTGAGAGTTATTAAAGACCTTCTGCCATCATCAGTGAATCACTCTACAAAGAGATGCACTGCTAATCCAGCACAATATTCAGTCCTAAATATATATATTCACTCATGCTACCTGTGATACAGCCAAACAGATAGTTCCTTAATGACTAAAAGAGCTTAAATTTGTGACCAAATTGTTCATAAAAATGTATGTCATCGATAGAGTGCAGGCATTTCTAACATGTAATCAGGCTAAGGTTTGATAATGGCGACGTGGATGAACTAGTAGTTCAGCTTTTGAAGCAGATATAGCATTTAACAAAGCAGCTAGAATTGGAAGTTTGAATTCATTCGACCCGAGTGGTGAAGCCAGTGTGTAGAGTGCAAGGTGGGAGGCATGGTCAGAGGAATTTGGCGTTTGCGTTGACGGCCTTCGACCGTTCGTTGAAGGAGCAACGCAGCTCACATGGCGGAGAGCATTGTTATTGTGCAGAGCTGGAGTTTCATCCCGGGAGACTTTCAAAACACTTCCAGAGACAGGAAGTGCGATGGCTGTTGCTGCTTTGAAGAAGCATTATGTGGTTCAAACAAATGTTACATTTCAACGACACTTATTTCACTATGAGATGTGTTGACGTGAAAATTATGTGTTATCAATGTAACAAATGCCATATCCTAAATGGTGTTGGAATGTTCAGTTTACAATGTGATGATGCGGAAATCCTTTTAGTTTTTAAGCAATGTATAAACTTTATTTCATGTCTTTGCATCTTGATTACACAATGCTATGTTCCTCTTATTGATTTATAGTACTTAATTGCAAGTAGAATAAATATAAAAGAAACGTAAACCACAAGTCACTGTATTAGTACAGGATACAAGAATGGAGAATTCTCTGGAGAAAGGGAATGGGTGAAGTTTCGGGTTGGAACACTTCTTCAGATGGCTCCAGTCAGATCCTTTCTCTAAGGATCGTAGGTTAATTGGCTTCTGTATGTTGTCTCAATTGTGTATGATACGAAACAGATAACATAGAACTAGTGTGAACGGGTATGGTCGGTGTGGCCTGTTTCCATGTTGTAACTCTAACCTAGGCTAAGCTAAGCTAATTGAGAAAGATCCCTGTAAAACTTAATTTGTAACATATTGAAAAGAAACACCACCCAAATTCTGCATTTATTCACAGAATTCCCTGCAGGTATTTGTGCTAAGTCTGTTGTTAATTCTCCATTGTAACTCATGCTTTCTTTTTTAGTTTATCAACCACAGGGTTCCCCCTTGGTGCTTGATGCATTTGTATTCTCCTGCCTCCCCCTCAGTGAGCGGAGATATCAACACCAATTCCCGTAACCTCCTGCTTCTCCGGTCCATGCCGAGTCTGGGTGGCAAGTTGTCATGGTCACCAGGCCATAGCACAACCTTTCCTGCACCAGTCTTACTTTTCATGAGTAGGAAGGATGAAGAAGGGTCACAACCCGAAACATCACTTATTCCTTTTCTCCAGAGATGCTGCTTGTCCCGCTGTTGCTCCAGCTTTTTGCGTCTATCTTTGGTTTTCATAACCTTGTTTCAGGTGAGTATGGGGGTGGGAACTCCGACAACTTCACATCTGAGGTAAACTTGGGATCCACTAACGTTCTCCAAATCTCTTGTTGTGTCACAATAATTGTAGCTCTCTCGCATTCTCCTTTGTGGCTCCTGGTCTGCGGGGTGCCTCCCTGTTCATCCGCCCGCTGAACCGCAGCTTTCAGCTCGCATCCTTGTTGTAGGTCTTGCCGTTGCTGCCACACGCCTGTTTGGGCGACTTGCAGACACAGCATCTCCGGCCCTGCCATTTGGTGCCGGAGCAGACGCACTCTTAGTCCTGGGCTTGGCGACCGCACCGGAAATCAAGGTCGCCGCAAGGAGATCGCCGGTGTGTACCACCACAAAGCAGCCGCAAGCTAATAGAGAAGTGGTACATCAGAACCAATCTCTAGAGAAGAGGATGAGAATTGCCCAAGCAGAAGGAAAAGATTGGAAGGAGATGCTCTTAACATTTGTAGCAGCATACAGCACACAGCACAGCAGTCTGAAGAAGGGTCTCGACCCAAAACATCACCAATTCTTTCTATCCAGAGATGCTGCCTGTCCCGCTGAGTTACTCCAGCATTTTGTGTCTATCTTCAGTGTAAATCAGTTCCTTTCTACGCAACTGGGAAGAGTTTGGCAGAATTGTGGTTTGGAAGGAAAATCCAGACCAAGATACCACGGGTCAGTGACATGGAAAGTGACCAAGAAGTGAGAGATCATGATGCAGAAAAGAAAGGGGCATAAAAGCTCTATGCAGACAGGAGACGAGGTGCCAAACCATCAGATGTGATGCCAGGAGATGAGGTGCTAATGAGGGGAGAAAGTTCAAGCAAAATGAATTTGCCCTTCTTTCCACAACCATACACAGTGGTGTCCAGACAAGAAAATGGTGATGTTTGGTGGACTGTGTGGGGTGGGAGGACCCATTGCTCCTCCCATGCAGCAGGTGGCGCTGCACAGGACAAAGGGAGATGTTTTATATATAGTTTATCCTGTCTGTAGACAGTGTGTGTGCAGCCTTTTTTGACGTCTTGCTGCCAGCATTGAGTAAAGCATTAAAGACTTCTGTTGTAAATTAAAGACTCTCAAGTTTTGTGCAGACCTAGAAAAGGAACATGAAAGAAATAAGGTGACAGTCCCGTCGCCAGAAGGAGTCAAATATGATAGCAATACATTGTATGTGAAAACTAGGAGACTACTCACGACCATACAGGCGACCCCCTGGCGACATGTCCAGGGTGACACCCCGCAACACCCGCAACATGTCGCCAGGGGGTCGCCTGTATAGTCGTGAGTAATCTCCTAGTCACCCAAAGAGTTGTAGCGTCTTTCTGGTCGCCGCTGAATTTTCAACATGTTGAAAATTTTCAGTGACCTATGACGGATGTCAGCAGTCACCGAAAAAGTTGCGTAAGTGGGACAGGCCTTTTACACACATTTCTTCCATTTCACGCACATCACCCCCACCCGTCCAAGAAAGACGAGTGAAAGAGTTCCCTTTGTCCTCACCTTTCATCCCACTAGCTTCTGTGTCCAGCATATCATCCTTTGCCATTTACACCAGCTGTAATGGGATCCCATCGCCTGTCACATCTTCCCCTCTCTCCCATTCACTTTCTGTTTTCTACAAGCATTAACTTCTCTTTGACTCTCTGGCTCGCCGGGTTAAAAACTGGCTTGGTGGAAGGAGGCAGCAGGAGAGTTGTTTAGGAAGGAGCTGCAGATGCTGGTTTAAACCAAAGATAGACACCAAAAGCAGGAGGAAACCCAGCGGGTCAGGCAGCATCTCTGGAGAAAAGGAATAATTGATGGTCCGGGTCGAGACCCTTCTTCAGACTGAGTCAGGGGAAAGGGAAACGAGGGATCGAGACGGTGATATAGAGAGATATAGAACAAATGAATGAAAGATGAGTGAGAGGTGTTTATTTGTTTGGAGGTCTGTAACCCATATGTCGCAGGAATGTATACCAGGTCCACTGTTGTTAATCATCTATCTCAATAATTTAGATGATTATGTCATTAATGTGGTTAGTAAATTTGTGGGTGGCACTAAAGATTCAAGATTCAAGATTCAAGATACATTTAATTGTCACATAAATGAGTTGTATATGGACTGTGAGGAAGGCCATCTAAGTTTGCAATGGTCTGGATCAATTAGATGCAGTGGACCAGCAGTAATGGCAGATAGAATTTAACTTGGACACATATGAAGTGATGCATTTTGGTAAATCAAACCATGGTAGGCTTTTCACAGTAAATGATAGAGCCATATAGAGTGTTGTAGAGCAGAGAAACCTGGGGATGCATGTACACTGTTCCCTGAAAGTTGCGACACGTGTAGACAGGGTGGTGAAGGAGGTTTTTGGTAAGGGTATCTTCATCGGTAAGGGTATCAACAAGATTTAAGGCATCATGTTACATTTGTACATGATGCTCATGAGAATACATTTGGAGTATTGTGTGCACTTCTGGGTGATTTGCTATAGGAAGGATGCCATTAAACTAGAAATGGCACAGAAAAGATTCATCATGATGTTGCTCTGGCTTTAGGGCTTGAGTTATGAGAGATTGGATGGGCTGGGACTTTTTCCCCCATAGCGTAGGAGGCTGATGGGTGACCTTACAGAGGTATACAAAATCATAAGAGGCATTGATAAGCTGAATGGTCATACACTTTGTTCCAGGGTACAGGAGTCTAAAACTAGAAGGTCTAGGTTTAAAGTAATGGGGGATAGGTTTTAAAAGAGACGTGAGAGGCAATATCTTCATACAGAGGGTGGTGCATATATGGAAGGAGCTGTCAGAGGAAACTATAGCGGCAGGTACAATGATAATGTTTAAAAGGACATGCATAGGAAAGGTTGGGATGGATATGGGCAAATGGGACTAGCTTAGCTATAAAGCCAGGTCAGCATGAACAAGTAGGGCCAAAGGGTCTGGTTCCTTACAGTATGCCTCTATGATGGACAAGGGAGAAGCAGAAGCATATATTTGGTCAGTCTGATTTGTGCTTGGGAGGCAAACTTGTGAGCAGTGACATTACTATTATTGATTCAGTGATAGAGGTAATTGGTTTAGGACCTGTTGTCAAAGAAGATTTAGTCAATTGTTGCAATGGGTGTTACGTGTTGTGCAACCCACCCTCAGGACATGTCACTTGCAGAGTAAGTGAATGTTTAGTATATCAATCAAATGTACTTCTTCAGGCAGAATGCTAATAATCTATTGATAGTAATGTGGGCTCTGCAATCATGTGGGAGAATGGACCACACTCCATTATATTGTTCACCTCAGCTTCCAACCTCAGATGGTAAGCGGGCTTTGGGACGTCAACAGCTGAGATTCTTGCTGCAAAACACCTCTGACATGATCACTTCTGGTCCTGTGATCACATTGTTGGGTGGGTAATAGTCAATGGTGCCTCCTGCCACCCCACCTCCCCAATGAGGTGATGGATTTGAAGTTGGCATTGAATTAAACGAGGATTTGGACTGTCCTCTAATCAAGATGTTTATTGCTTCAAACTTGTGTCGGAAAACTGTTATTTTTCAAGTATCAGATCGAGACTTGTCCAGATCTTTCAGCATGTTTATTCTCATCATCAAAGCCTTGGTGGATTGACTCAAAATCCTCACCAGAACTGCAAAGTGATAAATCTTCTGACACATCAGAACATAAAAGAGCTTCTTAACACTACCTCTTACCTTCTTCTATTTCCCAGTTCTGATGATGGGTCCTGGAGCAGAAGCATTAATGGTTTCTCTTTCCACAAATGTTGCCACTGCTGCCTTTCCAATACTTTTTGTTTTTTATTTCCAGCGTCTGGATATTTTTCATTTCCCACCCTTATTCCCCCCCCCCCCCCCCCCCCCCCTTCACACCCCCACCTCAACACTCCTGGTAAGTCTCGATCTGATACTCTCTAGAATTTAGGAGATTGAGAGGGGATCTTATAGAAATTTATAAAATTCTTAAGGGGTTGGACAGGCTAGATGCAGGAAGATTGCTCCCGATGTTGGGGAAGTCCAGGACAAGGGGTCACAGCTTAAGGATAAGGGGGAAATCCTTTAAAACCGAGATGAGAAGAACTTTTTTTCACACAGAGAGTGGTGAATCTCTGGAACTCTCTGCCACAGAGGGTAGTCGAGGCCAGTTCATTGGCTATATTTAAGAGGGAGTTAGATGTGGCCCTTGTGGCTAAGGGGATCAGAGGGTATGGAGAGAAGGCAGGTACGGGATACTGAGTGGATGATCAGCCATGATCATATTGAATGGCGGTGCAGGCTCGAAGGGCCGAATGGCCTACTCCTGCACCTAATTTCTATGTTTCTATGTTTCTATAATAGCACAATCATTATGCAAAGATCCAGCAAAAAACTAACATTTCAGCCATTTGCAGGGTGTTTTCTACTGGCAAAGACATGTTATTCATGTCATCACCCAATCTGCAGAGAATAAATAATAGAATCTCAACATCTGAAAGTCACCTTCAGGCTTCAGTAGACGGAGCAAACTACCATCAAGCAAGAAACCCTTTCTGGGTTATACTGAATTATGCATCTACTGTTTTATGGGTTATTAAAATGGTTGCTTTCAGAAACTGATGGTTCATTTAATGGAGTTTCCATGGATTAGGAGCACATTGCCATTCATATCTTCTTTCACCTAGATTAACGAAAGCCAGTGGTGGGAACCAAAGTACAATGATGACAATGCCAGATGTGTTTATTTCTAAGGCAGATTCTGAGCCAAAGTACTTCTTTTATTTACACTAGCAGTTAGATGGCAGACAGTACACGGCAATCTGCCAAGTCCCACATTCCTTCTGGTAAACAAAGATGATTCTGAGTTTGGTATCTCTGGCCAGAATCTGCATATAAGGACTGACTGCAATTGCTTCAGTCGTATATGAAAAGTTAGTTGTGGCACCATTATCATATGTTCTGCTTAATTTTACTTCGGAGTCACCTGAGTGACTACGTGAAGAACCCGCTCAGTGCGCAGGCGCGGCATAACGCCAGCAGTGCAACAGCGGCTGCAACGGGAGTTAGGCTCTCCCGCTACAGAATGAAACGGACCGTCAGGTGAGTACCCTGAGGTCGGGTTTCTTTTACAGGTGATCCTTTTTCTGCTGGTGTTTTTTACAGGCAGAGAAAAAGGCTCTGGAACAAAACTGTCCCCCGTTCAAGGAGGAACGTATTCCCGTCGGGGAGGGGGGCAGCAACAGACGGTAGGAGCATTACCCGGTGTTCCTCTATTCCCCGACAACGTGCCGAGCCCAGCCCGCTAGTACCTGAGCAGCGGGCTGGATGCATAGCCACTCGAAGAGGCATCCGGCAGGTGTTCCCGATTTTGGACGGGACATCTCTCCACCCGCACGGGGGGAGAGAGAGCCGCCTGAGCAGCTGGAGCGGCTCACGGAGCAGGTGCCTGCGAGACGCGCTGCTTGAGGGGCGCTCTCGCATCTACAAGGCACAAAAGCTCCAGAAGAAGGCGGTAGGAACAATTACCGGGCGCTCCGCTATCCCCATCACCGCGCCGAGCCCAGTCCCGCTAGTGCCTGAACTACGGGCTGGATGTCTAGCCATCTGAACAGGCATCCGGCCGGTGGCGTCCGATTCGTCGGACGGGGACATGTCTCCACCTAAATGGAGGAGAGACAGCCGCCTGAGCTGCATCCAACAGCTATTGGAGCAGCTCCAGCGAGATGTGCAGAAAGAGCGCTCTCGTGGAGGGAGGTCAGGCACCCCCTCCACAGTGTTTCATGCACTGCCCTCTGCTCCCTCATTACTGGAGGCTAGCATTGGTGACCAGGGCTGGGCTGGTCTGGAACAGGGGCAGGCGGACGAATTCGGGAGCATGCCAGGGGTGCAGGAACAGGAAGAGCTGTTGGGTGTGATGGACCGCTTGTAGAAACCCCACGGGTTGGAGCACCGCTGGAACCAAGAATGGCGGCCAGCATCAACCATCTATCCAATAAACCATTACTGGAAAAAGTGCTCGCTGAGGTGCTGAAAAAACACACAGCACCAGAAAACGGTGAGGCCCTCAAAGTAAAAAGTGTCAACAGCCAAATCTGGGGGCATGTGGGTCACACATCCGGACCCAAGAACTCAAGCTACAGCGGATCCTAAGGCTCCTGACGTCGGCCATCACAGCCTTTGCGCGTTCTGTGGAGACCACGGAGATGGATACCTGCCAGCAGGATGTGCTGGCATTAATGTGTACCACACAATTTGAGATCAACAATCTCCGGAGGGAAACATAAGACCTGCCCTCAATCCCAAATTTGCTGGCTTGTGTAAAGCCCCAGCTGCGGAGCCGGACGCGCTGCTATTTGGGAAAGATCTCAATATAAAACTGAAGGAGATGGAGGAAGCATCAAAAACCTTCGGCCTAATGAGGGCAGGCCCCGGGACGAGCAAACCAAGACCTCCGATACCCAAGCGGCAGCACCCCACGGCATCCACCAGTCGACGTCCGCAATATGGGACTGGTGAACGCTTGGGGTCCGCACATTATCCCCAAAGATCTTTTTAGATCAGGGCCCGCAGCGGACACTCTGGAAAATGCGCCTCCCCCCAACAACGCCAGCACGTCAGAACAAAATCTTCAGGAAATGAAGAAACAGAATCGCCAATAACCATGGAGGTAGGTGGGTCTGGTCCCTACCAGCATATAAAGAATAAGGGTGCTTTATTAACAGGGGGGAGATTACACTTGTTTAAAGAAGCATGGGGTATGGTCACGAGTGACAAGTATATACTCAACAGCATTAGTGGATATAAAATACAATTCATGTCAGAAAAAACGCCGCCAGTTCAACATTGGCCCCAAAGGGTATTTCTCCCTCCGTCAAAGAGAAACGTGAGGGACAAGCTGAACTGGTGAGACTTATCACAAAGGGGGTCATCGAAAAGACCAAACATGAACCTTTGGAATTTGTATCGAATATATTCACTAAAACCAAAAAAGATGGTGGCTGTCGCATCATCATTGACTTAACATCACTAAACAAATTTGTTAAGTATATACATTTCAAAATGGAGACATTTGTTACTGCCAAACAACTGAATTCCAAAGGACACTTCATGGCAAGCATTTATCTTAAAGATGCTTACTATCTAGTACCCATATACAAGGATCATCGCAGATACCTAAAATTTATCTGGATGGTACAAAGCATTGCCCTATGGGCTAACTTCAGCCCCAAGATTATTCACCAAAATATTGAACCCAGCCATGGCAATACTAAGAAAACAAAAACATATTGTCATGGCATATCTGGATGATATTCTGATAGTAGAGAAAACGATGGAATTGGCTGTGGCAGCAGTATCAGCTACAAAACAGCTCCTCGAAACTCTGGGGTTCGTCCTACATCCAGATAAATCTAAGTTGAAGCCATCCACTATCATCGACTACCTGGGCTTCACAATTAACTCAGTCCATATGACTGTTACCTTGCCAAAGGCAAAAATGGTTGAATTAGCACGATCATGCAACAATTTAATGGTCAACGAGCGACCAACTATTCGACAAGTAGCAAGAGTAATTGGGGAAATGGTAGCAGCATTTCCGGCTACACAATTCGGACCTTTGCACTATCAAAAAATTTACAGAGAGCAAAGGTACAGGCAATAAAACGACATACAGGTCACTATGATCGTGTCATGAACTTACCCACTGAAGCAATATCAGAGCTACAGTGGTGGGCAGAAAACGTTTGGCATAGTTTCAGCCCTATCTTTATCACTAACCCTACTTTAGTTACTCAAACAGATGCCAGTACTCAAGGCGGGGGAGCGACTAACTCCATATCCAGCACAGGTGGTAGATGGACTAACCTAGAGTCATCATTACTACTTACACTGGGCATTAACTATCTAGAGATGTTGGGCGCCTTTTATGGTTTAAAAGCATATGTATCTAATATGCAGCACTTGCATGTTCGGTTACAAATTGATAAATACTACGGTGATGGCTTATATTAACCATATGGGTGGCATAAAATCATTATCATGCGACAAATTGGTCAACATGATTTGGCAATGGTGTGTCGAAAGACATATTTGGCTATCAGCTACTTACCTACCAGGTAAGCTAAACACCCATGCCATGAGAAAATTAAACGCCTGGGTTGCAAGTTTGAACAGACCTTACCTGGAACTGGGATTGTCCAAACAAACCATCACCACCATGTCGGCATCCCTTCGAACATCCACCAAGAGGCAGTACTTAACCAGCATCAAAAAAGGGAGAAGTACTGCCAGGAAACAGGGACAACATACGCAACAGCTACAGCCACCAACATACTGGAGTTCCTGGCCTATCTACACCACAATGTAGGGATCAGCTACAGTGCCATCAACACAGCGCAGAGTGCTTTTTCTGCTTATCTCAAACCAGCGCCAGGACAACAGGCGATGGGATCCCATCCACTGGTGGTAAAACTGATGAAGGGCATTTACAATATCAAGCCCTAAGCCCAGGTATACCCATATTTGGGATATCAGTGTGGTCCTGACATATCTCAGGGAATGGCCACCAGCCAGATCCCCCGGCCTCGAGCAAGCTACACTAAAGACGCTCATGTTGATGGCACTTGTATCCGCTCAGAGGGTCCAGTCACTACACCTATTGCGACAGGACAACATGATCACAGCTCCAGACCAGATCTGTCGTTATCCAGAGACTGATCAAACAGAGCAGACCAGGAACACCTAATCCAGTCGTGGCTTACCCACCAGAACCACGGTTATGTGCCATGACCCACCTACTATCCTACATAGACACAACCAAAATATTCGAGGGAGATGAAAAGCCTTGTGGGTCAGTCACAAAAACCTTATGGTCGGGTGACGAGCCAAACCATTGCGAGATGGCTCAAGCAGGTGCTAGAAACTGCTGGGATAAACACTAACATGTACAAATTTTATTCCACCAGGGCAGCATCCATGTCGACGGCTAAAGAATGGACATGCCTATAGACCACATCCTGGCTACAGCAGGATGGTGGGGGGGGGAAAAGACCGTTCAGAAATTTTATAATAAGCCGTTGGCAAAACCTGGTTTATTTGCAGTAAAGATTTACGAACTGCAAATATTTAATTTAAGCCCAGGGGAGCAACTTAATTCTTTGTTGTTATTGTTTAAAAAATACCATTGTGTTTTTCTACAAATAGACTCATTGGTTGATTACGATAACACTTCCTCCCTCAAGAACTTCGGCAGTGAGTGAAATGAAACTGTTACACGGTTTGAAATCACAGAGCTTTGAAATCTTCACGTAGTCACTCACATGACTCCGAAGTAAAATAGTAAGATTAAACGAGAACTTACCAGTTTGAAGTTTGATCTGTATTTTATGAGGAGTTACGATGAGGGATTACGTGCCCTCCGCTCCCACCCTCATTATATGGATCGAACTAATAAATTGATGTCTCCTTATCTTTACTATGTTTACTTCAAAATAACTGTGTCTATCTGTGATTCCACACCGCTGCTTGGAAGTATGCCGCGCCTGCGCACTTCAAACTGGTAAATTCTCATTTAATCTTACTATTTTATGCTGTCCATATGACAGGGGTGTTCACTACAGATACTCTACATATCCATGCAAGTGGGACAAATTATCCCATGGATGACTTTTACTTTGTGTATTCAGGTTAAACCATGTGAATGTTTTTGGTTCACAGTTTTGACAACTGGATAAAACCTCAGACTATGAACATGGCAGAAATATTAGCATAGCCTCAGGGACAAGGCATTTGGGTTTTAATCCCACTTCTGTGATTTGAGGACATCACTAAGAGTTACCTGAAGTCCTGAAGGAACGCTATAGTGTCAGTGTGATGATCTTTTGGCTGGAGTATTTAAACCAAATTCCCAGGTTCTTTCCAAATAGACACATGATACCCTATGGGTCTCTTTCAAAGAAGAATAAATATTTGGCTAACAATCCACATCACTAGATCATCATCATTAAAGATAGATGATCTCAATGAGTGTAGAAACCTGAAGTCAACTGAAGGTTTTGAAGTCTTTGGAACTGTATTTTGGAACCAGGGAACCACGCTAATGCTTTGAAATTCTATCTGCCAGGGATGAATATCTGGACAAAATTGCTTTCTGTACTTAAACTGTGCTATCTGCATCAATGTCCCGTGTTTGGCAATGGATTTGAATCCATTGATAAAAGTAACTCAATTGAAAATAATGGAAGGAATTGGCAGAAAGTATCTAACATGCATGTGGATACTAAATTGCTTTTTCACAAAATATCACAGTGTGTGGACATACTTATCAAGCAGAAGGGAAAATAAAATCAAATTGAGGAAACCTCAAATAGGGAAAAGCAGATGAAATTCTAGCGAATGCCTAGAATTTGATTGAGACTAATAATGACCTGTTAAAATCTTGTGGAATTGATTCTGACTCCTATCCTTTAAAAAGTAATTGATCTTAATGCCATCAATTCCCAGTTCCTGTAATTTTTTAATTCAATAATGTGCATATAAAAAGCAGAGGTTGACTGAACATTAGTCTAAGATTCAATTACTCTTCTGTGTTGCATTAGTAGAATGCAATTGCTAAAACAATCCAACCAGCCTCAACTCACCTGGACTACAGAGGCAAATTCACCCAGGGTTTCCAATTCTGGTTGGAACAAATAAGTAGCAGGAAAGTGTTGTACTCTGCTTCCAAAATTGTGTTCCCTTCACTTTAAAACCTTCAATTGCTTTCATGATCCACAACACTCAATGGGATCAAGTTGATCGACTGATGTTGACATAGAAAATAGGTGCAGAAATAAGCCATTCAGCCCTTCAAGCCAGCACCGCCATTCAATATGATCATGGCTGATCATCTCAGATTGGTACCCCGTTTCTGCTTTCCCCCCATATTCCTTGATTCTGTTAGTCCTAAGAGCTATATCTAACTCTCTCTTGAAAACATCCAGTGAATTGGCCTCCTCTGCCTTCTGTGGCAGAGAATTCCACAGATTCACAACTCTCTGGGTGAGAAAGGTTTTCCTTATCTCAGTCCTAAATAGCCTACCCCTTATTCTTAAACTGTGACCCCTGGTTCTGGACTCGCCCAATGTCGGGAAGCATTTTCATGCATTTAGCCTGTCCAATCCCTTAAGAATTGTATATGGGTCTATAAGATCCCCTCTCATCCTTGTAAATTGCAGTGAATATAACCCCAGTCGATCCATTCTTGCATCATATGTCATTCCTGCCATCCCAGGAATTAACCTGGTGAACCTGCGCTGCACTGATGTTGAATGCTGTCAGGACACTGAGAGAACTACCAAAAACCTCGACTAGTCAGCGGCTATGTCTAAACATTGTTTGAAGACAGTAGTGTTTAGCAGTGGGATCCCTTCATAATAGGCCAGCACGATCATGAGATATAAATATTTTGGAGAAGTGCTGAGTGTTATCCTAAGAGAACACAAGTAACCAACAACAATAACTAGTAACTAAGAGGACACAAGTAACAAACAAGGAGGAGAAATAAAAATATGTTTAAAATACATTGTTTAAAGGTGGACATTTATGCCCTTTTACCATTTGAAAAGTAATTGGTACTATATTATATTTCATTGGCAGTAAAGCAATTTGGGATGTACAATAACCCATGGAATTATGATTTAACTTGGCTTATACAAAATGTTTTTGACAGACAATAAGAAAATTATAACATTTTGTTTTAAATGGTAGGATCATGAAGACTTCTTCCTGAAGTGACAAGCAATCACTAAGTTAAACCTAAAGCTAGTACCACTTTGATGATATGGCCAAGAAAGTACACCAACGCCTCTATTTTGCCATGTCTACAGATGAATCGTGAAAAGCATCCTGCTGGGATGTACAGTATCACAACTTGTTGTGGCAAATGCTCTGCACAAGATCACAAGAAACTGCAGAGTGTACCATGTACCACCAATTCAGGAAAAGCTACTTCCCTTCTCTTATCAGACTCTGAATGGACCTCTCATATACAAAGGATGGATTCCTGATCTTCCAATCTACTTCGTCGCAGCCCTTGCAACTTTTCTATCTGCACTTTCTGGGTTTTTTCTTTTGCACCATACTCATGTATTGTATGATTGCATTCATGTATGGTATGATCTGCCGGGATAGCGTGCAAAACAAAGTTTTTCATTGTGCCTATATTCTAGATGTACTTTAGCTGAAAACAGTTTAGTAAAAGAAAACCATGGGATCTCACCAATGTCATTCATTGGAACCTAGCAATCTAATAATGCTAGGTGTGCCATCCTATTTCAGTGGGACGTTGGGCTGCAAAATCGTAAAGGAGAAGATGGTTCAAAAGATCGAAATGTAAACAAAACTGCGCAGCACCATTTTCTCATGAACGATACCAAAAAAGTACAAGAATATTCAAAGCAAGATCACCAAGAGTTGGCTGTATAATCCCTTGCTTTCATTATATCAAATCATTTATTGGATTTGTAGATAATATGAAAAAAACATTGGTATATATCTCGTTTAGAAATGGACAGAAATCCAAGGGTAATAAAAGAAAATGATAAAGCTACAAAATATTATGTGAGATGATCACATTCGAATTCCCTATTTGGAAGAAGCAATGGTTTAGTACAGAATCTCTTATTGTCAAAATAAATAAGAATTAATAATGAATAGACCACCCAGCAATAATCTAGGCTCCAATAAATACAGGCGAATGTCGGTCTTGTTATCCTGAAAAACTTCGTCATTGGTGTCTGGGTGCATGCCAGACTCGAGAAGAGTTGTTTGACAGACTGGTCAAGTACAACCTTTCATATAGACGTTCACTATCAGCATAAAGAAAAAGAGATCTTGCTGGAAATGCTCAGCAGGTCAGTCTGCATCTGTGGGAAGAAAAGATTTAGATGGCCTTTCATCAGAACTTTGAAGTCAGAGACAGACAGACAGACAGACAGACAGACAGACAGACAGACAGACAGACAGACAGACAGACAGACAGACAGACAGACAGACCAGACCAGACCAGACCAGACCAGACCAGACAGAATCTGTAACAGTGAAAGACTGGATTGGAATGGGTACAGTGAAGATGGTACAAGGTTGAAGAAGATGGTGACAAGCAGACTAACTCAGAATTAATATCATTATTTGTAACATGGGAATTTTACTTCAGTCTTCATATACTGTAGTAAACTAAGCTACTTTGTACTTTTTTTCAGCTGCAGTCTGTGGACTTTGACTTGATGCCAGAGTTCAAGACTGTAATGTTGGTCCCCCAGGATCCATCAATCCAATCTAATAGTTTCATGAAATAACACCATAAAGTGGCATAAAATAAATGTCTCCTGACAGCTTCCACTTGCATGGTGTATAGCTGGTACAACAATCTACATAGCTATTATCTTCTAGTTGCACTTTAGCTGAAAACACAATTTGTGAAAGAAATCCATGAGACCTCATCAACGTTATTCATTGGAATCTAGCAATCTAACAATGTATAGTAATGTACAGCATTAGGCGGCACAGTGGCGCAGTGTTAGAACTGCTGCCTTGCAACGCCAGACACTTGGGTTCGATCCTGACTATGGATGCCATCTGTGTTGAGTTTGCCTGTTCTCCCTTTCTCCGGGTGTTCCGGCTTCCTCCCACATCCCAAAGATGTGCAGGTTTGTAGGTTGATTGGTTTCTGTAAATTGCCCCTAGTGTGTAGGACACAGAACTGGTATGAATGGGCGACCAATGGTCAGCATAGACTCAGTGGGCCGAAGGGCCTGTTTCCACACTGATTCTCTAAACTAGACTAATCTAAACCTCCCTTGTAGCTGATAGCTCACTCTAAATAGTGAAGGTTATCCAAGTAAGCAGAACATCACTCAGCAATAACAAAAAAGCAAAACATCATAGATGCTGGAAATCAGAAATGAAATTAAGAATTGCTGGGAATGCGGAACTCATCAGTCAACATGGGAGTGAAATAAAGTTGACATTGCAGTTTGATTACCATTTTTCAAAACTGGAACCTACATATAATGATAGAAAGGATGATACCAGAAAAATCATCAAATAAAATTGAATTTGAAGCTCATATTTGGGGAGAGTCATTTGGGAAGCTCATATTTGGGAACAGGCGCTGAACTTTACATCAGGAGCCTGGGATCTCGCGACGAGATCGCCAGTTGAGCTCCATTCGGCGCGGCCTTGTCGGCTCCGGAAGCCACGGTCTCGAGTAGGGAGGCGGCCGTTCTAGGGTTCCCATGCCGCTGAGAGGACTCTCCCGACGCCGGAACATCATCACCCGGCGAGGACGGCCTGGAACATCGGGCCTCCATAGAGGCAACTGTGGAGGCCTCAATAGGCCCGACTATGGGTGGACATTGGGGATGGGACTGGACTTTGTGCCTTCCCCCATAATGGGAACCATTGTGGGGGGATGTTTTTATGTTAAAACTATTTATTATTGTTATGTTTGTATTCTTTTTTATGTGCTGCATTGGCAAAAGGAATTTCACTACATCTAGGTGTATGTGACAATAAATCAACCTTTGAACCTTTGAACCTTTGAGTCGCAACATCCAACCAAAACATCAAAATCATTCGCGCAAAGGGGTGGCACAGTGGTGCAGTGGTAGCATTGCTACAGTGCCAGAGACCTGCATTTGGAAAGGCAAGAACTGATCAAGGATAGTCAGCGTGACTTTGTGCAAGGAGAATCGTGTCTTATGCATTTCATTGAGTTTTTTTTAAAGAGGTGACAAATAGGATTGACAAGGGCTGGTTGGTAGATGATGGCTGTATGAACTTCAGCAAGGCCCTTGACAAAGTCCCACATGGTAGGCTGATCCGAAATGTTAGATCACATGGTAGACACAAAATGCTGGAGTAACTCAGCGGGACAGGCAGCATTTCTGGAGAGAAGGAATGGGTAACGTTTCGAGTCGAGACCCTTCTTCAGACCCCACCCGAATGTAAAGTGGCGGAAAAAGAAGAGGTCAGAATGGGTGAGACACATCACCAGGCTGACCGTTGCTCACCTCCAGTTTATTTCCTCCCCGCCGCAACCACCCCCCTACTTTCAGTCTGAAGATGGGTTCCAACACGAAACACCACCCATTCCTTCTCTCCAGAGATGCTGCCTGTCCCGCTGAGTTACTCCAGCATTTTGTGTCTACATTCAATTACAACCAGCATCTGCAGTTCTTTCCTACACGTCAGATCACATGGGATCCAGGGTAACGAGATACAAGATGGGTTTGGTGGTAGAGTTCTGAAGGGTGGTGGTGGAATTTTGTTTTCAGAGTGGAGGCCAGTGACCAGCCATTGTGATCAGTGCTGCATCCACAGTTATTCTTCATCCATGTGAAAGATTTGGTTGGGAATGATTGATAAGGAGGATGACAGTGAAATTGGTGGTATCGTGGACAGTGAAGAATTTTATCTAACATTGCAACAGCACCTAGATCAACTGGGAAAGTGGGCAAAAGAACGACAATGGAAGATTTAAAACAAAATTGAGGCAGGAACTTGGATAGGTTAATGGTTTAGTGCAATATGGGCCAATCTCAGGCAAACGGGACTAGTTGGCGTATAAAATCAGTCTTAATCTCTTATGACTGTGTGGTCACCAAGAGTGGTTTTCAGGAGATTTACTCCAACCATCTGCACTCTGTGTGGTTGTGGTGTTGTCCCGAAAGTAATGTAAAAGGCTTAAAATAACACCCATGGACAGTCAGTCACAAATCAACCAAAGGCAGCAGTAAAAACTTTGAAGCTGAGTCAAATTAGTTTGAAAAAGTGGCTGCTAATTTGGCTTTTTAGTGATGACTAAGTAGCTATTTCTGCAACAAAGCGCATAGTCGGGCAACAAAGACTCATTAGTGTTATTTTTAAAGTTTTAATATTGGTTGCTTATGTCCACTGAGATACCACCAGGGGTTGGCTGTAAAGGTAAACAGATGGTGCACAGTAGGCACAAGGTCCATAAACAAAATTTGCCTGCACTCCCCTCCATCTTCAGGCCTACACATATGTGAAACCAGAAACAATAAGTGGAAAATGTTCCTGTGGGTAATAATATGCCGTGACCACTTTTAATATATTGAATGCAGAGAAAATATCCAGTGGGCGTTAGCTAAATGCTAGAATTATGAATTAAATATAGTGAATTAGTCCTTATAGATACAGCAGAACAAAGTAGGCATGTCTGATTAATGAATTCTCTTACAGGAGGCTTTTCTTTAATTAGAATAAAGATTGACATCTAAGCTGGCAACGGATGAATTTCACTTTGTTCTCCATTTGCAAAGCAAGGACTTCCTCATTAACTGGATTGGGTATTGTTCATGTTTTTATATGGATCATATGAATATGATTAACCCAGAAGGCAATACATTTATGGATTTAAGCATTGTTCCGTGTGACAGTGATTATTCATCTGATGCTCATGTGATTGTTCGTCGAGACTGCTTAATTGTAAACCTTGTAAAGCCTTGTCTTATCAGATTAGGACTCGTTTGGGCCAGAGAACAAGAAGTGTTGCAAATGGACTTGAAATTCAAATCCGAGGGAATCTGAGCTGACACCAACATTATACAAACACAGCAAGAGTTTATTAAGTCCCGTAGCATGGTGCTAGATCATTCTTTGGTTACTTTGAGGCTCGATACTGTTTATTAATCTCTCTTGCTGTGTACATAGACATTGATTTTTAATGTGAGGACTCAAATTGCAAGAGAGAGAATCATTGCAAGACTTTGGGCTGAAGAGATTAAGCGATTGAACTACACTAAATTATCTTGGTACAGCCCACTTATGGACAGGATGCCAAGTTTATCAGCAAACCTTAGTTTCTTTACCTCAGCGCTACATTAACATATAAATCCATGCACAGGAATTTAGCATGGTTGCTTTGGAAGGGGTATTATTATGCACAAAGGTGCAACTGTCTGTGGAATTCTCTGCCTCAGAGGGCGGTGGAGGCCGGTTCTCTGGATACTTTCAAGAGAGAGCTAGATAGGGCTCTTAAAAATAGCGGAGTCAGGGGATATGAGGAGAAGGCAGGAATGGGGTACTGATTGGGGATGATCAGCCATGATCACATAGAATGGCGGTGCTGGCTCGAATGGCCAAATGACCTACTCCTGCAACTATTGTCTATTGTCTAACTGCAAGGATCCTTAGTATGTTGTGGATTAATTAGGGATTTATGGGCTTGCTCTCCTCAGCCTCAACCTTAAAAGTATGTTTAATTATCCTGCAAATGGCTTACCACCATACATAAGCAGAGGCAATTCACATGCAACCCATCAATTTTTCTTGCAGATATGACGAAGTTGGGGGATATTAAATTGTACAGGGAAGAGCATGAAAAATATAATCAGACCTTAACCCCAAAGTCATACATCTCTGTGCAAAGAGAACTATAGAGAGATGCATACCAGATGGAAGCTGAGTTTTTCAGGCATATGTCAATGCCAGCAGACCTGATATAGTCCCTTCAGCTTTCTACTTCTCCCTTCTTTTGAGATTTTATTGGTCTACAATCATGGATGCAGTCTGACGAAGGGTCCAGACCAGAAACAGCGCCTATCCTTTTTCTCCAGAGATGCTGCCTGACCTGCTGAGTTATCCCAGCACTTTGCATCTAATCGTGGATGGAATTTTGCCAGGGTCTTGCAGAACTGCGGAGTTGTACAAAGTGCTCCGCTAAATAAGAAAGTCAAAGCAGGAATTGTATATATATGTTGGTACTGAAATTAATAGAAGCAGAAAGTTCTACTGTTGCTGGTTCTTTACTGGACTAATGGAAACCTAATCCCACTGCCTCTCTCTTTCCTACTGTGTGTCTTTTATTGGTTCAAGTATTAATCAAAGTTTCCTCTGAAAAATGCAACAATTTCTACTTCAGCCATTCCAAGTTCCTGAAATTCTTTGAGTAAAATAATTGATCCTAACTTCTTAGGTGAATGTAAGGACTCAACAAACCCAAAATATTTGTGTCTTAGCTGTTGTCCATATTATGTATAGACCATATTCTGAAATTGTAGATCACAGGACTTTATTCCTTGGATCGCAAGAGGTCTTATAGAGGTGTATAAAATCATGAGGTGGAATATACAGGGTGAATGCGCAGTCTTTCACCCATAGTAGGGGAATTATGAAGCTGGGGACAATAGTTTAAGGTGAGAAGGAAAAATTTAAAGAGAAATCTGATGGTGCAACATTTTCACACAGATGGTTGTAGGTACATGGAGTGAATTGCCAGAGGAGATAGTTGAGGTAGGTATTATAATGGCATTTAAAAGACATTTGGATAGGTACAGGGATAGGAAAGGCTTAGTGAGACTAGTGTAAATGGGGCATCTTAGTCCTCTTGGGCAAGTTGGACCAAAGAGCCTATTTCTGTGCGATATTACTCAATAACTATATATTTAAGCTTATTGATATTCTTCCATTTGTTATAAATTTTAACTCAATAAACAACACCCTGCTCTTCCTCACCCCATCACTAAATCTTCACTGAGAAGAAATAGATTTCTCTCCACCATTCACCACATGAAAACACTTCTCCCTTCTTCACTCCTTGCTGCTTTGCTCTAGTGGGAATAGATCCAAAGCCTAAATCCACAAGTCATTTTTACCCTGAAGATAGACAAAAAAAGCTGGAGCAACTCAGCGGGCCAGGCAGCATCTCTGGAAAGAAGGAATGGGTGACGTTTCGGGTCGAGACGTCTCTGAAGGAGATGCTGCCTGTCCCACTGAGTTACTACAGCTTTTTGTGTCTATCTTTGGTTTAAACCCGCATCTGCAGTTCCTTCCTACACATTTAGTCTTTTTTATTCAATCTATTGCTCATGCTGGTTTATGTCATGCACTCTTATGCTTCATTTCTTAGAACAGTACAGCCCATGAACTGGCCCTGCAGTCCACAATGAATTCTTATTCATTCATTGCATGTGAAAGTTAGTAAGTATTTCTCATCAATTTCCCTTGGAAAGGTGAAGAGGAAATGCCTTCTTGTATCATTGCTGTCCATGTTGTGCGGGTTCTCCAACAAATGTTGCTGGCAAGGGAGCTCCTGAATTTTGGCTCAGTAAGAATGAGGGAATTGTGTTACACATTTAAGCCAGGATGGTGTATAGGGGTAGCACAGATTTACAGTTACTAGAACCACTGCCTCATAGCGCTTATGATCTGACCTCTGATGCTGACTATATGAAGGTTACATGTTCTCCCCGTGACTAAGTGGGTTCCTCCCAAATGCTCCAGTTTGGAATGAGATGGTTAGACACTCTCTGACTGAATATGGTTATTGGCTGGCACTTGTGGATTTCAGTATTGCCAACTTAATATTTACCCTGTATGTTTGGGTCTAGCTGTATACGGGCTGACTGTTACCTACAAGAGAGGCAGATCCCTTTCTTCTAGTTTTGCATTTGATTAGATATTCTGAAGCAACTTACCTCTCTGGCAGGCTAAGATCAACCACATGGAGCCTCCCAAGTATCTGTTTCTAACTCCATTTCTGTATTGAAGAAGGCAGGGCATTTCCACACCATTATGTGTGCCATATTGGAGGCGTTGTCACTGTAATACGTAAGGATTGGGAACAATGCCACCAAATTTCTTAATCATATCTTTTTCCTGGACCTTCCCATTAGAGTTTGGACAGAACAACAGCAGGAAAACATTATAAGAGGACTGTAAATCCATCACTGACAGAATTATAGCCATTTTATAGTTTGTGCTCAGCAGTAACACATCCAAACAAGCTCACAATGTTCTACATGTATTTCATAATCAACATTTAGAACAGTAGGATACCCTCCGGTTTCTATTTTTAATCACAAATTGGAACAATAACTTCTGGTTGTATTTAACACCACCAAAGAACAAGAATGGTGCCTAAATGGCTCACACAGTTTTGGCAACTGTACAGATGTTCATTGATCATATGTGGCTGATCTAAAGCCATGTGGAAGTACAAGCAGTGAGTTCATCGATCAAATATGGCACTGATCATGATGGGTGCTCCTGCTGGCTCAGTTGCATTAGTGTCATGCCTGTCCACTTTGCGGCCAACATTAACATTTTATGGATGGTAAATTGGTAAAGGGGACAGGCAGGAATATTGGTTCCATCCTGAACCAGCATTCCAGAACCCTCGACTATTGATCTAGAGACACGAGTAAACCCAAGCATGTCCACCTGGAAAATTGAATTCAATTTATTAAATAATCTGGGACATGAAAAGCCGGTGACAATAATTATGAAACTATTAGGTTATTTTAAAACAAGATAATATCTGGCTCATTTAAAAAGCACAAAGTGCTGAAATAGCTCTACGTGTCAGGAGGATGAAATATCTCATCCAGAGATGCTGCCTAACCCACTGAGCTACTCCAGCACGTTGTGCACTTTAAATGAACATTTACACAATCAGCAATCAGTAAAGGTTTCCCTTTTTATCTAAGTTCAAGGTCATAAACTGAGATTTGCTTTTACAATTTATCAGGCAGGTATCTCCAAAACTCTGAATATCCACCCAACACAAGGGATTACGAAGAATAGATATGGAATAGATAGGGTGACTTTTTCCCAAAGCAGGCGAATGAGAACGAGAGGGTATAGGTTTAAGAGTGTGGTGGGTATCTGGAACAAATTGCGAGCAAAAGTAGGTGGGTATATTAACAACACATAAACACATATTTGGACTGGTACATTTGGGGGATACGCAGACAAATTACTTAGAAGGGGCATCATGGATGGCATGGGCAAGTGGGCTGAAGTGCATGTTTCCATGCTGCATTATTAAATGACCCCTTGACTCTAAGAACTATAGACCTACAGAGTTCAATTGAATCGACTCAATTAAATTCAATAATAAACAATAGTGATTTTGGAATTAGAAGCATCAGAGTATAAACAGAAGAAAGTACAGGTGTTGAAAACCATTCCCTTCGGATTGACTTTCTGGACTAGATTTTCTGACATTGGATCAAGAATTGTTTATAGTTTCCATATGAAAATGATATCAAAAGCATAATTTCATCTGCCAACTTGTCTTGAAATAACCTGGAAAAATTGCACTCATATGTGGTTATAAATCTGATCCAGTTACAACTTACATGTTGAATGAGCAAAATATATACCTGCTATAAGAGAAGGCTTTATGGTATTTAGTGGACTGCACATTCCTAAAAGTACTGACTGAAAAGATGTAGACAGAAAGTAGTTACAGATGGATCTCCTTGGAATCAAACTGCTGGGAAAAATGATTTCAAGAAAGACAAATTATTTCATCCTTGTTCAAGGTGCAGATCAGATATTTCATTTGAACAGGTACAGTATATTGACACTTGGACAGGTGTATAGTAAGGGAAGGTTTAGTGGGATATGTGCCAAATGCAGGCAGGTGGGACTAGCTTTGATGGGAAATGAAGGGTGGGATGAAGGGTCTGTTTCCATGCTGTATGACTGATTGACTATATATTGTATATAACACTGGATCCATTTCTGATTTTCTCACATAGTGAGCGATACAGGATCCCTGGAAGGAGTGTTAAGGTACACCAAATGTCTAACTGTATGTTTCAAGCATTGTAAATGTGGGAACTCTACACAGTAGAGGAGATGAGTGATCTGATTGAACTTTGTAACATCATGAATAAATGACCTAGTTGTTATAAAAGAAGAAACAGTTAAAACAAAACACCATTTGCCACAAATACTCTGCAGAACAGTTATTTTGGGATCTCTCAGATACCTTCGAGATTTAAAAAAAATTGGAGTCGACAGTCCAACATGGTTCTGACAATGAATGTATAAACTAACTGTCCACAATTTCAACAATCCTCCACAGATTCACCACCAGGTTTGAGAAGCTACAAAAAGTCTGAAGAAGGGTCTCGACCTGAAACATCACCCATTCCTTCTCTCCAGAGATGCTGCCTGTCCCGCTGAGTTACTCCAGCATTTTGTGTCTATCAAAAAATATTTTCTCATTGATTTAAGTGTAAGAGAAGGGCTGCAGGAAACTAGCTTGTTAATTTTGAAAAGCTTTACAAAGCTTATTAATAATTTTTTTTAATATATTCGAACTTTTTTAATAGAAAATTTCTCTAGTGCTTTGCTAATTTAGATATTTTTAAAGTGTTTAAATTTATATTTAGAGCTATTAAAAGTTGTTAATAAATTTTAAGAGCTTTGGATGTACCTGGATATTTTGCGACTGGTATATTCAAAGCAGATCAGGCCAGGTTTGAATTAACATCCGAGGTTGTTCCTGAATGCTTCAAAATATTTTGTATGAATCATCTCGACCATCCCCTTTGAGGTCACCTTAATACCCACACAATGCCATAGTTGCAATTGCATTAGTGTTTGTTCAACATCAACAGCAATCTGCAAAATTTAGTCCATCTTGTTTCAGTTGTATATTTGTTTAGAATAGACATTAGGGAGAATCAGAGATCCCAATGTTTAAATGTATACCACAAAAGCTAAATTATCTGGAATTAGCAGCTAATTCACTGTCCTTCAAGTGGGGACTGAGCCTGTTTTGGGTGGAGCATCCACATCCAAAAATTCAAAAGACAATGACAATCTTTCAAACAAGTATTAATTGTCCAGAAATACCAAAACTGATAGTAGGGCCAAGACTAACAGGTCCATAGTGCAGATGCTACAAACGTTAAGGAGAGGGAGGGTATAACTACAGTGCTTAGGCAGGATTTTGGGAGGGGATTGTCCATTAAGACGACATGGCTAGAACTTAGACACAGGAAGGAATGATCACTTTGATTGGACAGTCATATATCCCCCAATTGTCAGCAGGAAATGGAGAAACAGATGTGAAGGGAGATTGCAAACAGCTGCAAGATAAATAGGACAATATCAGTGTGTCTTTGTGCAATCATGAAATCGTGTCTCACAAATTTTAAGGATTTTCTGAATAGGCCACCAAGAGGATTGATGAGAGCAGGGTGGTGGATATTGTCTCTATGGACTTTAGCAAGGTCTTTGTTGAGGTCCCATAGGATAGGATAGTCTGGAAGGTGAGATCATGTGGAATCCAAGGCGAGCTAGCAAATTGGATTCAAAATTAGCTCAGAGGAAGGTGTTAAAGGATAGTTGTAGAGGATTGTATTTTGCCAGATACCCATGTCCCATCCTGACTACGGTTGCTGCCTGTACCTGTTTATACATTTCCCTGTGATCGCATGGGTTTTATACAGATTCTCTGATTTCCTTCCACATTCCAAAAATGTACAGATTTGTATGTTAATTGATTTCAGTAAAATTGTCCCTAGTGTGTAGGATAGTGCTACTGTATGGGCAGCGCAGACTTGGCGGGCCGAAGGGCCTGCTTCTCAGGTTCAGATTCAGATTCAGATTCAACTTTAATTGTCATTGTCAGTGTACAGTACAGAGACAACTAAATGCTTCTGCGCTGTATCTCTAAAAAATCGAAAATCTCAAATCTGCAAAATGCACTGCATATCCTCATCTCAAATCTTCCAATCACACCTAATATTCTGTCCACCAAAAAAGTCATGGGCCACAGGTGCATGTTCAACTCTAATGTTTACCATTGACGTATAAATATACCATCATTTCTTCATCACTGTTGGGTCGAGAATCCTGAATCCCACCTGATAGAATTGGGAAAGTACTTTCAACAGAAGGACTCAATGGTTCCGGAAGATATCTTACCATCATCTTCTCATGGACAATTAGGAATGGATAATAAATGCTGGCCTTGACAAAAATGGTCACATCTCAGAACATGAATAGGTGTGGGAGATTACAACCTTCAGGTGGTCCACCCTGTTTCGACTAATGCAATCAACCCGACGTGCACAAACAATTAAATCAAATTGAACAAGTTGTCGCCATATGCAAGAAGAAGAACATGAATAAACATAAAAATCATTCATATATTTTGCATTCAACACTGTTCGTTGCTGTATCAACTGTTCCTCCATCCAAAACAGATTTCAAGTCACTTTTTGATAGCTACACACGTTCTTAGCTCAGATTCTGGCCTTTGCAACTTACAGGTATGTTTACAAAAGCAACACACTGCAAATGGTCAAAATCTGAAGCAAAAACAAACATGATAGAAACACTCTTCAAGGCACATGAATCTGAATAGAACATAAAGTCATAGTCATACAGCTTAGAAAAGGACCCTTCAGCCCAATCTGCCCATGCCGACCAACATGTCCCATCTATACTAGTTCCACCTGCCTGCATTTGGCCCATATCTTTCCAATTTTAGCCTTCCATATACCAGTCCAAATATCTTTTAAATGCTGTGATAGAACCTGCCTCAATTACCACCTCCAGTAGGTCATTCCATCTACCCATCACCATTTGCATAAACCAGCATCTGCAGTTCCTTCTTACACATCAGAGAGATGGTTATCGGTGAGTAAAAGTAAGTTGACAGCATTGTCAAAAACAGCTCCCATGACTTTGCTGAAGATTGAGGATTGACTTATTCAGTGGTAATTAGTTCACTTGGATTTGTCTGTTTTCATGAACAAATTGCATCTGATCAATTTTCCAGACTGATGGGTCGCCATGAGTGTTGTAAATGTATTGGAATAGTTTAGCTCGAGGGACAGCCAGTTCTCGAGCATTGGTCTTCAGTGCTGCAACTTGAATGTTGTCTGGACCCATTGCTTCCTTGTTCCATTAGTGTTAAATGTCCACCAGCATTCAAAACTGGATACGAATTGCTGGAGTAACTCAGCGGGTCAGACAGCATCCCTGGAGAACATGGCTAGGTGACATTTCGGGTTGGGAGCCTTCTTCAGACTGAGTCTAAACTAATGAAAGGCCTGGATAGAGTGGATGTAGCAAGGATCTTTCCAGTAATGGGGGAGTCTAGAACCAGAGGCCACAGCCTCAGAATAAAAGGACGTACCTTTAGAATGGAGATGAGGAGGAATTTCTTTAGCCAGCGGATGGTGAATATGAGGATAAAGCAGAGACTGATAGGTTATTAATTAGTAGGGGTGTTAAAGGCTACAGGAAGAATGGTCTTAAGAGGGAAAAATAGATCAGCTATGATTGAATGACACAGTAGACTCGACGGGCTGATAGTCTAATTCTCCTTCTGTGTTTTATGGTCATGATCTTGTGGAAACATTACCTGTCCATGTTCTGCAGGGATACTGTCTGACCCACTGAGTTATTCCAGCACTCTGTGGGTTTTTTTGTAAACCAGCATCTGCAGTTCCTTGTTTCTACCATTCAAAATGTGGTGAATGATGAATTTTGCTCTGTTTTGGCGGTTGTATGATTGCTATGTGCTGTTTTTGCTGTGTAGTGTAACTGTAGTCCTATGTTATTGTATTATTTTCAGCTGCGCCTAATTCTGCTCCCGGCATTTCCTGCTGTATTCTTTGTTGAAATGCAATTGATCGTCAGGCTTCTTAGAAAGGGTAAAGTAAGGAACATGCAGGAGTATGGGATTACTGATTACAATGGTGCATATTTCTACTGTTATTGATGTTCCACAATGTCTCATGAATGTATGCATTTAAACTGCCAAACGTATTCTGAAACTATCCCATGTAGCATGAATTTATTGACACATAGTACAATTGGCAATGTTATCTGTGTGAAGTAGGTAGTTTGTATCTCCAAGGACCAGTGTAATCCTACATGGCCAGATCATTTTACATTGGGACCATTATCCAGATTCATTCACTGGATGGTTTTCATATGTGAGAATGGGAAGTTGTTTGAGCCACAGTGTGTCTCTCTGGATCACATCCAGAAAAGGTAGAGAGACTCTTAATTGTGGGACTGGGTTGGAGCCAAGTGTACGGCTGTCCGGTTAGTTGATTGAAACCCAAACATTATCAGAGTGAGGCTAAGCGCAAATTGGAGGAACAGCATCTCATATTTTGCTTGAGCAGCTTACAGCCCAGTGGTATCAATATTGATTTCACTCACTTCAGGTAGCCCCGGCATTCCCTCTCTCTCAATCCCTCCCCCACCCAAGTCGCACCAACTTCTCATTTTCCCCTACAAACAGCTAACAATGGCCTGCTGCCTTTATCATCTTTACTTTTTGCATATCTTTCATTCATTGTTCTTTATCTCACCACATTACCGTCTATATCTCTTGATTCCCTTATCCCTAACCAGTCTGAAGAAGGGTCTCAACCCAAAATGTCACGCATTCCTCTCTCCAGAGATGCTGCCTGGCCCGTTGAGTTACTCCAGGTTTTTTATGTCTATCGTGTTACTTTTTGTATTTTCAAAATCAGTGACAACATAGAAAAAATAGAATTCTATTCATATTATCGTTAGTATGGATAAAGATTAGGTTCCGTTTAGTTTGGAGATAAAGTGTGGAAACAGACCCTTCGGCCTATCAAGTCAATGCTGGCCATCGATCATCGGTACTCTAGTTCAATGTTATCCCACTTTCGCATCGCTCACACTAGGGGCAATTTACAGAAGCCAATTAACCTACAAACCTGCACGTCTTTGGGTTGTGGTTGGAAACCAGAGCACCCGGAGAAAACTCATGCGGCCACAGGGAAAACAGACAAACTCCATATAGACTGCACCCATAGTCAGCATCGAACCCGGGTCTCTGGCACCATGATGCAGCAACTCAACCACTGTGCCACCCTGTGCACTAAAGATTAAGAGCTACTGTACAATAAAGTCTTCATATCCAGTGAACCAGATGTTGTACAATATGGCAAGGAAACAGTTAAAATGGGAATTGTGAGCATTTAATTGCAGCTGACCATGTCTCTCGCTGGTGTGTTAGCCCTCGGCTGACGACTCCATGGTATATATTTGCTAATTCCCAATACGCTCTCTGAGACAAAATATTCCACATTGGTCTATTCCAGTTACTACACCTGCCACTTAATAACAGGCTGTACAAGGAGAAGAATGCACACACTGTTCATGGACCTCACTGTCAACACTAGCGAAAAATCTCAGAACAAAGCACAGCTGTGGAAACTCAATCCCAGAGCTTTAAACTCAGCCACTAAATACCATTGATAATGGGCAATACATTGGATCTGGACTCCATAATGCTCCTTTAATTGCCAGATTGCCGTTCAAAACTATACATCCATCATTGATTGTAATGATATACTGCAAGTTCCTCTCCATGAGTTAACCTGATTGTAAATATTCCAAATCTCTGTCCTTGGTTTATTTCTCTTCAGATAGAAAGGAGGTACATTAAACAATAAATCTGACACAAAGCTCACATCTTTTCTTGTCACTCAAAGGGTGAATAAGCAGGTGATTGGCCAAGTGTCAGATGCTTACATTTTAAAAGGTCTGGGCCCTAAAGCAAATTTGCCTACAGGCCACCCACATCTGTGTTTCATATAGATGGTGCAAAGGAATAGCAGCCAAACCTGCTGGGCAGATTCTGGCCTGGTTTTACAGACCAAGGGATAAACAGTAACTGAAGAGGAGCAAAAGGCAGCTTTGGGAGATGGGAGGTCTCTACAGCACTGCTTGTCTCCAAAATGTCTCTTTCAGTTTTCAAAATGCATTCTCAGCTACTTTGCCAGATCCCTCTGTATCCCTTTAGGCACCATCTCTGGAAAACATGGACAGGTGATGTTTCAAGTCGGGACCCTTGTTCACTCTGATTGCAATAGAGGGGAGAAATCTGGAAGAGTGGTTGGGGCAGGACAAAGCCTGGCAAGTGATAGAAACATAGAAACATAGAAAATAGGTGCAGGAGTAGGCCATTCGGCCCTTCGAGCCTGCATCGCCATTCAATATGATCATGGCTGATCATCCAACTCAGTATCCTGTACCTGCCTTCTCTCCATACCCCCTGATCCCTTTAGCCACAAGGGGCACATCTAACTCCCTCTTAAATATAGCCAATGAACTGGCCTCAACTACCTTCTGTGGGAGAGAATTCCAGAGATTCACCACTCCCTGTGTGAAAAAAGTTTTCCTCATCTCGGTCCTAAAAGATTTCCCCTTTATCTTTAAACTGTGACCCCTTGTTCTGGACTTCCCCAACATCGGGAACAATCTTCCTGCATCTAGCCTGTCCAACCCCTTAAGAATTTTGTAAGTTTCTATAAGATCCCCCCTCAATCTTCTAAATTCTAGCAAGTACAAACAGAGTCTATCCAGTCTTTCTTCATATGAAAGTCCTGACATCCCAGGAATCAGTCTGGTGAACCTTCTCTGTACTCCCTCTATGGCAAGAATGTCTTTCCTCAGATTAGGAGACCAAAACTGTACGCAATACTCCAGGTGTGGTCTCACCAAGACCCTGTACAACTGCAGTAGAACCTCCCTGCTCCTATACTCAAATCCTTTTGCTATGAATGCTAACATACCATTCGCCTTCTTCACTGCCTGCTGCACCTGCATGCCTAC
Source organism: Amblyraja radiata (assembly GCF_010909765.2). Taxonomy (NCBI): domain Eukaryota; kingdom Metazoa; phylum Chordata; class Chondrichthyes; order Rajiformes; family Rajidae; genus Amblyraja; species Amblyraja radiata. The sequence continues at coordinate 16,831,372 of NC_045972.1, read as the reverse complement.
TTTTAATGACTGGTGTACCATGACACTTAGGTCTCATTGCATCTCCCCCTTTCCTAATCGGCCACCATTCAGATAATAATCTACTTTCCTGTTTTTGCCACCGAAGTGGATAACCTCACATTTATCCACATTATACTGTATCTGCCATGCATTTGCCCACTCACCCAGCCTATCCAAGTCACCTTGCAGCCTCCTAGCATCCTCCTCACAGCTAACACTGCCCCCCAGCTTCCTGTCATCCGCAAACTTGGAGATGTTGCATTCAATTCCCTCGTCCAAATCATTAATATATATCGTAAATAGCTGGGGTCCCAGAACTGAGCCTTGCGGTACCCCACTAGTCACTGCCTGCCATTGTGAAAAGGACCCGTTTACTCCTACTCTTTGCTTCCTGTCTGCCAGCCAGTTCTCTATCCACATCAATACTGAACCCCCAATACCATGTGCTTTAAGTTTGTATACTAATCTCTTATGTGGGACCTTGTCAAAAGCCTTCTGAAAGTCCTGATATTACACATCCACTGGTTCTCCCTTATCCACTCTACTAGTTACATCCTCGAAAAATTCTATAAGATTCGTCAGACATGATTTACCCTTCATAAATCCATGCTGACTTTGTCCAATGATTTCACCACTATCCAAATGTGCTGCTATCCCATCTTTAATAACTGATTCTAGCAGTTTCCCCACTACCGACGTTAGACTAACTGGTCTGTAATTCCCCGTTTTCTCTCTCCCTCCCTTTTTAAAGATAGATGGATACAGGTGAGAAGAATTTGATTAAACTTAATCTGCATTTCTGAATTTTTATAATGTGTTAATTGGTACTGATTTTACATTGAGCAGTAAGAAGACTAAACATTTGCCCTACCTATTGTCCTTGAATTTGACTTAATTAATATCTAGTATTATCGGATCTGTTTAGATGGCATGTAAAACATTGATTTATAGTATTGACTGGTCTGATGGGATAGCATGCAAATATTTCTACTTTTTGAGGCAAGAATGGGTCACATATTTTTTATGCTTCGCAATTTTTGCAAAATTGAAGGGCTCCTATTTATAAATGTGCTCAAGGACAGTGGGATCCATCAGCTAGGTGGTTCAAGAAGGGCGGGCAGTGAAGCAAAGAAAGCAACAAAGGTAACATCCCAACCACAGTTCTTCTGGCCTGGAGAATCCTTCTGACCACTTCCATTAAGGTTCCGCAGCAGCAGCCAGGTGCACGCATCTCAAGGTATTTCAAGCCTTCATCTATTCTACTTTCTGGCACAATTCCCTCCAGAGTTATGATCAGATGCTGAGCCATCCTTTTAAGCTGGGGCATGTTCAGGTAGCATGCATTTGAGGAGTATTTTGTCAAACTATCCAAAGAGAAGGGGTGTGGTATAGTAGGGATACAATCCTAGATAGACACAAAAAGCTGGAATAACTCTGGGTCAAGACCCTTCTTCAGAGTCTGAAGAAGGGTCTTGACCTGAAACATCACCCATTCCTTTTCTCCAGAAATGCCATCTGACCCGCTGAGTTACTCCCGCATTTTGTGTCTATCTTCAGATTAAACCAGCATCTGCAGTTCCTGCAGTCAGATCAGTCTGAAGAAGAGTCTCGACCCGAAACGTCACCCAGTCCTTATCTCCAGAGATGCTACCTGTCGCCCTGAGTTACTCCAGCATTTTGTGCAGATCTTCGATTTAAACCAGCATCTGCAGTTCTTTCCTACACATCTGTAGTTCCTTCCTAAACAGGAATACAATCCTGTTGGACTGCACAGGAAGAAAGCAGTTCAGAGTTCCATCAATAAGTCAAACGCAAGTCTTAAATCCCTGTAAATAATAATTGGAAAGGGTTGATAAAAACAGAAAATCTGTCAGCCCACATACTGTTCATCATTAATCATTGCTCCATCTGTGCTTTATATTTTCCAGTTAACATTAGGAGTGGAATTTGCAAAGGAATACAGAGGAACAAATTGTACTAATTTCATTTAAAATGTTTAATATGTTTGTTATCAACGCAGGCTAATGTCTTATGGTTCTCTCCACAATTGTAAAGAGGATGCATTTTATAAGGATAGAAATGTTCAGCTGTTTTTCCACTGCTGTTGGTGAATTGTTATGCCAGCAGAGCAATGATTTGTTGATGGGTCGACTGGCTCAATCCTTAGTCTGCTGCAGACATTTAAACAACTATACATAATTACTGGTGACCCCTGCATAATGGGCGAGTTGAATACCTGGTAAACGATCCCTCTCACAGCGCAAAACCGCTTCATTTGTGCGTGTGTTAAGCCACGTAAATTGAACAAATATATACTTGCTTTCTCTTTTTCATATAAATTCCATAACATAAACTGTCATAAAGGCGTACCAAAAGAGTAGATACAGAATGCAGCATATAGATTTCATAACTGTAGCCCACATTAGTTCCATAGACTACTAAGTCGAATGTACACAATAGGGAACAAATGAATAGGACAGTACCCTAGCTTATGATAGGACTGTTCTGAAGTCTGATAACAGAGGGGTAGAAGCTGTTCCTGAGTTTGGTGGTTGAAACTTTCAGGCTTCTGTATCTTCTGGCTGATGGAAGCGGGAAAAAGGAGGATTGACCAGGACGGGACAAGTCTTTCATAACGTTGGCTGCTTTTCCAAGGCATCGAGAAATGTAGATGGAATCAATGGTGGGGAGTGTGGTCTGTGTGAGCGACAGGGCTGCATCTACACCTCTGCAATTTCTTGCGGTCTTGGGCATTCTGCAGCATTCTTAATTTTATCATTTAAACAAATTACTATATTAAATGGTTTCAAGCAACATAATCACCTGCATTCTAAACATTTAAATTATTTACGAGATAGGCAAAAGGAATACAAGTAAAGAAAATGAGATATGATTGTAATGCAGAATTATACGGTTATTGTTTTAGAATAGTCTCTGAGCTTGCGAGAAGGCTTCCAAGTTGTCGGCACATGTATGATCGATGCAGCCCACTTCTTTTCCGTGCAGTTTAGAGGAGTTCCTCCTTAACTGCTTGTCGTGTGTGACATTATTTATGACCACATACGTAGCACAGGGAATGCTCCGAGATCAAAACAATCTCTTTTAAGCTTGGCTGCTTTCTTTTGATATGTTGGCTGCGTTGGAAACTGTCTCACTCACAACCTATTCGCACTTCAGATTGTAATGAGAATAAAGTGCTCTGAACGGAGACTTCGTCTCAGCTTCTGTGGCAGCAATTAGCTATCTGGCATGATCTGCAAAAGTATAACCAGATAGAAAGCAAGTTTGCAAGACAGATCTTTGTGTCTGTCTACACTGCAGAAGGCACTCCATAAAAACATTCCGTAAATAGTAGACAAGCAAAGGGCCAAAAAAATGTGTGTCGTGTCTGCAGGGCCATTAGTGGAGCAGTTGCAAAGACAAATAACAGGGGCAGAGATATCAGCAGAAAAATAGTATACTGAATGCTGCTGTGGTAAATGCACAAAGAATCAAAGTTGTACTTGCATTGTTTACCCTTACTAAAAAGAAATAAATGCATAAAAGCATTAACCATTTACTCACATAAATTATGTGCATATGTATACACAGTTATCAACTCAACCAGTTATATATTCAATTAATCTTCTGAACCTCTGAGATCTCCTCAGAGATTTATTTATTATCCTTGAAATGTCAACTCCAGCTGCCTTCAACCTCCTTCTGCAGGGCATGTGTCATCAACTGGGTTTTAGGTCTCCAATTCTTTCATATTCTTGTCCTGGGCAGTAATGGATATACCTTAGACATCATTTTACAGTTCAAATCCATCTTTATCCTGCACAGTTATCCACAATCATTGTTATCTTGATATCATGTGCTTCCATAATCAACTTATATGATTTTTAAAAACTTATTCACCATATAGGCCCTGGCTTCCACTACTTCCATTATTTCCCCAACGAACTACCTCGACAGCCATCCCTGACCAAGGAGTTGGAACACTCATACAGCATTCCCACATGAAGCCACCTCTCCCAGTCTAGTGATGGACACAAAATGCGGGAGTAACTCAGCGGGTCAGGCAGCATGTCTGGAGAAAAATAATAGATGGCGTTTCGGGTCTGAACCCTTCTTCAGACTGAAAGTAGAGGTTGGGGGTGGGGGTTGGTGGTGGGGGGTTGGGAAGAGGGGGTGGGGGGGAATAAATTGGAGGTGAGAAAAGGCCAGTCTGGTGATGTGTTTCACCCATTCTGACCTCTTCTTTACCTCCACTTTACATTCTAGGTTAGGCTTTATCAAACGCAGCTGTGTTTGTAACCTGCAGCCCCTCAAAATTTCACCCAGGGAATATCCTGTGGTGGAGTATAAGGTAGTTCAGTAAAGAGGCAGAAACATCACAATGATTCATGGATCAATCCCAGGGCAGTCCATGTAACCAACACTACCTTCTTCTGAATGATTCCCATATGCTGCAGTATGCTTGTAACGCCTTGACAATAAGTACTTTGTGGCTCTGTTGCAGTCCTGTCAATTTCACCAGATGAAGATCTGATTTGTTTTCAACTCAAATCTATCTCACCTCAATAACGACTCCAAAGACGTACAGTTTTAGGTTAATTGGCTTGGTATAAATGTAAAATTGCCTCTAGTGCATGTAGGGTAGTGTTAATATGCTGGGATCGCTGGTCAGTGAGGACTCGGTGGGCCGAAGGGCCTGTATCCACGCTCTATCTCCAAGCTAAACTAAACTAAAGAACAAATATAACACCCCAACATCACCCCTCTTCTTCTTCATCACCCTCTGCTAAAAATACTTGTCCTGCACATCTCCTTTAAATTTTTACCCCTTTTAACTTAAAGTTCTGCTCTCTAGTCTTTGACACTTCCACCAAGGGATGGTGGTAGAAACATAGAAACATAGAAAATAGGTGCAGGAGTAGGCCATTCGGCCCTTCGAGCCTGCACCGCCATTCAATATGATCATGGCTGATCATCCAACTCAGTATCCCATCCCTGCCTTCTCTACATCATTGTGGTACATCATTGTGTTCAAATTTTGCAGTAAAGCTCCTTTTAACCCATTCAATGTTATATGGTGGCTCCAGACAGTTAACCATTTAATTGAATTGCTAGATTAAATGCATTCAAGCAGCACAAATCCCTGCAAAAAGGGAACAATTGCCAAATTCAGGGCAAAATTCAAAGCAGTGTGGTGCAGCTCACACAGTACCATGCTCTGCTCAGGGAAAACTGAGTTGTGTGGTAAAACTCAACCATTTTGCCAACTTTGGTTCAGTTTGCCAGAACTCAAAGCATCTGACAAGCACTAAAGCCAGTGTGGAGATTTTTCAAAATAGACTTTATTCAATTGATAAATATATACAATTCCTGAACCATTCAAACAAAATTCATCCGACATTTTCGGAGACTATACAAATTTTTCCAGCACAATTTTTTTACATTTGTCAAATTTCACCAAACAGTCCCCCACCCGTGCCACTCTGTGGCCCCTGTCCAAGTAATAAATATATACAATGTGTACACAGTGCGAAAATTCCATCTGACATTTCAAGTTCCACAAAAATGTCCCCCACCCGTGCCACTCATGTGGCCCCCTGGTGAGGGATACCTTCCCTTAATTTAATTTTTAATTTGAGGGGCGTCTCCACCATGCCGTGCCCCCCATGTCCAGCAGCGGAAGGACCCTAGACTGTGGCCCTCCCCCACCGAACCTTGGCGTTGGCTGCACCAAGCTTCAGCGAGTCCCTTAGCACGTACTCCTGCAGTCTGCAGTGGGCCAGTCGGCAACATTCCCTGACGGACATCTCGCTCTGCTGGGTGGTGAGCAACGCTCGGGCAGACCAAAGAGCGTCTTTCACCGAGTTGATGACCCTCCAGCAGCACTCAATGTCAGTCTCTGAATGTGTCCCTGGGAACAGTCCGTAAATCACAGAGTCCTCTGTGACGGAGCTGTTCGGGATAAATCATTCCAGGGACCCCTTCATACCTCTCCAGACTCTCTTTGCGAATCCACACTCTGCAAAGAGGTGGGCAACCGTCTCCTCTCCATAGCAACCGTCCCGGGGGCAGCGTGCGCTGGTAGTGAGGTTCCGACGGTGCAGGAAGGATCTAACTGAGAGGGCTCCCCTCACCGCCAGCCAAGCCAGGTCTTGGTGCTTGTTGGTCAGTTCTGGCGATGAGGCATTTTGCCAGACAAGCTGGGCAGTCTGCTCTAGGAACCACGCCACCGGATCCATCGAGTCCTTTCCCTGCAGTGCCTGCAGGACATTCCGTGCTGACCACTGCCCGATGGACTTATGGTCAAAGGTGTTGGTCCAGAAGAACCTTTCCACAGACGACAGATGGGGCGGCAATGCCCAGCTGACTGGCACATTGCGTGGCATCTGCGCCAGGCCCATCCTTCGCAACACCGGGGACAGGTAGAACCTCAGCAGGTAGTGACACTTAGTGCCCACGTGCCTTGGCTCTACACTCCGCCTGATGCAGCCACACACAAAGGTGGCCATCAGGATGAGGGCGACGTTGGGCACGCTTTTACCCCCGTTGTCTGCCGACTTGTACATTGTGACCCGTCGCACCCGGTCCATCCTCGACCCCCAGATGAACTGGAAGACGGCCCGGGTGATCCCCGTGGCATAGGAGGGAGGGACAGGCCACACTTGTGCCAAGTACAACAGCCCCGAGAGCACCTCACACCTGATGACCAAATTTATTCCGGTTATGGAGAGGGAGCGTTGCCTCCACAGCTCCAGCTTCCTCCCCACCTTGGCTATCCGCTCCAGCCAATTCTTGTTACTCGCCTCAGCCCCCCCGAACCAGATCCCCAGCACCTTCAAGAAGTCAGGCTTGATGGTGAAGGGGATGGAAGATCGGTCGGGCCAGTTGCCAAAGAGCATGGCCTCGCTCTTCCTGCGGTTCACCCTGGCTCCCGTGGCCGACTCAAACTGGTCACAGATGCTGATCAATCTGCGGACCGACCTTGGATCCGAGCAGAAGACGGCGACATCGTCCATGTACAGGGAGGTTTTGACCTGAATGCCCCCACTGCCTGGCAATGTCACTCCTCTTATGCTCGCATCCTTCCTGATGGACTCGGCAAAAGGTTCAATACAGCAGACAAACAAGACAGGAGAGAGAGGGCAACTCTGCCTGACTCCAGACCTTACAGGGAAACTGTCTGATTCCCACCCATTGATTTGGACTGCACTACGGATATTGGTGTAGAGCAGTTTGATCCAATTTCGGATTCCCTCCCCAAAACCCATTTTGGAGAGCACGTCCCTCATGTACGTGTGCGATATCCTGTCGAAGGCCTTCTCCTGGTCCAAGCAGACTAGGCAGGCATCCACCCGTCTGTCCTGCACGTAAGCGATGGTATCTCTCAGCAGCGCTAGGCTGTCTGAGATTTTCCTGCCAGGTACAGCACAGGTTTGGTCCGGGTGGATCACCCGTCCCAGAGCAGACTTGACCCGGTTGGCGATGGCCTTAGACAGGATCTTGTAATCTACATTCAACAATGTTATGGGTCTCCAATTCTTTATATCCTTCCTCTCCCCCTTCTGCTTGTAGATTAAGATGATGCTGCCATTCCTCATGGAGTCTGACATGCTGCCGGCTAGAAGCATGTCGTTGTATACTTCCAGCAGGTCCGGGCCCACCCAGTCCCACAGAGCCGAATACAACTCGGCCGGTAAGCCATCGCTTCCGGGAGTTTTACTCGAGTCAAAGGAGCGGATGGAGCCAGTCAGCTCCTCTAGGGTCAGTGGTTGGTCCAGACTCTCCTGCTTGCTGTCCTCCAAGACCTCCGTGATAGAGGACAGGAAGTTCTGGGAGGCGGTGCTGTCTGTGGCCTTTTGGTCATACAATTCCGAGTAAAAGGATTTGCAGACCCTCATCATGTCTGTCTGCGAGGATGCTACCGAGCCGTCCTCCTCCCTAAGGCTGTTGATCACAGAGCTCCCCCTGTGAACCTTATGGAAGAAGAAACGTGAGCACGTCTCATCCTGCTCCACATGGCGGACCCTGGATCGGAAGATGATCTTGGAGGATTCAGAGGTAAAGAGCCGAGCTTGCCGGTCCTTCACCTCTCTAAGTTCCTCCCTCACATCCACCCCCCTCGACTGCAGGAGCAGTTGTTGCAAATCTGTCTGGAGTTGGCACAATTCCCTCTGACTGTCTTGCTCTCTGAACCCCTTTGGCTATGAAGAACCTCTTAATGTTCTCCTTGGTTGCTTCCCACCAGAGTGTCGGGGAGTCAAAGAGGGGCCTCACCGTTCTCCAACGTGCGTAGTCCCTCTTTAGCTCCTCAACGTTCTCTGGGGTCAACAGCTTCACGTTTAACTTCCACGTCCCTCTGCCTGCCTTCCGGTCCTTCTGTAGGTGACAGGAAGCCTGAAGGAGGCAGTGGTCAGAGAAGAACACCGGCGTGAGGTCGGTGTGTCTCACCGTGACGGCCTTCGTGGTGAAGACGAAGTCTATCCGGGATCGGGCTGAACTGTCCGATCTCGACCAGGTGAACCGCGGCTGGGACCCGCCCCTGCAAGGTCGCTGAAGGCGTCGTGCAGCTTTGCGTCTTTTACCGTTTCCATCAGGAACTTGGACGTGCTGTCCAGTCTGTTGTCGGCACTGCCGGATCGTCCAGCCGCATCAATGATGCAGTTGAAGTCACCGGCCAGAACGAGCTGCCGGGACGTGGCCAACAGCACTGGGAGCTGCTGGAGAACGGCCTGCCGCTCGCTCCGCACGGGTGGGGCATACACATTAATCAGCCGGAGCGGAGAACCACGGTACATTACATCCACCACGAGGAGACGCCCCCAAACCACCTCCCTGACCTCAGTGATGGCGAAGTTCCCTCCCCACAGCAAGATCCCCAGGCCGGAAGCACGACAGTCATTGCCCCCCGACCACACCGACAGTCCGTGGGGCCACCATCGCGACCACCTCCGATAGCAGCGGAGGTGTGGCAACCCGCACTCCTGGAGAAAAGTCACATCTGCCATGACCTTGGCCAGGTACTGTAAGGCATTTACACATCGCGCAGTGCTCGTTTAAAGATGCCAGTTTGAGCTCCATTGTCTTTTAGAGTCATTGGCCATTTTCCTGTTCCCTCATGCCCACCGCTTCGGTGAATTGGCGCACCTTTCCTGGGCTCAGGTACCCGGCATCCTCAACGGGTTGGGTTTCCCGTGTCGTAACCCGAGGTGTCGTTGGGGGGGGGCTGCTCATTTTACCCCCTTCTGGGTGCGCCGCTTCCCCGTCTCTCGTGGCTGGGGCACGGTGATAGACTTATTGCCCGGAGCTGGGGCCCATCGGCCGCTACAATGCTCCCGGTTGCCCGGAGCTGGGGCCCAACGGCCCCTGCACTGCTCCCGATGTCCTGGGGCTGGAGCCCATCGACCGCTGCTCTGCTCCCGATGTCCTGGGGCTGGAGCCCCTCGACCATTGCTCTGCTCCCGATGCCCTGGGGCTGGAGCCCCTCGACCGCTGCTCTGCTCTCGGTCTCCTGGTGCAGGTGTACAATCGGCCTGGACCTTCTCCTTTCCTCCCCGGTTTTCTTCCTGTGTGGTTTCCCATTCGCCTCATCCTCCGACGAGGAGAGGTTGCTGCCTTCTGTCAGGGAGAGAGACCGTTTTTTGGGGGGTTTTTTGGGCTTGCCATCCCCTTCTGGCCTCTGCTCCGTGTGCTGACCTTTCTGGTGTTTTTGATACTTCACCGTCGTCCAAATCTGCTCTCCCCCCTCCTCCATCGACTCTCCCTCCTGGGCTTGGTGCTGGAGTTCTCCTGGCACTTGGGGGCTCAAGGTGGTTGAGGTGGTTGGGCTGTCCTCATCCCTGTTTCCCCTTTCTGCTGGGGACTTGGCCGTGGTAGTGGGTGTCTCACCTACCCTGGGGGTGCTGGAAGCCGCTCCTCTTGTTCCCTGTGCGTATGAACAGGCTCTTTTTGGGCAGGCCCTGTAAAGGTGGCCTCCCTCCCCACACAGGTTGCAGTTCTTGCTGGCCTGACAGTCTTTTGTCTCGTGGCCCTCCGTTTTGCAGTTTTTGCAGACCACTGCAGTGCATTGGGCCACCACATGCCCAGGCTTGTTACATCTTCTGCATAGTCTGGGCTGCCCCACGTAACTTGAATAGCCTCGGTTTCCCCCAATTGCGAACACCGAGGGAGGGTGGAGGAGAGTTCCTTCCTTGTCCATCCTCAGCTTTACCTTGACCTGCCGCTTGCTCGTCCAAATCCCATGCAGATCCTTCACGTCCACGCTGTTCCCTGCTCCGTCGACGTAGCGAGCAAGGAAGGTGAGGACATCCACTACGGGCACATGTGGGTTGAACATGTGCACCGTGATCGTCCTTTCTCTTTGGTTTGGGAGGGTGAAGAGTGGCTGCACCTTCAGCAACGACAGCGGAGCTTCATTCCCCTTCTCCTGGAAATCCTTCATCAGCTTTTGCCATCCTGTCGGAAGCACAAAGGTAACATCGAAGTAACCGTTACCCGGGAAGTCCTGGAGGCAGTAGATATCCCTGGGCCCAAACTTGCAGGTCTCCAGCAAGACCTTCTTTACAAACGTATCTCGACAGAAAGGCAGCCCCTCGCTGAGGTCCTTTACACTAATCCTGAGTGTATAGCGGATACCCTGTCCTCTAGCTCCATTTGCAGCTGCCATTGCTACGATTTTACACCGCAATCTGCAGCTCTTGTCCTTAATGGACCGCCAGGACTGTGCTAACAAGAACAGATCCCTTTCCCTGTTCTAACAAGAACAGACGCTCTCTTTTACCACTGATAAGAACAGATACTACACTTGCTCTTAGCCAAAAGGCCGAGAAGCCAGTGTGGAGATGTTCTGGTGAATATGAGTGCACATTTGATATTTTCCACACGCTTTAGAACAACAGGTTGGGATGAATATATTCAAATCGATGCACTAGTTGATGATTGTGGGGTATTTTTGTAATTTTTTGCTTTTGTTAATATAATTTTTTTTACGTGTAGGTGCTGCAAACATGATATAAAAACTCAAAATGCACTGGACTATTTCTGTTTGTTTTATTGCATCTCTCACTGTGATGAGTGAATAATTGTTATCAACTTTCGGTGTCGTCCTCTTCTAACTGAACATGGTATTTCCTTGCAATAAAACTGGACCTCTTACAGCACTGGAAATGTTTTCATCATATGCAACATGAGGAGCCGGTCATCGACAGGGTGGAATACATGCCCAAGGCAGCATCAACAGTGATGAAGGGGAGATGGTCAAGAGCTTCAAGTTCCTAGGCATAAAGATCACCAATTTGTCCTGGTCAAGCCACACTGATTCTACGTCCAAGAAAGCACATCAGCACCTCTACTTCCTCAGAAGACAAAGATAAATTCAGCATATCTCTTGCCAATTTATATAGGTGCATGATAGAAAGCATCCTGGTGCGACTCATCGCAGCTTGCTTTGGCAAATGCACTGCCCAAGACCCCAAGAAATTGCAGAGAATTGTGGAAGCAGACCAGTCTATCACACAAGCCAGCTTCCCTCCCATCCACTCCATCTACACTTGATACTGCTTTGGGAAAGCAGCCAATATAATCAAGGCCAGTCACACCCCAGACATTCCCTCTTCTCCACATTCATGTCAGGCAGAAGAAACAAAAGCTGGAAAGCATGTACCATAAAATACAAAACTCTTTCTTCCCCACTGTTATCAATCTATTGAATGGACAACTCATAAGCTGCGGATGTATTTCCGATCTCCCAGTCTGACTGGTCGTGGCCCATTATCTGTACTCTCTGTACATTCTACACTCTTTCCCTTTTTGCACTAAATATGGTTTGATTGTACTAATATATGGCATGATTTATCAAAAGCACACAAAGCAAAGGCTTTCACTGTACAGGCACCTCGTGTTTTACGACCTGCTTGATTTACACGGTTTTAGAATAAAGCGCTTGTCTAATTACTATCAAAGTTTTATTTATGCACTTCTATTTTCGGAGTAACGGCTTCATATTTATGCCTGGCAAGCTTACACATCAGCTTTGAAAGTCATCTTGTAAATTCAGTGTTGCTTAACAGAAATAAATATGAAATGATTGCCTGCAGGTATTAGGTTATATATTTAAATATATCTGCCTTTGAGATATATTTCTCCAATTATGCAGCATTAACAGGTAATTTTCTGTTTTATGCTCAAACGGGTGGCATCGAGCATTTCAGTTAAAGCATTGTACCGCTGGAAGGAAAGCTTCATGATATTGTACGATGTGATTTACTTCATTTATTTTAATTGGCTGCGGAGTCACACACAGTGCCTGGCATATGTTTTATTTAGGTGCTTTATGATTTACACGCTGTTCTTCAACCCCGTAACTCGGGGGTAGAACACAAGGTGCCTGTATCTCGGTATGCATGACAATAAAACAAAATACCAATACCAATCCCAATTCAAATCTAAGGGTGCTAACACAACATTGTAGGTAATATCTGGTGATTGTGATTAGTAGTTTAGTTTAGAGATACAGTATGGAAACAGGCCCTTCGGCCCACCGGGTCCAGGCCGACCAGCGATTCCCGTGCACTGGCACTGTCCCACACGCAAGGGACAATTTCCAACCTTTATAAAAGCCAATTAACCTACAAATCGATATGATTTGGAGTGGAAGGGGAAACCGGAGCACCCGGGGAAACGGAGAGAGTATGCAAATTCCATACAGTCAGCACCAACCCGGGTATCTGGCGCTGTAAGGCAACGACTCTTCTGCAGCGCCACTGTGCCACCCGCTGATTCCACCGTGAGGCCTTTCTAAGTTTCAACAAAGTTCATCACATTGCAGAAAATATGTATATCGTAAATGTGTAGGGAAGGAATTGCAGAACATGTTTACACCGAAGATAGACAAAAAATGCAGGGTTGAGACATTTATTTCAGACTCAAGTATGTATCCATATACACACACACACACACACATATATATATATATATATACACACACACTCAGGATATAGTAAATATATATAATCATGTCTACACAAGATTTGCAGATGACCCCACTTGGAAAGCATAAGGGTATCGTCCAAGTTACATATTGACTTCAGCCTGTGGTCTCCCATTTAGTCACATTGCAGAGTTCTTTTCGTTCACAAGATAAGTTGAATGCTTGTTTGCCTTTGGCATCACTGAAAGAGTTGGAAAAAAGGAAATTCCATGGGTTTCACCCTTTCAAGTTGTCAAGTGACACCAAAGGGAAATGCGGATTCTCACCTGTATGAATAATCAAGCGTCCATTCAAACCAGCAAAACAAGAGAGGTAGGTAACCCTGGCAAGTTAGGAAATTATCACAATAGTCAATGGCTCCAAACATTTTGCAAGGACATTTTGCAAGTTTACTTACAAAATTCTTAAGGGGTTGGACAGGCTAGATGCAGGAAGATTGCTCCCGATGTTGGGGAAGTCCAGGACAAGGGGTCACAGCTTAAGGATAAGGGGGAAATCCTTTAAAACCGAGATGAGGAGAACTTTTTTCACACAGAGAGTGGTGAATCTCTGGAACTCCCTGCCACAGAGGGTAGTCGAGGCCAGTTCATTGGCTATATTTAAGAGGGAGTTAGATGTGGCCCTTGTGGCTAAGGGGATCAGAGGGTATGGAGAGAAGGCAGGTACGGGATACTGAGTTGGATGATCAGCCATGATCATATTGAATGGCGGTGCAGGCTCGAAGGGCCGAATGGCCTACTCCTGCACCTAATTTCTATGTTTCTATGTTTCTATGTTTTTCAGTATGTCATCATGTTAAGCAATGGCAGAACTTTAACATCTAAAAGTGTTCTTCAAACGTACTTTCACACAAGCCAATCTTTCTATTGACTCTATTTATACCTCATGCTGCCTCAGCAATACCAGCAGCACAATCAAGGATGAGTCACACCCTGGCAACTCCCTCTTCTCCCCTTTCCCATCAGGCAAAAGGTATAGAAGCTCAAGCTTTACCTTGCACTAAACGTTATTCCTTTATCATGTATCTATACACTGTAAATGAATAGATTATAATCATTCTGCTGTGATCTTTCTGCTGAATGGTAAGCACGCAGCAAAAGCCTTTCTCTGTACACTTAACAATAAACTAAACTTAACTATACTGGACTCATCTTAAAAATGAGTTCAGCTGCTCAAGTGTTTCAGAATCACACAGAATGTTTTCTCCCCGGACTTGAAGGCACAATGAACATCAAAGATGACAGGAATAACTGTGCATAGTTCCCTGAAGGTGGAATCTCATGCAGATAGGTTGGTAAAGAAAGCTTTTGGTGTGCTAGCCTTTATAAATCAGAGCATTGAGTATAGAAGTTGGGATGTAATGTTAAAATTGTACAAGGCATTGGTGAGACCAATTCTGGAGTATGGTGTACAATTTTGGTCGCCCAATTATAGGAAAGATGTTAACAAAATAGAGAGAGTACAGAGGAGATTTACTAGAATGTTGCCTGGGTTTCAGCAACTAAGTTACAGAGAAAGGTTGAACAAGTTAAGTCTTTATTCTTTGGAGTGCAGAAGGTTAAGGGGGGACTTGATAGAGGTCTTTAAAATGATGAGAGGGATAGACAGAGTTGACGTGGATAAGCTTTTCCCATTGAGAGTTGGGAAGATTCAAACAAGAGGGCATGACTTCAGAATTAAGGGACAGAAGTTTAGGGGTAACATGAGGGAAAACTTCTTTACTCATAGAGTGGTAGCTGTGTGGAATGAGCTTCCAGTGGAAGTGGTGGAGGCAGGTTCGATTTTATCATTTAAAAATAAATTGGATAGGTATATGGATGGGAAAGGAATGGAGGGTTATGGTCTGAGTGCAGGTAGATGGGACTAGGGGGAAGTAAGTGTTCGGCATGGACTTGTAGGGCCGAGATGGCCTGTTTCCGTGCTGTAATTGTTATATGGTTATATGGTTAGGTGGATGTATGTTTGCACTGAAAATGAATTCCAAATAAGACTTGAATTACGCTTACATAAACTTCCAGGCTGCAGCCTTAGAGTCAAATACTTTCCCAATGAATGTTGTGATATATTCTTTAGTCATATCATCAACAATTACGTTCTTTCACCAGATTTCATGTCAAGAAAACAATGACAAGAGTGTTTAATTGTCATATGTACCGACAACAGAACAATGAATTTCTTAAGATAGGCCCAACATGCTGGAGTGCCTCAGCGGGTCAGTCAGCATCTCTGAAGAAAAGGAAGAGGTGACGCTTCAGATCAGAACCTTTCTTCAGACCGAAGAATGAAATTCTTACTTTCAGCAGTCTAACAGTCCAAGTTATTGCCAATGCTGAAGACCATCACCAATTTTCAGGAGTTTGGTTTGTTTGCGCTTATTTATTGCAACCCATTCATCCTTAATCAAGTTAGCCAGTACCATCTAAACAAGAGTTCAACCATATTGGAATGCATTGAAACGTATGCAATCAAACAGCATTTAACTACTAACTTGGAGTTAATCACTGTATTGAGAGAGACGCAAACCTGTGATCATGAAGCTCAGAGAAAACTCTTCATCTGATTACTATAGAAACATAGAAACATAGAAAATAGGTGTAGGAGGAGGCCATTCGGACCTTCGAGCCAGCACCGCCATTCATTGTGATCATAGCTGATCGTCCCCAATCAATAACCCGTGCCTGCTTCCTCCCCATATCCCTTGATTCCTCTAGCCCCTAGAGCTCTATCTAACTCTCTCTTAAATCCATTCAATGATTTGGCCTCCACTGCCCTCGGTGGCAGGGAATTCCACAAATTCACAACTCTCTGGGTGAAAATGTTTTTTCTCACCTCAGTCTTAAATGGCCTCCCCTTTATTCTAAGACTGTGGCCTCTGGTTCTGGACTCGCCCAGCATTGGGAGCATTTTTCCTGCATCTAGCTTGTCCAGTCCTTTTATAATTTTATATGTTTCTAAAAGATCCCTCCTCGTCCTTCTAAACTCCAGTCTTTTCAATCTTTCCTCATTTGACAGTCCCGCCATCCCAGGGATCAATCTCATGAACCTACGCTGCACTGCCTCAATCACAAGGATGTCCTTCCTCAAATTAGGAGACCAAAACTGTACATAATACTCCAGATGTGGTCTTACCAGAGCCCTATACAACTGCAGAAGAACCTCTCTACTCCTATACTGAAATCCTCTTGTTATGAAGGCCAACATTCCATTAGCTTTTTTCATTGCCTGCTGTATCTGCATGCCAACTTTCAGTGACCGGTGTACAAGGACACCCAGGTCTCGCTGTACCTCCCCCTTACCTAACCTAACCCCATTGAGATAATAATCTGCCCCTTTGTTTTTGTCACCAAAGTGGATAATCTCACATTTATCTATATTATACTGCATCTGCCACACATCTGCCCACGCACTCAACCTGTCCAGGTCACCCTGCAACCTCCTAACATCCTCTTCACAGTTCACACTGCCCCCCAGCTTTGTGTCATCCGCAAACTTGCCAGTATTGCTCCTAATTCCTTCTTCCAAATCATTAATATATGTGGTAAACAGTTGCGGCCCCAACACCGAGCCTTGCGGCACTCCACTCGCCACTGCCTGCCATTCTGAAAAGGACCCGTTCACTCCTACTCTTTGCTTCCTGTCTGCCAACCAATTTTCTATCCACGTCAACACCCCACCCCCAATACCATGTGCTCTAATTTTAGTCACCGGTCTCCCATGCGGGACCTTATCAAAGGCTTTCTGAAATTCTAGATACACTACATCCACTGGCTCCCCTTCATCCATTTTGCTTGTCACATACTCAAAAAATTCCAGAAGATTAGTCAAGCATGATTTTCCTTTCATAAATCCATGCTGACTTGGACTAATCCTTTTACTGCTATCCAAATGCCCCATTATTACCTCTTTAATGATTGACTCCAGCATCTTTCCCACCACGAAAGTCAGGCTAACTGGTCTGTAATTCCCCATTTTCTCTCGCGCTCCTTTCTTGAAAAGTGGGATAACATTAGCTATCCTCCAATCCACAGAAACTGATCCTGAATCTATTGAACATTGGAAAATGATCACCAGTGCGTCCACTATTTCTAGAGCCACTTCCCTGAGGACCCTGGGATACAGATCATCAGGCCCAGGGGATTTATCATCCTTCGGTCCCATTAGCCTACCCAATACTATTTCTCGCCTAATGATAATTTATTTCTGTTCCTCTACCCCCTTTGATCCTCTGTCCTCCAGCACTGGGAGATTGTTTATGTCTTCCTTAGTGAAGACAGATCCAAAGTACCTGTTCAACTCCTCTGCCATTTCCTTGTTCCCCATAATCCTTCCACCCGTGTCTGCCTTTAAGGGACCCACACCTGATTTTGCTACTCTTTTTCCCTTAACATATCTAAAGAAGCTTTTACTGTCCTTCTTTATATTCCTGGCCAGCTTCCCCTCGCACTTCATCTTTTCAGCCCGTATTGCTCGTTTTGTTTCCTTCTGTTGTCCTATGAAAGTTTCCCAATCCTCTGGCTTCCGACTGCTCTTTGCTGTGTTATACATCTTTTCTTTGAATTTTATTCTATCCCTAACTTCTCTTGTCTGCCACGGTTGCCTCCTACACCCTTTGGAATCTTTCTTCCTTTTTGGAATGAAATGATCCTGCGTCTTCCGGATTATGCCCAGAAAATTCTGCCATTGGTGTTCCACCGTCATTCCTGCTAGGATCCCTTTCCAGTCTAACTTGGCCAGCTCCTCTCTCATGCCTTCATAGTCCCCTTTGTTCAATCGCATCACTGACACTTCCGATTTAACCTTCTCCTTCTCAAATTGCAGATTAAAACTAATCATATTATGATCATTACCTCCAAGCGGTTCCTTTACCTCGAGTTCTGTTATCAAATCTGGTTCATTGGACAACACTAAATCCAGAATCGCCTTTTCTCTGGTCAGCTCCATTACAATCCATGTTAGTCGAATTGGACATGGTGCTCACCTGGTGCTCAAGAAGCAGAAGTGGTAACGTTTTGATTGTTATGACAGCCGGCTCCTACAGGATAGTATTATCCACAGATAGAGAGAGAAACCGTGTCTGTCACATGGGCCTTTTAACTTTTGCAACTGTATCTCCATGCTAATAGCTTCAGAGTTCTGATTGACTATAGAAGATAGAACAATACAGCACAGGATTTGGGCCCTTCGCCCCTCCACGATTCTGACAAACATGATGCAAAGTTAAACTGGTTTCATCTGCCTGTGCATGATCCATATAACTCTATTCCCTACACTTGCATATATATGTCTCTCTAAAAGCATCTTAAACTCCACTATCATATCTGCCTCCACCACCATTGACCATGCATTCCAGGCCCCCAACATTGTCATTATAAAAATCTTGCCTCGCATATCTCCATAAAACGTTCCCCTTCTCACCTTATAGCTAGGATCCACCAGTTACTGTTTAATACTCCTATCTACAAGTTGCCCACTTGCATTGGACATTGGATTCTTCAGCTCTAAATGTACAACTATAATGTCACATACTGTATCAGTCAGGAAGGTTCAGTCCTATTGGTTACCTTTTGTATCATCTCTTGCAAACAACTAACTTTACTGGCTGCAAAAGTAAGTTTGCAAAACAGCATTAAATGGTGTGAAACTATGAAGTATTACAGTTCAGTGAGACCTTAGAAACATAGAAACATAGAAATTAGGTGCAGGAGTAGGCCATTCGGCCCTTCGAGCCTGCACCGCCATTCAATATGATCATGGCTGATCATCCAACTCAGTATCCCGTACCTGCCTTCTCTCCATACCCTCTGATCCCCTTAGCCACAAGGACCACATTTAACTCCCTCTTAAATATAGCCAATGAACTGGCCTCGACTACCCTCTGTGGCAGAGAGTTCCAGAGATTCACCACTCTCTGTGTGAAAAAGGTTCTTCTCATCTCGGTTTTAAAGGATTTCCCCCTTATCCTTAAGCTGTGACCCCTTGTCCTGGACTTCCCCAACATCGGGAGCAATCTTCCTGCATCTAGCCTGTCCAACCACCTTAATGTCCTACCCGAAATCTGAAAGTGAACGTACAGATACACCCTGAAAATAAGACAATAAAGTGAATGCTGCAGGTCAGGCAGCATCTCTGGAGAAAAGGAATAAGTGACACTTTGAGTGGAGACCCTCCTTCAGATACAGTCACACAGGGTCTGAAGAAGGGTCTCGACCCAAAACATCACTTATTCCTTTTCCCCAGAGATGCTGCCTGACCCGTTGAGTTACTCCAGCATTTTGTGTCTTTCTTCGATGTAGACCAGCATTTGCTGTTTCTTCCTACACAAAGTGAATGGTGTACATTATTGCATGGGGAATAGCGTGCAACAATAAGGATGTTTTGCTACAGCATGTTACCTTTTGACTGTACGCATTATGGCCTTCCAGACTCAAGATTAAATCCAACAATTTCTGCTAGGTTGTGTTGTTCCTGCTTGATACAGAAGTAACCAGTTCTGCCATAGGTTAGCCAACTGCAATATTAACTCAGTTTCCCTCTCGGTCCACCAACACTCTCTGATCTATTGGACACATTCTTTGATTTAGCTCAGGGAAGCATAAATACCAGCA
The DNA here is from genome assembly GCF_010909765.2 of Amblyraja radiata. Classification (NCBI taxonomy): domain Eukaryota; kingdom Metazoa; phylum Chordata; class Chondrichthyes; order Rajiformes; family Rajidae; genus Amblyraja; species Amblyraja radiata. The sequence continues at coordinate 16,811,782 of NC_045972.1, read as the reverse complement.
TGGACTGGTTGGGAGAAATGACCTCTTTCTATATGATGTATCTAACCCTTTGATGCCTGCAAGAAATGATGTGTAGAAGATGATCGCATGATCATTGCATTTCAGATCCAGCTGAATGGGTAATCCACAGTACAAATTAATATGAAACTGGGAAATAGAACAGACCAGGTATGAAATCTCATTACGCTTTGCATTCAGTCCAGTCCCCAAAATCCACTCCAATAAAATATAAGTCTCTTTCCTAGATAACTTTTTTTCTTTGTTTAACTAATTTTACCAGGTTTTTGTTGGAAGGTAACAGGATTTGTAGTTGTTTTTTCTGGCATTTTCCCATGTTACATATTGGCATTTTGCTTAGTAGCATCGGCTTAATCAACATCCATAGTCTTTGTTGGACTTTGCCATGTTTGACCTTTAACAGAACAAGCAAGATTGCTTTAATAAATTAATATGAATCTCCACTTGTCAAATTCCCAAAATTCCAATTGGCAAGCCAGCATTTTTTAAATTCTTATGCAAGTACAGGGACATAATTCTTGTTATGAATGTTCCTACATAAATAATGGACTACAGAATAAAAGTCAACTTTTCAAGTGCCATAAAGTTGTTTAGTGTATATCATACTATTTTGTACTTGAGAATACTTGTGTTAAATACTTAAGAACAATATAAATATTATCACAGATGGATATAGTGACTGTTACTTATGCTCTCTGTTTAGTTTAGAGATACAGTGTGGAAACAGGCCCTTCGGCCCACCGAGTCCGCACAAACCAGCAATCCCCACACACTAACACTATCCTACACAAACGAAGGACAATTTACATTTATATCAAGCCAATTAACCGACAAACCTTAACGTCTTTGGAGTGTGGGAGGAAACCAAAGATCTCGGAAAAAAACCCAAGCGATCACGGGAAGAACGTACAAACTGTTGCGTACCTGGGGATGTCAAACCAACCATAAGTAACTGGAGGTAGACAAAAATACTGGAGAAACTTAACGGGTGAGGCAGCATCTATGGAGAGAAGGAATATGCGATGTTTTGGGTCGAGACCCTTCTTCAGTAACTGGAGGGTAACTTTAATACTTCTCTGGCAAGGGAAACCAAATTAATGGACAAGTAAATTTGTTAATTTTTTTATCCAGGAGATGCAGGATTGACGGTCCCTGATTTTTACCTGTTCATTTGAACCGGCAGCATTATAACTAGTCAGTTTAGCCAGAATATGACATTTTAACTCTAAAAATTTCAGGAGTTAAGATTCAGCGTCTCTGTTTATTTTGGAGCAGAATAACTACATTTTATATGAAATAAAATTGAATAATCCTGCATTTTATTCTCTTTTATTAATCTAATATTCGGTTTAGTTGAAGCCTTTGCCCAAACACAAGAGAGTTAACATGGATTAATTAAAAAAAGCGTCAGGACAAAATATTCTTATCAAGTCTTAAACAGACTTAAAGTCTGTTGTTCAAGTTCAGTGCTTAAATATTATTGCTTCAATCCCCTACAAACACAAGCGGCCTACATCTGCAGGTAGCCATCTATTATTTAAACATATTTGGTACAGCTTCCAATGTATCGCCTATCCGTCATAAAGGTAAATGGGATTCCCTGCGTAAACTAGACAATGTGAAACCTATCTTCATTTTTTAAACCATCAGCATTCAAGATGATGTATCTCTATACCTGCATATATGTTTACCTCACTTTTTCCATTACATTTTTCTCCTATTTATTTTGATTTATTTCACCATTGGCTGAAGTTGCTTATTTTAAATTATTCATTAATTTTGTTATGCCTTGCATTTCAACTTCACTGCGTTACTTGCTTTGAATAATTCAAGATAGCAGTGTAATAAAAGAGCACATTATTATTTGACTTATTTAATTTATGTCTAAATTTCCTTTTATTTATGCCCTTCTAATTGCTAGCATTTTTCATAGTTTTAATTTACACTAGGCCAAGGGGAGGTTGCGGGGGAGGGGGGGCCTGCGGCATCACACACATACTAACCACCCCCCACACACACGGGGGGGGGGGGGGGGATTGAGAGGGAGCGGGAGGGAGAGAGGGAGAGTAGAGGGGAGAGAGAAGTGGGGAGAGAGGAGGTGCGGAGGAGGGTAGTGGGGAGAGAGGGGGAGAGAGGGACAGAGAGCGACACAGAGAGACACAGAGAGGGACACAGAGAGGGACACAGAGAGGGACACAGAGAGGGACACAGAGAGGGATACAGAGAGGGACACAGAGAGGGACACAGAGAGGGACACAGAGAGGGACACAGAGAGGGACACAGAGAGGGACACAGAGAGGGACACAGAGGGACACAGAGTGACACAGAGGCAGTGAGAGGAACAGAGAGGAAGAGAGGGGACACAGAGGCACAGAGGGGAGAGAGGGGTGCAAGAGGGAACGTGAGTGGGGCAGAGAGGGAGCCGGGGGGGGGGGGGGGGGGGGGGGGGGGGGGCAGGAGGGGGAGGGGTGGAGAGTTTGAGGGGTTGGGGGGGCAATAATCACTCGCTCCTGGCAGCATGAGCAAGAAGACAGCGTGGTTTTTTTCAAAAGTCTTGCGAGCGGCGCAGTCGGGCGAGTTCTTCAAAAGCAAGCTGGAAACCTCTGGTGATTTCAGGATCTGCATAACTTGCTCGTTCTTTCTGCAATAACGACTGCTGCCGCCATGTTGTTGAACTTCAAGAAGCCCAGCGGAGCGTGCTGAACAACTTGATCACGTGTTCACAGGCTTCAGTCCACGTAACTGGCTGCGCATTGAAAAGTCTGCGAAGCTGGTCGCGAGGAGCAAAGACATTGTGACGTCATCAGCTCGCTTCAGATTCAGTTATATTTTTAAACATTTTTAGTAAAAAAGTCGGGAATTAATTAACCAAATTTTCAGATGAGGAGATTTTTGAATTCATGGAATATGTAAAAATGTCTCCGTTACCGCGTCGGGTTTTAGAGGATATGTGACTGACAACCAAACAAACAAGCTAACGAAGAGTGTTTTAATAGTTACTAGACTAAGTGGGACCCGTTGGGTCCCATGTTCACACGGGAGGGCTGGTCCCCCAACGCAATATTCCACCTCTCCATCAATTCCAATATTGGTGGCTAGTGGGGGGGGGGGGGCTTTCTGGAGCGCTAGTATGGGTGTTGTGGGCTGAAGGGACTGGTTTCCAGAGGGCTAGTATGGACATTGTGGGCCAAATGGATGCTTGTGGTGGCAGCTCAGTCACTCAAGCCTGATGTGCTGGCAGCTCACTCACGGCTGGTGGACTGGCAGTTTACTCGCGGCTATTCCTTGAAATTCCATTTCAAGCAGGGTGCAAGGCCACCAAATTCAAGTGCAGTTTCATACCACTTCAAGCAGGGTGCAAGGCCACCAAATTCAAATGCAGTTTCGTACCACTTCCAGCAGGGTGCAAGGCCACCAAATTCAAATGCAGTTTCATACCATTTAATGCAGGGTGCAAGGCCAACAAATTAAAATGTAGTTTCATACCATTTCATGCAGGGTGCAAGGCCACCACTTTCAAATGCAGTTTCATACCATTTCAAGCAGGGTGAAACCACCATAAAACCACACAAAACACCACAAGACACCACAAAACACCACATAAACACCATACTCAGTTCAGTAGACATTCAGTGTGTTCAGTTGATTCACAGCTCAGACAGAGTCATGACCTCTCCCTCCCCCATCTTGCAGAGACTGAGCCACACCCACACTTCCGGGTTTTATAATCCCTCCCCCCTCCCGCCAGAAGGGGCGTGGCCTTCATGGTGTGATTGACAGGAAAGAGATTCTTAAACATTTTTTAAACACTAATAACACTTTTATTTTTCATTGATGGGAAGAATCCTCTGAAACGGATGAGTGGAGGGGGACTGAGTAAGATGGCCAAAAATCACAGCCGTAAGTGGTAGCGTTTTATCTAAAATCAATATACGGTGCAAGCAGGAAGTTGTCAAGTTTAGACTTTTAATCATTTGCCATTTCAAACCAACCACCACCAACCATTTGCTGTGCTTTATTTCAAACCAACCACATTTTCATTTTCAAACCACATTAAGGGCACTCAAGGTCAGTAAAACCACACTCACAGTTTGGTAGACATGTGTTCAGTGTTATTCACAGATCAGGCTGAGAGATGTGACCCTCTCGCTCCCCCATCTTGCAGAGACTGACTGAGGCACTCAACACTTCCGGGTTTTATAGTCCCTCCGGAAGGGGCGTGGCCTTCAGGATAGAGAATCTCAACATTTTTTAAACACTAATAACTCTTTTATTTTTCATCGATGGGAAAAATCCTCTTGTCCTGCACAACGGAGGAAACTCTGAGTAAGATGGCCAAAAATCACAGCCATAAGTGGCAGCATTTTTTCTAAAATCAATATACAGAACAACAGGAAGTGGTCAAGATCAGACTTTTAGTAATATAGATATGATTATGATATGTTATTCTTTCCTTCCCTGAGATCCCATTTACAAAAGCAACAACTTCCATTTTTCGACTGCCTTTAACTAGTAAACACCAAATTGGAGAGCTGTCTTAACCTCCCATCTACCACATTGAAGACCCTCAGACTAACTTTAATCAGACTTTACTGGACTTTATCTTGCAATAAATGTTATTCCCTTTATCCTGTATCTGTACACTGTGAACGACTTGATTGTAATCATGTATAGTCTTTCTGCTGACTGGATAGCACATAACAAAAAAGCTTTTCTTTGTACCTCGGTAAATGACATTATGGCAGAAGATCAGCCATGGCCTTGATGAATGTAAATTTATAAGTCATGGGAGCAGAATTAGGCCATTCGGCCCATCGAGTCTAATTCACCATTCAATTATGGCTGAACTATATATACTGTATTTCCCTCTTAACCCCATTCTCCTGCCTTCTCCCCTTATAGACCCAAAGGACAATTTGACCTCCTCCTGCTCCTATTTCCTACTTTCTTATGTTCTTTTTATAGAGATTAACTTTGAAGAAACATAAGCTACAAAGCAGTCTAATGTTGGTAAGTATTATTTCTGACAGTGTGTTTCAGAGAAACCTTTTTTGTAATGACCCCATTGTGGATTCTCATGATTGAAAGGGCATTTTCAAAAGCAGGCCCAATTTTAAACTATTTCAAGTGAGTTAATAGCTATCCAAAATAACCCTGAGAGTCAGGGGTAGCATATACAGTTCTTTGTTTTTTTCATTGTAAACAATCTCGTGCCATGAAATATTCATTGGTACGAATTACCATTTTTCATCAAAGTCAAGGGGTCAGATGAAGGAGAATTTCCCAAACTAAAAATACAGTCAGTCCGGAATATAGACTGCAAGCAGGTTTACTTAGAGACTTGCTTTACTGCCAGTCCTTTGCAGTTGTGTGATTTATCATCACAGTTAAAAGATGTTAGAAACAAATTAATTCAAAATGCAAGATACTTTAATTCCAATCCAAAATACAATGCTCAGAATCTGAGGCCCTCCACGGGATGAAGCTCACCCAGTCAAAGTAGCTGGCAAGCAATTCCTATTCATCACCAATCCCTGTGTAGCACCATTTGTTTCATCTTGCCAATCAGACAAAAATAAAACAGTTATTTCCACCCTCTGTTTCACACAATCCCCTCTCCAGGCCAAGATGTTACCTCCTCCACCATGAACTATTTTCCACAATAACCTTTGATGCAGCAATTCATCAAATGTCTTCTGGAAATCCAAGTATTGGAAATCTTCTCGTTTCCCGTTAACTACAGCATGTTGCTTAACCAAAAGACATTACCAAAGTGGTCAAATATTACAAAACACTTTTGACTTTGCCTGTTGACTTGGACTGGAGACTAAAGCTGATCTTGCCAGTGACATCTATCACATGAATGATTGAATTAATAAAATAATTCTGAAAAAATATACAGAATCTTCATGTAAAAATGGCTGACACTAAAATTAAAGATAATATTGCATTAAAGCTAGAACATTACCAGAACAAAAAGGAAGCTGATTGGGAGAATTTTAAGTATATGAATGAACTATATAAGTAAATATGTCAGTGTATAAATGAAGGTGATTGACGACATTAAACTCCGAGTTCATATGTTCAAGTGAGTTTATTGTCATGTGTCCCTGATAGGACAATGAAATTCTTGCTTTGCTTCAGCACACAGAACATATGTAGGCATTTACTTCAAAACAGATCAGTGTGTCCATATACCATAATATAAATATATACACACATGAATAAATAATCTGATAAAGTGCAAATAACAGATAATGGGTTATTAATAATCAGAGTTTTGTCCGAGCCAGGTTTAATAGCCTGATAGCTGTGGGGAAGTAGCTATTCCTGAACCTGGTTGTTGCAGTCTTCAGGCTCCTGTGCCTTCTATGCAGAAACAGTGGGAATTATCTTGGAAAATAAGAAAAAATCTGAGCTATTGGTTGAAACCTTTCTATCACTCCTCACAGTTGAACTCACAAGAAGTTTCAGAACTGGTAGATTCATGTGTTCAAACTTCCAATGAGAACTAAAGGAATTCATACTCTGAAGGAAATAGGTTTGAAGAAATTAATGGAACTAAACGACTAGTCCACTGAGTTTAATCTGACTCTGTAGTTGGGTTTACAAATAGGTGGCAATGGAGGCAATGAATGAATTGATTCTTAAGGGTGGACATGGACAGATGTCTCCCCCTTGATACAGAGTTTAGATCTAGGAGCCACCACTTCAGAATGGGCTTCAACCACTTGAGATGAGGAGAAACTCTCTCACTCAAGTTCTGAGAATCTTTTGACTGCCCCAGACAGCTGTGATTGTTGTGTTGTTGAGTATATTCAAGATATAAACTCAGAAGTTGAGGATAATGTAAGAAAATTGAAGGGTAGAACAAGTTTGAAGGATGGAATGGCTTCATTTTCTCCTGTTGTTATATTTTCATGCTATTAAACATTACAGAAACTTGGCTCCAAAGAAGATAATCCCAACTGACGTATAATTTCTGGTGCAGACAGTCAGTGATAAATAACGTGCAGGCTGTTCCTACTGTTTCTTGGAAATATGTCTGTTTCAGCTGGGTAACAACAAGTCTTTTGGCATTTGTTTTACATACACATCTTCAGCTAAGGGGAAGTACACAATCTGCTCACAGCCGGATGAGGCTGGGATATACAAGTGGCCTGACTGGCACTGTCTACCAGCAGTGCTTCCAGGGTGTGTCCTGGTGTTAGACTCAGAATTGCCATTCACCTTTGTCTGGGCAGAGTACAGGCAGGAAAGGAAAAACTGTTGGCCAACAATTGACTCAAATCGGCACCACTTTAAGAAAGGCTGTCATTTATAGCTCTTTGAACAAACAGTGGACCCTGCAAAGGTCATAAGGTCATAAGTGATAGGCGTAGAATTGAGCCATTTGGCCCATCAAATCTACTCCGCCATTCAATCATGGCTAATCTATCTCTCCCTCCTACCTCATTCTACTGTCATCTCCCCATAACCCCTGACACCACTACTAATCAAGAATCTATCTATCTCTGCCTTAAAAATATCCATTGACGGCCTCCACAACCTTCTGTGGCAAATAATTTCACAGATTCACCCCCCTCTGCCCAAAAAGAAATCCTCCTCATCTCCTTCCTAAAGGAATGTCCTTTAATTCGGAGGCTATGACCTCTATTCCTAGACTCCCCCACTAGTGGAAACACCCTCTCCACATCCACTCTAACCAAGCCTTTAACTATTCAGTACCTTTCGATGAGGTCCCCCTTATTCTTCTAAACTCCAGCGAGTACAGGCCAAGTGCTGTCAAATGCTCAACATATGTTAATATGCACAAAACACTTTAACTTTTAAAGCATAGTTACTATTGAGATGTAGAAAATGCAGCAGTCAATGTACATTCAACAAAGCCCTACAAAGAGGAATGTGTTTGTGACTAGATATTATCTGTCTGAATGATGCTGGCCAAGTGTTACAGTTTGGTCAGGTGAACATGGAAAATTCCTAAGAGCTCAATCTAACTCTCTTTTGAATGCATCCAGTGAGTCGGCCTCCACTGCCTTCTGAGGCAAAGAATTCCACAAATTCACAACTCTCTGTGTGAAAAAGTTGTTCCTCATCTCAGTTCTAAATGGCCTACCCCTTACTCTTAAACTGTGGCCCCTGGTTCTGGACTCCCCCAACATCGGGAACATGTTTCCTGCATCTAGCGTGTTCAATCCCTTAATAATTTTATATGTTTCTATAAGAGGCAAATGGTAAGAAATAAAAGATCCGATTAGGTAGTTCAGAGAAATCAGAGAAGGGGCTTAGTCAATGACTGAAGAGGGGCAGTGGGTGCAGTGTGATGCTCAGGAAATTGTATTGGGAGGCTTCAATGGTGAGTAAGACCAGTGGCCTTTGTGTGAATGCAATTGTGTAGACACATCCTATGAACAAAGAACCTAGACTGGATAAGAGTAAATGTGCACAATAAACCTGAGACCATTCAGCAATTGACATTTTATAAAATTGCATGAAGTCGATACCTCATGCGACAAATCTACTAAATCAATCGATGTTAAAATAACTTCAGCGGTCTCATTATTTTATTTAAGTGACTCTCTTGTTAAAGCTAGGACTTGTCAAGTTTGAAGCAGGTTGGGATCCTGTTTCAGATTCCTGTTTCTTTATCCTCTATACTGAATGAAACATACTGTTTCCCAGGGTTGAAAGCACGCCTGATTTATTTTCTAAGGGAACCTATTTGTATTGGGCTTCTGTGCAAACCCATATTTTGAAATAGACTTCTTTTATAAAAGCTTTGCCAACATACAAAATGGGATCCAGAATGACCTTCTCTCAGAGGACGTGGTAACTGGCAAGAAGAAAAAACAGTAGGAGAACCCAGTAGAGAACTCTTGGACCCTTGTATGGAGAATGATAACCCTTAAGCCGTTGATATTGCTTACAGAAAGTAGATCCTTCCCACAGATTTTTCCAGCAGAGTCAAAAAATAAAATATGTTTTCAAATGAGTATAGAAGTTGGGATGTAATGTTAAAATTGTACAAGGCATTGGTGAGGCCAATTCTGGAGTATGGTGTACTATTTTGGTCGCCCAATTATAGGAACGATGTCAACAAAATAGAGAGAGTACAGAGGAGATTTACTAGAATGTTGCCTGGGTTTCAGCAACTAAGTTACAGAGAAAGGTTGAATAAGTTAGGTCTTTATTCTCTGGAGCACAGAAGGTTAAGGGTGGACTTGATAGAGGTCTTTAAAATGATGAGAGGGATAGACAGAGTTGACGTGGACAAGCTTTTCCCATTGAGAGTAGAGAAGATTCAAACAAGAGGACATGACTTCAGAATTAAGGGACAGAAGTTTAGGGGTAACATGAGGGGGAACTTCTTTACTCAGAGAGTGGTAGCTGTGTGGAATGAGCTTCCAGTGGAAGTGGTGGAGGCAGGTTCGATTTTATTATTTAAAAATAAATTGGATAGGTATATGGATGGGAAAGGAATGGAGGGTTATGGTCTGAGTGCAGGTAGATGGGACTAGGGGAAAATAATTGTTCGGCACGGACTTGTAGGGCCGAGATGGCCTGTTTCCGTGCTGTAATTGTTATATGGTTATATGGTTATAAAGGATGCTAGTAACAAAATGTTAGATTTGTCTTTGATGTCATTTTGCTATGAAGATCAATGTCCCATGTCCCTCTAAAAAATAAATTGGCCTAACATGTAATAACAGCACCAAGGCAAATTCCTTATATATGAATACTTGGCCAATAAACCTGTTCTACTTATTATGTGGAATTTGCATGTTCTCACAGTGATTCCATGAGTTTCCTCTGTGTGCTTCGGTCTCCTCCTACATCACCAAGAAGTGTGACTTTCTAGGTTAATTGGCCTCAGTAAAATTGCCCATAATGTGACAGGTGAGGAGGTGGGATAACATGGAACAATTGTGAACGGTGGATCGATGCTCAGCATTGACTGGGTGGGCCGAAGGGCCTGCTTCCATGCTGTACCTCTAATCGAAAATTTAGGTTAAGTGGGCCTTTTTGGATAATTAGGCTATTCCTTCAAATGATTTAAAAAATGATGCCTGCTAACCCCTGTGGGCGCTCCAGCTTTGCAAATAGAAAATAAGTTACATTTTCCATCTCTCATTTTAAAATGAGGTGCAGAGCTCACCGTCTAAAACCACAAGATTTCTATGAGGCAAAGTAGAAAGAGTTTTCCAGAACCATGCCAAAGGCCTCAGCAGGACATGAGGATTACCAGGGCATTTGTCTCCTTCAAGGGTGTCTTCTGATTATTGGAGCATATAAATAATTGAACTTGTTAATTCACGCTGGTACGCACATTATAACTAATGATCTTGTTTATATTGCTTCTCTGGTAAAGATTTTTCTTTTTCATTTCTAATTCCATCGGCTTTCAGTTGATTGGAAATTTACAAAGTAAACTTGTCTGAACTTTCCTCCAAGAGATTGCTTGATCACCTTTTGGAATATTGTTTTGGTTGTTTTAGCTTTGAGGTGGAACTCTGTAGCAATCGTACTGGCAGTAATGTTTATGTTTTATTATAGTTCAGAATATATCTATTTTTAATTTCACTAAAATCAATACGATTGTTAACAGTACCCCGACTGAATAAAATCCAAAGGATTGCTGGCACAATTCTGAATCTTGGTTAGCTCAATTTGACAAGAGTGCACAATAATAGAAAGATTAAACGAGAACTTACCAGTTTGAAGTTTGATCTTTATTTTAATGAGAAGTTGCGATGAGGGATTACGTGAAGAAGCCCGCCAGCCCGCATGCGCGCCAACCTTTAAAGCAGCGGTGTGAAATCACAGAAACAGTTGCTGAACTGATTATAGGAAGATTCGAGAACTAGAACTACCACATGATCTTTATGAGAAGAGGGTTGGGAGTGGAGGGCACATAATCCCTCATCGCTGACAGTGACCGCACTGTCAGCGACTCGGACGGCGAAATCGACGGCCGCCGGCTACCCTCACTCCCGCGGTCCTTCGTAGCCGGTTTCCCCGCGGCCCGTCTGGACTTCGCCCTGGATTTATCCATCTGTCAGCAAACACTGTAAAGAGATTTTTCAACAAAAAACACGACCTCAGAATAAGTTTGAAACTTACCTGCGAGGTTTTAAACTTACCGCTGGAGGAGTGACGCTCCTCCCAGCCAGTCGTGCGCCATGCGTTAGACGTATTGACGCGCATGCGGGCTGGCGGGCTTCTTCACGTAGTCTCTCACATGACTTTGAAGTAATATTATCTCAGTACTACAGAGCTGGACAGAGAAAAACAACAGGAATATTTCCGCTGCTCCAGAATGATCACTCTTTAAAGGTGTGTGTGTATCTGTGTGTGCCTGTGTTCATGTGTGCATGTGCGTGTACCTGAATGTGTGTGCATGTGTGTGTGTTGCTTATTTTCATCCAGCCATGTGTCCTTGTGGTACATTTGTGCACCAATACCTTCCAAAGACGTATAGGTTTGTAGGTTAATTGGCTTCTGGAAATTTTAAATTGGCCCTCATGTGTAGGATAGTGCTAGTGTATGGGGTGATTGCTGTTCGGCTCGGTGGGCTGAAGGGCCTGTTTCCATGCTGCATGTCTAGCAGTAAAGGTCAGGAGAACCTGCCCAACATACTGTATCTGTCGATTACTGCGAAGAAACCAGGCACAGACACAGTGATAGATACAAATTGTGAGACAATGAATGAGCACTTCAGCAGAATCAAAAGTAGGCTGACGGGAGATTTAGATTTAGAACAGGGAAGGACAGAAAACAAACAGAGCGGAAGTCTCAGTGGAGTGACTGCAACAGATCCTCATAACCAAAGATGGAACTAAATGTGAACCAAATGTTAATCAGTGGCAAACAAACAGAAAAAGGGAGGAAAAGGTGGGATGGGGAGAATATTTTTTTGTTCTCTCCCTGGTGTCCCTTCCTTATTCTCTTAGCACAAACAGAGCGGGCCGAATGGTCTCTTGCTATTCTCTTTGCTCAATGATTCGAGATCTTTCCATGACACGATTGTGCTTTTCTTAATTTTCCTCTATTCTGTGGAAGTTTGTTCTCGTTACAAGTTTAGACAGACCAGCAGGCACCCAGATGTTTTTGTTTTAGATCACCATCAGTTGGCAAAAAAATTTTAATTTGTATTTTGTTTGCACATTATTTTTGAGAAATCAAATAAGGTGGCACAATGGTGAAGCTGGTAGATCTGCTGCCTCATAGCGCCAGAGACATGGGTTTGATCCGGATTTTAGATGCTGTCTGTGACACTATAGGTTTCCTCTGGGTGCTCCGGTTTCATCCCCCATCCCAAAGACGTGTGGGTTCATAGTGTAATTGTCTTTTCTAAATTGTCCCTAATCGGTAGGGAGTGAGTAGGATATCATAGAACTAGTGTGAACAGGTGATCGATGGTTGACGTGGACTCAGTGGGTTGAAAGGCCTGTTTCCATGCTGTATCTCTAAACTAAACTAAATTATACTGCTGTGCATCTTTTTGTTGCTATTCCACCTTGTCCAACCATTGTGTATCAATGGACATGCATTGTTCTGAGAAAGCATATCATCAGGAATGTATATGTACAAGTAAATATGCATATATATAGATATCTATGCAAAGAACTGTTAAAAAAAAATGTCTGTGAGTAAAAGAATCATCATTATATTTCCCAGAGGTTGACAGAGAAAAAAAAATCATGCATGTTACAAAATTTGTCAGAATTGAGCAAACATTGCAGCATCTCTTTCCACTGAAAACAAGTCTCATATTTATTAAATGCTTACAAATACCATTGAAAAACACCTTGGGCAGCAGCAAAATCACAGGTCTTTGCCATAATAGTTAGAAGAGGAAATTATCCAATGTTTTTTTTAATTTTAAACAGAAACTCAATGGGTTAAACTAAAACTCATGTACTGGCAGACAAAAATGCTGGAGAAACTCAGCAACGTTGATCAGCAATCAGTCTGAAGAAGGGTTTCCTATTTGCCTATTACCTTCGCTCCATAGATGCTGCCTCACCCGCTGAGTTTCTCCAGCATTTTTGTCTCCCTTTGATTTTGCAGCATCTGCAGTTCCTTCTTAAACAAACATCATGTACTGGCAAACTAATTTGTCGTTCTGAATTCTGTACTTTGCTTTGATGATTAATGTAAAGTATTTTTGTTTTATTGGAATGCCTTGGCATGCAATACATCCGAGGCTACACCACTCCTATCTCTGTAACCACTTCCCATCCCAAAAATCTTCCAAGAACATCACAGTTCTCCAAAGTAGGTCACTTGCACATCTGTTGAACCTGTCCTTGGCAGCCTAAGCTTCAGGCATCCGGGCCATAAAGCTCTCTGAACCACTTTGCTGCCCCAACTCTCTCTGTTCCTTTAGGCTGCTTCTGAACACTTATATATTTGACAAAGCATGTGCCAGTGCATTTTTTATTGCACTTTGTCAACTTTTTGTCCGACTGCACTCCTGCTGGGGAAAAATGCATAAGTGCCAAGCACAAGTTGAGTATGCTTAGAATCATAGAGTCGTATCAGAAGGAAATAGGCCCTTTGGCCCATCTTATTCATACTGATCAAGATGCCCCATCTACACTGGTCCCACCTTTCTGCATTTGGCCCTCTGAACCTTTCTGATCCATGTGCCAGTCTCATTGTCCTTCTGAACATCTTCAAACTAAAATGATCAGCAGAGAATCCTACTGAACCTCCTTTTTCGGTAAATGTCATTGTCCATCTAATCTGCTTGTTCCATGAGAAGCATCGAAATGTGTGAACACAGTAAAGATGCAGAAGATTGACAAAAATACATGAAACCATTTTCGACAGTCACCTCCATAAAGTGGAAAATTGATTATCTACTAAAATTATTTTATTACTTTCAATTGTGTTGATGAGTTACAGATGATATTTAATTATATGTTTCAATGGTAATATTTTTATGCAATTGCATTACGGCAGATTTGTTTTCTAATTGTGGTTTGTGCTATTGTCTTTTTTTTTGCACTTATTTTCTTTTCAGTATTTTTTAACGTGTATTTTATGTATAATTTATGCGTTTATGTGTGTGTCTAGGTCTGCGTGCCTGCAATGCTGCTGCACCTTGCAGACTCGTGCATATGACAATAAGCCCAATTTGATTACCGGATCTCAATCGTCAGGTTTCATCTTTCCATAAACATATAAGAAGCAACTTGGGATGATTCACAACATGGATTTCAGAAAGACATATTGGGGATAAGTTGAGTACATTATCAACTTCCCATCCAAGCAAAAAACTGGTGGCGCAGAGCAGTACTGCGCATTCATTTCCATTGATAATGATCCGTGACTCGGTCCACTAATGCAGGTGATTAATATCATTGAAATTCAGACAATATCTGTGTGGCATGCCTGTGACTTTAGTGTGCCCACCACACTTGGATGCTTCTCACGGACAAGCAAAATAGATTCAATACTCAACTACAGAAACCAGGAACTGCAGATGCTGGTTTACCAAGGAAAGACACAAAAATGCTGGTATAACTCAGCAGGTCAGCAGCATCCCTGGAGAACATGGATAGGTGACATTTCAGGTCTGGACCCTTCTTTAGACTATTTGAAGGGGTGGAGGGAAGAAAGCTGGAAGATTATCTTGCTGGGCTCCAAATAAATGTAACATTGGGTTGTCCACTCAGGGTTTGTGTTTGAAGATAGTCAGGAAGCTTTCATCCATCTTGCATGTGGCATTCCCACATTGGTCTCCACCATGACAGAGGATGGCAATGGTGAGAAAACCACTTCCTTTTGCTCATTCCTATTACATTTGATGATTTGCCTGATTTAATGCCTCCAACATGTCATAGACTATATCAACAAGTACTGAGATCAGTGAGTCCACATGTTAGAATAGGCAGTGATACAATCCAAGAATATCTTCCGTTTAAGCACCAAACATGGTAGGTACTCACTGTTGTGACAAATTTCCATGGTAGCTGTAACTTAAATATCCTTACAAAAAGATTTCAGCTTTTATGATCCAGGCATGGGACATGTACCAGGATGGTTCCATTCCCTTATTAGTTCATGCAACTCTTATTTTGATAATCCCTACTGGGACACGAAGGAATGAAAGATCTCTATCTGCCTGTGCTAGAATAACTGCAAGAGCTCCAGTCATCCAAAAGATGTTTAAATAAAGATAGTATGGGTCCATCATCGAAGAGGTCAAGATTGGCCACCTCACCTGACCTAAGCACCACATTTTCAGGAAGTTTTCCAGGGGTGATTTCAAGTGTAATTTTGTCATTTTTGTAAATCTCAGAATTTTGTCCAGTTTAAAGGAGGTGCCGGATTATCAATTGCTGGAGAATCAATGGTGGGCCTGTATTTTTATCCTTATACAAAATCATTGGGAGGCTGTGTTTCTACAATGAATTAAATATGTTTTTTAATTGCTTCCCAGAATATTGTTGGCCCCGGCATTTAATGCCCATCTATAATTAGCACTGAATTAAGGAAGCAGTTACAAGTCAATCCCATTGGCTTGTCAGAATCAACCATAAATAAGTCAAATGGTGAATGAATTGATGAATGAATGAATGAATGAATGAATGAATGAATGAATGAATGAATGAATAAGTTTATTGGACAAGTATATACACATACAAGGAATTTTCCTTCCTGCTCCACTCGCAAATAACAACGCGACATACAGTAAACAATTAAGAATAAAATATAAAACATTAAACCATTAAGAATAAAACATTATAGTTTAAACTTGTGAATGAAATAAATTACCAATAAATAAGAAGGCTACAAACTTTTGGTTATTAAGTAAAGCAACTGCCTGTGGAAAAAGGTACACAAAATTGCTGGGGAAACTCAGCGGGTGCAGCAGCATCTATGGAGCGAAGGAAATAGGCGACGTTTCGGGCCGAAACCCTTCTTCAATAATTGCTACCATCACCCTGTGGAAAAAAGCTGTTTTTATGTCTGGCTGCGGTGGCTTTGACAGTCCGGAGTAAGGTGAGAAAGGCCAAATTCGTCTTGAATCAAAACAATGAACCAATAATACCAATCATTATAGTTTTGTATTTACTACCACTAAGACCAGCTCAATTCTTAAGTCCATAAACGGCCACAGTGTAAATGGCATACCCCAACTGGTTGATATCTGCAGCAATTTCACAATGGATGGCACATTCCCTATTCCATAATATTTGACAAATCAGATATTTTAACTACCTTTTCCCCCCCAGTAATCCAACAGTGAAACAAAGTCACACAAGAATTACAACAGGGAATTCATCGCATTGAGTCTAACCACCAATCAATTTGATCAAGATCCAAACCTTCACTCCACCCGTTGGCCTTAGTTCCATATCTTAATATATTCTAAGACAGCAAACATTTTAAAATTGTTAGCATTTAGAAACAAGGGACTGTAGACGCTGGTTTATGCAAAAAGATACAAAATGCTGGAGTAACTCAACGGATCAGGCAGCATCTCTAGATAACACTGATAGGTGATGTTTGGGTCAGGACCCTACTTCAAACTTATTAATGACATTAAAACTGTAAACTGAGCCGTTATCTACAGCTTTTCCCAAAAGCAAGTTCAACACATTGATCATCCACAAATAAGTATTTTTTATTTATACTCTTAAATTATGTCTGTCCGAGGCTATTTTTTTGGTTGGAATAAAACATTGTTGATAATTTTAAAAATTCTAACCCATCAAAAATGCTTCAAATTAAACTGTTGAGTCTGTGGAAGAACAGTACAGCTGTACAGTTTGTGATTCTCTTCCTGGTAGATAATGGTATCAATTATGACAAAATACTCTGCACTTGGCTCAAAGCACAGATAAAGCTCAGAAGTATCCAGGACAAAGCAGCCCACTTGATTGGCACACTCTCTATTGCCCCAAACACCCCAATTTTCCATTAGTAGAGTTAACTGGAGTAACTCAAACAGCATCTATGGAGAAAAATGATGGATGATGCTTTGGGTCCTGTTCAGATCTATCTTCCGTTACTCATACAGAGTATACCAGCTTCTGCAGTTGTTGTCCAAGGCACTTCTACAACCATTTCCCAAATCCGTACAATACCATCAAGAACACCACTCTCTGTAGGTTTCCCGCAAATCTACAAATCCTCAAGATCTGGAGATATCGTAATTCTTTCAATGTCACCAGATATAAATTCTGTCACACCCTAACCAGCAGTACTGAGAGGAAAACCTTCACCAGAACTGTAGACGTTCAGGGACTATTAGGAATGGGAAGTAAATGCTGGCATTGCCAGTTATACTCAGATTCTCAAAAAATGAATGTAATAAATCAAATCTTTATGATATACTTGATATGAAAATCTTATAAACAAAAATATAGGTAGAGTTTACACATGTAACATAAATCACCCTCGGCTCTTCAGTAGCATGTTCTTAGGACTCTTTCCCTGAAGCTATTTACCAAACAAGTAATGTGAGTTATTGACTGAATTCAATACATTAAATAGCAAAATTGTATGTAAACTCTAACTTTAGTTCACATTCCTTAATAAAAAATAATATTCATAGGCGTTTTGTCATATCAAATTTAGTGTGTTTTTTTAATGTTCCATTAAAATACAGTTTAATATACTTCTGAGTTAAATCCGAACGTGACTTGCCAAAATAAACATTCCTGACCTTGGGTGCTGTCTGTGTAGAGTTTGTACATTCTCCTTGTTACCACATGGGTTTCCTCCAGGAGCTCCTGTTTCCTCCCACTTCCCAAAGACATGCGAGTTTGTAGGTTAATTGGCCTCTGTAAAATTGCAACTTACGTGTAGGGAGTGGATGAGAAAGTAAGGTAACATAGAACTACTGTGAACGGGTGATCGATGGTCAGCATGGGCTCGGTGGGCCAAAGGGCCTGTTTCCATGTTGTATCTCTATACTCTGAACACTGAACATAAGAGGAGAGCAGTGAATGATTTCAATGGACTAAATGGTTTTAATTTGACATCAGTTGGGCTCCATTAACCAATAAAAGGGTAATTTATTCAATATGATGGACTATTAGACAATCTGGTCCATTCTACTTTATGGGATATATGTACAAGCACACGTGTCATTTTTGTAATTTTCCAGAATGTTATTAAGAAAAGACTCCCGACTAAGTTGGCAATACGCATGGAACTGTACCGCAGGAGCAAATAATTTAATAACACAGACGCAAGACATTGTCACATCAATGTCTGCACCAGTAGTTTTTCCACATGAGCCTTCCAAAGTTATCCCACTTTCTGTCTGCTCACTGTATAATATTCCACTATTCTGGGCAACTATCTAATTTCCTTTTTAAAGAACGCATAGATGCTTACTGCAAAAAATTCCACATTCTAACCATGCCCTGTATAAAGAGATTTTATTCAACTTCATGGTGATTTTTGGTAATTATCTTATTTATATGTACTCTTGATAAACAAGTCATTAAATCCTGTTGAATGTTGAATTCTCCAACTTTAGGTAACTTCCTACCAACTCCTCATACACTCCCCCCACCCCCCACCCCCTTTCTTCCCACACACTCCTTTTTCTTCTTTCCCTTCCTTTCCTCTCCCCTCCCCTGTGCTTCGCCTAGACTCCCACCTAATTTTCCAGTTCGTTCCCTCTCCCATTCTCTCCTGCCACTTTCCTCCCTCTGGCTTCCCAATTCACAACTCTTCAATCCTGTCTCCTGCCTTCTGCTTCTATCTCTGGCTTTTGTTCCTATTATCTGCCTATCAAAACCCTTCCTCACCTGCATCCACCTATTTTCTGCCACTCTTTATCCTGCCTCTCCCCTCTTCTAGCTTTTTTCTCCCCCACACCCAGAAAAACAGTCTGAAGAAAGGTCTCGACCTAAATCGTCACCTATCAATGTTCTCCAGAAATGCTGCCTGATGCACTCAGTTACCCCAACATTTTTTGTCCTGTCAAGTTATTAATCTATCACTTATCATAGTCTATCCACCACTTGAAATTCTCTATCGTCAGCCAAACCAGCTATAGAGAAAGCAAATTATTTGGTATTTCTTGCTAACAATCACCTTCCTTTCCCAACACACCTTCCAGTAAATCTTGAGACTGCTACTCAATGACTTTATTAAGCCTCCTGTAATGAAATACCTCGCAATAGCAGTTTCATAGGTGATAGGAAATAAATAGAGGAAAAAAATGAATGAAAAGGAAACCATGCCAAGAATTAAAGAGTTTATTAAACGATTCCTGTAAAAGGTTGAATAATTTGAACGAGTGTCATAGTAGGATATTTGTATGTTTGAAGAACAGGACTGAAGTTCAAACGCTATGCTCAAGAATGAATTTAGTTATTCTTGGAATCCCTAGGTTGGATTCTCAAGACCAGACATGACTCTTAGAGGCCTGGCTTTTTCCACCACATTTATAGGTCATGAAGTCAAACATGATTTGGATTTGGAACTTGAGTTGTGACTTATATTTGAAACAGAAAACTAACGCCCACAAGGAATTGGAGGAGAGTGAACTCCCTTAGGTTTTACTGGAAATTGAATGACTGCAAGACACGATGTGTCAGAACAAACCTGCAATGGCTAACAGAACTGTAGAGGGGGGAAGGCTGTTTGTTGAGATGCCAACCTGGAATTCTGTGTTCACATGGGAAGGAAGGAAAGATTGGCCTGGAAGCAGTATAGTTCCATCATTTAGACACTATAGACACAGTGTCCACGCCAATCAGCGATGACCCTGTACGCACTAATGCAATCCTACATACAGGGACAATTTTCAATTTTACTGAAGCCAATTAACCTACAAACCTGTATGTCTTGCAGTGTGCAAGGAAACCGGAGCACCCAGAGAAAACCCATGGAAGAAATTACAAACTCCGTACACACAGCACCCAATAGGATTGAACCGGGGCCTCTGACACAGTAATGGGCCTGTCCCACATAGGCGACTTTTTAGGCGACTGCAGGAGACTCTGCGGTCGCCACATGGTTGCCACATGTTCGCGGGTGGATGCCGGGGATTCGATTTATGGTCGTGAGGAGTTCCCGCATTCTGGCCGCAACATGTTGAAAAATTTGCGCCAACCATAATGAAGCCGCCATGGAGAGTAGCGAGAATTCTCGCGCCGTAGGTGGGTTGCCAGGAGGTAGTAGGTTCTTGTAAGTTGTAGCCGGTGCTGACCGGTGAATTTCATTGGCTCATTGGGGAAAAAAACATAAGCAGTAGTTTTCAGAACCAAGGACAACCGGCCGGTAATGTTAATATCCGCCAAGCTTCACAGCCATGTATCTCTGGCTTCTTAAAACCTGTCTCCACTCCTTCTCCCTCCTTCTTCCCCTTCTCCCCCCTCTTTTAAAGGACTTACCTTTTAAAGCACTGTCCTTTAACCGTCTCAATTACAGCGCCAAACTTCCTGTTCATCGCGGTGTGTGTCTGTATCACCTGGGCTTTGCACCGTATGAATTTCACTCAAACAGCGCTTCCCCCGCTTGCCCTGTCCCCCACCCGCATAGCGGGCTGGTGAAGGAAGCGATGTGTTTGTGTGTGTGTGTTCCATTCTGACAGTCGCCGGTCCAGTTGCCGGTTTTTCAGGCAACTGCCGGCAACTTGACAGTCACCAGCGGTCACCTGAAAAATCACCTGTGGGACAGGCCCATATGGCAGCAATTCTACCACTGTGCCATTGTGTTGTCCACAGATCCAAAAATGTTAAAGGTTTGTTGAAAGTTCGTGGGAATGAATTAGTCAAAATGCTAAAGGATATACTGGATTAGGTTGAAAGGAATTATTTTGGGGACTCCTGAATCATTAGGTGCATTCATACATCTAGACCAATAACATTCAGGGATGAATTAGGAAAACTATTTTCCACATAAGACCTTGTGGAAATTTACATTGTACTCTGTCATTTCTTCCAAAGGCTGTGGATGCTGGGTCAACTGCAATTTTCAGGGACTACAGATTATTATTAGATGTAAGTGTCAAGCATTTTGGATCAAAGTGGCAAAACACAATTACAATAAAACCCCCTGATGTGGTTATAGTCATAGAGTTATTAGAGTTCTACAGCATTGAAATAAGCTTGTCTAACTTGTCCACACAAACCAACATGTCCTATCGACACTAGCCCCATCTGCCTGCACTTGGACCATATCCCTCCAAACCTATACTATCCGTTTCTTAAATGTTGCAACAATACTTGCCTCAACTACCACCTCCGGCAGCTTGTTCCATACACCCACCAGCCTTTGTGTAAAAAGGTTACCCCTCAGGTTCCTAATAAATGCTACAACTTGATGGATTGAATGGCTTAGGTCCATTCCCATTGAAGTAACAGGAAGCATTGACTGAATATACAACAATAAGCATAAAACATTTGCTTTTAACCAGTTTGGCAGGAATGGAAACAGATGCTTGTGGTGCACTACAATTTAATTGGTTCCGTAAAGTTCTCTTATGAAGCAGGTCTTCAAAGGAACAATGGACTTGCCACAGGCAAAATAGTCATATTGTGGGGAAGGGTCTGGAGATTTTAGCTGTGTGTTGCATGTAATGAAATTATAAAACCTCTCTGTTTTAAATGGGTCCAGAATATAGTCACACATCAGGTGCTAATTTTACCCTCTGTGCTAGCTACTAGTTTATATGGTTTGGTTGCAAGCTGTTATCACAAGCATATGTTGTTCAATTAAATTTCATTGAACAATTTTTAGAATTTGCCTGTAACTCTAAAGATACATGTTTCCAAAATTCTTGTTCCGATTTCCAAGCCAAAATTTAAACGACTCTTGTCAGCACTTCATGTGCCGACAAGTGCTCATGCTTGGGAAATGGAATTTGTTCCTTTTTTTCATGGGCATCACTAGTAGCTACCGTGGCAAATTAGGTTCCCCTAAAGGTCACAAAATAGGCTGCAAAGAAGGGTACAACAGCGCTAGTTGGTTCCCTCTGAAAGACACAATAGATCATGGATAGACACAACATGCTGGAGTAACTCAGAGGGTCAGGCAGCATCTCTGGAGAAAATTATTCCTTTTCTCCCGAGATGTTGCCTGACCCGCTGAGTTACACCATAATTTTGTGTCTATCTTCGATGTAAACCAGTATCTGAAGTTCCTTCTTACACAATAGATCATGCAAATGTGATAGAATTAGGAAAAGGAGTTGTAACAGATGGGTCATATGTAATATCTGCCCCCAGTTTAAAAAAATGCTCCTTTAATGCTGTCTCTAAAGTGATAAATATACCATAGGCTGATGCTGAATGGAGTTCGATAACAGGAAGGTTAAGCAGAAGATACACAAAATTGCTGGGGAAACTCAGCGGGTGCAGCAGCATCTATGGAGCGAAGGAAATAGGCGACGTTTCGGGCCAAAACCCTTCTTCAGACTGATGGGGGGTGGGGGGGGGAGAAAGAAGGAAAAGGGGAGGAGGAGGAGGAGCCCGAGGGCGGGCGGAGGGGAGGGGGGGAGGAGACAGCTAGAGGGTTAAGGAAGGGGAGGAGACAGCAAGGGCTAGCAAAATTAATTGCCGGGGAGGCAATACAAGCTGGTGTCGGCTGTCCAGCCTGTTGGTGAGGCTCAGTAGGTTCGGCAACTATCATTGAATTAAGGTTAAGCAGAAGGCTGTTTAAACAAAAATGCAAAGTAAGCATGCCTGCTGGTTCCGTGGACTGCTTTAATGAATAAAGCACCTTTGACAATAGTTTCAATCATCAAATCTTTCCATATCGTGGGGGAGTGAGAAAGGAAGATACTGGGGCTGGTCCTACTTCTTTAAATGGCACGCTCCCTCCAGCTTCCAGCTTCTCACATTCAATGAGGAGGGGGAATAAAGAGAGCACATAGAGAGTGTGACACAGTTCACTGAGAAACACATTGAAGTGCTGGTGCCGGAGATCATGCCAGGGTAGAGAATACAGGAGTAATGAACAATGTCAGAAAACAATTCTGAGGAAAGGTCCTGACCTGAAACGTCATCTATCCATGTTCTCCAGAGATGTTGCCTAACCCGCCGAGTTACTCCAGCACTTTGCGTCCTCTTGTTGGAAAACAATTACTGTTTCTGTCACGGTGACACCTATCGCACTTTTTATAGGGGACAATCAGCAATAACAGACATCATTCCCTCCCTATGGTCTGTTATAATGAGGGTTTACTGTATTCGGTGGCAGGAGTAGGTCTGGTCTGGAAGCTGCCGGGGAGGCAATACAAGCTGGTGTCGGCTGTCCAGCCTGGTGGTGAGGCTCAGTAGGTTCGGCAACTATCATTGAAATCCATTATACTGTATAGAGATCCATAATAACAAGGGTTTACTGTACTACTATTTATTCTGTACACACTCACCACCACCGCTTTCATTTTCTTCAAGAATCTCCTCAAGACTTACATCCTGGATCACACCTTTCCAAATTCTTCTCTGAGCCTTTTATGAAACACTCAAGATGTTTTATTATGTGAGAGGCACTACACAGATGGAAGGCATTGTAAACGTGGTTCACCTTAGATTTATGCAGCATTTCTAAAGTAAATCAAACGGATCGTCCAGAAAAGGAACATATTAATCCTCTATTAAAAGAAATCAATCTCATTGTCAGAATTAATTACATTAAATTAGAGCATGTTTTCACGCTGTATCTCTAAACTAAACTCTCATTAAATGATTTGGAATTACAGACTTGTGCAATAGGCGACTTGTGTAAACTCGCACTTAAGTAAATAATTCTGTACTCAGTCCCTAGTGCAATCAAGGCAGTTTGTAATTTCCACAACTCTGTATGATCACTTAGGTTTGTATTGGAAACAAGCTGCAATGGCGGCGTTGCTTCCCCAGATGGCCGCACGCCACAGAAAGTGCCCCGGAAGGAGCCGGATGCCACTGAGACAGTTATTTCTCCCAGTGATGGACACAAACTGCTGAAGTAACTCAGTGGGCGAGGCAGCATCTCTGGAAAATTTGGACAGCTGACATTTCGGGTCGGGACCCTTCTTCAGACACGGTGAGTTATTTTGGGCAGCATTTTGGGTGATTCTGGTCTAATCTGACTTCAGAGGGAGACTCAAATTAATCTATGATGCCAAATTTAATTTAATGGTAGTGGAGCCATCTATGCCTGCCCCAGCATACAGATACCTTCCCTTAACTACATGGAGATCCAGATCAGAATACGTCCCACAATGTAATTCCAATGATAGAGATAGGCATGGGAAAGGCCAGTGGAAAATATGTTGAATACTTCTCAAGCATCAAATGTCTATCTTTAGAAAAATAATAGATTCCATCTGGAATTTCTCGAGTGCAATCATAGGACCTTGGATTGAGGAACATGGGATTATCTCAGTGTTAAGGTATCAGAGGATTTTCTAGGGATAGGAACCTCATTATGGCATAATTCCTGGAGACCCTCCCCCCTGCACCCACTCCTCACCAAATTCAGGATGAGATAACCAGGCAGAAAGATTACTGGCTCTATACATGTCCAGGAAGGAAGGAGATTGCTAAAGGTAGTGTACACTGCCCCGTTCATCACAGGTACTGACCTCCCCTCCCCACCATTAATGTGATCTACAGGAGTCAGTGCCTCAATAAGGCAACCAGGATCATCGGAGACCCACACAACCCTGGCCACACATTCATTTCACTCCTGCCGTTGGGAAGATAAAGGAGCCCTAAAACTGTAATGTCCAAGTTCTGGAGCAGCTTCATCCTAATAACCATCAGCCTATAGGGGGTGTGCATGTAAGGTCACTGGGTCATAGGGCCTGACGCACGGAGCCGCTCAATCCATCTGGAGGACATCCGTAACTTCCGGTATATGTTATTAATGCAAGAAATGCGTACTTTCCTACCTGTTAAAAAACGGCAAAAGGTCGAATTTTTGCCCTGTAAAGAATTGTGGAAGTCGGGGTAAGCGTGAGAGACATGTACCCAACTTTAGAATTCCAAAAGTGAAGTGAAATGAAGGTAAAGAGAAGCGAGAGCTGAAGGGACAACAACAGCTAAAGTGCTTGGCGAATATTGGCCGTGCAGATATCGGAATTGAAAATATTGGGAATTATTGGGTTTGCTCACTGCATTTCATCAACGGTAAGGCATTATTTGTGGTTTTTCTTGATTCCTTTGGTATCTAAAAAGTCTCAGAAGTGATAAATCTGGCTGTAAATTTTGCTTCAGAGTCGTTTTCTTTTTGTATGAAAAAACCCACTTGAGAACCATGGGTGATTTTAAAATTTTACAGCCAGATTTATCACTTCTGAAACTTTTTAGATGCCAAAGAAATCAAGAAAAAACACATATAATGCCTTAGTTGAAATGCAGTGAGCAAACGGCCAATGTTCGCCAAACACTCGGGCTGTTGTTGTCACTTCAGCTCTCGCTTCTATCTACCATAATTTCTCCTCACTTTTGGAATTCTAAAACAGGCTAAATGTCTCTCACGCTTATCCCGATTTCCATAATTATTTACAGTGCAAAAATTGACCATTACGGCGGGTTTTAACGGGCCCGCTATGCTGGAAACAATGGTAAGTGCTTACCTGCAGTTCATCGCGTGTACTCCACTTGGCGTAGCGTAGCAACAGTACGGGTCATGGGTCGTGACCCGACTGCCGTGAAACCTCCCTATTAAACACTACAAACGCCAAATAAGCTGTGAATTACATAGGCTTGGGGGCATAAATATATAATTGTTTTCGAGTATTACAAAAATATTGAATATATATATATATATTCTCTTTGTGTCATCTGGAAACTGCAGTACAGAATTTTGTGTTCCATTCTCCACCCTGAAATAAAACCCAATGTTCTTTTTGCCTTCCTAATAATAATAATAATAATAATAATAATAATAATAATAATAATAATAATAATAATAATAATAATAATAATAATAATAATGCATTTTATTTGCTGACACCTTTCTGGACATCCAAGGACACCTTACAGGACATAAAATCACAATACATTTATCAATATTAAAATCAAGTTGATTAAAAACAAAAAAAACAAAAAAAACAAAAATACACAAAACATTTTAAGTCATTAAAATCAGGGTGAACATGGTGGAAGTTATGTCGGGTATGCTAATCTAAACAGGTGTGTTTTGAGTTGTGATTTGAATTGATCGATAGTGTCCAGGTGACGGATGGGAAGCGGGAGAGTGTTCTGGAGACGTGGGGCAGAGCAGCTGAAGGCTCTGGCACCCATGGTGCTGAGTCTAAATGCGGGGACAGTTAAAATTGCAGCTGAGGAGGAATGAAGTGACCGGGAAGGAGTGTATGGTAGCAGCAGGTCAGAGAGGTATTGGGGAGCAAGGTGGTGTAGGGCTTTGAAGGTCAGCAGTAAAATCTTGTAGTTAATCCGGTGGTGCACAGGGAGCCAGTGGAGCTGAGTGAGGATGGGTGTGATGTGGTCCGATGATCTGGTGCGGGTGATGATCCGGGCTGCAGAGTTCTGAATGCATTGGAGGCGATGAAGAAGTTTATTGGAGGTGCAAGTGAGGAGGGCGTTGCAGTAATCGATGCGGGATGTGACCAGAGCGTGGATGAGGACTTTTGTATTGTCTTTGGAGAGGGAGGGGCGGAGTCTGGAGATGTTGCGGAGATGAAAGTATGCAGAGCGTGTGATATTGCTGATGTGGGGGCCAAAGGAAAGTGTACTGTCCAGAATGACGCCGAGACTTTTGACATGGGAGGAGGTGGGTATGGGTGCGCCATCAACTGAAATGGTGAACGGGTGGGTTTTGGAGAGTGTGGACTTTGAGCCAATTAGCATGATTTCTGTTTTATTTCCATTGAGTTTTAGAAGGTTGAGTGACATCCAGTTGCTGATAGCTTGAAGACAGGTGGTGAGGGCAGTTGGGGGAAGGGAGGTGTTTGGTTTTGTGGAGAGGTAAAGTTGTGTATCATCGGCGTAGCAGTGAAAATTGATTCCAAAATGACGGAGAATATTGCCAAGAGGTTGAATATAGATGATAAAAAGCAGTGGCCCCAGCACCGATCCCTGAGGAACACCATGGGTGACTGTGGCAGTTGTGGATGTGACTTTATTTCCCTGGATGAACTGTTTTCTGTCGTGTAGATAGGACCTGAACCAAAGTAGTACATTGTTGTTGATGCCGGTGGCAGATAGACGTTCCAGAAGAATTGGGTGGGAGATGGTGTCAAAGGCTGCTGTGAGGTCAAGGAGGATCAGGATGGATAAGTGGCTGGTGTCAGCTGCGAGAAGGAGATCATTTGTAATTTTTACCAAGGCTGTTTCAGTGCTGTGATTGTGGCGAAAACCGGACTGCAATGGCTCATAGAGGTTTGTTTTGAAGGTGGACTTGAAGTTGTGTCACTAGTGTCCTTTCCAGAAGTTTAGTGATGAATGGGAGGTTGGAGATGGGGATGGGGAGGTAGTTAGTTGGATTGTTTGGATCAGAACCTGTTTTTTTTAGAATCGGGGTGACAGAAGCTGTTTTGAGAGATGTAGGGACAGTAGCAGTTGATAGGGAGGAGTTAATTATGGACGTTATGATGGGTGAGATAGAGGGCAGACAGGATTTAACCAGGACAGTAGGGATGGGATCAAGCAAGCAGGAGGAGTTCTTGGACTTGGTGATGAGTTTAGTTATTTCTTCGACTGTTGGAAGCTGGAAAGTAGATAGGGTGGAGAGTGGGTAGTCCAGTGTGGAAGTCCAGGGTGGGCTGTTGTGAGCAGAAGCTGAGAAAGAGTTCAATTGGTGATGAATGCTGGTGATTTTGGTACTAAAGAAGTCCAAAAACGTATTACACTGAGCAGTGGAGGTGAGGTGATTCAAGGTTTCAGGAGGCTTAAGTAGTTTGTTGACAGTGGAGAATAAAGTCTGAGTGTTATTTTCACTGGTGTTGATGATGTTGGAGTAGTAGGAGGATTTAGCAGCAGTCAGGGCATTTTTATATGAGAGAAGATGATCTGTATGCATTTGGTGGTGAATAGTTAGTCCAGTTTTCATTGTAAGTCTCTCCAGACGCCGGCCCACCATTTTCATATGGTTATTTCATATAACTGTGCTTGTTGGTTAACTTCCTGTGTTTATTTACAATATGGAGGTGCCAATTCTAACCTCAGTATTGTACTCGTTAGACAATATCTGTGGCCTCATTTGGAAAGGGATGCTGCAAAATTATCTAAGAAGAGAAAGATTTATATATATATATATATGCGGTGGGTGGGGGGAGGGAGGGGGGTGCTCTGGAAATTTTAGTTCCCTATCCCTAACAAAATCTCCGCTACCTTCACACTGATATAATCCCAGGTCCATCAAACCATTGTATCCCTCCAGATTTTACTTCGGAGTCACGTGAGTGACTACGTGAAGAACCCCGCCACGACGCATGAGTGTCATATCGCTTCACGCTTGCGAAACGACAGGCGGGGTGGAGTGTCCCCCGCAGCGGTAAGTTTGAAACCGCGACCTGCAGGTAAGTGATTTACTCTGCGGTAGTTTTCGTCCCCGTGCTGTTTTTACACAGGGGGGGAAGCTGGACAAAATAGTGTCCACAAGTGCTGCGAGTAAAGCTGGCTGGGGAGGACCGCGAAGTTGCGGGAGCCAGCAGCAGCTGAAGGCACAAGCCCCGTAAGGGATCAGCTGTGCCGACTTTTGGTCCCGCGCCGGCCAGAACACCACGGCCGGGCGGAAGACTATTCAAATGGGGCCGTCGACTTTTTGGACAAGTCGAAAACGGCAGGAGACGGGGTGGAACGACGTTCCCCCGTAGCGACAATTTTAACTTGGACCTGCAGGTAAGAGCTGCGGTCTTTTTGTGTTTTTACCAAGCTAATTACAGGTGGAGAAACCAACGGGCTGCGACAACACGGCAGTAAGGACAAAGCTGGTGAGGGAGGACCGCGGAGCAGCGGGCAGCCAGCAGCAGCCAGCGGCACTCGGATCACCGATAGTGGGATCAGCTGTGCCCGATGTCGCCTCCGCACCGGCCAGATCCACGCAGCCGGGCAGAAAGGATAGACACAAAAACAAACAAGGTCGTGGACTCAGAGGAGTCCGACTTTGAACAACCGCGGGCGGCCAGCGACCGAGAGCGCTGGAGCCGGATGGAGCGGTGTGTGGAGCATTTGCTCCAATGTGACAGACTCCGGGAGATGGAGTCGGGTCACTGTGGGCCCTATGATAAACCCACAGCAGTACCTCTTGAAGGGCTGCACAGTGCTTCTACCTCATCAGAGGGGAGCACTGCGGGTCAGTTCTGGGCTGACCTGGAAGAGGGGTCCGCAGAAGGAAAGACAAGTGTGCAAGGGGTGCAGGAACAAGAGAACCTACTGGACTAATAAAGTGGACTCCAACAAACACTACAGCCAAAGACAGCACCCCTACGCACCCACCAGCAGAACTGGTGAAAGCTCGAAGGCCCGGTATTCAAAACATGAGTCTTTTTAGGCCATGGCCCAGGCCGGCCTTCTTGGAAGATGCGGGGACCTCCAACGCCAACCAAACCGAAAATCCAGACACCAGCGCAACAACAGCAGCGAAGAACCTACAAAAAGAAGTAAACCTGCCACTGGTAACTATGGAGGTAGGTGGGTCAGGTTCCCTACAAAATACAGGGAGCATGGAGGTTGGGGGGGGAGACTACACTCTTTTCTGAATGCATGGAGCATGTTAACAACCGATACTTACATCTTAAGCAGTATCCAGGGATATACAATACAGTTTATACACAAGTACAGCCCTCCAGTTCAACATATACCGAACCGAATGTTCGTGCCTTCTGATAAAGAAAAATCAAAAGCGCAAGCTGAACTGGAGCGGCTTTACATAAAAGGTGTAATTGAGAAAACTCAACACGAACCATTCGAATTCGTGTCCAATATATTTATCAAAAACAAAAACGATGGTGGTTGTCGCATCACCATAGATCTGACAAAATGGATACCTTTGTTACTGCTAAACAATTAATTTCCAAAGGTTACTTCATGGCCAGCATCGATTTAAAAGATGCTTACTATTCAGTGCCTATACGAGTTGACCACAGATGTTACTGAAAATTCAACTGGATGGGCAACTCTGGCAGTATAAAGCACTGCCAAATGGGTCATCAGCCCCAGGCTGTTCACAAAAATTTTGAAACCAGCCCTAGCGTTTCTACGTAAACGTAAACACATGGTCATGGCATATTTAGATGACATACTCATTGTGGGCAAAACTTTGGAATTGGCCAAACAAACTGTAACAGCCACAAAACTGTTATTTGGAAAACTGGGATTTATTATCCATCCAGTTAAATCTAAACTAACGCCTTCCACTACAATGGACTATTTGGGGGTTTCACCATTGACTCAGTTCACATGTCGGTGACTCTGCCAAAGGGAAAGGCTAGAGATTTAATAGAGGCTTGCATAACCTCATTGACATCAGCAAACCATCCATCAGATTGGTAGCAAAAGTAATTGGCAAATGGTGGCTGCCTTTCCAGCCACACAATTTAGACCTCTACATTACCAAAACTTACAGAGTGCAAAAATACAAGCACTCTAAATTAATGCAGGTCACTTTGACAGACCTATGAAACTACCAATCAAGCTAAAATGGAATAAAATGGTGGATAGATAACATCTGGCTTTGTTCCAATCCAATCATTGTCAGTAACCTTTCCATGGTACTACACACTGATGCCAGTGCACTTGGGTGGAGAGCCACCAATAACATCACCAGCTGTGGAGGTAGATGGACTGCTCAGGAGGCATAATTATTACTCACACTGGGCATAAACTACCTGGAAATGTTGGGTGCATTCCATGGCCTAAAGTCATATTGTACTGGATCATATCACCAGCATGTTAGGCTACAGATAGACAATACCACCGTGGTAGCATACATTAACCACATGGGTGGAAACAAATCGACATCATGTGACAATCTGGCTAATACAATTTGGCAATGGTGTATCCAGAGAGATATTTGGATATCAGCCACTTACCTACCAGGGAGACTAAATTTAGTGGCAGACACCAGGTCACGCAAATTTAATGAAAACACTGAATGGATGTTGAATAAAAAAGTATTTGCTGATATTACAGCAAAATATGGAACACTAGATATCGATCTATTCGCATCCAGACTTAAACACCAGTTATCAAATTATGTTTCATGGGAACCAGACCCTGGGGCAGCGGCGACAGATGCATTTTCGCTACATTGGGGGGGAAATTGTTTATTTACGCATTCCCTCTTTCCTGCCTCATCAGTCGGGTATTAAGGAAAATACAACAAGACTCTGCGTCTGGTATTTTGGCAGTACCCGATTGGCCTACTCAACCATGGTTCCCAGTGGTATTAAACATAGTATTAGAACCATGTATCACCATCCCACATAGACCAGATTTATTGCTACATCCCGTAACAAGGGATAGCCACCCATGCCATAAACATTTGAACTTATTAATTTGTAGAGTTTTAAAAACACCTCTACTACAACTGGGACTGATGGACCGAACAGTGAACATGATCTCGGCGGCCCAAAGACAGTCAACCAAAAAACAGTATCTGGTCTATATCAGGAAGTGGGCGATGCACTGCCATAAAAACAACATCACCTACAGAGACATGAACATCCCGTCTGTTCTGGAATATCTGGCAGGCCTCCACTATGATGAGGGGATCAGTTACAGTGCCATCAACTGCGCCAGAAGTGCCCTATCGACTTACCTATGGCAGGGGACAGAGCGTTACTCTGTTGGGACTTACCCACTGGTAACAAAACTTATGAGGGGAATTTTTAATACTAATCCCCCAAGAACCAGGTACTCCCAAATATGGGATGTAAGTATTATCCTGAAGATGCTCAGGAATTGGTCTCCAGCAACAGCTCTGTCCCTACACAGACTGACATTAAAAACAGTCATGCTAATGGCATTGGTCACGGCACAGAGGGTACAGTCACTGCATAAACTAAGACTGGACAACATGACTTCCTCAACAGAAAATATTACGTTTCATATCTATGAGTTAGTAAGCAGAACAGACAGGGATCAGCAGGCCTCAATATACAATTTAGGTCATACCCAAACAGATGACCGTCTGTGTATAATAAGACATCTGTCGTTATACATGGAGAAAACGAAAATCCTAAGAGGCAATGAGAAGGCACTTTTTGGTCAGCCACTAGCAACCACACAAAAGAGTGACGGTCCAGACCATCTCAAGATGGCTGAAACAGGTGCTAACACAGGCTGGGGTGGATACTATTATTTTTAAATCTCATTCCACCAGGGCTGCAGCTACATCGGCAGCGATACAGTTGGATGTACCAATGGACCAAATCCTCAAGGCAGCAGGATGGTCTGGGGGGAAAAACATTCCAATTATTTTACAATAAACCACTAATGAAACCTGGAACGTTTGCAGAAACAAATTTAAGTTCTGTAAATTAATTTAAACCCATAAAAAGGGGTTATAAATTTGTGTTCATAAATTTTATGATTTCATTGTCGAATTCATGTCCAAATTATGTTAACACAATTCCTCCTACGGTCATCAAGGCAGACGTGATGCATGGACTCGTTTCCACGGCATGAAATCACAGAGCTTTAAAATCTTCACGTAGTCACTCACGTGACTCCGAAGTAAAATAGTAAGATTAACCGAGAACTTACTAGTTTGAAGTTTGATCTGTATTTTATGAGGAGTTACGATGAGGGATTACGTGCCCTCCGCTCCCACCCTTGATCATATACTTAACTGGTATCTCTTCTCTAATTTTACTATGTTTAGTCATTACAGTTATCTGTGATTTCACACCGCTGCTTTGAAGAATGACACGCATGCGTCGTGGCGGGGTTCTTCACGTAATCCCTCATCGTAACTCCTCATAAAATACAGATCAAACTTCAAACTGGTAAGTTCTCGTTTAATCTTCCTATTACTTAGTTGAGGCCAAGCCATTTCTTGTGCAAACATAACCATTTGATTAAGTGACAGTAAATTATTTTTCAAGCATGGATGTTCCCAACTTTTGGGTATTCCGTAGGACTGGTGTATTATTGGTTCCAACATTTCAATAGACAGACTGGTCCAGCGGAGATGAGAATGGTAGATCAGGAGTACCAGAGAACATAACCTGGAAATAAATCTTTCTCTTCCAAGATAATTCCGCGGCATCCCTTTCCAAATAAGGCTGCAGATATTGTCTAACCAGCCGAATACTTAGGTTAGAATTGGCACCTCTAATCCCTCCGCCAGACAAATAGCTTGCCCTGAATTTTCAGCTGGCGTTTATAAGGGATTTTCTGGATCTGTGTTGACCAGATGAGAAAACTTGCAGGTATGTCGCTGACTTGAGGCATCATCTTGGTTACAGAAATGTGTGGTTGTAAACTCTGATGGGGGGGAAAAAAGAATATTTGAATATTATGAAAATATTGAATGCAGATGTTGATGAGGATCCAGATTGTCTTGAAAAGAAACACAGGAAGTTAACCAGTAAGCACAGGGAATAATTAGGAAGGCAAAAAGAACATTGGGTTTTATTTCAAGGTGGAGACTGGAACACAAAATTCTGTACTGCTGTTTCAGGAAGACACAAAGAGAATACCTCAATGCTGGAGGTGTTTTTTCTTGGCTGAGACGCTAAACCAAGACACACCAGCTCTCTGATATCGATGTGAAACATCTGATGTCACTCCCTTATGGAGGCACTGGCGAATTCTCACTGTGCTTTTTATCAATATTTATCTTTTAAACAACATAATTACAATTGATTAGCCATTATTGCAATCCTACTTGTGAGAGTGTGATGGGAAAATTGGCAGTTATGTTTTACACTCTGCTGTATGTTTTCTTCCACTTTTACCTTGGTATGGAGACTTAAAGATTGAGAAAGGTAGAGAAGAGTGAGATATGGATCTTGTGAAGGTGAGCAAGGTGGAAATTGGAAATAGGAGGGATGAAATATTCTGTACGAGTGCAAGAAACAGTGCCAATGTAATCCTCCATGTACCCGAGAGAGAGTAACACAAATAGGCATGAATAGGACTGAAACAAAAACTACCCTACATCTCCAGAGAAGAACAGGTGTAGCTCAGACCCATGTGAGGTCCAAAAGCTACATCTTTAATCTACAGAAAGGAATAGGATCAAAGGAGAAGTTGTTCAATGTGTTCAAAGTGTTAGGTACCTTGAAATATCTTGAGAAAAACTTGTAAGGCTGCATATCGATGTCTCTATTTTTCTTCATGACTGTGGTTTCATAACAGTTGTATAATGGCACACAGCACTGTTTGCATTTTCACAGTAGTCTGCAGCCTCTTCCCTGCTACTCTGCATTTTATTCCCTGCCAGTCTAATCCTTGTCCACATCTGTTTTCTATTATGATCCATCTTATCCCACTGTAATCATTGAAACAATATTTGGCATTACACACAGTCAAATATTATGGGTTATAAAACTAACCACTGTCCTATCGCCACATGTTGCATCAATAACAAATC
This sequence comes from Amblyraja radiata, assembly GCF_010909765.2. NCBI lineage: Eukaryota > Metazoa > Chordata > Chondrichthyes > Rajiformes > Rajidae > Amblyraja > Amblyraja radiata. The sequence goes on along the minus strand of NC_045972.1, from coordinate 16,777,288 downwards.
AAATCTCAACCACGCCCAACAACAATCAAAATGTAAGCGGCAATTAAAACTAAAGGATGTTAACGGTGATCGGATCTATTTGATTCACTGGTAATATTTTGGATTAAAGAGTACAATAATCAAATGACCAACTGATCTATTCAACAAGCGAGCTGCCATCTGTTCTCCAACAACATCTTATAGATGTGCAGAGCAGATCTATTAAACATTATACCTGGATGCCCAAGCTTTAGGTTGTAGCAATATATGTGTTGAAAAGAAGCAGCTCACAAAAAGATCCACTTGCATTCAAGGGTCCCCCACCTCGACATGAACTAATAAAATGGCTATATAAATTACCTTAGAACCTTGAGAGTAAAAACATTGGGCAGAGTAAAGAAAACCATACATTGCATCCTATCATGATTCACCTGATTTGATATTGTTTTATGATTACCCTCGATGCATATATTTATGGGTGTGTGTTGGTAGAAAGCTATTTTGTTCTGCGACATGTACCATGAAATTGAGGTATAAACCACTTGATAAATGTATACAGCAACCCATAGGCCATAGACGACAATCAGTGAGAATAGGCAACAAAACATCCTCCACAATAATTCTCAAAACCAGTTCCCAACAAGTATATATTCTCAGCCCCTTACCACACTCTCTACACACGCGCCACAGTGCGGCCAAATTCTCCTCTTACTCTCCAAGTTTCCAGATGACTCCACTGTACTGGGTCAGATCTCAGGCAATCGCCAGACAGAGTACAGAAAGGAGACAAAGAGCTTAGTACCATGGTATCAAGACAACACCCTCTCCCTCAATGTCAGCAAGATGAACAAACTAGTTATTGACTTTAGGAAGTGTGGTGGCATACATAGCCCAATCAGCATCAATGGTTCTGAAGTGGAGATGGCCAAGAGCTTCAAGTTCCTAGGCATATATATCGCCAACAATTTATCCTGAAACAATGAAATTGAATCTGTGACCAAGAATGCAGACCAACACTTCTACATCGACTCCATCAATTCTATCAATATATACGCTGCCTTAGGTGATGTTTTGGGTCGAGACCCTTCTTCAGTTTGAAGAAGGGTCTCGACCCGAAGTCACCCATCCCTTCTCTCCAGAAATGCTGCCTGTCACACTGAGATACTCCAGCTTTTTGTGTCTATCTTCAGTTTAAACCAACATCTGCACTACCTTCCTACACATACCTACAGTAGTTATAAGGAGAAATTGGATAGATCGGGTTTATTCTCACTGGGGCATAAGAGGTGAGCTGTAACCTTATAGAGGTTCATAAAATATGAAGGGCATAGATAGGATGGGTAACCAGAATATTTTCTTTCCCCGGGAGGGAAGTCTATAACGAATGGACATAGGCTTAAGGTGAAAAGATGGAAATTTAAAGAAAGATCTTCTTTTGTCACACAAATGGTGATGCCGTCTATAATGAAAGGACACAGGCCTTTGTTGAGAGGTTGGAAATTTAAAGAAGATCTGAAGGCTAGGGTTTTTTTTCTGAATATCTGAAACAAATATACTTTGGCACCTTTATGCATTTATTCTTTGGCACCTTTATGCATTTCAGATCACTGGACAGATTTAGTGTTGGTGAATTTTCCACTGAATCCAGTGGACTGCAAGGGTAACATTACATTGGTAGTCACATGGTCGATATGCCACCCATTCTTCATACACTTGGCCAGTAAGATACTTCATATAAGATTGTACAGCTGAGGCTATAGTGTAAATATTTTACAGGAATTTCCCTGGGCTCTTAATTACATTCCACAAACCTTGAATGTTACCAAGGTTCAGACTTAAGAGTCACAACCTAAATGGCTCATTGTTTCTTGGTAGACATTTTAAACTGGACTCCCTTTAAATATCGTCAGGATGAATGATCTCACCACAGGTGTTACCGCACAGTTTCAAATGACTTTACTAAATCTGGGATTAAATTCACAATCTTATTATGCACTAAGTTACTTTGTAGTCTGTGTTGGCAAATAACTGAAACAAATCTCCTGGGTCTTATGTGTAGCAGTGAATTCATTTCAGCCTGGTAGGTTATACAATGCAGGTTACATACACAGCCGAATTGAACATTCCACCTCTCTGAAAACACATTCAAATAATGGGCATTTCCATGGTCTCCATTAATTAGGTATTCACGTCTAAGTATGATTTAACATAGGTTTTTTTTTTAAAGACGGCGTAACTTCTACTTAAGATTTGCTCTTTATTATTTATATAGTCTCCCCTCATCCTCCCTATTTGCCGTCCCATCTCACCAGCCATAGTTAAGAAATAAGTCTGTACCTTTCAAGAATATGGACGTTTCGGGTCGAGACTCTTCTTCAGACTGATGAAGGAATGGGTGACGTTTCGTGTTGAAACCCTTCTTCAGACTGAAGAAGGGTCTCAACCTGAAACGTCACCCATTCCTTCTCGCCAGAGTGCTGCCTGTCCCGCTGAGTTGCTCCAGCATTTTGTGTCTATCTTCGATTTAAACCAGCATCTGCAGTTCCTTCCTACACAAGAATATGGATGTGTTAACTATATCCAGTTACCCCCCCCCCCCTCGCATTCAAGGAAAGTTTCTGGCTTTCAAGTTCTAGTGATTCATCAATATTTGAGCCTGTAGGGAAGGAGGGAGGGTAGGATGTGAGGAGTAGCGGTATGAGAGGGACCGGGGTATTGCCCTCAGCGCCTTCAAGGTTGGCTGCAGGAGGCACCCCCCGGGACACAGAGGCGGTCGGGCGAGGAGAAGTACATTGAGGTGTGGGCCTGCAGCAGCCTGGGCTTACCTGGATCGGGGGAACCTTGCTACCTTTCATTTTACTGTCAAACAGCTTCGTTCATCTCCTTGTTTCATCTTTCAGTTGCTTTCCTCTGTCCATTTGTGCAACACCCTGAGATATTTGGCTTTGTTAAAGCATATGTTGGTGCAGTAATCCTGATCTATTTTTAATGCTCCTTTACTGTTTGCCAAGTGATCTTTAATTGGTGGACCTGGTCCAGCACCCTTCATATTTCTTGGCACCTAGACCCTAAATTAACCCCTCTGTTATACGTGCACAGAAGAACATGTCTAAATCAATTTGTATTAAAAACAAAGTGCCTCCTTCGGGCAAAATATACAATTCTGGACACATGTGTGTTTGCTCCCCAAACCATGTCAAATGTACATAAAATGCCCTTTACAGTTGGGAGCACTGAGCTTTAATCTTTTCTTCTTGTGATTACCATCAACTCAACCAGAAACCAACACTTAGTTCAGCTGCTGATCAAAGAGAGGTGCTAAGGTTAACAATTATTTTGCAGATGGCGATATAATGTATGTCCTGGCAGTCGAGGTTGCTGTCATTCTTTGAAAGATGTTGAACTGCTGGAAATGACTGCTGATTTATTTCTAGGTCTAAACAGGTGTATAGAAACAGATCCGTGCAACTTTAAGCAGGACTACTTTAACTTCCTAACAAGGACGGACTATGACTGGTGTGTATGGATTCTCCACTAGAGTATAAGAATATTTCATTTGTCCTTCATCTTATCTGTGGGCTGAGAAAAAAGCCAGAGGTGTCAGGGGTGGTGCAGTAGAGAGATAAGATAGTGGTGTTTAAGAGGGTTTGAGATGGGCACATGGATATACAGGGAATGGAAGTATATGGATCATGTGCTGTCAGATAAGATTAGTTTAGCTTGCCATTATATTGGCATAGACATTGTGGACCAAACAGAATGTTCGTAATCTGTGCTGTTCTATGTTCTATGAACTGAGAAAATCTTGGACCTTGCCTGTTCGAGGTTTATTACGCCCAACACCATTTTGAACTGTGACATCTATCCCAAAGCCTCACATCCTCTGTACTGTGTATACTTTTGTTTGGCAAGGGCAATTTCTGCAGATTCCTGTAACATCTACTAGCAGTGGCGCAGTGGTAGAGTTGCTACATTACAGTGCTTGCGGCGCCAGAGATCCAGGTTCGATCCCGACTACAGGTGCTGGCTGTACGGAATTAGTACATTCTCCCCGTGACCGCATGGGATTTCTCCGAGATCTTCGGTTTTCTCTCACACTCTAAAGACGTACAGGTAAGTAGGTTAATTGGCTTGATGTCTGTGTAAATTGTCCCTAGTGTGTGTAGGATAGTGTTAATGTGGGGGCATCACTGGTTGGTGCGGACTCGATGGGCCTAAGGGCCTGTATCTCTAAAAAAAAAAATCTCACTCCTACTGCTATCATTCAGTCACGTAGTATGTTGAACTCTTCAGGTGAGGCCTTGGAAGTTAGGCTTTGTGCTGTTCACAGCCTAATGACATCAGCATTCACTCCCCATCATGCACCCCTACAAACAACCATCATTATCCCCACAACCTCTGTGGCCAACTTGACTCTTTATTGTCAAGGCCTCTGCTATCTCTTTCCCCTTCCTCCCTCGGAAATATTTTTATTTTGTTGGAGTCAAATTTGGACAGGTGGCAATTGTAGCCAGGACATTCTAGTCAGATGTCGCCTCTTTCTTGAAGATTTTGAAGTCCAGCTTTCTTCAGTTTCCCCCACACCAAATTCCCTCCACACCAACACCCTCCACCTCAGTGCCCTCTCCCTCCACACCAATACCCTCCATCCCAGCACCCTCCCCCTCCACACCAATGCCCTCCATCTCAGTAACCTCTCCCTCCACACCATCACCCTCCATCCCAGCATCCTCTCCCTCCACACCAACACCCTCCATCCCAGTGTCCCCCTCCCTCTCCCTCCACACCAACACCCTCCACCTCAGTGCCCTCTTCCTCCACACCAACACCCTCCATCCCAGTAACCTCTCCCTCCACACCAATGCCCTCCATCTCAGTAACCTCTCCCTCCACACCATCACCCTCCATCCCAGCATCCTCTCCCTCCACACCAACACCCTCCATCCCAGTGTCCCCCTCCCTCTCCCTCCACACCAACACCCTCCACCTCAGTGCCCTCTCCCTCCACACCAATACCCTCCATCCCAGCACCCTCCCCCTCCACACCAACACCCTCCATCCCAGTAACCTCTCCCTCAACACCAATGCCCTCCATCTCAGTAACCTCTTCCTCCACACCAACACCCTCCATCCCAATGTCCCCCTCCCTCTCCCTCCACACTTCACTCCCCCCAACTTTCCTCTCCAGGATGCCAATCCTCATTTAACAATTTTTACAGAGGCGTTTGTATATGTTGAAAGAACTTTACAGTTCTTGATCTTTTTGCTGCAAACCATCCCGCCAGTTTACAAGGATTCTTCTGCTACCGGCCTAACCTTTCCTCTCAGGACAGTTTTTTTTTAAACTGCAGACCACACATTTTCCTTCCTACATTTCTCAGATGGTTTCCATTAGGTTGCCCTTAACTTAGAGAAGTACAAACACACCACAAAGAACTCTGGAAACAATAAAACTTCTTGTGTGCTTTCATGAAAAGAAAAACATTAATATTGGAGACCTGCAATAAAAAGCATATGAAAAACATGCAGTTGGCCAATCAGCTCCTGAAAGGTAAAAAGGTGATTTACATTTTGGGCCTGACTTAATCTGAACTGCATTTCACCCCCTTGATGAAGAGTTCCATTCACACCATCAATCTGTCTTTCTGCTGTCAGCTACTGAGCACTCATGTGTGTCAATGACTGGGATTTGTTTAACATTTAAAATGGTGTTCGCTAATTGGGGTGGCATACTGTAGACTTGTAAAGATTAGGTTTTGCTTCACAAGTGGATTTTCAAGGAAATGTTTTTTATATAAAAGCTTGCATTTATAATGCACCTTTCACAACATTCCACGCTGCTTCACACACAATGAATTGTAGTCAATTGGGAACATCGTACGTAGGCTTTTGTACAGAGCCACAGATATGCTAGCTGTGAGTATAACCATTCACATTAATTGAGGGATAAATATTTTCAATACACCAGGTTTAACTACAGTTTTATTTGTGATGGCACCTCTTTAAAGTTAAAAGCTAGATTTCTAAATGTTTAGATTTTTTAACATTACATAGAACATTGAACAGTCTAGCACAAGAACAAGCCCTTCAGCCCAGAATGGCCATGTCATATGTGATACCAGGTTAAGATATTCTCTTTTGCCTGCTTGTGATCCATATAACTCCATTTCCTGAGAGAAGGAATGGGTGACATTTCAGGTCAAGACACTTCTTCAGATTATCTGAAGAAGGGTCTCAACCTGAAAAATCACTATTCCTTCTCTCCAGAGATGCTGCCTTTCCCACTGAGTTACTCCAGCATTTTGTGTCTATCTTAGGTGTAAACCAGTATCTGCAGTTTCTTCCAACACATTCCCTCAATTTCCTCCCTGTCTAAAAGTCCCTTCAATGCCCCTATCGCATCCACTTCTGACCTTAAAGCTATGTACTCTAGAGTTTGACATTTCCAGCCTGGGAAAAAGGTTCTGATTGTTTACTCCATCTATGCTTCCCAAAAATGTGTATACTCCTATCAGGTCTCCCTTCAACCTCCAATGTTCCACAGAAAATAATTTGAGTTTGTTCACCCTCTTCTTGGAGCTAATACCCTTTAATCTAGGCAGCATTCTGGTAAAACTCTTCTGCATCCTCTCAAAAGCTTCCATATATATCTTGTAATGGATTGACCATAACTGTACAAAGACTACAAAAAGATTAAGGTTAAAAAATTAAAATGTATTAATTAAATTAGGCAGTCGGGTGAGGCTGACAGCTTAAGCAGCTCATATGACAGTGTACACCATTGACACCAACAGCAAGGAACAATATGTGAATAATCACCTTTTTACCCACAACAAAATAATTGCTTGTCTTTGTTGAAGTAACATCAAGGGATCTTTTGCGACAGGCTGAGAATGCAGTATTTGGTGTAATTTTAGACTTTAGAGATAGAAACAGGCCCTTTAGCCCAATGCTGACCAATGATCACCATGCACGCACTCGGGATATTTTTTACAATATTACTAAAGCCAATTAAACTACAAACCTGTACATCTTTGGAGTGTGGCAGGAAACCGGAGAACCCGGGAAAAATTCACAGGGAGAGTGTACAAACTCCATACAGACAGCACCCATGGTCAGGATCGAACTCATGTCTCTGGCGTTGTAAGGCAACAACTCTACCACTGCACCACCAGTGACTTCAACATCAGACCCTTTTTGTACCACACTGAGATGGCCCAAGTCACTGCAAGTTGAGTTGAGCCCACAACTTTCTTACTTTCTCCTACAACTGAATTATCACTGACATAGATTAACAGCTGAAAGTCTTGAAAAGACTCACCTATGGAGAGAGAAAAACATTAACGAACTTCTGAGGACAGAATTTTTTGATAGAACTCCAAAGACAGGCGATATAACAGCTTTTAATCTACACAGAAGTGGGGGAAATGGAGAGAAAATTAAGGAATTAAATGAATGTCTGATATAGATGGAAATAAAAGATGTAAAAGAATGATGGTGAAGGTAAAAAAGAGATTAGCGGATTTCGGGTTGCGGATTTGTTAATCAGAACAGTAAAGCTATTATTTGAATGTGTTATTTCTGAACAAGGGTAAGTTAGGAGCAATGAAGTTGCTTTCATGGATAGCCACAATTTTGATAAAAATCATACTCTAAGATGTTGTTCAAATTTTAGATATTAAAGAAATGATGGGTAAATGAACAATATGATCTCAGAAGTAAGATAACACAATGAAGGGTTTTCTTTTTTTTAATTAAAGGTGGCTGGTGATTGAACTGTCTCTTTTGATTTAAATTGTGGGAATTGTTTTAACTCAGAAGGAGAAAAATGATGAATAAGGATTTTGATATTTGTTTTTGAGGATCTGATAAGTGGAATAAAAAAAAATATGAAAGAGTGCAGGAGTTCAAAGACAAGAGGAGAAAATGGATAAATACAGTGCTCTCCTTTGACAGTACACACACGTACAGCGTACTAACATCTCTAAAATGCTAAATGTCATTATTTCCTTTTCTGGTCGTGTGACATGTATCTTCATGTAAAGTGCCTAGCAGCACCTTGTGTCTACAATCAAAGTAATGGTTAAATACACTGACACAGTTCAAAGCAGAGATAAGGGAAGTTGTGAATCTTGGAAAAAAATGATAATGCATGAATAATTTTAGTAGTGTTAACCAAAATAGTACACATGTATCGATCTTTAAAGATGGAAATCAACAGAAATGCTGATAAGAGAGCAACCATAATTTTTGATAGACACAAAATACTGGAGTAACTCAGCAGACCAGGCAGCATCTCTGGATAGACAGAATGGATAGCATTTCGCGTCAAGACCCTTCTTCAGACCCTTCTTCAGAATATTGATCTCTACATGTAACTTTGTAACCTTTGCCTTCCCTCTCTCTCCATCCCTCCCCTTCCAAGTTCTATAACTAATCTGACTGTCCTCGTTTTCATTTTATTTCTGTTTGCTCTGTTGTTACATTCTCCTAGCAATCATTGATCTATCCTACATTTTCCTTGATCTCTTCCCCTTTGTCTCGTTTTCACACCTTGCTTTTCCTTATCTCTGCCACTCCCTCTCTCCTGATTCAGTTTGAAGAAGGTCACCCATCCCTTCTATCCAAAGATGCTGCCAGTCCCGCCGAGTTACACCAGCATTTTGTGTCTTTCTTCGATTTAAACCAGCATCCACAGTTCTTTCTTAACTGGTCTGTTTTATGTTATTATATGGAATTCAAGGCACATTCTTACAGGGAGAAGAAATGAAAACATGAAAAATTCGCAAGAATTACATTACAAATGAAGGAATGCAAGGAACAAGAATTACATTACAAATGATGGAAGGAGTTGCTTTACAGGTTAGAGTAAATAGGATCCCGTGCTGAACACTTGAGGCCATAATCCAGGATTCATATTGGCCTATATTGTGGCAGGCAGGATTTTGGTAGGTGCCAATTTAAAAATAGGGCTATGAAACTATTAAATATCCCAATGTAAAAGGCCCCACCAGTTCCTTATAAAGAGGAGTAATGGAGTTTCTTCTGAATTTATTTCTTCATAGAATATGGACAAACATAAATGGGTTGGTTAGTAAGTTTGTTGATGACACCAAGATTGCTGGACTCACGGAATCTCTAAATTACCCCCAGGTAATCGTGGTTGGCGTGAACTTGGTGGGCCGAAGGGCCTGTTTCTATGCTGTATCTCTGAACTAAACTAAACTAAACTAAACTAAACATCTTCTTTTCAGGATATTTAATGAAATGGTTGATGTGGCATTTTTGTTTAGTTTAATTTAGAGATACAACATGGAAACAGGCCCTTTGATGCAATGAATCAATGCAGACCATTGATCACCTGTTCACATTTGTTCTATGTTATCTAGCATTCCCACTCTCTATACACTAAGGTCAATTTACAGAGGCCAATTAACCTACAAAACCGCCTGTCGTTTGGATATGGGAAGAAACCGATCGCCCGGAGTAAAATCGCAGGGAGAACGTGCAAGCCGCACGGACAGCATCTGAGGTTAGGATTGAACCCGGGTCTCCGGCACTGTGATGCAGCAGCTCTACCAGCTGGGCCACTGTGTATGAGAGGTTGTTCTGGGGTTGTTTCATCTTCTACGGTTTTGGTCCAGGATTGAACCTGAGTCTCTGGTGCTGGGAGGCATTTTCTCATCGGCTGTCCGACTGATCTCCAAACATATTGGTTACATCGGCCTGAACCAAAAATGGCTTTCGGCACTGAGTAACACCTTTCTCCAGTCCTCACATGTCCAATCTTTATATTTTAAGGCCCATTTGTATCATCTCTTCTTCATCGTAGCCATTAGAAGGTGTTTTCGCACATATCTTCTGGCTCTACGACCTACTTCAATTATGCCGGCTCATGGTACAAGCTTATCAAGACTCCTGCTGCCTCCAAATCTTTCTTCAGCTTGCCTTTATCAGATCCTTTTTCCAATTGTTGTTGTAACAGTACAATGCTTACTAATTCTTTCTCACTGGATAGTGCAACGTTGCATCGTTCTATCAACTGACGGCAGATTTCACAGAAATCACTGGAAATGAATACTAGGAGAATGAAAAAAAGGCCAGAAGCGTTTTTTTTGGAGAGATTTACAAAAAATCTAAGGACAAGTGGTGGACATAGAAATTATATGAAAAAATAGCAAAATCAGCCTATTGTTCAATTAATTTGCACAAGGACATATTGATATGCTCCAGGATGTTATAGATTCCTCCCCTGAACTCATTACCTTTCATGTCCAGAGCGGGTGGAGCTGTGGTGGACGCTGCTGCGGCCCGACCCCCGGAGATTCGGTGGCTGCAACTGCGGGTTTGGCGGACGGCACCGGGAGCCCGCGGGTCCCTGGAGGGAGACCGCTTTTCAGGGCTCCCGCAACGGCGACTTCTCCCGCCCGAGTTGCGGGGTTGAAGAGCTCCTGGAGCGGGGCCTACATCACCGCCCCGCGCGGCTTGGAATGGCTGCGGGTCTCTGCGAGCGCACGCCGGGGGCTCTAACACCAAGACCCGGTGTGCGACCTTGCATCACCCGGCGTGGCTTTAATGGCCGCGGGACAATCGCCATCGCCCGCCGGGGGCTTTGACTTTGACTCTGACATCGGGGGGGGAGAGTGCAGTGGAGAGAAAAGTTTTTTTGGCCTTCCATCACAGCAATGTGATGGATGTTTATGTAAAATATGTTGTGTCTTGGGTCTATTTGTTTGTAATGTATGGCTGCAGAAACGGCATTTCGTTTGGACCTCAAGGGGTCCAAATGACAATAAATTGAATTGTATTGTATATTGTATTGTATGTCCTTTTCTGCGGTAAATACAGACAAAAGTATTCAAGAAGGAACTGCAGATGCTGGAAAATCGAAGGTAGACAAAAGTGCTGGAGAAACTCAGCGGGTGCGGCAGCATCTATGGAGCGAAGGAAATAGGCAACGTTTCGGGCCGAAACCCAAAGGGTTTCGCCCCAAAACGTTGCCTATTTCCTTCGCTCCATAGATGCTGCCGCACCCGCTGAGTTTCTCCACAGACAAAAGTATTTGTCTAAGACTTTACCCATTTCCCATGGCTCCACATAAGGATTACCACACCATTTTTAGGGGCCTTACTCTCTCTCTAGTTATCCTTTTACACAAAAAGTTAACATTTGTATCATAAAATAAATGAAATGAATGCAAAACTCCAAACAATCCAGTTACTTAATGTGCCTCCAGCAATACAAAAGACTCCCAAAACATTCATCATGTTCAGTTTGTATTGAACATGTAAGACAAGGTAATAAATGTTTTCACAGATAATAGGGAAGGATGTTATTTGTGTGGTCTGGATGCTTGGCTCACATTAAATATGTCACAGAGAATAACTCCTTGAAAGTTAATGTAATATTAAACAGATCACTGTATTCACATTTTTATTTTTGTCTGTTCTCAGATTGTATTTTCTGCCATTGATCCCAAGTCCAAACTGTAAGATAATGACTAGTCATCAAGCTCCAAATATACAGTATATTCCACTATTCCTGTAAAATGTTCCACAAAGGCATAGAGTATCTATCGTCTTTGGAATGAAAGAGACAATGCAGCAAAGTAATCGATGGTCAGTTAGGATAGGAAGAGTTTAGAGGGCTATGGGCCAAATGGATGCAAATGGGACCAGTCCAGTATGCCAATTTAGTCGACATGGACAAGATACACTGAAGGGCCTATTTCCATGCTGTATATCTCATGCTATAACATATATACGAAAGATGAAGGGACCATGAGAGAGTCACAGGGTGTGTGGCAGTGGAGAGAATTAGGGGGGATGTATATATCATCATTAATATGTTTTGGAATTATAACGGTATTTTAATATAGCTACGGATTCATGCATACTTGCCATGACATGAAAAAGGATGTGTGATCTCTGTAAACCTCTCCACTGCCTCCCCCCATTCAGTCTATGTGAAGGGAGAGTGTCAAAATGCAAAAGTTAGACTCATAAAAAGGTAACCAAAATATGGGCCAGGTTAAGTCAACTGCTCTTCACCAATTAGCATTATTCTACTATTGGTTGTACCTTTCCACGTAGGTCATGGCACTGACTATGAGTCAGATGTAAAGACAAACATGACTCCACAGTACCTGCCAATGAGTGGGCACCATCTCAATGGGGGTATTTATTTGAAGGAAACATTTTCTTAGGCAGTAATTCATCCACTATACATCTGCAATGTTTATCTTGCAACAGAAGGAACTTTGTGCTTTCTATGGGTGTTACCATTAAGAGCTTTCCACTGTCAGAATGAAGATCAAATGGAAAATTATAACTTGTTAAATATGGCTCACTGAAAATGTATAAAGCATTCGGCTGTTTTCCATTAGTAACAATGGCAATCCTCTGTTTAAAGTTAAGTTATTGTTTATTTTGGAGTACATATGTATGGCCTAGTCAAATCTCAAGCCTGAGCAAGGGCTGGAAAGCAATGAGCCCATCTTGCATGAAGGCCTCTGTTATGTGTATTTGTGTGTTGGTTCATCCTTGTGGTGTATGGCATTACGTTGTGTACCCGCAGACATTCCTTTAATGGCCAGTTCAGGAAATTTTATCTATCTCATGTCTGAAAACGTAGCCAATTTCGATCGCCCAATGCCAAACGTTCCAGACAAAGCAGACTGTCGGTTACCCTCCTTCACTCTGACACTCTGGCTGAGCACCAATAGAATGTGTCAGACTACTTCACTGAACCAAATACTTTATTTGGAATTTTGGTGAATTTCAACCAAGTCGCTTCTCTCTCAAAGAATTTCAAGGAATGATAGATCTGAATCAGACTCATCTCTCAAATAAAGACGCAAGGCGCTGGAGTAGCTCAACGGGTCAGGCAGCATCTCTGGAGAGCATGAGTAGGTGGCATTTCGGGTCGGGACCCTTCTTTAGACTGGAGAAGGAGAATTTCTTCAAAGTTGGCTTACTTAGAGGAGATTTCGTAGTGGAGTAGTAAAATGTAGATAGACTGAACTGCAAATGTTGACCACAATAAAGAACGGTCCCATCACTTATCCATTTTGTCCAGACATGCTCCCTGACTTGTAGAGTTACTCCAGCATTTTGTGTCTATTTTTGATGCTGAGCAGTACTTCTGATAAATGAATTGATATTTGTAACAGCAGTATTTTGAAAGCATGGTTTTGCATTATTTTTTTAAATGGTTTGAATGGAACTATAGTTACAAAATGCAAGAAAGATTTGGGATTTTCTCATCCTGCCATTGAAAAGGTTTATTTTCCCTCCATTCGGCATTCTGCCAAGAATGTTTCTTCAGCAGCAGAAGCTCAACAATTGTCCTGAACAGCTGTTAGAACACAGAGCAAAAGTATTCTGAGCAACAATTCTGGTATTTCAAGCTTCTATCAAACTAGTCGACAATTAGGAGTCAGTTGTAATAACATGATGGTGTTGTTAACTTCAAGGTTTTTCTATCTCTGCCACTGCACTTACAAATTCCCTTCCCATCTAACCTTGAGTATCAGAGCAAATAAACCTACACAACGTCGAGCAAAAGATGACAAATACTTCCAGGAAAAATTAGCCCTTACACATGAAGTGACTTTAAATCAATAATTGGGATTATAAGAAAAGTAATCACGACTAATCTCATAATTTAAGCTTTAATCTTTTACCGTTGAAACAATTTAAAGTTGGAGGAGTTGGTTAAAATTATAATTCTATGTTGAATTTACAACCATTTGAGCAAATTGTGCGTATGTTGATTAATTTCAGAACTCTCCAATTAAAAACGAACATGCACGTACAAAATGGTGGCAAAATCTGAATTCTCTGATATGGGAGAATTTTACAACTATTGGATTTCTTGCCTGAACATAGTATCAGCAAGTAACATTTTTCTTCCAAATGCCTTGAAATGGCATAAATATATGTCTGAAAGAAGCAAAAGGTTTGATTGCATGACAGCATCTTTGAAAATATGTCTATGTTCAGATGTTTAGCTGATTGGCTGTATGCCCCAGACTTCCTGTGAAATTTTACATTATTTGGAATGGAAGAACATTGCATGACAAGGTGTCCAGTACGATCACAATACAAGCACACGCAGTAATATAGAGAAAACAGCTTCTCCCATGTTTAAAAATACATAACACTCTGCTCTCCCTATTTTTTTGTGAAATACAAGAAATATATCAATATGCATGTAAATTGAAAAACAACTGTAAATTTAACCTGGGATGTTTAAGAAGGAACTGCAGATGCTGGAAAATCGAAGGTAGACAAAAGTGCTGGAGAAACTCAGCGGGTGCGGCAGCATCTATGGAGCGAAGGAAATAGGCAATATTTCGGGCCGAATCCCTTCTTCAGAACTGGGAACAAGTTTTTACAATCTTTCTGTTGTCCATAAGACCATTAGACCATAAGACCAGGAACCATAAGATCATAAGACATAGGAGCAGAATTAGGCCATTCGGCTCATTCCATCATGGCTGATCTATTTTTCCTATTCAAACCCATTTTCCAGCCTTCTCCCTGTAAACCTTTGACGCCCTTACTAATCAAGAACCTATCAACCTCCAGTTTAAAAATGCTCAATATCTTGGCCTCCACAGCCATTTGTGGTAATGAATTCCACAGATTCACCAGCCTCTGGTGAAGGAAATTCTTCCCTATCTGCATTCTAAAGGTACTTCCTCTTATTCTGAGGCTGTGCTTCTGTTTTTTTGTCCTTTCAAGCTTTGGTTGTGAATCCATATTTGGACTATTTGGTTCCAGATGTCAACCCATCTGTCGTTGTCAGGCATGCTTGGATTTGGAATGTATCTTCCTGAAATGTGCTTTGCATCAAACAGACGCAGCTTCTTGGATGGATGGTTCGGCATCCGGACCCACTTCATCGCCAACAGAATTGATTTAATCAGTGTGAACATTTAGTCGTTTGTCACCAGTTTCAACCAAATATCTCTTGGTTCTACACCCTACTCTGTAGCTTATATGTTCAATTTGTGTCAGCCCAGCCTGGGTGGACTAAGAATGTGAACATAGAACAATACAGCACAGAAACAGGCCTTTTGGCCTACAATGTCAATGCCGAACATGGTGTCAGGTTAAACTAATCTCTGCCTGCATGTGATCCATATCCAACCATTCCTTGCATCTCTGCGCATCTCTGAAACCCTCTTAAATGCAACTTTTGTATCTGCCACTACCACCAGTCCAGGCAGCACATTCCAGGCATCCACCACTACCTGTGTAAAATAACTTGCTCCACTCATTGCTTTTAATCTTTTTTATCTTCTCACTTTAAAGTTGTACCTTCTAGACTTTACTTTAAACTTTAAAGTTCAGTACGGAAGCAGGCCGTTTGGCCCACCGAATGCGCACCCACCCGTAGTGAGCCGTATTGCCCCGTACAGTAACCTACACACAATAGAGACAATTTTACAATTTACCAAAGTCAACTAACCTGCAAACCTGTATGCCTTTGGAGTGTGGGAAGAAACCGAAGCACCCGGAGAAATCCCAAGTGATCACAGGGAGAACACACAAACTCAGTACAGAAAGCACCCATAGTCAGGATCAAACCTGGGTCTCTGGTGCTGTAAGGCAGTATCTCTACCATTGCGCCACTGTGCCACCCCAAAATTAGATATTTCCATCCTGGGAAAAAGATTTTGCTTGTTTACCCTATCGATGTCTCTCATAATTTATTTTCTATCAGGTCTCCCCTCAGTCTTCGACGCTCCAGAGAAAACAATCCAAGTTCATCCAACCTCTTCTTATGTATGTCTGCTAAATACCAAATGCGTTTTGATTAGTGTCACCTTGACATTTCTGACAGCTGCTTCTGTTTAACCCTGGCAATAAAATTTGATTGAACAGGTCTCAAGCATGTTCTCAATATTCCCTTCAGTTGTAAGTGGTTATCTACATACTGATCAAAACCTGTTCAACATTTCAATCGAAGTTAGACACAAAAAACTGGAGTAACTCAGTGGGTCAAGCAGCATCTCTGGAGAGAAGGAATGGGTGACGTTTCAAGTCGAGACCCTTCTTCAAACTGCTTTTTGTGTCTATCTTCGGTTTAAACCAGTATCTGCAGTTCCTTCCTCAACATTTCAATCTATGTCCGCAGATATTCATCAACATAGGTCTTGTGTGAATTCAGAAGCAATGACTGCCATGTGTTTGTTGATTGTATTTAACAATTGATAATATTCACCATCCAGAGTTTTGCAATAATTGCCACAGAGCAATAAATATTTGTGAGCCGGGTGCATAATGCATTCATCAAGGTGTATGGGGGTGGAAAGCCAATTCTGCTGGAAGTTTTTTTAAGCTTCGAGACAGACAAACTGGGAAACAAAATTAAAAATAACATCCTGCACTGACTGGTGAGACTGCCAAGAAGGAAAATTATGGAATTGCATAACCAGGATTCAGGCTGCTATATGGTGCAATAGTGCTCCATCTTAATTCCCAATGTATATGACACCTGTTAAGTGTGGCATGCTTGGAAGGAATAAGTGACTTTTATAAGCTTCTTTAGTGATAGGAGCAGAATTAGGCCATTTGGCCCATCAAGTCTACTCTGCCATTTATTTATGGCTAATCTATCTTTCCCTCTCAACCCCATTCTACTGCCTTCTTTCTGTAAATCCTGACTTTGGATTTTTCTTTTCAAAAGCTTTCTGCATTTCTACGTCTTGCACTGCTGTGAGTTAATTGATTTGTTATTGATAGCTGTGTTTAGGCAATGGTTGTGTTGTAGGTGGGTTATACCTGCATGTCAGAAGGCAGATCTCATGACTCTTCCCATTCAGCTTTTCCCATCTTCCTGGGCTTGGTTCTGTCATCAATCACCACGGTTAACAACCTAATGTAAGTTCTCACAGTGCTGGCACACCCCCAGCACTTAAAATTAAACGTTAAAAACCCATTTGTTGTTACAGTCAAATAGAAATACTAATCTGGGAAATAAAAAGCAACCTTCCAGGGATTTCTGGGCATAAATGTCAGAACGGCAGAAAATGAAAATATTGGTGCCTCATTTAATTTCCTGCCTCTTTCCCTGTTTGATTTTTTTCAAAGCTTATTGCATCAATATACTTTTTTTGAAATTATTGCAACATCGGGATTTGGTAAATGGATTGACTTCTGCCAATTTTTTTCTGATGACGCACAATTCAATTTGGAAGAAATTTCAATCTCAAATTGCAATTATAACATTCTAGCATGTCTCAAACCAGTCATCAAATGAATTGTGCTAATCCATGCAATTGAAAGCATGCAGAGTGATGACGAAATGCTGATTTGACACTTTTCCTGCCAAACTGAGACATATAAATTCATAATTCTACTGTTACTGGTAATCCTAGTCACAGAGCCAAATAATCATATGGTATTGAAGCAGGCCTTATATACTGCTTCTATGTAAGGCCATTCTCATTGCCTCCCTGCCTCCCATCGATTACCCATTCACACTAGTCCCATCTGCCAGCACTTGGTATGCAGCATCCTATGCCTTGCAATGTAAGTGTTTGTTGAAATACTTTCCAGTCTCCATCTTCGCATGTCCATTTCACCACCATTCTTGAAGTAAGGTACAGCCTAACCAGCACATCTCACCTCTCGGGGTTCCTAGGTCAGCTACGGAAGACACCCTGGCACATGGCAGTGGAGTGGTGGCTAGGGGAGGTGTAGGACTCTTTATCAAGGTGTGCATGTTAGTAAAGATCAATGAGATGATCCTAGGAGAAGGCGGCCAATACAGGGTAATGACCATCTGCATTTTGTATTCCTGTTTCGAGCCAGATTGAAGTCTTGTCAAATAGCAGTGAACTGAGCAGATGGATAATTGGAGGGGAGATTCCATCATAAGTAGATGTGGTGTATTTTTTAAGGTTATCCAAAAGGGTGATCAGCGTATGCTTGTAGTCATCTTTAAACTTTCTCCGTTCAGTGAGATAAAGTACAGAAAGCACAAAAGTTTATTTGAAAGCATATATGAACAATATATAACATATTTTTCATGTATCATATGAATAAAATATATGACAAGGCAACAGCTGAATAATGCAAGCTGCCGTCTTTCTTGATGATATTTATAAATGCTGTTCTTCTAGACTGAATTTGTCCTGCACCATTTTGAGTTAACAATTATATTGATGTTGTCATATGAAATTCCTCTCTTCACTGCTTCAGCAATGCTGCTATTCTGAGAAAGGTATCAGCAAGACTAACGTGCAGTTAAATTTGGATATATTTTGTGCTATTTTTATGTTCTCTAGAAGTCCGAAGATATATCACAGCCATAATGGGAGCTACTGTCAACAGAAGTAAAGAGCTTGCAAGTAAGACATTCTTAACACCATTTGGACCCTAAATGCAATTAAGAAGATTGGCTGAGTAATGGGAAACAGAGAGTAGGCATAAATAGGTATTTTTTTTAGTTGGCAAAGGTAATGAGTGATGTGCCAAATGAATCAATGCTGGGATGTCAAATTTTTTTTTTGCTATGTGCAAAAATGACTTAGAAGTGGGCAACAAAAGTATGATTGCTAAATTTTCTGCTGACGTAGGGCAAGGTTGAAAAAATAAGCTGTGAAAGACAAATAAGGACTATAAAGGGACATAGATAAACTGTGTGAATCGACAAAAGTCCAGCAAATAGGTGGGAAAAAGTGATTATTTTTTTCCCACTCATGGCAAGAGAAATCTAAAGACAAATGTAGCAGTGAGAAATTGCAGGTTGCTGAGATGCAGGAGGACGTGAATGTGTTAGTGTATGATTCACAGAAGGCCAGTATGTGAGTACAACAAGTGATTAAGAAAGCAAATAAGATGTTGTTTTTATGGTAGGGGAACTGAATTCAAAAGTAGTGCTTCGTTTATAGTGGACATTGTGCGACATCATCAGGAGCACAGTCTACATCAACGGTCTCCTCATTGAAGGAATGTTTTAGTGAATTGAAAGCAATTCAGAAAAGGTTTACGAAAGATTTAAGGGTGTGCGCGGTGATGCAGCGGTATAGTTGCTGCCTTACACCGCTGGATCCCGACTACGGGTGCTGTCTTTACAGGGTTTGTTCATTCTCCCCGTGACCACGTGGGATTTCTCCGAGATCTTCGGTTTCCTCCCACATTCAAAAGATGTCCAGGTTTGTATGTTAATTGGCTTGGTATAAATGTAAATTGGCCCACGTGTGTGTAGAATGGTGTTAATGTGCAGGGTCGGTGCGAACTCAGTGGGCCGAAGGGCCTGTTTCCGCATGGTATCTCTAAAACTAAAACTAATACCTGGAAGGGGGGGTTTACATTGAGGAATGTCTAGAGAAGCTAGGCTGGTATCTGGTGGAGATAGAAACAAAGTGCTGTTGTAACTCAGCGGGTCCGTCACCCATCTTTTTTTGCCAGAGATGCTGCCTGACCCGATGAAATATGCCAGCATTTTGTATCTATCTTTGGGATAAACCAGCATCTGCAGTTCTTTGTTTCTACACTCAGTATCTGCTGGAGTTTCGACAAGTGAAAGGAGGATTCATTTTAGCACAAACGTTGTTGCAGGGCCTTCACAGATGGCTGCGAAGAGAATGTTTCCACTTCTAGGATCTAGAACAAAGGGTCATTGCTATAAAGTAAGCGTATGACCCGAAACGTCATCTATTCCTTCTGTCCGTATTGCTGCCTCACCCGCTGAGTTCCTCCAGCATTTTTGTCTGCCTATTTAAGACAAATGATTTGTTTTTCTCTTGAAGGTGACGATTATTCAAAACTAGCTAAGACTTGTTCAAAGAGCAGAGAATATTTTATGGCAGTGTTGTGATGATTCTTGATAAGAAACAATAATGCTCGAGGATGGGAATGTGTTGATGATCAGGTCAGCCACAAGAAGTAACAGAGAAGTCTGCTCCTCATTCAAATGCTTGTATGTAATTAGTAGTACTCCTGCTCATCAATTCCATTCCCTCTGTTGGTCAGCATTTAGAAGCATGGGGTCGGTCACACAGCAAGGAAATGCCCTCCAGCCCAATTTGCCCATACTGTCTGAGATGCCCCATCTATACTAGTTCCACTACCATGTTTGGCCCATATATATCTAAACCTTTCTTTTCCATTCTGTGTCTGAATCACAGTAATTCCATTATAAACGTTGTACAGACAAATGTTTATATTTGTACGTCATGCCATCGGCAATCCCCTGCAGTCATTTACTGACCTCCGCAGTTTCCAGCTTGATTTCTTGGCCTGTTTGAGGAGTGACTGCAGCCTGAATGTGGTTGTACCTTCTCCCACTGAGATTTCCCACATAGCAGATGGATCCTCCATTATGTATGTGTGTGGTTACAAGTCATTGAATGGTGCACTATAGGAGATTTTAATAACCAGTTTGGTTTTAATTCTGGTTTATTCCAGCAACACCCAGATCCCAAAGATGCATTAAAAAAACAATAAATTGAAAGTGCAGAACAACGAGCAAAGCAGACAGGGTGTTTCCTCTGGATGTAGAGTTGTTATTTCATCCAAGCATTTACCATTTAAAATGGAATTTAAAAATACTACAAAGAATTGTAAATCACTAAAAACACTGGAGTTTTGATTTCCAGGGAGCTATGCATAAATATATTAAAGACTGTTATCAATAAGATTTTGGGGAGCATTAATACAATGGATCCATTGGAGGTAAATATGATTAGTGTATTAGTGTAGATACAGTGCCCTCCATAATGTTTGGGACAAAGACCCATCACTTATTGATTTGATTTATTTTTATCTGTACTCCACAATTTGAGATTCGTAATAGAAAAGATCACATGTGGTTAAAGTGCACATTGTCAGATTTTAATGAAGGCCATTTTTATACATTTTGGTTTCACCATGTAGAAATGACAGCTGTGTTTATACCTAGTCCCTCCCATTTCAGGCACCATAATGTTTGGGACACAGGCTTCACAGGCGTTTGTAATTGCTCAGGTGTGTTTTATTTGCCTCCTTAATGCAGGTATAAGAGTGCGCTCAGCTCTCTCCTCCAATCTTTCCATCACCTTTGGAAACTTTTATTGCTGTTTATCAACATATAAGTTGATAAACTTATGACCAAAGTTGTGCCAATGAAAGTCAAAGAAGGCATTATGAGACTGAGAAACAAGAATAAAACTGTTAGCGACATCAGCCAAACCGTAGGCTTACCAAAATCAACTGTTTGGAACATCATTAAGAAGAAAGAGAGCACTGGTGAGCTTTCTAAATCACAAAAAGACTGGCAGGTCAAGGAAGACCTCCACAGCTGGAGATAGAAGAATTTTCTCTGTAATAAAGAAAAATCCCCAAACGCCTGTCCGACAGATCAGAAACACTCTACAGGAGTCAGGTGCGGATTTGTCAATGATCACTGATCGCAGAAGACTTCATGAACAGAAATACAGAGGCTACACTGCAAGATGCAAACCACTGGTTATCCGCAAAAATAGGATGGCCAGGTTACAGTTTGCCATGAAGTACTTTAAATATTAACCACGGTTCTGGTAAAAGGTCTTGTGGACAGATGAGACGAAGATTAACTTATATCAGAGTGATGGCAAGAGCAAAGTACGGAGGAGGGAAGGAACTGCCCAAGATCCAAAGCATACCACCTCATCTGTGAATCACGGTGGTGGGGGTGTTATGGCCTGGGCATGTATGGCTGCTGAAGGTACTGGCTCACTTATCTTCATAGAGTCATACAGTGTGGAAACACTGATTGATGATACAACTGCTGATGGTAGTAGCATAATGAATTCTGAAGTATCATATCCTATCTGCTCAAGTTCAAACAAATGCCTCAAAACTCATTGGCCAGCAGTTCATTCTACAGCATAACAATGATCCCAAACATACTGCTAAAGCTACAAAGGAGTTTTTCAAAGCTAAAAAATGGTAAATTCTTGAGTGGCCAAGTCAATCACCTGATCTGAACCCAATTGAGCATGCCTTTTTATCTGTTGAAGAGAAAACTGAAGGGTACTAACCCCCAAAACAAGCATAAGCTAGAGATGGCTGCAATACAGGCCTGGCAGAGCATCACCAGAGAAGACACCCAGTAACTGGTGATGTCCATGAATTGCAGACTTCAAGCAGTCATTGCACGCAAAGAATATGCAACAAAATACTAAACATAAATACGTTCATTGGCATGACATTGCTATGTCCCAAATATTATGATGCCCTGAAATGGAGGGGTCTATGTATAAACTTAGCTGTAATTTCTACAAGATGAAACCAAAATGTGTAAATATCACCTTTATTAAAATCTGACAATGTGCACTTTAACCACATGTGATTTTTTTTTCTATTACTAATCTCAAATCGTAGAGTACAAAGGCAAATAAATAAATGATGGGTCTTTGTCCCAATCATTATGGAGGGCACTGTAGGTGCAATGGGCAGCCTGGGAACAGTGGGCCAAAAGGCCCATTTCCCTGCTACATATCTCTAGAACTTAATGAAATCGAAGGTTCTGGGTTAAGGCAGGAAAGTGAAGCAGATGTGGTTACGTTGTTCAAGTTTGTTGATAAATTTGTCTCAGTGAATTTCAAACTTGCCATGCCAATTAACTCTTATATTGGCTTCCCAGGATTTCTACCACAACACAGCATAGTCCAGGCAGTAATATCCATTCTCTCTGAACTGCCCTCAACCCTATTGAGAGTTCATCAGCAGGTGTGATTATCTAACTGTACCATGAAGGACATGGTCTGAAAAGCAACACAGTGGGGCAGTTAATTGGCCTGTTTGTTTACAGTTCTTTGGACTTATGTTTAATCTTGTTGAGTTTGCACACACTCCCTGCAATGGTGTGGATTTTCTCTGGGAGCTCTGGTTTCCTCCCACATCCCAAAGACCAACGTTGATATATTTATTGAACATTTTAAGTTGCCGCTAGTGAAACATTTTGAGAGGATGGGACATAGACTCGATGGGCCAAAAAACCTTTGCCTATGATATAAGATAATTCAGAAGTATGGAATTATGCTGCCAAAATTAGTGATTCCAAACAGCCTTCTGCCTTCTCCATGCAAATAAACCTCAGCGTGCTGAATCCTAGCATCTTAGCAACCCTTGATTTTAGCAGTAAAATTCCACACTTGTCCTAATGACATAGGAGAAAGTTTCTTGGCCCATTGAGACCATGTCCATCTTCTGACTAATTGCTGAGGAGATGATGCACAGTGGATAGAAAAGATTTTGCAACAATGAGACACATTTATCAAAGCTCCCAGAGGACTGCTTCAAACTGCTCTCAATGCTAATTTATTTCTGGTTAATGTCAGGGGCAATGTTGATGCTACGAATTACTGCCTGAGATAAAATAAACACATACTAAGAGTTGTGATAAAGTCTAAAGTAGTATAACACTGTATATCTTACACTTACTGCCTCTTTACATGAAGCATGCAGGGTTTAAGTTTTTGGTGATGCATTGAAATGTAAGCTACTTTCTTAAATCCCCTCTCACACTGCCCTGACCTCTTGTTCTAAGTAGTATCCGATCTCCATCCAGTGTTTCCCTCAGGGAGAAATGGACTTGACCTGATTGCTGGAATATGGTGAGGGAACAGAAATAATGGTGGTCTTAAACGCTTCATCTGTCCATACTGCCAGTTCTGTACTAGGATGATGAAGCTACAACTGGAATTTCCAGAAACGAGATATTTCATTCTACATTGCAAATATTAGTTACTCTAGGGAGAAATATTTTATTGTAAGCATTGACTCAGGAAAAAATACCACACTGGATGATTTCATTTCACAAGTCCTAGAAAACAGATAATTATTCCTATAAATAGTTAAACTTCCACATATAGTATTTTGAGTAGGAAGGAACTGCAGATGGTGGTTTAACCTGAAGATAGACACAAAAAGCTGGAGTAACTCAACGGGTCAGACAGCATCCTTGGAGAAAAAGAACAGGTAACGTTTCGGGTTGAGACCCTTCTTCATTCTGAAGAAGAACCTCGACCCGAAACGTCACCTAAACCTTTTCGCCAGAGATGCTGTCTGACCCGCTGAGTTACTCCAGCTTTTTTTGTCTGTAACATTTTGGAATCTTGTTACATCCGTTGTCTTTGGCATAGTGAAACATGTCTCCTGGCACTTTTGTCACATTTGGCAGAAAGATCGAAAAACAGTGACAACCCAAGTTACTTTGTTGTAGAACTCTCATCTATTTTTAATGTGCTTTAAGGAAGAAAATCTGCCAATCTTCCACAGTCTGGCTTGCAAGTAACTGCAGACCTGAAGCAATGTGCTTATCTTAGACTTCCCTTTGAAATGGGTTTTCTATCCTGATGGTTTTGGAAGATGATTAGAGAAAAAGGCTTCCACATAAATTAGAATTCTTAGTATAAATCTGATGACAGCTTCATACCAGGCCGGATGTTGTACATAGACACAAAAAGCTGGAGTACACATATGACGTGTACACAAGTGACAATAAAATATTCTTTGAACTTCCCTTCCCATTCCCATACTGTTCTTTTTGTCCTGGACTTCCTCCAATCCTAGATCAAGACCACACGAAAATTATAGGAACAGCACCTCATATTTTGCATGTGTAGTTTAAAACCCAGAGGTATGAATATTAAATTCTCTAATTTTAAGGAACTTCATCTTACATTCCCCTCCCCTCCCCTCCTTGCCCCCTTCCCATTGGTTGAGGTAATGTGGCATTGGCCCATGAGAGAGATCATGGCAAAGGTCACATAGAATGAATTAATGAATTCATCAATGAATTAATAAGTTTATTGGCCAAGTATTCACATACAAGGAATTTGCCTTAGTGCTCCGCCCGCAAATGACAACATGACATACAGAACATGATGGAAGTGGGAATTTAACACCCACCATTCTCCAATGCAGCCAGCACTTGGAATACTGATTTGCCTTCCACTGACTGAGCCAACTGTTGCACATGTGATTATTTCATGGGTCCATAATCCAATATATATTTTAGTTTTAGAGATATAGCATGGAATCTGGTCCATCGGCCCACTCCGAGCCGGCCAACAATCACCCATACATCAGTTCTATCCTACACACTAGGGACAATTCACAGAAGCCACTTAACCTACAAACCTACAAACATGCACATCTTTGCAATGTGGGTGGAAGCCGGAGCACCCAGAGAAAACCCACATGGTCACCGGGAAATGTACAAACTCCATACAGACAGCACCACTAGTCAGGATTGAACCCAGGTCTCAGGTACTGTAAGGTAGTGTCTCTACCACTGCGCCATTGTGCTGCCCTAATTGAACATCAGTCATTATGGAGTAAACTGTACAGTTACCTACAGCACTTCTACGCTATGCATGCATGACATAGAGATATCAGAAGTCTTCAATGGAAATACATTTTCGAAGGTGAGTACAATACACAATTTTATATTTAAATCTGTGTACAATTCTATATTTTCTTTAGGCTGTATTCAATATCCACCTGCTGATTAAATAGCTGACTTTTGTGAATGGGTTACACCAGGCATCTGAACACATCTTTATTAAACATGAAAGAAAATGCATTAAGGTTGGGTTGGGTTGGGTTGCTTTTGTGAGCTAAAAATCTCAACCCCAACCAAAAAATCCATTGTTTGGGTTTACATTTCATCAGTTGCTTCGTCTCCAAGGTACGTTGTGCTATGTTTGCAATGAGTATGAGACAGCAACCAAAGATCTTGGTTGCAGCAAGGAAGTGAATGAAATACGTTTCTATTCAACAGCAGGAATGCACAACGTGTGCGCCAGTAACAGGCAACAGTGTTGCCACATGACTGGCTGAAGGATCAGTTTGAACAATTTGAATTGTCTTTCGACTGACTGGTTAGCATGCAACTAAAGGGCCTGTCCCACTGTACGAGCTAATTCAAGAGTTCTCCCGAGTTTCCCCTGATTCGAACTCGGAGAATTACGGTAATAGCCGCTCGTAGGTACTCGGGGCTCTCGTGGACATTTTTCAACATGTTGAAAAATCTTCACGAGGGTTCACGAGCTTACAGCGTTTCCCGAGTACCTGCCGTTAGCGTTACGAGCCGCTAAGAGACGTCCCGAGCTCCGACGTACCCGCTACGTACATTCTACGTGCTTACCACGAGATTGAAACTCGGGAGAACTCTTACATTACCTCGTACAGTGGGACAGGCCCATAAAGCATTTCACTGTACCTCAGTACACGTAACAATAAACTAAACTCAGAACTCAGCTAAAGAGCTGGGCCAAAAAATGAGGCTGCACCTGGAGCTGCAATGTTGCCTAGAGGCTGCATTACAGTTGAGACTCATCTGCAATGAAGCATCTTTGCAAATAAAAATTCAAAACACATGAGCTAAGTGGAAGAACTGCTGTTTCAGTGCAATGGTAACATCACCACGCCAATAGTTCTCACAACTTGGTCAGGAAAGTAAGTTTATCCAAGAACTTACAATGTGCCTCTTCTCTCTGTTCTGGAGAACAGCCAGCCTGAAAACAGAAGACATCTGTTAAGGTGAAAGCCAAATTATATTCTAGGAAGAAAGGTTTAGTTTTCCCCAATATCTGTGTGGACAAGGATTTCTTAAAAGTGCGTATAAATAATGAGTGAGCTATTCATATATGAATTGTCTCTTTTAAAGTTTCAGGTTGTCGTTTTTCTCCAAATATTTCCTGTTTTATTTCTATGATGGAAAAGTCACCAAGTTGATTGAAAATGATTTGCTCAGTCAGGTCGCACTTTAAACTACCGGTAATTGAACAAAATAGTTTTCAATAAGCATGAGGGATGAATTGGCTCCTCTGAGATTTTAATAACATTTAGACAACACTGACACCACAATGGCTACTCTGGCAATAACCCTACTTTCACCACCATAATCACCTCAACCTTACATTTAGCCGCATGGTCACGAATTCTAACCACTAACAACACAAACTATATTCATTATTATACTAATTATTATACTAGTCATTTTAATTATTATGACATCTGTTTGACTACCATAACTTGGCATTTACTGAACCTTTAACCTCAGATTTGGTATTACTAAATCATTTTTAAATAATGCTTTATTAGTTTTTAAATTTTGTAAATAGAAATGTGGTTTTTTTTAAAGTGAGAAATATGCTTTAAGGACAAAGAGATTAAATGTAATCTGTGTTATAAAAACATGGCAAGACTAGTTGTGTCATCTACTGCATCCAGTGATCCCGATATGGGTTTCTGCACATCGGCAAAACCAAGCGTAGACTTGCTGACTGCTTTGCTGAACACTGGCTCGGTTAGCTAAGGCCTACCAGATCTCCTGATTGCCAACCATTTTAACTCCCCTTCACATTCCCATACTGGCTTTTCTGTCTTGTGCCATCTTCATTGTGAGGCCACACGCAAACCGGAGGAACAGCACCTCATATACCACTTGGATAGCTTACAACCTAACTATATGAACAATGAATTTTCCAATTTTAACTAACTAACCCAAATTAGCCTCTTTCCCACTCCCTTTCTCCCCCGAGAAACATCCCCCCCCGCCCCCCTTTCAGAGGAAACCTATGCTGTCACACAGAGAACATGCAAACTCCACAAAGGCAGCATCCGAGATCAAGATTGAACCCCACTCTCTAGCATTGTGAGACAGCAGCTCTACTAGCTGTATAACTATGCCACCCTGAAAGCATTAATCAAGATCCTTATACAAGGCTTCTACTTAACTTTCATATTCTGTTTTTTTCCACTTCACAGAATTATGATCAACTATTGCTGATTCCTAGATTCTTCCCGATCAGACTTCCTCACACTGATTATTTTTCTTGACAACATCAGATGCCAAGTGCCACGACCATTGGGTGGCAAAGTGGCGCAGCAGTAGAGCTACTGCCTTACAGCGCCAGAGACTCGGGTTCGATCCTGACTACGGGCGCTGTATGTACGGAGTTTGTACGTTCTCCCCGTGACATGTGTGGGTTTTCTCCGGGATCTTTGGTTTCCTCCCACGCTCCAAAGACATGCAGGTTTGTAGGTTAATTGGCTTAGTGTATGTATAAAATTGTCCCTAGTGTGTAGATACTGTTAATATGCAGGGATCGCTGGTCGGTGTGGACTCGATGGGTCGAAGGCCTTGTTTCCCCGCAATAGCATTACAGCAATTGTGGTAGCTCTACTGTGCTCAAAGGCATAGTAATTCAGCACAGATTCAACCCAATCTATCCTGAAATTATTAATTTTGTTGATATTATTTAACATGCATATTTCTCAGAATGCATTGTATATAGCTGTTGGGTGCATTGTACACTGTTAAAATGGGAGTATCATGTCATCTGGTACATTTTGCATTATTTGACTGCCAAAGTCACTTCAAATTCTGAAAGTCCATTTAATCAGCTCTGAATTAGTCGATCATCTGGATATCAAAGAAAATCAGCAGAAACTTAGTAGGGCAGCCCAGTGGTCCAATGGTAGAGTTGCTGTCTTACAGCACCACAGACCCGGGTTCGATCCTGACTAGGGATGCTGTCTGTACGAAGTTTGTACATTCACCCCGTGATCATGTGGGTTTCCACCGGGAGCACTGGTTTCTTCCCACATTCCTAGGACATACAGGTTTGTAGGTTAATTGGCTTCTGTAAATTGTAAATTGGCCCTAGTGTGTAGGATAAAGCTAGTGGATGATACAGGGTACAGTGTCTGCTCTGATGGGCACGGATTCTGTGGGCTGAAGGATCTGCTTCGTACTACTGTACATCTCTAAAATAAACTAAACTAAACTTATTCTTTTCATTTTCTAAAGTGACATCAAAATTTATATGCTTTCCAAAAACGTTGACTAATGTGTCCTATTCATAAAATTGTGGAATCACCACGTTACAATAGCCCATTTGGACTATCGAGTCTGCGATGGCTTTTATTTTAGCAAACCCAAATAATCCATTGGCTTGATTTTTCTCTATTGTTTCAAAAGTATTCAGAGAACATAGACATACAACAGTACATCACTGGAACAATCCCTGTGACCCACAATGTTTGTGCCCAACATGATGCCAAGGTGAACTAATCTAATTTGCTTGCAAATGATCCATATCCTTTCATTCCCTGCATATCCATACGCCTATGCAAAAGAATCTTAAATGCAAATGCCGTATCTGCCAATACTGCCAGGGCGTTACGGCAGACACCATCATCCGCACCATCTCCTTTAAACGTTGCCCCTCTCGCCTTAAAGCTACACCTTCTAGTTTTTGTCATTTTCACCTTGAATAGATTCATAGTATCCGACTGTTTACTGTATGCATGACCCCCATCAGCATTCCCCTCAACCTCCAGCATTCAAACAAAAAAAAACAGACCGAGTCTGTCCAACCTGTGCTTGTAGTTGATGCCCCCTAATCCAGACGGTATCTGGTAAATCTCTTCTGTACCCTCTCTGAAGCCTACACTTCCTTCCTGTAATGCAGTGACCAGAACTGCACGCAATACTCCAAATACGGCCTAACCAAAGTCTTACAAAGCTGCATCATGCTTTCATGACTCATATGATCAATGCCCCATCCAAAGCCGACAAACCTTTTTTACCTGCTTTATCTACATGTGTTGCACCTGTCAGGGAACTATTGCATAGGGGTCCCAAGATCCTAATGTACATCAAGACTGTTAAGGGTCTTGCCATTCACTTTCTTGTCGAAAGTCTAATGGATTCTATTTCCATCCCCAGCCTCACCCTGCCCCATCTCCCACCTGAGAAGAGATTCTTGGTTTATGGTTGATACAGACAACCATCACAATGTTCAATGATTTGTGTATATTTGCAAATAAACCACAAAATTGTGCATTATTGCCTGGATGGTAAATGCAGGTGGTTACTCCTTATTTACAAATGCTGCAGATATAAAAGTCACCAAAACAGACAAGTCCATTATGGATGTCATGGTCCTAGAATCATAGAGTGATACGGTGTGGAAACAGGCCCTTTGGCCCAACTTGCCCACACAGGCTAACATGTCCCAGCTACACTAGTCCCATTTGCCCATGTTTGGTCCATATCCTTCCAAACCTGTCCTATCCATGTACCTGTCTAACCATTTCTTAAATGTTGGGATAGCCCTTGCCTCAACTAGCTCATCTGCCAGCTTGTTCCATACACCCACCACCCTTTGTGTGAAAAGGTAAGCCCTCAGATTCCTATTAAATCTTTTCCCCTTCACCTTCAACCTATGTCCAATCTTAAAGCTGATGGCACATGGCAATGTGCAAGCCAAGAACACCTCAGAAACCAACGTCATACAGAATTTCTCATCACACTGTTTGCTCCTTGGTGGATCTTGAAAAGACTCAAATCCTGCCTCTCAAGTCAGTAGCTGAGACTTTTCATCCTTGGGAATAAAACAGTAGGACGTTGGAACATTTATTTGCTATTGAGCAGTAGCAAACTCGATTGATTCAAATCTGTATTTATATTTTACTTTGAAAATATGAGTCAGTGTCGACACAGAACCTGTGCACACAGCATGTGTGTTTAAAGCGTGCCCACAGGCCACAGCAGTATCGTGTGGGGCTTAGTGTCGTCTCCTGCTGCTGCAGTTTGTTTTTCTAATCCCAGCTATTTCTATTCCCTATTCTCCACCATCCCAACCCCATGGTTTCATCTGCCTTTTCCAACTGGGAATATTGACAACTGAGTGTCATAACCTAGACTTTTCCTTTCTTCTTCGACTCGGCTCAGGGGAGCTGGGTTCATCACTATTTTCGACCCAAAATTGCAAAGCATCTGCTTCCAACCATCACCTTCCGCCTCCATCTTCCACCCAACCCCACCCTACACTATTATACATCGTCGAGTCTAGTTTATTGTTGTAAATGCTAGTACAGTGAGGTACCAATACAATGCAAACCTTGCTTGCAGCAGCATCCCAGGTGCACGTTCATGAATTACACATGGACTATATAACATTTAGACATGAATTAGTCATGAATTAGACATGAATTAAAAATGAATTAGATGTGAATCATACATGAATTATACATGTTTATATACGAATTCACATGAATTATACATGAATTATATATGAATTATACATCTATAATACCAACTATACATCAATTATACAAGATAGTGAAAATAAACCAGACAGCAAAAATATGTCCTTAATGTACAAATGCACAAGCAGAAAACGTGTCTGAGGCAAAAGGTGGTCTATAATGTTCTATTGTTGAGGTAGGATTAGGGTTACGCAGACCTGTCCAAGAACCTAGGATATCTAGGGAAGTGGCTATTCCTGAACCGTGTGGTGTGGGACATCAGACTTGTGTACCTCCTGCCCAATGGTAGCAGCAAGAAGAGGGCATTGCCTGGATGATGAGGATCCTTGATGATAGATGACACCTTCTTGAGGCAGCGTCTCATGTAGATGCTTTCAATGTAGGGGAGGCCTGTGCCCATGATGGACTTGGCAATTGTTCCTGTTCCCTTTCAATCCTGACACAGGATCTCGACCTAAAACATCGACTTACATCTTTTGCCTCCACAGATGCTGCTTGAGGCACTGAATTCCTCCAACTTTCTGTTTTTGCTCTAGATTCCAGCATCATTCTTTGTTGCCTTCATAGCAAATAACTAGCTGTGTTGAGAGCATGAATAATGTTAAGTCACAATGAAGGGCTCTTTTTTCAAAGAAACTAATTATCAGCTTGAAATGTTCATGCTTTTAGTTCAACAGGTCATGGGTTTGATCACCGCTCTAGTGCATAATGTAAACTGACATTTCAATGTGGTATTGCCAGGCTTTTAGAGACTACGTAATTCAGATGAGAAAAAAATGAGGCCCCAACTGACTAATCTGATGCCTCACTTGTGCATTAAAGATTAAATGGAAAAAAAAGGATCATTTTCTCATTATGTGTGCAAACATTCTCCCTCAATCAACAGCAGGGAACTGATCTTGCATCTGACTGGAAAAGCAAGGCCTCTTGTGAAGAAGCTTGCCGCCATATTTATAAACAGCAACATTATATTCTGAGGCTGGGAACCATTGAGAGATGTAACTCAAATGTCACTGTACCTTAATTGGTACATGTGACAATAAACTGACCTTAAAACCTTGAAACCTTGAGATGTGATGAAAAGGTTTTGATTGTAAGACATTTTATTTTAAAAAGTTAACTTTAAAACATGATATTGACAGAGATCAAGCCTTTTGACTGCAGTGGGAAATTGCATTGTTGGAGGAGTTGAAAAAGATTAGAATAAGTCTTTAAGAATAAGTTCATAGGATGTCTTTACCATTGGAAAATACAAAAAAAGAAAATAAGAACAATCTTACACCTTTTTCTCGGAATTGCAAGTTTTTCAGGTACATTGTGGTACATTAAAAAGACAGGTATATAGATAGGAAAGGAATATGGACTAAACGTGGGCAGGTGGGACAAGTCTAGATGGGAAATCTTGGACCAAAGGATCTGTTTCCATGTTGCATGACTCTATGACTCTATATTAGTCTAAAAATATTAGTGTGGCACTGCACAGCATGTAGAGCTGCTGTTTCAAGCAGACTGAAGTCCCTGTTTCCATATTGTACGACTTTGTGACTCTAGTCTAAAAACATTAGGGTGGCCCTGACGCACAGCATGTACGCTTTTGCCTCACTTTAAGCGACCGGATTTAATCCTGACCTCCATTACTGTCTATGAGGAGTTTGCATATTCATGACTGCTTGGGTTGCCTCCCACATCCCAAAGTAACATGCCCCTAGTGTGTAGGCGAGTGGTGGAATCTGGGGAAGAGCATAGGGGAATGAAGTTGGCTTAGCATAGAGTCAGTGTGAGTGGGTTCTGGAGAGCTCCAATACTCTATGAAAATCACATACTCACCTCAATTTCTTTGAAATGAATTAAGGCCACAGCAAAGATTGGGGGGAGAACATTCAGATAAAAGAAGTCATGGTGTCATTGAGTTTTGTGTAGTTTATTGTCATGTGTACCGAGGTACAAATTGCAAGAATCGTCCATGTCTTTTATATCCATTTATTTTTGGATATGGGTGTCACTGGAAAGGACAATGTTCGTTCTTCATCCCCAACTGCCCACAAGTCAGTGCTGCTGAACTATCTTCCTGAATGTCTGGTATCCATCTGGTGAAGATACTCCATAATGTGGTTGGGGAAGAACTTCCAAGATTCAGAGCTAGCAACAATTAAGCATCAGTGATGCTTTTCCAAATCAGATTGGTGTGCAACTGGATGGAACCCAATCTCTGGTGTTGTAAGGCAGCTACTCCACTGATGCACTACCGCTCCGCCAGTAACATAGCATGCCGATGAGTTCCTTGCTGCTGGATACCCAACCTCCAGACTGTTTTTGTCACCGTAGTGTTTGCATGGCTGATACCAACTGATCTTCTGCTCAGGATATTAAGGGCAAAGAGATTTAGCCATGGTAATAACATTGAATGTCAAGAATAGAATCTCTCTTATTACAGATAAATGATTGTTGCTTTTCCTTCCGGTTCACTTGCTAACAACTATGTGTATGTTCCAATAAAATGCTCTATGGCATTGCCCTGCTAACATGTATCCCCTACCTACACCTAATCTTCTGCTGCCTTACAGTGCTTGCAGCGCCAGAGACTCGGGTTCGATCCCGACTACGGGTGCTGTCTGTACGGA
This sequence comes from Amblyraja radiata, assembly GCF_010909765.2. Classification (NCBI taxonomy): domain Eukaryota; kingdom Metazoa; phylum Chordata; class Chondrichthyes; order Rajiformes; family Rajidae; genus Amblyraja; species Amblyraja radiata. Next base: position 16,743,639 of record NC_045972.1, on the reverse strand, counting down.
GTTTGTACGTTCCTGCGTGGGTTTTCTCTGAGATCTTCGGTTTCCTCCCACACTCCAAAGACATACAGGTTTGTAGGTTAATTGGCTTGATATAAGTGTAAATTGTCCCTAGTGTGTTTAGGATAGTGTTAATTTGCAGGGATCGCTAGTCAGTGCGGACTCGGTGGGCCAAAGGGCCTGTTTCCGCGCTGTATCTCTAAACTAAGATGGTGTGTTTCTAACCCTCTATACAACCAAGCTGAGAGTCAAATCAGCTAACAAGAAGCTGAGGAGAGCCAACGGTTAAAATATTCCCACAACATCCATAGTCAGCATCGAACCAGGATCTCTGGTGTTGTAAGGCAGCAACACTACCACTGTGCCAAGGTACTGCTTGCTGTAAGGCAGCAACTCTACCACTGTGCCAATGTACTGCTTGCTGTAAGGAAGCAACTCTACCGCTGTCCCAATGTGCCGCTGTAAGGCAGCAACTTTACCGTTGCGCCAATGTGCCACCCAGCTTCCCTGTGAAAAATTCTTTGCACGCACATTGCTTGCTTCCCTGATTCCAGGGCGCTGAACAGGAAATGATTGCATTGCATCTGACCAATCCGTGGCACACAACAATCAAAGGTCCACCCGCTTGACATCATGCAGAGTAAAGGACGTTGGTTTCAAGCACTTCTGAAGTATGTCTGAAACCGCCAGAGTTGGCAAAGGAACCTGATCAGGTCATCACAAGTTCAGGTTTAATGGATAGAATTAAGTTTTGCCTTCGCTGCCAAGGTGTTGATCCATCACACCACCCTAAGCTTTACAAAGATCCAGTTTAATGAAAACAGGAGCAGTCTGTCAAAATTCCATTTCCAGAAGTATAATGTGGAATATGTTACATTCAAGTAGAACATGTTCTACACAAACCTCTCACCACCTCATATAAGCCTGCTCCACCATTGTCAATTATTTCACTATTTATTTTATAGAACAAAACCTACCATGGAAAAAAAAGTCAGCATTATAAAAATGCTGAACTGCTCATTTGTAGCCGAAATACTTCTGAATGTCTTGAATGAGAACCAAAAGTGAAGCTGTTGAACCATGAAAATAACAACTTGCTGCTCCAACTCAATCATTCACCCTACTGCTGAAACTACAACAGCCGATCTCCAATGAATCATCGAGTCATAGAGTCATGGAGCATGGAAACAGGCCCTTCAGCCCAACTTGCACATGCTGACCAACATGCCCCATCTACTCTAGTCCCGCCAGCCTGTGTTTGACCCATATCCTTCTAAACCTATCCTACCCATGCACCTGTCCAAATGCCTTTTAAACGTTGTGATAATACCTGCCTCAACTATCTCCTCCGGAAGCTCGTTCAATATGCCCACCATTCTTTGTGTAAGATAGTTTTGCGCCTCAGGTTCCTATTATATCTTTCCTTCCTCACCTTAAACCTATGCCCTTGGGGTTCTTGATTCCCCTACTCTGGGTATTTATCTTATCTATTTCCCTCATGATCTACACTCTATGACATCACCCATCATCCTCCTACGCTTCAAGGAATAAAGTTCTAGCCTGCTCAACCCTATAGCTCGGGCACTCGAGTCCTGGCAATATCCTTGTAAATTATCTCTGTACCCTTTCCAGCTTAACAACATCTATCCTATAACACGGCAACCAAAATCAAACCCAATACTCCAAATGTAGCCTCACCAATGTCTTGTACAACTGTAATATAACCTCCCAACTTCTATACTCTGTACTCTGACCGACAAAGGCCAATATGCCGAAAGCCTTTCTTGACCACCCTATATACCTGATTCAAGGAACTATGTACCTGCACTCCTAGATCCCTCTGCTCTATGACACTCCCCAGTGTTAATAAACTTTCAATGAACTATGTACCTGCACTCCTAGAGCCCTCTGCTCTACAACACTCTCCTACCTGGATCGCCGTTTAAAGCATTGGGCCTGCTGCTTCATCATCTCGGCGCTGGGGTTTGGAGATCTCCCAGCGCGGGTGGCGCTGACCAACATCGAGGAGTCCTTGGACCCTTTGCTGAGGGCCGCCAGCGTGAATCTCCGCCCAGCGCGTCTGTGGACTTCGGGAGCCGCGGACTCCGGTAGGAAGTGGCCAGTTCGGATGTCCAAGCCGTTAAGGTGGTTCTCCTGTTTCGACGTCGGAGTTCCATCATCCCGGCGAGAGGGCCTGAACATTGGGCCACCCGTGGCGGCGACTGCGAGGGGTGCGGGAGCCCACCGACCACGGGTGAACAGCAGAGGAGGATGACTGAATTTTAGATCCTTCCCTCACGGTGGGAAATTTTGATTCCGCTGTGTGGGGATGTCTGTGTTAAAGTCTATCGTGTTCTGTGCTCTTTATTATTCATATGGCTGTATGATGACAACACATTTCACTGTACCACTTGGTACATGTGACAAATAAATGCATCTTGTATCTTGAGTCCTACCATTCACTGTGAAGGTTCGGCCCAATTTGACTTCCCAAAATCCAACACCTCACACTTGCCCATGTTAAACTCCAGTAATCATTCCTCAGTCCACCTGCCTAACTGATCAAGAGCCTGCTGCAATTTTTGATAGCCTTCTTCACTATTTTACAAAGTCTGGCTTTGAATTTCCACTGAGAAGTTGAAGTAGCTTTCGATTTGTTGCTGGTTTTGTTAGGACGTCCATTCTGTTCAATTTATGATGCGCTGACAGAAATTAATTTCAAAGCTGTTAATGCAATAAGTATTATTAAGTATGAATATCCACATAAATATCCCCCCACCCCCCCCCCCCCCCCCCCCTCCCCCCACCCCGCTTTTGTCCATGGAACTGGTGTGCTACAATGTTCCACTATGCTACGAACAATATTGCCTTTTGCTCTACTTATTTTACTTGAGTTTGACTTGGTTGTAGTTATATTGAGTCAATACAAATATAAAAGGGTATAGAGAAGATTTACAAGGATGCTGCCAGGGCACGATATATTGATTTTGGTATATCTGATCTGATCTGTTTGGGCAGCATGCAAAACAATGTCTGTCACTATACCTTGGTACCTTGGCACACATGATAATAATAAACCTAAACCTGAAATGGGAGTGTCATTAATGTGGCCCCTGTTTATTCCTCAGTCTCATTGCCATGGAAGGTGGTGAAGGTATGGCTTTGTGAAATTTGACACAGCTGACTACTAGACATCTTCAAAAGACAGCTAAGTGTTAACCACATTGCCATGGAATCTAATTCACATGAAGGTCAGAACCTGTGAGGAGAGGGATAATAGGGATATCGATTTTTGTTCCCTAATGCGCATTAATGAAACTGATGGCTTTATACAGCTGATGTAAAGATATAAACATACTTACTAATTGAAACTAAACTAACAAGTCATTGACAACATAAATAGCTAGTGTACCTCAAATTTTCTCTGTTTGACAATACTGAAAATGGTTATAATTAAATGTACGTTCAATAAACCCTCATTATAATGGACCAAAGGAGGGGGAGGAATGATGTCCATTATTGCTGATTGGCCGCTATAACCACGTATGGGATTAACAAATAATAAGTGAACATGGTGTCATTGTATTATTGTGTAGTAGAAACAAAGAACTGCAGGTGCTAGTTACAGACTGCTGAAGTAACTCAGTAGGTCTGGCAGCAGCTCTGGGGAACATGGATATGTGACGTTTCGGGTCAAGTCTTCAGTCTCTCGGTCTGGAACTGGGCCTGGAATCCAGGTGAGTTGGCGACTGATGGAGGCAAGGATCAGCATTCATTAGTCTGGCCTGTGGGCCGCCGGAATGCGGGTAAGCGTCGGCAGTGGCGGCGGCGGCAGGTGTGGCCTGGAAGTGGCCAGAAGTGAGGGTGCGGGACGGAGGCGGCGTTGGTAGGTCCGTCCACTATAATCAAAACCCGTTATAAAGAGGTCCATAGAGACAACGGTTTACCGTAATAATGTAATTGTTTGCTGTACAAAGCTAATTGTAAAGTATTCAAATTGTTTTGTTGAAAAGTGTGACAAAAATAATGAGACATCACCAAGCTGATGTAACCAAGAAGCCAACTTCAAAGAAAACACAGTATGCAATTCTGAATACAAAGATTACATAATATGTACAGATTATGTACAGATTATGTAAAGATTATGCACTACCTCTTGTCTCTTCCCAGTTGATTGAAACAAATGCTTTCCCAATCCTAGTGATTTGGAAATTTACATATGAAGGGTTTATTTCCTACAACATGCTTTTTGGTGTCTGGTGTCAATTACTTCAAATATCTATTTCTTTAAATATTCACTTCAGGTGTGAACTTAATTGTGGCGTATTAAAAACAGGATGTGCATAAATAGATTAAATAGTGAGAAATATTTATTTTAACAGAAGTGTCTATAACCAAAAGTAAAGGGTAAAAGCATGTTAACCATCATCACAAGATAGCTAAATTGAAGACACAAGGAACTGCCGATGCTGGAGTCCTGAGCAAAACACAAAGTGCTGGAGGAACTCAATGGACCAGGCAGCATCAGGGGAGGGAATAGACAGGTGATGTTTCAGGTCGAGATCCTTCTTCGATGTTTATGCTGTTGTCTAAAAGGAAGTCCACTTAAAATACTTTGGAGTATTAAATACAGAGATAATAACAAAATAAGCTGATCCTGACTATGGCTGCCAACTGACATCGATATGGAAAACTGTCAGTCTTTTTCCTATGTTGGAAATATCAAACTTTGGGAGGGCACGGTGACACAATGGTAGAGTTGGTGCTTTACAGCGCCAGAGTCCGGGATTCAATCCTGACTACGGGTGCTGTCTGCACTGAGTTTGTTTGTCTCCTCATGACCGCGTGGGATTTCCCCAAGTGCTCCGGTTTCATTCCAGACTTCAAAGACGTACAGGTTTATAGGTTAATTGGCTTCTGTAAATTGTAAATTGCAAACGTAAAATCAGCTAAAAGTAGTAATGTGTAATTATGGAGGCAACCGCCATTGGAAGTAAACTTTTGTCTCTTAATTGCGATTGATCTCCTTAACACAAATGCTTCTTGATATTAATAAGCATCACGGACATTCCGGGCAGAATTACTGTCAAGAGACAATATATTTAAACACAATAAATAAAATATCCTTTCATTCTACTATTTTTTGAAAGGGAATACTTCTCCAAAAACATACTTTGTTGGTCGGTCTAGAAAAGCATCATGTCCCTTTCCATCTCCTACTTCATCCATCTCCATATGCCGGCTCTTCGAGCCCTTTTTTGGCTTGAAGGGCCGAATGGCCTATTCCTGCACTTATTGTCTATGTATCTATGTATCGAACCTCTATTGGACCATTAATTGTTTTATTACATTTTTGCCTTGCACCGTTACCCATTGACTTCTGGAATCAGACTTGTCCTCCACCCTTCCCCTCACTCAGTTTTCCCTGGCTCTGTTTTTGCAAAACAAAAAGCTGTTAATCCCTAACACCATCTAGTTCTGAGGGAAAGTTATGCAGCTGAAACATAACCCTGCTTCTCACTCTACAGATGTTGAGTGCTGGAAACCAGGATTCCAGTATCCAAAACAACTCCCCCTGTTTTGTTTCAGATAACATCAGTAGCATTTTGTTCCTGTTCTCCTTTTTGATTTTGTTTCAACTGACCTTTCCTCATCCCAGCCTCTTATGGAAAATTATCATTGGCAAATGCTGCATGTCCTAACGTTTAAGCACACCAACAAATCAGGTCACAGATTCATGTTATTGTTATTTAGTTTAAGGATACAGTGTGCAAACAGTCCCTTACACAAGCACAGATACGGGGATTATGTCTAGATGCAGATCTTGGACTCTAATTAACTATAACCGACATTACTTATATTACTTGCAGTATATCTTCCATTGCTTTACTGTAGATGATAGTTAATTTTTACAGCTTTATATACATATGATTCCTGTATGCTTTATGTTTGACCTTTGGGCAAAAGCCCAAGAAGGGGGATGTAGATCAAACAGTATTGCTGATTTGATCCGTGTCTGGGTTTGTTGCTGATGACCTGATCCATGATCCATGTCAGGTTACCCACACCACCGCCACCTCGTGCATGCGGGCAGCCATATTAGTTTTAGTTTTAACTTACGATTCAGAGCCTACTCATCTCGATGGTCTCTGTATGTATACAAATTAAAGTACCTGTTATGATATATAATGACTGTATCATAAGTACTTTGCACAGGGTATACCCAGCATAGATCACACGAGCAATCTTTTAGGGTTGAAATTATGTCCTTCAGAAAATCGGTGAAGGTATTCTTGCACAATTCACACTCGTGGCCAAAATTTGTCTGGTGACTGATGGTCCTGATACATTATGGGTCATAAACTGTACATTTCAATTCTTCCACTGCAGTTTAGCTGCAGGGGGGCAATCTATGACCCTTGCAGTTCATTCACTGAGAAGGGAGTAGAGCATATACGAGAATCATAATAGACAATGGCCCAATGCTGACAAACAGGGTTAGTATAAATAGAGTTTTTGACTATAATATGGCTCTGGGTTCAGAAATAGGACAGCATTTTCACATAGATGTCTTGCCCTATCTGCCACCTTCATTGTTCAGATCATCTTGGTCTGAAGAACAGGCATGATACTCAGGTGCTTCCTTCACTAATTGCAGTCTCTATGTTCAGGTCAGTCCTGAGCTGCATGGGGTGATCACTCCGCCTCTTAGTCAGCCTGCACCCACTGTGGTTTGAGGCCGTGCATCACATTGTGTCCGTTGAGCCAGATGATCAAGTGTGAACGCCAAGACACAATGGGGAGCACCAGGATATCTCTCCTTCCTCCCAAAATGTATTTTTCTTTAAACACAAAGTATTTATGGCAGGAATGGATGAGCAACGTTTCGGGTCACGACCCTTCTTCAGAAGGAAACACTTTGTGTTTTTTTCAAAATTCCAGCATTTGTAGTTCCTTGTCTGCCTGAGTTTTTTCTTTATTTCTCGGGCAGTCTTTTCTGCTACTGTACTGAGGCTGCCATGTGGTGAATCCTTTATGTTCTGACTCACAACAGTCAGCACAACAGCTACGAGCTCCCAAAGGCCATTTATGCTCGTGAATCTTTGAGCACAAGACCACACTGTTACTTCTAAGATTTTTGCCGAATTTTCCAGATACATTTAGGTCATCTGAGTGTAGATTAATGTTGAATTACATGTCCAGAGCACTAAAAGCGGGTGAAACTCCAGAGCACTAAAAGAGGATGAAACTCTTGGTAATGGTAATGATTACAATCAATCTGAAGAAGGGTCCCAAACCAAAATGTCACCAATCCACGTTCATGCCACAGATTTAGTTTATTTTAGTTTAGAGATACTGTGCGGAAACTGGCCCTTCGGCCCACCGGGTGCGCACTGACCAGTGACCCCCACACACTAACGCTATCCAACACACTCCAGGGATAATTTTTTTTTTCTACATTTACCAATTTAAAAAAAACCTACAAACCTGTACGTCTTTAGAATGTGGGTGGAAACCAAAGATCGTGAAGAAAACCCACGCGGTCACAGGGAGAATGTATAAAATCCGCACAGTCAGCACCTGTAGCAGCTCTATCGCTGCGCCACCGTGCCGTCCAATGCTGCAAGTCCCACTGAATTATTCCAGCGCTCTGTGTCCTTAACAAAACACAACTTTGTTTGCAAGTCCAATGGAAGGGTGTGCATAATTTGATAAAATAAAAACTGCAACGTACTTTAGATGACCAAAGATTTTAATCTCCCTTCCAAGCTCTTTTTAATTGCATAATATACATTTCAGTCTTGTTTACCCCCATCTGATCATTTTGCAGCCAACAATATTTCCATGTAGTTGAATATCAATTGACAGTGGAAGTTTATAAATGTACAAGTCCAAACAAAGATACACCAGGTAATCTGAGAGAAAAGGAACATTTTATTGTTAAATCATGCGCACAGTTTTATAAAAGTATTAAAAGAAGTTGGAGGCTTGTAAGTCTATTTAGTTTTATACATATATATGAAAAAATATACAATGTAATGCAGTAACAAAAATCAAAGTGGTTGAACAGCTATCCTTACCCCTGTTGCCCGACGCAATATATTACATTTAAGATCGTCAGAATTTGCACATGCAGATATTCATTCTGACAGTTTGCAAGATGCCAGTTGAAAGAAATAAAGAACTTTTTGTTTTTGTGAAGAGCTAACAAAAAAAATCTGAAACTAATCCTAAAGTGGTGAATCCAATGCATGATTCCTGGGGTTCCCAAACTGTGAGCCTACCCATGCAATCAAGAAGAGTGCACAGGGTGAGCATGGGAGGAGAGGAAAATTGAGGAAAGACTGATTTAACGCTAAACCTACTTCTTGGCTTGTTAGCTCTTTGTTAAAATACAAAATGTTAGACATATTTTAAAACATAGATGTGGTACTGTGACCTCATGTGGAAAACGTTGAGGCACTTCCACGTTTATTTAAATTTATTTAAAATGTCATTCATCCAGTTAAAATATAAAACATGATGGTAAAGGCACTTTTAAACAGCTGAACAGTTTCATGCTCAGCACAGACATTGGGGGCCAGAGGTCCCGTTTCCTGTGCTGTACTGCTCCATATTCTATGGTAAATTTGAAAGCAGGTATGCCATAAAAAATAGTCCTATACCACCACACTTTGTCTGTTCAATTACTATGCAATTAAGAACTTTCACAACAAAGTTCTCTTTATTTTCACCTCATTCTGAATCCTTCAGCCATTTACTGTATGAACGCACTGAAACCATTAAGTTCATAAGGTCGTCAATAACTAACGATTGATAGAAGGAAAACAGTATGACAGGGGTCACGTGCTCCCAATAATGGAGCAAAAGAGTACTCTGACCAAATAAATACAAAGCTTCTGACAAGCACTGAGGGTAACTGAATAAAGAGGGGATTATGACGGTATTGTGGTGAAATGAACGATTTTTACCAAGGTCTAGTTTATTTGCAGAACATTAGATGGATGAGGGTGAAATGCGCAGCTGTGTGTGGTCTTCCATTAATTCGAGCTGGTATTTACATGAGTGACACAGCCACAAGACACTTACAAAGCCCCAGTCAATGAGGCACCACATCCACACAAATGCACCTCATTTCTCGTTCGCCGAAGCATCCAAATTCCTTATTTTTACCTCAAGTCGTGCACCTTCTGTTTTTCATTTTGACCTTACTCCTGTCAGGTGCAAGTGTGTGCCAATGGACAATTGGTGCAGAGGGAGAGAAGATTATGGACAAGAAATCCACTTATGCAGGGAATGAGGAAATGGGTTTGCACATATTTGAACGCAACAGACCCATGGGAGAATAATCTACTGGCACAAAATGAACATTTGGAACCTCAAATGATCAAGCTAAATTTTGCATTATTAGCTCTAGAGGTTCCAAGTGTACTTCCACGCACACTGCCAGTTTTATTATTGTTGTGCAAATGAAAGCAGCTTTAATGTTAATATTTGGTAGCCTGCACGTCCACCAAATTTATTATGTATACCTCTGGATGAAAGATAAAGCTACCATGGTATTGAAAGCATCATGAAGGCCGAAGGCCCTGCCTTGACTGGCCTCCAGGATTTGTCACCTGCAATGTGCACGCATGGTACTTTGCTCATTGACCGCAATGCAAATAATCATACAGGAGCAATGCACCCATCATTTTCAATGAAAATCATTTGCACTGATATGAAGATCAAACTAGGAGTAAATATTTAACTATATTAATACTGAGCCATATAATTTAGCAGCACAGCTGTAAATAACTATATTTCTGCTTTTAAACAAAATATTAAATTTATTATGTACAATAACGAGAGGAATATTCGAACCAGAGTCCACTTTTCATCAGCAAATGAGATGCAAGGTTTGTAGTCCGAGGATGGGTTCAATTCGTCGTGTGATGAACATGTTCACTGCTGTTACGTGCGCCCAGTTTAGTTACTTTAGTTGCTTCCAGAATAGTTCTGCCAGAGTTCATTTCTCACTCATGCCACTGCAAATACTTTGAAGGCTTTTCCATTAGGGGGATTTGTTAAACTGAAAGAGATGAAATACCAATGTCACATTAGCATCCAGCGGGTAGACAGACAGAAAGCATTCCCCAGGATGGAAATACCAAATACTAGAGGGCATTTCTTTAAGGTGAGATGGACAAAATTTAAAGGAGATGTACAGGGCAAGTTTTTTTTTTAAACAGAGGGTGGTATCCAATCAATGTGTCCAAGTTGCATTTCAATGCTTCAGAATAAGGACAGTCGAGAAAATTATATCAATCTGAATATCCATGGTGCAGAAGTCATTTCAGTCTCAAGATTAACAAATACCAGAAAGCACCTCATTAATTTTTGGGTAGTGACATGAAATGGTCAGTATTATGCTTCACTAAGGAACAAAAAATATTTTCAATTGCATCATGCTGATAAAGCAGATTGCATATTTGAACTTCGGAAAAACATTTCTGTAATTACGAACTTAAATGAGCAACACCAATAATATAAAAATGTCAAATAGTCTTAATCTAAATGGACACATTGATGATCAGAGTTAATAAAAGAACAAGGTTAATGAAATTCCAAACTCAGGGATTATTCAGATCAGATTTGCACCTGATGTTTTAACCGAGTTTGCAATAATTGAGTAAGTAAAAACTATTCACTATCCACCAGATCGTTTCATTATGTTTCTTTAATTTAAGAATATTTCTCATCAACTATTTCCCTTTACTTCAGATAGACAGAAAGTGCTGGAGTAACTCAGTGGGACAGGCAGCATCTCTGGGGAGAAGGAATGGGTGGCGTTTCGAGTCCCGAAGAGTCCTGTCTGAAGAAGGGTCTTTACCCGAAACGTCACCTACTCCTTATCTCCAGAGATGCTGCCTGTCCATTGAGTTACTCCAGCACTTTGCGTCGATCTTCGGTTTAAACCAGCATCTGCAGTTCTTTCATACACATTCCCTTTACTTCAGTTTGGCTTTCTCTATATAGCCACAATCGTCATTTTATAATAATTAAATTTCTAATACTGTGCAAGAATAAATCAAAGGTTTTTCATCCACTATTCTGATGTTTACCTCTCCGACATAATTCCGTTCTCAGAGGTCCCCTTATATCGGTTCTTTTTCTCCACTGGCATCACATCCACTAGTCCTCCAATGTGGTTCTTAATAACACCGGCATGCACCGCTGTTCGACAGATACTGGATCTCTGGAGGATAGGGAGAGAAATGAGTTGAACAATTTAGTGTTCTGTACAGCTCAGCTATTGCAATTACATGTCCACTTTTATACGGCAAAGATAAAATGAGCCTTTGTGTTCACGTTTCTTTGCCGGGGGGGGGGGGGGGGGAATACGCATTTTTATGCCATTTGCCTCCAATATATCTGTCATAGTCTTAAATGAGCAAGAAACTGTTCTCTCAGTTTTGATGTAAAGTGCTAATAACCTTCATTCAATCCCATTTCTGGCAACAACAAAAAAGCCAGGTTGACTGGTTGGGTGGCACCAGAGAGTTGGAAGGAAAAGCATCATCATCCTTCTTCAATGTGGCAAGAATAGGATAGAAAATAATTAGGTTGCTTCATTCGGAATAGAAAAGGGTTCTTCCATACAATAAGATACAGTCTAATTTACATCGGGCATTAGATTGTCATAGAATCATACAATGTGGAAACAGGTCATTCAGCCCAACTTCACCATACCAACCAACATGCCCCATCTACACAAGTCTGTTTGGTCCATATTCCTCTAACCATGCTATCCATGTACCTGTCTAAATGTTTCATAAAACGTTGTGAAAGTGCCTGCCTCAACTACCTCCTCTGGCAGCTCATTACATATACCTACCACCCTTTGTGTAAAAAGGTTGCCCCTCGGGTTCCTATTAAATCTTTCTCCTATGTCCTCTGGTTCTCAGCTCCCTTATTCTCGGTAAAAGACTGTGCATTTACTCTATCTATTCCGTTCTCTATGGACATGATGCGCTACAATGCCGAGAACTGTATACTGCACTCTGTAACTTCCTCTTTGCTCTATCTATTGTGCTTGAGCTTGCTCGATTGGATTTGTGTATGATACATCTGACCTGATAGAATGGCATGCAAAACAAAGCATTTCACTGTACCTCGGTATAGGGAACAATAACAAACCTAAACCTAAACTTTATTTTAATTTGAATGTAAGAGTGCAGGAAAGAATTTAAGACTGACATCCTGTCACTAAGTTGAATTGTTTCTATCCCAGACAAACCTTCTCGGCATCTGCAAATAGATGAAAGAATCACTGATCAGGTGGACAGGACATGCCAGAAGAATATCTGATGACAGAATACCAAGGCAGCTACTGTATGGAGAACTTTATGGAGACTGGTTTAGGGCAAACGATCATGTGGTGGACAGTAAAAGAGATTCAAAGACTCGCTTAGATCATTCCTGAAGTTTCAACATTGGCACAACCCGCTGGGAACAGCAATGGATAATCCCGTTTACCCATATAAAATGAAAGACCTCACAGTGCCAGATACCATGGTGTGAAGAAGGGTCTCGACTCGCAACATCACCCATTCCATCTCTCCAGAGATGCTGCCTGTCCTGCTGAGTGTTCAATGTGACATTGTTGTACTTCCGGTGGCGCTGGCGTCAGCTGCCTCCACCTACAGCCCGGTATCTTTTTGTTTTTTTGTTTATTTAGTTATGTAAAAGTGTGTTTTTTTGTGTTTTTTTTGTGTTTTGATGTGGGGGAAGAGGGCACGGTGCGGGGGATACCGTCCTTCAGCCGCTTCCTGGTGAAGACGCAACTTTTATTCGAGTCGCGTCCTCGCCCCCCCCCCCCCCCCCCCCCCCCCACCACCAGCGGCCTACCTACTGGATTGGCGTGGACTTTCCTGCGACCAGAGCTCCAGCAGCGGCGGGACAGTGCTGATACATCGCGAGGCTGGCGATGCCTTACCGGGGATCGCCGTCTGGAGCCCGGAGTGCTGGACCTGCTGCACCGACATCATGGAGCTGCGGTTTGCGGAGCTCCCAACGCGGGCGGCGCTGATGGACAGCGCGGGGTCCTGCGACTCTGCCCGGCTCGGGAGCTGCGGACTCGGGAGCGGCGGACTTCGGGAGCTGCGGACTCCGGCTGCGGGAGGCGGCTGATCAGGAGGTCCGGGCCGCTGAGGAGGAGGATGTTCACCGTCGGGGTTCGGCGTCGGCGTTCCACCAGCCCGGCGTGAGGGCCTGAACATCGGGCCGCCCGGGGCGGCGACTGCGGGTGCTAGGAAGGCCTCGACCACGAGTGAACATCTGGGAAGAACGGAGGGGAGGCTGGCTGGACTATGGTGCCTTCCTCACCTTGGTGCCACTGTGTTATGTTGTGTCGTGGACTTTCAGTGTTTGTGCTTTTTTTTAAATTCTATTTTATTTTTAATATGTTTTATTATTTATTATTATTATTTATTTATTTTTATTTTTATGATACTGCCTGTAAGGGAAATTCATTTCGTTGTCTCTAACTGAGACAATGACAATAAATTTGAATACAATACAATACAATACAAAAGACATTGGGTGATGTCTGCGTAGAGTTTGCATTTTCTCCCCATGACCTTGTGAGCTTCCTCCCACATCCAAAAGCTGCGGGGATTTGCAGAATATTTGGCCTCTGTAAATTGCCCCTAGTGTGTATGAAATGGACGAGAACGTAGAATAACAGAACTAGTGTGAATGGGTGATCGATGGTCGGCATGGACTTGGTAGGCTGAACGGCCTGTTTCCATGCTATATCTTTCAACCAATCAATCCCAAAGAGATGTGGGTTGGTAGGTTAATTGGCCTCTGTAAATTTCCCCTAGTGTAAACAGGTGATCGACGGTCGGAGTGTACTCTCTGGACTAAAGGGCCTATATCCATGATGTATCTCGAAACAAAACTAGAATGGATGAAGCAAAGGGGAAAAACAAATCTCGAAAATTAGGAACCACTGATGCTACAGCATACCTGCACTTCTGTCACTTGTGTGGAAACCAGGTCAGTCATACAGCCATCTCCGTTAACATCACAATAGTTAACCGGATGCCATGGTTTTACTCAAGTACGAGTGACAACAACATGCTGCACAAGTTAAATCAAATAATATTTCCACTGGATATTGATGGTCTCTGTTTTGATAGACCTGGATCAAATCAAATGTAGTTGCGCCTCATAGACAGTATACAATTGGGTATTTAGTACATTCAAAATATATTTTAAACATGAAGTGCGCATGTCCTCCTTCCCAAAGTCTGTGCTACACTCCATTTGACAGAAGGCACCATGTCTGCACCAAAGCCAAGTTCCTCAAGAACTAATTTAGTTTAATTTAGAGATACAGCAAGGAACAGTCCCTCTGGCCACAATGACCATCGATCACCTATTCACACTAATTCTGTGTTAACTCACTTTTGCATCCATTCCCAACACACTAGAGGGATTTATTTTTTATTTATTTTTTTACAGAGGCCCATTAACCTACAAACCCATACATGGGATGTAGGAAGAAACTCGTGCTCACAGGGAGTACATGCAAACTCCACACGGCCAGCACCCGAGGTCAGGATCAAAGCTAGGTCTCTGGTGCTGCGAGTTGATGGAGAAGGACTCAAATCCCATAGCTCGTCTGCAATTTTAAGCTTTGCCATTTTCAATGCAATTAATTTGGTTAGGCATCTGCCACCGCAATGTATAAGGTCTTACGTATTAAAATATATTTTAAGCATCTTCTCAGCTACCACTGTGAACATTAAGTGGCTGGCAAGGGATGATAAGAAAAGCTATTAATAGAAAATAGAAATATACGTCATTAGTTATATAACGCCAGCAGTGACTGGAAAAGAAACCCAATTATAGTGAAATTATGAGAAGGAGGGGGGGTCTCAATACACCTTGCTGATCACAAAAGGCAGAAGGCAAAAAGGTATATGCTTTCAAGTTTAGAATTTGGAATGTTTAATATTTGGTTTTCTACAGCATCCAAACATTAATCCTGATCCCTTGGGCTAATACATAATACTGCCTAAATAAGCTGGGAACACAGATTTTTCTTGGCCATGAACCAAAAAAAACCTGAAAATACATAAAAACATGCTCGCCACAGTGCCAATAAGTCTTGGATGTAAATACACCTCGATAATTAGCCCACCAGTGACTCGTCAAAGAGTCCTTCATTGTATGATGAGTCGAAGGAAATCAGGATTAACTAAACACCCTCTCCTCAAACCCACTGGTACTGAACAATAATAATAATATTGCCCAAGAGCAGAGACCTGCAACTTTCCATTAGTTTAATAAGACTCTGGTGATTTTACTTCACCACAGCTTAGTACATTTTCAGAAAATAATCACATGCATGTTCTCCCTCCCCATCCCCCGTTCCCCCGCGCCTCATAACCAAGGCCAAGTTATGGATATCATCCCTTTGAGATGCACCGATGTACTTCAATAAAAAACATCCAGCTACTTGTAAACTTCGGGATAATAACACTCCCTATAATCCTTTCTTCAAATTGTTAGCAACAACCAGAGAGCAGTACTGAACTACTGTCTATCTCATTGGTGACCCTCGGACTATCCTTGATTGGACTTTGCTGGCTTTACCTTGCATTAAAAGTTATTCCCTTATATATCTATACACTGTAAATGGTTTGATTGTAATCATGCATTATCTTTCTGCTGACTGGCTGGCACGCAACAAAAGCTTTTCACTGTACCTCGATGCATGTGACAATAAACTGAAATAAACGAAACAATCTGAAGAAGGATCCCGACTTGAATGCAGCCTGACCCGGTGAGTTACTCCAGTATTTTGTATCTTAGTAAACCAGCATTTACAGTTCCTGGTTTCAACCAACCCACTGGTGACCGGAGAGTTGGGGAGAGATATTCATAACTTGCATAAATAGCATCCAGAGAAAACCCACGCGGTCACAAGAACAACGTACAAACTCTGTACAGACAGTGCCCGTAGTCAGGATTGAACCCGGGTCTCTGGCGCTGTTCGGCAGCAACTCTATTGCTGCACCTCTGTGCTGCCCTGTAAGGGGAATATGAGGTGCTGTCCCTCCAGTTTGCGTGTGGCCTCACTCTGGCAGTGGAGGAGGCCCAGGACAGAAAGGTCAGTATGCAAATGGGAAGGGGAGTTAGAAAATGGTTAGCAACTGGGAGAAATTATGACGGAAGCAGAACAGTCTTGCCAGCGTTATTGTCTAACCACAACTTGATGTCCCCAGTTGATCATGGTGCTGGATGATAGACACAAAAAGCTGGAGTTACTCAGCGGGTCAGACAGCATCTCTGGAGAAAAGGAATGGGTGATGTTTCGGGTCGAGACCCATCTTCAGACTGATGATGATTGATATAAGATATATGTGAAAACTAAACAAATATGTAGATATAATGTCACCAGAGGACAACAGGGTCGGTGAGGAACATTAAAGAGCCAATTTATATTATTAAGGAGCCAAGAATATTTGGGCATTTCAGATGAAGAAGCAGGTGTTTTCAAACACCATGTCTAAATTCAAGTTTTCACAAGTCTCACATCTCCCTGTGTAAATATAAAGGCAGACTTCCTGTTATCGTTACCACTTTGCAGTTTAGAAATAGGAAGAATTTGTTTATTGCTGGGTCATAATTCAACCAAGGGAACGTGTAACAAATTGACTTAAATATGAACGACACAGAATGGTCAAATTTCCCAACTGCTAAATAATAAAGCAACCACTATCTTTGGTCAGGGTGACACAGGTCTGAGTGTACCACAATAAAAAGAACTGGTCGTACACTTAAACAAAAAAAAACCTTTTACATTCCGGCTGGACAACATGAACGTCTCATTGTTCTTTTGCTATTTTGGACACTGGTGAAGAAGCTCTGCTCAACTGCTGGCAGAGTTCCACCTGTCAGCCACGATTTACTGCCACTGGGTAGAGCAGAGTACTCTAGAGATGTGCAGGAATGCGTTTACTTTAATCACAGTCACACAGTGTCTCCATACATTAGCAGAATTTGGTTTGTTGAAGAGTCACGAGGATTTATCACATCCAGGCCCTTTCCCCAAGAACGGCAAACGGCTGTACAACAAAATGGTCTGATTTTAAACTTAAACTCTTGGGTTTGCAACTTCTCAAAGGGACAAATTTATTTCACTTTAATTTTAAAATTGTATTGATCATTAATCTGAAATTATTTTAATAATCTGTTTGAAATGTTAGTGGACTCACAAGTTATAGGAATAGAATTAGGCCATTCGGCCCATCGAGTCTAATCCGCCAATCAATCATGGCTGATCTCTGCCTCCTAATCCCATTTTCCTGTCTTCTCCCCATACCCCTTGACACCCATTCTAATCACGAATGTGTCTATCTCTGCCTTAACAATGATTTCCCCAGATTAATGCTGACTAAAGAAGTTCCTCCTCACCTCCTCTCTAAAAGAGCACACTTTAATTCTGAGGCTGGTCCGAGACTCTCCCACCAGTGGAAACATCCTTTACACATTCACTCTATCTATGTCTTTCATTATTTTGTAAGTTTCAATGAGGTCCCCCCCCCCCTCAACCTTCTAAACTCCAGCATGTAAAGGCCCAGTGCTGTCAAACGCTCATCATATGCTAACCCATTCATTCTTGGAATCATTCTTGTAAACCTCCTCTGGACTCTCTCCAGAGCCAACACATCCTTCCTCAGATATGGGGCCCACATTTTCTCACAATACTCCAAATGCGGCCTGACCAGCATCTTATAGAGCCTCAGCAATACATCTCTGTTTTTGTATTCCAGTCCTCTTGATATAAATGCTATCAAATAATTTGCCTTCCTTACTACCGATTCGACTTGCAACTTAACTTTTTGGGAGTCCTGCACCAGCACTCCCAAGTCCCTTTGTACCTCAGATTTCTGGATTCTCTCTCCATTTAGAAAATAATCTACGCCTCTATTCTTATTACCAAAATACATGTCTCCACACATTGCTATACTGAATTTCATCTGTCACTTCTCTGCCCACTCCTCTAACCTGCCCAAGTCCTTCTGCAAAGTCCTTGCTTCCTCTACACTGCCTGCCCCTCCACCTAGCTTAGCATCATCTGCAAACTTGGCCACAAAGCCTTCAATCCTCTTATCCAAATCATTCAGCTTCTTTTTGGTCTAAACATACCAAGGAAAAATATCCACATGCAAATATTTATTACTTGCTTTTGTTGCTTCAGATTTGCTAGCATGGTTTCACAATATTAATGCGCAGGCACATTCTATCACGTGGAACAAAATTGCACTGAATAGCTTAAAATAGAGACATTGTGACTGTCAATAGGACACAATATCAGACAGACTATTTCCTATTCTCCAATGAACAATGGGTGTGGGTTTTTTCAAATTTGTTTAGATGGTGATTGCACAGGAGAATGGGGTCAAGAAGGAAAATGCTCAGCCACGGTTGAAAGGCGGGGTAGAGTCGATGGATAAAATAGCCTATTTTGCTCCTGTCTTATGGTTTTAGTTTTTAGTTATACATTTAGAGATACAGCGCCGAAACAGGCCCTTCGGCCCATGGAGTCCACGCCGACCAGCGATCCCTGCACATTAACACTCTAGGGACGATTTACAATTTTACTGAAGCCAATTACCCTACAAACCTCAACGTCTTTGGAGTGTGGGAGGAAACCAGTGCTCCTGGGGAAAACCCACATGGGTCACGGGGAGAACGTACAAACTCCATACAGACAAGCACCAGTTGACAGGATCGAACCCGGGTGTCGGGGCTCTGTAAGGCAGCAACTCTACCACTGTGCCACCGTGCCCGCAATGTATTAGGTCTCAGGTATTCACCCAGAATTGTAAGTAACCATATCAAGAAATTTAAGAACTGAGTTGATGTTTAAAACATATGCTTTAAGCAGAATAATTTCCTTGTTGTTGGAACATTATTATTCCAGCAACACTTGTTGTTATAACATGGTTCAGTAAATGGAAACAAGACCTTGACTCAACTCTCCCTTATAAACTTTATGACACATTTCTCCCTCTCAAATGCCCTGAATGCGTAGATTTCCTTGCCAACATTTCTCTCTCTTTTACACCAATACTGATGCTACCCGAGTTTGTTCCTATTAAACTTTTATTGCTTTCCCTCATTTCTTCTATTCTTTTGGCCTGATTAATGCATAGCACGCCCTTTCACTTCTTTGACCAGACAGGCCATTTAACATCGAATTTGCTTCTGACAAACTACTTTTCACCGTGCGTTCTACATTCCTTTTGTCTCTTTAGTAATATGGTCGGACAGAATCAAGCAAGTCCTGTAAAAGCAGTTCCCTAAGGGGAATGCAATTGGAATAAATCTGCAAATGCCAGCAGGAGTGTCTTTTTGGCTGAGGATGCATACAATCCCAGTTGTCCTCTAGACAAAAACTGAATCTGCGAAATATATGACAATTCACCAAGGATTCCACCATCATATAGTTGGAAGACTCCCGGGATGCTCCATGCGGCCGAAAGGCTGGCGGGCCGAGAATAACCTGGTGGAACAACGCCACAGAGAATAAAGAAGTACCCAGTGGGGGTTGCCGAGAACAAAGAGGGAGCCAGCGGTGCTGCCGAGACAAGCAGGGACCCGGCACCACCTAGGTGAAGTCTGCTGTATGATTTCACCGGATTGTATGCAAAAACAAAGAATTTCAATGTACATGGGTACATGTTAAAATGAAGTATAATTGAGTCATTGAATTACTTGATTAATAAGTCTGCTGCGTTTGATGCAAGTGAAGCATGGACTAAAACTGATGGAGATTATTATTAAACCAAAATGTAGGAAAGAACTGCAGATGCAAGTTTAGATTGAAGGTAGACACAAAATGCTGGAGTAACTCAGCGGGACAGGCAGCATCTCTGGAGAGAAGGAATTGGTGATGTTTCAGGTCGGGACCCTTCTTCAGACTGATGTCGGGGGAGTAGGTGGTACAGAGATAAAATATAGTCGGAGAGAGTAAGACTGGTCAGAGATCTGGGAAGGGGGAGGGGATAAAGGGAGAGGGAAAGCAAGGGCTACTCGAAGTAAGACAAGTCAATGTTCATACCGCTGGATATGTTACCCTGAACTCTGGGGTTTGACTTATTTTGAAACAGAGAGGAACAAAAAAGCTGTGCAGCACATTAAAAAAATCAGTAACATAACCAATGTTTTGCATTAGTATTACGAAAATAAATTGATAAGGATTCTGATGAAAAAGTTAAAATGATTCAAATAAAAATGTCATTAAACCTAATTACTAAATCATGGCATGTCATTATTACCACACACATAAATACTCATTAAATTCTGAATATACAATGACTATTTAAATTTGAAAGGGTTCACTGGTAAACATCTTATTCTATATTGAGTTCTCCTGGCTTTGTTCTTGCTGCAGACAGATACAATTGTTAAGCTCAATTACTATAACTACAGACTCCCCACTTAAAAGGAAAAATAAACTTAATTTAAGGGTTCAAATTAAATTGCTCAATAATTCTTCCTCCATATTTATTCTAATTCACTGTTTTATTTTCAGTTTGTTGCATTCAATCCCCCAGATCTCTTTTTCCGTTGTTTTTAATTTTACAATTTAGGACACTCATCAACTATTACACCGGATTTTTACATCATCAGTTTACGCAGGATTTGAAGCACAGGGAAGAGAATGCAGATCAAATCCCACCTATCAGCCAGACAATACGTCATTGCGGGGAGAAGGCAGGAGAATGGGGATGAGAGGAACAGATAGATCAGCTACTCGATGGGCTGAATGGCCTAATTCTGCTTGTCCATCTCATGGTCTTACTCCATCTATGGTGGATCCAATTACCACTGGGGAAATGCATCAAAATCTGAATTTCTTTTTTGCTCTTTAAAACCCCTCCACCAGCAAAGTAGGAACATGAGTGGTGTAGAATATCAGAACCAGGTCTCCTGCAATGAACCAGTGTTGAAACCACAGCTGGCTTTCAAATGCAAAAACAAAAACTGAGAAAGAGTTTCATCTCCCTGGAGGTTCAAACTTTCTGTATATGAATCAAATAACTTCAGCTTGGCCAGTTCTGGCTTTAATTTCCCCGCTGCTATACTCCAGCAAGCAGAAACGCGGTCTTGACATTAACGGAAGAATGGAGCATAATGAAAAACAGAATATTCTGTCAAACGTTTTATGCAGATAGATTTTCCTCCCCCCATAGGAGACGACATTGGATTCACATCAAAAATGGAGAAAGCAAACAAGGATCGTCCATAACCACAAGAGGGGTGTGGGCGGATTGAGATGTCTGGTCTTTTTGCTGTGTCAATATTGTATAAAACGCTGTTGTTTGCAGTAATGCCGAGGCAAACATCTACACTCTGCTACAGGATCTCGATCACAGAAGAGAAAATACAGTGAACTTACGTCAGAATAAATCACGTTGCCAATGACTCGCGCCCAGAAGGGAAACTCCTCCAAACATTTCGGTGGGCAATTAATCCTATAAATCAAAGTAATCAGTCTCTGAATTTAAAATTGCCCAATAAAATATCCATTAATTGCATTAATGATTAAGTTTGCAAGTATAATGCATGACATAACAAATTTCCAATTAAGCACATGAGAAATTTTGCATAAAATATTTACAGTAAAATCAATTGACGTAGAAGAATGGCATAATATTAATAACAGATTATAGGAGCAGAATTAGGTCATTTGGCTCATCAAGTCCACTACTCCATTCAATCATGGCAGATCTATCTCTCCCTCGTAACCCCATTCTCCCCATAACCTCTGACACCCGTACTAATCAAGAATCTATCTATCTCTGCTTTAAATATATCTGCTGACTTGACCTCCACAGGTTTCTGTGGCAAAGAATTCCAGATTCACCAGTCACCACCCACTAAAGAAAGTTGAAGCAAGGTCCTGGTTATGTGTATTTCACTATGGACACAAAAGGCTAGAGCAGTATAACTTTTGGATTACACTTGTTACAATTCGTAGCTTAAGAAGTTCTTACTGCTTAAGCACTTCTGAAACTGTAAGTCCATTGGCTTCCTTGAACTTGCTGTAAATGAATGGTTTAGTTCGCTGGACAGCAAGTGTTTACAGTGGGATGACATATTCAAGTTCCACTCATTAATTGATATATTCAACCACAAGCAAAGGTGCAGTATCATTATTGACGTTAATATCCCAAGCTGCTCGATAAATGGAAATACATGGAGAAGACGGATTCCTGGCCTTTATGGAAGAGTTTGCGTGGAGACGGTAGGAAAGATGCATTTTGAGACATCTATAAATGAGAAAGAAAAGTAAAAGGAAAGAGAGACCCAGAGACTGTCGATGGTTTAATGCAAGACATAGGAAAGGACGCACACAAAAAAAGAATCAGAAGAAAGAGACACAAGAGACTGCAGATGTTGGCACCCAAATCAGAAAGCAAACTGCTAGAGGAACTCAAAGGTCAAAGCAGCATCTGTGGTGCGAAACGGACAGTGGACATTTCAGGCCGAGACCTATCATCTGGACTAAAAAAAGTAGAGGTGTGATGGCAAGTTTAGTTTAGTTTTAGTTTCGTTTATTGAGAGGGTGAGCGAGCGACAGTTAGTTCAACCAGACAACTGTGCATGTTGGAAGCAGAAACTGAGGTTTGAGTTTGAGTTTAGTTTATTGTCAGGTGTACCGAGGTACAGTGAAAAGCTTTTGTTGCGTGCTAACCAGTCAGCAGAAAGACAATACATGATTACAATAGAGCCATTCACGGTGTTCAGATACATGATCAAGGGAATAACATCAATAACTTTTAGTAAGTATTAAGAGGTGAGGGGGGGGGGGGGGGGGGGGGGGGAGCAATGGGACAAGTCCCAGCAAGCGATCCAGGTGATGAGGGGTTGTTTGGCAGATGCAGGAGGTAGAGATAGTAACATAGACCAGGGGACAATAAGTGAATGCAAAAAGGATGATGGAATCTGATCAGAAGAGAGGAGTGGAACCAAATGAGGATGGGATGGTGGACAGATTGGAATAGTTATGGGAGAGGATAGGGGACCCACAAACTCTACCCACTGGGTTGGGGTGGAACCACAATGCAAGCCATTGCTGGGATGCATTGACTGGATTTGGAGAGGTTAAAGTGGTTCCAGCCTGCTGAAAGATGCAGTGGGGAAAAGTACCATACTTAACCTCGAATAGAAATACTACTCAGGTCAACTATATATTAAAGAGCAGATATAGGTTCTGCACAAAATGGGAGCAATTAACCTATTCCAAGCAATGTCAATGGATATGGTTAACACTACATAATTGATTATAATAAAGGGCTACTAATCATCAGCCTGTGCTTTGGCCAGACTTAATGATTTGCTTTAGAATAGCAAAGAAGGGTTTGGGTTTAGCGTGGAGAAACATGCCCTGCGGCCCACCGAGACCATTAATCACCTGCATACTAGTTCCATGTTATTCCACTTTCTCATCCTACACACAAGGAGTCATTTACAGAAGCCAATTAGCCTACAAACCTGCATGCCTTTGAAATGTGGGAGGAAACCGGAGCACCCAGAGGAAACGTGCACGGTCATACGGAGAACGTACAAACTCTGCACAGACCGTACCCATAGTCAGGAATGAATCTGGGTCTCTGGTGCTGTGAGGTAGCCGTTCTACTGCTGTGCCACCCAAAGGCATTGTATAAAATCATCTTTGTCTTATTTTCATAACCTACCTCATTATCTCAATCCATGTTTCACAATAGAACCAGTGAATTGTGATTAGAAGATATTTTCACCCTTCTTAAGGTCTGTTTAACATGATATGAAGCACAGCTCATGGTGTGTTAAACAGTAGAAAAAGGTTTTGAAACTAAATTTCAATCATTTAGTTTTAAATGTGAAAAGCCACCACTTAAAAGTTAAATACAAAATCTATCAGTGCAAAGGAGATACAAGGATCTGCAGGTATTAGTTTACAAAGAAAGGCACAAAGTGTTGGAGTAACTCAGCGGATTGGGACTACATCGATAGGTGATGTTTCAGGTCGGGACCCCTAAGAAATAGGCAATCTGAACTATACAGAAGGTAATGGAACAGAATACTGCAATGAGAACCATATAACAATTACAGCACGGAAACAGGTCATCTCGACCCTTCTAGTCCGTGCCGAACACGTATTCTCCCCTAGTCCCATATACCTGCGCTCAGACCATAACCCTCCATTCCTTTCCCGTCCATATAACTATCCAATTTATTTTTAAATGATAAAAACGAACCTGCATCCACCACCTTCACTGGAAGCTCATTCCACACAGCCACCACTCTCTGAGTAAAGAAGTTCCCCCTCATGTTACCCCTAAACTTCTGTCCCTTAATTCTCAAGTCATGTCCCCTTGTTTGAATCTTCCCTACTCTCAGTGGGAAAAGCTTATCCACGTCAACTCTGTCTATCCCTCTCATCATTTTAAAGACCTCTATCGTCCCCCCTTAACCTTCTGCGCTCCAAAGAATAAAGCCTTAACTTGTTCAACCTTTCTCTGTAACTTAGTTGCTGAAACCCAGGCAACATTCTAGTAAATCTCCTCTGTACTCTCTCTATTTTGTTGACATCCTTCCTATAATTGGGCGACCAAAATTGTACCCCATACTCCAGAATTGGCATCACCAATGCCTTGTACAATTTTAACATTACATCCCAACTTCTATACTCAATGCTCTGAATTATAAAGGCCAGCACACCAAAAGCTTTCTTTACCACCCTATCTACATACAGAACCTCAGGTGATGGTCTTCAGATGTGCCTCAAACTAAGATGTGTCAGATGGCCACAGCTAATTGAAAGAGTAGTTAGAAGACAAATGTGGACAACGCCATAGTCAAAACCCCACAGATAAGGGTCTGGAGAAGGGTCCTGACCTAGGGCAGCACAGTGGTGCAGCAGTAGAGTTGCTGCCTTACTGCGCCTGAGACCCGGGTTCAAGGCTGACTACAGGTGCTGATACATTCTCCGTGTGACCATGTGGCTTTTCTCCGGGTGTTCCGGTTCCCTCCAACACTCCAAAGATGTGCAGATTTGTAGATTAACTGACTTTAGTAAGTTGTAAAATTGGTCCTAGTATGTAGGATAGTGGTAGTAAACAGGATGATCGCTGGTCAGTGCAGATTCCGTGGGCTGGTGTTCCTGTTTCTGCGCTGTATCTCTTAAGATCTAAAGACCTAAAATGTCACTGATCCATGTTCTCCAGAGATGCTGCCAGACCCGCTGAGTTACTCCAGCATTTTGTGTCTTTCTTTACCTATTAGTACAGTTCTTGACTAATTGTAATATTACTCTGCATTGTGCGAAAAGTAATTAGCAAATAGGTAATATAGATGCCTTACCTTGGACAATGTGTACCTGGCTTTCGATAAGGACAAAGCTGAGCCACTGCGGTATAACAATCAACTGACTGGGCTAGTAAAGGAAAAAAATACAATCAGAACATTGGAACATTTTCAAGTAAAAACTGAGGGGTTTTGAAATTTAACAAAAATTTGAAGAAATGATCTTACTGGTCACTTCCGAAACTGTAAATCCATTGGCTTCCTTGAACTTGCTGAAAATAAATGTTGCTCTTGTTAAAAGATTAATGGCATTTTATTAAAATACAGTGATCTTAACTATGGCTGTTACCTTTGATCAATTAATCAAATATTATGTATAAGACTGGAACAAAACCTTAACTCAGTCTACCTAAAGTCTGCTATCCTGTCTTCTGGTGAACTATTATATAGCCCAAATAAAACACAAACAGCCAATAAAACAGATCAATAGTGCAGATAACCACCTTGCTCCAAATTGAGAGAATGTGAATGTGTGCAAAGGAAGAAGATGGAGCTGGTTTTAAATAACCAATCATTCAAGTATTAGTAAGATATTTTTTCCAAACTGCTGCCAACGTTCAGTCAAAAGGTCAGACACACTCCTCACATCTTCAAGTGTTTATTCAGCTTACGGATAGTATCCTACACGATAATGGGCAATATTCCCACAATGGATGCAAGAAGTGTTTCCTTTGGCCTTGTTAGCCCATTTGTTACCACTATACCATACCTCATGCCAATGGAAATTGAATCCAGGTGCATGCACACTGATTTTCTGTTATTTCTTACCAAGCTGTCTACATTGATAATCTCTACACAAGTAATAATCCTAACCCATTTAGAGCATCAATTTAACTTGCTATTTGCGTGTGTGTGTGAACACTGATATATAGGCTCGTTTGTGGATAACCATTAAGATTTTGCTGCAGTCTGGTCAAAAACAAGGGAAATGCATCCAGTTTTAAGAAAATGGTGAAAGACTTGTTTTCATACCTTCTTTTCCCTGGTCCTATCTGGCAGAAAGTACAGAAGCTTGAAGCGTGCACCACCACACTCAAGAACAGTTTCTTCCCCTCCATTATCAGGCTTCTGAACAGTCCTTGCATAAGCCAGGATACTGTTCAATTCACCTCCATGGCATTGAGTACCTCCATTGGACTCTGCCTATGGAACAGGTGTGCTACACTGCTGACAACTATATTCTGCACTCTGTATCTTCCCCTTTGCTTTATCTATTGTACTCAAGTTTGAACAGATTGTATCTGTACATGGCATATGTTTGGATAGCATGCTAAACTAAGCTTTTCATTGTACATGTAACAGTAATAAACCTAAACCTAATTTAGGGTTCTCTCACCTTATGGATCGAATGTGTTTTCTGGTGGACTTGACAAAGAATGGGACTTTTCCTGTCCGGGTGATATCCACAAGTCCTCCGTCTTCATTTTTAAATATTCCTTGGTGTATTGCAGCCCGACAAATGCTAGATTGCTGGAAAGATGCAAAACAAATTGATTCGTACATCTCCTGCACTGTTTGACAAAGCCCCTAAAACTCCCACTTTGGCTCCAGCAAATATTGCCCAAAAACTTGAAATAAGCCCACCATAAAACAGAGGTCCTACTGTAAATTATAAATTTCTGGATAGGCTTGGTTAAAAATCACCTCAACCTGTCCTTAAAATAGTACTTGGGAAAGATTAGTGGTGGAAGAGAAATGTCTCCACAGTTAGTATTGAGCAGTGGTATTAGTAATCAGGTCTCTGATGCCTACAATCAAGCATTCACCTGTTCTATCTTCCTATTCCTACCCTCACTAACACGTGGCACCACAAGCAATCCAGAGATTATCACCTTTGAGGTCCAGCTTTTTTAAATTTTGCCTAATTCCCTGCATTAAACACTGCAAGACCTCATCCCTTTCCCACCCTCGTCTCGGGTGAAGATCTAGATCTCAGACCTGGGCAAGATAATTTCCTTTATTAAAAAAAATAGCAGTTGTCCCTTTCAAAGGAAGAAATTGAGCCAAGATATATTGGGCCAAGATGGACCAGGGCTGGGGAGGGTAGAGATATATACATTCAAGCTAGCTCTACATCCCATTTCTGTTTAGGGGATATGTAACGAAGGATGAAGTTTATCCCAGATATATCCTTGTTACAAAGATATCCGTATCCCAGTCCCACCCACAATCCCATACAGTAGGTAAGGTACAGTAGGTTAAGGTCAGTAGTTAGAGGCACACTGACAATTTATGCTGGGAAGGGACCTCGAGATATCTAAATAAACATAGAAAATCCTTACCGCTTCATAATAGATTGTTCCAATTACTTTAGCAGTTGAAGATTTGCAATTAACCGGGCACTTATACCTAATCAATAAAAAACATCAAATTATCAAGCATCAAACGTCGCCATTTATAGACTGATTACAAACACAAGAAAAATCCTCAGGTCACACTTTGAGCATCTATTCAACTGCTTAAAGTGTTAAAATACATCTTTAGAAAATGTGTTCCTGCTGCTTAATATTTTCGGCACAGATAGACACAAAAAGCTGGAGTAATTCAGCCAGTCAGACAGCATTGTTGGAGAAAAGGAACAGGTGACGTTTCGGGTTGAGATCCTTCTTCAGACTGAACATCACCTATTCCTTTCCTCCAGAGACACTGTCTGAACCACTGAGTTACTCCAGCTTTTTGTGTCTATCTTTGGTTTAAACCAGCATCTGCAGTTCCTTCCTACACAATTAATATTTTCTGTCTTCTATTCCTGCATAAAAATCTCTCTGTAATTGGTATTACAGATTCAATAAGAGCAATTAGTGGCTTAGAAGGAGGTTATCACGTCCCTGAAAGGACAGTTTGTGTAACAGCTTCAGCAGTGAACATTTTAATGTCATAATTTTAATAAATAGTACAGTATCTCTGTAACCGAAGTGAAAATGCCAAAATAAATAAATGTACTGAATTCATGTGACAAAGCAGTAAAATATTCAGATGACATAAATGTGCTCCAGCCTTTTCTAAGTTCACTGTTCGAGTGTAGCCATAGAATTTGAGGTGTCTGTAAAGAAACCTTTACCTCATAATACAAGGGCAAATATTAACGCTGTGTTTTGCTGAACAGTTTTGTCACTTGATGAATGGCTAAATAATCATATTTAACAAGGAGGTCTGTAATATATCACGGCAATCGCACCATTCCCCATTATACAATTTTATCTTGCATCGCATGACTGATTGATCGCTCATTGGATAAAGAATTTTACACAAGGATTTCCACGAGAATCACTTATTGATTTTATATCCTGAAACAAAGAGATTCAATAACTTTAAATGGAAATCAAATCACGCAATAAATACTATCAGGTACGAAATGTATCAAATGTATGAACCACTGTGGTGTCCCTGGTAGAGCTGCTGCCTCACAGCGCCAGACAACCTGGTTTGATCCTGACCTTGGGTGCTTTCTGTGTGGAGTTTACATGTTCTCTTTGTGACAATGAGAGTTTCCTCCTGGTGCTATGGTTTCCTCCCACAACCCAAAGATGTGCAGGTTTGTAGGTTAATTGGCCTCTGTAAAATTGCCACTAATGTGTAAGAAGCGGATGTGAAAGTGGGATAACATTGAAGTCGTGTGACTGGGTGATCGATGGTCGGCATGAATTTGGGAGGGATGGGGACACAATAGACAATAGGTGCAGGAGAAGGCCATTCGGCCCTTCGAGCCAGCCCCAATCAGTACCCCGATCCTGCCTTCTCCCCATATCCCCTGACTCCGCTATCTTTAAGAGTCCTATCTAACTGTTACAGCCTGTTTAAAATGCTGTATCTTTCCATCAATCAGTGAAAAATCTGAGTGCAATGAGGATTAACTAATTACTTTGTGCATGACATTCTGCACTCCAGAACTTTAAATCACTAAAGGACACTGCATAATACATTTATTCTAATACATGCACTTTCTGAACAGGATTTCTATCATATTACACATTACTGGATCATTGATTCCAAATTCTTGATTCCTTATTCTTGATCATTATTCCAAATTATTGCTGTCAATGTAGAACCCTGTAAATATTGAAAATGAATTAATACATGTAAAATAATAAATGCAGAGAGAACAATAATGATACCTGTTGCAAGTTGTCCCTTTGCATTTGTCTCTCATTTTTATTTCACATGTGATGGTTTGAGCTGAAAGGCAGTAAAATGTCATATCATGATCTTAAAGCATAACAATTCAAGCCAAAAGTGAAAAGAAATGGCATGCATACGATATTCAGGATGTCATGGTAAATCCATAAGACCCTTTGTAAATGAAAAGGTATTGTGTAGTTATAGGAAGGATTGATCATTCAATACCAAAGTACTGGGAAACTGCCTCGAATAAGGAAACACAAACTCAAAGAAAGACTAGTACAGCTACTTTCAATTGAAGGTAAGAGTGATTTAAGATCATAAGGTCAATGAATAGAAGTAGAATTAGGACATTCAGCCCATCAAGTCTACTGTCCCTTGAAACCTCTTTCACCTGCCTTCTCCCCATAACCCCTGACACCTCAAAAGATACAAATGCATGAGGAAGGGCAGATAGAAATGAACTGTTACCATTGTTGCACGGTCTAGTTAAGGGGATGCGGACGACTTGAAATGGAAGAGATTTAGGAGAAAGAAAAATAAATATTTTTGCACAATTATGGAGAAAAATAAATGCATGTGTATTAAGCACATTTTTTATGTCAATCCTACATTTACATTTATTCGTAGACTGATTGTAAGGGTCATTAAAGTAATAGGCGAACAAAAACATTATGGGGATATTGCAAGGATTTTATGCCTCTGACCATTGTAGAATGACGCATCAGGATGAATCATGTTGATCAGCTCATGTATTTTGACACATAGCTTTAAACAGAATCGGATCCTAAAGAGACCCATTGGAAGGAATGTGATATACCTTTCACTGAGTACTCTCTAATTGTCTGAGCAGATTGAGATGATTCGGGTTAAAGAGAGAGTGCAGTTGCCATGGTCTAAATCTTGAAACTGCCTCCCTACACACTGTAGCAGGACCTTTACCTGAAGGTCTGCAGCAGTCAATCAGGTAAACAACCTCTGGGAAGAATGAGATGTACAATAAATGTTTGGCTTGACATCCAGATGAATAGAAAAAAACTAAAACTACAGCACATGAGAAATATGTAGAAATGAACTGCAGATGCTGGTTTATACGTATAGATGGACACAAACTGCTGGAGTAACTCAGTGGATCAGGCAACATCTCGGGAGAAAAAGGATGGGTGACTCTGACAAAGAGGCCCGACCCGAAACGTCACCTATCCTTTTACTTCAGAGATGCTGCCTGATCCGCTGAGTTACTCCAGCACTTTGTGTCTATCTTCCACACATGAGAAATCATCTGATAAAGTGAATTCATAGAACCCACTAGCATCTAATCCATAGAATGGGAAATTGGCACCTTTTACAAAGACTCAAAAGACACAGAGCACTGGATTTCATAACTACCCTACCTCTGCAGGTCAGGTGGCATTTGTAAGAAGGGAACTGTAAAAGTGAGATCTTCAATCTGAAATGTTAACTGTTTCTCTTTCCACAGATGCTGCCTGACCTGCTGAGTTTTTCTTTCATTTTCTGTTTTAATTTGAGATTTCAGGTTGCAGTGTTATTTTAAATTCAAATTAGCGTCTTTACTTTTTGCAACCAATCAAACCTTGGATAATTGAGTATAAACCATCAAAAGGAACTATTTATTTCACACCAATAATTTTCAGACCACTTTTATCTGCAAACAAATCCAATCCAGCTTTTATTTGCTTTAAAAAAAAAACATATTACAATACTTACGACAAAAACGCCACATAATCCTATTTTTTTCAATGCTAAATAAAATATATTTAGATAAAGCACATTTTCAGCAACAGTTTATAAATGCTTATATTTAAACCATACTTGAAGAGGTAGTGTTATTGTAATAGAAAGAAAATATATTAAGTTCCAATCCATGAAACCAGAATTTGCTCATGGGCTTTGCTTTGTCCTGTACTGCATAGATAAATAATATGACTTGGCATTTTCTTTCTGAGTCCATTAGGAATCTTCTGTTCCTGGACAAACAGTATGCTGAAGGGCTTGCTTGAACCTTACAAGAACCTCAACTAATGTGCTTTAGTTCTTTACAGTTTTGCAACCTACGCAAATCCCTTGAAGCTCAAAAACAGGCAATCAGCCTAAAAAAACCACAGGCTGGTCCGAGCTCTAGCCAACAGCGAAGACTACGTCCGAGAGAATCGGACACCTTCCTCCTTTTAAAGCTGAATGGTACATGATACTGAGAATTAAAAAGATCTCTCACACAAGTATCAGCCACAAATGTTAAATTACAACCAGATGTGGGGCGAAAGTTGTTGGCAAAAAATCATCTAGCCATAAGATCATAGTAAGGACACTCTTGAAACATGTCAAAAAACTGTCATCCCAACATATTTAATTATGTTGTTGGTGAAATAACGTTCAGGAAAGATGCACAATGAAGGTATAAAATGTCAGCAGGTACTTACACCCATCATTGGCAAAGTTCATTAAAACCTTTCAAGGGGACATGAGCAGTTTAGTTTAGTTTAATTGAGTTTAGTGTCACATGTACCAAGGTACAGTGGAAAGCTTTTTTGTTGCAGTCAGCGGAAAGACTATACATGATTACAAGCAACGCATCCACAGTGTGGATACACGATAAAGGGAATAACATTTAGTGCAAGATAAAGTTCAGTAAAGTGGAGCAGCAGGGCTTGTACACTCTGGAGTTTAGAAGGATGAGAGGGGATCTCATTTGAACATATGAGATTGTTAAGGGTTTGGACACACGCTAGAGGGAGGAATGTTCCCGATGTTGGGGGAGTCCAGAACCAGGGGCCACAGTTTAAGAATAAGGAGTAAGCCATTTAAAACGGAGACGAGGAAACACTTTTTCTCACAGAGAGTGGTGAGTCTGTGGAATTCTCTGCCTCAGAGGGAGGTGGAGGCAGGTTCTCTGGATGCATTCAAGAGAGAGCTAGATAGGGCTCTTAAAAATAGCGGAGTCAGGGGGTATGGGGAGAAGGCAGGAATGGGGTACTGATTGGAGATGATCAGCCATGATCACATTGAATGGCGGTGCTGGCTCGAAGGGCCACATGGCCTACTCCTGCACCTATTGTCTATTGTCCAATTGAAGATAGTCCGAGGGTCTCCAATGAGATGATAGCTAAGGAATTCTCTCTAGTTGTTGATGGGATGGTTCAGCAGCCTGATAACAGCTGGGAAGAAACTGTCGCATTGTAGGAACATTCCCAGATCCCAGAAAATGCCTGGACTACAGCAAGGAAGTGCCAGGCAAAGACCCCAGTGCCATAGCAATTACATGTGGATGTGGAAGCCCTTCCAGGAAAGCTAATCCCTGTCACAGTGTATGAGAGGTTGGTGGGGTTGAAGAAGCAGGAGCAAGTCTCTTCCCAATTGTCACATTAATCACAACTATAATAAACAGAAATGATGGTGCATGCACATCATGTCCCTGCACCACTATTGATGCGTGCATTTACCCAACAAAAAATTGGCAAAGGTCCTCTGCATTCCTGGTGCCTGATAGTGGAGCTCATGATCCATAACTGCTCAGCTAATATCTGGGGAGAGGGGATGGGGCAGAGAGCGACAGAGAAAGACTGGGAGAGAGAGGAGTGAAAGAGAAACAGACAGACAGGAAGAGATACAGACAGACAGAGACAGACAGACAGAGAGACAGACAGACAGAGGTACAGGAGGACAGAACCAGACAGAGAACGAGAGGGACAGAGGGAGTCAGAAAGACAGAGACAAAGAGATGGAGTCAGAAAAAGAGGGACAGACAGAGATTCAGAGCGAGAGAGACAGAGAGAGAAATTGATGATTATAAAGTTCCCTGCTGCACAACTTTATAAATATAAAGATCATCTTAGAATTAATAAGATCTCAATCCCAACAGCTTGAATAATTTCCTAGCAGAGCAGCTTTTCCATTCGCACAGTTACAGCTTCTTCTCAGAACTGTGATAAGAAATCTTTTTGCAAGCAAATGGGCCAGCCTGACAAATGCTTTAGTGCTGAATTACTAAGGCTGCAAACAAACCCATTCTCATCCTATTTCAAATTAGGCATTGCAACAAAGACCTAGCTTTACCTGTGCTCCAGAGGCAGTCAGGAGCTGCACCCGGTTAGTTTTGGCACACTCAAACCTCTTAAAGATCTCTGTAGTATTTGAGTAGATTACGCATAAAACTTAAATGCTTCCTTACTCATCATTTTGTGGGTGTGAGATGTCTTCTTTGAATGTGGACGAGATGGCGGCTTTTGTTGCTCCACCCAAGGATTTAACCCATGGTCCGTGGGAAGCTCAATTTCATTCATATGTTTCGGCTGTGGTCTTTTCACAGTATTGCCTGGGAGAAAATGGTGAAATATGGTTAAACAATCTTGTATGCAGATGGGTTAAGAATTCCACATCAGAGACAGTGATTCAGGATCTTTTCTTACTGTTTATTTTCCTGTGTTTTTTTTTTTACCCCACTTTCTTGTTTTCCACTTCCATGCATTCAGCAATACGTGCACAGCAGCATTGTCTGCTCAGTCGTCAACCGTACACTGTTTATGCGCACACTGTTTGGGTGGCACGGTGGCGTAGCGGTAGAGCTACTGCCTTACAGCGCCAGAGACTCGGATTCGATCCTGACTAAGGGTGCTTGTCTGTATGGAGTTTGTACTTTCTCCCCATGACCTGCGTGGGTTTTCTCCGAGATCTTCAGTTTCCTCCCACATGCCAAAGACGTACAGGTTTGTAGGATAATTGGCTCGGTATCAATTTAAATTGTCTCTAGTGTGTGCCGGATAGTGTTAGTGTGCGGGGATAGCTGGTCGGTGCGGACTCGGGGGCCGAATGACCTGTTTCCGCGCTGTGTCTCTAAACTAAACACCCTCAGCTTGAGACCAAAACCTTTTGAATGATCACTCCTTACATCACCATTCACCACTCTCAAACTGTTCCTGACATAAATGTAAATAATGTCAGCTGTATTTATGTTTTAAACACTGTCTGCAGTCATGACTATACCTTGGTCAAAAAAACCTTAATCCCGTTCCTTCCATCATTCTACCTCTCCATGCACCCAACTTGCACACAACCAGAAGATCTACAAATATTAATGGACTCAATGGAGCTGTTCAAGTACTTTAAATTGAGTATATAGATGAACAAAGCAGCCCTTTGGCCCACCGAGCCCATGCCACCCATCGATCACCTGTACACTAGTTCTATGTTATCCCACTTTCTCATCCACTCCCTACACACCAAGGGCAATTTACAGAAACCAACAAACCTGCACGCCTTTGGAATGTGGGAGGAAACTGGAGCACGCAGATAAAACCCACGTGGTCACAGGGATAACATACAAACTCCGTGCAGGCTGCACCTGTAGTCAAGATCGAGTCCGGGTCTCTGGCGCTGCGAGGCAGCAACTCTAACATTGCACCACCCTTACGGAATGCAAAATCCATTTGCAGTTTGGATCCATTGAAGACAATGTTTAGAGTTAGATCCTGATCCAAGCAACAGGTTAATCAAACTGCATCACACCCAAGCACGTCCCCAGCCACATCTTATTCACCAGCCACACATCCACACACTTTCTTTGATTAGTACATGGAACAGGAAAGGCATCCTTTAGCCATTTTGGTGGATCAATAAGTAAAGTAGGGCACCTGTGAGTAAAAATAATCCTCAACAAAAAAAATCTGGCATTGAGGTCATTTTTGCTGTGTTTTTTCTGATCCACTAAAGATACTTTTTCTGTACTTGGGTCGGCTTCCATGCCACAGTGTTTGGACAGCTAATTATCCTTAATGGGAATAAATGAGTGCCTTACTGCTTGTAAAGTTCATTTAGTGGCAAATCAACTGTTCACACAGTAGCTGACAGCTCAAAATGGAGTATTCTGTTTAGAAACAAGCAGGTATTCATTACAGAAGTGGATTTTGCCGGCCAAAATCAACTGGATTCAACATTTTAAATGAGCAGACTGAAAATTACATTAATTTATGCTGAGGACAAAGAAGTAAACATTGAAATATTTTCCTATTAGCAAACAGAAATAAATATGCTGGAAACCACATACCAATTTTTTTTTCATAAAACCCATATTTATGTCTGTGCTAAAGTAAATCTTAAACTCCTTCAGTAAACCAAATATCGTACAACCATGGTTAAAATTCTGTGCTGTTTCAGTGTTACAAAATGGACCTGTATACGGATATATACAGTGCTGACATTTAATTGCTAGAATATTTTTTTATTAATTAAAATTGAATTACCAGTAAACAAACAATGAGTTGTAAATGTTACACCAAATTAAAATTCTCAGGGCTTTTTGTTTCTCTTCATTCTTTTTTACCAACAGTCCTGAATACGCTATCTTTGATTTTATATAATTCTTGTCCGGTTTGTTTAATATAGCGTTGGTGTTCTCCTGTTACAATTGTTGTTCTGTTCGGTTACATTTACACACTCCGTATTAGTGTCACTGGGATAGTCTTCATTGCATTGTCTGTAACTCTGAGCAGGTTTAAAGGTCAATTGACCTTTCCTTATTTCAAAATTAAAATTCTTATTTTCCTGTCTGCACTCAAGCTACACCTCAATTGCCAGCTCGTCTGTTGAGTCACTTTATCTATCTCCGAAACTCTTATTTCCCACCCTATTTTCTGTGAATCCTAACTTTTTTTGCTCAACTTCCCATAGTGATTGCAACTCACTCTCTCATTCACAACAGCTCCTTGGCCCACGACCATGCATCAACCAAGAAAAATGTCTGTAGCCACTGTGATGACTCAACACTGATTCAGTGACCACCCTTGTCTCGGTGATATAAAATATTAAACAAACAGCATTTGGGCGGCACAGTGGCGCAGCGGTAGATTCACTGCCTTACAGCGCCAGAGACCCGGGTTCGAACCTGACTATGGGTGCTGTCTGTGCGGGGTTTCTACATTCTCCCTGTACCTCAGTTTCCTCCCACATTCCAAAGACGTGCAGGTTTGTAGGTTAATTGGCTTCTGCAAAATTGCCGCAAATGGGTAGATTAGAACTAGTGTACGGAGATTGTTGGTTG
This sequence comes from Amblyraja radiata, assembly GCF_010909765.2. Classification (NCBI taxonomy): domain Eukaryota; kingdom Metazoa; phylum Chordata; class Chondrichthyes; order Rajiformes; family Rajidae; genus Amblyraja; species Amblyraja radiata. The sequence goes on along the minus strand of NC_045972.1, from coordinate 16,707,050 downwards.
GCGCAGACTCGGTGGGCCAAAGGGCCTGTTTTTAAGCTGTATTTCTAAACTAAACTAAGCATTCAAATATAATAACTCCTCCGTGATGTTACGGGCATCTGTAAAATAGTTTTGGAAGTAGGAGTGGTCACATTAAGTTTTGAAGTTAATTTATTTTTTATTGGGATGTACAATATGATTACGTACCTTTGTCGCAGAGGTTATCCCTGCAACGCCCACCATAGCTGGGTGGGCACTCTGAACATGGGCGACCAGGCTTGTATGGAGCTTCCCCAATCCAATTGCCCCTGGTTGATTAAAAAACAGCAAAGAATCTCAATGCAAATTCAGGTTAATTTGGTCTTATTCTTTAGGACTTTGTCCCAAACATGAGGAGCAATAGGTAAGCCAAATAAAAGCTGCAACATCCTGAGCAAGACTGATACCATCATGAAAGCAAGCAACTGAGATCAGAATTGGTATTACATGCAAGGATGCAGAAAGTGAACCTGCCATTTCTCTCAATCCTGACAGGTTTAAGTTGAGAGGTGCGAGATGCATCTCCATTGTTATTCAAGAATTGGTTCACATATAACAGCAAATGAATAAGGTACCAAAGAGGAGTTGACAACCCTAATTAATAAATGCTGGTCTGCTGTCCGTTTCCTTACTTCTTCCTCATGCTGGGTCACAATAAACAGCTCCGATATGAGCTAAACAGCCACAATCATATCAATAAAGGCAGCAACTGTGTTGGCATGCTACCGTGTAATATGTAAAAACTGGGGAATCTTATTTTTTTTAGACTAGTTTAGAGATACAGCGTGGAAGCAGACCCTTCAGCCCACCGAGTCCAGGCCGACCAGTGATTCCCGCACACTAACAATACCCTACAGACCGGGACAATTTACAATTTTTTTACTGAAGCCAATTAACTTACAAACCTGTATGCCTTTGGAGTGTGGGAGGAAACCGGAGCAAACCCATGCAGATCACAGAGCGGACGTACAAACTCCGTACAGCCAGCGCCCGTAGTTAGGATCGAACCCGGGTCTCTGGTGCTGTAAGGCAGCAACTCTACCGCTGCGCCACTGTGTATCGCCCCTATCTATGTTTGAGCATTAATAAGAGGAGCACCTAATAGCCCAGAAAATCTGTTAGTTCAGCATTGTCAAAGTTGCAAGAGTAAGATTATTGGTTCTACTGTACACCATGCAAATCAGCATCAGCGTAAATAGTCGGTTTGTCATTACGCAACCGTAAAGACTCTCAATGATAAGTACAATGTTTCAATAAATAATTTGCCAAATACATTGTACAAGAAAACAGTTGGACACAGCCAAAGACTCTGCTTCATTTATCAATTATCTGACAATAAACCAAACTAAAAAGCAATGGTAATGATAAACAGCATACTTTGGCGAATAATTGCACACTAAATAGACAGCGTTCTGCCAGATTGATCCCCACACGTTCATTCTTGGGCAAACATGGACAGCACAGCCAACTCGGTTTGTTGTTGCCCATACCAGCTGCAAAGAAATTAAAATAAGAAAGCTGTTAAATAAAGTATCAGTGATTAACTATGCATTTTTCTCAAAAAATAGCTTACTGCTAATCAAGTAAACATATACACTACCTAAATTATTCTAATTTTTTTTAAAAATAATTCCATTCATTATTAGCTTTTCTCATCCAAGCCAAAGTTTGGATTTAATAAATTACAAAATCATCAACAGCATTAAATCTCTGGTAAAGGAAGAAATGAAGTGAGGTCATTAAGAGTGCAACATTGTCACACAGGGCTTCAGAAAGGAATAATGCTGAATTATTTTTTGATGTGAAGCCAAACAGTGATTTGAATAGTTAATGATTAAATTGATAAGTGCAACTCTCTGCAGCTGTTTGCAAATATTGTGGTATAAAGGATGGTAAAAATATATCTAAACAAATATTTGAGAGTATGCAGACCAGAAATAATTATGAAGTGAATTAAGGAATAGCCCACTACAAAGTACATTATGATCTATATCAAAGTGTGTGTACTGAAACGCTGTAAGACTGAAACACCCTCCCTAAACGTCGACTCCAAATTTAAAAGTGTTTTAAGATTTTACCTCTCTGAGGCTCCTACATATCCAAAGACCAATTGTTTTAGGATTTGGCAGCAAGCTTCATCTGAAATTTGTTGCAAATTTCAAAAACCCATGTTCCTCAATGCAGTGATTATTTCAAGAAGGTCAAGCCAGGGATGGTGGTGGAGGCAGATACGATAGTGGTGTTTAATAGGCTTTTAGATAGGCGCATGGAAGCACAAGGATAGAGGGATATGGATCATGTACAGGCAGATGAGATCAGTTTAACTTGGCATCATGTTTCGCACAGATATTGTGGGCCGAAGGGCCCGTTCCTGTGCTGTTATGTTCTATGTTTTAAACCAAGCTTCATCTTACAATGGACTAAAATGGCGATTAGATAATGGACACATTCTAATGATGGCAGATCATCAGTTTAAAATATTGATGCTAATATGACTGCCTAAAATGTATTCTTGCTAGAATTAAATCTGTAGACAGTAAAATCTGTACATGTATTTCGTTTTGGAGAATAGGTGTTAGCAAATGGATGGAACTTTTGAATCTACTCACTATCTATTTGTAATCCATTTTGTGCTGTGATTTGTTTCTTTACCCCATTATTAAAGGTGTTAACAATATTAACAATTGGGCAGCACAGTGGTGCACCGATAGAGCTGCAGTCTCACTGCGCCAGAGAATCAGGTTCGATCCTGACTACGAGTGTTGACTGTGCGGAGTTTGTACGTTATCCCTGTGAATGCGTGGGTTTTCTCCTGGTGCTCCGGTTTACTCCCACATTCCAAAGACGTGCAGGTTTGTAGTTAATTCTTGAACCTCAACAATATCGCTCTTCAAAACCACTATTCAGCCAAGATGCAAGAGATTTGTTGCTCAGTTATAAATTACTTACTTGAGTGTAATGGGTGCACATTGTGCCAGAACATCTTTCGGGACACCAAGGCCTGCACTCATGTGGGTATGGGTAGGTGTAATCTTTGGCTTCATCATACCATGTCTGCACCTGCGCTGCTGGAGATACATATCTGAAAGCACAGAAACAGCACTCTGTCACAGACATTGCTTGCAAGTTGTACTATTTATGAATCAGTAACTCCAAAAATATGTCAGTCAATTTTCACCGATTAAATACATTGAGTTATTTGCAGGGAAAAGATGCCCAGTCAGTGGTAGGTCAGTTGGCAACTGCAAATTACCACTTAGTGTATGGAAGTGATAAAAGAAGACGGAAGATAAGAGAAAATTAAGTAGCAACATAACAGGGGAAGAGGAGGACTGGGAATGGGATAGATGAGATTCCTCTGCTGGGAGCCAACATGGACTCAATGGGCCAAATGGCTTCACTCAATGTCACATTAGGAGGGAAAGCAAGATTCAGATGACTGTTCCTAAGTAATGATTTTATGATCGTAAAAATAGTAATATTATAGTAAAAATCACTGAGATTTGATGAAATATATAATGTTTGTTGAAAGAAACCATGTGTGACACAGCATTATTTAGATATACACTAAAATCAATTCAGTTCAGTTTAGTTTAATGTCACGTGTACCGAGGTACAGTGAACAGCTTTTGTCGTGTGCTAACCAGTCAGCAGAAAGACAATCCATGATTACAATCAATCCATTTACAGTGCATAGATATATCATAAGGAAATAACGTTTAGTGCAAAATAAAGCCAGCAAAATCCGATCAAGGATAGTCTGAGTGTCATCAAAGAAGTAGATAGTAGTTCAGCACTGCTTTTTAGTTGTGGTAGGATGATTCAGTTGTCTGATAACAGCTGGGAAGAAACTATCCCTGAATCTGATGGTGTGCGTTGTCACACTATGCACTCTGATGCACAAGCTACACTGGTGTTTATGTTGCTCCCCCTTTAGGGCACCTCAGTTTTAAAGAAATACTTTAATTGGGTTTATGATAGGTAAATATTTTCCTCAATGAGTTTTACATTGTTAAATGATAAATAAATAAATTAATCAATTCATCTTTTGAAACTATTTATTCCGTTCATAATGTATTCCATAATTTATTCCATTCATAAGGTTTTGTTTAGCTATTTCACTCTTTCAACAAAACTTTTGTAAAGTATAAACAAACATGCACGTCCAGATTTAAGTTTTAGTGATTTGGAAAATAAAAGTCAAATTACACAATGTTTTGTCTTATTTGATGGATGATAGTGGTGTTTAAGAGGCTTTTAGATAAGCACAGGGATGAGCACGGAAGGGCCTGTTCTCTGCTGTACTTTTCTATGTTCAATGTTCTAACACGTGGGTGTACAAGTCACACCAGTGTACAAGTCCCTCCTGTTATAAACCTACCAAAGATACACATGAAAGGGACATTTACATCAGTTTTTAATAATGCCACAGCCATGCGTCGGGGAAAGAGATTTACGAGATGCTGCTGCAACCCTCATTGGTGAGCGGCTTTAAATGCAGAATTACACATTTACTTTAAGTAGTTTTTAAGTCGTAATTGTAGATATGGAAAGTTACCATGAGATTAAAATCTTCTGAATAAAAGGACGTACCTTGAAAATGAAGATGAGGTGGAATTTCTTTGGTGAGGGTGGTAAATCTGTGGAATTAATTGCCACATATGGCTAAGGAGGCCAAGACATTGTATAATTAAGGCAGAGATTGAGAGATTCTTGATTAGAAAAGCCATCAAAGGTTATGGGGAGAAAGCAGGAGTATGGGATTGAGAAGGAAAAATAAATCAGCCATGATTGAATGGCGGAGTAGACTCGATGGGCTGAATGGCCTATTTTTTCACCTAAGTCTTATGATCTTATAAGTTGACAAACTGTATCTTGTGAGAACCAGAAGAATGTACAGACATAGAACTTGTAAAATGATTTATATCAACGACTGGGTAAGATTTATTTCCTTACCCAAATGCCTAAGATATGGAAATTGGTAAATCAGGAAGGGGTTTCCTAGATTCTTCTCTGCAAATTGGTTTGGTTTATTGCTTCTCTCAGTAGCTCACAGTACTGGACATGGTGGGAGCCGTACACAGCAGTGTGACAAAGTATCCCACTATAGTGCAACAGTTTGGGTGTAACAAATTTGTCTTCTCTGCCCCTCCTTGTTTGGATGAACACAAGAACATTGGAAGTAAGAGCAGGAGCTGGCCATTCTGGGTGCTCCAGCACCCAAAGACCACAGCCAAAGTGACTGGTGACTGTCCTGTCCAATTTCCAGAAGCCTTGCTTCTCCTACAGTGAGGGAACAAATGAATATTAAAAAGAAACGTCCTGAGGTGGGCTTACCTTCCCGTGTGCACTGCCAGATTCTGGCCTATAGACTTGAGTAAATGAGAAGGGCCATGATCCCACGTACACTGCTTGGCCCATCTTTCTGCTGACTGCTCCAACTCTGTGTCCCACTCCTACAAAACAACATGCCACACACAACATTACCAAACAATCTATGACGAAGATAGAACAACCGCAAATAAGTCGCAAAAGAGCATGCATGGTGGAAATCTGAAATAAAAACGGAAAATTCTGGAAACACTCAACACCTATGGAACGAGGAACAAAGTCAATGTTTCAGGTTTAAGACATGTGTTGCCCTCAGCCACTTTTACAGCTTCCAATTTCTGTGTCCCAATAAGCTCACCTGTACAATGGATGTAAAATACTTTCACACTTCCATCCCACACCAGGCTGTTCTGAGAAGCCTCTGTTTCTTTTCTGAGCAGAGCAGCCAGGCAACTCTTCGTCAAAGTCAAAGTCAAAGTCAAAGTATCCTTTAATGTCATCCAGACCTTTCGGTCTGAACGAAATTTCGTTGCCTTGCAGTCATACATATAATAAAATAACAAAACACACAATAAACACAAATTTAACATCCACCACAGTGAGTTCACCAGGCATCTCCTCACTGTGATGGAAGGCAAAAGTCTTAAAGTCTTTGTCTCTTCCCTCCTTGCTCTCCCTCTGCGCTGAGGCAATCCAGGCCTCCGATGTTGTGACCCCACCGGGTGATGGTAAGTAAGTCCCGCGGCTCAACCGTGCTCCACGAACGGGCCGGTTCAAACTCCGCGGCCCGGGGTGGTCGAAGCTGCCGAAGCTGGTTCACGTGCTAGTCACAGAAGTGAATCTGCAATCATGCATTACAATTGCTCCACTCTTTTAAATCTCTACTCCAACAGCAGAGCTGTACACTGTGGAGGTGTCGATTGCAATCATGTATTGTCTTTCCGCTGACTGGATAGCACGCAACAAAAGTTTTCACTGTACCTTGGTACATGTGGCAACAAACAAACTCAATCTCAAGCCTCAGTTCTCTGCCTCCAACATGCACAATTGTCTAGTTGAACTAACTGTCGCTCGCCCACCCTCTCAGCCACTTAAAATGCTCCAGTGAGTAACCTTGCTCTTCCAGTCTTCCCCAAGATGCGTCCTGACCTGTGGAGTGTTTCCAGCATTAATCACAATTTAAAAATTATTTACAATTTCCCAATCGTATAGTTTTGTATCAATCAGATTCATTATATGTTTTCCATGTACATATCATCAAAGATTTCCTTTTAACGCTGTGAACTGAAGAAGAAATATAGTCAATCTAGGTGGGAGGACTATTTATAAGGGCATTCCAGCCTGTCTGCATGTTCCTTTCAACCTTTTGAAGATATTTTATGAAGATATTTTATTCGGGGATGAAAAAATAAATGAGAGGGATTCACCATATTAATCCTGGCTATCTAGGTTTCATTTTCTCACGACGGTATTGAAAAATAATAATGTTGCTATTTATACAGATAGCCAGCAGTTTTTTTTGCCAGTTCAGTTCAATCACCAAACTCAGTTTCTCTGCATTATAATCTCCATTGAGCTGTCTACAATCTAAAGAGACAAGTTCAACGTAAACTCTCCAATCAATCAAACATTGGGAAGATTTGCCAAGCAAAGGGATTTACTAGAAGACAATAAAAATGTGGTCTCAACATACTTTGCCATGTTCACTCTATTTGATCTGCTGTTCTGGGCAAAATAGTATAAGCCATGAAAACGTTATGGTAGATGAGGCCTTAACGGAGCTTTAGGAACAGAACTCTCTTCCTCAGTCTTTCAATATTGTGAGAGAAAGTTCATAAGTTCATAAGACATAGGAGCAGAATTAGGCGATCTGGTCCATCAAGTCTGCTCTGCCATTCAATTATGGCTCATCTACCCTCCCCTCTCAACCCAATCTTCCTGCCTCCCCATATCCTTTGATGCCCTAACTCATCGAGTACCCGTCAATCTCTGCTTTAAAAAGCCCCAAAGATTTGGCCTCCACAGCTGTCTGTGGCAATGAACTCAACAGATCCACTACCGCCTGGCTAACTATGGTCCTCCAGTTTGAATTTCCAGCAGTTACATTACTTTGCAATGATATCCACTTGCCCAAGTGTATGAAGGGAATAGATCGGGTAGATGCACAGGTTCTCTTGCCTGGAGTAGGGGAATCGAGAAGCAGAGGACATAGATTTAAGGTAAGGGTGGGGGGGGGGGGGAAAGATTCAATAGGTATCTGAGGGTTCACATTTTCACACTAAGTGCAGTAGGTATATGGAATGAGCTGCCAGAGGAGGTAGTTCAGGCAGGGACTATTGCAATGTTTAAGGAACAATTAGACAGGTAAATGGATAGGATACTTTTAGATGGATATGGGCCAAACATAGACAGGTGGGGACTAGTGCAGTTGTGACATGTTGGTTGGTGCGGGCAATATGGGCTGAGGGGCCCGTGTCCACACTGCATGACTCTATGACTCTCAGTCTCGTTTCTCACTCCATAAGCACACAGAGACACTTCTTCACTAAAAATGTAAAGCAATTAAATAGTGGGAAGTAGAGTAGAGTTAGACTGAACCTTCTGAATTAGAGAGTTTCAGCAACAAGGCGAGGTTGGATGAACTTGGGAATGTTTTCTCTGGAGAGTCAGAGGTTGAGGAGAGACAATAGAAGTATATAAAATTATGAGAGGCATAAATATGGTAGATAGCCAGAACCTTTATCCCAGTGTGGAAATGTACAGCATTAGAGGGGATACCTATCAGGTGAGAGCGGAAACGGTTAATGGAGATGTGCGGGGCAAGTTTTTTTACACAGAAAGTGGTGGGAGCCTGATACGCATTGCCGGGGGGGGGGGAGACAGATATGATATGTTTAAGAGGTTGTTAGACGAGCACATAGCTGTGCAGGGAATAGAGGGATATGGATCATGTACAGGCAGATAACATCAATTCAGCTAGGCATCATCTTCAACACAAACATTATGGGCTTAAGGGCCCGTTCTGAGCTGTACTTTTCTATGTAACTAATTGCTTTTAATTTCTGTAGAACAGAGCTTTTCTAGATAAGATTCATTTTTATTTGAGAATCTACAGACCACAGAGTGTTCCAAAGTACCTCCATGCCCAATGAGGCGCAATGGGGCACGGAAGAAGCGTCTCGACCTGAAACGTCACCTATTCCTTTACTCCAGAGATGCTGCCTGACATGCTGAGTTACTCCAGCATTTTTGTGTCTATTTGCAGTATAATGGGAACTCCAGACACTGTCAGGGTGAGGCCTGTGGCCACACACACCAGGGCAGCTACTCACCATGTACTCCATGTTGGAAGACGAGGGGCTGACCTGTCCCCGCAGGTGGTTGTGTAGCTGCAAAATATCTTCTTTGTCGACCAGGGTGATGGCTCGCTTGCTCCTGGAATGGATGGACTGAAGCAAACTTTCAAAATGCGAAGCATTATGCAAAATCCTGCAATTCGACTGGTGAGTCAGGCCAATTAAGATGGCCACATGGATCCAGGTGCATCCAAGGCTCATGGCTGAGAAATGGTGTGAATGTGACCAACCTTCTGCCAAGGTTTGTAAAACCTTAAGATGACAACCTAGAAGAGAGAGACAACACGTGGTCAGATTACCTGCTGCTAAAAGAGCTCCTCCCTATATCCTCATGAGGACATGCCTGCTGTACCAAGGCACCATGGTAATAAACTTATTCATTAATTCACTTTGTTCACTCATCTTGAACCCAACTAGAGATAGGCACCAACACGGGAAGGTTGACTGGACATTCAGATGGGATTTTTGCTCTGTAATTTGCCTGTATCTAAGTGAAGGCAAGTCACCAAGCGCTAACTGTTGCTGGCCATAAACAAATACAAAGAGGAGATGAAGTTTTAAAAAAAGGCTCTCTCTCACGCTGAAGAAGCGGGGTCTCTCCATTCCCCACCACAGATGCTGCCTGGCCATCTTCCGTGAACACGTCCAAATACGACACTAATGTGCGCGGCTAGTCTGAAGAAGGGTCTCGACCCGAAACGTCACCCATTCCTTCCCTCCAGAGATGCTGCCTGTCCCGCTGAGTTACTCCAGCTCTTTGTATCTATTGTCGGTGTAAGCCAGCATCTGCAGTTCCTTCCTACACGACGCTAGTGAATGTATGTACAGCCTCTGAGAGTGTCGGATGCCCACTTGTTTTGCATACATATTTTTATTCTGAATAAAGTTTTTTTTAATTTAAAAAAAGATGCTGCCTGACCCGCTGAGATCATCCAACTGCTCGTTTTTGATTAGTGAATACAGCCTCGATTACAGTTCAAAATACAATACAACCAGTTCAGGTGACCACCAAAATACTGGAGTAACTCAGCGGGACGGGCAGCATTTCTGGAGATAAGGACATTTCGGGTCGAGACCCTTCTTAAGCCATTATTTCTTTAAACCATCATCTGCTACACCAGGTGACCACCTGATATGCATTGAGACTTATATTTCGCGTCCTATTCTCTGCTCCACCTCCGCCAGCGTCGCCGACACACAACTGTTCCTTGCATCTCCCCTTACACTCACCGCCCCCCTCCCACTGAGGGAGGCTTCAACATGTTAACACATCCAACACGGGTCAATGGGGCTTGTTTGCGCTGGAAGGCGGCTTAACGTGAGAAGGGTTTCTATACTGGCTGGGGTCTCTACCTACCCCGATGCTATCAATGTCTTCACTGACTCTTCAACTAAAACAGTCTGGAGAAGGGTCTCGACCCGAAACGTCGCCCATTCCTTCCCTCTAGAGATGCTGCTCACCCGTTGAGTTACTCCAGCACTTTGTGTCTACCTCCTGATTTTTGCTCCTGACTTTAGTCTGTAGGAAATGACACAAAAGTACTAAAGTAACTCAGCGGGTCAGGTAGCATCTCTGAAGAACATGCATAAGCGATATAATTGGTGTGGTGATCCTGCTTCAGACACTTCTCGACTCGAAACATTACCTATCCATGTTCTCTGGAGATGCTGCCTGACCCACTGAGTGACTCCAGCACTTGGAGTGTCCTTGGCGTATTAACCAGCATCTGCAGTTCGTTGTTTCTACGTTTAGTTTGGAGGAGTCTCTCTGCTTTAAATAAAATGATTTTTAAAAAAAGGAAAATGCTTCAAAAAGTTATGTAAACGGTGCGGCGTTTCCTTTCACTCACCTTGCAAGGAGACCGAGATGATTAAGAGAGTTCAGCTTCCTCGCTGGAAGGGTTGGTGTGAGACTGCGGGAGGGGGAGGATGGTGAGTTGTGTGAACGCTCGCACTCAGTCGCAAGCGGAGCTGCTGTGCCACTGCTGCTGCTCCTGCTGCTTTCTGTGTGAGCTCAGACTGCCGGCTCTTCCCCGCCGCAGTCAGCTGCCGAATTTATATCTGCGAGCAGAAACGCCGGTCATATCCTGCCAAGTGAATTTGTTGGCGCCGGACCGCGATCCCAGTACAGACAAAACATTTGATATGCTCGGGAGGGGGGGTTCCTCTTTCAATGCACCCATTCCTGGTTTTTACTGGTGCAGCAGCAAATCTGGGACAATAGCGCCCAGGAATATTCCCATCCCGTCCGGATCTACGTTGGGGATATCGGATCTCGCCTCCTTCCCTATCGATGCAAAAACACTCGTCCCAATTAAACAGGGCGCCCGGGCTTTTGTGTGTGTGTGTGTGTGTGGGGGGGGGGGGGGGGGGAGACAGCGAGATTTAGGGACTTATTTCCAAATTGACGCTGCAGTTCTTGTATCGATCAAATTATTACTGTAGGGTACAAGATCACGTTCAACAGACTGATGCTAGTTTATTATCAATAGTAATAGCAAACAAAGTTCGATCTCATACACGTGTATTGAAAGCGTAATTGCTATTCTATTGATATAGAATAAACTATGAATGCTAGAATCATGAGTACAACACAAAGCGTTGGGGTAACTCGGCGGGTCGGGCAGCATCTGTGGACGGAATGGATAGTCGACTTTCTCACCGCAGATGCTGCTTGACCCTCGGAGTTACTCCAGCACTTTGTGTTATTACCATTCTAAAGTTATTTTAACCGTTTTATACAACACCTAAGGAGGGAAGTAACGCAGAAAAGTAGAGCACAGGGTCGTGATGCCAAATTAAACTAATCCCATTTGCCTGCCTCTTAAATGTTGTTATTGTATCTGTTTCCATTTTTAATTTCCCTGCAATTGCCACGTAATCGTACATAGAATGATGGATATTGATGTTTTGTGATAGTAAGTTTAAAATGTGTGGACAAATAGAAGGGTCCCGACTCGAAATGTCACCTGTCCACTCCTTCCGCAAATATTGCTTGACCGAATGATGTTTCTTGTGTCTTGCTCAAGTTAAAATGTGTAAATCCACACGGATAAACTGGATACAGAACAAAAAAACAGGTATTCAATTCCAAAATAATTCTGATTCACCCAAGCAAATTTAGAGATGAACCCATTTGAATAACACAATCCTCGTATCCATTGCCCTTGTTTGTTTTCTTTCTGCCTTCTTTCTTTCGGGGATAGTTGCAGTCCACGTTGTAACGGTTTAAATAATTAGATACAAAATGCTGGAGTAACTCAGCGGAACGGGTAGCATCTCTGGATAGAAGGAATGGGTGACGTTTCGGACCGACACCTTCTCATTACCCATTCCTTCTCTCCAGAGATGCTGCCTGTCCAGCTGAGCAAATCCAACATTTTGCGTCCATCTCGGTGTAAACCAGCATCTGCAGTTCCTTCCTCTGGTCTAGTACCTCCAAATGCAGCGTCGGACTTCGTGCATACACTAATCTACATGAAGGAACGAGTTCTGAGTGCTTATGGTACGCGACTGAACTGCAGCCTTATGTGTCTTCCTCCCTCCACTGATGCTGCTTGACCTACTGAGTATTTGCACCATCTTTAGTGTGCATTTCCGACAAGGAGTACCCGCTGTATTTATGCGAGAGTGCAATTGTGCTTTATGCATTGTACTGATTACAACACAAGATGCAAACTTTTCAGTACGCTGCTCAATTTAACCATAAAGTAATATCGTCAACTTTATCTTAAAACTTTGCAACAGCAAATAGCCATTACTTTTTTCAGGCGAGAATCTTGCATGCGTAATTACCATTCTATCAAACTTTAAAACTTTAATTGGAGCTAACATAAATGATGAACGATTTTAAAGTCCTTTCTGTTGCACCCAATATAACCAGTCTGTGGTAGTGATGCTCGATGCACATTTAAATCTAACATATTCTCGCTAAAACGTCTCGTGAACATTAATTGCCATATATTTTTGGATTGTTTTATGCTTGAATATAATGCTTATATCAAAAATTCTGTACAGTATAATTTGCCAGTAGTAAAACCTCGTTAACGTTTTAGTTTTGCTTGGGTAACTCAGCGGGTCAGGCAGCATTTTGTATCTATCTTCGGGGTAAACCAGCTTCTGCAGTTCCGTCCTACACTCCTCCCGCCCCCCACCCCATCCTCACGTCAGTCTGAAGAAGGGTTTCGAACCGAAACGTTGCCTATTTCCTTCGCTCCATAGATGATTCCTCATCCGCTGAGTTTCTCCAGCATTTTTGTCTACTTTAAGTTTACTTGGTCGTTTTATTTTCCAGTCCATGGTTTGTCTTGCAAACCTCTTGCGGAGCTGCCCTCTAGCGGTGAGATTAAATGTACTACTTTTAGTACCTCTTCTAGCTTTCTATCCCCCACCCAGTCTGAAGCAGGGAACCTACCCTAAACATAACCTATTCAAGAACACGGCGCAAATTGAAAGAAGGTTCTGAACTGCGCTAAAGAAATCAACCTCTAAAGTGCAAATTCAGAGTAAATGAGGTGAACTACGTAGGCCATGTGTTCACCATCGACGGCCACAAACCCAATCCATCAAAAACCATTGCTATCAACGAGTTACCAGCACCCACAGATGTGCTCAGCCTGCAGAGATTCCTTGACATGGTAAATTACTTGGGGAAATTCATTCCAAACTTCAGTGAACTAGCGGCCCCACTGCACCAGCTAACCCATAAAGACACTGTTTGGGCCTGGCATGAGCAACAGCAGAGGGTGTTTGACACTCTCAAACAACAGATGTATTGTACCCCCACTCTCGCCTACTTTAATGCTAAATTACCGGTCACACTAACTTGTGACGCCTTGCAGTACGGTTTAGGAGCAGCTTGCCTCCAAGATGATGGTGACGGCAACAGGCCTGTTGCCTATGCTTCGCGCACCATGACAGACACGGAACAATGCTACGCCCAGATTGAAAAGGAGCTGCTAGTAGCAATGTTACAAAATTTTGAGATTTAAAAAATCAAGTCTGCAATTTATCCCATCAGATAAAGCACAAAAATAAGTTTAATTTGACACCCAATTCACTTTCATATCTTCAGTATTAAAAAGATTATGCCCATTTTCATACTCGGAAATTAGCATCTTGTTCCCTATTGATTTTCCATTGACTTAACACAAAAGCTGTGATCGAGGACAGTGAAATGGCCATAACTTTATTAAAAATTAAGAGAACTGAGAGAAATTTTCAGTTATTATAGATTGAAGCATTCTGAAACAAATATTAAACAATCTTACTTGGATGACCTGAAATTAAAGCATATAATTAGTTAGTTTCCCAATTGTAGCTAATTCCAAACTTCAATTACTAGATCTAAACATCTATCCATTTCTTAAGAAAAGATTAACATTTTTTTAACATTAACATAGCCTAAGTGTCCAAATAACATTCACAAAGAATTCACAATAAAACATGATTTTTAAATCTCATTTACATTAATTTATAGGCCAAATGGAAGGAATTTGGTGTTCAATTGCTGTAAATTAATGGCCATTTAACTTTCGAGTGGGATCCTGTGGAACTCTGTGGAACATGCTGGTTTGGAACGTTCCCATTGCGGTGGATTTGTACCCCATAAGCCCTGAAAAATACTGCAGGATTTAATGGGCCCCCAAATTAGCTACTCGCAACATAAAATTTTGTATAAAGGGATCTTAAGAAGCCCTTTTTAATGTAAAAATAAACAACCTACCTTCCGTTGTCCCCTGCATGACATCCGTCCCATTGTCGGCGGTCGCGGGTTTAGAGGATGATTTTTAACCTACTATAACAATTAAATTAACCAACTAAGTCGGCTGAACAACCTTGATTTGAATAGCCTAGAGAGAAAATCGCGTTTTAAACCCGCCCCCCTCTCAAAGGCGCCAAAATGGCGCACACGGGCAGCGACAGATCTGCAGCGCCGCTGAAGGTAGGCTTTGCAACATAGCTAGTGCTAGTGGTCGTTTTCGCATGCAAGAAGTTTAATGACTTTATCTTTGGACAAACGGTTTCGATCAAAACTGACCATCAACCCCTAATCAGCATTTTGAACAGACAAATACACGCTTCTCCAGGACGTATTCAATGGATGTTGCTACAGCTTCAGAAGTATGACATTGTTCTAACCTACAAACGTGGCAAGGACATGCACCTGGCTGACACCCTCTCGCGTGCTCCTCAAAAGGCCCGTGAGGGTTCATCCACACCAGATGACGGTTTTGTGGTTATGACTGTTCCCTTTATTCCCTCGTCCTGCTTTGAGGACCTGGTAGCCCACTCTGCTGCTGACGATCATTAAGCGTGGTTGGCCTGACAAGCAATACAATCTACCACTTCCAGTTCGTCCCTTCTTTTCCATTCGTGATGCACTAGTACTACAAGATGGCATTATCATAAAGGGCCACAAAGCTATTGTTCCTGCCTCTTTACGTAGCAAGTATTTTGATGCCGTCCATGCGGGACACCCAGGCGCAGAAGCAACTGTCCTGCAAGTAAAAAACATGTTTTTCTAGCCTGGCATGGCCGATTACATTCACGAGAAATGTCACCCATTCCTTCTCTCCAGCGATGCTCCCTGTCCCGCTGAGTTACTCCAGCTTTCGTGTCTTACTCAGTGTTTTGTTTTGTAAACCAGCAAGTGCAGTTCCTCGTTTAAACACTTAAGGGCGATTTTTTTCGGCAACTGCTGGCATAATTGACTGACATTTCAGATCACCGAAAAATACGCGACGTGGTGACGTATGACTCAGGGGTGACGTTGTTTTTTCAAGTGTCACAACATTTTTTTGTCGCCGCTGGAATCTTTTGGCGACACTGATATGACACTGGTAAAATCGCCAAGTGGGACAGGCCCTTTAGACTTCTTTACTATGTCCTCCCAGTTTTTGGGTGCTGTTTAAAATTGAATTAAACAGATAACGTCAACTGCAAGCTTTTCAGATAGTTGACGACCATTTAACTCATCAGATTTCACCTCCTTGCCCTGTCTTTAATCACTTGCTGGGGATATGAAGAAAGACTGCCATAATAGACTGGAAATACAAAATGCTTCAACAATAGAAATCTGAAGTAAAGCAGAAAATACTGGAAAAGTCAGGAGGGCAGGCAGCAGCGCTGGAAACGAACCAGTGTCAATGTTTCAGAGCAACGAGTTTTTACCACAACTTAAATAATTTACCAATCAATAGGGAAGGTCTGCCTTTGATGGGCATGAGATGTGCTTGTATGTTACAGATGCTGGTGGTTCTTACTGAAAGAGGGTGAATAATGAAAGGAGAATACTGGAAATCATGAAAGTAGAGGGTAAAAATGTGAATTCTGGAAAAATGAGATCAAACATGAATTGGAAGTGGGAAAGTCGGTCAGCCCTTGGAGTCTGCTCCGTTCTTCAATAAAATAATGGCCGACCTGATTTGCATTCAAGAGTTGAGTGGTTTAATGTCATGTCTTCTTCTTGCGTATGGCGTGCGCAGCCTAAAGTTGTAGGACAACTTGTGCTATTTGATCGTGCACACCAGGTTCATTGCATTCGTCGAAACAGGGTGGACCACGTGAAGGTTGTAATCTCCCACCCCACTATCATATGTATTGAAACAGAAAAATGAAACTTACTTGCATCATATCAATTTATAGCTGCCACGTGTCCTCTCCACACTTGCTTTCCCACCAAACCATGTAGGGTCAACAAATCTAGCAACCAAACCTTTGCTGATTCATCCAAATCAACCATTTAAGTGGTAGAAAGGTGAGGCACCATCACAAATCCCTGTGGTGGACCACTTGTTACATTTAACCAACAAAATACATCAATCGCAAATTTCAGGAAGTTCTAAACCTCTGTACAAATGCTTTGTTGGTTCCATGTCCAGTGTCTTTTGCTTTTATATCCTCGACTTCCAATGGTTGATTTTTCAATTACTGCAAATGGACTGGTATCCCACCCTTGCAATATTTTAAACATACTGGATCTTGCAAGACTTCCTTTCGAATGAATCCCATCTGCACAGGTTATTTGCAAATGTATTCAAGTGTTCAAAGGTAGAAGAAAGTTAGGGTATTTCTGAAGATCTTTCCTGGACCCAGAATACTAATGCAATTATAAAGAAAGCACATCAACACCTTTACTTCCTGAGATTACAGAGATTACTTAGTATGTCAGAGAGGTTCTCTTGAACTTCTACAGGTGTAGAGTATAGAGCATATTGACTGGTTGAATCACAGCCTGGTTCCCAAACTTGAATGCTCTCCTAATGTTAAATACTCCTATCAGGTTGCCCCTCAGCCTCTGATGGTCCAGAGAAAACAATTCAAGTTTATCCAACCTCTCCTTATGGTTGATACATAGCAGTCCAAGCAACATTCTGGTGAAATTCGTCTGCATCTTCTCGAAAGCTTCCACATCCACATCTTTAATCTGTCTCTATCTCTGGCTACGGTCCCCAAGTGCCTGAAAACAGCTACCATAGTGCCGGTGCCGAAAAAGTCTAAAGTCACCAACCTGAACGACTACCGCCCGGTTGCCCTAACTCCAATACCAACGGAGTGCTTTGAAAGGCTGGTCCTCTCCCACATCAAATCCAGCATCCCTGCCTCACTGGACTCTCTATTTGCCCTGTATGCAAATTTATGATCGACAGAGGATGCCATCTCTCTGGCTCTTCACACTGTCCTGACTCACCTGGATAGACAGGGCACGTACGTAAGGATGCTCTTCATTGACTATAGCTCTGCATTCAATACGGTCATCCCCACCAAGCTCACCACCAAACTCCACCAGCTAGGCCTCAGCTCGCCGATATGCGATTGGATCCTGAACTTTCTGACGGAGCGACCGCAGGCAGTGAGACTGGGCCCGTACCTGTCCTCCACTATCACCCTGAGCACCGGCACACCACAGGGCTGTATACTAAGCCCCATGCTCTACTCCCTCTTCACTCACGACTGTGTCCCTGCATTCGACACCAACACCATCGTGAAGTTTGCAGACGACACAACAGTGATTGGGCTGATCACCGACGGTGATGAAACAAATTACAGAGCGGAGGTGCAGAACCTGGCGGACTGGTACGCACGTAACAACTTGTCACTAAACACCACCAAGATCAAGGAGCTGATTATTGACTTCAGGAGGTCCATAATGGAGAATACGCCCCAATCTCCATCTACGGGGAAAGTGTGGAGAGAGTGTCCAGCTTTAAGTTTCTGGGCACTCACATTTCAGAGGACCTCACATGGTCCACCAACACCGCTGCGCTGGTCAAGAAGGACACTAAAAAAGACTGGTCTGCCCCAACAGCTGCTGACAACCTTCTACCGCTGCACCACAGAGAACATATTAACGTATGGCATCTCTGTGTGGTATCTCAGCTGCACGGAGGCGGAGAGAGCTTTTCAGCGCGTCGTACACAGAGCGCAGAGGATTATTGGGACACAGCTACCAGCCTTGGAGGGTATCTACCACACACGGTGCCTCAGGAAGGCCGTCAGCATCCATAAAGACTCCTCACACCCTTGTAACGGACTGTTCGAACTACTTCCCTCCGCAGACGTTACAAGGCCTTCTACGCCCGAACCTCCAGACTCATAAACAGCTTCATTCCCAGAGCTATAGCGGCTCTGAACCGGCCCTGCTGAGTGCCCCTATCCCACCTGGACTGTCTCCCTCAGATGGTCACGTCGCATAGTTTATTTCTTTTTATTTTTTTTGACATCGGTTGGAAGCTGCATACCAAATCTCGTTGCACTGATGTGCAATGACAATAAAAGATATTATTATTATTATTCCTAAAACTTGGCGACCAGAACTATAAGCAATGCTCCCAATGTGGTCCAACCAAAGACCTGCAATATGGCCTGACATCTTTTATACTTAATGCTCGATCCATGAAGACAAGGATGTCATGTGCCTTGTTTACCACCTTATCCACTTGTTTAGTTTATTTTAGTTTAGAGATACAGCGCGGAAACAGCCCCTTCGGCTCACCGAGTCCATGCCAACCAGTGATCCCCGCACATTAACACTACTCTACACTGACTGGGGACAATTTACATTTATACCAAGCCAATTAACCTACAAACCTGTACGTCCTTGGAATGTGGGAGGAAACCGAAGATCTCGGAGAAAGCCCACAAGGTCACAGGGAGAACGTACAAACTCCGTATTGACAGCACCCATAGTCAGGGTCAAACCCGCATCTCTGGCACTGAAAGCGCTGTAAGGCAGCAACTCCAGAAACATAGAAACATAGAAATTAGGTGCAGGAGTAGGCCATTCGGCCCTTCGAGCCTGCACCGCCATTCAATATGATCATGGCTGATCATCCAACTCAGTATCCCGTACCTGCCTTCTCTCCATACCCTCTGATCCCCTTAGTCGCAAGGGCCACATCTAACTCCCTCTTAAATATAGCCAATGAACTGGCCTCGACTACCCTCTGTGGCAGAGAGTTCCAGAGATTCACCACTCTCTGTGTGAAAAAAGTTCTTCTCATCTCGGTTTTAAAGGATTTCCCCCTTATCCTTAAGCTGTGACCCCTTGTCCTGGACTTCCCCAACATCGGGAGCAATCTTCCTGCATCTAGCCTGTCCAACCCCTTAAGAATTTTGTAAGTTTCTATAAGATCCCCTCTCAATCTCCTAAATTCTAGAGAGTATAAACCAAGTCTATCCAGTCTTTCTTCATAAGACAGTCCTGACATCCCAGGAATCAGTCTGGTGAACCTTCTCTGCACTCCCTCTATGGCAATAATGTCCTTCCTCAGATTTGGGGACCAAAACTGTACACAATACTCCAGGTGTGGTCTCACCAAGACCCTGTACAACTGCAGTAGAACCTCCCTGCTCCTATACTCAAATCCTTTTGCTATGAAAGCTAACATACCATTCGCTTTCTTCACTGCCTGCTGCACCTGCATGCCTACTTTCAATGACTGGTGTACCATGACACCCAGGTCTCGCTGCATCTCCCCTTTTCCTAGTCGGCCACCATTTAGATAATAGTCTGCTTTCCTGTTTTTGCCACCAAAATGGATAACCTCACATTTATCCACATTATACTGCATCTGCCAAACATTTGCCCACTCACCCAGCCTATCCAAGTCACATTGCAGTCTCCTAGCATCCTCCTCACAGCTAACACTGCCCCCCAGCTTAGTGTCATCCGCAAACTTGGAGATATTGCCTTCAATTCCCTCATCCAGATCATTAATATATATTGTAAATAGCTGGGGTCCCAGCACTGAGCCTTGCGGTACCCCACTAGTCACTGCCCGCCATTGTGAAAAGGACCCGTTTACTCCTACTCTTTGCTTCCTGTTTGCCAGCCAGTTCTCTATCCACATCAATACTGAACCCCCAATTAGATTAGATATAATTTATTGCCACACAGCCAGGCTGGTGGAAATTTGGGTTGTCTGCAGCGATACAATAATAAAGAACACATAACCACAATAAAACTGTAACACAAACATCCACCACAGCATTCATCACTGTGGTGGAAGGCACAAAATTTGGCCAGTCCTCCTCCATTCCCCCCCCCCCCCCCGTGGTCAGGATCGGCTCTTCCTCACCGGAGACCGCGGCTTTAAGTTGTTGTAGGCCGCAGACCGGCGGTCAAGATTTAAGTCCCCGCCGCAGCCAGAAGCACCGTAGACTGCAGGGCAGGCGGTCGAAGCTCCCCTCCAGGGGTGATGGTAAGTCCATGCCGGACCCGCGGTAGAAGTCGGCCGCGGGCCGGCAGTGATGGCTTCTTCTTCCCCCGGGTCCCCAACGTGAGATCCCGGGCTGTAGACACCGCACCAGCTGGAGCTCTGCAGACCGCGACTTCAGGCTGCGACTTCAGGCTGCCGGCTGCCCCGGGCCAGCGAAACGGAGCGCTCCCCTCCAGCGAGGGCTCACCCGCTCCACGCCGAGAGTCCACGCTGCGCCCGCCGCTGAAGCCCCGGGCGCGTCTCCGGGAAAGGCCGCGTCGATCCTTGATGTTAGGCCACGGGGGAGGCGACCTGGAAAAACTCGCCTCTCCGTGGAGGAGGCGACCGAAGCGGTTCCCCCTTACCCCCCCACACCACCCCCCACACAAAACACACAAAGAAACATTAAATACAGACTTTAAAACATACTAAAAAAATAAAAAAAAGTTGAAAAACTGACGAGCTGCATGACATGGCTGCTGCCAGAGCAGCGCCCCCTCCAATGCCGTGTGCTTTAAGTTTGTATACTAATCTCTTATGTGGGACCTTGTCGAAAGCCTTCTGGAAGTCCAGATACACCACATCCACTGGTTTTCCCCTATCCACGCTACTAGTTACATCCTCGAAAAATTCTATCAGATTCGTCAGACATGATTTACCTTTTGTAAATCCATGCTGACTTTGTCCAATGATTTCACCACTTTCCAAATGTGCTGCTATCCCATCTTTAATAACTGACTCTAGCAGTTTCCCCACTACCGATGTTAGACTAACTGGTCTGTAATTCCCCGTTTTCTCTCTTCCTCCCTTCTTAAAAAGTGGGATTACGTTTGCTACCCGCCAATCCTCAGGAACTACTCCAGAATCTAAAGAGTTTTGAAAGATTATTACTAATGCATCCACTATTTCTGGAGCTACTTCCTTAAGTACTCTGGGATGCAGCCTATCTGGCCCTGGGGATTTATCGGCCTTTAATTCATTCAATTTACCCAACACCACTTCCCGGCTAACCTGGATTTCACTCAATTCCTCCAACTCCTTTGACCCGCGGTCCCCTGCTATTTCCGGCAGATTATTTATGTCTTCCTAAGTGAAGACGGAACCAAAGTAGTTATTCAATTGGTCCGCCATATCCTTGTTCCCCATGATCAACTCACCTGTTTCTGACTGCAAGGGACCTACATTTGTTTTAACTAATCTCTTTCTTTTCACATATCTATAAAAACTTTTGCAGTCAGTTTTTATGTTCCCTGCCAGTTTTCTTTCATAATCTATTTTTCCTTTCCTAATTAAGCCCTTTGTCCTCCTCTGCTGGTCTCTGAATTTCTCCCAGTCCTCTCCGGTATGCTGCTTTTTCTGGCTAATTTGTACGCATCATCCTTCGCTTTGATACTATCCCTGATTTCCCCTGTTATCCACGGATGCACTACCTTCCCTGATTTATTCTTTTGCCAAACTGGGGTGAACAATTTTTGTAGTTCATCCATGCAGTCTTTAAATGTCTTCCATTGCATATCCACCGTCAACCCTTTTAGAATTAATTGCCAGTCAATCTTGGCCAATTCACGTCTCATACCCTCAAAGTTACCTTTCTTTAAGTTCAGAACTATTGTTTCTGAATTAACAATGTCACTCTCCATCCTAATGAAGAACTCAACCATATTATGGTCACTCTTGCCCAAGGGGGCACGTACAACAAGACTGCTAACTAACCCTTCCTCATTACTCAATACCCAGTCTAAAATAGCCTGCTCTCTCGTTGGTTCCTCTACATGTTGATTTAGATAACTATCCCGCATACATTCCAAGAAATCCTCTTCCTCAGCACCCCTGCCAATTTGATTCACCCAATCTATATGTAGATTGAAGTCACCCATTATAACGGTTTTGCCTTTGTCGCACGCATTTCTAATTTCCTGTTTGATACCATCTCCAACTTCACTACTACTGTTAGGTGGCCTGTACACAACACCCACCAGCGTTTTCTGCCCCTTAGTATTTTGCAGCTCTACCCATACCGATTCCACATCCCCCAAACTAATGTCCTTCCTTTCCATTGCGTTAATCTCCTCTCTAATCAGCAACGCTACCCCACCTCCTTTTCCTTTCTCTCTATCCCTCCTGAATATTGAATATCCCTGGATGTTCAGCTCCCAGCCTTGGTCACCCTGGAGCCATGTCTCTAGCGCTATGCCACTGCGTGTTGACCCTTTCAGGGTGCTATGGACATGTATGCTAGGAACCTTCTATTAATGCTCCTGTTCTGCCATTACTGTATACTTTCCTCTTTTCTCCCACTGGCTGGCGAGCTGCCCTGACTGGCCTGCTTCCATTCTCCATGAACCCAAGATGATTGAAACTTCATCCCTGCTTGTTCCAAATCTTGCAAGGACTGAGATTGATTTGAAGGATGCAATTTGTATGCATCTACCCATCATTGACTGCATTGCTCCATAGAATTATCCCTACTTGTATTTGTTGAATGAATTTGCTGCAGATCAATTTAACTGCACTGCCTGCTATGAGTGAATGCACTGCTGCCTTCATAAGTTATAGGAGCAGAATTAGGCCATTTGACACATCCAGTTTACTCTACCATTCAATCATGGCTGATCTATCTTTTCCTCTCAACCCCATTCTCCTGCCTTCTCCCCATAACCTCTGACAACCTTACTAATCAAGAAACTTGGGTGCCTCAAACTAATTGGCACAGCGATGTCAACAAAAGTGTTTTGAAATACTATCCGAAAAGATCATTAAACCAAGTGCACAAATGGAATATACCAAATATAGACACAAAGTGCTGGAGTAACTCAGCGGGTCAGGCAGCATCTCGGGAGAAAACGAATGGGTGACATTTCGGGTCGACACCCTTCTTTAGGTGCGACTAAACTAAGGTGGACCCATTGGGTCTCAGCTTCACACGGGAGGGCTGGTCCCCCAACGCAATATTCCACCTCTCCACCAATTCCAATATTGGTGGCCAGTGAGGGGGGGGGGGCTTTCTGGAGTGCTAGTATGGGTGTTTTGGGCTGAAGGGACTGGTTTCCCGAGGGCTAGTATGGACATTGTGGGCCGAATGGATTCTTGGGCTGGCAGCTCAGTCACTCAAGCCTAGTGTGCTGGCAGCTCACTCACCCAAGGCTGGTGGGCTGGCAGCTCACTCACTCAAGGCTCACGTCTGTTCCTTGAAATGCCACTTCAAGCAGGGTGCAAGGCCACCAAATTCCGGAGCAGTTTCATACCACTTCAAGCAGGGTGCAAGGCCACCAAATTCAAATGCAGTTTCATACCATTTCAAGCAGGGTGCAAGGTCACTAAAGAGAGTCGTGACCTCTCCCTCCCCCTTCTGCAGAGACCGAGCCACGCCCACACTTCCAGGTTTTATAGTCCATCCCACCAGAACGGCCGTGGCTTTCATGGCGTGATTGACAGGAGAGAGAATCTCAACATTTTTTAAACACTAATAACTCATTTATTTTTCATCGATGGAAAAATCCTTGGCACCTGATGAGCGGAGGGGGGGGGGGGGGGGAGTAAGATGGCCAAAATTCACAGTCGTACGTGGTAGCGTTTTTCCTAAAATCAATATACAGCGCAAACAGGAAATGGTCAAGATTAGACTTTTAATTATATAGATGGCAAGGCAACTTTTGCATTTTCAAAACAACTTTTCAATTAGGCAAGGCAACTTTAGCATTCACAAACCAACCTTTCAATTAGGCAGGGCAACATTAGCATTCTCAAACCAACTTTTCAATTAGGCAAGGCAACTTTTGCATTCTCAAACCAAAAAACACTTTTGCATTTTCAAACCACATTAAGAGCACTGACAGGTCAGTAAAAACCACTCACAGTTTCGTACACGTGTTCAGTGTTATTCACAGCTCAGACTGAGAATTGCAACCTCTCGCTCCCCCCATCTTGCAGAGAACTAAGGCACCTCCACACTTCTGGGTTTAATCGTCCCTCCGGAAGGGGCGTGGCCTTCAGGAGAGAGAATCTCAACATTTTTTAAACATTAATAAGTCTTTTCTTTTTCATCGATGGGGAAAATCCTCTTATCCTGTCCAGCGGAGGGGGGCTCTGAGTAAGATGGCCAAAAATCACAGCCGTATGTGGTAGCGTTTTTTCTAAAATCAATATACTGTGGCGGTTCCCAAGGGTCGGGCCATCCTAACTGTCGAACCCCTCGGCACGGGAGTGGATCAGTCCGGAGGCGGCCCTTAACCAGAGGGTTTAAAGGCAGGGGTTTGGGTGCCATCTTTCTCTCGTGTGGACTTCCCTACAACCGGAAGGAACACAAATAAAGGTGCCTCGAAATACCCGACTCCTCTCTTTCGTTTCGAGACCTACGCACCACATTGGTGACCCCGACGCTCCATTGTCGTCATGATGGAGAAAGCAGAAAGCAGAAAGCCCTCCCACCTCACAGGCCAGCCAGGCCCTGTCTCTGGACGCAGTCTCTGTAAAATTCCCCACCTTCTGGACCACCCGGCCGCACATCTGGTTCTAGCAGGCGGAGGCCCAATTCAACCTGCGGGGCATCACAGTCGATGCCACCCGTTTCTATTACCTGGTAGGGGCCCTCGACCAGGACATGGTTGAAGAGGTCACGGACTTCCTCGCAGCCCCCCCGGCCACCGATAAATACCTCAGCCTTAAGGAGCTCCTGCTCCAGATTTATGGACTCAGCAGGATGGAGCGTGCTGCTAGGCTCCTTCATATGGAGGGCCTAGGCGACTGACGGCCATCAAGTCTCCTAAAGGAGATGGTTGCTCTCCTGGATGGGCAAACGCCGTGCCTGTTGTTTGAGTACACTTACCTCCATCTGCTGCCAGCCTACATCCGTCTTCAGCTCACGGACGCCTCCTTCGCCAACATCACGGCCCTCGGGAGGCATCCCGACGCGCTGTGGATGGCGCGCCCTGATGACGTCAACGCGCTGGCCGTTAGCAGCCACGGGGGCGCACTGAGGATGACGCGCCCTGATGACGTCAACGCACTGGCCGTCGGCAGGCACACCGATGACGTCACCCCGGCAGATCCCGATTTCCTCCGGTGGGGCGGGGGAGCTGTGGAAGGAGTGACAGCTCCAGCCCGACGGCCCGTAAGATCGCCCCCCGCGGCCGTGTCGGGTACTGCACTTGCAGTCCAGCGCCAGCAAGCTGCAGGTGCCACCAACAGGAGCCAGCAAGCTCCAAGTACCACCAACATGAGGCGCTGGTGCTACCACCATCAGCGCTGGGGTGCTGCAGCACGACAATGCCGCCAGCCGTGCACATTCCCGGGAATTGCCAGGGCCGGCTGCCAATAGTCCCCGCGACGGCCGGCCAAATTCACCGCCTCTTCGCCTAAGATCGGCGCTCCGGGACCCGCTTCCTCATTGATACTGGAGCGGAGCTCTGCGTCCTGCCCCCTTCACTGGCCGACATTTGTTCCGGTGAGCGGGGGCCCGTCCTCACCGCGCCGAATGGCAGCCCCTTCCGCATGTATGGAGTGCGCATGGTCCCGATCGTGTTCGGCTCCTGCCATTTCTCGTGGCGGTTCACCATTGCTGATGTCTCCCAGCCGTTGCTCAGAGCCGACTTCCTCCGGGCGCATTCCCTCCTGGTGGACGTCAGGCGTCAGCGCTTGGTCAACGCCGCTACGATGGAGCCGATCACGTTACGTTTGGATCAGCCGGTGGGATGCCCCCTGTCGTCCGTGGATTCCCGCTTCGCTCGGATCTTGGCCGCGTCCCCGGATATCCTGACCCCACAGTTTCGGTCATTGACCCTCAGTCACGGAGTGGTACATTTTATACAAACTACCGGCCCACCTATCCACGCACGAGCACGCCGACTGCCGCCGGATAAACTGCGTCTGGCACGATGGAGTCCTTGGGGATCGTCCGCCCTTCAAGCAGCCCATGGGCGTCCCCACTTCACATGGTCCCTAAGGCAAGCGGGGGCTGGCGACCTTGCGGGGATTACTGGCGGCTGAATGCCGCAACAACAGCGGATCGATACCCCGTACCCCACATCCAGGACTTCACCGCCCATTTGGCTGGGGCTACAATATTTTCAAAAGTAGATCTGGTACGGGGTTATAACCAGATTCCGGTCCACCCGGAGGATGTACCCAAGATGGCGATCATCACGCCATTCGGACTTTATGAGTTCACGCGGATGCCTTTCGGCCTCATGAACGCTGCACAGGCTTTTCAACGCTTAATGGACGGAGTGTGTCGCGACCTCGATTTTGTGTTTGTTTACCTGGACGACATCCTGGTGGCCAGCCGCTCGCAGCAGGAGCACTGCGCCCACCTCCGGCAGCTCTGTCAGTGGCTCAGCGAGCATGGTTTGGCTATCAACCTCGCCAAGTGCCGTTTTGGGGTAACTGAGATCGACTTCCTCGGCCACCGCGTGACTTCGCAAGGCGCGGTTCCCCTGCCGGACAGGGTCGACGCCATCGGTCGGTTTCCCCGCCCACGCACGGTGCGTGGCCTGCAGGAGTTTGTCGGCATGGTGGCATTTTACCATCGTTTTGTGCCATCCGCGGCCCACATCATGCGGCCGCTGTATCAACTTCTGGCGGATGGGCAGCATAAGAACGTCGAATAGACCCACGAGGCAGTGGCAGCATTTGGCGGCGCGAAGGAGGCCCTTGCTCGGGCCGTACTGCTGGTGCACCCGCGGGAAGATGCCCCGACTGCTCTCATGGTGGACGCCTCGGAGTCGGCGATTGGTGCCGTGCTGGAGCAACTGACGGGCGGAGGCTGGCGGCCCCTGGCCTTCTTCAGCCAGCACCTCAACCACACGCAGACCAAATACAGCGCGTTCGATCGCGAGCTCCTGGCTCTGTACCTGGCAGTGCGCCACTTCCGCTATTTCCTGGAGGGCCGCCCGTTCACCGCCTACACGGACCACAAGCCGCTCACTTTCGCCCTGGCGAAGGTTTCCGACCCCTGGTCCGCACGACAGCAGCGGCAATTGGCCTACATTTCGGAATATACCACATCTATCCGCTACGTCGAGGGGAAAGAGAACCGGGTGGCCAACGCATTGTCCCACCCCGCTATAGACGCCGTTTTCGAGGTGGCGCCCGGAATTGACTATTCTGCCTTGGCAGAGGCACAGCTCACGGATGGTGAGATGCCCGCCTACTGGACTGCCATCTCCGGCCTCCGCCTCGAGGATGGCCCTCTCGGTCCTGGAGGAGTGACGATCCTGTGCGATGTATCGTCCCTGCCGCCGGAGGGTTTTTGAGGTTATCCACGGATTGTCTCACCCATCAATCCGGGCGACAACGGCACTAGTGGCCGCTCGTTTCATGTGGCACGGTCTGCGCAAGCAGGTTGGCCACTGGGCTCGTACCTGCATTCCGTGCCAGACGGCAAAGATTCAGCGCCATGTCCGTGGGCCTCTACAGGAGTTCGGCCTACCTCGCCAGCGATTCGACCATCTCCACGTAGACATTGTAGGGCATCTCCCGCCGTCCTGGGGCATCACCCACCTCCTCACGATGGTGGACCGCTTCACGCGGTGGCCGGAGGCCATTCCGCTGGCCGACACTTCAACAGCTACGCGCACGCGCGTTGTTCGCGCACTGGATTGCTCGCTTCGGGGTGCCGGCACACATCTCCTCAGACCGGGGGCCACAGTTCACCTCCGAGCTGTGGTCGGCCATGGCTCGCTTGCTCGGGGTGCGGATGCACCACACCACGGCTTATCACCCGAGAGGTTCCACCGGCAGCTCAAGGCAGCGCTGAAGACACGACTCTCCGGCCCGGACTGGATGGACGAGTTGCCGTGGGTCATGCTGGGCATTCGGACTGCTCCTAAAGAGGACTTGGCCTCATCATCAGCTGAGCTCGTGTACGGGTCGCCACTCAGGGTGCCCAGGGAGTTCGTGCCGTCGGTGCAGCAGGAAACGCCCTCATTCACCTTAAAGCGCCGTCCCGACATGGGACATTTCGCCCGCATGTGCCATCAGCCCTCCGGGACTGCCCATACGTTTTCGTGCGCCGTGATGCCCACCGGACGCCACTCCAGAGGCTGTACGAGGGCCCGTCCGGGTGCTGGAACACGGGCAGACGACCTTTGTCATGGACATGGGGGGCCGGCCGGAGGCCGTGTCAATTGGAGCCAGCACACCTGGACATTGACCAGCCGGTGCTGGTTGCCCAACCTCGGCCTCGAGGGCGCCCCCCTTCACGGCTCGCTCTGCCTTGTCACTCCACCCTCAACCTGTCCCTCCACCTGTGCCTCCGCCAGCCCCACGATCGGCTGACTTCCGCACGCAGGCCGGCCGGGTCCTGCACCCGCCGGTGCGTTTCATGCCTCGGGTTCTGGGGGGGGGGGGGGGGTCCTGTGGCGGCTCCCAAGGGTCGGGCCATCCTAACTGTCGAACCCCTCGGCACGGGAGTGGTTCAGAGGGTTTAAAGGCAGGGGTTTGAGTGCCATCTTTCTCTCGTGTGGACTTCCCTACAACCAGGAGGAACACAAATAAAGGTGCCTCTCGAAATACCTGACTCCTCTCTTTCGTTTCGGGACCTATGCACCACAATACATTGCAACAGGAAGTGATCAAGATGAGACTTTTAGTAATATAGATATTGAGTATAAAAGTTGGAATGTTATGTTGCAATCATACAACACAATGGTGAGGCCATATTTGGAGTTTTATGTTCAGTTTACGTTCAAGTTCAAATTCACATTTATTGTCACATGCACCAATTGCTACAGTGAAATTTGAGTTACCATACAACTATACGAATAAAAAGAACACAATACACAATAGGGTTTAACAGAAACATCTACCACAGTGGAATCAATGTTTCACACTGTGAAGGAAGGCAATAAAGTTCTGTCATCTTCCTCTTTGTTTACCCAGTCGCCACTTTGGACAGCCCGATGTACAGACCCTCTCGCCGGGATGATGAAAACTCCGGCGTCAGAACGGAGGAACACACTCAGCGGCTTGGAGTTCCGAATCGGCCGCTTCTCAACGGAGACCGCGGCTTCCGAAGTCCACAGGCTGAGCTGGACAGAGCTACAACACTGGCGATCCCTGGCAAGGGATTGCCCCGCTCCGCGATGGCAACTCAGCGCTGTGCCCGCTGCTCTGGGCCGGTCTCCGGTAGGAAAGGCCGCGCCAATCCAGTTGGTAGGCCACGAGGGGCGGAGAGGCGAAGATGAGACACAGAGAAAAGACGCATCTCCGTCCAGGTAAGTGACTGAAAAACTGTTTCCCCCTATTCCCCCGCCCAAAATATATGCCGAACATGACACCAAGTTCTTATTTAACTGCACAAAACCTATATCCCTCCATTCCCTGCACGTCCACGTGCCTATCCAAAAGTCCCTTAAATGCCACTATCATATCTATTTTCAGAATAATCAAATTATGATAAAACTTTTTTTTGGAATTGAATTTGCTCAGTGCAGCTTTATGATGGAAGATCACTGATGGATTACTTAACATGGAAGTTTTAACATAATTAAACTTGCTAAACAATTTGGGATAAGAAAGAGTGTTACAGCTGTAGTTACCAAACAGCTTAATCGAAGGCAGCAAATTTATTAGCAACTAGATGGGTTTTGAATGGTAAAATGATTATTTTGTCGTCATTTGTGCAATTATTAATCTGGAATTAAAATTGAAAACAAATCAACTGTTGTGAAGGGATTTCACTTAATCCGTTTAACAGTCCTGTAACTGAATCAGTATTCTCCATTAATAAAACAATAACATGGAATAAATGAAAACAAGTGACAGATCTACGTCAAGAGAGACAAAAAAAGTGCATAATGTAAAAAATAGGTAACATTTTAAAGATTTTAATATTCTCAGCTGTTTGCTGGCTGGAACTTGTATGCAGCAACACATGCATGTGCAAGCTTGCTACATATTTTAAAGGAAAAAGGTAATTACATGAATACTGAATATAATCACACCAAGCCAACATGGTTTTATGAAGGTCAGTCACATTTAAAAAATAGGCTTGAATTCTGAGGATGTGACGGGCAAGACTTGATGTGGTGGGGGAATCTATATAGTGTATTTAGATTTCATAAAGGGTTTGACAAGGTGCCACACAAGTGGCTGGTGCACAAACTAAGAGCAGATGGGATTTTTGAGGAAACACATTAGCATGGTTTGATAACTGCTGTCACATAGCAGAGATGGAATAAATGAATCTTCTGCAGGCTCCACTTGTAACAAGTGGACTACCAGAAGGATGTGTTCTAGGACCTCACTGGTTTACTATTTACATTGATGACCTGGACAAGAAAACAAAGGGATGGGTTTCAAAATTGGCTGGTGATACAAAAATAGGCAGAAGGGCAAGTTATAAGGACATTGTGATTCTGCAAATGGGTAGATAGATTTGAGTAATTAGGCAAAATGCTGACAAACTTAGTTTAAATGTGGAAAAGTACGAGGTCTAGCACTTCTGTATGAAGAATCAAAGGGCGGATTACCTAAATGGAGAGAGACTGCAAGTGAGTAAAATTCAGGATTTAGCTGTTCTCATACATGCATCTCAAGAAGTTAGCAGGCAGGCCCAACAAGTGGCTAAGATAGCAAACAGCATGTTGACCCTTGTTGCAAAGCATTTAAGAATAGGGAGGTTATGTTAGTTTTCAGGGTGTGGGTGAGGAATCTATGCAGTTTTGATCCCCTTGCGCAAAACAAAATATAAAAAATTTGGAGGCAGTCCAAAGGATATTTTCCAGGCTTAAATCTAGGATGTTTTTCCTATCAAAAGGCTAAACAGTTTGGATTTGTATTCCTTGGAAGGGAGCTAGTGGCCAACTCTTGCTATTTCGCTGTGCTCTTTCTTACAAGTCTTTGTGCTACAGCTTATGACGTCAAACAGCCCAACTCTGAGTGGCTTCTGCCATTGCTATCCTCCACACCGATGCCAATGTGATGAATCTCACTAATTAAACAGAAGAGACTAAAATCTGAAGAAACAAGATTCTGCACTTGTATAAAAAAATGTAAGCATCCATATTAGTTTAGCTGTAATACTCAGCAGTCTAAAAAAAAAACCTTGCACTGAAAATGAGACAGAGACAGAGATATGTTTTTAAAGTATTTCTGAATAATTTAGTTGCAGCAATAAGCATTTCCATTCATGCTCCCCATTGAAGTTTTATCTAAATGTATTGGTTTATAAAGTCTAAACGAAAATCTCCCAAATTTTGCCGCTTATCTTAATTCGGGTCAACATGCAAACCAAAGAGGAATCGCTTACACTTACAAAGTTTAACTAAAGGAAAAGATGCATTGCCATAACTAGCGTGATTCAAAGCAATCTGTTGTTTCTGAAGGACTGGGTTCTGGGCTGCACAGCCAATCCAAACATTGTTCTGAGAACTTTACGCCAATTATGTGAGTTTTATGAATTAAGTTCATATGGAGTCACAAAATAATGCTCCATGCACAGGCTGGCTGGCAGCTGCCTGTCAGACGGTGTTTGACTTAATTTCAGTTGGCCAAAGTAAAGCAAGCAAAGCATATAAATAAAAACGTTTTTTCTTCCCCAAGATAGACAATGCCACCGAGCTGCCAAAATTACTTCAGCAAACCAATGCTGTAGAGCTGGTTTTGTGGTGCATGACCCGAGTTTAATTGGAGATTTCAAGCTTTCATCAGCTGTTTGTCCAAGTGGGAAAGTTTCACAAAATCCTTGCCTGTATCAATTGGTAAAGTTGATCTGGTACCAAATCGAATCATTCAGAGCTGCGTGATGAAGCTGTAATGATAGTTCCGCAGCCTGATCGCTCTTCCTACATATGAAATGATTTATAATAGCTTCATAACAAAGTGAGGGAGGGGGGTAATATTTTTTTTTGCTATCAGTATTTTAAACATAATTGGAGCAGCAGTTTTACATTGGTTGATGGAAATGTAAAACAACCTTGCAACTGTTGGAATACAAACATGTCGAGTTGAACACATTCAGTAGATCTGTGGAAAACAATGTTTCAAGATGAAGACCCTATGGAAAAATAAATTTGTTTTAAGTTGTAGAGAAACCAGGGGAAGTGGGATGATAGGGAAAAAACATGTTAGCTCTCTCAAGATGCTGCTGGAAATGCTGACTGCTTCAGCCTTTTCTGAATTTATGTTTACACCAGCTAACCACAAACATTAACCTGATAATGTTTTTTTTTTTTTAATTGCAACTGAATTTCTTTAACATTTGCAGGATTCAGGAATGTTCAAATAGCAAAAACAGATATTGAGCAGATATGGAACCTTTTTTGTAATGATTTGGATGAATAAATCACATTACATAAATGAAAACTCAAACATAAAATGTAAGGACTAACACCTTAGTAAAATAGATTACACATAACAATTTTCCATAGTAATAGACTTTTATTCAAGGTAGTTTCTTCTGCAAGACAACAAATTAACTTGTAAGATCAAGTTCACAGAATCTAAAAGCAAATCATTTGGTTACCACGCAAGTATAGTTCTTAAAAAGCTTTGAAAATATCTCACATTAAAATGCCAACCATGTTTGGTCATCTAAGAATGGATTTCAAAGTAGAGGGGAAAGTTTTTATTTGGGAATGCACAAGTTAGAGATTCCAATGGCTGAATACATAAAAAGGTCAGGAAAATATATCTTTGCATGTAAGAACTAAACAGGTCTTTAAACAAAAGTTTCAGATACTTTATCAATCCCTGACAACCAAATATGGAAAAAGGGTTTAAAACAGACCAATCCCCAACACGAGCCACCTTCCATCCCAACAGAAAATCTGCATCCTCAATACTAATAACAAAGTATTTGCCATTGCCTAATGGCTCAGAAGTTTGATTTCTTACGGCAGTAAAATTAGTCCAGTTCAGTAAAAAAAAATGCAAATACATTTTATTTCAACTATTAACCACGGAAGATAGGGCAGAAAATTAGGACGTTTTTGGATAAGACAATTACTAGGTTATCGGACAGATGGTAACAATTCACTGACCCAAACAAGCAGCCCGTTTGACTGTCATGTGAGCAAGTTGTGAGAATTTATACAGCAGTTGTGTGGCAATCAACAGTGGAATGAGTTGCCAGTTAACTGCATGTTTGTAAGAATGTTACAATAAGCAAAAGTAAACTGCGTTTCCTAAGAATCAAAACATTTCAGAGGGAAGAGTTACTCTTTTGTTACAGCTCAGACATATTAAAAACCAATGTTGACTTATCAGTTGTTTTTGAAAGATTAACTAACTTATCATTCTAGAACTAGAGGTCTTTAAGTTTGCCAATTTCTGATATCAGTACAGAAAAGTTGAAAAAAGGTTTTAAATCAATGTTCCATTGTGACTGTGCACCCAATGCAGGTCCCAAACAGTTATTTAAAGAGCTTGTGATGAATTTATTAACTGAAGGGCAATAAAGCTCAATTTTCCATAAATATCACTAAATTGGGTGCAGTTCCATTTCAACAATTAGAGGAGCAAAACCACAGAAAGTAAACAAAGCCAGACTGAACTGTTAATGGAATTATATCAATCATTTTTTTTATCAAGTTTCAATTGTGTACACAGAAGCATAATTGCAATCAGAAGTCTTTGTAACTGCAGCAAAGTTACGATCACCCACCTATGCAGACTCAACATTTCAATCTCAAATGTGGATTGCATGTAATTTTTGTAACATGCAATGTTAAGCTTTTTTCATTAAGTATTTCCTTTAAACTGTCAGCATCCTAATGCTACTCAACACCCAGTAATCACACGCAAGTTTTTTTCTCATCAAAACATCAAAGCATTCGGCACAATGGAACACTTGTCCCTCCCAAAAAATCATAGGCTGATGTGTTACCTATTAACAAAAGCAAAAAACTTTAGCGACTGATATGAATGGAGTTAAATGTTATGAAAGGTGTCACATAGAGATATAAATCTACAAGATTTGCTGCTGGTGCACATCTCCAGGTTTTTCCCAATTATGCTTTAATCTGAAATTACTGGAAGTGGATTTGGAAAAATTGCAATGAGGGAGGGGAGGGTTTTTAATCTGACAGTTGGTGTTGTGGGAAGCAAGATGCTGGAGCAACACAGCAGTGACAGTTCACAGCAGATCAACGCGGCGATAGTACAGGAGGTAGGCTGTACGTTCAGCAGAGGGCTTCACAACATGGTACTGGTTTATCACTTTGACTATCTGGTCATCAATACGCAGCCAGCCATTAAGACCAATGTGGAAGACATCAGTGGTGTAATGTCCGCCAGTTGCACTGTTTCCATGGTGATAGACAACTGGAAAGGAAAGGAAAACATGGTGAGATCCTAAAAACAAGAGACACTCTTTTAAGTAACATTCAGCAATCAACAGCAGTAAATATTCCTTAGTTGATCTTTTCCATTTTCACACTAATAATCCACAATGCTTTTTAAAAAAAATCAAAGCCAGTGGGAAACATGACCAAAAGACAATTCCCACTGAAAGGATTGAACGTTGTTAGTTTCAGTTGTAGTTCAGACAGCCTAAGAATTTTTGGATGAGAGTCCCAGATGTTCCAACAGTAATAACATAACATCTATTTAAATAAATAAATGTGAGAACACTACGGTCAGTTCAAGGTTTAGAAGTTCCATAGGAAGTTAAATTCTGTTCAGAACTGAAGTCACATGAAGACTTACACAAACATCTTAACATCCTAATTTTGGGCATATGACAACTTACTTTTCATGTGTTCGACAAATCATCCCCTGGTTACAGCAGGGTCCATTCCTGTGAACTGTTCGTAAATTGAACAGTTCAAAAGTAGGACTTATGGCCACAAGATGTATGCAGCCCTGCAGCGGCCGGCAAATCCATCCCGCTCATCTCCCAAATACTCGTACGTATATATAGGCAGTACATAAGTAGAGTGGGAACCAGAAGATTAACCAGAATAACATGGAACTGCAGACGCTGGTTTATACCAAAGAAAGACAAAATGCTGGAGTAACTCAGCGGGTCGGACAACATCTCTGGAGAACGAGGATAGGTGACGGCTTGGGTCGGGACCCTTCTGCAAGGGGGGTGGGGGCAATGAAAGCTGGAAATGTGGAGGGGTAGGACAGATCTGGCAGGTGATAGGGGATTTTGATAGGCAGATGGTTGGACAAAGGCTAGAGGTAAAACGACAGATTTGAGTCCATAAAGGACAAATAGTTGTGAATTGTGAAACGCAAGGGTAGAAAAGTTGTGAATTGTGTAGCTATTGGAAGGGATGCAGGTGATTAAATGGAAACTATGCAAATCATGAGCAGCATGGTAGCCGTGCTAGTTTTGAGCTTGATTAACTTTGTTTGCTCATATATTAGGTTATCAGATTCCCAAGCTCAAAACATCTTTATTCAGATAACTAGATGCATGGTAAATTGGTGTAAATCATATTACTTACTACCTGTGGGATAATATATATTCATTCACATACTTATGAAAATCATTTACAGTCACTGTTTACTTTTTAAATAGCTATAGAATAAGAATTTAAGGGAAGCCAGTGTGCTGGTATTACCCATGCCCAAACAATCTTGCAGACATTTGCATGCTGGATCATTATATTTAAAGTCAATTAAATTATGCAACTCCGGCTAAGGATCACCTCCCACAACTGGATCAAGGACTGCAACATCCTGATCTTCACGGAAACTTGGCTGAACACTGACGTTCCTGACAGCGCCATCCAGCTATCGGGGCGTCATTTACTCCGAGCGGACAGGACATCAGACTCCGGTAAGACCAGAGGTGGGGGTCTGTGCATTTATGTAAATAAAGCATGGTGCACGGACTCCACCATCATCGAGAGTCACTGCTCAGCTAACCTTGAGTTCCTCTTGGTTAGATGCAGACCGTTCTATCTGCCCAGAGAGTTCACCTCCACTGTTGTGACTGCAGCCTATATCCCTCCTGATGCTAATGCCAAGCTTGCAATGAAAGAGCTGCATACTGCCATTAGCAATCAACAGACGCACAACCCCGAGGCAGCCTTCATTGTTGCGGGTGACTTCAATCACTCTAACCTGAAGACTGTACTCCCCAAATTCCACCAATATGTTTCCTTCCCCGCTAGAGTAGACAAGACACTGGACAAAGTCTACACCAACATGGCTGAAACTTACAAAGCCATCCACCTCCCCCACCTTGGTCAGTCTGATCACGTCTCATTGTTCCTGCTCCCTAAGTACTCCCCACTCATCAGACGGGTTAAACCAACTGTGAGGACAGTTAAAGTCTGGTCAGAGGAAGCGGACTTCACACTTCAGCAGTGTTTTGGAAACACTGACTGGAAGGCGTTTGCAGCCCAGGCCACCCTTGACTCCCACACGGACATTGATTCCTACACATCCTCTGTTCTGGACTTTATAAACTCCACCATCAATAGTGTCACCTCCCTCAAACAGGTGACCATATTCCCGAATCAGAAGCCATGGATGAACAGCGAGGTCAGGCTACTGCTGAAAGCACGGGACACCGCTTTCAGGTCAGGCGATGCTCGAGCCTACAGTTCAGCCAGGGCTAACCTGAAGAGGGGCATCAAGAAGGCCAAGCACTGCCATAAGCTCAGGATTGAGGAGCACTTCAACAACAACTCCGACCCCCGACGCATGTGGCAAGGCATCCAGGCCATCACGGACTACAGACCCTCCAACACCACCCCCACATCCAGCGACGCCTCCTTCCTTGAGGAGTGTAATCACTTCTATGGCCGCTTCGACAGGGACAATCTAGAGACAGCCATCAAGGCTGTGCTACCTGCCGATCACCAACCCCTCACACTCACCCCCTACGACGTATACGGCACTTCACTCCGCCCTCTCCCACCTCGACAACAGACACTTACGTAAGAATGCTGTTCATCGATTACAGCTCAGCATTCAACACCATTATACCATCAAAACTGATCACCAAATTCGGTAACCTGGGCATCGACCTCTCCCTCTGCAACTGGATACTGGACTTTCTAACCAACAGGCCCCAGTCTGTTAGGTTAGACAAGCACACGTCTTCAACCCTCACCCTGCACACCGGCGTTCCACAGGACTGTGTGCTGAGCCCCCTCCTCTACTCCCTCTTCACCTATGACTGCACACCAGTACTTGGTACTAACACCATCATCAAGTATGCAGATGATACAATGGTGATTGGCCTCATCAGCAACAACGATGAGTCGGCCTACAGGGAGGAGGTCCAGCACTTAGCAGCATGGTGCGCTGACAACAACCTGGCCCTGAACTCCAAGAAGACCAAGGAGCTCATTGTAGACTTCAGGAACTCCAGGGGCAGCACGCACACCCCCATCCACATTAACGGGACGGAGGTGGAACGTGTTTCTAGCTTCAGGTTCCTGGGAGTCAACATCTCCGATGACCTCTCTTGGACCCACAATACCTCAACTCTGACCAAGAAGGCTCACCAGCGTCTCTTCTTCCTGAGGAGACTGAAGAAGGTCCATCTGTCTCCTCAGATCCTGGTGAACTTCTACCGCTGCACCATCAAGAGCATCCTTACCAACTGCATCACAGTATGGTATGGCAACTGCTCTGTCTCCGACCGGAAGGCATTGCAGAGGGTGGTGAAAATTGCCCAACGCCTCACCGGTTCCTCGCTCCCCTCCATTGAGTCTGTCCAAAGCAAGCGTTGTCTGCGGAGGGCGCTCAGCATCGCCAAGGACTGCTCTCACCCCAACCGTGGACTGTTTACCCTCCTACCATCCAGGAGGCGCTACAGGTCTCTCCGTTGCCGAACCAGCAGGTCCAGGAACAGCTTCTTCCCGGCGGCTGTCACTCTACTCAACCACGTACCTCGGTGACTGCCACTCGCGCCCCCCCCCCCCCCCCCCCCCGCCCCGGACACTTATTATTATTTATTCAAATCATTTGCTATGTCACTCTTCCAGGGAGATGCTAAATGCATTTCGTTGTCTCTGTATTGTACACTGACAATGACAATTAAAATTGAATCTGAATCTGAAATTAGTCTATTAAATTTGACGTAAATTAAATTTTGTGCCAACTTTTCCACAAAGTTCGATTAACCTTCTAGCGTAAAGGAAGATACCGCAGAATAATTTGAAAAGGCTCTAAGATTAGCCAACCCGCATTTCTAATACCATTCCATTAGCCAGCGAAGTCTTCCACTGAAAAATTGAGGCAAACCGCAAATGGCATTAGGGAAACTAATAATCATTTGGCAGATGTACCTAAAAAAGTAGTATGATGAGATGACATGAGTGAGATCAAATTTCAATTAGTTTCAGTGGCGAATGTAACATCTCCAAGTTTGTGGATGACACAAAGCTGGGTGGCAGTGTGAGCTGTGAGGAGGATGCTATGAGGCTGCAGGGTGATTGGATAGGTTGGGTGAGGTTTGGTGGCAGATGCAGTATAATGTGGATAAATGTGAGGTTACCCACTTTGGTGGCAAGAACAGGAAGTCAGATTATTATTGAATGGTGTCAGATTAGGAAACGGGGACGTGCAACGAGACCTGGGTGTGCTTGTACATCAGCATGCAGGTACAGCAGGCAGTGAAGAGAGCTAATGGCATGTTGGCCTTCATTGCAAGATGATTTGAGTTTAGGAGCAAGGAGGTCCTACTGCAGTTGAACAGGGCCCTGGTGAGACCACACCTGGAGTATTGTGTGCAATTTTAGTCTCCTAATTTGAGGAAACACGTTATTGCTATTGAGGGAATGCGGCGTAGGTTCACCAGGATAATTCCCGGGATGGCGGGACTGACATATGATGAAAGAATGGGTCGACTGGGCTTGTATTCACAGGAATTTAGATGGATGAGAGGTGATCTTATAGAAACATATAAAATTCTTACAGGATTTGACAGGCTTGATGCAGGAAAAAAAAAATCCTGATGTTGGGGGAGTCCAGAACCGGGGGTCACAGTTTAAGAATAAAGGGTACGCCATTTAGGACTATGATGAGAAAATCTTTTTCACCCAGTTGTGAATCTCTGGAATTCTCTGCCACAGAAGGCTGTGAAGGTCGATTCTCTGCCACTGAAGGCAGTGAAGGATGTTTTCAAGTTAGATATAGCTCTTAGGGCTAAATGAATCAAGGGATATGGGGTAAAAAGCAGGAACGGGGTATTGATTTTAGATGATCGGCCATGATCATATCGAATGGTGGTGCTGGCTCAAAGGGCCAAATGGTCTACTGCTGAACCTATTTTTCTATGTTCTATGTTTCTGTATGGTTTAAACTACCTTTTACTTTTGTAAATAGAGGATGTACAAAGCAACTCTGCACTTGAAATCAATGCAAAGACCAAATAGACTACTGATTCGCCAAAGAAGCCGACACTGATTTACAAACTCATGACAACTCCATAGCAAACAGTAGCTATGATCACGCACATGGGGGATAGAGTTCTGGGCCACGCAAAGTACTATCATTTTTCTCTGTGGTTTGGAGAATTTACAGGACATTTTACCCTTCTTATAAAACTGCAATAACATTCCATGAACACCAAAACAGAAAGTTAAAAGTAAAAATCACCTTGATGTGAAATGAGGAGCTAATAATAATTCAGATTTGCATTCATGTATGCATCTAAGAATCAACTAAATGCATCCAAATACACATTTCAACAATAAAAACAGTTCAATAATGTTTGCCGATTCCATAGGGCCACTGCAACAAATTACTAAAATCACTATCCTCTGGTGAACGTTTTCCTCAACATGCACTGCTACACCACCATTAATTACCATTATCGCTCCATCCCTGGCCCCTATTTCAGCCCGTCTGATCATCTATCAGTGCTGCTCCATCCGGTTTACAAATTGAAGCACAAGGCACCAACATAAAGAGTAACATTCGTACTGATAAAGACTCAAAGTGCTGGAGTAGCTCAGCGGGTCAAGCAGCATCTCTGGAGAACATACCATACATGACTGTAACCAAGTCATACACAAGTACAACACGTACTGCAAAGAGAAATATAGTGCCGTAAGTGTAGATTAAAAGAAATGCACGGTCTACAATGAGGTAGGTTGGAAGATCAGGTCAACATCCTCAGAGGTCGGTTCAGTTGTCTGACAAAAGCAAGGAAAAAGCTGTTCCTGAATTTGGTAGCAAGTACGATCAGTAGTGGTCTGACAGACTACTTCAGGACAACCTTGAGTTGGTAGACTGGAACATATTCACAATCACTTCATCCAGCCTGCTGTCACTTCATCAGCTGTCACCAATTTTATCAAGAAATGTATTGACACGTGTTCCAACAAAGACAGCTAGGGTTGATCCTATCCGGACACCGTAGATGGACAGGTGAATCACTCTCTGTTAAAGTCCAGATCAAAGGTTTTCAAGGATCATCCCAGTGTACAAGGTCAAGAGCGTCTCTGCAAGGTTATCAAGGATACCAGAGAATTTCATACAAGCTGGAAACTCAATTCAATTAAGCAGATGTTAGGTGATTATGGAACCTGAATATCACCATGGTTTACAAGCCAAAATTGGGGTGATCTCTGGCAAGAACACATCCCAACTTGCTGAGCTCAATTTCCTTTATGCATATTTTGAACCGGCAACAAAGTTCTGCTTAGGTGTGTTCACCAGATCTCGGTGTCAGAATTCAGATCTACTTTCATAAGGGAAGGCTCTTGGAAAACAGCTGACCTGGATGGAGACC
Source organism: Amblyraja radiata (assembly GCF_010909765.2). Lineage (NCBI taxonomy): Eukaryota > Metazoa > Chordata > Chondrichthyes > Rajiformes > Rajidae > Amblyraja > Amblyraja radiata. Next base: position 16,665,996 of record NC_045972.1, on the reverse strand, counting down.
CTGGAAGCATGTTTCAAGGAAACAGGTTCAAGGATCTGACTACCCCAACAAAATAAGGCTCACTTGTCTGTTTAGTTACAAATCAGTTTTATTGGCAAGAGAGAACAAACACAATACTTGTCTTGGTATGCGCAGGGTCCAGTTTTATAGCAGCACACCTCTCTCTCTCTCGCTATCTACGGCGCTGATCGCGACTAAGCCCGTCGGTGAACCCCTCTCGTACATGAGCACATCAGATTTATTGGCAAGAGAGAACAAAAAGAATACTTGTCTTGGTATGCGCGGGGTCCGTTTTACAGCAGCCTCCGTCCACGGCACTGATCGCGACTCATCCCGTCGGTGAACCGCTCTCGTACATAAATTAACTTCTGGCTTACTAGCGCCTGCCTTTATACAGGCAAGAAATCAGCCATTGAAATACCCGCCGGTGGGTCCAGGTCAATAGCGCTGCTCCCAAATTCAAACTATAACCAATGGCAGGGCTACAGACGGCGCGCAAATCAATCCACACAACGACGCAGACTTGGTGCGCAAAAGTAATACACAGCGCTGCTGGTTTGGTGCGCAAAGGTTTAAACAGAGCGCTGTCGGCTTAGTGCATGGGAATTTAAACAAAGAGCTGTCGGCTGCAGCGCTATGGGGTCTAAATATAGCGCTGTCGGCCACAGTGCTACGGGTCACAGACTGTTCGGGCAAAATACTCATATAACAACGCGATCTTAAATCATGCGCCGATCAACTGATGACAGACTTCACTGACATTTTCAGCTTTTCACTTCAACGGTCCTCTGTAGCCATCTGCTTCAAGGAAACCTCCTTCAGCCCAGTCTCCATGAAGTGATCTGTCTCAATGACTACTGCACAGTCACTAACATCGACCATAATGGAGTGCTTTGAAAGATTGATCATCCTACATCTGACCAGCCTTTTGGACAATCTAGATCCCCTACAATTTGCACACAGGAAAAACAATTCTACGGAGGACACTATCTCGCTTTCCCCAACTATTATTCAGCTCTGCACCACCTTAATAAGAACAGGATGCTATGCATTAACTATAGCACTGCCTTCAACACCATAATACTCAATTCTTAAATCTCTGGGCCTTGGCTTAGGGACCAACTGGCCTCTGGACCTCTTGGCCAGCAGACCTCAGTCATCAGAATTGGTTGTAACAGTTCCTCCACTCTACCATCAACATTTGTGTCCCTTAACGTTGTGCACTCAATCTCTTTCTCTACTCCCTGAAGGCCAATGATCATGTGGCCAAGCACAACACCAATTCAATCTTAAGTTCTCCAATGATACCACTGTTGTCAAGCCAAAGCATCAACGACCCTGAGACAAAGTACAGGGAAGAGATCGAGAACTGTGCGACATGATGTCAGGACTACAACCTAGCCCTATTCATCAGATAAAAAGGAAGCAAGGGAGAGAACACAACCCTATCCCCATCCAGGGGGTTGCTGTAGAGATGGTTGACAGCGTCAAGTTCCCAGGCATCAATATCACCAATGACCTAACCATTTCACATTGATGCAGTGATCAAGAAAATACAAAAGTGTATTTATTTTCTTAGACATTTGAGAAGATAAGAGTAGTCCAGGAGGATGGTCTCAAACTTTTTCCAGATGCGCGAAAGATGGAATGCATCGCAGCTTGGTATGACAATTATTCTGCTCTTAGATTAGTTTAGTTTAGAAATACAACGCAGAAACAGGCCCATCGGCCCATCATAGCTGATCATTCAGAATCAGTACCCCGTTCCTGCTTTCTCCCCATATCCCTTGATTCCATTAGCCTTAAGAGCTATATCCAACTCTCTCTTGAATACATCCAGTGAATTGGCCACCACTGCCGTCTGTGGCAGAGAATTCCACAGATTCACAACTCTAGGTGAAAAAGTTTTTCCTCATCTCAGTCCTAAATGGCCTACCCCTTATTCTGGGATAGGACCCCTGGTTCTGGACTCCCACAATATCGGGAACATTTTTACTGCATCTAGCTTGTGCAATCCCTTAATAATTGTATTTGTTTCTTTACGATACCCTCTCATCCTTCTAAATTCCAGTGACTATAAGCCCAGAGGAACAACTCCAGGACTGTTTGGAGTCTGTAGACTGGGCAATTATCAAGGACTTGAACGAATACGCAACAGTCGTTACAGACTTCATAAAGAAAAGTGTGGAGGACTGCATCCCCATCAAAGCCTTCCGAGTGTTTCCCAATCAGAAACCTTGGATGAACTTTGAGATCCGCACTCTTTTGAAGACCAGACACCGGGCATTCATGTCTGATGATACAGTGGTCTACAAGAAGTCCAGATACGATCTTGGTAAGGTCATCAAAAAGGCCAAAAGGGACTTCTGCTCCAAACTGGAGGGTGAGACAGATGTTCGGCAGCTGTGGCGGGGCCTGAATGCAATCACCTCCTACAAGGCAAAATCAGGAAGCAGCTCGAATGTCGGCGAAACATCACTCCCCGACGAGCTCAATGCGTTTTACGCACGCTTTGATAGGGAGAATAGTGATGTGCCTTCCCGAGCCCCCAATCGCTGAGGCCTATGTCAGGAAATCCTTCAGAGGGGTGAACCCCCGAAAAGCGCCTGGACCTGATGATATACCCGGTTGTGTTCTAAAAACCTGTGCGGACCAACTGGCTGGAGTTTTTACGGACATTTTCAACCTCTCACTTCTGAGGTCTGAGGTTCCCACCTGCTTTAAAAGGGCATCAATTATACTGGTGCCCAAGAAGAGCAAGGCGACGTGCCTCAATGACTATTGACCAGTGGCACTAACGTCTGTTGTGATTAAGTGCCTTGAGAGGTTGATCATGGCGCAAATTAACTCCTACCTCGACAAAAACCTGGACCCACTGCAGTTCGCTTACCGCCACAACAGATCAACGGTGAATGCGATCTCGCTGGCTCTCCAGTCCGCTCTGGATCACTTGGACTACAAAAACTCATATGTCAGGCTGTTATTCATTGATTACAGCTCGGCATTTAATACAGTCATCCCCTCCAAGCTGGTTACCAAACTCGCAGAACTGGGTCTCTGCGCATCCCTCTGCAATTGGATCCTCGACTTCCTTATTCACAGACCAGTCTGTTCATATTGGTGGAAATGTGTCAGCCTTGATAACGATCAGCACGGGTGACCTCAAGGCTGCGTGCTCAGTCCCTGCTGTACTCACTCCATACTCATGACTGCGTAGCCGGTCATAGTGCAAACTCAATCATCAAGTTCGCTGACGAGACCACTGGTGTGGGACGTATCACTGATGGGGATGAGTAAGAGTATAGAAGAGAGATCGAGCGTCTGTCCATATGGTGCCAGCACAATAACCTGGCCCTCAACACCAGCAAAACCAAGGAACTGATTGTGGACTTTGGAAGGAGTAGGATGGGGACCCACAGTCCCGTTTATATCAACGGGTCGATGGTTGAAAGGGTCAAGAGCTTCAAATTCCTGGGCCTGCACATCTCAGAAGATCTTTCCTGGTCCAAGAACACTGATGCAATTATTTAGAAAGCACATCAGCACCTCTACTTCCTGAGAAGATTAGAGAGTCGGTATGTCAAGGAGGACTCTCTCTAACTTCTACAGTGGCACAGAAGAGAGCATGCATACAGTAGAGAGGTTGCATCATGGCTTGGTTCGGCAACTTGAGCGCCCTGGAGAGAAAAAGACTACAAAAAGTAGTAAACACTGCCCAGTCTATCATCGGCTCTGACCTCCCTTCCATCGAGGGGATCTATCGCAGTCGCTGCATCAAAAAGGCTGGCAGCATCAAGGACTCACACCATCCTGGCCACACACTTATCTCCCCGCTACCTTCAGATAGAAGGTACAGGAGCCTGAAGACTGCAACGACCAAGTTCAGGAATAGCTACTTCCCCACAGCCATCAGGCTATTAAACTTGGCTCGGACAAAACTCTGAACATTAATAGCCCATTATCTGTTTATTTGCACTTTATCAGTTTATTTATTCATGTGTGTATATATTTATATAATGGTATATGGACACACTGATCTGTTCTGTAGTCTTGCCTACTATGTTCTGTTGTGCTGAACCAAAGCAAGAATTTCATTGTCCTATCAGGGACAGATGACAATAAACTCTCTTTAATCATGAATCTTGACCTCGGCCCTGTCCACCACAGGCTCATCACTTCCTTCCATCGAGTTCATCTTCATGGGTGTGCATGGTGTAAGGCTGGAAGTATTGCCATGAATGCCCACCACCCTGGCCATTCCATTTCCCTCTACCTTCTGGTTGAAGCACAAGAGCTTGAATGTCCAGATGTACAGAGTTAAGGGCAGCATCTGCCTTGGTGCAATCAGACTCTAGAAACAATTACCTCTTTCACACCTTCTTCCTAGAGATGCTGTCATATACTCCCACTCTTAACTATCTATTTCGGGCTTTCTGTTACTGTACTTCAAATTATTTTATTACACTTGTGGATTGCACTACAATTTTGTACCATTCTGCTTTTTTACACTCACTGTTGTATTTATTGTTGTGTTTATCACTACTGTATGTATACTGTTTACTATGCTTCATATGAACAAGGGATTTCATTGCCCTTGGTGCATATGACAATAAACAAGAAACTAACTAAACAAATAGAGCTTGAGCTAAACATTGTGAGATAAAGTAATCTTTATTCTTTAATAAAAACTCAGTTCATATTTCATGGCATCATAGTTCCAGTACTTTTCCTCATTTCCTATTTACACCTCCTCCTGACAAATTAGCTCCATTTACTCTTGTCCTGATCAGACATTTTTGTTCTCCCCACTCCTGCCCTTCATCTGCAACTTAAACAAGCCTGTTGTCAAAATGTTCCTAGTTTTGAAGACCTATCTGAAAATTATGTTTTGCCATCAACAAATCATGTCCAACACGAAAAATATTTGCAACATTTTCTGCCCTCGCACCTCCCTCACATTTCACAAAGTAGTTACATGGAAAAAACAAAGTCTCAGGACCAATGTGTAATCTTTGCTGAATTAAGACTTCCACATGGATGTTATTTTTGGGCTTATAGCACCAAAGTGGAATAAAATGAAGACCCAAAGTGTGTGCAAATGCTGGAATCTAGAGCCAAAAGCAAACCACTGGAGGAATTCAGAGGGGTTGGCAGCATCTGTGGAAGGAAATAGACAGTCGACATGTTAGATCGAGACTCTACATTTGATGAATTGTCTCCACCCAAAATGCAGATTGCCGATTTTCTTCCTTGAACTTACTGTATCAAAACCCACCTCAATCCTCAATCCTCTCCTTTCTACAATCATCATTCCTAAATAAACCATACCTTGCCCCCCTCTTTTTACCAATCCACAAATCACACACATTTCTCCTCTTAATTCCCAAATTAAGGATCAAACCTCAATTGCACATACTGACGTATCTCAACTAAAATAGAATATTGGAGGCCCTGCAACTTGCCACTCCAACATAATCTTGGCACATAGGCTTAAGTTTGTGTGTCCTTGATTTAAGCTAAAGATCCCACAAGGGAAGATCTTGTTTCTTGGTTTCCTGGTCCTCCAAAATATTCCAAATGAAATTTAAACTGGAGGTGGTAGAGCTGCTGCATCACAACATCAGATCCGGGCTCAATCTTGACCCCTGGTGCTGTTTGTATAGAGATAGCTCGTTCTTCATTACCCTGTGGATTTCCTCCGGGTGTTCAAGTATCCTACCACATTCCAAAAGGTATAAGGGTTTGGGGGTTAACTGTACAAGTCCCTAGTGTATAGGGAATTAATGTGAAAGTGGGATAACAAAGAACTAATGTGCACAGTCGAGAGCATGCTGACCGGTTGCATCGTGGCTTGGTTCGGAAATTTGAGCGCCCTGGAGAGGAAAAGACTACAAAAAGTAGTAAACACTGCCCAGTCCATCATCGGCTCTGACCTTCCTTCCATCGAGGGGATTTATCGCAGTCGCTGCCTCAAAAAGGCTGGCAGTATCATCAAAAACCCACACCATCCTGGCCACACACTCATCTCCCTGCTACCTTCAGGTAGAAGGTACAGGAGCCTGAAGACTGCAACAACCAGGTTCAGGAATAGCTACTTCCCCTCAGCCATCAGGCTATTAAACCTGGCTCGGACAAAACTCTGATTATCAGCAACCACTTTCTGTTATTTGCACTACCAGTTTATTTATTCATGTGTGTATATATTTATATCATGGTATATGGACACATTTATCTGTTTTGTAGTAAATGCCTACTATTTTCTGTGTGCTTAAGCAAAGCAAGAATTTCATTGTCCTATACAGGGACACATGACAATAAACTCACTTGGACTTGGACTTGAACGAACAATTGATGGTTGGTGTGGACTCGATTGGCCGGAGGGCCCATTTCCATGCTGTATATTTCAATCATCAGTTCTTCAGTCATATATTCTTTTGTAATATTAAATGGCTGGATGGTTTGGGCCTGTAAACCAAAGCTTTCTATGATGTACCTTTAACAAGGGTAATGAGATGATTGAACAGGGAACTTTATATGTGAAGGTCCCCAAACATTTAAAGGACCAACTCATGTGATGGTGTTTGAAATCAATTGTGATATGAAGTCAAATGCTATGAGCAAAGGAAACCATCTTGAACCCATGACAATGCAAACACCAGATTATGTTTAAAACACACACGTCATTTTCTTAGTCCTTTAGCACAACTTCTTCCCAATAAAGATCATGAGATGATACGGCATGCAAATCTCACAGCAATTTTGCAATCTTTAATGGTAAATACCATGTGCATGTCATCTTGTTCCTGTAAACATGTCCACTCTTGAATCTACAGATGGTCTACAGATGGAGCCAAGATCACACTAGCTTATTTATACTGAGGGAGAACTCCTACATTTATTGTAGAAAAATCTGTACAAAATTGATAATGCAATTAAAAAAAATTACATCTGACCATGTTGTTCAGATTTTTTTTTTTAAATGAGAGATACGGATCTACATGGATGAAAGTTATGTGTTCTGTCTGATTACTGTTGTAAAACTTTATAAATCATTTCTAATACAGAAAATTTCCAGTAATGCAAATTCTAAATTGTTGTCATCGTTAAAGACTCAACAATTTAAGATAACAAATCCAAATACTTTTAACCATTTTTAAGAGGTAGTTTATGTTAGAATATAAAATGAAAGTATGACACAGTGCTGTTTATTTTTCTTAAATGCAGATAGTGTTATTCTAATGAGATCTTTATTTGAACAGCTAAACTTTTATTTCAGCAGCAGCACAATTGTCAAAATAAACAACTCCAAATTGTTTAAAGATTGTGAGATAGGAACTGAAGTAATCAGCAACAGAACAAAATATATCATGTTATGCTATAACCTAGAATTGTTTAATACCAGTAACAAATCTGGTAACATCACATTTTACTTTTCATATGCTATTCTTTGATGATGACCTGGAAAATTCCACTTTCACATTACTGATTGTCATGAATGCCTTTTCAACAAACTTAAAAATCACTAGAATTTAAAAATATCCCTCAAATTCCATTGTGAAACCTTGTGCAAAAAAATCAACTTTTTTGGTTCTTTTAATTTCAATCTGACATTTTAACATTTCAATCTTCAGTCCAGTCAGTCATCTCCTGCCTTCTCAGAGTTATTTCACCATGTGCAAAGGACAAGTCAAGAATGTGATGGAATATAGTTGTGTAGATCAGTGGAGCCCCCAAAATACATGTGAAAGTTGATACTACCCAGTTTAATAGAATAAATGAAAATTCAGCTGCATGGGTTGAAAATCTACAATATTGCAGTAAAAGACAAAGGCAGCATTTATGGCAAGAGAAAGATCAGGGGGAAGGTTCCTCACTTATTAGAACTGGGAAAGAAAAAACAGGTTTGAGTTGCAGAGGGTTGGGAAGGACAGATGGGACACAGAGAACCTCTCTGACAAGGTAAAGCCCGGGATGGCATCAGGGATAACATATTAATGAAGCCATCATGATAGATCACTGGGAATTTCTAACAACGCTACATTTCACAGATTTTACATGATCCTCTGTTTGGGTACTCTCTCATCAACCTATCAACCAGATGGTATCATCAACAGCTTATATCAGTGGTAGAACCTCATGTGATCAGAGATATTCCCTTTGACTATCCAACCCTCCCGCACACTCTGACTTACAACTAGCATATTCTCTCTTTTGCGATTCTGATGAAAGGGGTCTTTGACTTGAAATGTTAACATTCTATCTTTCTACAAATATTTCCTGACCTGAGTATTTCCAGCAATTTATTATTTTTATTTCAGTAGCTGTCCATCGCAGGTGCACTGTGCCTGCAACGAGTACCATTAACAAAATACAGTGCAATACTGGTCAAGGGACTCCCAATAACACTTCTAGAACCCACAATCTCTTTTAAAGACACAAAGCCACGGGAAATATGGGAAAACCACAACACATAAGTTACCCTCCAGTTACACACTTGTGGATATCATTATTTTATTGTCACTTGTTTTAAATCCTAGAACTTCCTGACATCTACAGACAGCTTCACCACATGGAATGCTGTAGTTCAAGCAGCATTTATGACTCTCTTCACAAAAGCAATTTGATGCAAGCATTCAATGCTGACATTGTCAATAATTCCTGCACCCTTCAAGAGAAAACCCTGTACAAATCCCAACAGTGCCTCCGCATTTTTAACTCCTTGCTACTAAAGAATCATCCATATTGAAGTCTTTATCAGCACAAGATCCATAAATAGAATACTTCTGAAAAACTGCACATTGTCAATTTTTTGAAAAGTGGCAATTCAATAAAAGAATGGAATCCAATGCAGAAAACAAAGAAAGTTCAACATTTTCTTAGGGAACATTTAAATCCATCCGGCCATTTGGAAATAAGTAGCCTCTGAGAAATGCAAAGTGAAATAGATGACACAAGTTTGCAGGTGTACTTATGCAATGAACATCCACATTAGTGGACCATTTGGCCCCTGAAACCTAGTCCTCTATTCGATAAGATGATGGCTGATCCAATTTAACCACATTCATGCTGAGTAGATTTCACCCCTATGCACATGAGAAATCTATCAACATCAGCTTTAAAATACTCCAAAATTGCTATATCAGGAAGAAAGCTCAAAAGACACTCATCCCTCTCATGAAAAATTTAATTAATTTTAAATTGGCACTGTTTTTGAACAGTGACCATGGGTTCTAGATTTTCACACAAGAGGAAACATCCTCTCCACATCCATCCCATCAAAATCATCTGGGATCTTACATGTTCCAATCAAGTCCCCTATCACTTTTCAAAACATAAGATACAAGCTTAGCATAGACAATTTTTCACGCCAACCATCCATTCCAGGTATCAGCCGAGTAAAGTTTATCTGAACCATAGAGCAGTATCTTTACATCCTTCCTTAAGGAGATCAATACTGCAGACAAAAATCCAAATGTAATCTCCTTAATTTTGCTTCCATACTATAGGCATTGAAGTCCAAGGCACAGCTTTTCCGTCAAATAATCTTGGAGGACTACAAAGGATACTTGATTAAGGAATTTAGGAACATTAGTACAGCAAAGGTTGATGGAGGGAGAATTGGTATTTCAGAAATTGTGGTTGAAAAAAAATACTCCAGTTGAACTCCAGTTGTACATTTGGAGGTCATTGATTTTGTACGTTTAAAAAAAATTGCAATTTGTAGCACAGAAATTCTGAGATATGAACGATAAAGCAAACCCATGAATCAAAGATGCTGCTAGACACAAAATGCTGGAGTAACTCAGCAGGACAGGCAGCATCTCTGGAGAGAAGTAATGGGTGATGTTTCGGGTCGAGACCCTTCTTCAGACTGATGTCAGTGGAGTGGGCGGGACAGAGACAGAATGTCGTCGGAGACGGGAAGACTGGTGGGACAACTGGGAAGGGGAGTGGATGGAGAGAGGGAAAGCAAGGGCTAGTTGAAGTTAGAGCGCAAAGATGCTGTCTGGTCTGAACAATTCCAGTGTTTTGCATTCACTAGCTTTTTATTTTCACTTTAACCTTGGAAGTAATTTGGAAAAGGCTATCAAGTTTCTGGTTTAGAATTATCTGGTTAAGGGCCACAAGACATGTCAACCCGTGTAATTAGTTTAATCTTGGAAGAATGCCTGACTTTTTTTTCACTGGTAATCTAGACCATTATAATTCTAAATACTGATTAAGTGAACACCAGTTAGACTAAATAAAGCAGCAACACATGATATGTCAGTCCTGCAATTGCAAAAGTAAAATATTCAGTCTGCTTCTCTTGTGTAATTGGCAAATTCTTAGAGTATATGAATTATTTATGTAAACATATTCAACTTAACAGGAAATAAGAGGACAATGTCTGCAGTCAACCGCTATGGAACAACGCACCAATTTTGTACATAATGGAATTCTTAGAGAACAGTTCTAAAATCAGGACTGCTGGTACAAGAACAGAATATGAACATCCTGCTTCACAAAAAATACATGTAGACACACGGAAGTGTGCAAATGATTGACCAATCGGTTAACATTAAGTATCAAGTATCATTCCTCCAAGAATGTACACAAATTGCTTAACTGTTCCTTTAACTGCTACAATTTAAATGTTCAAATGATCTAACCACATACAGCAGCCCGAGACTGTTTTTTATAGCTTCAGGAAAGAGGAGTAAGTTATTCAAGCTTATTGACACTTTGCATTCTCACATCATCTTTCAGAACTACAAATCAATATACCAGATGATGTTTTTCCTCTGTAAAACAAAGAAAGCCCCTACAATTTTGATCTCCACTGTAACCTTTCCCAGTGCAGACAATTCGACAGTGTCAAATTGCAGCACCAGGAATTTAGCACCAGTTTAACACCCAAAGATTGACATTTTCTTTTAAAATATTGTAGCTCTTTTAACAATAATCATTACAAATACAGAAACCAAGGGATTAACAATTTAAAGAAATTACATACCTGCAAAGAGCCTATAAGTTCTTTGGACTTTGGAAATCTTACCCTTCACACCAGGGGAAAGGAGATCTACAAGGGAAGAAATAACTTTTAGTAACGTGATCTCTTGTTACAGGTCAATTTTGACTAATATAAATGGATATAATATAAAGTTTTAATATAAAGGGATAACGTGGGAAATGTCAAAGAACAGAAATAGATTCAGCCGAAAACCGAAAAATTTAAAAAATGCAGAATATTACTTCATGAAACCACTTAGATTCTTGCTAAGATATTGCTGAGGATGACACGTCTTTAAATGTTCATTTAATGAAGTAAGAATATATTCATGTCTTGATGAAAGTCTCATCTGGAATGTGTCAATAACTGCTCCCCACGGAATCAATGATAATTTGGAGTTTGGAAAACAAGAGACGATGAAATGACACATTTGCAATGGGAAATCCTTTAGATGGGATCTATTCAATGCACAGTAATACTGAAATTTTAAAAAATCTCACCACATTAATGGTAAACATTGTACTACCAGACTATTGTAAAAATAAGTCCATTCTGTTCACTCATGTACTTCAGGGAAAGGAGCCTTTACCTGATTTGGCCCATTTGTGACTACAGGCCCAACATGTATGGCTAATTAAATGCCTGCGGAAATGCTGCAGCAAATAACTCAGTGGTTTTATCATCACCACTGCATTCTGACAGAAACCACCTGACATCAAACTGAATTCCAACAGATCAAACCCCAGTTGAACTTAGTTAACCCCAGTTAAGAGTCATCCTCTCCAATATTTGCAGTTTGTTGTTCAACAAGCATGACTACTCAACCAGTCATACTTACAGACAACACAATCACAATCCCTGGGTACATCCTATTCCATTAGCAGAACAGACGCACCAAAAGCAGGAGGATATAGACTGGAAGAAATAGCTCTTTGAGTTCTCAACATTGACTCCAGAAAACATGGCATCAGGTCAAATAGGAGTGAGGAAATATCCCCCTGATTACAACATAAGAAATGAACTCCTTCAGAAATGAACCAATGTTCTAGCTTGTTGAGAAATAGCCATAAAGACCACTAAACGAAGCAAAGAAACAAAATGTTCTCTGGGTGTTGCTGACAGGTAAAGCAAGTAATTTTCTCCCCATCGTGGTTTGACAGGATCCCTCTGTCTTTTCCCTTTGCCTCCATCTCCCCAGGGTACTTTTGTAACTCAAGTTACAAAAGCCACCATGTAGATGCAAGTTTCCAGTTCTAACCAATTGGTCACTGAAAGTTAACATCATTCATACAGTAAAATAGATTTTCCATTTACACAATAATCAATCTCCACTCTACTGTTCCTAACATTCCTCTTAATAATTTTGTCAGTTATTCTCAACTAACTGCCAGACGTTAACCCTGCTTCCATGTTAAATTATTTGAGGTGACATTTAGATTATCTTTCACTCAATACAAACAGAACACATTAGTTTAATTCCTCCATTCATTGTGGTTATGTTGTTTTCGCATCTCCCAGGAATCTCCTATCCACATTGGTTGAGCAGGCCTCGGCAAAGAGCTTGTGATCAGAATTGATATTTCTGAAAATCAGCAACTTTTAAGGGAGAATCGGAGATATAAAAGCAGCTGAGACTCTCTTTTGCTTTATAACACAGCATTTAACTAATTGCAAGGCTGTGACATATAACACATTAATAGCCAATCTGTTTATTTGCACTTTATCAGTTTAATTATTCATGTGTGTATATATTATGCAATGGTATATGGCCACACTGTTCTGTTCAGTATTCGGCCTATGTTCTGGTGTGCTAAAGCAAAGCAATAATTTCATTGTTCCATCAGGGACACATGACAATAAAGCTCTCTTGAACACTGTCCGACAAGTGTTCCAGTAGAAAAAGCATTTTGCAAAAAGAATAACAGTGGTCACCTCTAGCTACTATCATACTAAGATGAAACACTGGTTCAGCGTTAAATTGACAGAATCTTAAACCCGTCTATTCTCCCCTGCACAGAACTGCAAATACTGCACTGGTGGAACAAAAGGAAAATGGCTGTTGGGAGCAGATCCTTTTGTACGTTAAGATGGCTGTTGCCCATGGATTTCAGAGTTCAAAGGCAGGATGATAAAAATACCTTCAAGCAGTGTAGCTATTAATTGTACATGATTATGCAGTTAACACTTACCTTTGCTTATTTCAAGATCAATAGGGTAATCGATATTCTTGATTGGCTTCTGGCATCCCCCAGTCTTTTCATAAATGAAGCGTTTAAGATGCAGGACAAGAACAGGTGGCAATTCTTCCAAGGTCACACGGCGACAAATCTCCACCTGAAAAAAAATTTGAAATAAAGTTCAATTTCTATGTTTACACCAACATAAGCAAATCAGGAATCAGCGTGACATGAATTAAAATTAACAAAAATTCTAAACTGTACATTTGACAGGGAACAAGGTCAATTTACATTACTTGTAGTAAATTGTACTTCAGCTTATGACATTCAATGAACTGGTGCCACAAAACTGCCAACATAATTTTACTAACTAGTGCTGAATAGGGAACATAATTAGAAAGCATAATACATGTAAATATTGCTACAAACTGTAATCAATTCAAAGATACTTCACACTTCTTATAATGTTTAAGAACTGCAAAAAAATCGAAGGTAGACAAAAATGCTGGAGAAACTCAGCGGGTGAGGCAGCATCTATAGAGTGAAGGAATAGGTGACATTTCGGGTCAAGACCCTTCTTCAGACTGATGTGGGGGTGAGGGGGGCTGGAAGAAGAAAGGAAGAGGCGGAGACAATGGGCTGTGGGAGAGCTAGGAAGGGGAGGGGAAGTAGGGAGAAAGTAAGGACTACCTGAAATTGGAGAAGTCAATGTTCATACCGCTGGGGTGTAAACTACCCAAGCGAAATATGAGGTGCCGTTCCTCCCATTTGTGGTGGGACTCACTCTGGCCATGGAGACCCAGGACAGAAAGGTCGGATTCGGAATGGGAGCGGGAGTTGAAGTGCTGAGCCACCGGGAGATCAGGTTGGTTAATGCGAACTGAATGGAGGTGTTGTGCGAAGCAATCGCCAAGCCTGCGCTTGTAGAGCAGTTGACACGTAGAGCAGCGGATGCAATATATGAGGTTGGAGGAGGTGCAGGTGAACCTCTGCCTCACCTGGAAAGACTGCTTGGGTCCTTGGATGGAGTCATGGGGGGGGGGGGGGGGGGGGGGGGGAGGTGCTTAGATCTGCATGACTGAAATGCTTTAAATATACCCAATGTCTTGGCCTTCACAGCCGTCTGTGGCAATGAATTCTAGATTTGCCACCATCCAGCTAGAAAAATGCCTCCTTATCTCCATTCTTGAGGTATGTCCCTTTATTCTGAGGCTGTGCCATCTGGCTCTCGACATTCCCATTACTGGAAACATCCTTTCCACATTCTTTATGTAGACCTTTCATTATTCGGTAGGTTTCATCGAGATCCTCCTACATTCTTCTAAACTCCAGCGAGTACAGGCCCAGAGCCTTTAAACAAGTTACTATGCTGTAATCCGTTTGTCACTTTGCCCACTCTCCCAACCTGTCCAAGTCCTTCTGCAGCTTCCTCCACATTACCTGCCCCTCCAACCATCTTTGTACATCCGCAAACCTGGCCTCAAAGCCATCATCCAGAACTTTAAAACGTAACGTGAAAAGCAGCCAACCCCACACTGATCCCTGTGAGCACCACGAGTCACCAGCAGCCACCCAGAAAAGACTGCCTTCATTCCACATTTTGCCTTCTGCCAGTGAGTCAATTTCCGAGCCTCTATTAAAATGGGCTCTTATCTTTCTAGCAGTCTCAGGTGTGGCACCTTCTTAAAGGCCTTCTGAAAGTAAACAACATCCACTAACTCTCCTTTGTCTATCCTGCTTGTCACTGCATTTGTCAGGCAAGATCTCCCCTTAACAAAGCCAGACTAACTTCGGCTATTTTATATGCTTTCAAGTTCCCCAAAATCTCATTCTAAAGAATAAGAACAATGGTGATCCTTCCACAATTCCCAACGGTACATCCCAAATCCCAATCCCCAGCACCGGAATGCACCCGTTACTGTTACTTTCCACAGTTACACTGCTGGCAAAAAGGCTGGATGCACAAATACATAAATCACGTACAATTATGTTCCTTAAATTTAGATCAACAGCATAAAAATCATGGATGATCAAATATTTTGTCTCCTTACATGATTTTGTTGTTTGTCCTACATAAAGCACAGAGGGACATGTTACAAATTTGAGGAGGTGGGGACAAAAGGAAATGACAGCTGTCAAACCAGGCGATGGGGAAGAATAAATATCTGTAGGCAGCTGCTTTACCTGGCAGTAATACTTGCCTCTGCATTACCTTCCATTCAATGTGCCCTTTACTCATTATATATATATTGGGGTCTATTCAATTTAAATTACAATTGGTATGTGCCATGGTAAATTATAGGCCATTGGCATTGGTACCCATTTTGCATCACAGTCTTGTGGATATCATTTCTTATGTCTGAATCGGAGAATCTCAAGGGAGCTCCCAATTAATTACTTTGCCCCTCCAAGCCAAGTAAAAGTTACCGTATTTCCCGGCAATGAAGACGCACCTGCGTCGAAGACGCATTCCCATTTAGAGTTGCTAAATTTTGAAAAAAGGCTGGCAGGACACAGCTAAAAAAAAATATATATGTATCTCGCGCTCAAAAACAAATAAATAAATAAATGGTAAACATGAGGAGAGTGACAGTTCAATTTACCCAAGGCTTCCAGATCTCCTCCATTGTGAATGGGTGGGGGGTGGAGGGTGACGGCAGGTGGAGAGATGGTGGGAAAAACGGGAGCACACCGGGACAAGTTGAATCAGTTGTGATTTTATTGAATGACAATACTAGTTCAAGGAACCAATTGGGGTGGAAAGAGTTCCTTTCACAGCGTGTGGGGAGTCTGGCCTGGGTCAGCACGGGCAGGAGTGTTGAGATGGAGGGGGTCGGGGATCATTCCAGCAACTCACTCACTCACCGCTGCCCCGGGCACAGAGCTACCGCATTGTGGCCGGGGAGGGAAGTAGCTCGGGTGGCTGCGAGAGACCGACGGGGCCGAACAGCGGAACCAGCCGCCACGTCCGCACCTTCTGCCGGCCCGCTCACCTCTGGCAGTGCTCTCTATCTGAACACCTCTTTCCTGCCGCTCACCGGCCTCGCTCATGTCAGCCGCTTCCCGCAAATCCTTAAATTCTGACTGCCGCCGGGTGCAGGACATGGCTTCACTTGCTGCGTAGGGTGACACTGCATGGCATTCACTTCCCGGTCCGTGTCTTTCAATGTCGCTCTGACACAGGAGTAAGCTCCACCGCCAGCGGTCCTGTTATCCATCGCCCACTGACCCGCTCCGCTCTATGATCTTTGCTCTTGAGCTGGTCCCTTCACTGGCTGGTCCCGGCGGCCGCTCGCAGCCACCCGAGCTACTTCCCTCCCCGACCACAATACGGTGACTCCGCGCCCGGAGCGCCAAGTGAGTGAGTTGATGGCATACTCCCCCGCCCCCTCCTTCTCAACGTTCCTGCCCATGCTGACCCAGGCAAGACTCCCCACACGTTATGATTCAGGTTAGCCAAGTCTATCTTTCTTGGCTAACCTAACCTTCTGCCTCCAAGACGCAGGTAAATTATCGTGCCTTATTTTTGGGTTAAAAAAAGCGTCATTTGATAAGTCCCACATAGGCGATTAGTGGGCAAAATTAGGGCACATGGTATTGGGGGTAGAGTGCTGACATGGATAGAGAAGTGGTTGGCAGACAGGAAACAAAGAGTAGGGATTAACGGGTCCCTTTCTGAATGGCAGGCAGTGACTAGTGGTGTACTGCAAGGCTCGGTGCCAGGACCGCAGCTATTTACAATATACATCAATGATTTGGATGAAGGGATTCAAAGTAACATTGTGGGGAGGATGGTACGAGAATACAGGGTGATTTGGACAGGTTGGGGGAGTGGGCAGATGAAGTTTAATGTGGATAAATGTGAGGTTATCCAATTTGGTATCAAAAACAGGAAGGCAGATTACTATCTAAATGGCGTCAAGTTGGGAAAAGGGGAAGTACAACGGGATCTGGGTGTCCTTGTTCATCAGTTCATCCGACTATGAAAGTAAGCATGCAGGTACAGCAGGCAGTGAAGAAAGCGAATGGCATGTTGGCCTTTATAACAGGAATCGTCAAGTATAGAAGCAAAGAGGTTCTTCTGCAGTTGTACAGAGCCCTAGTGAGACTACACCTGGAGTATTGTGTGCAATTTTGGTCCCCTAATTTGAGGAAGGACATTCTTGCTATTGAGGGAGTGCAACTTAGGTTTACAAGGTTAATTCCCGGGATGGCGGGACTGTCATATGCTGAGAGAATGGAGCGGCTGGGCTTGTACACTCTGGAGTTTAGGGTGAGAGGGGATCTTATTGAAACATATAAAATTGTTAAGGGTTTGGACACGCTAGAGGCAGGAAACATGTTCCCGATGTTGGGGGAGTCCAGAACCAGGGGCCACAGTTTAAGAATAAGGAGTAAGCCATTTAGAACGGAGACGAGGAAACACTTTTTCTCACAGAGAGTTGTGAGTCTGTGGAATTCTCTGCCTCAGAGGGCGGTGGAGGCTGGTTCTCTGGATACTTTCAAGAGAGAGCTAGATAGGGATCTTAAAGATAGCGGAGTCAGGGGATATGGGGAGAAGGCAGGAACGGGGTACTGATTGTGGATGATCGGTGCTGGCTCGAAGGGCCGAATGGCCTACTCCTGCACGTATTATCTATTGTCTTCAATGCCGGGAAATACGATAATTAAAGGTACAATGTACGATGTTGAATTAGAAAGTCATAGATCATTTAGTTGACGTCTGAAGTAGGAATATAGCGTCTCAATGAAGAAAGTGTCATTACTCATTTATAATGAGGCCATAGTAAGGAACAATTACCTCGAAAAAAAATTAAACATGTGGCATAGAAGCCAATTATTTTTCAGGAATAAATCCCAAGCCACTCAGTTCACTGCCCTGACTTTAAAAAAAAGGTACATTTTTAGCTAACCAAACTTCACTGAAAGGCAGGAGACCCCATTACTACCAGTTGAAATAACTGAAATGCTGAGGGGAGAACGGCGGCACGGTGGCGCAGCGGTAGAGTTATTGCCTTACAGCTCCAGAGACCCGGGTTCGATCCGGACCTCTGTTCGTACAGAGTTTGTATGTTCTCCCTGTGACCTGCATAGGATTTCTCCGCCGCTCAGGTTTCCTCCCATGCTCCAAAGAAGCACATGTTTGTCGGTTAATTGACTTCGGTAATTGTCCCTCGTGTGTGTAGGATAGTGTTAGTGTGCAGGGATCGCTGGTCGGCGCAAACTTGGTGGGCCGAAGGGCCTGTTTCTGCGCTGTATCTCTAAACTAAACTAAAGATAAGAGAGGCTGTTTTGACATCAAGGCAACTTTTAACCAGGAATAGGTAAAACTTATGTTATGGAGCACTGAATGAAAGTTACAGTAATTAATCAAACCTCGCTCAAAGACAGATGGTTGTGGGCAAATATCCAGCCCTAGTTCCACAGAGCAGTGCCCTTGATCAAGTTGTCATCAGCTACTATATCAATGATCTACCTTTCACCTTAAGTTCTGAAGTGGGGAGATACAAATATAATCAAAAAGTAGCAAATAAAGCAGCCCATGCTTGCATATAATAAAACTTAGTATACTTAGAATACTTGCCAGACGATTCTCTCAAGAATTTCAACACCATGCTAAATAAGAGCCTCTTGATTTGCAATTCACCATCCATAACATTCATTCCCTGCACCACTTGCACATTGTGCCTGCAAGATCTATAATTTACAAACATACCTTAGATGACACTGACTATCTCCCAGGATCTATACCACAGAGAGCAAGGGCAGCAAGTGAATGGGGATACCAACATCACTGTGGGGTTTAAATCCAGTAGCTCTTTCCTCAACAGAACTATGGGACTCCTTCTCCAGAAAGATTACAGTAATTCAAGAAAGTTGCTCACCACCACCTTCTCGAGGGCAACTAAGAATGAATAATAAATGCTGGCCTTCACACTGATGCCCAGACCACAAAAAAAAGAATTTCAAGAGTCCAAAATGGCTCACACAACATTGCTGATGCTTCTGCACTTAAAATCATATATAGGCTATATCTTGCGGCAACTAAATTCCAGGTAAATGGCTTGATATTAAAACAACTAAATTTAAAGTACAAATGTTTAAGAAAGAACTGCAGATGCTGGAAAAATCGAAGGTGGACAAAAACGCAGCATCTATGGAGCGAAGGAATAGGTGACGTTTCGGGTCGAGACCCTTCTTCAGACACGGAGAACTGCAAGTACACGTAAATCTGCTATTTGCCACCACATAAAACACACCTACATACAGATACACCGTTGCTTAAGTGCATTCAGGCAAGTAAACAAATGCATATATTCTACATTCTACAATATCTAAAGTTAAGAAATATATTGTTTCAGTACTCCTGTTATTTGTTCACAATAAAACTCAATAAACAGTTTAAAGTAATAGAATTGATAAGTGATTTCCATATAAATTTGGAATCCGTTTTGTTAAAAGACATCTACCTCTTGTTTGGTTTTAGTGGTGTATCCCTGAACAGACTCCCTGGCCACCAAGCTTTCCAGAGCATCCTGCACTGTACGAATCTTCTCTGACTGTGTATCAAGCTGCAGTGAGAAGAATAGCTGGAGGGTGGCAGATTCCTTGGAGCTTTGCTGGTATACAACAGACCTGAAGGAAAATTTTAAGACCGTATATATATTTTTGAATGCTTCAAGATCAGTTTAATAATGAGAAGCAGATTTGGAATAATGCTAAATATCTATATATTGAAAAAAAAAAAACTCATGAGAACATGCATTCCCATTATCCTTACTAATAATAAACCAAAACACTAATTTTCACATGCCACTTTGACCAACAAAACATTTTTCAGAATAAATTGGTTGACCAACGTTACCTAATGCAGCACAAAAATGCCAGTTCTTCAAAAGATCTAAATTAGCTCCACTCCAATGCTTTACCACCACCCCCACACCCACCCCAGAAGTCTGCATTTTTCCCAGCTGAGAATATAAATTGTTTTAACTTTTAAGTTGGCCCTAGAGTTCAAAAATTCTATATTCTGTCCTGTAACTATATCTCAAAGGTATTGTCGCCAACTTCTAAATAAACCAGCCATCCTTAGCTGGTATTGGCTATTCACAACTCCAGATCCAGTGGTCAAACCAACAAACCACAAATTCAAAGTCGATAATAAAATCAGACCCCTCAGAATTCACTAAGGATTGAAATCAGACATGGCAAAGTAACGCTTAACCCAGTCAGCTTCGTAAAAATCTCCTAATTGAATATGGAAACATGTCTGTATTAGGAGCGTTTAGCAACAGTTCAAAGTTGTATGCGCACAAATTCAGATCCTTCAAACAATATCCCATTCTGCATCAATTCCAAGGTACATCTTGCTCCATTAAGACAGATCAAGTCTTCAATATTTGTTTGCATACCTTCATTTTGCATATTCTGCACTGTTTATGCACTCATACTTGCTGCCCCAAAACCAAAATTATAATTGTTCTTTTACAAATGAGGAATGGAACAAACATCTAGTCTGTATCACGTAAAATTGATTGATTTTTTTGAACACATCAGAATATCATTTCACTCAAAGTTTTACCCAGTTTACTGTGGGAATCTGTCGCAACTTAAGTCAGCCTTAACTATGTTCAGAACCACAGTACCTTTTTTGATCTAGCTTCAAAATAGAACAGTATTTACAGAGCTAAGTTTAAAAACTGCGAGGGAAACTTATTGATTTGTTTTGCCTAAGTAACCGTTGAAACAAATACCTTGCCCAAGACAATCTTCACCAGAGGTGATTATACATTTATTTAAAAGTTTGATATTCAAATCAAATTAAAAAGCTAATGGGTGAAAGAGAATGAGAGCTTCAACAGTTTATCCAGGAGTGGCATTGTGGATAGTATATTTTCTATTATGCCCAGAATCCCAAATGGTGCATTTCTTCTGCATCTTTTTATCTTAAGGGCTCAATTCTGGCCCTATTCAGGGTTTCTTTTTGCTGCCATCAGATTATCCTTTAAAAAAATATTTTCAGAGGTGAAAATAGGCCTTCAAAAAAGTTTGTCTATCAATTTAAAATCATTGAAAGAAATTGACCTATTTTTTCATTTCACTATTCAACTTTTCTCAAATGAAGTCATGTGCATTGAATAGCTCAACATGTTGCTCTATACTGCAGCACATTTGGTCATGGAGCTTTTTTTTTTTAAACATATTGGAGCTCTGAAGTGCATATAGAGCATTTTTCAGAATCCATTTCTGGAACCATAGCATTGACCAATGTACTGCATTCCTCTTTATTTTGGCAAACACTTAATCTAAGGATAATAAACTCCTAACTTTGCATACTGGCTCTTTCATTCAACAGTTGGAATTGCCACACTGAATGGGCTTGGTTTCCATGATATAAAATGGTGAGGGGGAGCAGTAAGTCAGCCCCATTTATAAAATACAAAAAAAAAATGTCCAGACAAAACAAAGCAAGTGTCACAGCAAAAAAGTTACTAATGTTTATTAATGTGGCAGACCTCAATGGAGTTGCTGTACATGCATAAGCTACACAAAAAAACCCTAAAGTTTCATATATCCACAACAAATAAAATTACATACATTTTTCAATAATTTTTAAAAATTGAACAATAATTACCGTACGTGCCCACCAAACACATCAGTGATGGGTGTGCGAATGAAGTCAGCTTGCCGTGTGACAGAGGTTTTATTTCGGGGACCTACTTGCTCCCATTCATCTTCACTACCTTCACCTTGCTCCTCCAGGACTTCTTCAGCACCTTGTTGCGATTCAGGTCCATTTGAAACTGCATTTTCTGTGTTTTTTAATAAGCAAAATAATTCCAAGATAAGCCATGCCTGTTTTTTCTACTTTTGAAGTCACTAAAGAAATAAAATTTATAAAAGCTCCCTTGTCTAGTCCAATGTTGTCTTGGTAACAAAGACATTCAGATGTATACTTACCTTTCTGTAATCATTTGCACAGTACACTATTTAGTTGCACCGAAGTCTACAAATGTTGAATTAGTTATAAAAATCTACTATTCTAGAATTGCACACATCTCTTGCAATGCACTGGCATTATTCTATCTTTTGATTCCACATGAAAAAGGACTGACAAAAAAAAAAGAAGCAAAGTTGACGCAAGTGATTAAAAAAATCAATAGGTCATTCAAACCTCAGATCTGTTTTACAATTTAATAAATTCTTGGCTGATCTGAACTTGGCCATATTTCAGCATACCTGAAATAACCCCACTTTTCTCAATTCTCACAATACTCAAAACTAAAACTCGAATTTTTCACTAATGTTAAATCTTCCGAAGAGCCCACCTGTTTAATCCAAAGTTAGATGTACAACTTGTTGGCATATGCAAACATGTTTACTAAAGTTTTCAGTCCTATAAACCAAAATGTTAAAATATGCATTACAACATTGGCACATCTCTATACCCATTCTATTCCTGCCTCAGGAAAATTGTTCCCTCATCGATGCCTCTCTCTCTCTCCAACTACCCCCACCCCACCAGCGCACCAGATCAGCCTGTGGTTCCTTCCTCCGTAAACTTGGCCATTCAAACTGCTGGTATCTTTGTCCTTACTCCACTCAGTCCCACTCATCCATTCACTCATGTTTACACTTACATATACAGTTAAACAATTTCTCAATCTTAAAATGCTCACTCGCGTTCACCCTTTATATTTCTAATTTCTCATTCAAGAAAAGGCTTTTTGAACATTTTCTCTACTTTTGGGTAATGAAGGCTGTCTTTACTCTGTAACTCACGATGGTTCATGTTGTCAGAGTGCTTCTTCTGCACTTTAACACATATGATGTGGGTTTGCTTGTTTCACTATCGTTAACCACCGCCACAAAAAAAAACAACATCTGGCTCACTAAAAAGGGTAGTAAAAAATTGCAGATGATGGTTTACACCAAAGATAGAAACAAAGTGCTGGAGTAACACAGCGGGACAGGGGTCTGAAGAAGGGTCTCAATCCAAAACATCACCCATTCCTTCTATCTAGAGATCCTGCCTGTCCCCCACTGAGTTACCCCAACATTTTGTATCTATATCCCCTTAAAAAGGGAATCGCCTTTCCACAATTGATATTAAAATTTCCAAATATTAAACTGAAATGAACTAGTTTGGAGGCATCATAACATTTTAAGGTGCAACTCAAGTATGCGCTCACTCAATCTTATATATTGCACAAAGCAAATTTCCAGTAATATTTTAAATGAGGTAATAAATTCAAGATTAAATTTGAAATCATGATTGTCCTCCAGTTGAAAACTGAGCAGTAGAATTAATCAACTATACATTGCAATGGACACACCATTACCCCTTGAACCCCATTGGTTTCCCCTCAGGTACCCGACTCTCATTCCACATCACAAAAATTGGTTAGTACAGGCCAGAATAATTGTTACCCATAGTTTACCCTAGTTCAGATAGGGGTGAAAGGGAGGAGGATAAATGAGGGGGATAAACAGTCTGAAGAAGGGTTTCTACCCGAAACGTTGCCTATTTCCTTCACTCCATAGATGCTGCCTCATCCGCTGAGTTTCTCCAGCATTTTTGTCTACCTTTGATTTTCCAGCATCTGCAGTTCCTTCTTAAACAGGAGGATAAACGGGTTTTGTGCAAGGATAACAATTACAGGAAGTGAGGGAATGGGATTGGTCGGAGCTAGCAAAGACTTGATGAGCTGAATGACTGCCTCTTTTGTCATGACAAAATAACTGAGCAAAATTCAATTGTCATGCAAAGCAAAACCAGACGCTAAAATAAAGAATTTGCATCAAGTTAATACAGCTCTTACACTGTCAAATAAAAACACACACTCAGAGATTTAAAGCTTCAGACAGAGCATTAGTACTGTTCTGACTTCCCTGCTATACAAAATATGTCATTGAATTGGAATGGGTGCAAAAGAGACTTGGGAGGATGTTACCGGAGTACGATGGTTTGTTTGAATTCCAAGGAGACACAAGATAAGCTAACAATGTCTTCCCTGGAGCATTGGAGGCTGAGGGGTGACCTTGTAGAAGTGTTTAAAATCACAAGGGGAATAGATAGGGTGAATACAGTCTTTTCTCAGGGTAGGGAAATCTAAAACTGGAGGGCATAGGTTTAAGGCAGGAGAGGATAGATTTGAAAGGAACCCGAAGGATAGCTTTTTCCACACAGATGGAATAAGCTGTCAGAGGAAGTGATACAGTTGAGTATAATTGCATTTAAAAGTCACTTTGGATAGATATATGGAAAAGGTTTAGTGGGATATGGGCCAGGCACAGGAAAAGGGTGTCAGGGATTATGGGGAGAAGGCAGCAGAATGTAGTTAGGAGAGATAGATCAACCGTGATTGAATGGCAAAGTAGGCTTGATGGGCCGAATGGCCTCAAACTGTTCCTATTACTTATGACAAAAATAGTACCAGCTTGATCGAGCAATTTAGCCAGCATGGACAAATTGGGCCAAAGAGCCTGTTTCTGTGCTGTACGGCTCTAGGACTGTGACTAGTCAGTTTGACGTATGATACATTGCACAAAAAAATGTTCATACTATTTAATTTTTCAATTATATCTACTTTAAAATAATAGTTTGCTCTAATCAAGACAAAGTGGTGGAGTAACCCAACAGGCAAAGCAGCATCCCCGAAGAACATGGACAGGCGATGCTTCAGGTCAAGACCCTCTGGTTGTCGTTTCATTTTAAGATCAGACGGGCTACTGTCAGAATTATTGCAGAGCTCGCTTTAAAACATGTTAACGCAATATCTAACTTGTAATTTAGAAGATTAATGGATTCAACTAACATCTGTTGCAACAAACACCAAAAATACAACGCCCACATTGTGTAAAAGCGATTCAAAAGCCTTCAAAAGTGTGATGATATTACAAACTAATCACGTTTTTTGGAATTCATTTTGGGTAGGAGGCCATTACAAAATGCCACGGGTCACTTACTTTCATCCTGTGGAGTAACAAGTTTCTTCAGTGTCAACATCTCCTCATGAAGTCCATTTAGAATAAATCCCAGATATTCTTCTGCATCCTCTTGCCGACCCTGAATAAAATAGCATGACCCATAAATTAAAAATATTTAATAAATACAATGAAAAACAAATGGATACAAGTCTCAGCAGGAAAAATAAAATTTGAACATGTACAAAACCTTGAGCAGTCTTTCAGAGCCACTCAATTATTTTGTTATCTGCAGTCGTCACGGAAATGAATGCAGCAAATATACAGACAGCAAAGTCCCAGACAGCAGGTAATTATCCATTATGAACAAAATTGTGTTGACAAGGTGCTAAAGAAAGGCCTGCTCCTATTCCAATTTGTGGCATGGTATTATTTGTTAAAATGTGGACCACTCAAACAGATATAAACCCTCAGTAGAATCTCTGAGTGATCAAGCACCATCTCTGTCTCGTCATTTAAGTGTAACTTAAATTAAGTCAAGTAATTTCTTAAAGGAACAACCCACTTTAGAGATCAGACAGTATCAATTAAGTGCACATATTTCGGTTTTTAAAGCCCAAGTCTGGCAGAAAACAAAATGTAATTTTAAGGCAAAATATTTGAAGATTTAGCTTTGGGTCAACTTGCCACAGCAACACATTTAAGATCAAGCTTCAAATTAATAACTGTATAGTCAAACACCTCCCTCCCAAGATACATTTAGTTCATGTGAATGATGCAATGCAATTTATAGTACAGCCACTCCAGAAGCTGCTTTTCTCAATTATGGCTTGACCATAGTCATCATACAGCACAGAAACAGGCTCTTCAGACTAACTCATCCACGCTAATAAAGATGCCCCATCTAAGTTAGTTCCATTGGCCCGTATTTGCTCTACACCTTCTCGATCTATGTACATGTCCAAGTGTCTTTTAAATATTGTTATAGTATCTGTCTCATCTACCTCCTTTGGCAGCTCGTTTCATATACCTAGCATCCTCCATACAAAAAAGTTGCCCCTCAGGTTTGTATTGAATCTTGACCCTCTCACCTTCAACATATGGCCTCTTGTTTTTTTTTTCCCCTACCCTGGGTTAAAAAAATCTACACATTTACCCAATCCATTCGTCTCGTGATTTTAAACACCTCTATAAGATCACCCCTCAGCCTCTTGCACTCTTAGCCTCCCCAACCTCCCTATAGCTCAGACCCTCATGTCCTGGCAATATTCTCATTAATGTCATTAAGTTGGAAAAGAGACCAGAGAAAATTATTCTTCTAGCAGGGTGACTAAAACTAAACATAGTTCTCCCAGTTGGGCCTTACCAACATCTTGTACAACTTATGGAAAAATATCATCAATATGACAAAATTAGTATTGGTGAAAAAATAAAGGAGCAGAGGCTGTACAATTGCCTTCATTAACAAAAACTGCAGGAAAGAACCTTATTCACTTATGTTAACTTTGCTGCTTGATTCAAATGAAATACACACAAATCCTCATTACATACAAGAGAAAGGGGATATCATTTCCAAGATAACAAAAAGAATGGAAGTCATTAAAGTACTCTCTTATGGAGAACCATTAACACAAGTGGCTGCTAACAGTTCCAAACGCATCAAACGTACTTCTGTGGCGGTGGGAGGGAGGTGGCTTGCTGAGATTCCTCGTCTTCACATCAGTTGCCATTCTAATGATCCCCATAATTCAAATTCTCTCAAAACCCCCCATGCCCACTTGTAGAGGTTACAAATTGCGACTCCACTTACTTCAAGAATTGCTTGGTTTGAAGCCCATGAGACTGGGTAAATTGTCAGCATTGCACCTGTCAGAGTTCAAACCCATTCCCATCGCATGCAATTAGACCTTGTGCTAATTAGAGAGGTTAGACACATGGTGCTGAGTTCCAGAAAACTTCAGGCAGAAGTTCCTTTACATCATAGATAGTTCAAGAAGGAACTCTGGAGGACTGCGTGACTTTATGTACATTCAGCCATACACAGCCCATTAACAATATGCAGATAACAAATCAGCTGATAAATATAAAATAATGTAAATTTAACTTCATCAAGTTTGGGTAATTACCAATTTAAACAGAATAGGCTTGAAGGTCAGCACTAACTAGCTAGCTATCACAAGTTCTGCTGGAGTCATACTGAAACCAGCTTATTACTCATTTTACTTGCAAACTTCATTCAAGTAATACTATAACCACCGATTTTAAAGCTGGACAGTTGCTGCATGGGTTTAATACAAGTAACCCTTTATTCTATAGAAAGACACCTTGTAGTCACCTGCAGGAACGGTCTGCTGTGTATCACAGATTTAATCTGGATGCACACCAGGTGTTTACCACTTCCATCGTTTCTTTCATGTAATCTTTTCAGTAATTGACAGTAATCTACTTATGACAAAAGCAATATGAGAAACATCTGGAAAAGATATTAATGTACCAGCAATTTTAATTAAAAGGTTTGTAGATGGACTGACATATCACAAGACATTAGCCTTTTGCAGTGAAAAATAATTTGCACATGGTAGCATAGTGTTGTACAATGTCAGAACTCGAATAAGTTCATTGTGAAAATGAAAAATGATGTCCATGATTCTGGGGGCAGGGTTGGGAGTGGAGAGGAGGGTTGGAGGAATCCCCCAATGGTAAGAGTAATATGGGTAGGGTCACAAGACCTTTCCTCGAAAAAGGTAGGAAGCTTAGAGGGCCATCACTCTCGTTTACCTAACAGCTGACTATGCACCAGCGATAGAAGAGTGATTGGGAGCAGGTCTCCAGCACTCCTCAATCAGGAAAAGTGATTGTTACGTTAGAGACTGCGGTGGGAAAAATTAAAAATTCAGTTGCAGACAGAGACAGTCAAAAACAACTAATGATTATTAAAAAATACCTTTCAGCATCACAGGAAGAGCATGGCTCGGTGACAACTCTCCTCTGTGAGGAAGGGCACGGCCTCTCTTCAGCACCTCCCACTTTGGTACGAGAGAGATCGGAACAATTCAGAGGTGTGGGGGGAGGAGAGAGAAGAGGACAAGTCATGGGCATAAACTCACATCCCAATCCATGGCACCATGCACTGCGCCACCAATAACTTTTCCATTTTATATTCCACTTTGACATTGTTTTACACAGAGGATTTTATCATTATGAATTATAAAAATGTTAAAGCCAATTTGGATTGTTAATGAGCACAAGGGAGTCAAATCATTCAATTTAATTCTGTTTACAGAATTTCACTGCGGCATGGCTCATTCAAGCTGCAACCATAGCAGTGGTTTGAAAAGGACTTGGTAACAGTCAATACAATGGAATCTCCAAAACACCATTTGGGAATTAAACAAAAAAAAGTGCCAACATTAGCCTAAACTTACCTTTTCAGATAAACTCGACTTGATAACTGTCAGAAGTCTATAAATGTAGGTTGGTTCGAAAGGAATTCCAGTGCGAATATCTTTAACACTTTTATCACCCGTACCTTTTAATAATTATGAAAGGTTGCAATTAATTAATTATATTACAGCAGTGCACTCATAATTAAACCACATGATTGCTTAATAATATGAAGCTCAGTAAATTTCCTGAGCACAAAGCCACTAAAGATAGAAATTACTCACCCGGTTTTGTCTTGGAGGGTATTGGCATTGTACTGAACTCATTCATCAGTCGTACGCTATTTAAATCATCAAGAGAGAACAATTTGCAGTTTAGCGTATTGTTTTTAATCTTTGCAATTCTTTAAAAATAATTTATAAATGATAGGAGTAAAGATTCTTAAAAGGGACAGACTACAAATTGAATAACACAAATCCCATTCTACATTCAGGTGATCTGACAACATTAATCAAATAAAAATGTTGCATGTACAAATATGCAATACGTACAAGCTGTCGATCATCGGTGTAGAACTACGCGGTCGCTGTGTCTCATTAAACATCGGAATTGACTTCATGAGGTGATACATGGGTGGACATGCAACCAAAGCTTGCAGAGTCTATATCACATTTGTTAAGGGAACATCGATCTTCAATCCATGGCAATTACAGTGCATTCAGAAAATATTCAGACCCTTCCCTTTATCCACGTTTTGTTACGTTAGTCTTATTTTAAAATGGATTACATTCTTTTTTTTATCATCAATCAACACACAACACCCCAGAATGAAGAAGCGAAAATAGGTGTTTAGAAATTTTTGCAATGTAATTAAAAATAAATAACTGAAATATCACATATAAGTATTCAGACCCTTTGCTATGACACGCAAAAATGAGCTTAGGTTCATCCTGTTTCCATTGATTAACCATGAGATGTTTCTACAATTTGATTGGAAGTGGTAAATTAAATTGATTGGACATGATTTGGAAAGGCACACACCTGTCTATATAAGCAGGTCCCACAGAGCAAAAACCAAGCCATGAAAACAAAGGAATTGTTCGTAGACCTCTGATACAGGATTGTGTCGAGACACAGATTTGGGGAAGTGGTATAAAACAATTTTTGCAGCATTGCAGGTCCCGAAGACCACAGTGGCCTCCGTCATTCTTAAATGGAAGAACTGTGGGACTCTTCATAGAGCTGGACGCCCGGCCAAACTGCACAATCGGGAGAAGCGCCTTGGTCAGGGAGGTGACCAAGAACCCGATGGTCACTCTGACAGAGGCCCAGAGTTCCTCCGTGGAGATGGGCCAACCTTGCAGAAGGGCAACTATATCTGCAGCACTCCACCAATCAAGCCTTTATGGTAGAGTGGCCAGACGGAAGCCACTCCTCAGTAAAAGGCTCATGACAGCCCGCTTGGAGTTTGCCAAAAAGCACCTAAAGGACTCTCAGACCATGAGAAACAAGATTCTCTGGTCTTATGAAACCAAGATTGAACTCTTTGGACTGAATGCCAAGCGTCACGTTTAGAGGAAACCAGGCACCTCTTATCACCTGACCAATACCATACCTACGGTGAAGCATGGTGGTGGCAGCATCATGCTGTGGGGATGTTTTTCAGCGGCAGGAACTGGGAGACTAGTCAGGATCGAGGGAAAGATGAACGGAGCAAAGTACAGAGAGATCCTTGTTGAAAACCTGCTCCAGAGCGTTCTGGATCTCAGACTGGGGCGGAGGTTCACCTTCCAACAGGACAACGACCCAAAGCACACAGCCAAGACAACGCAGGAGTGGCTTCGTGACAAGTCTGTGAATGTCCTTGCATGGCCCAGTCAGAGCCCGGACTTGAACCCTGATTGAACATCTCTGGAGGGACCTGAAAATAGCTGTGCATCGACTCTCCCCATCCAACCTGACAAGAGCATGAGAGGATCTGCAAAGAGGAATGGGAGAAATTACCCAAATACAGGTGTGCCAAGCTTGTAGCGTCATACCCAAGAAGGCTTGAGGCTGTAATCGCTGCCAAAGGTGCCTCAACAAAGTACTGAGTAAAGGGTCTGAATACTTATATAAATGTGATATTTCAGGTATTTCATTTTAATTACTTTGCAAAAATTTCTAAACACCTGTTTTCGCTTCTTCATTCTGGGGTATTGTGTGTAGATAGATGATATTAAAAAAAATGAATTTAATCCATTAAAAAATTTCTCAATCTTAAAATGCTCACTCACTTTCACCCTTTATATTTCTCATTCAAGAGAAGGCTTTTTGAACGTTTTCTCTACTTTTGGTTAATGAAGGCTGTCCTTACTCTGTAACTTACCAAGGTTCATGTTGTCAAGAGTGCTTCTTCTGCACTTTAACACATATGTGGGTTTGCTAATTTTGCTATCATGAACCACCACCACCAAAAAAAACCTGGCTCACGAAAAAGGGTAGTAAGAAATTGCAGATGCTGGTTTACACCAAAGATAGGAATAAAGTGCTGGAGTAACACAGCGGGACATGGGTCTGAAGAATGGTCTCGACCCAAATCATCAACCAATTCTTCTATCCAGAGATCTTGCCTGTCCCGCTGAGTTACTCCAGCATTTTGTATCTATTTCCCCCTAAAAAGGGAATCGCCTTTCCACAATTGATATTAAAATTTCCAAATCCAATCATCATTCAGAATGGAAATTTCCTTTCTCCACACTCTTACATCTCATTTCTTTTCCGTAAAATACAAGAAACGCAATATCTTTCCAGGAGAAAACTTAGAATAATTTGGATTTCTTTCAATGTATTATTATACTAATCACACAATCTCAACAATGAAAATTAAATAGGTTACATGAAGCTCTGTAAATCATCTCTACAATATACACGTACTATCTAGAGCTTCTGGTAACATTTCCATTTTAATTCCCCACTCTCACGACAAATTCTTTCTTCCTATTTTCCC
Organism: Amblyraja radiata; assembly: GCF_010909765.2. Lineage (NCBI taxonomy): Eukaryota > Metazoa > Chordata > Chondrichthyes > Rajiformes > Rajidae > Amblyraja > Amblyraja radiata. Next base: position 16,634,525 of record NC_045972.1, on the reverse strand, counting down.
AAAGTGAGTTCAAGGAGCAGCATTTTATCATTCCATTATTTTTCAGTTCCCTGAACCACCAAGCAGAATATTTCCCCATCAACCTGCTCACATTCTTATATACAACAGCCATTGTCAATGATTCACTTTGATTGTTTTCATCTGCTCTTGAACCAGCTGTTTTTCATTGCTCTACAACAGGTTTTTTTAGTTTTCATCATGTTACGGCCAATTGGCTCAATTTTGGGTGTCATAATTATGGCATTTGCCATTAAATTTTGTCTGCCTGTAATTATGTGGGTAGGATGTATTACGTAGTCGGAGGCGTGTTTGCTGCTGGATTTCTTGCGCAAAAGCCGTTAGCTTTTTAATTTAGTTCGGAGGACCATGGTAGAAAGAATAACTTTCAACCATGAGGAGTTTAACGTTTCTTAGCCACATGCTGAAGTTTGACAAAGATTAAAGTGTACGAGTCAAAGAAGAAGGTTGGATGAATATCTTACTGTTTTTCTTCAACAATAAAGAAACTATTAATCAAAAGACAGTGTTATGAAGATTTATCTTTCGAGAAGCTTTGAAAGTCTCGTGGAGAGCTCACATGCGTAAAACAACATTCTCCTAACCCCATGCTTTCTCCTAAGTGACTAGAGGGAGCGATCTCTTGAACAATATAATAATCTGCCACTATATCATATCTTTTGTCACTTAGATTACATCCATCGCATCAACCTTCTCTTCTGCTTTTCACTTTCTTTTCCACACTGGCTTAAAACCTGTTAAGATTTTAACTTGGTCATGTCCTGACTTAAGCCCACAAGTCTGAAGCATCAAGTCGGCTTTCCCTTCCACGTAAACAATTCATTCACCAGTACATGCAGCATTTTTGTGCCCACTTCAAACTACACAACTATTGAAATGTTTCAAGTGACCAAGTGACTGCTTCAGAATATATTTGATATGTCATGCCTATTACTACAAGTAGCTTATTGAATTCATGTCTCATATTATTCCGCTATTATGTTATCCATTAAAGCTCTATTTTTTTTTTATGCCTGGATGCACAGAAATATTAAGGAAATGATTGTTTTTTAAACAAAAATGTGCATATTTCAAATGCTTCTTTTGCCCCTTGTTCATATTTACTTGGGTTTAATGAAGGGGGATCACCTCCATTGCCCTCCACACACCAGAATCCAGTCCCTTTATCTGAATGGCCACAAGCCCAGGAATTTCAATAGTCTTGCCTCAAAAATATGAGAGACATTAATAGACAGTAAAGATGCCGATTTTTAGCTATCCAAAAACTAAAATTGCAAAACTTAAAATTAAAAAATATTTCTTATTTTTACTCTAGAATCAAAATCAGAATGGCACATGTACTCAACAGATAATTAAGATTATAATAGAGTACCTCAAGACTCAGCAATAAATCCAGCAGCAGATTAACAATTTTAGTAAATTTAAAATATCCACATTTCAGACATAAAGTTGAGAAATGGTTTTAATTTTGACAGAAAGCCAGCAGTTCCAGATGAAAAATCCGCGTGATCGACCAAATTTTGTCAGTGTCATATAAATACTTTACTTACTACAAAATCATTTAATTGTTCAACTGCACATCTCAAGATGTGTAATAGCCATTTCTGTATAACTTTTAAAATACACAAATTATCTATATAGCACAATTTATTTTGGTTTGACAAGACCCGTCATTTCTTCACTTGTAGAATGGACAATAGGTTAAATTCAAATTACAAGGATACAGCATTGATGTAACACCAATTGCTTTTGTTGATCAGACCTCGAGGTTGCAAAGACACTGGTTTATGCACCAGCTTCACAGTTTCCAGCAGTTCTGTAAATAAGGATAGAGGGGGAAAAAGCATTATAAGATTATGGTTTGAAATCTGGTTCTACCAGATTAAATCAATGGCACGTGAACGTCAAAAGTATTAATGTACTGATCTAATGCAACATATCAAAATTGAACCATTTGCTCAACTGATAACTAGGATAGAGCATTCTATTTTTAGTGTGTTTGTATATTTCCTTGTCTTATAGCAGGTTCACCCTGCATTATTTTTTAACTGTAGACTCGTTATCCAACTTGGGCAGCTCCGAAATATGCCAGTAGCACTACAAGCTATTGTCAGTTTACCCAAACAACTCCCTTTCTTGAGTGCAGAATCTAGCCACGCAATGTACTCAGGAATGGGACTCTTTAAAAATGTCTCACGTGTAGTAACTGTAACACTAAGAGATTGACAACCTTTAATTACAGAATATTTTATCGTGCAGTCAGAATGTAGTCATTTCTGCGTAGAAGACACAAAGAATTGTGTATACACTTTGAATGTACCCCATGAAAGATTTGAAAGAGAGAAAAATGACAATCTATCCCCGGAAGACCCCGCAATCATGGTCTCAGAGATCAACGTCGGAGCATCCTTCAATGGGGTGTACCTGACCAAGTGCTAAAGACCTGTGCGGACCAACCAGCTGAAGCATTCAAGGACATCTTTAACCACCAACATCTGTAGTCTGAGGTTCCCACCTGCTTCAAAAGGGTATCTATCATACCTGTACCCAAAAGCATACTGACTTTAAGCACTACAAACTGGTAGCACTTATATCCACAGAAATGAGGTGGTTTAAGGCACTGAACATGATCCAAAACAACTCTGGTCTCAGAAATGATCTGGAACTGCCTCAATTTGCCTATTGCCATAACAGTTAAGTAACACTGTCATAACACCAGGCATTATTTCACTGGCTCCCCATTCTGCTCTGGATCAACTGGATAACAGGAAGATTATACAATGCATTCAGAAAGTATTCAGACCTTCACCTTTTCCACATTTTGTTATGTTACACCCTTATTCTAAAATGGATTAAATTCATTTTTTAAATCTTAAAATCTACACACAATACTCCATAATAAAAAAGCAAAATCAGGCGTTTAGAAATTTTTGCAAAGTGATTAAAAATAAATAACTGAAATATCACATTTACATATGTATTCAGACCCTTTACTCAGTACTTTGTTGAGGCACCTTCGGCAGCAATTACAGCCTCAAGTCTTCTTGGGTATGATGTTACAAGCTTGGCACACCTGTATTTGGGTAATTTCTCCCATTCTTCTATGCAGATCCTCTCATGCTCTGTCAGATTATATGAGGAGTGTCGATGCACAGTTATTTTCAGGTCCCTCCAGAGATGTTCGATCGGGTTCAAGTCCGGACTCCGGCTGGGTCACTCAAGGACATTCACAGACTTGTCACGAAGCCACTCCTGCGTTGTCTTGGCTGTGTGCTTAGGGTCATTGTCCTGTTGGAAGGTGAACCTCCGCCCCAGTCTGATGTCCAGAGCGCTCTGGAGCAGGTTTTCATCAAGGATCTCTCTGTACTTTGCTCTGTTCATCTTTCCCTCGATCCTGACTAGTCTCCAAGTTCCTGCCGCTGAATAACATCCCCACAGCACGATGCTGCCATCACCATGCTTCACCATAGGTATGGTTTTGGCCAGGTGAAGAGCAGTGCTTGGCATTCAGGCCAGAGTTCAATTTTGGTTTAATCAGAACAGAGAATCTTGTTTCTGATGCCTTATCAAACTCCAAGCAGGCTGTCATGTGCCTTTTGCTTCCATCTGGCCACTCTACCATAAATGCCGGATTGGTGGAGTGCTGCATATATAGTTGTTCTTCTGAAGTTTCTCCAATCTTCAGAGGAACTGGAGCTCTGTCAGAGTGACCATCGGGTTCCTCTCCCTGACCAAGACCCTTCTCTCTCGATTGCTCAGTTTGGCCGGGCGGCCAGCTCAATGAAGAGTCCTGGTGGTTCCAAAGTTCTTCCATTTAAGAATGACGGAGGCCACTGTGCTCTTCGGGACCTGCAATGCTGCAGAAATTGTTTTATACCCTTCCCCAGATCTGTGTCTCGACACAATCCTGTCTCGGAGGTCTACGGGCAATTCCTTCGTCTTCATGGCTTGGTTTTTGCTCTGACATGCACTATCAACCGTGGGACCTTATATAGACAGATGTGTGCCTTTTCAAATCATGTCCAATCAATTTAATTTACCACTGGTGGACTCCGATCAAGTTGTAGAAACATCAAGGATAATCAATGAAAACAGGATGAAACTAAGCTCAATTTTGAGTGTCATAGCAAAGGTCTGAATATATGTAAATGTGATATTTCAGTTATTTATTTTTAAGTACTTTGCAAAAATTTCTAAACACTTGTTTTAGCTTCTTCATTGTGGGATATTGTGTGTAGATTGATGATAAAAAATATGAATTTAATCTATTTTAAAATAAGGCTGTAACAAAACAAAATGTGGAAAAGGTGAAGGGGTCTGAATACTTTCTGAACGCACAGTATGTCAGGCTGTTGCTCACAGACTAGAGCTCAGTATTCAACGCCACCATTACCTCCAAATACATCACCATGCCCCAAGATCTAGACCTCTGTACCTGCCTTTGCAAATGAATCCTTGATTTTTTAACATTGTCAGACCTCAGTGCGGATTGGTAACAAACATCTCCACCTCACTAACCATGAACACAGATGCACCACAGGGCGACATGTTTCACTGGTGAATCACTGGTGGTGATGAGACAGCATACAGGAGATAGAATACCTGGTTGATTGGTGCCGCATAAAAGACATTTCTCAACACAACAAAGGAACTGATCATTGATTTCAGAAAGGGATAGCTGGGAGACCATGTGCCAGTTTTCATTGACGCGTCAACTATGGGCGATAGCAGCTTTAAATTCCCAGGTGTTAACATCTCAGATGACCTGCCCTGCGCCCAACATTTAGATGTAATCAAAAGTAGGCATGCAGGCCCCCTTAGTTCTTTAGCAGCTTAACAAGATTTAGCATCACCAAACTTATACAGATGCACTGCGGAAAGCATCCTGGAAAGTTGCATCATGGCCTGTTAATGCAATTCCAACGCACAGGAATGCAAAAAGCATTAGACGATGGTGAATGCAGCCCAGTCTATCACATGCACTCACTACTTTCCCCACTGTCAAAAGCAACTACATGAGGTTCTGCAATAAAGGCGGTGGCATCTATCATCAGGTCTATGCCTTCTTCTCACTGATACTATTGGGCAGTGGGTACAAATTGTTCAGGAACGGCTAAGGCCCTGCAACCATCTGGTTCTTGAAATGACCTCAGCAACAAAACACTATGGACCACCTCTTGCCGTACGATAAACTTGTTTTTCATTTGTGTTTTTGCACTTTCTTGATTTTGCAGACTTTCTCTTTTCATGCTATTGTACAATTTACGGATGATTTGTATGTTTATTTGCCTGACACTGCTGCTGTCGATTAGCACTGGCGGCTGTCAGCTGCTTTAATCCAGAGCCGGGAGGGGAGGGGGGAGGGGGTGGGGAAAGAGCCATTGTATCATCCAGCTCATTGGATTTTAAAAATGTCAGTTTGGGGGGCGGGGGGGGGGGGGCTGGGCCACGAGCCGGATGGGTCACGAACAAAGTCATTGTGACATCATCAGCTGGCTTCAGCAGCTAGATTTGAAAAATATATGACATTGGTGAACAATTTTAGTAAAAAAAACTCAGGAAATAATGAATAAAATTTACAGATGAGTGGATTTTTGAAATCATGAGGTAAATCTCCACCGGAATATGTAAATATTTCACCGTTACCGTGTTGGGTTTTCGAGGAGATGTGAATCACAGAAAAAGTTCAAGTTTGAAAAGTAAGAGGGACAAACAACCAAACATCCAGAGCTTTAATAAGTACTAGACCAAGTGCAGACCCACTGGGTCTGTTCCTTCAACGCACGGTTGCGGTTAATCACCCACACACACACTAACTACCCCCCTTGATATTATATTATTATTAATTTGCTCCTTTTACCCCATAACCGCCCTATCCACTGACGCAATGCCCCCAACTCGCAGGCGCGTCTCGAGAGAGAGGGGGGGGGAGGTAGAGAGTGGAGGAGAGCCGGGCGGCAGCAGCCGTTATGGTAGCTCGGGGCACGGGATGAGAAGGTGGCCAGCGGGGGGCGAAAACATGAGTTGGGGGGGGGGGAAGGATTTTATTTAAAATGTGTACAGAAAAATGACTAAATTTAATGAGTGGATCAGCGAATGTAAAAGTAAAATCGCTAGCAAAATGGTAAAAATCTCGGTGTTTTTGCGTCTGGTTTTCTCGGAGTAACGAATCAAAGGCAAAAATAATGACATACACCCACACACAGTTTTAAAAGTATATAGATAGATATAGTATTACAATCCAAGTAATCCAGCAATATTTATAAAGTATGACCAAATGTCACAGCAACATAGCACAATATGGGCAACAGTATAAAGCCAGAGTAAGAGCAGAATTTCTGAAAAGTGATGCTTTCTCAGGTACATCATATACAATAGATTTCAGCGTAAAACTTACTATCACACCTCGCAGCGTCTTATGGTTCATGGAATACATGCTGCATAAACTGTGAGACAATATTATAAATTCCACATTCTGCTGTTCTTACTTTCTTCATGAGCAGGGCCAGAAACTAGGACAAGGAATCACTGCAAAGTAACTACTGGATTGGCACTATTTTCAGATTGAAACATACAGTGATAAAAGGTAATCAAAAATGATTTGATTAAAAATCAGATTCAGTACCATGAAATAACTACCAGATGATGAGGATCAATGATATCCAAAGTGAAAGAATGAAAACCACATCAGTAAAGAGTTGGTGGGGAAACAAAGGGCTTCGTCAGAATTATGGCCTTCCAGCACCATCTTGTGGCAATAATGAGGTAAAGCTGCTGGATCTTCCAACAACTAAATTTAAGAAAATTCCAATCAAGTTTATGCACTGTACCATAGAAATATATAATCCATACACAGACCCTAACTACCTTGTGAACTAAAACAGACACACTGATATTACAAACTTATTCGAACAAACATTAGTTTTGAGCGTATCACCTACACGATTACAACTAGTCTGTGTAGAACTACACATAAAATAGTAAATTATTTTTCAAGCAAATATGTATAAGTGGTTTAGCTGAGAACATGTAACGCCTCCAGCAACCATTGTTCTTGGGCAAGTAGTGATTGGCTCAAAGGTCTCCCTTGCAGCACAGGTCAAAAATACTTGTCCATACCCACCATAAATTCCTGCTATTGTATTCTGAAATTATATATCAACTAAACAATATAGCTTTTCATGCAGACTATGAAAATTGCCATGTGCTGTGTCACATAGAATTAGAAGTCAGATATAGTTGTCACTTAAGTTCCAGTAGTTATTCAGTGCCCACGTTATAACTTCATAAAAATTAAGTTTGTGATTTGAGAAATCTGAGCACAATGTCCCTAAATTCTTAAAATGTAATTATTTTGCCACTTCTCCCCAACATCCCTTAAATGGTGTAGAATTTCATTGTGACATAGGAAATATCTCAATGAGTCAAAACAACACTTTATTTGCAAGAACATTAGTTTATTTTTCATGCAATGATCATACAAAGTCTACAATGCTACAGATATATTTCCGGATGCATCAGACACCAACAGAAGTTAAACAGAGTCCATTCATGTTCCGCATGGAGATGATGTCTTCGAACATTGTCTTCCTTCTCCGTCATCTTCATATTCTTCAACCCAAAAAAATCACACTAAAACTGCTATCAATTCAACAGTATGTTTTAACACTATAAATTCAACGTCTAACATTCCTAGCTAACCATGGCTTTTTTTGCACTTCAAGCACATTTCCTATTCCCTATGCAGTTGCTCTGTTAATTCGTTTTTTTGTGCATATTATGATCATGTACATATGCTGGCTTTCATTAGCTCCAATGAATGTACAATCATTTTTTCTGGGACAGAGATTTAATAGCATTTTTCCCCCCCATCACATTTTCTTTCGGTTCCCTGGAGCTTAACTTAATTATATTACAAGTGAAGACAAACATATTCTCTTGTAAGAGAACAAAACTATCATTCCTCATCTTTACAAAAAATATTAACAACGTTAAGTTTGCCTCAGCTGAGAGCCACAACATCTGGCCAAAAATATTAGCCAACTGGAGTAGTCCATTCCCTTTTCTTCATCCTGGCCCTACAGTCGCAGAGGAAGCTCTCACGGACACATTACTAAACAAATATTGGTTTCTAAAACCAGATTCATGATGTAAATGATATTCAACAGGATGAAGTAGAGCATACTGTTTTACTTCATCCTGAATATTACCATCTTGATGTCAAAAGTTCACTATACTATTTTGAACAAAACAGATAGCCACATGTTTTCCAACCCACAACTGCACAGCACAAAAACAACATGGCTAGTAGCCACCACACCCAAAAACAACATGGCTAGCAGCCACCACACATGACTCAATAAAATTAGCATTTCTAATCAAATGGTAAATCTAAACATGATATTAAGTTCAAGATAAAATGGTTATTATAAGAACTTATTGTGTAATTCAATGTCTCAATTATCAAACTGAAGACTAGATCTGCTATTCCTCAAGGTTCACACTTTTACAGATAAAATTTTCAACATACCATGGTCCTGCAGGTACATTTGAATACAATATTAAAAAGGTGCTTCAGTTTTATGTTGGATGACAAGGATATCTATGGTAAGGAATTAAATGAATATCCATGCCCAATATCTCGCATAGACGAGAGCAGAATATACTTTGTTTCAATTGTTTAATTCCAGATCTGTTCATCAAGTTCAGTTATACAGAATTACCAATGGTTGTACAACAAGACCTGCAGGTCAAAAAACAGCTACCTGTACACGGATAATTAAATGAACACTTCATAACTTTTTGAAAACTGGAATATTCGTTTCAAAGGACGTCAGATTGTTTACAACTCAGATTACAATTGAGTTAATATATAATTTGCTGCATTTAAGATTGTATAAATCAGAACTGATAGTTTTTAAACTTCTGTTCAGGATAGATTAAAAAAATTACCTGCTATCTTTTGGGCTACAGAATCCTCAGACACTGGAACAGGCGCATCAATTCTCATTTCAGGTTGTTTTTCAGGAAACTGAACAGAAGCATTGGTTGGTGTGAACTTTGCCTCAACATAGGCCATAGGTCCTGTCGTAGTGGGCTTTGAATTATGGAAAAGACTAGCCCATGATTTGGCAGGCAAAGGAGCAGCAGAAGCTGTAGAGGGGGCTAAGGCAGTCTGCTCTGGCTCAACTGAACACACATCCTCTGGTTTATCCTGCTCACATTCTGTGCTATCAGTATGCAATCCTGCCCCAACAGAGGAGCTAGGATGGGTCACAGTACTATCGCCAGAGGATTCCAGTGTTTGTTCATTTTTAGCATCCACATTAATATCTGTGCCTGCACATGACTGTGCAACAGCTGTCCTTACTGGGCTACTCCTTTCTGTCTCCAAGAAACCAAATTGTTCAGTGGAATTAACCTCGACAGTAGCCTCATCATTATTAGCCTCAGTGTTAGCCTCAACATCAAATCCAGGCTGCTCAGCTGTCCTCGCCTCATCTAGTGCACTAGAGGCAGAGTCATTACAGAAGGCTCCACTAATGAAGTCTGCATCATTCTCAGGGCTTTCACAAGTCCTCTGATTAGCCTTTGAAGAAATAGCTCCAATAGATTCAGGAATCTCCTTCTGGTCAAGCAATTCAACCTCTTCCGAACTATTAGCATTTAGTCCTGGATTTAACACATGTCCATTTACAAGATCCAAAGCTTCGGTGGGACTGCCTGCATCACTCACACCTTCCTGATAGTTATAATAACCAGGTGGTCTTTTCTTCTTGTTTCTCCTTTCCCGGGGTCCTTGTTCTCGGTAGGCAAGATCATCATTCCCCTGGCAATTGCCACTGTCCAGAGAAATATTACCCTCTCCAAACTGACAGTCAATGGAGCTATAGGCAGTTTCTTCTGACAAGTTGTCCAATGATTTCTGTGCAGGCTGGTATCCCAAAATAAATTCTGGTGCCTGTGGATTCAATGTACTGGAGACTTTATAAACATTACTCTGCAATCCAGGTGGCTCCGAATCATTTTCTTCAATGTCAGAATCATTTCCGTCTCCTATTTAAATGAGAAAAAAAGGTTACTTTATTGAAATCTTAAAATCTGTCACATACTACTTTTATCCTTTCCTCTTATTCTGGGGGGGGGGGGGGGGCACGGGGATGACGACACATATTAGTAACCGTGGCAGTGGAAAACATTTTGTGCATAAGGAAAAAATCAGATTGGACACAGCTCTTGAATAGCTCAATAATGTATTCGACATAATTGTTTAATGAAGTATCGCTCTGGAGGTTTAATCTGAAAACAGACAGTACCAAGTCAACTATAATTTTGTCCGATTCCTTGCAAAGATGTCAAGAAATACTATTCCACAAATATTTGTATTATATCTTTAAAGCAAAATAAAGCAATCAAACTCTGCATGAAACGTTTATTGTAAATTTTGAAGCACTAAATTTGTTAATATTGAGATTGTGTTTCTGAAAGTTATCCATGCACAGTTGATCAGGTCCTTTGCACGTTATCATGCTAAACAGAATATTAGTGAAGACACCGAAAACACTTACCTGCTGATTGATTGATATGCAGGACTTTATCATTAAATGGGGGGAGCTGTGCCAAAACAAAGAGTTCAGAATTTTACTGAAAAGTAACTCTGAAGATGTACTAACATTATATCCAACCATGTAGATTTTTAGCAAACATGATTTCATGGCCTAAAGACTACCCATTTTGTCCAACAAACCCTTGAATCGCTGAAATGGGAAGATTAAATTTTAACTACGTCTACTCTGGTTTTAATGACTGAGTAACTTAAAACTAAATTAAATGAGAACTAGACAATCATATGTCTAAAGTGCACTGTTATATTTTACAGACCTCAGAGTGCAAATATCCTTGACTATCAATACCAACCAGGCATTAGCAGGATTTCTTCAAGTAGTCTCTCCGAAAGGTAACTGGCATTTCAGCATTCTTTTTTTGGTCAATGTTGAGCAGTACAATATCTAATTGACTGGTACAAATTGAATCCAGATTCATGGTCCTTGATCACCAAGCTTGCACTTCTAGGGTGAACTATTACATTAACAAGCATATGCAATTGTAAAATGAGATTAGATTACTTGAAAAGTCTTCACTGCTACAAGCCTCTCTATAAACATCTACAAGAACCCCAAATCCATTTTAAAATCAGTAATTTTTATTTAACGTAAAAAAAAGGAACAGATGTAGGCCATTCAACATTTGGAGCCCACTCATTCATTCAACATGACTTGATTTTCTACCGAGCACCATTTTTCTGACCCATCCCTATATCTTGCTGAATCTATCACAGAGCATTTTGAATATTATTGTACAAGATTATATACAATAATCAATAAGAGTGAGAGTGTGATAGGGAGCTGAAGTGATAGGCATCTGGAAACTCAGGATCGTCCTTAAGGAATGAAAAGGTAATGTTCTGCAAAACAGTCATTAATTCTGCATTTGAATGATCCAATGCACAGATTACATAGTTAGCACAGGATGTATAAGTTTATATAGTACAGGAATTGAATGAGACTGTGGCTGATCTGATATTCCTCGTTCATTTACCTGGCCACAAAAACCTTTGATTCCTTTGTGATTGGAAATGAGATTATGGTCTCTTGACAAAGGCATGCTCTTTCAGGATCACTTCACATCTTTTGAATTTTCTTTGGTTGCCTGTTGATGCTCAATTAATATAATTAAGACTGATAATAGATATTTGGGCATTAAAAGACTCTTGAGTGATGGAGACAGGGGAATAAACTGGAATTAATTTACAGGTTAAGCCCTGGTCTCATTCAATGGGAAAGGAGGCCTGCTAGGTCATATACAGTCACTCAATGTCTTCAGCTTAATCCATCACATTTGGATTACTCAGGATCCATAGAGGAACATGCTTGGTTAAATATAAGATCCCACTATCGGCAAGTTCTCAATCAATCGAGATATACATTGTTTTACCCTCTGAACCTTTAATAGCATGTAATAATCTTGTTAAAAAAATTTAAATAAAAACACCATTCTTGTTAACAAGTTGCTGGACAAAGGCCAAGTAGTCAACAATTTAAACTGAAAATCAATGCAGTATGATAAATGAATATAAAAAAACGTTCCAGAATTTGCTTACAATATTCATACTTACTTCAACAGAACTACGTGATGTTACAAAAAATTGATTAAATTCATCAGGGCTGAACTCCCCAAAGATGTACTGAAAAAAAGAAAGAATATCATTAACCTAGATATTTAGCAAAAATAAAATTCTCATGTTTCAGAAGATCTTAGAAAATGAAAAAACTAAACCAGAATTAAAATGTATTTGGTATTATTTATCTTGAAAAAACAATGACTGGATATGCCAGAGGCTAAACACAAAAGTCACAATTTATCAGAGCTCGTAAAATAGGGCTCATTTTACATCAGGTTCCGGAGATGAACAAGTTATATTTACATTGAGACTCGGACCTCGTAGAGCATCTCCTGGCTAATTGCTTATATGGCAAAGTATCACTGAAATCTTAGTAATAATAATAATAAATTTTATTTTTGGGCACCTTTCAGACATCTCAAGGACACCTTACAAAGATTAACAGGAATAAAAAACATATAATCATAATAAAATAAATAATAAAGACATCACAGAAACACAGATTAAAAAGAGAATTCAGTCCAAAAACAAAAAATCAAAAACACAATGTGAAGAGAGAGCAGCGGCAGCTAAAGCGCGCCAGCGTCCACTCTCCCTTCACGGCAGCCATCTTGGACAAAGACTAACAGGATTACCATACAGACAAAAAATCATCCCCCCACAATGGATAACACTGTGCACAACCTTTTATCCGGAGTTCCGGTAACAGAAAAGCTCCGAAAACCGGACATTTTTTCCAGGATGTCGTCTGCACACCAAAGCTCGCGTTTGGCGACAAACTTGACCCAAAACGACCCACGGTCAACCCAGGTCTGTACTACTGTAGCGGCTGCCTCCTCCCCGGAGACCGGGGAGACACTTAAACATCTGTAAATCATTGCTTAAATGTTAGTCAGTTAGTTTGGAGGGCTTTTACGTGAAGTGGGGGGGGGGGGGGGTGAAGGGGGAAACTTTAATTCTTAGTCCCCTACCTGGTCGGAGAGGCGGGGAGCGGGCAATGCCTTACCGGGTCGCCTTGCAGTAAGCTCCGGAGCGCTGTGGCCGCCGACTCCCATCATCGCGGAGCTGGGGCTGCAGGCGTCCGGCCGCGGGCGGCGCCGGTTGTAGCTCCGACCCCGGCAACTCTACCCCTGGTTGCGCGGCGCTCCAAATCCAGCGCGGCCCGCGGCCGGACGCCCGCAGCCCCGCGATGTTGTGTGTCGGCGGCCACAGCGCTCCGGAGCTTACCGCACGGCGACCCGGTAAGGCATTGCCCGCTCCCCGCTGGTATCCCAGCGCTGCGACGCCGCCGACTCCCAACATCGCGGAGCTGGGGCTGCGGGCGTCCGGCCGCGGGCGGCGCTGGATTTGGAGCGCCGCGCAGCCAGGGGTAGAGTTGCCGGGGTCGGAGCTCCAACCGGCACCGCCCGCGGCCGGACTCCCGCAGCCCCCAGCTCCGCGTTGGGAGTCGGCGGCCACAGCGCTCCGGAGCTTACTGCACAGCGTCCCGGTAAGGCATTGCCCGCTCCCCGCGTCTCCGACCAGGTAGGGGACTAAGAATTAAAGTTTCCCCCTTCACATAAAATCCCTCCAAACTAACTGACTAACATTTAAGCAATGATTTACAATGATTCCCCGGTCTCCAGGGAGGAGGCTGCCGCTCCAGACTTTTCAAGCCGCCCGCGCTACCTACCTAATCTACGCTAAAAATCTTCCATTCGGAAATCCGAAAAATTCCGAAATCTGAGAAGTGTCTGGTCCCAAGGCTTTCGGATAAAAGGTTGTGCACCTGTACAATCAAAATTTTGGTTCAGGAATGCAGGGAAGCCAGGATCTCTGCAGAAAGTCAACAGCGTAATCATAGAAACTCAGTAAAATCAAAAGTCTGAAGTTCCATTCAAAAGAATAACGTTTCTTAGTTCTTGACATCCAAGTTAATTACAAATATGAAAAGATTCGAGAACATATTAAATAGATCACCATTTCCGAAACAGAGCAAGTCAGATAAGGATTGAGATTTGGTTAACACGTGGGAAACAGAACAAGATTAAATATCTTATCTGCGCTTGAAGACAATAACTAGGGGGCTATCGCAGAGATCAGATCAGTGGTTGGGCATCAGCTAGTAATAATACATCTATGCTTTCAATGAGGGAACAAAATGTAATATTTTTTTAACGAAATATAAGGAGGACTCAAGGTGACCTGATCAATGAATATTATCAAACACTTGTATTTTTTGCCACCTTATAAATATGGATATCGCCAGATGGTGGTATTTACGACACTTTATACTTAACAGGCAAAGATGGCTTCAGAATTAATACATAGGGCTGGTTGGATACCACATGATCATCGTATTTAATACTAAAATGTAAAAATGCAACTAGCAGCCAACAAACTCGTATGTCTCTGCACACTTCTGATTCTTTTCCGTTTTATCCAGATCACCTCCATAAAGCAGATACTGCAAACCATCGCTGGTTCTAATAACCAGAAACATTTCTGTACAGGCTAACCCAACACAACTGAATCTCACCAGACGAACAAAATAACTCCTTTTTTTTTCTTTTTTTAAACTGCTCAATCCAATACTTACTCTTCTTGCACCAGATATCTCAATTAAATCCATTCTTTAATTGAAAATGTTTGTTCACTTTAGAAAATAATTTAATGAACATTTGCTTATTTCCTTTCAGGCCATTGGAAAATAGGGCAATTTGCATTTGGAGAAACAATTTTGGCGCCATCTATACCTCATTGGTACAGAGTGCACAATATGTATATCAAGTTACTTTGGAAAAGATGTGAAAAAAGGAAGAGATGTCATGTGTTTAAGAAATTACTTCACAATGATTACTTTAGTCTAGTTTATTGTCATGTGTACCAAGGTACAGTTAACAGCTTATGTTACATGCTACCCGGTCAGCAATAAGACAACACATGATTACAATCAAGCAATTTAGAGTGTATAGATACATAAAGGAATAACGTTTAGTGCAAGGTAAAGCCAGCAAAGTCTGATCAAGGATAGTCCACAGGTCACCAAAGAGGTAGATAGTAGTTTAGCATTGCCTAACGGGAGGGGAGAGAAGCAAGAGTGGCCAGGGTGCGACTCATTCTTGATACTGCTGCTGGCCTTGCCGAGGCAGCACAAGGTATAAATGGAGTCAACAGAAAGAGGTATGTTTGTGCTGGCTTTAACTGTCCCATCACTTTCAGGAAACTGTACATGTAACCTTATGGGCTTTTGTTGAACAACAGAGTGTAGTAATAAGAGACTGCAGCTTGATTTCTAGTCTAGGGGGTTGGTAACTTTTGGAATTATTCATCAACTTCAACATCAGTCCTACATTTCATATTTTTGGAACTACTCACTGAGCGCTTCATTTGCAGCCAGGTGACAGTTTCCTTTTCATCAGCATGCCAATAGGGCAATCTAAAGGAATCATTAAAAATCCCACAATCACAATATCTAACAATGCCAGGCACAGATTATGTACTTGGCTCAAAAGCAAAAAGCAAGAGCATGCACTAGATAATGAAACAGCCAATTTCATGACAGCCAAGTCTGGATTTTCCATATCGCCTCAATATCACAAATGAGACAAAGTTATTGAATTTCAGGGATTTTGCAGTGCAAGGATATCAATTTAATACGGTTAATTTAAGCACAAGCTAAAATACCCAATGAAATGCAATCCTTTTATCACAATGGATTGGTTCATTTAAGTTGAGGTCTGGCATTATAGTTATAGGATTAAAAAAAAATTCTTCCATGCATTGTATTCAAGAAACTTAAAAGACTGCAGATGCTCGAGTCTTAGGCAAAAAAAGTTTGCTGGAGGAACTCAGCAGACCAGGTAGCATTTACTGAAGGAAATGGGCAGGCAACATTTTAGATTGAGAACCGTTACTCCTTCCTCATGGCTGGCTTTAACAATAGATCTCACTGTCCAACAGCGCGGTGGGGGACTTTCAATCTAGGATTTGGTTTTCATCGCCACCTTCGAGGCAATTAAAAAACCCAACACTGGTCCTTCAAGTGGCCTGTTTATCCAGACCATAAATCAAAAATAGCTCAAATTATCAAAGGCGACAAGAATTTAGATCTGGAAGCTCACACATACTAGTTTTCCCGCAATGAATTAGTTCCCAAAGCCGAAGCTTAATTCAGTTTATTATTATTGTCACGTGCCCAGATATGGTGAAAAGCTTTTGTTTGCATGCAGCCCAGTCAAAGACTATGCACAATCAACCCATCTACAGTGTTCAGATAAAGGGTACAACAGATAAAGTCCAATTAAAGATAGTTCAAAGTTCTTGACAGATCTGAAGGGAGATCAAGGAAAACAAAGTTAGTGTAAGAAATGCTGCTGCTGAAATAATGGTTTTAAAGAGTGTGGCAATTGTATTGAATGATAGTAGTTCCTCTCCTGGGACCAGCCTAGCTCTGAGCACATATTTCTGTTTAACTTGGAATGATAAAATAAAACACAATTGTAGACATGTTGTATTGCACCACAGGGTATTACAATATTCCGTCAAGTTGTTATCCATGGGAACTGTGAACTTGACTGTTCAGGTCACTGTAATGGAACCTTGGTTTTCCTGTCAAGAATGTTTTTTTCCCCCCAAATAGCTATCAGGCGCACAGTTTTGCACACAATCTCAGATGTGATGCCTCCAAGCATCCAACAAAATGAACTTGGCCCATAGACCAATTTTTTTTCAAGGATCTTGTGGGTAGTAATCCTTTCACTTCAAGTGACTCAGTCTTTTAGTGTGATCAAGTGAAGAAAACCGTCACTAATAGTTCCACAGATGGCCAGTTTGGGTTTTTCCAGGGCCACTCTGCTCCAGATCTCACCCAAGCATGGACCAAAGAGCTGAATTCCACAGATGGAGCGAGAAGCCATAACAGCATTTGACTGACTGATTGTGGCATCAAGACACACTGGTTAAACTCATGGTAATGGAAAAACTTCAGTGAGTGCAATCTTCCAGTCCAAGGGCAGAATCTTCCAGTGGGTGGATGCTTGCTGACGACTGCAATATTTAATTCCATTCACAACGTAACAAATGAAGCAGCCATAAAGCAAGATCCTGCCATCAGTCAAGCCTGGGCTAATAAGTAGTGGCAAGTTACATTCATGTGACAATTGCCAGATAGTGCCATCTTCAATAAGACACTAGCTTTACCTTGCACTAAACGTTATTCCCTTATCATGTGTTTGCACACAATTGAATGGATAGATTGTAATCATGTATTGTCTTTCCGCTGGCTGATTAGCACGCAACAAAAGCTTTTCACTGTACCTTGGTACAAGTAACAATAAACTAAAAGCTGAACATTTACCCTTGACATTACCATCAAGGCCCACCCCTCCATCTTCAACATCCAGGGGATAACCGTTGACCAGCAGCACCACATGACTTTTCACATGAATACCATGGCTTCAAGAGCATGTCAGAGGCTGTGTACCCCGTGGCAAGAAACTTGCCTCCAAGCACTACAAAGTATTTCCACATGCACAAGTCAGGAATGTGATGAAATGCTCTCCACTTACCGAGATAAGTGCAGCATCAATGACTTTGAAGAATCTCAAAGCCACCTGGGACAAAACAGAGGGCAAGTCTGATATTTGGATACCCATCATCCGTATTACCAAGTCTATTGTTCCTGATGGACAAGGCAAGTTTGGCAAAGGTGACAGAACATTTGCTGATTTTTCACTCCACAAACTATACTTTTTGGGCCACGTATGCTGAAACAACCAGAATTTCATTAATCATGCAAAATCTTGGTAGCCAAAAGAGTTGTTTGATATTGATTGGTATGATGAACCTGGTTCTTTCAACAGAGAATCAGATGAATAGGAAACAAAGAGCACCATATGTGAAGAGCAGGTTGATACGAGGTGGGAAATATCATTTGCATCAAAGCAGCATGGCGAATAGACTACTGCCCATTTTCAATTAAGATGCCAGAAAATTGTAGAGATGTGAATGTAACCCAGTCCATCATATAAACCAGCCATTACCCTCTCCTCGCCCCCATCAATTCTGTCTACACTTCACTCTGACTTGGGATAGCAGCCCACATCAAGGACCATTTTCACCTTGGTCATTTCCTCTTATCTCTTGTCAGGTAGAAGATAGAAAATCTTGAAAGCATGCCCCACCCAATTCAGGAATGGCCACTTCCCCCTCGATATCAGATTACTGAATGGTCCTCTTGCAAGATAAGGTGTAATCCAGATTTCCAACCCACCTCATTGCAGCCCTTGCATTTTTATTTTATTTGCACTTCTCTGTAGCTTTAACAATATTATGCTCTAACACTATATTCTACACTGGCATTTATCTCTTTGCGCTGCCTGTTATATAATACTATATTCTACTATATAATACTAATTGATTTGAAAAGCATATCTGAAGTCGTAGACAAGATGCCTAAGTCATTAAGCCCAAAATACAGCCGTTACGGATGCACAGATACGTAGATCTTCAGTTTACAAAAGCAGCAGTGAAGCGATCTCTGTTGCAATCCCAGTTCCAACCTCATAGCTTTGAGTGTTGGTGTTTGACTCATTTGTAGCTCTACTTGTACCAATGCACTTTCATACTTTCTATATTTGATTGGTTTGTAATTTATGGGTATATCCGTAAATATAGCACTCGGTAATGAAACTGAAGGTCTCCAAACTTCCAGGTTATTTTCCTGTTTTTATGTAATATTCCCATAGTTTCATATCCTGTATTTTAAGTAGTATAGATTATGGTGTATACCCAAAATAATTAGATGAAGCAAAAATAAATAAATCTGTTTTTACAAAGAAAAATATCAGATATGTCCCTGTGTTTTCTTGACTTTTGAGACATTTTTCAAACATGCTTTCATCAAACCTATATGCTAATTTATACCAGGACGATTACATAAAATTTGCAATTAAATCTCTATATACCAAGTTCTGATTGTGCTTACGATTTTTTTTTATCATTTATCACCCGATAAGTTGTTTTCTGATGCTCCGAGTTTTTGTAGCAGTGTCAATTTGGTGACTTTTTAAATGTGAATTAAAAACAGAGTAACCGATTTTATATTCTAGTTTACTCATCTATTTTTAGCGATGTCTCATTCGTGTGCGCGCGTGCTCGCGGGTGTGTGTGTGTATGTGCGTCCGTTGAGTAACGCCATGAATGCTATTTATAGCACTATAATGTTTTTTTGTTGCACTCATTGTGATTTAAAAAATATATCAAACAACGCGATTATAATGACCCTGGCATGAACTACGGGCCGCGTGGTGGGTTAGGTGCCGACATTTTGTAAGGGAGCTTCGAAATCAGTAAGTGTTCCACATGTCTTATATGGGGGGTTTTTCTTGTCTTTTTTTAAAAAAAATTGAGAGTATTAAATTTTGGTCGATTTTGATCACAAATTAGCTCAAAAGGATCATAGGTAGGCCCATTTTTTATCCTGTGGTATTTCATTATGATTTAATAACTTTCAAATTTGGCCACCCATGTTACAGGTTGGTACCCTTATTCACGGAAACGCCCATATACAGGATTTTGGAGCAAAGGACCAACACCAACTAGCAGAAACGAAGCCAATACAGACGCTTCCAGCTGCATGCTTAAACAAGCTGGAATTATTTTTGGAAAATGCAATGTCAGGCAATTAATTATTACCTGTGGTCCCGATTTCACTATATTTTAAAATACAACGTTGTTTATAATGACAATTTCATCTTTGTAGAATGATATAAAGACAAATTTTATATTAAACTTCAATGTAATCAATTAATAAATACTTGGACTAACAGCAATATTAAAGTAAATCACACCAGAGCATTTTATTGGACTACAATCACAATGACAGCACACTAAAAAGGGATTAAGATTAATAAAAATAAAAATTTCTCTTACATAATGCTTTGAGGCTACAAGGAGGGAATTGTGATGATTTAGACACCCAATACTGCCAAATATAGCAGAAAGAGCACAAAGCCGAGATGGAGGAATGCATTCTTCTTAGGCATGTAGGTTTGGAAGAGGTAGGGTATTACAACGCTCGTGTGCCAGGAGCCAAAATAGCTTAGTAAACACAGGAGTAACGAGTAAGCAGGGCTAGGTGCTACCGAAGATACAAATAAAATGAAACAAAGCCATTTATGGAGTCTGTAACATTGAAAGCAAACCAAAGACAGCGCCCAAAAACAGTACAGCCAATTATGGATGAGAACCTGAACACCAGATTGACTGCAGATAGACATAAAATGCTGGAGTAACTCAGCGGGACAAACAGCATCTCTGGATAGAAGGAATGGATGACATTTTGGGTCAAGACCCTTCTTAAGACCTCAGCATTTTGTGATGCTGCCCGAGTTACTCCAGCATTCTGCGTCTATCTTCAGTTTAAACCAGCATCTGCAGTTCCTTCTTACAACATACCAGATTGACTGAGGCAAGCATGGATACTGCTGCACAAGGTAGAAATGGGCCATCTCTACTATACCGAAGGAAACAGAATAGCACATCAAAATCAGTAGCTCAGATAAATATCTTCAGATGTGTCTCAACCCAAGACAATGCCACAGTTCAGACAAAGCCATAGACAAAATCCCACAGATTATCGTCTCCCAAGTACCGTCTCCACAACAAATATTGTGTATTTTGAATCAATACCATCAAGTCTCCTGCCACTGGTAAGTCACCAGCTAGTTTAGTGCAGTTAGAATCAAACCTTCCTGCATAAAAAGTCACAATTTTATATCACTAAGAAGGACCCACACTTTCCTTCTCTCTGAATGAGAATATGTAAATTAGTTACACATCACAGACTGATGTAGAAGAAAATTATACAAACATTAATGATCATAAAGACTGATGACCAGAGCCAGGATTTTGCCATGAATGCCATAAGTGCCTTTTCATGTATTTTTTGATTTCATTAAGATAATGCTTTTTCACGATCGAGTGCCTAAATCAGCCTTTTTTTGGCCGATTTGCTAAAAGGTCACGCTATTTTCTCTAGTTGTACCGTGATTACAATGACGTTTTCTATGTTAACACATTAATATTCATGTTATTATGAACGTGTTAACATAGTATAAATTACAAGAACATTTCCACCACTGGGGCGAAACCGGGGGCGCCACCGTCGGTCGTTCATTCATTCGTGCTGCTGCCTGCTGGTTCAGTCTTCTCCAAAATCTATTTATTGTTTCAAACTTTGCAAACTTCCCACACTTCCCTTGAGAAATGTGGCAAAACATTAGTGAATAACTTGCAGGTTTTCAACAAAGTAACTGACGATATTCGTAAAGTTCTTGGCGATGTAGGTAAAGACATACAACGAAAATGTGAGAGAGTGATTTTAGCTAACAAAGATCTTGAAGAAATACAAAACATAGCTAAAGTTCTCAAAGGTAGTTGTAATGCACAATATATCGACATGAATATAGAGTCTGTAGCTTGTTTCGGGTATGCACCAGTGACCTCAGCTGAGGTTGAAATAAGTTTTTCACAACTGAAGCATATTCTGTCTGACAGACGGATAATTAACACCAGATAATTTTTTTTTAAATGCTAGTAATTATGTGCAACAAGGCAACTTTGGTCATTTAATGTAGTATACCTTTATATTATGATTTTTGACCATACTTTGGTGGAAGAAATACATGCCTTTTTTGTCAATACATTTTCATGCCTTATTTGTTATTTTATTATGCCTCTTTGCCTGCCTATTTCAGACTTTTTTAGTGCCTAAACATCCTAGCTCTACTGATGATTAGTGAATGGATTGTTTCACTGACTTTAATCACTTTGCAGCATTTACATCTACATATCAATTCAAAATCGCAACAGCCCCAAATCCAAAGAGGCAGCCTCAAATGATAAACCGAGTGAATGAAGTACATCCAGTTTGAAACACACTGCATAGAATGCACAAGTAAATTTTCCAGGTTAAAAAGTCTGTTCAAAACAAATCAAACTTGATCTATTGCAGCAAAATTCATTTCAATCTCTTGCAGCTTCACTGAATGCTGAGTGTGCAAATTTGCCACTTTGGGAAATGGTCAGATACAAACCATTCTTCAAAACTGCCAAGTTAAAGAAGTGCAACTTTAAATTTGACCATCTAATCTTAATACATTTTAAACAAAGCTAACCATAAATTAACCGAATCTTCAGCTACTGCATATTCTCATTTGTACATATAGCAAATAATGAATTCGGAAAATTAGGTTGCTGATCCCCAACCGTCACCTTAACATCTATTGTACATTCGGACACTTGACGGATTCAACAAAATAAGCCATGTATCTTATTTGCTTCATCGAGTAACAGATTTTAAGATAATGGCATACTTAACATTATTGATTTAGAAATGGTCATCTTACTGCTTTTATACACACTGAAATATTCTATCTGATAATACATGCAAACCAGTTTCAAAGGGAAACCATGGTTCCAATCAATTACGTGGGTCTATTGGGCAGAATTTACAAAGTTAAAGACTAATGATTAATTTGAAAACAGAGGACAATTAGAGCAAAGGGAATAATACACCATATCCAAATAATGTTTTACAAATCCTTACAGCAGCTTGGAGCCACAGCAATGATCAATTAAAAACTGGACATGAAAGCTTCTACACACAATGCGTTTCATCATATCTCACATATGCCAACCCAAAATGTTGCCTCTCCATGTGCCCCGGAGATGCTGCCTGACCCAGTTATTCCAACATGTGTTTTGTTTTTTGTTTTACACACATTAATTCCAACCAGATTTTCTTTTAACTTTCTCTTGTGTGCCCTCAAAGAGATATGAACAAAGTAATTCATTGGTTGCAACAATGGTAGCAAGAGTTGCAAAAAAAATATGCAAGCACTTCTCATTTCGCTTTTTGACCCCAGACTATTAATAAATACGATGACCACCACATGCACTCTAACCTTCAAGTAAAAAAGTGTTAGAATTATAACTTTAGCTGCTTTTGAAAACAAATGCAAAAATTCTTAAAGAGTTTCTTGGATAATGTGAATCTTTCACCAGTAATCCATTTTTTTCCTTCTTGGTCCTCCAAAATATTCCAAATGTAATTTATTAAACTGGAGGTGGTGTTGCCTAAAACAAGCAAGGTCCCAAGTTCATGTTGCTAGTCAGGCTGACTCAGTTGTGCATTTTGTAGCAGTCTGCAGTATGAATTAAGATTCTAAATTAATATAAATCAACCTCAAAATGGACAGTATACCGACGGGAATGTCTCCCGACTTTAATTTGGAAAAATAGTTGGGTCAATTAGGAAATTTAAATAGCATTCCAATACATTAATGGGTATTTCTAAACATTAGCCCCACTTGAAGGGCCTTGACATGAAATGTCGCCCATTTCTTCTCTCTAGAGATGTTGCCTGTCCTGCTGAGTTACTCCAGCATTTTGTGTCTACCTTCAATTTAAACCAGCATCTGCAGTTCTTTCTTACACATTAGCACCCACCATTCTATGTGCAAGCTCTCTCGACACTGGCAAAGTGTGCATTAACTGTCTTTCAGTTTCACACTTCTTAAATTGGGACTGGCACACTTACCAAGTAACATGCTGTTAACTCAAGATATTCTACGTGTCTGTTTCTCAAATCAGAAGCCTGCTACATTATAAATATAATGACACAGCTTCAGATGGAAAGGGATCAGCACAAAGCAAAAGACAAACTACAAATTTTTGAAAGAGGAATGTTGCTAAAAGTGTGTCAAGATCTCGGTGAATGAAGTCATCCTTTCTACTGTAGGTATAGGGAAAACAATGTTCTTCATCTTTAATGAATGAGAAAATCCAAAAAAGTTTAATTATTCACAAAAACATTCCACATATAATTAAGGTAGCTACATGTCAGTCAGAAAAGTTCAAATTTGTGTTTACTCTGAATACCTCCATTTAAGGCATTCCTATGATTATGGAGGGTTAAAAATTCAGTTTTCTGCAGAAATTTAATAAGCTATAAATCTACTTTATCCAAGCACATCAGTTTTAAGTAGAAAATTGTAATGAGAGTTCCAAAAACTTTAAATTAGTTCAATATTGTTTTAAACCAGGCAATGATTTTAAACATTTTAATGATTCAGTCTGTTTATCATGAATTATAACTCCTGTACATGCGATTAGAGTTTCAAGCTAAGTCTGCTTCCATCTTTGAACACATATTTTAATATTTTAAAAGCACACATTTCTGTATAAATCTGTTGAAAGCCAACCCTGACAGATGCAACTCTTCTCCCCATCCCCCTCCACACCCGCGAAAGCTGCAAATGACAAATCTAAATCATAAAACTGGTCATTATTCAGCATTGAGCCTGCATCTTAGTCAGATCATAGCAAAAACGTAGAGAAAATGCTACTGCCAAACTGCAGACATGATTGTGATCCTGCATCCAGCACTCTCAAACAGTTTGAATGCAAATAACTAATTAAAAATGTACTTTAATCAGACTGTAATATGAATGTTACTGGCCACAAAATTCTGACGTGATTGTTATATTTAACCTTCAACAACTGGCATGTTAATAATCTATTTTAAAAGTATCTCCTTGAGATAGGAATGACCATAGCATTTATTGTGGATCTTTTATCGCCTTGTAAATAGATAATTAAGACCTTATGTTTCAAATATACTATATATATTGAACTATTTTTACGTTCTGTGATTTGTACAGGTAAGAATTATTTTATGTAACTCGCAATTTTTACATTTGTGTTGATGATTTTGCCATAAAAAAACAGCATACACAACATATTAGCACAAGTATCCCATCTGTGCATTGATTTAAGCAAAACAAAACCAATTTCTTTGTAATCCATTTTCATCTGCTTTTCTTTGAGGCTAACCTTGTGTGAACTAGGAAAAAACTGAACTTTAAAGAATGAAATATGAACCAATAGCAGAAAACATGAGAAAGGCATCATAATAGCTAACACTGCAGAACAATTGCCCACACTT
The DNA here is from genome assembly GCF_010909765.2 of Amblyraja radiata. Lineage (NCBI taxonomy): Eukaryota > Metazoa > Chordata > Chondrichthyes > Rajiformes > Rajidae > Amblyraja > Amblyraja radiata. The sequence goes on along the minus strand of NC_045972.1, from coordinate 16,609,335 downwards.
TCAATTCTCTTGGAAACATTTAATTCAGAAACAGTTTATGGTTTTGCATACATGCAACCGGAATTAACTCCTGTCAACCCCAGCAGCTAGATCAGTCAACAATGCAATTTAGCATTTATCTGGTGATGGGATTAGGTACTGATCAATGCAAGTATGTTGGATACTAAATTTTATCCCCTGATTGAAATAGAATAAATGATATGCAGCTTTATACAAACACAATATTTAGATTGTAGTTTAGGGAATCTGAACAGATATGGACGGACAAAATGTTACAAATCAAAGATGCTTTTTCAATGGCAAATCAATCTCTAATCACCAATACTGTTATCTGTGATATGCTCACAAATTCTGTACCCTCAAAGAATTATGAAGGGATCCATTTTAATCCAGAAAAAAGCAATAAATTGTTACTGACAAATTATTACACAGATTACATTCTGAGTGTATACTATACACATTGGTAATCATATTACTAAATTGTCCACTGCAATTAAAGCCAACTCAGTAACTTGCAAATTATTCATGTACTTCCAAAGAAATGTTATAAAATTTCCCTAGTACTGAACTGTACTTCCACCATTTAAAATAGATGGTAGACACTTTATTATGTTATTCTTAATTATTTTGAACATGGATGTCAATTGATGCCAATGTTATTAATACTGGATGTTAAAGAATTTAACAATTTGGGTGGCACAGCGGCAGAGTTGCTGCCTTACAGCATCAGGCACCCAGGTTAGATCCTGACCACAGACACTGCTTGTACGGATTTTGTATGCTCTCCCCGTGACCACGTGGATATTCTCCGAGTGCCCAGGTTTCCTCCCACATCCCAAAGACACGCATGTTTGTAGGTTAATTGGCTTTTGTAAATTGCCATGTGTGTAGGACAGAACTAGTGTATGGGAGATTGCTTGTCGGCATAGACGCTGTGGGCAAAAGGGACCATTTTCATGCTATGTCTATAAACTAAACTTCTTCACTACCCCACTATTTACACACATTTCAAATCCGTCAATTATAGAAAAAGCCAACCAAATTTCATTTCAGCTTGTCGTACTAGATCAAGCTTAGGTGGAAATAGAACACTAATTTTCTTGACATCTTTTTCAAAAAACGTCATTTCATAAAAGCAAAAACTTCAAATCATGAACATTTAAAACAAAAGCAAAACATTTTTAAGACAATAACCTTCCAGCAGAACTAACAAAAGTTACAGTAAATACATTTCTATTTCAGAGAAGGGGATTCTGTCAGAGTGAAGGCCAAGAGACAAAATGATATCAATCGCGATACTGACTAAGGGGCCAGTAATGGCTTGTTAATCACAGCCAAAACTGTCTGGAACAGGTGTAAATAGAGAGAGATGAATTGAGGCAAAGCAAAAACAATGCTACAATGAAATACAGAGAGGCTGCAGTTAATAACAATCTGAAATAAGAATACTGGACATGCCCAGCAAATCATGCAGCACGTGTGGAGTGACGTTATATAATAACAAATATTACAGATTATCATCACAAGCAAACAGCTTCAAGAGAAATCAGGAAAGTTTATCTAAAATTTGTCAGAAACTGTGTAGAAACAGCTCCTTTGACATGCTGAGACACTCATTCTATCCTAATCCATTTTTCCTTCTCCTCATTCACATTAACAATCCCCACTCCTCAGAGATCTACCGCCTACACATAGAAAATCATAGAATCATACAGCATAGAAAGGAGCCCCATCGGGGCATGCCAACCATGATGCTTATCTACCCTAATCCCATTTGCACACATTCAGCCGAAATCCCTTTATAGCTTCCCTATCCAACTACCCATCCAAAAAACCTTTGACAGCTCAATCCAGACACTCGCCACACTGCAAAAAACTCACCTGCCAGATCACCTTCAAAAATATTTCCCCTTACCACATTGCACACTAAACTAAAAGGGCAAGTGGATAGCTGCTGAGTATTGTGACCATTCGCTTTTTATTCTTCCGATTACTGCTGTGTTCAGTGCCTCAGTTCCAGCAATTTGCTTCTTTTCTCTCTCTCTTTCTTCTTTTCTGTCATTGCACTGGGCTCTCTTGGCTTCCAACTTATTGCTTGTTCACTGTTCTTCCCACTACTCCCCGTCCCAATCTGAAGTTTTAAACAGGTTTTCTGAACTTTCCTAGTTCTGAGGATCGGTCATCAAACGGAAAGGTTAGCCATTTTCCCCCTTCAAAAAAAGATACCTGACCGCCGAGTACATCCAACATCTTTGGGTTTTTATTGTCAAAAGCGCTGGTGGATGTATACACTTCAATTTTAGGGAGAAAATTAAAAAAATTGAACAATATATAAAATGCCACATACCGATTATAGTAATTTTTGATTAACTACGGAATCCTGTTATTTACAAGCCCCCCTCCTTCACTTTTACTATGGATGTTCAGTCACTCTACACCTCCATCCCCCACCATGAAGGTCTTAAAGCCCAGTTTCTTCCTCGACCACAGAACCAGCCAAGTTCCCTCTACCAACACCCTTCGCCGCCTCGCAAAGCTGGTCCTTACTCTTAACAACTTCTCCCTCGACTCCTCCCACTTCCTCCAAACCCACAGCGTAGCCATTGGCACTTGAATGAGCCCGTGCTATGCCTGCCTCTTCGTTGGGTACATTGAACAATCGCTGTTCCAGGCAAGCACTGGTCATATCGCCACACTCTATCTCCGCTACATTGGAAACTGCATCGGGGCTACCACCTGCAACCATGCAGAACTCAGACGTCATTGACTTCACTGCTAATTTGCATTCTGCATTCAAATTCACTAGGACCATCTTCGATATACCCCTACTGTTTCTTGATCTCACCATCTCCATCATAGTACAGGGCTCGAAATTAGCGGTTGCCCGGTTGCCAATGGCGACCTAGTGCCATCGGGCAACCTAACAGCCGTCCTCATTTGCCCGGCTTGGCAAGCAACTCTGAGCGGTCCCCCTCTCCGTCTCTCTGTCATTTTCTGTCTCCGCCCGCCATCCATAACCGTGTCCGGGCCGCCGGATCTCCGCTCTCCGTCCGCTCATCGGCCGGTACGGCAGGCCGCCTTGCACATGCGCACTGCTACGACCAGCACATCCTTTCCCTTGCACATGCGCACAACCACAGCCAGCGCATCATCGGCCGCCCTGCACATGCGTACTGCCACGGCAACTGGTCGGCACCAGCCACTTTCTCCCTCCCTTTGCATTGTGGGAGATCTAGCCGCCATTGCTCTCTGGTCGCCGCCTCGCAAGCAAGAATTTCATTGTCCTATCTGGGACACGACAATAAAACTCTCTTGACTTGGACTTAAGCAAAAAAGGGTTCTTGGGAAAAAAGAGGTACCTTAAATTTAGTTGCGTCTGGTTGGGTAACTATGGTAGGGTGAAGACTATTCCATGCTTTAATTGTGCGGGGGAACTCCATGGAGCAGCCAGCATCTCTGGATAGAAGAAATTGGGTGGCGTTTCAGGTAGACACTTCTTTACATTTCCTCTGGTTTTAGTGTTTTTAGTTTAAAGATACAGCGTGGAAACAGGCCCTTCGGCCCACCGAGTCCACGCCGACCACCGATCAACTGTTCACTAGTTCTATCCCACACCTTAGCGACGTAAGTCACGAGTCAATAGTGCTTTATTCTCTCACGTCCCAGTTAGAACAATGAAATCCTTACTTGCAGCAGCACAACAGAATATGTAAACATAGTACTCTGTAAACAATGTTATAAACGAGAAAACAAAACAGTGTATATTTATATATGAATATGCATATGAATATGAAGTATATAAATATACATAGAGAATTTACCTGGTATTAATAAAGTTCTATCGTATAGTACCGTGTGTGAAGGAAGGAAGGAACTGCAGATGCTGGTCTAAACTGAAGATAGACACAAAAACCTGGAGTAACTCAACAGGTCAGACAGAATCTCTGGACAAAAGGAAAATATTACGTTATGGGTTGGAAAAAAGTTCCTGCACAACTTTGGAATGTGGAAGGAAACAAGAGCACCCGGAGAAAACCCATGCGATCAAAGGGAAAAGGAGCAAACTCTATCAGACAGCACCCATATTGAGGATCAATTCCAGGCCTCTGGCGATTTTAGGCTGCAACTTTATGGCCAATGTGCTGCCCCCTAGTCTTGAACTGAATTAAAATATACAGTAGCTGTAAAGGGGGACATAGTGTCACTTAGAGATTTAAGACTGAAAATGGATAGTTTCATTTTTTTAGTAACAAAAGTTATCAACGTATACTTTTTTGTGTGTTGGAAAATAATATAGTGGCACAGCTGGTGGACTTGCTGCCTCACACACCAGAGATCTGTGTTTGAATTTGCACATTCTCCCTGCAAGCATGTGGGTTTCCTCCCACATCCCATTGGCTTTGTAGGTTAACTTCTCTCTGTAAAATTGCCCGTAATGTGTAGGGAGTGGGTGAGGAAAGTGGGATAACAGAACTTGTGTGAATGGGTAGACAAAAATGCTGGAGAAACTCAGAGGGTGAGGCAGCATCTATGGAGCGAAGAAAATAGGCGCCGTTTCGGGTCAAGACCCTTCTTCAGACTGATGTCGTGGGAGGGGGGGGGGGGGGAAGAAAGGAAGAGCCGGAGACAGTAGGCTGTGGGAGAGCTGGGAATGGGAGATGGGAGAAAGCAAGGACTACCTGAAATTGGAGAAGCCAATGTTCATACCACTGGGGTGAAAACTACCCAAGTGAAATATGAGGTGCTGTTCCCCCAATTTGCAGTGGGCCTCACTCTGGCCATGGAGGAGGCCCAGGACAGAAAGGTCCGATTCGGAATGGGAGGGGGAGTTGAAGTGCTGATCCACCGGGAGATGAGGTTGGTTATTGTATGAATAATGCGATGTAAAGCGCCTTGAGTATTAGAAAGGCGCTATATAATCCCATCCATTATTATTATTATTATTGTGAACTGAGTGTAGGTGTTGTGCGAAGCGATCGCCAAGCCTGCAATTGGTCACATCGAGGTTGATCACATGCTGAATAATCCAACCAGATTTTTGTTTGGAAGTGGAAAGAAATAATAGAAATTGCATTTATTGCAATGTGTAAAACTCGATGAGATACTGTATTATAATTTTGCTGCATGTCATTGCAGTATATATCATGTCTTGATTGGTGAATATGTTTAGTTTGTGACTTTATTTGAAGCAGAAATAATATGTGAATGCTTCAGTGACCATAATTCCAACCAGTAACTACACACTTCGTCCGAGCACACTATCACATGCGTCATGCAAGCCGTCTTAAATGACCACCTAAAAAACATACTGACTCCCACAGCTATCTAGAGTACACTTCTTCCCACCCTGCTTCCTACAAAGACTCTATTCCCTACTCCCAATTCCTCAGTCTACGCCGCTCTGTGCCCAACATGATGTGTTCCATACCAGGACATCCGAGAAGTCCTTATTCTTTAGAAAACGGAGGTTTCCCTCTTCCATCATAGATGAGGCCCTCACACGCGTCTCCTCGGTACCCCGCAGCTCCGCCTTTACTCCCCCTCCCCTAATCACAACAGGGACAGTGTTCCTAGTCCTGACCTTTCACCCCATCAGCTGTCAAAAACAGAACAGAATACTCCAACGTTTTTCGCCACCTCCAACGGGATCCCACCAGCCGCATCTTCCCATCTCCACCCCTTCTCGCTGAGACCATTACCTCCGCAACTCCCTGGTTAACGCAGCCCTTCCCATCTAACTTCCCCACCCCTCCTCGGTATTTTCCCCTGCGTATGCAGGAAATGCAATACCTGTCCCTATACCTCCATCGACTCCGTCCAAGGACCCCGACAGTCTTTTCATGTGAGGCAGAGATTCACTTGCACCTCCTCCAACCTCATCTACTGTATCCACTGTTCCAGATGTGGACTCCTGTATATTGGCGAGACCAAGTGCAGGCTCGGCGATCGTTTCACTGAATAACTCCACTCAGTCTGCCTAAACCCATCTGTCTGCCTAAATATCCTGGTTGCTAATTACTTGAACTCCCCCTCCCATTTCCACCTTGTGAAAGAAGGAACTGCAGATGCTGGTTTAAACCGAAGAAACAAAAAGCTGGAGTAACTCAGTGGGACAGGCAGCATCTCCGGAGAAAAGGAATGGGTGACATTTCGGGTCGAGACCCTTTTCAGATCATACTGACCTTATTGTCCTAGGCCTCCTTCATTGTCAGAGTGAGGCCCAGTGCATATTGGAGGAATAGCACCTCATATTTCACTAGGGCAGCTTGTACCCCAGTGATATAAATATTGACTCCTCCAACTTCAAGTAACCATTGCTTTCCTTCTCTCTCCATCCCTCCCCCTTCCTAGTTCACCAACCAGTCTGACTAGCCCCCTGATTACATTTTATCTATGCTCGTTGTCAGCTTCTTCTAGCTAACAATGATCTATTCTACATTTCCCTTGTATTCATCTCCTTTGATGTTTCGTTTCACACATTACCTTTCCTTCTCTGTCTTTCTCTCCCGACACTCGGTCTGAAGAAGGGTCTCGACCTGAAACATCACCCATTTCTGTCTACTTTTTTTTCCCCCCATATATAAAAGGCTTAACATCAAGCATCCTTGCCCACTGAAAATCTTTCCACCTTACAGTCTCATTAAGAATATTATTATTTCAAAGGGTTTCATGCAGCTCAAATTCAAAACTATTCCTAGTGTGCCAAAATAACCATCCAACATTGAAAATAATACAATATGGCTTAATTGATAATATACAAAGTGGTTTAAACAAAAGAGTGTTATGCTAAATAATCACCCATCATTCCAATAGAATTGTTAAGATTTATTGCTCAATTTGTTAGCTCTTGGCATCAGAGAAAAGCTATTCAATGTAATTACAAGCATTAGGCAGAGTGGTAGTAATATGTTCAGTGGTATTTTGAATATGTTTTCTTGGTTACTGTTTGAAAACTAAGCTTCTTTTCCAAAAACAAGCAGGTTTCCTTGTCAGACAATGGGTTCTTCAAATGACAAGGGCATGGTCTGCAAACCATCATTCTATTAAGTTCATCACACCAAGTTAAAAACAAGATTCTACTAAAATCAAAACCTGCATAACTAAAAAGCATTCCTCTGTTATATTAATTGTGAACAGCCATTACCACTAATCATAAAATCCAGTTATTCACCCATCTTTCAACATAGATTGAGAGATTACACAGCACAACCAAAAATACATTTACTTCCAGCAAAAAAACAAACAGCTGGAGGAACTCAGAGGATCACGCGGCACCTGTGGGTGGAAATGAACAAAGATGTTTCAGGTTGGACCCTTCTTCAGGCAGAGGATACCAACCTGAAAAGTCATCTGTCCATTTCCTTCCACAGATGCTGCCTGACCCGCTGAGTTCTTCCCAGTTTGTATTTTGCTCAAGATTCCAGCATCTGCTGTTTCTTGTGCTTCCATTTTACTTCATTTCAAATTCTGGACCATAATAATTAGATATATGAACAAGAACATACTCAGAAGCACGATGAATCTGAGCATTTTTTCCTAAGAACTGTCAAAGACAATAGCCAAAAATAGTCAAACAACAAAGGACATTTATTGTCACATACACCAATTGGTGTGAAATTTGGGTTGCCATTGCAGCACACCAATAAAAATAAACACAACATTAAAGAATTTAACATTAAACATACAAAACATCCCCAAACAATGGTTCCCACTGTGAGGGAAAGTAGCAAAGTTCAGTCCATTTCCTCTATGTTCACCCATGGTCGGGGCCTATTGAGGCCTCCGCAGTCACCGATACAGCGGCCCGATGTTTCAGGCCCTCGCCGGAATTATGGAACTCCGGCGTCGGAACACTCTTCAGGGGCTTAGAGCTGCGAAACAGCCGCGACTTCCGAAGTCCACAGGCCGCGCTGGTCGGAGCTCCAACACTGGCGATTTCGGCGAAAGATCCCAGGCTCAAAGTCAGCGCCGCCGCGGCTGGACCCTCCGCAGACCCCACAGCTCCACGATGTTGAAGTCGGCAGTCACAGCACTCCGGAGCTCCACACGGCGACACGGGTAAGGCATCGCCCGCTCCGCAATGGTACCGCAGTGCTGCGCTGCAGCTCGCTCTGTGTGGTCTCCAGCATGAAAGGCCGATCCAATCCAGGTGGTAGGCTGCGAGGAGGGGGCGAAGATGCGGCTCGGAGGAAGGAAGCAACCTCGCCCAGGTAAGGACTGGAAAAATCGGTTCCCCCCCCCCCCCCATATATAAAAAAAGACTAAAGGGCCTCCAAAACAAAACTGCTGCAGGCGAGGCTGCCACACTCTATGGCGCCACCACTCAGTGAAATAAAAAACAGGGACAGATTTAGCTGAAGTGTCAAGGAATCCTGAAAAACAACCTACTTTTACAAGCATACTTTTTAGTTACTTGTCATGAGTGCATAAGCAATAGTTTATCAAAACAGTGCAAGATTCAAAATTAACACTGGTCAGATAGATAGATGACAGCAACAATAAGTGAATTTCAGTAACAGGAAAAAAAGCATCTATATCTATACTTTTTTAGATCTATACTCCAGTTGTCTCAGTAAATATGCAATCCTATAAGGTGATAAATTGCTATCGCCTTAGATAATGAGTCTCTTAACTAACATCCTTGGCTTTTAAGCTTGCAACTAATTTAAATCTTGACTTTTTTTACTTTTACAAAATATATTGAGGCACTTTCCTAACGAGTCTAATTTTGGTTACTTCACTTCTTAACCATCTCCAACATAATAAACTTTTAATCAAAAGGCTACAACATGATTCACACTTAATATTGCATTTACTGCCCATGTGTTTTTTTCGCTTTCACAAAACAAAATACAGTGGTTTAATACTTAATTTTAGGTATTATGTTTGTTTGGACATTGCATGTACCATGGGTTATAAATGTAAAACATACCTAATATAGACGCAAGAGAAATATTATAAAAAAAACAATACGTGTCTATGAGGACAAGTTAGTGTAAGGGTTACCAACCTGGGGTAAATTTCGCCTACCCAGGGGGAAAATTTGGTGTTTCTGGATTTGTACATATTTTTTCTCATTGACTGACTGCGTTTGGTTCTAGTATATAACATCATTAGTTGTTCATAAATAAGTGAAATAACATTGTTATGTGCTGTTAAAGTTGCCAGGGGTAAATGGGACGAAAAAGTTTGGGAACCCCTGAGTTAGAGCCTATGACGACAGCTTCGTCAAAAAGTATTGTTTGAAAGAGAAAAGGAAGAATGAAAGGCAAAGAGACAGAAAGATTCAAGGAATTCCAGAGCCTTGATATTTGGTAGTTCCAGCTCCCGTGAAGCATAAATAAAATCAGGGAAACATTTAGAAGGGTCAAATATAAGAGGCCTGGGAGATAGTAGGGACAAAGATGAGCTAAATTCATGGAGAGAAGTGAAGACAAGTATGAAAACTTTAAAATTGAGACATTATTTTACTGGGAGCTGATGTAGGTCAATGCAGAGACTGAGCTTGATCCAAGTTAGATGAATGTAAAAATACAAGAACCAGCATGGACTAAGCCAATTGGTCCATGGTAACGCCAACATTTAGAATGAGTGTGATCGATGCTTCACTTCCAGCGCTACATAATCATAGAGCACAGGCGACCAAACTCTTGACTCCCTAAATATCTACAGCAAAAACTCAGCGAGTTCCAAGTTTAAGCCTGGTTGAATGCTGAAAAGGAAGCAAACTAGAATAATCAAGTGTTCAGGCTTCAAATATGCAGCCATGGGTTAAGCATGTCAGCTTAGATAATAGCAGGTCTCAGCAACTTTACAAAGAAAAATTTGCAAAGAAAATTTGTGATTTTAGCTACATTTGCATATTTGTCATTGTCAAAATTAACAGTAAATTCATAAACAGTAGTCCCCCCCTGTAATGGCAACATTTAGTAAGATTGTGGCTGATATTTCACCGCAAGCATTATTCTAATTTCTGGGGCGCAGAAAGAACATAAGATAAGGGAGAAGCAACTGAATCATCTATTTCATACCTCCCAATCTTTTGTTCGATAATATTTCTTGTATTTTTTCGTGGATATAGGATAAATAGCCTATGGATTAAGGTGAAGGGAGATAGCACAGGCACAAGTTTAAAAAAAAGTAAATTAATGTTTATAATTACATCCAAGACTAAAAATCCAGATTTTCTGCAGCATATTCTGACAAATCTAATAATGCATTGTTGTGGTAAGAATGCTGTGCAATGTCAAAATGAAACCATGTCACCTTTCCTTAGTATCATAAAGGAAGTTTTTATTATGATACTCACTTATTTTAAAAAGACCACCACTGTGGAAATAATGCTAACTTTTGGATTGAGGAATATAATGAGCTCAAAATTAAAAAAATCATTTGAATGCTTCAACATTAATTAGAAAATGGTTTATGCCTGCAGAAAATAAGTATTACATTATGAATGAAAGACAAAATATTTCAGGAGTTTTACATCACAGGAACTACAAAACGTATCAAACCTTAGCTGTCTACATTGTCAGTCGACAGGCAGATATATTTTGGGAAATATTAGTAATTTTTGGTAAGCTTGTAAACTGCATCATCTCATTATGCCCCTGTTAAAATTCTTTAATTACACATCGATCACCGATTTATTTTGGACATACAAAAGCACGACCTCCAGCATGGTCCGCCATTCAAAGAGCTTTGTCCTTTAATATCACAAGTTTCAATAAACTACTGATCACAGATTTAAGATGAATATTATGTATTTATTCTCATTTGCACAAAAGCTCCAAACTTCCGAACTTCTAAAAGATGTAATATTTTATCTTGAGTTGTGAAAACTTCAGCTAGTTGAGTTGTCACTCAAACCATAACCTACTAAACACACAATTCTCATCTCCAATTATGAAGTTATTTTCTGCTACATTTACTGCATGAATGAATTTCTACATAAAGTAGATTCCTATAGATCAAGTTCAGAACATCTTTATAAACTGTTGAATAAACCTGCCATTCAACTAAGAAATCAATGAAATAGCAAGAACTGTAACATTAACCATTTAAAAAGTGATAATTTCTCAGTAACGACCAATTTGCCCCTTTTCTAATCCAGCATTAAAATAACAATTGTGAAAATGTTCACAAAATATTTCGACAATTCACCATTATGGTTTTTAATTAAATGTTGTCTCCATTGATTTGCAGAATTTCTGGGGGGAAAAGACCTAATCTAATTAGGAATCAACACTATAGTTTCAATATCCTCAACAGTGCTTACTGTTTAGGATGAGTATGCCACAAAAGATTATCAGACAACAACGTTTCTCCGCATAGTAAGAATGACAAAAAAAAACGTGCAACCGACCGCCAAAATGTTCGGTTGTAAGATATACAAAAGTCTCCCCTCGAAAAAATATCGGAATCCATTTTGCCCATTCCTCGCTATCATGTCCAAACACGCGTGGATCTTGGTGATGTCCCACTCATCTGCTGTGAATAAAACCAACGCCCCCCTCTACCTTCCAAGAACTCGGTCGCAATTCACCCGGTTAAACACGCGGGCAAACATTAATGTGCAGCAAAAAACAGTCCCCACGCTGGAATGAATCATCGGAATCATCACCAGCCCGCGAGCGAGCATGCACCCACCCCTCCCCCACCCCTTATCTCATTTTAAATGTTTTCTCCGTAAACCTAACATTTAGAAACGCAGCCGAATATTTTAAAAAAAAAAGGCAGAGGGCAGGGCCGCAGCGTGTTTTCTGTGCAGGCGAGAGAGGAACAGGTTGGACAGGGCTCCTTCTTTCGGAGGTGCATCGCGCCGAGGGAAGAGAGCCAGGCCGCAGAATACACCCCGGGGCCTAAAGCTCGACCTCATGGATTTTTTTTTCAATCACCCTGAAAGGAAATAAATAAACTCTTCCCGGTTTTTTTCTCCTCCCCGTTGCTTTGTACCCCGCGCGAAGGAAATACGTTTGCTCCGGCGCCACGCCGCCCTACCCGGCTCTCCTCACCTTTATATTGTTACTAGCCATTTTGCAGCTTTTGAATGAGATAACTCATGCTTCCCCGTTTGCCGCCATGTTGTCTGCTCCGGGACTGCGAGTGCGCGTGCGCGCCGCTCCCCGGGCTCAGCGCCCCTCCTCCCTCGCTCCCATCCCATTGGTCCAAGGAGGACGGTCTACGCTCTCCCATTGGCCGGCGGCTGCAGTCCACGCTCTCCCATTGGTCCGAGGAGCCCACCCCGCCCTCCCATTGGTCGGCGGCTGTGAGTCCCCGCTCTCCCATTGGTCGGTAGCAACGGTCCTCGACCTCCCATTGGTCGCCAGGCGGGATTGTCCCGCTCCGCCAATGAATTGCGGGTCTGAGGCAGCATGCCAGCTGATTGGACAGAGCGCGACTGAGGGGAGCTCCCAGCTCGGGGTTGGTCACTTCCTTCGGGACGCCAACCCATGTGTGGGCATTGTATTCAACAGCCTCAGGTGAACTTTCACTAACCAACACTCCTCCTCTCTCCCCCAACACTCTCTGTCTCTCCCAACACCCCACTCACCCAACCCTTCCCCCTATTCCCCACCAACACCCCACATAGTATTACTCCAGCAATTTGTACCTTCTGCAGTTCCTAGTCTCTGCATTTCTGTGTTTTGTGTACAAATGGGTCTGAACACTACTGTGTAAGGCACTGTTGAATGATAACAGAATGTATAAAGAGTTCTGTACAGATTTTTTGTATGTACTTGTCATTCTGAATAAAGTTTTTTTTCTATTTAAAAGACAATTCTGTTCTCTGCTACTTTGCACTTGGCTCCAGTTGTCTACTTGGGGTTTAGATTTACGTTTATTATTGTCATATGTACCAAGATACCATGAAAGCTGTTGAATGATAACAGAATGTATAAAGAGTTATGAAAGCTTTTGTTTGCATGTTATAGCAATGTTACAACATTTTGAGATTTAAAAAATCAAGTCTGCAATTTATCCCATCAGATAAAGCATAAAAGGAAGTTTAATTTGACACCTAATTCACTTTCATATCTTCAGTATTAAAAAAGTTATGGCCATTTTCATACTCGGAAATTAGCATCTTGTTCCCTATTGCTTTTCCATTGATTTAACACAAAAGCTGTGATCGAGGACAGTCAAATGTCAGGTATTATAGATTGAAGCATTCTGAAACAAATATGAAACAATCTTACTTGGATGACCTGAAATTAAAGCATATAATTAGTTAGTTACCCAATTGTAGCTAATTACAAAATTCAATTACTAGATCTAAACATCTATCCATTTCTTAAGAAAAGATTAACATTTTTAAATAGGCTAAGTGTCCAAATAACATTCACACAAGAATTCACTCTATAACATGATTTTTAAATCTCATTGTCATGAATTTATAGGCCAAATGGAAGGAATTTAGTGTTTAATACCTGTAAATTAATGGCCATTTTAATCATCTTGCGAGTGAGATTTTGTGGAACGCGATCGTTTGGAACGTTGCAGTTGCAGTGAATTTAAACTCCATATCGGCAAGAAAAATACTGCCGGTTCATACTGCCGGTTCTAAGTCACCTTTTCGCAACGTAAAATTTGGATTAAGGTCATCCTAAGAAGCACGTTTATATGTAAAATAAACGGCTTTCCTTTAGCTGTCCCGTATAACTGAAATCCGTCCCGGTTATTAGAAGTCCGTTCACGGCATTAGAAGCGGATTTTTATTTTACTCCAGCGCTGAAATTGTCCAGCGATTAAAAAAAATAAAAACATTCAGAGAACGGCCGTCGGAACAATTATTCAGCATAAGCTAGCACCCCGAGAAAATATATCCAGGACAGGCGATAGAAAACCGCATTTTGACCCCGCCCCCCCCCCCTCAAAGGCGCCAAAGTTGCGCACACGGCCAGTGACAGAACTGCAGCGCCGCTGAAGGTAAGTTTTGTAACATACCTACATGTTATCCAATCAAATATTAATACAATCAAGCCAAACACAAGCACAAAAAGTTTGAGAGAAGAGAAATAAACTAAAGTGCCGAATGTAGTTTCTTAGTAATTGTTCCAGAAAAAAAGTCCAATGTACGCAGTTTGGGGAATCAGGCCTGTACCATATCTTATGGAAGGACCTTTCAGAAGTCTGATAACAGAGGGGAAGAAGCTGTTCCTCAGTCTCTTGGTAAGCACTTTCATGCTTTAGTATCTTCAGCTCAACAGGAGGAGAAGAAATGGTCAGGGTGGGAAAGGTCCTTGACTGTGTTAACTGTTTTCCCAAGGCAGTGTAAAAGCGTGTGCTTGGCTTGATTGTATTCATATACGGTAAGCAAACAAAAGCTTTTCAATTTATTTTGGAGCACATGACATTATTAAAGCAATATCTATATAAATCAAGAAGATAATCATTGACCTTCCATTTCAACATGATTTTCCTTCCCTAACAAGATAATGGTCCTGATACATTAACTCTGTTTCTCTTCTCACAGATACAGCCTGACCGGCTGCGTATTTACTGCATTTTCATATTTTATTTTTGATTTCCTACCTTTCCAATTTTTTTCTTAATCCACCCTGCCCACCATCACTGCCTTCCAACATTGGGAAACGATTTGAGTTGAGAATGCTGTCAATAACAGAGCATCTACATGACTCTGGAATAGACAATTCCAAATATTCCCCATCCTTCAAATGATTTATACCCTCTCATTTCAGTCAAACTTGCCTTGTTTCGAGAATGTGACTCATGCTTCTGGATTCCTCAGGCTAATCCTATTCACTGGAATGAGCTTTCTCTTCTCCATTCCTTTGACCACTGTCTCTGCAATTTAATACCACATTTTTTTCTAGTAAGCTGCAATAAATCACCACCCTCCCCTCCTCTCTCTCCCCCCTCTCTGTCCCCCTCCCATTGTGGCGGCGCTGTGTTACAGCTGCGGCTCGCCTGCAGTCTGTCTGTTTTTACTTTTTTTGTTTGTTTTTTTTTGTCTAGTTTAGTAATTTTTTTGGTTATTAGGTGGTGTTATGTGTGTGGGGGGAGGGTGAAACAGAGCTTTCTGTCTCTCCCTTCGGGGGAACGCGACTTTTTGTCGTATCCCCCTTCTCTTCCCCCGTCTGCGCTGAGGCCTAATGGCGGAGCTGGCGGCCTCCAACCTGCGACCGACCTCGAGGGTCCGGAGGTAGAGCCAGCCAGGACTCACCAACGCGAGGCTGGCCGGCTTCGAGCTGTGGCGACGTCCGGGTAGCGGCACGACTCGGCGCTCCGGTGAGGGCGGACGGCGCGGGGCTGAGACACTCCCGTGCGGCCGGCACGGGTACTGACTGGAAGGCGCTCCCGTGTGGGCAGCCCGGTGCGGGGCTGAGACGCTGCCGTGCGGGCGGACCGGCTCCCGGCTGGAAGGTGCTCTCGTGGGGGCAGCCCGGTGCGGGGCTGAGACGCTGCCTTGTGGGCGGCCCGGTGCGGGGCGGAGACGGTGCTACGGCGGCTGAGGCTGTGTTCTGGCGGCGGCGACCTGAATCTGGGGCTCGGCCGCGGGCCAGTGGAGGACAATGTCGGGAGCTCGCAGGTCACAGGCTGGTGCCTGTTTTCCGGAGCACCCGTTGCAACAGCTGCGTCCGCTGGACTGGAGGGCGGCAGCTTCGACAACCCCCCAGGCCGCGGAGTTTGAACCGCGGGACTGACTTACCATCGCCCGGTGGGGTATCGCCTCGGCGCAGAGGGAGAAGAGGAAGGAAGAGACAGTAACTCTAAGACTTTTGCCTCCATCACAGTGAGAAGGTGTTTGGTGAACTCACTGTGGTGGATGTTAATTTGTGTTTATTGTGTTCTGTTATTATTACATGTATGGCTGCAGGCAACAGCATTTCGTTCAGACCGAAAGGTCTGAATGACAAATAAAGGATTCAATCAATCAATCAATCAATTGTTACGGAGCTTTTGCATTTTTCAGCTTGAAATTGTGCAATATGGTGCATACTGTAACGAGTCTTTTAACTTACACTTGAATGCAATGTTTATGCTTTAAATTGGATTAGCTATAAATAACGTTGGACTAAATTACATTCCTAATTACATTCCACAGTAGAGCCCAGGCTCTGATCAACATGTGCAGCACATGAATGATTTTAGTATATTCATGTATGGAAATCAGATTATAATCAAACACCTGGCCCATGTTGACCAACCTGGGTCTCACTGCACACCTGGTACTACTCCTGACCCTGACTCCAGTTGCATACCTTCTCTCATTCCTGACCCTAAGTCCAGCCTTACACCTGCCCCCTGCCCCCTGCCTCCCCTGCCTCCCCACCCCCCCCCCCCCCCCCCCCCCCCCCCCGACCTTGACTCTGGATGCACACTTGGCCTTGCTCCTAGCCACTCTGCACTGAAAATATATCTGGCCCACATATAAAGCCCCATATCTGACCCCCTGGACTTAACCTATTACGTTCAAGTCCACAAGTGCTTATTTAATGCGGTAATCTTTTATGGGGCACTTCACAGACCAAATTATGTATAACAAAATTTGCTACATCCATTGGCTTCCTTGTTATCTAACATGCTAGTTACTTTGTCAAAGAAGCCATTAATTGGCTAAACACAATTTCTTATCCATAAAATTATACTCACAGTTGTATAAATATTATGTACCATTTCTTTCATTTTCCTAACAAACTGTCCTGAAGTCATTTTCACCCCCAATATTTTCAGTATTTTGCTGTCTTCCTCTCAGCTGGGACTTTTCCGAGATGCAAAGTCCAATAACTATTTATTTAAGCAATATTATTCTATTAAATGTGATCTTGAGAGCACATCATTTTTCTGTGGTATTCATAACACAACAATGATAAAAATATCTTTGTTTTGATTGCACCTACCAACGTGCATACATTATTGTATTACAGTTAATATGTACCTAGGGCAGATTTTTGTTCCAATGCTCCCCATTCCCAATTACTTTTACATTGAAGTGATTGAAATCCAAGTGAAGTTTAAATGACATCATAAAAGTAAAACCTCCGGAATGGATGATATTCATTACGTGGTTGGTTGGGGTCAGTATCAGCACAATTACTATATTAAACTTTGAATCTTCAGATGTCCTGGTTCAAGCTAAAACTAAAGACAAATAATATTCTCCTCACACATTCCTCTGCAGGTATCTCTGTCATTCCTTTAAAATATGCCCCATTCATTGAACAAGCTCTTAAATATCGCATCTGAATCAGTTTCCATCTGATTACACTCCTTGAGGATGTTCATCTACGTGTTCAATAAATGAAACATCGAGATTGGGGGCATTTCTATTCATCCTGTCAAAGGAATTGGGGGGGGGTAGAAATAGTCAGTGAGGTAAACAAACATAATAGTTGAGTGGCAAAGGACAATAGTGCTACCTTCCCAATATTTAACTGAAGGAAATAATGGGTTATCGGGGCTGGATGTTGTGACAGTCAGCCTGACAACTTGCATGTCATTATTACACTTATCCCATCCCCCTGGATATTCCGGATTAATAAATTGAGGTTTTGTCAACTAATTATAAATCAGGCTAATTACAAATCAATAACATTAGCCAACTCCGAAACATGAAGCACTGAGCATTGGGATCCAGACATCATGGACAACTGGCCTCAGTTCCCCGCTCACATCTGGCAGTGTTCTCCATCTGAATCAGGGGCCGCGGAGCGTTTTTGAAAGTGGAGAGGCTGAGCAATCACTGATCACTGGCCTTGGGGGTACCCGGTGAGGGAAAGGAGCAACCGAGTAAGGAGAGGGTGTGGAAGGGGGGTGTCCCCCCTCCCAGGGTAGAGACTTATTGAAATTTGATGTATTAAAATCATGTTTTAGTGCATTGTAGAAGTATGATTTCAATTTTTGTATGAAGTATTTTTAAGAGGTAAATTTTTAGGGGCTATCTTTTTCCACACAAAGGGTGGTGGGTGTATGGATCAAGCTGCCAGAGGAGGTAGTTGAGGCAGGGACAGTCCCAACATTTATGAAACAGTTAGACAGATACATGGATAGGACAGGTTTGGAGTGATATGGACCAAAAGCAGGTAGCGTAGCTGGGACATGTTGGCGGGTGTGGGCAAGTTGGACCTAAGGGCCTGTTTTCACACTGTATCACTCTAGGACTACTTTATACCTCCACCATGCATGATTGCTTCAAATCAAGTGATCGAGTTTTATTGCCATATACTCAAGCATAGAAACATAGAAAATAGGTGCAGGAATAGGCCATTCGGCACTTCGAACCAGCATTGCCATTCAATATGATCATGGCTGTTCATCTAAAATCAGTACCCCTTTCCTGTTTTTTCCCCATATCCCTTGGTTTTGTTACCCCAAGAACTAAATGCATTTCGTTGTCTCTGTACTGTACACT
Organism: Amblyraja radiata; assembly: GCF_010909765.2. Taxonomy (NCBI): domain Eukaryota; kingdom Metazoa; phylum Chordata; class Chondrichthyes; order Rajiformes; family Rajidae; genus Amblyraja; species Amblyraja radiata. The sequence continues at coordinate 16,590,959 of NC_045972.1, read as the reverse complement.
GACAATGACAATTAAAATTGAATCTGAATCTGAATCTGAAATGTAACTCTCTTGAAAACATCCAGTGAATTAGCCTGCACTGCCTTCTGTGGCTGATAATTCCACAGATTCACAACTCTCTGCGTGAAGAAAGTTTGTTCTCATCTCAGTCTTAACTGCCCCCCCTTTATTCTTAAACTGTGACCCCTGGTTCTGAACCCCCAACATCGGGAACATTTATCCTGCAGTTACAGTAAGTGAAAATCTAGCAGGCAAGCAGGATGCTTTCTCCAACCACTCCCATTTAAAGTCCAGTATCTTCCACCATTTCTACCCAGTGCTTGGTACTTACTTCCAGCAGCAATTGGTTGTCCTCCAGGATGCACCGAGCCGCAGCCTGATCCATGCCAGTCACCTGGGCAAATTTGGCACAGAGACTCTCACGGCAGGGGCGCAACGCTCCCGACGCCTCCGATGTCCCCGCCGCAGCTTCTGCTTCCAACACCCGCGGCCCATGCAGTTGATAAGAGTTTTGAAATTTTCGTTGATCACAGAATTTCTCACGACAGTGTGAGAAATTTGTGATCAACGTGAGAATTTGGCAAAATGCGTGATTCTCACGCTCAATGCATGAGAGTTGGCAGCCCTGCCTCTCTATCCCTCTCTCTCCTGCCCCCTCTCTCCCTCCTCTCTCTGTCCCCTCTCTATCTCCTCTCTCTCTCCCCTCTCCCTCCCCTCTTTCTCTCCCCTTTCTCTCCCCTCTCTCTCTCCCCCACTCTTCCGCTATCTCTCCTCTCACCTCCCCCTCTCTCCCCCTCTTTCTCTCCCCCTCTCTCTCTCCCCTCTCTCCCTCCTCTCTCCCTCCTCTCTCCGCTCAACCCCTCTCTCCCATGTCTCCCTCTCCACTTCCCTCTCTCTTCTCGCCCCCCCTCTCTCTCCTCTCTTCCCCTCTCTCTCCCCCCTCTCTCTCCCCCTCTCTCTCCCCCCTCTCTCCCCCTCTCTCTGTCTCCCCCAACAGCGTGAGAAATTTGTGATCAGCGTGAGAGCATGAGAATTTGTCCAAATGCGTGATTCTCATGCTCAAAGTGTGAGAGTTGGCAGCCCTGCAGTAATGCAGCTGTTGGAACTGCTGCCTAACAGTGCCAGAGACATGGGTTTGATCCGGACATTAGGTGCCTGCCTGTGTGCAGTTCATTGATATCTAAAACAAGTTGAATCAGGTGGAATTGATTGTCAAATGCACAAATTGGGATAAGTGCAGTTGGAATGAAAATCTTGCTTCCAGCAACATCACAGGCAGATAGACTCAGACAAACACACCAAAACATCAATTGGACATAAATTACACATCAAGGTTCTAAAAGAAAGATGACTATGGAACTAAAAACAGTTCCAACCCTCAGATTTACTGCCTTTGTTGAGGTGATACATTCCTTCTGATGTTAATGCTGGTTTTCCGGGTAACTTCACAAGTTCTAGGAGCAGAATGAGGCCATTTGGCCCATCAAGTCTACTCCACCATTCAGTCATGGCTGATCTATCTTTCCCTTTCAACCCTATTCTCCTGCCTTCTCCCTACAAAACCCCTGACACCTGCATTAATCAAGAAGTGTACTCCTGATGCCATCTAATTACATTCCCGAATGTTCCTTCTCCACTTTGAGCAGTTATGCAGCAAGGATTCCCAGGATTCAGCAAGGGCAATGCCTTTTTTGTTGAGATTTTGAGTACATGATAGGTATGTTACAAAACTTACCTTCAGCGGCGCTGTAATTCTGCCACTGGCCGTGTGTGCGATTTTGGCGCGTTTGATGGGGGGGCGGAGTTAAAACGGGGTTTTTTCCCGACCTGGTCCTGAATTATATTTGTTGGAGTGCAAGATTTTGCTAAAGAATCGTTCCTACGGCCGTTCTGTGTGTTTTTTTTTTAAATTCACCCGACAAGTTAATCGCTGTAATGATTTTAAAAGCACTTCTGAAGCCGTCAATGCCGACAACTGGGACGGATTTTATGCAGGACCAGGTAAAAGAAAGTAGTTTATTTTTATGTATAAAAGCGTTGCTTAAGATGTATTTAATTCACATTTTACGTTGCGAAACGGTGATTTTCCCCCCCGAAGAACCGGCAGTGTATTTGCTGCAGATATGGGGGTATAAATTCACCGCATCTGAACGTTCTAAATGGTCCCGTTCCAGTAAAACCCACTCGCAAGCTGATTTAAATGGCCATTAATTTACAGGTATTAAACATTAAATTTCTTCCATTTGGCCTATAAACCCATGACAATGAGATTTTAAAATTATGTTATATTCTGAATTATTGTATGAATGTTATTTGGACACTTAGGCTATTTAAAAATGTTAATCTATTCTTAAGCAATGGATAGATGTTTAGATCTAGTAATTGAATTTTGTAATTAGCTACAATTAGGTAACTAACTAATTATATGCTTTAATTTCAAGTCATCTAAGTAAGATTGTTTCATATTTGTTTCAGAATGCTTCAACCTATAATAACTGAAACTTTCTTTCAGTTCTCTTAAATTTTAAGAAAGTTATCGGCCTTTAAATGTTCTCGATCACAGCTTTTGTGTTAAGAATGAAAAAGCAATAGGGAACAAGATGCCAATTTCCGAGTATGAAAATGGCCATAACTTTTTTAATACTGAAGATATGAAAGTGAATTAGGTGTCAAATTAAACTTATTTTTATGCTTTATCTGATGGGATAAATTAAAGACTTGATTTTTAAAATCTCAACATTTTGTAACATCGCTATACATGAAACACTGAAACAGGCCTTTCGGCCCAGCTTGCCCATGCCCACCAATTTCCCATCCATGTACCAGTCCCAAGTGACTTTTAAATGTTGTTATTGTACCTCAAGTTCAAGTGAGTTTATTGTCATGTGTCCCTGATAGGACAATGAAATTCTTGCTTTGATTCAGCACACAGAACATAGTAGGCATTTAACCTGCCTTAACTACTCTTTTGACAGCTCATTCCATATACCCCCCACCCTCTGTGTAAAAAAAAGTTGCCCCTCAGATTCCTATTATCTCTTTCCCCAACTCACCTGAAATTTATGTCCTCTGGTTCTCGATTCCCCTACTCTGGGTAAAAGACTGTGCGTCTACCTTCTCCACCCCCCCCCCCCCCCTCCCCCCCCCCCATGATCTTATATGCCAAAAAGAATCACCTCTCATCCTCCCACGCTCCACAGAATACAGTCATAATCTGCCCAACCTCTCCCTACAGCTTAAGCCCTCAAATCCTGGCAACAACTTCGTAAATCTTCTCTGTGCTCTTTCCAGCTTTCGATTCTGTGAATGACGTGTCGTGCCAAACAGAGCCAACTGTGTGATGTTACTCAGTGTTGTTACATACTGATTACTGCAGATTTTGACCTGGGAGAGGATACTTATATTGGCCCACTTATAAATCCAGTGGTTTTAAAGGATTTGTGAACACGAGATAAGGTTTGAGGTACACTCATCATCTACCCGGTAACAAGGAAGTTCCAACACCCTATCAGAGACATCTTTCCTATCTTCCCTGCAGCTAAATACATTTCTTTTTACTCCTTCCAAATACGAACAAAGAGTCTTCGACTTGAAATGTGAACTCGTGATTCTCTTCGCACTGTTGTAGCCCAGCCTGACGAGCATTTCCAGTATTCTTTGTCTTTGTTCCAAATGGAACATGGGTTTCAGCTCTACGACAGAGCTTTGAGATCCATTTTCTCATGCTGTGCCACACCAGCCGATATTGGATGATGACCTTCAGTTTAATTCATTTTGATTTGAGCATTTTGTGACACAAAATGGTATTAAGCACAAACATATTTCACCACATCATTAAGCATTGAATGGTGCAGCTGAGAGATCCGTGAGAATTGTCAAAGAATCACTGAAGGAACAGGTATTACAGGTTTAATGAGGATTCGATCAGCAAATCATTGTCCAAACTATAGAACTGTATCCAATTCCATGGCAGGTTATACACTCGTCTTACAAATGTGTTGAAGACTGTGACGATTTTAATTGAGTTAAATCTTGCAGAAAAAGTGGGGATTGAGACAGAAACAAAATTATTGCTCAAATCATGGAGAGAGACAATTCAAAACAATTTAGACAAAAAATGCTTGAGAAACTCAGCGTGTGAGGCAGCATCTAGGGAGAGAAAGAATTGGCGTGGTTTCGGATCGAGACCCTACTTCAGACTGATGTCGGGAGGGGGAGGGGGGCGGGAAAAAGAAAGGAAGAGGGCGGAGACAGTAAGACTTGTGGGAAAACTGGGAAGGGGAGGGGAAGGAGGGGGAAAGCAAGGGCTATCTAAAATTGGAGAAGTCAACGTTCATACCGCTGGGGTGTAAACTACCCAAGCGAAATATGAGGTGCTGTTCCTCCAATTGCAAAATATGAGGTGCTGTTCCTCAGAAAGGTCAGAGTGGGAATGGGAGGGGGAGTTGAAGTACTGAGCAACCGGGTGATCAGCTTGGTTAAGACGGACTTTGCGGAGGTGTTCAGCGAAATGATCGCCGAGCCTGCGCTTGGTCTCGCCGATGTAGAGAAGTTGACACCTGGAACAGCGGATGCAGTAGATGAGGTTGGAGGAGGTACAGGTGAACCTCTGCCTCACCTGGAAAGACTGATTGGGTCCTTGGATGGAGTCAGGGGGGAGGTAAAGGGACAAGTGTTGCATCTCCTGCCATTGCAAGGGAAAGTACCCAGGGAGAGGGTGGTTTGGGTGGGAAGGGACGAATTGACCTGTGAGTTACGGAGTGAATGGTCTCTGCAGAAAGCAGAAAGGGAAGGAGATGGAAAGATGTGGCCAGTAGTGGGATCCCGTTGGAGGTGGCAAAAATGTCAGAGGATTATATGTTGTATGTGACGGTTGATGGGGTGGAAGGTGAGGACAAGGGGGACTCTGTCCTTGTTACGAATAGGTCACTTTCTTATCCACTCCCAACACACATGGGGGAAATTTACAGAGGGCCAATTAATCTACCAACCCACATGTGTTTGGGAATATGGGAGGAAAACAGAGGGCCCAGAGGAAACTCACATGGTCATAGGGATAAGGTGTAAACTCCACACAGATAGCACCTGAAGTCAGGATTGAACCCGGGTCACTGGCGCTGTGAGGCAGCAGCTTAAGAGATACAGTGTGGAAACAGGCCCTTTCGGCCCACCGGGTCCGCGATGACCAGCGATCCCCGCACATTAACACTGTCCTACACCCACTAGGGACAATTTTTACATTCTCCAAGCCAATTAACCTACAAACCTGTACATCTTTGGAGTGTTGGAGGAAATCGAAGATCTCGGAGAAAACCCACGCAGGTCACGAGGAGAACGTGCAAACTACCAGCTGCGTCACTCTGTCACCCTGAAATTACTGAGAGCATTTTCTGTTTTACTGAGAGCATTTTTTTTAAATACAATGCCATTGCTTGTACTGTTAATATAGCTTATTGGTTGTGTGAAGTTTTGATGCATGCAATACTTCTCTGAACATCACCCTAGGTTATTGTTGATGTAAATTGGTGTATCTGACTGCAGAATGCAAAACAGTTAGCATTGTGCAGGGATGCACATAGTCACAAAAGCAAAACAAAGTCAGTAAAGTCTGTGTTACTTCAGGAGCTTGGGTAGATAAATATGGTTGAATAGGGTTAAACCCAACAGGGATAGAATCAGATGTTCAAGAAGGAACTGCAGATGCTGGAAAATCGAAGGCAGACATAAATGCTGGAGAAACTCAGTGGGTGCGGCAGCATCTATGGAGCGAAGGAAATAGGCAACGTTTCGGGCCGAAACCCTTCTTCAGTCTAAAGAAGGGTTTCTGCCCGAAACATTGCCTATTTCCTTCGCTCCATAGATGCTGCCGCACCCGCTCCAGCATTTTTGTCTACCTAGGGCTAGAATCAGAGACAGGCACAAAGTGCTGGAGTAACTCAGCAGGTCATGCAGCATCTCTGGAGTAAAAGGATGGGTGACCTTTCAGGACGGGACTATTTTTCAGACCGAAAACAGAGGGGAGGGAACTAGAGGTAGAAAAAAACCCAGAACAAATCAGGGTCGGCAACAGATGACCAAGGAAGGGTGGAGTCCATAATGGCCCATTGTTGGCTGGGGAAGAGGTGATAACGAAGGGATACAAGGATGTGAACAGTGGTCAGGATCAGTTTTTTGTTTATAACTGAAGGGAGAAATGTTCGAAGTGTATGGTAGGCATGGATGTGTTCAAAGGGACAACAGAAGCACTGGCTACCAAAGATCCTATAGCAAGGCTGGCTACCTGTGGTTAAGCTTCGGTCAGGGGCGGATTGGAGTAGTTGTTAATACAAAACTTCCCTTCCACTTCTCACAGTCAATGGCAGCAATAAACTATGCTCCAGTTGTGCTGTGTGAGGGAATATGCTGCTTGTACATTGGAACATAGAACAGTACAGCACAGGAACAGATCATTTGGCCCACGTTGTCTCTGCTGAATATGTTACTAGATTTAGCTAATCCCTTCTGTTTGCACATGATCTATAACCCTCTACTCCCTGCACATACATGAGCTGCTCAAAAAGCGGCTTAAATGCTAACAAAGTATCTGTTTTTACCACCACCATGACAGTACATTCCAGGCACTGCCACTCTTGGCCTGCACAAATGCTTTAAACTTTTTCCCTCCCATCTTAAAGCTTTGTCCTCCAGCTTTGATATTACCACTCCAGGGAAACTGACTCTCTGCCCTATCTACATGTATAAAGTTCAATCAGGTAACCTCTGAACATCCGTTGTTGCAGATAAAACAATCCAAGTCAGTCCAATCTCTTCTTATAGCTAATACCCCTAATCCAACCAGCATCCAGGGTAAACCTCTTCTGCAAACTCTCCAAAGCCTCCACACTATTTCTGTATGCGGGGAGCAGAACAGCATAATCCACATCCACTTTGGTGGCAAAAACAGGGAAGTAGACTGTTATCTGAATGGTGGCCGATTAGGAAAAGGGGAGATGCAACGAGACCTGGGTGTCATGGTATACCAGTCATTGAAAGTAGGCATGCAGGTGCAGCAGGCAGTGAAGAAAGCGAATGGTATATTAGCATTCATAGCAAAAGGATTTGAGTATAGGAGCAGGGAGGTTCTACTTCAGTTATACAGGGTCTTGGTGAGACCACACCTGGAGTATTGCGTACAGTTTTGGTCTCCTAATCTGAGGAAAGACGTTCTTGCCATAGAGGGAGTACAGAGAAGGTTCACCAGACTGATTCCTGGGATGACAGGACTTTCATATGAAGAAAGACTGGATAGACTCGGCTTGTACTCGCTCGAATTTAGAAGATTGAGGGGGATCTTATAGAAACTTACAAAATTCTTATGGGGTTGGACAGGCTAGATGCAGGAAGATTTTTCCCGATGTTGGGGAAGTCCAGAACAAGGGGTCACAGTTTAAGGATAAGGGGGAAGTCTTTTAGGACCGAGATGAGAATTTTTTTTTTCACAGAGTGGTGAATCTGTGGAATTCTCTGCCACAGAAAGTAGTTGAGGCCAGTTCATTGGGTATATTTAAGAGGGAGTTAGATGTGGCCCTTGTGGCTAAAGGGATCAGGGGATATGGAGAGAAGGCAGGTATAGGATACTGAGTTGGATGATCAGCCATGATCATATTGAATGGCAGTGCAGGTTCGAAGGGCCGAATGGCCTACTCCTGCACCTATTGTCTATGTTTCTATAAATTCAATGTGTATGGAGATTTTGTTTTCTACTTTGCTTCCTTCAATTCTAGCTTCTTCATATGAGCGAGCACCATTTTCCATGCAGTCCTGCCAACAGGACAATCTAATCTTATTGTTTCCGATGGCGTGTGACAGGATCGGTCAAAGTCAGCATGGATTTATGAAGTGGAATCATGCTTGACTAATCTTCTGGAATTTTTTGGAGGATCTAACAAGTAGAATGGATAAGGGAGAGCCAGTGGATGTGGAGTATCTAGACTTTCAAAAAGCCTTTGACAAAGTCCCAGACAAGAGATTAGTGTGCAAAATTAAGGTTCTGTCCCACTTGGCCATCATTTACGCGACAGGCCGGTAGTGACTGATGCGCGACAGTCACGCGACGGTTGTGCGCGTCCTCATGCATCTGCACAGCAGTCTGGAGCGTGTGACGTCATTTGAAGATAGACTCAAAATGCAGGAGTAACTCAGCGCGACCGGCAGCATCTCTCTCGAGAGGGAATGGATGATGTTTTGGGTCGAGATTCTTCTTCAGTCTGAAGAACGGTCTCGACCCGAAACATCACCCATTGCTTCTCTCCAGAGATGCTGCCGGTCCCGCTGAGTTGCTCCATTTTGTGTCTATCTCCAATCGTCTTGGCCCCGCTCTGGGAGTAGGAGTGGGGGCGGATCAGGATCCACAACAGCTGTGAGCCCCAGGCCGAGCTCGGCGATCGCTTGCCTGCTTCTGCTGCTGTTGAAGGTGAGATGTTGTGCCGTGCCAGGGTGTCCCACTTGGCCGTCATTTACGCGACATGCCGGAGGCGCGCGAAGATTTAGTGCAGAATGAAATCCTGGAGCGCTGCGCGATACCATGCGCAACTCCACACTCATCCACGCCACTCCATGCGCCCGTCCCGCGCTACCCACACACTGCCAGGTTGCGTAAATGGCGCGCAAATCATCGCCAAGTGGGACAGGCCCTTTAGAATACATGGTATTGGGGGTAGGGTATTGACATGGATAGAGAACTGGTTGGCAGACAGGAAGCAAAGCAGTGACTAGTGGGGTGCCGCAAGGCTTGGTGCTGGGACCCCAGTTATTTACAATATATATTATGGATTTAAATGAGGGAATTAAATGTGACATCTCCAGGTTTGCAGATGCAACAAAGCTGGGTGGCAGTGTGTGCTGCGAGGAGGATGTTGTGAGGCTGCAGGGTGACTTGGATAGGTTGGGTGAGTGGGCAGATACATGGCAGATGCAGTATAATGTGAATGAATGTGAGGTTGTCCACTGGTGGCAAGAACGGGAAGGCAGATTATTATTTGAATGGTGTCAGATTAGGAAAAGGGGAGGTGCAACGAGACCAAGGTGTGCTTGCACATCAGTCACTGAAAGTAAGCATGCAGGTACAGCAGGCAGTGAAGGAGGCTAAAGGCATGTTGGCCTTCATTGCATGAGGTTCTGTGTGTTTGGTGAATTTGGAGCATAATTTCTGTTTTCTTTGTGCTAATTGTGATGCCAAAGTTGCTACAGGCCCTGGCAAATGTGTTCAAGCTTTCTGCATATCCGTTTCTGAGTTTGCATTGTGTGCTCAGTCATCAGCAAATAAATCCCTTCAGATGGTTTCCCATATTTTGCTTTTGGCTGAGAGCCTCCTTTGGTTGAAAAGAGTAATGTTAGTCAAACTCATCTAACTTTTTTAGACGTCTAACTAACTTAGTTAGTTATCTAATTTTGATTCCATCTTCTTTATCTGGGTAGACATCATTGCAGAGAACATCGTACTAAACACTGCCTTGTTTCACACCATCGGTGACCAGAAATAGGTCTGAAGATTGTCCATCCTCCATTACTCTACCATCATACTGTCATGAATTTCACAGACAATTGCGATGAACATTTCAGGCCTGACATAATTGGCCATGATCTTCCATAGACCCTCACGACAAACAGTATCAGAAGCTTTACTGAGATTGCCAGTGGTGAACAAGCTGCCGTTTGGTTCTTGACATTTCTCTTACTGCAAAGATCATGTCTAATGTTCAAGCTTGTCATGGAAACCAATTGGCTTTCTGAGATAGGCCTCCCTCTAAGTGAGTGATCAGTCTTTAACACGTCTCTGGTGAGAATTTTGCCAACAGTCAACAGTAAAGCTATTCCTCTGTGATCATTGCAGATGTGACGGTTCCCTTTACGCTTGCATTGGTGGGTGATTGAGGTGCGTACATTAAGTTATCAGATGTTTTCTCTTTTTTCCTAAAACACTGGTTATTTTTACATTTTTAAAACACAATTTTTTAAAATAGTCAAACATGAAAACAGCAAACCTAATAAATCAGTTTTTGCTTATCTTGTAAAGCAACCATTTCCTTTTTACTATGCTTTGGTTTGCCATATGCTTTGAGTAGACTTTGATGTCTCATTTTCCCAAAAGATAGATCATTAAACAGAAATGTATCTGCAGATTGCACGTATGGTTATCGTTCTCATTTCTTAATCAATAACCAAGAGACTGGATAAATATTCTAATTGTTAACCTTGACAAAGGAAAACAATGGACAGTATTGAGTACGCTATTTGTATAAGACTTTATCTGAAACTCACCATAAGCCCCTGGTTAATATGCCATGGCATAAAAGTAGTTCCCCAAATCCCTTTGTAGTGGTGGGTTGCTATAGCAAGAAGGGTGGAATAAGTCATTTTAGAGCATCTGTGCAATGTTCATCTATCTTTGTCTCCTGCTATCAAAAACCCTTAAGGGCCTGTCCCAAGAGCATGCGACCTGCATGCAGCAAGCGCGACCAAACCGAAAGCGGGGGCCGCGCGGAGGTCGAGTGATCCCCGTACAGGGCCGGTCCCACCAGCATGCGCCTGCATGCGGCGAGCGCGACCAAACCGGAAGCAGGGGCCGCGCGGAGGTCGAGTGAGTGACGTGAAGTTCGAACAAAGTCCGCGGGAAGTTCGCGCGTGACGTACGGCGTCAAGACGCTGCGCACGCCCGTCGAGGCGGTGCGTACGACGTCGAGGCGGCTGTGGGCCGGCAGGCTGTTGTTGGGACCAGCTCCGCACAACTCCTTACAGCTCCAGCGATCGAAGTGGGACCGGCCCCGCGAGGCCATACGGCTCAAGCGACCACGTTAGGTCGCGCTTGCCGCATGGAGTCGAATGCTCGTGGGACAGGCCCTTTATGTGCCTAAAAACACGTTATTCCTTTGCATATGTTTTGCTGCGAACAAAGGTATGATTACCTGAACACAGTGAGTTAAATAAAGTAGCTTACTTTCTGGATTCAGTTGATAGAATATGGTGTTAATCAACCCAATGCAAGGGGTTATTTATTATTCATATAATTAAGTCTCTTACTCAATATATAGTAATGTAACTCCATCCCTTGTAGATAAAAAGCACATGGTGCCTTTCAAATTGACCGAAATAGGGTGAGCACAATGCCTTTCTAAAATATAGGTCAACAAAGATTTTGTTGTAAGCAATCAATTTGCTGCACTCTTTTGTTCAAATGGATGCTGCTAGTTTTATTTCTGATTGAACTAAATACTAAGACAAATGAAAAAGATCGGGGAAATAATAATTGAACAGTTATTTTAATGAGCATCACTCATTGCATATCCCGGCTTAAGTCATGGACAGTTATCGAATGACAAGGTTAAAGTACGGGATAGGTGGGTGTGGAGCATGCAGTTTTTATTTAGTCCTTACATGAATAGATACTTTCTGTTGTTAATTGTGAATGTCACCATTATCTTTGTAATGAAATCCGCTACATAATTCCACATGTTGCACTTGCACCCTCCTGTCAGTGATGGTGTTTTGCTGCTTCTACCTTCTCATAACTTCTGTTATATCTTTTGCTTCCCTTCCCTGACACCAGGGGCGCCGCATGCTTGGCAGCCCCGCCAACAGTCTGTCTTTTTTTTCGTCTTTAAACATTTTTTTAGTGTGTGTTAAAATTCTGTGTAAATGTTCTCTGGTTTGTTTTATGTGTGGAGAGGGGGATGGGGTCGGGGGAAACTTTTTTTTCTGTAGATTTTGGAATGAAGATTGGAGGGTAGCAAATGTGGCTCCATTATTAACAAAAGGAGGAGAGATAAATCTGGAACTACTGATTATTAATCTAATGACAGTAATTGTGGAAAAGTTGTAATAACTCATAAAGAAGGTGATATGAAAATGATATCATAGAACACCTCCGCTCAGTCCACCTATACCTACCTGATATCCCAGTTGCTAAATAGTCTAACTCCCCCTTCCATTCCTACACTGACCTTTCTGTCCTGGGCCTCCTCCACTGTCAGAGTGAGGCCCAGTGCAAATTGGAGGAACAGCACCTCATATTTCGCTTGGGTAGCTTATACACCAGCGGTATGAATATTGACTTCTCTAACCAAGTAAAACTTGCTTTCCTTCTCTCCCTATGCCTCCCCCATCCTAGATCTCCGACCAGTCTGATTGTCCTCTATGTCTACAAAGCCCTCAATGGGCTTGCCCCCTCCTACATTAAAAGTCTTCTCACCCACCACTCCACCTCCAGGTCCCTCAGATCAGCCGACTTGGGGCTGCTGAATATCCCGTGGTCTAGGCATAAGCTTAGGGGCGACCGTGCCTTTGCGGTTGCAGCTCCTAGACTGTGGAACAGCATCCCCCTTCCCATCAGAACTGCCCCCTCCAACGACTCCTTTAAGTCAAGACTAAAATCTTATCTATACTCCCAAGCCTTTCCTGACGTCCACTGAATTAGGGCTATATGTATATATGTATGTAGTTTGTTTGTTTATACTATTCTTATAACAAATGTAAAGCACTTTGGCCAACAAGGGTTGTTTTTTAAATGTGCTATATAAATAAATGTGACTTGACTTGACTTGACTGATTACATTTTATCTCTGTGTGCTTTGTTGTCAATTTCTCCCAGCTAACAATGATCTATTCTACATTTCCCTTGATACTCACCCCCTTTGGAGGCTCATTTTCACACCTTACTCTTCCTTATCACTGTGTCTCCCTCTCCCCCGACTCTCAGCCTGAAGAAGGGACTCGACCTGAAATATCACCCATTCCTTCTATCCAGAAATGCTGCCTGTCCCGCTGAGTTACTCCAGCATTTTGTGTCTATCTTTGGTGTAGACCAGCATCTGCAGTTCCTTCTTGAGTCTGGTGGAGCAAGATGAAGGAATGACTGCAGTGGGAAGAGTCTACCAATTCCCCATCGAAGGCTCTGTGTAATTCCTTCTTCACCACACTTAGTGAATTCTATTGAGCTGCTGAGTAAAACAATGTTTCTCCTAATGAGCTCTGCATATTTATTTCCCAAATGCAAATTGTCTGACCCTTGAACCTCTTTTTATCTATTCAAATCCATCATCATCTTGTACATCAAATCTCTTCTCAGCCTATTCTTTGCTCCATGGAGAATAATCCCAGCCTCTGTTGAAGTCAAGCTCAATCTTAACATTAACCTCTGGGGACAGATAGTTAATTAATGATCAGGGAGACACAAGGATTCTACAGATGCTGGAATCTTGAGTAATTCAGTGCGTCTGTGAAGGAAATGGACGGGCAACATTTCAGCCCTCTGCAGATTAACCATGTACTTATGACTAAGTACACCATTAAAACGCACTTACAATTAATTAAGATTTCAAGAGAGTTTATTTATCATATGCACCAGAACAATGACATTCTTACTTACTGCAGTTCACAGGCACATTACACATATTTTTGGGATATTTCATTATTCGTCTAGTTTGCAAATAATTGAATTTTACATCAGTCCCATCAGTCAATGATATCCTGTGATTATGGCATAGGCTGCATAGGGATTTTGATTCAATGACATCAAACTAAATATGAAGATAATTTTGTGGCTGCTGCTAGTTAAACAGGCTGATAAGGGAACACCAATAAATGTGTCAGCATTCTTGCTGCAAAACTGATGAATGACTAAAGATCAGATGAAAAGAAAGGCTTCGAGGAATGCTTTAAGGAGAGTAATTAAGGCAATCATAGAATATGAGATTTGCGTAGGCAATTACTGTTGAAATAAGATCGGTCATGATCTTATATGGCAGGGTCAGCGTTATGGTGTGAATGGCTCCTTCCTGTTTCCATTTCTTATCTTCTGAACGCAGCTAAAGGCGTAACCACGAATTAAGGGGTAAAGAGAATGAGGGATGCATTCAATATCAGAGTTTAGTTTAGTTTAGCTTAAAGGTACAGCATGGATGCAGGACCTTCGGCCTACTGAGTCTGTGCCAGCCAGCGATCACCGTACACTAGTGCTATCCAACACACGATGGACAATTTACAATCTTTATCGCAGTCTACAAATCTGTACGTCTTTAGAGTGTGGGAGGTAACCGGAGCACTCGGCGTAAACCCACACAGTCACGGGGAGAACGTATAAACTCTGTACAGAGAGCACCCGTAGCCAGGGTTGAACCTGGGTCTCTGGCACTGTAAGGCAACAGGTTACTGCTGTGCCACCGTGCTGGCCATAAATCAGGGCTTTCAGAAATTGAGCACACGCCATTACAGTACCAAGGAGGAGACATTCTTTGGGTGCCTGGATACAAAAGATACAAATGGTGGATAAGCACATGGAAGAGAGGGATAAAGATCATTATAGATATGGATCATGTGCAGGCAGATGAGATCAGTTTAACATGTTCAGCACAATCATTGTGGCAAAGGGCCTGTTCCTGTGCTACACTGTTCATAAGTCAAAGGGTAGATTTAGGCCATTAGGCCCATCGAGTCTACTCCAACATTCAATCTTGGCTGATCTATCTTTCCTTCTCAACGGAATCCTCTTATCTTCTCCCTATAACCTTTGACACCCTTATTAATCAAGAAGCTGTCAAACTCAACAGCTGTCTGTGGCAATGAATTCCACAGATTCCACCAGATTCACCACCCTCTCACTAAAGAAATTCCTCTCATCTCCTTTCCAAAAGAATGTCATTTTATTCTGAGGCTGTGCCCTCTAGTCCCAGACTCTCCCACTGGTGGAAACATCCTCTCCACATCCACTCTATCCAGACCTTTCACTATTCGGTGAGTTTCAATGAGCTGCCTCCTCATTCTTCTGAAGTAGGTTCTATGTTTTGTATGCACTACTCTAAGCAGCACAGGATCTCCTTTAATATCCAGTATTATGTTTATCCCTCAACTTAAACGGTTATTATTGTAGCACACTTTGTGGGAGCTTGCTGGATACAGATTGTCTGCTTTGTGGCATTAGATCAATATCTGCTGTTTGAAAATAACAAATTGGCAGGAGGGGACATTGAGATGTTCTGCAAGTATATATCGCTGTCTCTCCTTAATTAGTAGTCTAATGGCAAATCCATGGACGTAACGTTGATCTAACTTTCACCTTTATTTGCATGCTCAATTAGGCCAGGTTTTTGACGGGGTTTTAAATCTGAGACCACGTGCCCAAAATGGTGATCATATGGCTCTGTTCAGTCTCAGAGACACTGCAAAGCAAGAAGATTGATTTTATCTTTCTACTCTCCCAAGGCACAATTTTAATTAAAATATTATTTTGTGTCATTGTTAGCTTCTTTGATGAATACGTTCCAGGTGCAAGCACAGAAGTGTGCAGCTGTTTCCCTGATACACTATATCAGGTATGTTCCTCGCACCAAAATGATCTTCACATTATGATTTCAGATGATTTAAAAAAGAAAGACATTTCATCATACAGGGAAGACATACACAATTCAAGGAGAACATTAGGCCATTCAGATGCAATTTCTACTTGTGTGATTTCACCATTAACTGAAAATTAACTGGCTTTCCTTGTTCCACTTTCAAAAACAGAAGCAGAGAAGACGTGATCTTTTAAGTGCCCTCACTTCCACCAAAACATATTTCAAATGATTAGGTTACACTGAATACAGGATCTAGTCATTTTAATGAAGATATTTTGAATAAATTAGCTACAATGGTGAGTGAAGCTTGCCAGTATGCATAACATTAGTAGTAAATACACCAATTTTATTTAATTAACCAAATGGCATAAAAAGCACAGAAAAATACACAAATTTGTATTTGTACAGTACCTGTCATTTCTTCAGTCTGCGCTGAAGTTCTTCACAGTCAATGAAACCTCTTTTGAAGTATAGTTGCAGGTCTGCACGCTACATCATGACTTTTGCTCTACCTGTTGTAGGTATGTTGCAAAGCCTACCTGAAGCGTCCTTGAAAATCTTCCGTTGTGGGTGTGCGCGATTTTGGCGCCGTTTAGAGGGGGCGGGTTTAAAACGCGATTTTCTCTAAGCTGTTCCAATCGAAAATGTTCAGCCTAGTTAATTATTAACGAAAAATCGCTGGAAGACCCCGTCGCAAAAGCTATTATTAGGTTTAAAGGCCTTGAATAATAGTTATAGTAGTTTAAAAATCAATCTTTAAACCCGCGACCGTCACCAACCGCTGGGTCTCATAAAGCAAATAGCAGAAGTTAGGTTGTATATTTTTACATTAAAAAGGGCTTCTAAAGATCCCGTTATACAAAGTTTACTATTGCGAGTAGCTCAATTTGGCACCATTATATCGCGCAGTATTTTTCTCGGCATTTGAGGCACAAATCTACCGCAATGTGAACGTTCTAAACCAGCGCGTTCCACAGGGACCCACTGGAAAGCTGATTTAAATGGGCATTTATTTACAGCAATTAAACACTAAATTCCTTCCATTTGGCCTATAAATTAATGTAAATGAGATTTAAAAATCATGTTTTATTGTGAATTATTTGTGAATATTATTTGGACATTTAGGCTATTTAAAAATGTTAATCATTTATTAAGAAATGGATAGATGTTTAGATCTAGTAATTGAAGTCTGAAATTAGCTACAATTAGGTAACTAACTAATTATATGCTTTAATTTCAGGTCATCCAAGTAAGATTATTTTATATTTGTTTCAGAATGCTTCAATCTATGATAACTGAAAATTTCATTCAGTTCTCTTAATTTTTAAGAAAGTTATGGGCTTTTGACTGTTCACGATCACAGCTTTTTTGTTATGTCCATAGAAAATCAATAGGGAACAAGATGCTCATTTCCCAGTATGAAAATGGCCATAACTTTTTAAATACTTGAGATATGAAAGTGAATTAGGTGTCAAATTAAACTTATTTTTATGCTTTATCTGATGGGATAAATTACAGACTTGATTTTTAAAATCTCAAAATTTTGTAACATTGCTACCTGTTGTACTGGAGTTTGACTTGATTGTATTAATGTATAGTATTATCTGATCTAGACACAAAATGCTGGAGAAACTCAGCGGGACAGGCAGCATCTCTGGAGAGAAGGAATGGGAGCCCAACTCATGCTCTCCAGAGTTGCTGCCTGACCTCGCTGAGTCACTCCAGCATTTTATGTCTATCTTCAGTTTAAACCTGCATCTGCAGTTCCTTCCTGCACGTATTATCTGATCTGAGTGGATGACATGCAAATAAAGCTTTTCACTGTGCCTCGGTATATGTGACGATAATAAATCTAAAGTCAAACCTCCTCCCTCGGTTGCAAGTATCAAGTGCAACGTTTCTCAACCTTTTGGCCCTTGCGGAACCCTTGAAATGATTCATTTGCACATCTGTAAACACAAAAAAGCAAAAAATGTGAAGAAGACGATAAATAACGATAAATAACACAAACAAATAAAACTGAAGCAAATAAAGGCACGCAGAACTAAGCTTGGAGAGAATGAAAGAGAGAGAGAAAAAACCACACACATGAACTTTTCACAAACTAACAAAAACATACATAAATAAACTTTTGATAAACTAACAAAAATAAAGATAAACATACTTAAATGTTTTAAATTCATATAAATAGAATAGGATAGAATGCATTTTATTGTCATTCAAACAAAAGTTTGAACGAAATTTCGTTCCCTGCAGTCATAATAGCACCAAATAAACCGAAACACACAATTAACACAGTTTCACACAAACATCCATCACAGTGAATCTCCAAACACCTCCTCATAGTGATGGAAGGCAAATGTCTTATCTCTTCCCTGATCTCTAACATCCCTAAATGATGGGTAAAAATTACTAAATAACATGTACCTCCACGCCAGGAAGCCCGTGCTCGACCGCTGAAGCCCTTAATGACCGTTCGATACCCATTTAAATCTTTCCCATCCACTAATACATCCAAAGTTCAAATGGTAATTGGACCCGCATCAGACAGTTTTAAGAAATTCTCCCATTAATTATATTCAAAGGAATGCGTCAGTAATACTTGAAGGTCAAACCACAATTATATTTTCTGAGGAATGCATATCAATGTATTGGTGACACATCGTATAACAGTGTTAATACATGTTAACAGTGGCAGTTAACAAACATTAACAGTAGCAGTTAACAAATCATTGTGATCTCAGAGGAATCAAGTGTTAAACGACTCCCAACGTTCTGCAGTACTCATTAAACCTGAGAACTTTTTAAAAATGTAAAATTCCAAGGCGGTTTTGCTGCAATCTGTTTTGTGTATTGTATGTGGAATGGATGAGCGCCTGCCTACTGTGTATCATTACCAAAGGATGACATAGGTCCTGTTAACATCACGAGATTTCGCTAACACAAAAATGACTCCAAAATGCATTTACACATGATTATCGTATTTATCACTATTTTTCTCGGAACCCCAAGAGATTTTTCGCTGAACCACAGTGTTCCGGGGAACCCCGGTTGAGAAACGCTGGTCTAATGTATACACATGCACTCAGTTCCATTTATTACATAAATAATGGTACTAATGGAAAATAAAAGATAAAATACTATAATTTGACTTTCTTTCAAATTTAGAAGGCATTATGGTTTATGGAAAACAAATGATACAAATATTGCAGCTTTTGATCTTTGTTTATGTCATCAAATGTTACTAATGAGACATTGTTCCCTTGTGTTCAGATGAAGCAATGTTGTTTATTGTGGAACTGAAATGATTTATGGTAACTATAGCAGAATGAACACCGGGCGATATTTTATAGCTTCCTTCACTCCCACACCCCAAAGCCATAATTCAGTGGGAGCAGCCAACGTTAACATAGATCTTATTACTGAGTATCCTACTTGGAAGTCTCTAGTCAAGGTCCAAACTCTTAATTCTCCTTCCCATTTCTACACTGACCTTTCTGGCCTAGGTCTCATCCATTGTCAGAGTGAGGCTAAATGCAAATTAGAGGAACATCATCTCATATTTTGCTTGGGCAGCTTACAGCCCAGTGGTATAAAAACTGATTTCAAGTAACCACGGCATTCCCTCTCTCTCCATCCCTCCCCCACTCAAGTTGTACCAGCTTCGAAGTCATCTTGTTGAAGTCTCATTGTCTGTATTCGTTCTCACCTAGCAAACAGCTAACAATGGCCTGCTTCCTTTACCATTGTTACCTTTTTGTATCTTTCATTAATTTGTTCTATATCTCTCTACATCACTGTCTATATCTCTTGGTTCCCTTTCCCCTGACTCTTAGTCCGGAGTCGGGTATCGACCCGAAACATCACCTATTCATTTTCTCCAGAGATACTGTCTGACCCGCTGAGTTACTCCAGCTTTTTGTGTCTATCCTACTTGTCAGTCTCTTTGAATCTATCACAACTCCTCCTCTCGTTACAAACACTTTATTTATGTGCAACCCGTGCATACACACAAACACTTGGGAGGCTGGTGGGATGCATTTGCCAGCTTCTGTTGTGCTGCAGGCATGTTCTGCGGTGTGGTAAGAGTGAATGTGACAATATCTGAGTGATAGAAACGGCCTGGTTTGACTGCATATTGCCCTTGGTTGACCTGTTTTTTTTTTTACTTACACTGCCAGCTAGCTGCATTACTGACTTGCAAACTGTTTGGATCATGTTTCATATAACAACTAGCTTTTATGGCATTGACCATCAATTCCATTGCCCTTCTTCAAACATTACCATGCACGTCTTCATATCCACCCATGACAGAAAATGGGGTTTCAGTTCGATCACATTCCTCTAGATTGCACTGCAATATTGTACAGATTATCTGCCCAATCAAATCTTTGGCAGCGGAGGGAAAGACAGTAACTCAGTCTGACAACAGCTTTATTGGAAAAATGCTCAATAAATTAAAAACAAAATGCTGCTATTCATGCAGCGCATCATTCAAAACAAAACAATGCTTTAACAAACAGAGGTATCATTTGGCTTCAGATGGTAATACGTTGATTCATTGTACATAACAACAAATCTAAAAGGCTGCTCATATAACATACAAATGTGGCTTAACACAAGAGATACAATGAACAACAATAACAGAGTAACTGTTTATTGTTTTACTTTACAATAAAGGAAAATGTTGAAAAAGCTGAGACAGAATCAGTGGAGAGAAAAACCGAGTTGATGTTTCAGTTCAATGACATTTCCCAGCTCTGATGAAAGGTTACCCAACTTTAGGCTTTAGAGACACAGCACGAAATCGAGAACCTGGTGCGACTTGGGTGGGGGAGGGATAGAGAGAGAGGGAATGCCGTGGTTACTTGAAATCAGTTTTTATACCACTGGGCTGTAAGCTGCCCAAGCAAAATATGAGATGATGTTCCTCTAATTTGCATTTAGCCTCACTCTGACAATGGATGAGACCTAGGACAGAAAGGTCAGTGTGGAAATGGGAAGGAGAATTAAGAGTTTTGACCTTGACTACAGAGACTACTATCATAAACAGATATTGCAAAAGATTGTTATAAAAGACAAACATCACCCAGAGGAAGCATTACATTGCTGAGAACACAGCATCCAGAATCTGTTTTTTTCTAAACAGCAGCTATCTAACATTGAGAGCACTGCTGTACTCAGTTTGCTAATTATTAATGTCAATAAGTTTTTTCTTGTTTGTGTTTTGATGTTTCATGGAAAGTTAATCTTTGCCATGTTTAATGATGTTTCATTTCTATGTCTTTCTACAATTTCACTCAATACTGATGTGGAGTGAGGATCAATGGATACTCATTCATGGCTTTCAAAGTCACTGTCCCTGCTACAAAATGGTGGCTGTAAATACCCCTTGGTGCTATTTTAAAATGCAGCGGGGAAAGGAATTATCTTGGCTTTTATTCCTCAAACTGCATCACCATATAGAAATAGTTGTTTTTGGGGGGGTCACTATAATTGCATGTGTTGATGTGCATAATTTGACTGTTGCATTTTCCTCATCACAACACGTTACACTTCAAAAAGTGACTAAAAAGCACTTTGGAACGTACAGAAGAATTTCTTTGGCTATCAGGGAGATAATCTGAAGACGAGCACGACAAGAAACGACACCTATCCATGTTATTCAGAGATGTTGCCTGATCTGCTGAGTTACTCAAGCAACTTATTCCTTTCATAGAAACATAGAAAATAGGTGCAGGAGGAGGCCCTTCGAGCCAGTATCGCATTTCATTGTAATCATGGCTGCGTCCCCAATCAGTAACCCATGCCTGCCTTCTCCCCATATCCCTTGATTCCACTAGCCCCTAGAGCTCTATCTAACTCTCTCTTAAATCCATCCAGTGATTTGGCCTCCACTGCCCTCTGTGGCAGGGAATTCCACAAATTCACAACTCTCTGGGTGAAACTGGTTTTTCTCACCTCAGTCTTGAATGGCCTCCCCTTTATTAGAAACATAGAAAATAGGTGCAGGAGTAGGCCATTCGGCCTTTGAGCCTGCACCACCATTCAATATGATCATGGCTGATCATCCAACTCAGTATCCTGTACCTGCCTTCTCTCCATACCCCCTGATACCTTTAGCCACATCTAACCCCCTCTTAAATATAGCCAATGAACTGGCCTCAACTACCTTCTGTGGCAGAGAATTCCAGAGATTCACCACTCTGTGTGAAAAATGTTTTTCTCCTCTCGGTCCTAAAAGATGTCCCCCTTATCCTTAAGCTGTGACCCCTTGTTCTAGACTTCCCCAACATCGGGAACTATCTTCCTGTATCTAGCCTGTCCAACCCCTTAAGAATTTTGTAAGTTTCTATAAGATCCCCCCTCAATCTTCTAAATTCTAGCCAGTACAAGCCGAGTCTATCCAGTCTTTCTTCATATGAAAGTCCTGACATCCCAGGAATCAGTCTGGTGTACCTACTCTGTACTCCCCCTTATTCTAAGACTGTGGCCCCTGGTTCTGGACGCCCAACATAGGGAACATTTTTCCTGCATCTAACTTGTCCAGTCCTTTTATAAGTTTCTATAAGATCTCCCCCTCATCCTTCTAAACTCCAGTGAATACAAGCCTAGTCTTTTCAATCTTTCCTCATATGACAGTCCCACCATTCCAGGGATCAATCTCGTGAACCTACGCTGCACTGCCTCAATCACAAGGATGTCCTTCCTCAAATTAGGAAACCAAAACTGTACACAATACTCCAGATGTGTCTTACCAGAGCCCTGTACAACTGCAGAAGAACCTCTTTAAGGGCCTGTCCCACTTTCACGACCTAATCACGACCTTTTTTACTCGTGGACATTTTTCATCATGCTAGAAAAAACGCCCCAACCTACTTGATGCCACGAGTACCTACGACTAGCATCACGGCCTGCTACAACCTACCTACGACCCCCTACGACTATGCTGCGAGTATGTCAAGGGCAAACTCGGCAGAGGTCGTGAATTAGGTCATGAAAGTCGGACAGGCCCTTTACTCCTATACTGAAATCCTCTTGTTTTGAAGGCTTCCATTAGCTTTCTTCACTGGCAATCAATTGTTTCAGATCACCTGGTGAAACAAATACGTTCTTTCACAAAAGAGAAAAAAACACTTTTAAAGAACAAATAATGGTACCACTTTGACAATAAAATATCTTGCAAAACGGCCTTGACAAAACACCATTGTCTAAAATGCAGATGTTTAAATGTTCTGCATGTTGTACATTTGTTAAATGTGCAAATGTAAAAAATGCAGATTTTTGAGAACTCTAACATGCATAAGATTAATGAAAAACATTAAAAGCTGTGAAGTAAGTACACAGCACTTTCAGTTGGCAGATGTACTGTGTCATTAATGTGACATATGGAATTATCAAGCTCAGCATTTTAATATCAGAACAAGTTACATTATGTTGTCTGTGATTAGGCCCCATCATTAGAATGGGGTCTGATGAAATGATTCTCTACGTATACTTGCATTCTTTGAATAACCCTTCTGAGTAATTTGTACACACACTCAATGACATGTAATTATTGACAACAAAATAGGATTTATTTCATAAACTTGACTTTATTAATGGCTTTAGCCAAGTTAAATACAGTTCAGTCAGTTGGTATTCTTTATAGCTGATAAATATAATGTTAGATGGTAAACTCAAGCAGAATTGAAGCAAGCAACCTGCAGGAGAATCTACACTTTTGCTAATTAATAAAGTATAAATTATTGATGTCAATAAATAACTGCATTTTAACTTTGAGCCTATTTATGTGGTCCGTGCTGGAGAATTTTTCACCTTGCTGCCGGAGTATAAAAAACTCCAGAAATCCCTGGACTACCAGAAAAACTCGCAATTTCTCACTTGGAACAAGTTAAAATGGCCCTTAGCAAATCATTTTTCAACTGCTAGGATTTTCACCGATGTAAATATATGGTACAATGATAAAACATCTCAAAAATCCTTTGCAAAAATGAGTCCAGAAAACCTACCAATTTTACCAGCAAGTCTTTGACCAAAGTCAATCAAAACCAACTAGTCTCTGAAACAGTGGAATGCGGACGGATTTAAAAACATTTCAAGAAATGTAATTTCTATTGGCTAAATTGGGAAGTGAACGATTCAAATCTGTCATTTTAAACTCAGTGAAGTTGTTCATGAGTTAGTATTTATTACTACATAACTTCAGATAAACAGGGGCCTTTGCAGATACATTTTCTTAAGCACAATATTACTGAAATATTTGTGTGCTGTATAGTTTTGAAAAATATTGCCATTGACCTACTGGGATTGCAATCTACACTCTTACAAATGTGGAGGAGTTAGGGTAAAAAATTCAGTGAAGTATAGGGTTCTCATGACCAACTAGACTCCAAGATAAAACATTCAGATAAATAGTTAGTATGGAAATGAACAGGTGACAGATTTGAAATACCAGGATACAGATGATTTTATAAATGCAAATTCATTGTATCAATAAAACTCAAACAGTCTGCAAAGAGCATTTAATTTTAGAAGCTGTCCAATATACAAGTCAGCTTTGTTAATGCTATAGCGGTAAAATAATACATCCTCCATTTACAAGAAACATCAACATTCACCATATATTTCAATTGCAATTGCTGTACACAATTTACATTAAATATGAACTGTTCCAACTACACATATAATCTGAACAAAACCAAATCCAAACTCATTTAAAATTACAGCACGTGCAGGCATGCTTATTTTTATCTAAATCTTCCAGTTTTCTACCAAAATAAATAGATACTTTTTTATACAAGGAAATATTGTACATTTACGATGGATGAGAATGAATGAAGACATTTAATTATGTACATTGTTTTGATATGGATTGTAATTAATTCTATGAGTAGAACATGGTACCTGTATTGTACTTTACCATGGTAAGTCAAGTGATTGACAAATCCAGTGCATTCAGAATTTTCTGTTATTTTGATATATATATAACAATTTATATATGTGGCTACAATGTGCTATGGTACAGAATTTAATAGCCATAGACTAAATTCAAAACTACTGAAATGTGTTGACCACCTCCAATTATATTACATAAGGGTGTATATTATCATACACTGCAAGAATTAGAATGGCAATACTTAATTCTAACTGTTAAAGGTATCTAGGCACATGTACTTGGAGTGTATGGTAGCCATTTTGATTCTAGTTAAATAGAGGTACCTTGCAAATAGCATTGGGAGATGGCAATTAGCAGCCTTGGCGCGAAATAACCAATATGTCCCTAGAAAATAACTGAAATGTGCAACCTTACTAACATTCTGGGAGGAATAAGTGAGCAAACAACAAACTGCTGGGGGAACTCAGTGTGTCAGGACAGCATCCACAGTGGGAAATTGACAGACTATGCTTTGGGTTTGAAGGGTCCCGACCTGAAACCGCATCTGACCATTTCCTTCTACTCATGCTGCCTGACCCGCTGAGTTCCTCTTTTATCTCAAGTTTGCTTTTATCTCAAGATTCCAGCATCTGTAGTGTCGGATAAAAGGAGTAAATATTTGGTCCTCTCAATTTGCCAGTTTATCATCCCACAAGATTTCCTTTGATGCAATATTATATTTATTTATCATCAACCTACATATATTTCACATTAAGAAAAAAGTTCTTTACATCCTACAACTTTTTCTGACGTTAATGTTTTGTTCAGTTAACATCAGTACTTTGATTTCTTTGGGACACCTATATTTATTGCAGTCACCTATTCCATCTGGAACTGCCATGGTTGTTATGGTCCCAGACACGTTGTTTTAGCCAAGAGTTAATTCTTGGCTATTAAAATAAAAAATAATCAAGCGTAAAACTTTCCATTTTGTACCTCTTCTTAAAAAATGTACAAATTAACAGAAGTATTCCATATTAAAAGGTGTAAAACAGGTAAAATAAGCAATCCACCAATAAATTATACAGGAGTGAAAGGATTTAAATGTGTAGCAAATAGGCTGTAGGTAAAGTAACATTTGTACTTTTAGTTAAATATAGCCATTTTAATACCAAAGGCAATACTTTCAACAGAAACTAAAACTTTGTGTTCTTAATAGTAATGATGGAGCTCAAAAATAATATACCACTAACAATCGAAACAGGAAATCATTCCTTGAGGGAAGGTTTCCCATATTCCGAACTATAATTGTTGGATATGTCTGTTAAATGACACAGTGAAAGGGATGCTGCAACACCCGTTTCAAGTAAATGGCAAGTTGTAGTCAGAAATCTAATAAAACTCTTACCTTTTTATTGCTGGTTTTCAGATTTTTTTTAACCATACATCATTACAAAAGTTAGAAAATGTGCCTTCTTATATTAAAGCATTAAATAAAACTTCACCTACATTTAGACTCCTGTGTTTTTTGTGCTTAAACAGTCAGAATGTGCCTCTCATGTTCTAAAAATAGCCACCTTCACAATTTTACAATGTCTTGAGAAAATTCTTCATGATTCTGTCATACAGGAATGTGCAATGTACTGGTTTCGAGATTAATCATCCTTTTGTAAATATATATTCAAATAATTCATTTTGAAACTCAAAACAAATGGCCCTTCCAGACAACTTAAATCAGAAACAAGTGCAAAAACATTTCACTTCACCCCCATGATTCCTCACACGACGAGTTTTTGACATAATCTGCCAGGCAGCTTGTTGAAAAAAAGGTTACTTTAAAATGGTGGGCATATTCTATTTTGCGGTGATCTTATTGAGTTGTTAAATGGCTATCTGCTACATTAATACTTCAATCACATTGTACATTACATTTAAATTAGATTTGCAGCCGAGGGTTATTTCCTTTCTCACAGTGTGATGTGGTACACATGACATACATAAACTACTATTTATACAACATGGCTTGTTATTTTGACTGTCAATTACTAGCCTATAATACCATTAAAACTCACAAAGGGTACCTTTCAGACTATTTAGCAATGTTTCTTATACTTATTATTTTTTTGGAATAATGCCTTTTCCACTAATGCAACCACGATTTAGTAGATCTGGTGAATGTCATCACCTAGTAAAGATTAGGTACATGAAATTGGACCAGGCAACTCATCAGCTCATGTACATGGCATTCCCTTGTTAATAACTGAATGCATTATTTTAAATGTACTCTATTCTCCAAGTAATGTATGATAAACACAATACATTTAACCTCATTAGAATGGATAAAAGAAGCACTTTGGTTTACCCACACTGTTCTCTCCCATTCAACACTCTCCCATTGGTTTAAGTTACTTTATTAAAAACAAAATCACATTTTAGGATCACTCACATAACAATTTAGGCTCCTGCAAATCACAGGCAACAGTGTAATACACAGGGATACAGCATTACATAGCAGTTACTGTGAATAAATAGCACACGTCTATTAAATATTATTGCCAAATGGCAGAAACCCAACACCAGTGCAGATTGCTA
The DNA here is from genome assembly GCF_010909765.2 of Amblyraja radiata. Taxonomy (NCBI): domain Eukaryota; kingdom Metazoa; phylum Chordata; class Chondrichthyes; order Rajiformes; family Rajidae; genus Amblyraja; species Amblyraja radiata. The sequence goes on along the minus strand of NC_045972.1, from coordinate 16,564,121 downwards.
CATGCTTTTTCAATGTCACAATGTGCTAAAGTAATCTAATGGACATCCTGAGATTATGCCTGTTTGTACTGGTTACTATCTACCACAGTCTTGGCGTATAGTCTTTAGCTTCTTCTCTGGAGACCGAGGCTTCATTACACAAATGCAGGCCGATACTCCGGCAATTAATTTTGGGAGTTCGTTGCCGCGGAGCCACTTATTCTCAACTCTGTTATATATCTGAACAGCCTTTGAAAACACAGTGTTCTCCCAGCTGTAACCACCGAGAATGTAGATCTTCCCATTCATGACTGCCACGCCCGATTCACTGTTGGCCTCCAGAAGTGAGGCAACTCGGGTCCACTGATTACATTGTGGAGTGTAACATTCCACACTTAAAATATCAAAACGCTCCATTGACTCAATGTGATCATCACTGCCACCGATAGCATAGATATGGTCATGTAGTGTGCTCATGCTGTGCCACCCTCGGGCAGTAATCATAGGTCTCTTCTCTTCCCAGACATCAGTTCGATAATCATAGCAAAGAAGATTCTTTCTGTACGGTCCAATTTGGTAGTCGTGACCACCTGAGATATATACAAATTCCTTATATATTGAACCAGCGTGGCCATATGTAAACCTGTGAAAGAGATACAAGGATCATGATAAAACAGTCATAAACACACTTCACAGAAAGTTTTGAAGGAGGAAAATGGGTCTAATAATACAGTAAATCATTGGAATAGTATTCAATTTGCATGATTGATTTATGTGGCATCTTTCAGCTAACTCCACACATTACATGATATATTCGTCACATTTATACAGCATTTTAAATACAATGGAGTTGTCCAAAGGCCTCATGGGCATATCGTTCACTTGGCAATAGATGTCGGAGCCCCATTTGAGATTAAAGAAAAGAGCAAAGGAAAGAATACCTTTATAAACACTGGCATCTAAAACTTAAGAATTTTAATGCTCCATTACAGGGCATGGATGAGATTTAAGTCAATATACAGCGAAGTGTTGGGTGTGTTCCCAAATTAATTGATTAATTTGAAAGAGGGGATCTTATAGAAACATTTAAAATTCTTTTTTTATTTTCTTTTTTTCTTTTTTTAACTTATTAGAAGTACAATAAGTTACAGTAGTACAAGCCACATATATCTTATTACATTTGTTGTACCCCTTCATTTTTTGAGCTTTGAGAAAGATAGAAATAAAGAAAGTAAAGAAAGTGAGAGAGAGTCGTGATAGTGCGAGAAAGTGTTGGAAAAAAAAGCCTATTAGAGAAAGAGTTAGAGAAGAAAGTTAAGAAATAGACCCTAGAAAAGAAAGAAAGAAAGAGAAACAATTGCTTTATTATAAAAAACCACGCAAAAAGGGATATACCAACTTCATATTTTTCATCCCCCATTACCAGATCCTGGCAGCATTTATTTTTTAAATTACAGTTGCACCTTATACTTGTAGTAAGTCAATAAATGCAGACCACGTCTTTTGGAAGTGGTCTGATTTGCCTGCAAGGAGGAGTCTCATATCTTCCAGGTGTAATGTTTCGAACATATTTGAAATCCACATGTTTATTGTTGGTATAGGAGCGTTTTTCCAGAATTTAAGTATAAGCTTTTTTTCCCGTTATTAGCCCATAATTAAATAAATTCTTTTGAAACACGTTTAGTTCAGGGCTACCTTCCATTATTCCAAAGATAATCCATTCTGCTTTTGGTATCAGTTTTATTTTAAATAATTTTGTGAAGATTTCAAAGATTTCAGTCCAGAATTTTTAGAATTTTTATACAAAAAACAAATGAGTTCTTCTAAATATTTTCAAATATGTGACTATCTGAAATAATATACACAAGACTATCATAATATGCCTCCAGACTTACTGGACGAAGCAATGAAGACAAAGGCTGAATCAGCAAACTTAATATCATACTTATATAACACTATTTTAAATATAGAAATACCTTCAACCGACGGTATTAGAAGAGACTGGGAACAAGAACTAGCTATAAAAATTTCAAAAGAGAACTGGGATAAACACTTACTATATGTGCATAAATGCTCGATTAACGTAAGACATACTCTAATTCAATTCAAAACATTACATAGATTGTATTATTCAAAAACCAAAATAAATAAACTTTTCCCTAACGTTTCACCTATTTGTGATAAATGCCAGTCTCAAGAAGCTACTAAAGCACATTTAAAATTCTTAAAGGATTGGACAGGCTAGATGCAGGAAAAATGTTCCCCATGTTGGGGGAGTCCAGAACCTGCAGTCACAGTTTAAGAATAAGGGGTAGGCCATTGAGATACTGAGATACGGAAAAACTTTTTTACCCAGAGAGTTTTGAATCTGTGGAATTCTCTGCCACAGAAGGCAGTGGAGGCCAATTCACTGGATGTTTTCAAGAAAGAGTTAGATTTAGCGCTTAGGACTAACAGAATCAAGGGATATGGGGAAAAAGCAGGAACGAGGTACTGATTTTGGATGATCTGCCATGATCATATTGAATGGCGGTGCTGGCTCGAAGGGCGAATGGCCTTCTCCTGCACCTATTTTCTATGTTTCTATGAAAGAAACCAATAAAAACAGTACAAGGTGAAAATGGTAGATTGATGTTTGATTGGATTTTGCCACACCTGTGGGCATACAAAACAATTCACCTGTTTTAATATGTACAACATTGGTATTATATTATAGCTACATCAGATGCTCATTGACCCATTTGATGCTGTTGAGTCAATGAAAGAATGAGAAACATGTCACCTTATGTCACACAATACCGTATTTGGTATTCTGTGAAAAACTTTATTGAAGCTATGCAAGCTGGTACAAATAGATCTAATTCTATTTTCAAATTTAATAGCACATTTAGAACCTTCTCAAACATTATCTCTCAGCATCAATCTTTTCTTTAAAAAACCCCATCTTTTTCTGCCAGTCCTTACCTTCCCCCCAACTCCAGTGCCATGATTGGCATCTGATCGTTGATTTTATTTCGGAGTCACGTGAGTGACTACGTGAAGGCCGTCATCCCACTTGGCGCGTCATTACGTTGACTCGCTTTGCGCAAACGAGCCGACTAGAGACCGCGGCAGCCGCTACAGAGACCGCGGCAGCCACTACAGAGACCGCGGCAGCCGCTACAGAGACCGCGGCAGCCGCTACAGAGACCGCGGCAGCCGCTACAGAGACCGCGGCAGCCGCTACAGAGACCGCGGGACTCGTTACAGAGACAGGGTGGCGGTCAAAATTCGCCTCACGAATCGCTGGAACGGAGCCAGCATCGTCGGACAGATGCCGACAGCACCTAGACGGTCTTTAAAGGTTAGTCAAGAAAATTGTATCCCCCTCTCTGCGGAGGGGAGTGCAGGGAAGAGGCCCAAACATTTAAACATATGGGCCAGAAGTCCCTAGGCAAACACGTTTGGAGGGTTAGCCATTACATTATATCTCCTCTCTGTGGAGAGGAATGCTGGGAAGAGGCCCATTCATTAAAACAAAACGGGCCAGGAGTACCTAGGCAAACCTAATTGGAGGGTTATGGGTAACGTGTTTAAACGTTCAAAACCCACATGGAGCACCTGATGGAGAGGTGCTCCACAATGATATACTCCAAAGGAGGGAGTTATCAGCCCGCGTATTATGGAGAACCCGCAGGCAGCGGCACCTGTTTCAGGGCTGCACAAATGTCTCCTGCTCTGCGGAGAGGAGCATTCACGGTCAGTTTCAGTCTGACCCAAAGCAAGAACCTCATTTAGATCCGCTGGAGGGGCCATGTCAGCGCAGGTAACCTCAGGGGCCTGCGGCAGCACCTGTTTTCAGGGCTGCCTACAAATCTCACTCTCAGTGGAGGGGAGTGCGAGTGATCAGTAGGTAACTGATCTCGAATTTAAAGTATGAACATACTGAAGCACATGCATATGGCCTCAAGAGTCAGCAGTTGGCAGAATACCCGCACGTTACAAGTGCCGGCAAGGGAACAGCGCTATCAGGGTGACTTTGGAGAAACCAGCCGCCGAATCTTCTCTTCAGGTAAGACCAGAAGGAAGCAAAAGCTGTCGGACCAATCAAGGTACCAACAACAAGCAAAACTTCATCAGTAGGCGACAACACACCCCACACCTCCAAAGGGGGAAAGTAGTTCACTGAAGCCGGTGGTAGCTTGAAAGTTGGGCACGGAAATACGATCAGAGTCGTCTTTCAAGGCAGACTCAGAATTATGGCCAGAATTGTCTTACAAGGCAGGCTCAGTATGATGAGGTTTTCAGACCAAGACCCAAGCAGAGGTCAGGAGAAACATGGAATCCACACTCCCTACCAGTCCTACTCCCAATCAAGGAGAGAAAAGGAATCCGCACCAGGGGCCTTTGGGCTTACCACAAGACCACCGGTAGCCATGGAGGTAGGTGGGTATGGGTTTACCGAAACAAGGGATTGTGGACCAGTTACATGTTGGTAATTTTTACTCTTGTGTTTTTGTTCAAAATGACAATAACATGAGTTAAAAAACAGATAAACATGTGATTATTTTTACTGCACAACATACATAGGTTCCAAGCAGACTTGGAATTCGGACCGGAGTTGTCTTCGAGGCAGGCCCAGTATTATGGGCAGGATTGCCTTTCAGGACAGGCGACAGATGGAGGATGTCACTTCATCCAGGTTTAACTCATATGTGCAGTACAGACTTTCGGAATAGTAATTTTTTGTTACGGTCTAACAGCTGTTTTATAGGAGCTATATGGCAAGCATCAATCTCAAAGATGCATGCTATGCAGTTTCAAATTCACTGGAATCGCCAGAGATATTTGAAATTTACCTGGATGGGGCTATAATAACAGTTAAAGCATTGCAAAATAGGCTAACTACAATTCCCAGGTTTATTTACCAAATTTCCAAACGGAGCTTGGGCTTGCTCAGAGCTCAAGAACATTAGTTATCATTTATCTGGAATATGTTAAATGCTGGGTTTTGCAAAAAATTAACTGTTATAGGCCCAAGCTATATTTGAAGAATCAGGGTCCCACCCATCCAGCTAAATTTAAGTTGATACCAATCAGAACCACTGATTATTGGGACTAACATTTAACTATCAACTAACAAGGAATTCCGCCCTGGAGCAAGAGATGCAATCAACAGAAGCCTGTTGGTTATAAAGCAGCTTCTATTCATTAAGATGTAGTTGACAATTTAGCAGCTGTGTATCAGCGGTACAAATTGGGCTTTGCATTACCTGAAGTTAAAACATGCAAAGAATAAACCTCTCTAGTACCATATAGGTCATTACAAATAAACCTATGCTATTCTCAGCTGAAGCTACCGAAATCACGATGGTGGTAGTATTCAGCATTGCTCCAGTATTTTTGAATGGTTATACTTAGTATTACAAATTCATACTAGTGCTCAAAGATGAGAAGTATGGTATGCCATCTCCAGTTACGGAGGCGGATGTGGGTTGCATAAATTACCAATTTTCAGTAATTGGTATCAACTACCTATAACTAGGTGCATTCTATACATTAAAGGTTATTGTAAGAATGTGCACAATCTGCATGCTCAACTCCAAGTCGATACACTATGGGGGTGGCATATGTTAGTCACATGGGTACTATGAAGTTTAAATATCCTGTGATATTTACCTAATCTTATTTTAAAACTACTATCCCATGTGAAATCTATGAAACACAGGATGGATGTTGGACTACAAAGTATTTAATGTCATTTTGGCTCGATGGAACATTGAATATCGATATATTTACATACAGGCTTATTTACCAGCTGCAAAACATGTGGCATACAGTGGCAAAAGATACATTATCGCCACTTGGTGGAGGAATTATTGCATGTGTGTTTCTCCATTCTGCCTCATCAGTGGGGTTTTGCAATTTATCAATATAAGGAATTATATAGAACCTATATGGGAATTCAAAGCATAAAACCTGCTGGTACAGTCTGTGACTCGGGAGACCAGCATCTGCATGATACATCAAGTCATTGACTTGAAGACTCCGAGACGATTTCCTGCGCCGCGGGTTGTCAGACAAATCCGTGGAGTGCTCACTGCAGAATGCAGGATAGCACCAAAAAGAGGCAGGACATCTCCAATTCAGCAGATGGGAAACGGTTCTAGCTGAATACACATGTTACATGCAATACAGCACGAATAGCTGATGTCCTAGAGTTCATTTCTTACGAGTCTTTGACAATACTCAGTTTACAATGCCATTAAACGGTGCAAACGTGCTTCTCATCATATTTGCTGCAGCAAGTGGAACCCACTCTGTCGGGCCTTACCCTCTGATATCCAGAATTATATAGGATATTTTAACACAAGTTCTCCCAGGCCCAGTAACATGGGAGTATGGGACATGACGTAATGTTAACATTACTTCAGCAGGGGGCTCAAGCTACATCTTATCTCAAGCCAGCTCTCAATAGAGCTAACCAGGCGTGAGGTACAAACAGTTTCATGGCATACTTGATGGACCTTCGGGAATGTGTAGTCACACATTCACAACATGTCTAGATCACTTAGAACCTCAAAGGCTCCAAACGAAACAATGTTTTGTGGAAGAAATATATATATATATATTTCATAAGAAGTAGTTCTACCATCTTCATGGTAGAAATATATATATATATTTCATAAGAAGTAGTTCTACCATCTTCAGGTGGTAAAACGGGAGTTTGGCGAATGGAGGAGTCAATACTAATATTTTAATACTCACTCCACCGGGGCTGCTACCACATCAGCTCATAGGATTATGTACGTTTGCTTTGGACCACATCCTAGCAGCTGCAGGATGATCAAACGAACATACTTTACCAATTTTTAATACAACCGTTGCCATATCGGGGGTATTTGCCAACTCAATTTTTTGACTTGTTAATAGTTTCCTCTGGATGAAAGGGGTCGCTATTATTTTCATTGGATGATCAAGCATCAGCATAACAAACCAAGTCATGTCTGAATGCATGAATCTTTTTTCACTCATCCATGGTCACTTCAAGCAGTGTGTTACGCATGGATTCGGTTGCGGCGTGAAATCACAGAGCTTTGAAATCTTCACGTAGTCACTCACGTGACTTTGAAGTAAAATAGTAAGATTAAATGAGAATTTACCAGTTTGAAGTTTGATCTTTATTTTATGAGGAGTTACGATGAGCGATTACGTGTCCACCGCTCCCACCCTCATATTATCAAGGTCATATGGTAATTTCAGTTCTCATAATCTTACTATGTTCATGGTCAACTACTTGTTTCTGTGATTCCACACCGCTGCTTTGAAGCATGACGCGCCAAGTGGGATGACGGCCTTCACGTAATCGCTCATCGTAACTCCTCATAAAATCAAGATCAAACTTCAAACTGGTAAGTTCTCGTTTAATCTTACTATTCTTTATGTATCATTTTTACTTTTTTCCCTTCTGCGTTAAGCACCTCTCTTGTATTTTCTCAAATTTGACACGCTAAGCATACATTTTTCAAAAAGCAAATTACAGATTTAAGGTTTCATGAATGATTAATTTCAGTCTTCAAATCAGTGCAGATGATCAATAGAAATAAGAACGAAAATAGTGCAATACCTTGGTAGGCCGGCAACATAGGTCCATGAATCTTTAACGGGGTCATAAATTTCAACAGATGATAAAGCACCATTCTCATTTCTGCCACCAACAGCTATCAGATAGTCAGCAAAGGCATCCAGGTAAAAATCTACGCGCCTCTGGTTCATGGGAGCAACCTGAAAAGCAAACCTAGAACATCTAAGAACCACACATGTGAAATAACCATACTTCTCATAATTTCAGTTGCATTTTGTAAAAAGTTCAATGCTATGCATTGTACAGTGTCAGTTGTGGTGTGGTTGGCAGCACTCTTCCCTTTGAGTCACAAGGTTTGTTATTTTGAAGATCCGTCAGAAATCTAAGCATCAAGATGGAGTCTCGTGATTCTAGTGCAAATACGGCATCATTTCAAAAGAACAGGATTGTCCCCCCCCCCCCCCTGCATCATGCCAATCTTTATCTTTCAATCAAGATCACAGAAAAAAGCCTGTTCATTATTAAATTGCTCTTTGCAGGACCTTGCTGTGGGTAAACTGGCTGCCACATTTTCCTCGTATACAACTGTGATTATGTTGCAGAAATGTCTCAAAGAAATATTTCTTTGGTACCAACAACAAGCAAAACAAAGAAATATTTCTTTGAGACATCGTAAATATTATGCAATGTTTAATTTTGAAGAGGCCTTTCTTTCTGTTACATTTTTTTAATGTACAAATGAGGCAATTAAATATTCATGTCCCTGCGCAAGTGCTAACCTAAGCAATCACAGCTTCCAACTTTTTTCTTGATTCAGATGTTCGACGAGCAGAATTGGGCCATTTGGCCCATCAACTCTTCTCCGCCATTCAACCATGGCTGATCTATCTTTCCCTCTCAACCCATTCTTCTGCCTTTTCTTCATAACCCCTGATACCCTTATTAATCGAGACTCTATATCTGCCATAAAAATATTAATTGACTTGGCCTCTTGCTTGTGTCCTTTACTTGTGTTCTCCATCAACACTAAATTATTCTCCTGTTCTTTGATACTATTTGACCAGAGTACTACTTTATATTTTTATATCTTTCTCAATGATAAAAGCACATTGAAGATTGAGGTTAGTGGCAAAGTTTTGATAAAATTATATAACTCCCTTAATAATCCTTTCTGTTAACCAGAAATACATCTCTAGTTCAGGAATAGTTCTTGACTGCTACAAATTCTACATTTTACCTTGAAAGGAAACAAAAAATAATAATTGGTGGTGCTTAATTTTTAATTCATTTATGAGTTCCTACATTGTTGGCCTAGTCAACATTTACTACACAGCACCATCTACCTTTGGAAGTGAGCCACGTTCTTGAACTACTGCAATCTATAAATTGAAGGAACTTTCAAAGTTGTTGGTGGAGAGAACCCCAAGGTTTTGTACCAAAAATGCTGAGGAAACTGTGGGACATTTCCAATGAAGCAACGGTTTATGACTGTAAGGTTCTTTTTCCTTGTTTTTATTGATGGCTTTCTTCAGCGTTCAGAGGCCTGATAAGATTCAATTACATATAGCAGATAATGAGAAAACTATTTCTTCCACGAAGGGCATTGCGAACCAAATTTGTTTTTAATGATGATTCACTGAGCTCAATCATCACTATATCAATTATATCATTTTAGTCAGTCATACCGTACAAAACATGCCCTTTGTCCATCACGTCCAGGCTAACCATCATGTACCCATCTGCATTAATCCCAGTCCCACAATAATTCCCAAGTCCCACAATTCCTAGTGTATGTTTTACCCTTATTAGATTTGCCAAAATGCATCAACTCGCACTTAACGGGATAACTGATCTGCCAGTGCTCCATCTATTGCATTATCGGATCAATATCATTCTGTAACTGCAAAATCTTCCCCCTACTATCTACAATATGATTTTTCACACCATCTGCAAACTTATAAATTATTTCTCCTAAATTCATATCCAAATTGATAATTTATATGACAAACAATAAATCCCCTTGTACTAATCTCATTGGTCATGGGATTGTAATCACAGCATCAAACATTCACCGAAATCCTCCATCTCTGATCACCAAGTAAACTTGTGCAAATTTATCACTTTGAATCCCCTGGTTCTAATCCCCAGCCTTCCATGTGGGACCTTGTCAAACCTTCATTGAACTCAATGTAGAATACATCAACTATGTAGCCCACATTGATAGACCTTGTACTTTTTCGAATTAAATTAGTCAGACAGGATGTCCCACAAACAAAGCCATGTTTACTCTCTATGAGCAATCCCTGCCTTTCCTGACTCCTTAGAATTTTCTCCAACAGCCTCTTCATAATAGACTCAGTCTGTTCTCTATCTTAATTATAACATTAATGTATCAGCAGTTCTCAACTACCATTCTTGTGGAAAACAATGTGTTGGCCTTTTCAAAAATTGTTTATTGGAATATGGATAACTCTGAAATTCACTCCCCTAAATTTACACTTAAAAGTAAACTGCACACATGTTCAGATTATTACCGTAAAAGTATTGGCAACTAATGGCATGGAAAATAATCTCCCCACACCGTAACTTATCACAACATCCAGTGTTGACATAGTGAAGATGGCCGCTCCACTGACTTTCCTGCAAGTCGCATGATGTTGCTATTTTAGTTCATTTAATGGTAATTAAACTTACCAATTTAGAGCCAGCACTGATAGGTGCAGGAATTAAATAAGATTTTGTGTTTTCTACAATTTCAATTAATTCTGGCCAGAAAAGGTACAGTTTAAAAGCTAACAAATTGTTCAAGGGAGATTTTCCATTTTCCATTTTAATTCTGTATCTCTCTGGGCTATTTCCTTGCATAGATCTAGTTTTGTTGATCAAAAGGAAATGTTAAATTAGAAAAGATAAGAGATTTACCTTGAGCCACTGACTACACCTGGGATCATATCTATACAGGACGTTCGAGGCGGCATCACCTCCATTGTCACGAGAGGAGCTTCCACCAGCCATATAGATAAATCCTCCAAAGACAGTGACACAATGGTGGCTTCGTCTTGCAGGCAGCATCGTTTCAGAAAACCACTGCACTTTCTCTTCATCAAAGTAGCACATATCATCACTTAGCTCTTCTCCGCGCTCCGAGACTTCCCCGCCGATAAACAATAGCCTTTCCACATCAGATCGTAGGGCAGAACGCCTGTTCTGAAGTACTGACTGCTTTGTGATGTTATTGTGATAATGTATCGCTTCTTCCAAGAAGACGTCACAATTTGCTTCTTTGGGGAGGAGGGAACACACTGCCGGTTTGACTCGGTGCAATAGATCACTTTTTGGTATAAGCGGGAAATGGATGTTTTTAAGGACGTGGTGTGCATCCTGCACTCTGTCAGGACTTTGCGTTAGCCACTGCAGGGCAGCCTGCAATAAATCATGTTCACATTCATGTTGTACATTGTAGCTCTCCAAATACAGACAAAGTTTTTGCACAGAGATGTTTTGCAAGAAGTCTGGTGTGAAGGAAAGAGTACCAAAGTCATGCAGAATAAAACTATCAATGTAACAGTCCAAGCGTTCCAGATCATAAATTGAAGCTAGTTCTTGAAGGTAGAGGTAATTCTCTTCACTAACCTCATTTTCTAGGTACTCACAACAAAAATCCACCACTTTCCAAATTTGTAGAAGATGTGCAGTTTCCAAAACATAGTCAATATTTCCACCATCTAATGGGAGCTCACTACTATAGAGGAAGTCGATCACAGCTTTCAAACCTATATAGGAGGCTCCAACCAATTCAACTTCTTTTTGATAAGCTTCCCTCATTCCAATTGTAAACATTGAATTAAAATAGTCACTGTAAACAGCCAAGAGATTCCTGTGGGCTGACATTTTTTGTTCATCTGCCACAAGTACGATATCACAGAACAATCCCCTTTGTCTCTGCTCATTCAGTCCTTGAAGGACGACACTAGAATGATCTGCCCATCTGTACACCTGAAAAGAAAAAGGCTTAAACATTACTGCACTTCCATAACATATCTGCAATTTAAGAAAAATTAACTCATTCACACACCAAGGGGCAGCATCACCAGCATGATGGTGCAGTGGTTGAGTTGCTGATTTACAGCGACAGAGACCTGGGTTTGAACCTGATTAAAGGTGCTGTCTGTATGGAGTTTGTACGTTCTCTCCGTGACCACGTGGGTTTTCTCCGGGTGCTCCGGTTTCCTCCCACATTCCATAGACGTACAGGTTTGTAGGTTAATTGTCTTCGGGAAAGATTGTAAATTATCTCTAGTGTGTAGGATAATGTTAGGGATCACTGGTCGGCGCAGACTCGGTGGGCTGAAGGACCTGTTTCTGCGCTGTATCTCTAAACAGAACTATATTAATGAAATGGGGAAAATATGGATTAAGTGATTGCACATTTGCCTCATTTAAAAATAATATTTGTACATGATTGAATAGGAAATTTAGTCCCATCTCAATGACCTACAAAGGGCTGAAAAGTTGTACGGACATATTCTAAAACCTGCAGGGCAAATTCCTGCAATTAGTTTGATAGCTTCTGTGAAAATATACATCTTCATTTCTGTGGTTACTAATCACGTTTAAATGTTTTTAGTTCATGATCAAAATATGTTCCATATTTCCTTTCATAAGTCACAGTGGCAATATAAACAATTATTTTAATAAGGTAGTTTGTGAAAGTGACCCATGGCCAAAAGTAGTTACGCAACCAAGCGACTTAAACCAGCTGTGTTCTTCAAGCTGTGATAATCAATTTGTTTCAGTTATTCTGCTGGATGCTGGTATCTTTTTTAATTAAATGCAGCACAATTTTCAGCATTCATTACAGTAGTCTAGCTGCAACAACCAAGATGGCACATATTGTAACAACTCTGCAATTGGATAAACAAAATCGGCAGTCAAACCAAAATACTCGGCTGCTTTCTTTTATAATTAATTACATCATAACGTAATTAAATCGTGACATATGACAGTTATTTCAAGCTGCGATGCAAGTATATTGTTTTTTTTTAACTGTAATTAAACAAAACAAGATTATTTTAAATGTGTAGGAAGGAACTGCAGATGCTGATTTAAACCGAAGACAGACACAAAATGCTGGAGTAACTCAGTGGGGACAGGCTAAAGAAAATTATATTTAAGCGATTAAAAATTGTATAGCAATATGAATAAAAAGCAAAACACAAAAATACAGACTTGTAGCTAATCCTGGTCAAATAATCCATAATTAAGATCCACAACATTATATGAAAAAGGCATCACATGGAAGCAATGAAAAGGATCCAATAAAGTGATGGAATATTGTCAAATTATGACAACATTCAAGTTTATATTGAAACTGGATTAGAGCCCAGGAAATTTCCTTCCATTCATATACATTTATATTTTTTATACATAGATTATTTTTTTTACATTATTTGACACGGCAGTTGTCTGTCCAGCCACACATATTAGAGAATTCTTTCCTTCTCTTGGAAGAGTTCACATTAACAGGTCATAGCCTTAAAATAATTCATTAAAGGGTGATTGGAAACAGTGGCTATCAACCTATTAAGAGTCATACATCATAGAAATAGGCCCTTCAGCCCAACTTGTCATGCCGACCAAGATGTCCCATCTCAGGTGGTCACATTTGCCTGCAGATGGCCCACACATTTCTATCCAACCTTTCCTATCCATATCCATAACCAGGTGTTATTGTACCTGGTTTAACAACCTCCTCCAGCAGCTCATTCCAAACACTAACCACCCTCTTACACCTCTAGAAGATCACCCCCTCATGCTCTTACACTCCAATCTTTCCCATAGCTCAGCCCCTTGATTCTATCCTCATCAATCTTCTCTGCACTCTTTCCAGCTTAACCAACTTTTCCTTATTTGCCAAACTGCCTACTCCAGATGTTAAATGTTCTCTTAATTGCTCCCAATGACATCCTTTCTTAAATAAAGAGACCAATAATGTGCACTTGAATCCAGATGGGTGTCACATTGTTGCAGCAAGTAAAGCTGCTGCCTCACAGCTCCCAAACCCAGTATTCAATTCTGACCACAACTGCTGCATTGAGTGTTCACACGTTCTCCCCGTGACTACTTGATTTCCTCTCTGTGCAATAGTCAAGAATCAAGAGTGTTTCATTGTCATACTCTCCAGATGGTACAATTAATTGTCTAATTGTTGCAGCATTCCAGGTGAACTAAAAGCAACAACACAGTAAATATACATTCTAAATTATCAGTTATTCCAGGTAAACCAAATTTTCTTCCACATTCCAAAGATGAGTTAATTGACCACTGCAAATTGTCCCTGATGTTTAAGTGAAGGCTAGAATCCCACAGAAGGTGCTGGGTATGAAGGGAGAATAAATAATGGCATTCGTGCTACATGGTGCAGATTTAGTGAGGCCTGTTTTCAACTGTGTTCAACTTCTACATTCAATTCCTCTGAATATAACATTGCTAGTTTCCCTAATTAGCTGCTATATCTCTACATCAGACTTTGCAAATTATGCAGTGTGATAATAAGACACTTCTACATTCAAAGCTCTGCAATCTCCCACTTTTTAGATAACGTTTCTTAATTAGGGGCAATATCACATATTTTCTTATTAAATCCCTTTCGCCAGCTCACTTTATCTATTGTATTTGTTTGTAGCCTTCTTATATCTTCTTCACAATTTACTTTCTTACATTGGTGTCATCAGCATATGCAATAACCATATCTTTGGTGCCTTCATCCTAGTTCTTTACACCAAATAGCCAAAGTAAGGTTTCTAATGGCACACAACTCATCACACTTACATACCATAAAAATGACTAATTTATGTATACTCTGCTTCCTGTTAGCCAGCCAATCTTCTATGCATGCAAAAATCTCTAAAACCATGAACATTTATTTCCTGCAACAACATTTTCCAGATAGATTTTGGAAATCGAAATACAATATATCCACCAGTTCACATTTATCAATAGAGGATGATTGACCCCTTGATCCTGCTCCATATTTCGTCACAATCATTCCTGATCTTCTATCTCAATGCCATTCTTCTGTATTATCCCTATTACCTTAAATTCTCTTTATAGATATACATCTATTGACATCAGTGACAGAGTTTCTATCCTTCTGGGTCAGAGCATTCCATAGATTCATAAGTTCATAAGTGATAGGAGGAGAATAAGGCCATTCGGCCCATCATGTCTACTCCGTCATTCAATCATGGCTGATATATCTTTCCCTCTCAACCCCATTCTCCTGCCTTCTCCCCATAACCCCTGACACCCGTGCCAACGACGAATATTTCAATCTCTGCCGTAAAAATATCCATTAACTTGGCCTCCACAGCCTTCTGTGGCAATGAATTCCACAGATTCACCACCCTCTGACCAAAGAAATTCCTCCTCAACTCCCTCCTAATAGCCCTGTCCCACGGTACCAGTTCATTCCAAGAGCTCTCCCGAGTTTGCCCTGATTCGAACTCGGAGATTTACGGTAATGGCCACTCGTCGGTACTCGGGGCTCTCGTGGACATTTATCCAGGTTGAAAAATCTTCACAAGTCTACCCGTGCTTACCTGCCGTTAGCGAGTTTTCCCGAGTACCTGCCGTTAGCGCTAAGAGATGTCCCCGAGCTCCGACGTACCCGCTACATTCATTCTCCGTCCTTACCACGAGTTTTAAACTCGGGAGAGATCTTGGAATGAACTCGTACCGTGGGACAGGGCTTTAAAGGTATTATTCATTCTATCCAAGCCTTTGTCTATTCGGTAAGTTTCAATGAGGTCTCCCCTCATCCTAAACTCTTCATCCACTTTAAATGAAGACATTTCATCTGAGTACTAAATAGCCCCTTTTTGGATCCACAACACATTTCTTCTTCAAACAGTTCAAATAAATTTGTCAAGCACAATGTCCCTTTCACAAAGCCATTTTGATTTAATCCCATTACCTTGAACCTTTCTCTCTGCCCTGATAAACCATTGTTAATGTTTTCAACATGACATATGTTAAGCTAAATGTCCAACAATAGATTGCTGACTATCAAACCAAGGGAACAATCAAAATATTAACAATATTGCAGAACTTTTACTATATTTCTTGACAGTTGAAAAAGACTAGATATTGAAGAACCATAAGATGGCAGAATAAAACTTTCTTAAAAGGTCTACAAATCAAACTTAGAATAAAGCGGAGGTCATTTAAGATTGAGGTGAGAAAAAACGTTTTCACCCAGAGAGTTGTGAATTTATGGAATTCCCTGCCACAGAGGGCAGTGGAGGCCAAGTCACTGGATGGATTTAAGAGAGAGTTAGATAGAGCTCTAGGGGCTAGTAGAGTCAAGAGATATGGGGAGAAGGCAGGCACGGGTTATTAATAGGGGACGATCAGCCATGATCACAATGAATGGTGGTGCTGGCTCGAAGGGCCGAATGGCCTCCTCCTGCGCCTATTTTCTATGTTTCAATGTTTCTAAACCACAGGAAAAATGTAAATGACACTTAACCAAAAACAAAAATCACATATTGCTGTGTTTAATATCACAAATATTTTAAAAGTTAAGTTGTGAACTTTAGGGTTTACTTGCAGCTTCACTGCTAATTTGACTATTGCATTCTTGAAGAAGCTTTTGCAAATTTGTTAAAAACATGATAATGCAGCTTAAAAGAACATATTTGTTTGGATCTATATTTTAGGTTTAAGTTTAGTTTAGTTTAGTTTAGATACAGCGTGGAAACAGACCCTTTGGCCCACAGAGTCTGCATGACCAGCGATCACCCATACAATAGTTTTATCCTACACAATAGAGACAATTTACAGAAGCCAATTAACCAACAAACCTGTACGTCTTTGGAATGTGGGAGAAAACTGAAGCACCCGGAGTAAATCCATGCGATCACAGGGACAATGTACAAACTCCGTATAGACAGCATACATAGTCAAGATCAAATTGGGGTCTCTGGCGCTAAGGTAGCAACTCTACCGCTGCACCACTATGCCGCAGTAAGGTTATCAGGCTGCAGAAGTAACTTTTTCCAGACTAATGGCTGACAATCTTTGGTCTTTACAAAATTTGGGAATTGTGTGGTTAGGCGGTATAGCTACTACTCATTGCAAGGGAATTGCTTTGTGCTAAACCAGCGGTTCTTAACCTTTTTGGCATCAATACGCGCATACGCGAACAAAATACGGTATGTGGTATGTACCTTTGTTAGGTTCCTAAACATGTTATTTGTGTCCCTTTCATGACCGCCGGCAAAGCCCCAAACGACCCCCATGTTAAGAATCACTGTGCTAAACTATGAGCTATGTGTTAGAGACATGGGCTACTTGTAAGAAACTGTACCAGGCAGATTCTGCAAGAATTTGAAGCTAACGGGTGATTAAGTGTTCAGCTTAATAGTGAAAATTAAACTCTTTTGTTCTGGTTTGAAGTTAAAACCGAAGGAAGGCATGCAATTACAATTAGCATTGAAATGAATTGGTTCACTTCTTTTTATGAAACAGTTTTGTCACAATTACTACACGTGAGAGTTATTGAGGATAATAAATGCCTCAAAATTCCTGCAATTATTACAAAATGGTTATAAATCAGGGAAACGCTGCTCCATTCAGCAGGTATGTTTTAAATTATGCTTCTGTTAATTTCAGCTTGTATCTCTGGTAGAGATGTAACACAATTTGTTGTCAGAACACAAAGTGCTAGAGGAACTCAGCAGGTTAGTCAGCATCTGGGGAGGGAATAGACGGACAATGTAACAGCCCCTTCGGCCCACCAAATCCACGCTAACCATCTATCGCCCGTTCACACTGGTTTTACTGTTGTGTCAGGATCCCATTTTCCCATCCACTCCCTGCTCACCGGGGGTAATTTTACAGAGGTCAATTAACCTACAAAACTGCAGGTCTTTGGGATGTGGAAAGAAACTGAAGTACCCGGAGGAAACACAGTCAGAGTGAGAACTTGCAAACTTCATACAGACTGTAGCCGAGACTCAGAATGGAACCCGGGTCCCTGGTGCTGTGAGGAAGCAGCTCTACCAGCTGCATCACTGTGCCGCGCAACCACAAGTTCAGCCACATCATCTATTTTTTCACAAGAGGTGGGCTGTGTGTGCTTCTTAGTAGCCAAAATAATCTTGATATTATTTGTACTATTGCTTGGACTGTGCACGTTTTACTGTTGTGTCAGGATTCATCTTTCACATTAAATGGTAACGTAGGACATCGCACCAGACTAACCTTTGATGATTCACTAATCTTGTGCGGACGAGAGACTCTTGACTGCTTTGTTCCCTCCATGGCAGCTTCCTTAGTGACGCCTAACAAAAGATATTATTAAATAATTAAGTTTTGTTTCGGGAAAGTGTCTGCCATGTCACAGAGTATTTACGTATTTAAACCAATGCTGTACAAAAGGCTTCAAAACATAGAGAAACAGGGAACTGCAGATAATTGTGTACAAAAAAAGACACAAAATGCCGTAGTAACTCAGTGGGTCAGGCGCATCATGAAGAATATGGATAGGTGATGTTTCTGGTCAGCATCCTTCTTCAGACATTAAAGCATACTCTTTAGCCACCTGCTGGCCACACCTCTAAACTTCATCATCCAAGATTTCCTTAAAACAAAAACAATATTTTTATTACATCAGTAATTCTAGTGATAGATCGACATCAGCCTTTTGTTATTGAGGAGAGATAGATCACATTAAGATGGAAAACAAATATAAAGAAAACAGGAAGCAAGGAATGGGATACAAAGCATCCAGGAACCAGAATATCAGCTTTTATGGTGCTAACTGAGGGAACCACATTCAAAGAAAAAAATTAATTCACTTCTTAGAGCAGTGCCATGGCATTTAGCATCCTTCAGATAGGGCTTTGACTTAATTGAAGTACAAGAACAAAGCAGTGCTCTTTAGTACAGAGCCTAGATATCCAACTTCGTCAAGTTGAGCTTATTGTATTTGCACTCGTACAGGTCAGGTACAGGTACAATGAAAAACTTGCAGTAGCATTGCAGACACGTAAACTCAGACAACACAAAACATAAATTAAATATGTTATATATAAATTATATAAGGTAATGAAAACTAGATGATTGTGTAAAAACAGAATAAATCTGCAGGAATGCAAGAGGTTTGTCATGTTCCGTTACCTAGGTGGGATTAGGGATGTGAAGTGTTTAAGAACCTGATGGTTGTAGGAAAGTAGCTGCCCCTGAACCGAGAGTGTGGGATTTCAGGCTTCAGAAGAGGGCATAACCTAGATGGTAGGAATCTTTAATGACAGATACCACCTCCTTGACACAGTGCCTCATGTACATGGCATTGATAGTGGGGAGGGCTGTGAAAGACAGTGAAAAACTGTCCACCACTCTCTGCAGCCTCTTGCGTTCCTGTTTTTTGGAATTGCTATACCAGGCTTTGATGGAACCAGTCAAGATACTTTCTAGAGTACACCTGTAGAAGGTTGCAAAAGTATTTGGTGACGTGAATCTCATTAAGCTTCGCAGAATAGAGATGCTGACATGCCTGCTTCGTGATTAGGTCTATGTGCTGGGCTCAGGGCAAGTCATCCGAGAAGATAGTGCCCAGGACTTTGAAACCACTAACTCTCTCCACCTTCGACCCACCAATGAAGATTGACATGTGGTCTCTCGACTTCCCCTTTCTGAAGTCACAGATTAATTCCTTGAATTTGCTGATGTTGAGTGTGAGGTTATTGTGGCACCATTCAATCTCACTCCTGTATGTTGACTCATCATCATCATCATCATCTATGTTTCGACCACTGATAACCGTGTCATTGGCAAATTTGTAGATGTCAGTGGAGCTGCTTAACCACACCATCATGAGTGTAGAGTAGAGCAAGGGGTTTAGCACAGCACCGAGGTGCACCTGTATTGATGGTTCATGAAGAGTTTGTTACTAATCAGCATTGATTGGGGTTTGTCAATAATGATGGTCAAGAATCTTGTTGCAAAGGGAGGTACAGAGGGCTAGATCTTGGAGCTGGGTGGGGATTATAGTGTTAAACATCAGGCTGCCATGATGAATAGCAGCCTGATGTATGGAGTTTCTGTCATCCAGATGGTCCAAAGCAGAGCCAAAGAAAAAGCTTCTGCTGTTAACCTGTTGTGGCTATAGGAAAATGGAAGTAGATCCAGGTCATATCTGAGGCAGGAGTTGATTTGTGCCACAATCAACTTCTTGAAACACTTCATTATAATGGATGCAAGGGCAACCGGATGATGGTCATTGAGGCAGGTCACTATGCTCTTCGCCACTGATACTGAGGAAATATTATATAATAGAATTGCTTGGATAATAACTTTCGTGTGAGGAACTTATGTTGAGTTGTAAGAGATGGGGTTGGGGTTTTCAGAAATACATGTCCCCATAAAGAAATAAAGTACAAAGAACACACACAGGAGAACAGATGGCTTATCATAACATGGAAATGTTGATCTGAATAGGCATAGCTTTGTTTGCTTTGAAGCAGCTATAACGCTGTCAGTAGTTGTATTTGGTTTAGTTTGGTGTTTAGAGTATAGGTTGTTAATGGGGGTCTCTTCCCAGGACATAGGCACCATTTGTTCTTTCTTTCTTTGTGACACATCTTTGAGCTCTAGTGTGTCACAAAGAGGGGTTATGGTTGTTTATACTGGGTCTTAGACAGCAAGGCTAGATAATAGTCTGTGATTTGGTTTGTGCTGTTTAAATGTACTTATGTTGAGATAAGAGACAAGGCATAGGTGATGGTTGTGTGACCTTTGTATAAGGGTGATTTCTTATGTTTATAGAAAACTGAGAAAGTGACTCTGTTTTGATCCAAGCCAAACGATTGGGGTCTGCATATAGTAATCTTCCATTTTCTGTGTGGATTGCTATTAGTGAGGAGTCGTAAAGAGGCCTTACATTCCTTTCGTCCAGAGATAGTAGGGGGAGGTTGTAATTCAGAATGAAACTAGACCCGAGCTTGGTAAGAAGCAATTATAATTCATCAAGTGTGACAAGTATATGGCCTTTGTGTGCTTGGAGTTGGGAATTGTGTGATTAGAAATAACTTAAGTCTTTACCACTTTGTAAGAATGGGGCAAAACTCATATTTAATCTTTGTAATCCATACGTAACTGTATTTTAACTATGTAGTTGTAGGGAAATTATTTGTGAAGTGTATTGAGTTTTAATTAGGATTGTAAGTATTAGACTTTGTTTAAATCTGAAGTTTTAGAAATAACTTTCTTTTCCAAAAGTGAATATATGTGGTTTGCGTGTATGTATTGTGTGATTGCTGTACGATGTGTCTTTTATATTATGAGAGGTGGTCTCTGAGAATTGATTTTATATTTCTGTGGTTTTACTTCAATGAAATAAAATGATTTTGATCAAAGAGGGTAAAGAAAACCACAGAGGAAGCAAGGGTTGTAAAGAGGCCAGAAAAGTGAAAATCATGTGACTACACATGTTGTCAATTACTGGTAAGGACTTAGTTGATTGGTTAATGCAAATAAGCTAATGTATGGTAAACCATAATGATTGGTTAATAGTTTGCCACACCTTCCGTATCATAATTGTCTAATACCTATATAATGTGTTATGTCAGTACCAAAGTCACTAATTCTTTGGACCTATCCTGGAGCTTTCAGCTCTGTGTTGGAAGGTTCAGAGATTAGTCTCTCGGCTCTGAATAAAGAATCGATTTCAACAGCAGCAATGGTTTGAATCAAGACTGACAAAAGAACTCAGTTTAACAATACATGCCCTTTTGCCGCAGGTGGGAACCTTGGACTGTTAGAAGTGAGAGGTTGAAGATGTCCATGAATACTTCTCAGTTGCCCTGCAAAGGTCTTCAGCATTCAGCCAGGTATGCCATCTGGGGTCGGACACTTTGCATGGGTTCACCCTCTTGAAAGATGCTCTGATATCGGCCTCAGAGACTGACATCACACGGTCATCTGGAACTGTAGGGGCTTATGCAGGTGCGTTATTTCTCTCCCTGTCAAGCCATGTATAAAGGCATTGAGCTCATCCAGAAGTGATGTATCGCTGCCACTTATACTACCCAGTTTCGCCTTGTAGAAATGTGCAATCTCTACCACAACTGTTGAGAGTCTGTTGCGAATCCAGTTTAGTCCAGAATTGTCTCTTCACGCTTGCATGGCCTACAGGTGGTCATACCTGGACTTTTTGTATGATTCTGGATCATCAATTCGAAACATTACAGATCCCCGCATCAGCAGATCACGCATGTCCTGGTCATAGAAACATGGTCCATCCAAGGCTCCTGGTTGGTGAAGACTTGAATGTCTTTATACTTACACTCATCCACATAGTCAGGATACAAGAGATTGCAGATGTTGTCTCCAGAACAACAATCGGCTGTTGGAACTCAAGTGAATCGAACAGCATCCGTGAAAGGCAAAAATTAACATATTTTCTGGTTGAAACCATGCATCAAGAAGGTTTGACGAAACGTCGACCATTCCTTTCCAATCACAGATGCTGCTCAACCCACTTATTTCCTTCAAATTGCTTGTTGCTCCAGTTTGTTGTCATTTCTCCTACCAGTGTACAAAGTCACACATTCCCATGATAACATCCTTTTGTCAAGTTTGCGCCCATTCACTCAACTCATCGTGATCATTTCACAAATTCCTGATATCCGCAGTGCAGTATTTCCTTCTTCCTTGTTTTGTTTCATCTGCAAACTTGGATACCTCGCACTCTCAGCCTTCTTCCAAGTCATTCAGATAGACAGTAAATAACCCAAAGACAAAGACCAATTATTAGAATTATTCTTCCTTGTTACATTCTCCCAGAACAAAAAACATACTTCAAGGTGACAAAGTTTTCAAATGTAGGGGGCTTGCAAAGCTGGGTGAAGTGGGTACATACTGCACTGTTTACCATCCTTTTAATAATGTTACTTATTTTTGTACATGCTGCAAGATCATAATTGTTAACTTTATACTCCCCTTGATAATGGCTGACATTAAAAAGTGTTTGTTCAACATATTGATTCACAATGTATCAAATAGTGGATTACACAATAAAAATTGCATCCACAGTCATCATAATCTAAATTATATGAACTATAATAATAATAATAATAATACATTTTATTTATGGGCGCCTTTCAAGAGTCTCAAGGACACCTTACAAAAATTTAGCAGGTAGAGGAAAAACATGTAAGGGGAATGAAATAAATAGTAGAGACATGACTAGTACACAAAGTAAAGACAGAATTCAATTCAAAACACAATATGAGGCAATTAATGCACAGATGAAAAGGGAGGGGGATGTGGGGCTAAGGATAGGCAGAGGTGAAGAGATGGGTCTTGAGGCGGGACTGGAAGATGGTGAGGGACACGGAATTGCGGATCAGTTGGGGGAGGGAGTTCCAGAGCCTGGGAGCTGCCCTGGAGAAGGCTCTGTCCCCAAAACTGCGGAGGTTGGACTTGTGGATGGAGAGGAGACTGGCTGATGTGGATCTGAGGGACCGTGAGGGTTGGTAGGGGGAGAGGAGGTCAGTGAGATATGGGGGGGCCAGATGGTGGAGGGCTTTGTACGTGAGGATCAGGATTTTGTAGGTGATCCGGTGGGAGATGGGAAGCCAGTGAAGTTGTTTGAGGACTGGAGTGATGTGATGCCAGGATTTGGTGTGGGTGATGAGTCGGGCGGCTGCGTTCTGGACCAGTTGGAGTCGGTTGATGTAGGTGGAGCTGATGCCAAGGAGAAGTGAGTTGCAATAGTCCAGTCGGGAGGAGATGAAGGCATGGATGAGTCTTTCAGCAGCGGGAGGTGTGAGAGAGGGTCTGAGTTTGGCGATGTTGCGGAGATGAAAGAAGGAGGTTTTAATGACATGGCGGATGTGAGGCTCAAGGGAGAGGGTGGAATCAAAGATCACGCCAAGGTTGCGGACCTGGGGAGATGGGGAGACAGTGGTGCCGTCGATGGTGAGAGTGGGGTTATTGATTTTGCTGAGTGTGGCTTTGGAGCCCATGAGGAGGAATTCTGTCTTATCGCTGTTGAGTTTGAGGAAGTTATGTTGCATCCAGGTTTTTATAGCTGACAAACAGGAGTTGATATGGGAGGGGGGGTGGGGGGGGGTTGTGGGGGGATTTGGTGCCGAGGTAGATCTGGGTGTCATCGGCGTAACAGTGGAAGTCCAGGTTGAAGTGGCGGAGTATCTGACCAAGGGGGAGGATGTAGATGATGAAGAGGAGGGGGCCGAGTACGGAGCCTTGGGGAACGCCTTGAGTGACTGTGGCTGTAGCAGAGGTGTGGTTGTGGAGAGAGATGAAGTGGGATCTGTTGGAAAGGTAGGAACGGAGCCAGCTGAGTGCAGAGCCTTCAATGCCGAGGTCTTTGAATCTGGTGAGAACTATAGTACATTAGATTGACTATATAAGGTAAATATTGAAAATACATTTAAATCATTGATAGACAAAATGCTGGAGTAATTCAATGGGTCAGGCAACATCTTTGGAGAAAATGGATAGGTGACATTTAATTTAATTACATTTATTATATGCATATCATTATTTGGGGTGATCAATTATGCGCATGGGGCACAAGTTAGAGAGTGCCACCCTATTCTCGATCCAATGAGCACTTTTGAGAGCACAGACTCTCCCAGCAGACCTCAACTCCTTGAATGTGGAATCAGGGATAAGATTTGAAAATGTCTTTTATATCAAATACTAACATTGTGATTAGTTGCCAGAGATCGTCATTCCCTCAGATTCACTGTATCAGTCAGCAATGCAATTCAAAAGCATTTGACTTACCTGTGCTGTCATATGCCCAAGTCAAAGGTGAGCTATAGCTCAGATGCTGGCACATCCATCTGTCTAATTCGGTGCTGGCCTGACCATCAAACCAGCTGCAATGCAGGGACTTGCTGAGGATGGGTCTGGTTCACACCTCTCCTTCTGGTTTATTTCAAGTTGCAATGTTAACTGAAGTGCTTCACCGTTTACATTTTTTTTTCTTAAGCATTTTAATCTCGCTTTAATGACATTGATTTTTAATTCTTTGTGTAATTATTTAAAATTAAATCTATTTAAAAGCTTTAAATATATATTGCTTCTGCATACTTCGACTGCTTGACTGTCTGCCAAAGGGTTGTTGGTGACATAATAATAAATGGAAGGAAATGTTGCAATGGGAATATTTGGATTTTGCGACAGGATCTCGATGAATTGAGTGAGTGGGCATAAACTTGGCAAATGAAATATGGGAAGGTGTGACCTCATGCACTTTGGTAGGAGAAATAAAAATACAAACTAAAGCAACAAACAATCTGTAAGAAGAACTCAGTAGATTGGTCATAAAGTCACACAGCATGGAAACTGGCCATTCGGCTCAACTTGCCCACACCGACCAACATATCACAGCTACACTAGTCCCAACTTCCTGCACTTGGCCCATATCCCTCTAAACCTATCCTGTCCACTTACCTGTCTAAATGTTTCTTAAACATTGAGATAGTACCTGCCTCAACTACCTCCTCTGGCAGCTCGTTCCATACACCCTCCACCCTTTGTGTAAAAAGGTTGCCTGCAGGTTCCTATTAAATCTTTCCCTCCTCATCTTAAACCTATAGAGTCAGAGAGTCATAGAGTGAAACAGCGTGGAAACTGGCCCTCCGGCCCAACTTGCCCTCACCGACCAACATGTTCTAGCTACACTAGTCCCACCTGCCTGTGTTTGGTCCATATCCATCCAAACTTGTCCTATCCATGTAACAGTCTAACTGTTTCTTAAACAATGGGACAGAATGACCTCCTCTGGCAGCTTGTTCCATACATCCACAACCCTTTGTTTGAAAAAGTTACCTCTCAGATTCCTATTAAATCTTTTCCCTCTTCACTTTAAACCTATGTCCTCTGTTCCTCAATTCCCCTACTCTGGGCAAGAGATTCTGTGCATCTACCCAATTTATTCCTCTCATGATTTTATACACCTCTATAAGATCACCTCTCATCCTCCTGCGCTCCAAGGAATAGAGACCCAGCCCACTCAACCTCTCCCTATAGCTCAGACCCCCTAATCCTGGCAACATCCTCGTAAATCTTCTTTGAACTTTTTCAAGCTTGACAATATCTTTCCTATAACATGGTGCCCAGAACTGAACACAATACTCTAAATACGATCTCACCAATGTCTTATACAACTGCAACATGACCTCCCAACTTCTATACTCAATATTCTGACTGATGAAGGCCAAAGTGCCAAAAGCCTTTTTGACCACCTTATCTACCTGCAATTCGACCTTCAAAGAACCATGCACCTGCACTCATAGATCCCTTTGTTCTTCAACACTCCCGAGGCCTACCATTCCTGCCATGGAATGTCCCGAGGCCGACCATTCCTGCCCTGGTATGTCCTGCCCATGTTAGACATCCAAAAATGCAACACCTCGCATTTCTCTGTATTAAATTCCATCAACCATTCCTCGGCCCATCTGGCCAATCGATCAAGATCTAATTGCAATCTTTCACAGCCATCTTCACTATCAGCTAAACCACCCACTTTGGTATCATCAGCAAATTTGCTAATCTTGCCCTATATTTTCTCATCCAAATCATTGATATAGATGACAAACAGTAACGGGACCAGCACTGAACCCTGAGGCACACCACTAGTCACAGGCCTCCAGTTCTGGAAGCAACCTTCCACCATCACCCTCTGCTTCCTTCCATGAAGCCAATTTGCTATCATAGAAACATAGAAACATAGAAATTAGGTGCAGGAGTAGGCCATTCGGCCCTTCGAGCCTGCTCCGCCATTCAATATGATCATGGCTGATCATCCAACTCAGTATCCCGTACCTGCCTTCTCTCCATACCCTCTGATCCCCTTAGCCACAAGGGCCACATCTAACTCCCTCTTAAATATAGCCAATGAACTGGCCTCGACTACCCTCTGTGGCAGGGAGTTCCAGAGATTCACCACTCTCTGTGTGAAAAAAGTTCTTCTCATCTCGGTTTTAAAGGATTTCCCCCTTATCCTTAAGCTGTGACCCCTTGTCCTGGACTTCCCCAACATCGGGAGCAATCTTCCTGCATCTAGCCTGTCCAACCCCTTAAGAATTTTGTAAGTTTCTATAAGATCCCCTCTCAATCTCCTAAATTCTAGAGAGTATAAACCAAGTCTATCCAGTCTTTCTTCATAAGACAGTCCTGACATCCCAGGAATCAGTCTGGTGAACCTTCTCTGCACTCCCTCTATGGCAATAATGTCCTTCCTCAAATTTGGAGACCAAAACTGTACGCAATACTCCAGGTGTGGTCTCACCAAGACCCTGTACAACTGCAGTAGAACCTCCCTGCTCCTATACTCAAATCCTTTTGCTATGAAAGCTAACATACCATTCGCTTTCTTCACTGCCTGCTGCACCTGCATGCCCACTTTCAATGACTGGTGTACCATGACACCCAGGTCTCGCTGCATCTCCCCTTTTCCTAGTCGGCCACCATTTAGATAATAGTCTGCTTTCCTGTTTTTGCCACCAAAATGGATAACCTCACATTTATCCACATTATACTGCATCTGCCAAACATTTGCCCACTCACCCAGCCTATCCAAGTCACCTTGCAGTCTCCTAGCATCCTCCTCACAGCTAACACTGCCCCCCAGCTTAGTGTCATCCGCAAACTTGGAGATATTGCCTTCAATTCCCTCATCCAGATCATTAATATATATTGTAAATAGCTGGGGTCCCAGCACTGAGCCTTGCGGTACCCCACTAGTCACTGCCTGCCATTGTGAAAAGGACCCGTTTACTCCTACTCTTTGCTTCCTGTTTGCCAGCCAGTTCTTTATCCACATCAATACTGAACCCCCAATGCCGTGTGCTTTAAGTTTGTAAACTAATCTCTTATGTGGGACCTTGTCGAAAGCCTTCTGGAAGTCCAGATACACCACATCCACTGGTTCTCCCCTATCCACGCTACTAGTTACATCCTCGAAAAATTCTATAAGATTCGTCAGACATGATTTACCTTTTGTAAATCCATGCTGACTTTGTCCAATGATTTCACCACTTTCCAAATGTGCTGCTATCCCATCTTTAATAACTGACTCTAGCAGTTTCCCCACTACCGATGTTAGACTAACTGGTCTGTAATTCCCCGTTTTCTCTCTCCCTC
Organism: Amblyraja radiata; assembly: GCF_010909765.2. NCBI lineage: Eukaryota > Metazoa > Chordata > Chondrichthyes > Rajiformes > Rajidae > Amblyraja > Amblyraja radiata. Next base: position 16,536,391 of record NC_045972.1, on the reverse strand, counting down.
CCTTCTTAAAAAGTGGGGTTACGTTTGCTACCCGCCAATCCTCAGGAACTACTCCAGAATCTAAAGAGTTTTGAAAGATTATTACTAATGCATCCACTATTTCTGGAGCTACTTCCTTAAGTACTCTGGGATGCAGCCTATCTGGCCCTGGGGATTTATCGGCCTTTAATCCATTCAATTTACCCAACACCACTTCCCGGCTAACCTGGATTTCACTCAATTCCTCCAACTCCTTTGACCCGCGGTCCCCTGCTATTTCCGGCAGATTATTTATGTCTTCCTTAGTGAAGACGGAACCAAAGTAGTTATTCAATTGGTCCGCCATATCCTTGTTCCCCATGATCAACTCACCCGTTTCTGCCTGCAAGGGACCTACATTTGTTTTAACTAATCTCTTTCTTTTCACATATCTATAAAAACTTTTGCAGTCAGTTTTTATGTTCCCTGCCAGTTTTCTTTCATAATCTATTTTTCCTTTCCTAATTAAGCCCTTTGTCCTCCTCTGCTGGTCTCTGAATTTCTCCCAGTCCTCCGGTATGCTGCTTTTTCTGGCTAATTTGTACGCATCATCCTTCGCTTTGATACTATCCCTGATTTCCCTTGTTATCCACGGATGCACTACCTTCCCTGATTTATTCTTTTGCCAAACTGGGATGAACAATTTTTGTAGTTCATCCATGCAGTCTTTAAATGTCTTCCATTGCATATCCACCGTCAACCCTTTTAGAATTAATTGCCAGTCAATCTTGGCCAATTCACGTCTCATACCCTCAAAGTTACCTTTCTTTAAGTTCAGAACCATTGTTTCTGAATTAACAATGTCACTCTCCATCCTAATGAAGAACTCAACCATATTATGGTCACTCTTGCCCAAGGGGGCACGTACAACAAGACTGCTAACTAACCCTTCCTCATTACTCAATACCCAGTCTAAAATAGCCTGCTCTCTCGTTGGTTCCTCTACATGTTGATTTAGATAACTATCCCGCATACATTCCAAAAAATCCTCTTCCTCAGCACCCCTGAGGGATGCTGTCCTATCCATTCAGCTATCTCTCCTTGGATCCCATATGTCCTCTGATTCTCGATTCCCTTACTGAGCAAGAAACTGCTCATTTGCCCGATCTATTCCTCTCATGATTTTGCACACCTCTATAAATCCACCCCACAGCCTCCTGCGCTCCACGGAATAGAGTCCTAGCTGCTCAATCTCTTCCTACAGCTCAGGCCCTCGAGTCCTGGCAACATCCTTGTAAATCTTCTCTGTACCCTTTCTAGCTTGGTAACATCTTTTCGAGAACATGGTGCCCAAAACTGAACACAATACTCTAAATGCGGCCTCACCAATGTCTTATACAACTGCAATATGACCTCCCAACTTCTCTTCTCAATACTGTGACTGATGATGGCCAATGTGCCGAAGGCCTTTTTGACCACCCTATCTACCTGTGATGCCACTTTCAATGAACCATGTACCTGCACTCCTAGATCTCTCTGCTCTACAGCACTCCCCAAGCCCTACCCTTCCCAGAGTCCTGCCTATTTTTAGACCTCCCAAAATGAAACACTTCACATTTCACTGTATTAAATTGCATCAACCAGCCCACCTTCCCAACCAATCAAGATCCTGCTGGAATGTTTTACAACCACCTTCACATTCTACAATACCACCCACTTTTGGGTCATCTGCAAACTTGCTAATAATGCCATGTAAATTCTCATCCAAATCATTGATATAGATGACTAACAGCAATGGGTCCATCACCGAACCCTGAGGCATATCACTAATAGCCATAGGCCTCCAATCCAGAAGGCAACATTCACCATCGCCTTCCAAGAAGCCAATTTTCTATCCATTCACCTATCTCTCCTTGGATCCCACACGATCTAACCTTCCAGACATTGCGGAACGTTGTTAAACGCCTTGCTGAAATCAAGGTCCACGGTTCGAGTCAAACCCTCTTGATGCAGGGTTTCAACACTAAATGTCACCCATTCCTTTCCATTCACAGTTGCTTGCGTTCCTCCAGCAGAAGGTAGAAACAAAGAACTGCAGATGTTTGTTTACAAAAAAAAACAAAGTGCTGGAGTAGCTCAGTGGGTCAGGTACCATCCATATTCTCCAGAGATTCTACTCCAGTACGGTTCATCCCGCACATTGTTGCTTCAGGTTCCATCATCAGCAGTCTCCCATTTCCCTACAGAGAAGTTGCCTAACCTGCTGAGTTCCCCGGGAAAGGCTCTTGATGTACTTTACAATAACATTTGTGTGGGTTATGAGAACTTAATTAGGTGAATACAAATCTTGCAATAAAAATAAGTGAAATTAATCATCAGGGGGTGGTGGAGGGGAGGTGGGTGGTCACTGTCAAACTTCTGCATTACAACCTCCTTAACACATTATTTTCAAGTAAAATGGCCAATAATAGCGCCTGAAGAAGGGTCCAGTTGCAAAACATCACCTATCAATATTCCCAGATGCTACCAGACCTGCCGAGTTATTCCAACACTTTATGTCCTTTTTAATAATAAAGTACTGCTTTCAGCAATTAAATCATCTATAGTGCCCCATAGTTTCATTTGTAAATCATTTATAATCCAGTGTTTCCCTCATCTATCATTGGTGTATTTTATCACATTTCTCCAGAAAAGTAAACCCAGCAGAAGAAAACTCAAAGGTACACAAAAAAGCTGGAGAAACTCAGCGGGTGCAGCAGCATCTATGGAACGAAGGAAAAAGGCAACATTTCGGGCCGAAAACTCAAATCAGTCAACTGATCATATTATTACATTCAGCACAGCCCTGACAAGAAAATAAGATGTTTCCTGGAAACATAGCGGCCAAGTCTGGCAAGGTTGAGGTAGCCTTGCCCAGATGATCTTGCCTGTTCAAATGTTATTAAAATGACATTGTTTTGTATGGTTAACTGAAGGGAAAATCCTCTACCAGCTAAATGGTCAGCACTGAATTAAAAAAAAAACTTTCCAAGTAAATGAAGTCCATAACAAAAGGAGCATTGATATGTATTGTGCAAACCATTCATTCAAAAATCTGACAAACGATCCCTTGAGCGATTTGGCCAAAAGATAAGAATTTTCTCATGTCTCATTTTCTCCCAGTGATAAATGGAGGTCGTATTCCACAGGTGTCAAATCCCACTATTTTACAAAGAAATTTGCTCTTCACACAGGTGCAAATAACAACACCAATAGTTCAGTTGATGACACACCCACCTGCATTAAAAAAAAGGCAGGTTCTAGCCCTGCTATCAAATAGAAATGGATAAACTATGCAGTGCCGAGGCAATGCTAATCTGTTCAAGACGGCTGTTTTCACTTACATCCCGATCCCCTATGTATGGATATACATCAGAGGAACAACAATGTTCTCGATTTTTTCCCCCTCAATATTATTCTTTCATAGCTCTCCTTACAACCTTGGCTGAACTCTTCCAAACGCAATGAATTTATAGCATTACTTGATTTTTGCTGGGGGTTGATGTAACATCTTTAGGGATAGATAAGTACATCTCTGTTGCTGAATGAAATATTTCAAATGTTGCAAAATAATAGAACTAAAACCCAACACCATTCAGTCAGAGGTTTTCTACGTATTTATGCACAGAATACAAACATCACTGACAAGACCAATATTTACAATCCATTCCCAATCGTCTACTGCACTCGGCAGCTTGCTGGGTCATTTTCATTAGCCTGATTTCTTTGAAAGTTGTTTATTTTACAATTGTACAGTAGTATAATTACTGCTTACAATTATAAGACTTCCAATTGACTTCCAATAGACTTACAATTATAAGTTTTCACTGTCTGATGCCATATTTTACCTTTTATTCGAAATTTGCATTAAATTTCACGATTACTGTGGCGGGCTTCCCTGGATAAACAATCCTTGCCTGTGGATACCCATTGGGCTCGCGTTGGACAGAAGATACAGAAGCTTGAAAGCGCACACGACCCGACCGAGGAACAGCTTCTTCCCGTCTGTTATCAGGCTTCTGAACAGTCCTATCATAAGCTCAGGTACTGTTCGATTCACCTCTATCCCATTATGGACATTGGACTGCACATCAGTACACATGACAATATTAAACCTAAACCACCTTCTCTACTTGTGCTGTCATCTATGGATTTGTGCATCAAGGTCTCTGTTGCTCAATACATTGGTTAACATAACCAGTCCTACAGTGCCCTTTACCCCCTTTTTTGGGGAGGGAAGGGGGTTGGGTAATTAGGGGAAGGGGGTTGGGGAGGGGGGAGAGTGGGTTGGAGTTGGGGCGGGGGTTTGGAGGGGGGAGTGGTTGGAGTTGGCAGGGGAGTGGTTTGGGGGGGGGGGGGTAGGAGTTGCGGAAGAGAAGTGTGAAGAGGGGGTTGGGGGGTCTGTGAATGGAGGGGGTGGGGGTGTGTCAAGGAAGGGGGTTTGGGGGGTATGAAGGGAGGGGGCTGGGGGTGTGTGAAGGGAGGGGGTGTTGAGGGGAGGAGGGAGGGGGTTGGGGGTAGTGTGAAGGGAGGGAGTTGGGGGTAGGGAAGGGGGTGAAGGGAGGGGGTAGCGAGTGATGTGCGGAAGGGGTTGGGGGGTAGTGTGAAGGGTGGGGGTGGTGAGGGGAGGAGGTTGGTGGGGGTAATGTGAAGGGAGGGGGTGGTGGTAAGGGGGGTAGTGTGAGGGGGACGGTGTTGGGGGGGCTGTGTGAGGGTTGGGGATGGTGAGGGGGGATGGTGAGGGGGGGTGGTGGTGAAGGGAGTGGTTTGGGGGGGTAGTGTGAGGGGAGGGGATGGTGAGTGGAGGGGTTAGTGTGAGGGGAGGGGATGGTGAGGGGAGGGGTTAGTGTGAGGGGAAGGGATTGGGGGGGGGGGTGGTAATTGGGTGTGTGAGGGGTTTGGGGAAGCACCATGAGCCGCACATGCGCATCGCGACCCCAAGTGACATGAGCCGAGTCTTCAATCGCAACCCGCCGGCGCCGCTGATCATCACCGGCCGCAGCCACGGTACGTCCACCGCAAACAACAACGGGGGGGGGGGGATAGCCAGCAATTACCCGTGTTGAAGAAGCCGCTCATGCCTCTGGGTGCCCACTGCCACTGCCAGCCCCCGGCGCGCCGGTCGCCGCCGGCATCCCCTCACCCACTCGCATAGCCAGCGCGTCACGGCGGAGCGACGTCCGCGTCATCCGATGGACGTCTCCCTCGGCCAATCCAATTACGCGTTCCACCTCGACGCGGGCAGAAGTCCACCAATGGCAGCGGAGCGTCACACTGGTCCCGCCCACTGTTGCCAACGCAACCCTTCAAGCTGTCAGCACCAGGCCTCAGGCGGCGAGGCTGCAGATGCTGGTCCATAATGAAGGTGGATATAGATGCTGGGGTAATGTGTAGAAAGGAACTGTAGGTAATGGTCTACACTGAACATGGCACACAATGCTGGAGTAACGTTCCCCCCACAACCCCCCCCTCTCCCATATCAACTCCTGTTTGTCAGCTATAAAAACCTGGATGCAACATAATTTCCTCAAACTCAACAGCGATAAGACAGAATTCCTCCTCATAGGCTCCAAAGCCACACTCAGCAAAATCAATAACCCCACTCTCACCATCGACGGCACCACTGTCTCCCCATCTCCCCAGGCCCGCAACCTTGGCGTGATCTTTGATTCCACCCTCTCCCTTGAGCCTCACATCCGCCATGTCATTAAAACCTCCTTCTTTCATCTCCGCAACATCGCCAAACTCAGACCCTCTCTCACACCGCCTGCTGCTGAAAGACTCATCCATGCCTTCATCTCCTCCCGACTGGACTACTGCAACTCACTTCTCCTTGGCATCAGCTCCACCTACATCAACCGACTCCAACTGGTCCAGAACGCAGCCGCCCGACTCATCACCCACACCAAATCCTGGCATCACATCACTCCAGTCCTCAAAAAACTTCACTGGCTTCCCATCTCCCACCGGATCACCTACAAAATCCTGGTCCTCACCTACAAAGCCCTCCACCATCTGGCCCCCACATATCTCACTGACCTCCTCTCCCCCTACCAACCCTCACGGTCCCTCAGATCCACATCAGCCGGTCTCCTCTCCATCCACAAGTCCAACCTCCGCAGTTTTGGGGACAGAGCCTTCTCCAGGGCAGCTCCCAGGCTCTGGAACTCCCTCCCCCAACTGATCCGCAATTCCGTGTCCCTCCCCATCTTCCAGTCCCGCCTCAAGACCCATCTCTTCACCTCTGCCTATCCTTAGCCCCACGTCCCCGTCCCTTTTCATCTGTGCATTAATTGCCTCATGCTGTGTTTTGTATTGAATTCTGTCTTTACTTTGTGTACTAGTCATGTCTCTACTATTTATTTCATTCCCCTTACATGTTTTTCCTATACATGCTCAATTTTTGTAAGGTGTCCTTGAGACTCTTGAAAGGCGCCCATAAATAAAATGTATTATTATTATTATTAACGTGTCGGAAGGAACTACCGATGCTGGTCTACAATGAAGATAGACACAAAATGCTGGAGTAATGTGTAGGGAGGAACTGCAGATGCTGGTTTACACTGAAGATAGACGCACAATGCTGGAGCAACTCAGCGGGACAGACAGCATCTCTGGAGAAAAGGAATAGGTTACATTTCGGGTCGAGACCCTTCTTCAGTTGGGAGTTAGATGTGGTCCTTGTGGCTAAAGGGGTTAGGAGGTATGGAGAGAAGGCAGGTACAGGATACTGAGTTGGATGATCAGCCATGATCATATTGAATGGCGGTGCAGGCTCGAAGGGCCGAATGGCCTCCTGCACCTATTTTCTATGTTTCCATGTTTCAGACTGTGGCCAGGCTTTTGAGTCCAGTTCAATAATGAACGTGTTTCATATACTCCCCAAAATTCACAATTTGCATGAATTTGACCCAATATCTTAGTTTCTCTCAGTAGGTGCTGCCTCATTTCTGCATTTTACAATCAGAATGCAAACAACATATTGCACTCACGAAGAATCAAGTGTATCTCAGATCACCAAAGCCACAATTTGCAACCAACTTCCACAGTTGACAGAGAAAAGGTTCCCCCCTAGACTCCCCATTTGCCTGACATCCGCTGAAAATCTTGAATCTGTCCACCGTCACATTGCATGAAGCATCCCTGTCATTGCCACAAGCTCTGAGAACCTCTTCCAGAATCTCATTGAAAGCCCTAATCATAGAGATTTTTGTCTTGCTGACCAATTAGTTACTATAGCAGTGGTGTTTCTATTTATGTAGGAAGGAACTGCAGATGCTGGTTTTCACTGAAGATAGGCACAAAATGCTGGAACTCAGCGGGACAGCCAGCATCACCGGAGAGAAGAAATGGCGACTATTTGGGTCTTGACCCTTCTTCAGACAGTCACCATGCTTTAGGGTTAGGTTCAATAATTAGCCTGTTTCATATAGGCCAAATAGATTCACATTTTGTATGAATTTGATGCAATATCTTTGCTTTTAAAGTATTGGGACAAATTTGGGGAAATAGTTTTAGTTTAGTTTATTGTCACATGTACCGAGGTCGTGAAAAGCTTTTGTTGCAGAAAGACAATACATGATTACAATCAAGCCATTCATAGTGCACAGATACACGATAAGGGAAATAACGTTTAGTGCAAGGTAAAGCTAGCAAAGTCCGATCAAGGATATTCCGATGGTCACCAAAGAGGTAGATAGTAGTTTAGCACTCCTCTCTGGTTGTGGTAGGATGGTTTAGTTGCCTGATTACAGCTGGGAAGAAATTGTCCATGAATCTATACTACTATACCTTTTGCCAGATGGGAAAGGGGAGAAGATAGAGTAACCAGGGTGAGACTTGTCCTTGATTATGCTGCTGGCCTTGCTGAAGCAGCGTGATGTATAAATGGAGTCAAAAGGAGGGAGGTTGGTTTGTGTAATGGTCCGGCCTCTGTCCACAATTCGCTGCAATTTCCTGCGGTCTTGCATGGAGCTGTTCCCAAACCAAGCTAATCAAAGGGTAAATGAACCAAGCGAGCAAAGTATGAAGATAGACACAAAATGTTGGAGTGACTCAGCAGGACAGAACAAATATATATACTTGAGTCCAGGAAAAGGGTTTCGACCCGAAACGTCACACATTCCTCTCCATAGATGCTGCCAGTCCCGCTGAGTTACTCTAGCATTTTTTGTCTATCTTGGGTGTATACCAGCACCTGCAGTTCCTTCCTGATGGCGGGACTGTCATATGATGAAAGAATGGAACGACTGGGCTTGTATTCACTGGAATTTAGGATGAGAGGGGATCTTATAGAAACATATAAAATTATTAAGGGATTGGACACGCTAGATGCAGGAAACGTGTTCCCGATGTTGGGGGGAATCCAGAACCAGGGGCCACATTTTAAGAATAAGGGGTAGGCCATTTGGAACTGAGATGAGGAAAAACCTTTTCACTCAGAGGGGTGTGAATCTGTGGAATTTTCTGCCTCAGAAGGCAGTGGAGGCCGATTCACTAGATGCATTCAAAAGAGAGTTCGATAGAGCTCTTAGGGCTAGCAGAATCAAGGGATATGGGGAGAAGGCAGGAACGGGCACTGATTATGGATGATCAGCCGTGATCACATTGAATGGTGGTGCTGGCTCGAAGGGCCGAATGGCCTACTCCTGCACCTATTGTCTATGTATCTATGAACAAAGTATAAATGTCAAGAGATTCAAGATTCAAGAGACATTTATTGTCACATGCACCAATTGGTACAGTAAAATTTGGGGTCACCAAATGTCCTTAACATTTGCAAATCAAAATCAAAACTGGGAATGCCAGAAATCTGAAATAAAACAGAAAATGCTGGAAATACTCAGCAGCATATGTGGAAAGAGAAACAGTGTTTCAACCCCTGCCCCATCCCCACCCCTCACCCCATTTTGTGACTCTGGGGACTCCAAGTCATTGAAATGCATTATGTGGGATATGGTAGGAAACCATAATTTTCTTATATGATAAGTTTGGTTTCGTTTCGAGATATAGTATAGAAACATCCTCTTCAGTCCACCAATTCCACGCTGACCATCAATCACCTGTTCACACTAGTTCTATGTTATCCCACTTTCTCATCCACTCCCTGCACATTATGGGCAATTTTACAACAGTCAATTAACCTACAAACCTGCACATCTTGCATTAATACAGCACATTTCAGAATATTTGGATGCAATGAAGTATTCTCAAATTGTAATCACTCTTGTAAGAGAAAGATCCCACAAAACATAGTAATATGTAATAGAGTCAAAGAGTCTTACAGTGTGGAAACATGCCCTTCAGCCCACTTACCCACACTGGCCAATATGTCCCATCTACACTAGTTCCACCTGCCTGCATTTGGCCCATATCCCTCTAAACCTGTCCTATCCATGAACCTGTCTAATGTTTCTCAAACGTTGTGATAGTACCTGCTTCAAATACCTCCTCTGACATCTCATTCCCAACACCTACCACCCTTTGCATGAAAAGGTTACCCCTCAGGTTCCTATTAAATCTTTCCCCCCTCACCTATGTTGATTTCCCTATTCTGGGCAAGACTCTGTGCGTCTAATGTGTAGAATGCAAAACTGGGATAACATAGAACTAGTGTACAGGTGATTGTTGGTTGGCGTGGACTCGGTGGGCTGTATGGCTAAATGATACTATGTAGAACTGAGATAAAGAGCATTCTCTTCCTTCAGAGATATAGTGAGATTCTCTGCCATATACAGTATACATTTGCAGTATACAAATTGGGTGCTGTGTTACCTACATACAGAAACAACAGCGAACACATTACAATATGCAACAAACTACAGTATCACATATGAGGTGACCTCCTTTACATCAGGCGAGACCATGCGTAAACTAGGTGACCATTTCGTCTAATATACTTGTCTGCCAAGGCCCATTAGATCTCCAGGTTGCAAACCATTTCCTCCCATTCCGACCGTTTGCATGTGGCCTGAATGAGACCACACACAAACTGGAGGAACAGCACCTCATATTCTGCTTGGATAGCTCACAACCCTATGGTATGAACATTTAATTTTCTAATTTCAAGTAATAAACCTCCCCCCCCCCCCCCCCCCCCCCCCTCCCCTCCTCCTGTGCACACCCATTTTAATGACTATCTCAAATCCCCACCATTCACCTTGATCTTGGTTCTTGGTTTCTTGGTCCTCCAAAATATTCCAAATGGAATTTAAGGTGGAGGTGGTGAAGGGAGGGCTTAAGCCAGAAAGGGTTATTGGGAAGAAAGAGCTACTTTAAATTTAGTTGCATCTGGTTGGGTAACTATAGTAGGGTGGAGATTATTCCATGCTTTAATTGTGCGGGGGAAGAACGAATTGCTGTACACATCTGTCTTTGTAGCTGGGATCACAAATTGGATCGAATGCCCTCGTCTACTCCTAATTGGTTTGGGTTTGGTGTAGGTCTTGTAATCTATGTCGAGCTGACCATTTAACATTTTGTAAAAACAGGTCAAACGGTGAGCTTCGCGTCTGTCTTGGAGAGGGTTCCACCCCAGAGAATTCAGAAGTTTGGTGACACTCGCTTCTCTCTCATAGGTGTTAGTAACAAATCGAGCTGCCTGTCTTTGGACACGTTCGATGGAAGAAATGGTTTTATTTGTGTATGGGTCCCATGCTGCAACTGCGTAGTCCAAATGAGGTCTAACGAGGGTGAAGTATAGCTTCTCCTTGACAGAAGTTGAACAATGATGAAAGTTGCGCCTCAGAAAGTTTAGGACACCTGTTGCTTTCACCGTTGCATGATGAGTCTGACCATTCCAACGCAGATCATTCTGCAATTTGATGCCAAGATACTTGGTTTGTTTGGATTCTTCAAGGGTGGCACCAAGTATATTGTAAGTTGTTTCGCCTGGATTCCTCTTTCTGGTGACACGCATGGTTTCACATTTGGAAGGGTTGAACTGCATGCCCCATTGTTGTGACCACTCAACCATAGTATCGAGATCCTTTTGGAGAGCATCTTCATCATCAGCTGACTTAATTGGATGGTACAGCAAACAATCATCAGCGAATAGTCTGGTCGTACTTGTGACTTTTTCATGGATGTCATTTATGTAAAGCAAATATAGGTGTGGGCCAAGTACTGTGCCCTGAGGTGTACCACTCAACACTGGATGCCAATTGGAGCTCTTTCCATTCACACACACACGCTGAAGACGTTTTGTCAGGAAACTGGAAATCCATCGTTTCGTGTTGGAACGAATACCATAGAAGTCAAGCTTCCGAAGCAGTCTCTGGTGTGGGATGACATCAAATGCTTTAGAAAAGCCCAGCACAACTAAATCCGTGATGACGTTACTATCAAGGTGCTTGGCCAGGTCATTTGTCAGGATAAGCTGAGACTCGCATGATCTATGCCTCCTAAATGCATGTTGGTTATCAGCAAGAATGTTATGTTTGCTCACGTGTCGCATCAGATTACTATCAATTAAATGCTCCAGCAATTTGCAGCAAGTACTTGTTAATGAAACAGGACGATAATTCGCTGGGTTGGTGGTTGAACCCTTCTTAAAGAGAGGAGTGATGTTAGCCTTCCTCCAATCCAGCGGAACATCACCCGAGGCAAGTGATTGTTGGAAAATGAACTGCAAAACTGAATCCTTCCCCCTTAAGAGTGTACAAATGTGAACCATAACATCCTGCTCACCAGACTCAAGGACCTCGGAATTGAAGGCTCTGCACTCAGCTGGCTCCGTTCCTACCTTTCCAACAGATCCCACTTCATCTCTCTCCACAACCACACCTCTGCTACAGCCACAGTCACTCAAGGCGTTCCCCAAGGCTCCGTATTCGGCCCCCTCCTCTTCATCATCTACATCCTCCCCCTTGGTCAGATACTCCGCCACTTCACCCTGGACTTCCACTATTACGCCGATGACACCCAGATCTACCTCGGCACCAAATCCCCCCACAACCCCCCCCCCCCCTCTCCCATATCAACTCCTGTTTGTCAGCTATAAAAACCTGGATGCAACATAACTTCCTCAAATTCAACAGCGATAAGACAGAATTCCTCCTCATAGGCTCCAAAGCCACACTCAGCAAAATCAATAACCCCACTCTCACCATCGACGGCACCACTGTCTCCCCATCTTCCAAGGCCCGCAACCTTGACGTGATCTTTGATTCCACCCTCTCCCTTGAGCCTCACATCCGCCATGTCATTAAAACCTCCTTCTTTCATCTCCGCAACATCGCCAAACTCAGACCCTCTCTCACACCTCCCGCTGCTGAAAGACTCATCCATGCCTTCATCTCCTCCCGACTGGACTATTGCAACTCACTTCTCCTTGGCATCAGCTCCACCTACATCAACCGACTCCAACTGGTCCAGAACACAGCCGCCCGACTCATCACCCACACCAAATCCTGGAATCATATCACTCCAGTCCTCAAACAACTTCACTGGCTTCCCATCTCCCACCGGATCACCTACAAAATCCTGATCCTCACCTACAAAGCCCTCCACCATCTGCCCCCCCCCCCCCCCCCCCCATATCTCACTGACCTCCTCTCCCCCTACCAACCCTCACGGTCCCTCAGATCCACATCAGCCGGTCTCCTCTCCATCCACAAGTCCAACCTCTGCAGTTTTGGGGACAGAGCATTCTCCAGGGCAGCTCCCAGGCTCTGGAACTCCCTCCCCCAACTGATCCGCAATTCCGTGTCCCTCACCATCTTCCAGTCCCACCTCAAGACCCATCTCTTCACCTCTGCCTATCCTTAGCCCCACGTCCCCCTCCCTTTTCATCTGTGCATTAATTGCCTCATATTGTGTTTTGAATTGTATTCTGTCTTTACTTTGTGTACTAGTCATGTCTCTACTATTTATTTCATTCCCCTTACATGTTTTTCCTCTACATGCTAAATTTTTGTAAGGTGTCCTTGAGACTCTTGAAAGGCGCCCATAAATAAAATTTATTATTATTATTATTATTACAAAGAATTCCCAATTACACTTATTCCCAATTTCAACATTTTCCTTTTATCACCTCCTCCTCCCTGTCCCGTCCCACCTCGTCCCCCTCTTCTGGATTTACATTTCGCTCCTTTTCTTTCCTAATGTGGCACCCATTTGGTCACTTATCCCACCGATCTGCCATTTGCGTGTCCACCTAGATTTGTCCTCTCTCGCCTCTCTTTTCCAGCTTTCTCTCCCCCCAACCCCCCAAAAAGTGAGTCTGAAGAAGTGTCCTAACCCAAAACATCACCTGTCCATTCCCTCCACCGATACTGCCCGACCCACCGGGTTCTTCCAGCACTATGTGTTTTGCTCAAGATGCCAGCACCTGCAGTTCCTTGTGTCGGTAAACTACAGTTTTACAACATCTGTTTCAGCCTAAGGTTCTCTTTCTAGGAATTCATAATATAACAATTACAGCACGGAAACAGGCCATCTCGACCTTTCTAGTCCGTGCCGAACAATCGACCCTTTAATATCCAACACAAATAGTCTCCAGACAAATTTACAGCAAAGCAAAAACAAAAGTACTCCATTGCCCATAAAGGCTTTCGTAATGGCTTAAAGAGGCGCGAGGGGCACTATATAATGAAAGCTCTTCAAGCTGAATGAGGCACCACCAAATGCTTACTGGCACCAATGAATTATATACACAATAAACCATATTCATAGCAGAGGGGAATGAAATGACAAAAAAACAGTGGAAATAATCATTAGCCTGCAGTGCTTGCCTTAACATTGTACACCGGTTCACGCTGCTAAATTCCTACAGGGGGAGACAATTCCTTTCCGCGGTCGCTTTAGAGATCAGCCTTTCAAAGGCAGAGATCACATAAACGGAAATACGACATCATCACGCCCAAAGCCGGTAAAAAGGGGCTGAAATGCATCCGCTAAAGCGGCTTGCATTTATCTGCAGTCTCATAGTGGGTGCTTCCCTAACGTATGTCTGAGACTTGCTATCGGAGACAGTGGAAGCCGCCACAGCTCGTATAAAACCATCACAACTGCAGACCGCTATTACTGTTTTTTGCCTCCGTTAGTCCATTGATTCGCGGATCAGGGATTTATTGCACAGAAGTTCGCTAGCTGATTTACCCATCGCTCAAATGGCAACGAAGATTGATAAAGAAGCATGCAGAGAGTCTTATAATATGGTCCGAGACGACAACAGCGACGTCAATTGGTTGGTTTCAGCTCCAAATTGTGCCAGCATATCATTCAGATCTACTGTATATCTATCTCGAGTGTTTTTTCTTTTCTCTTTCTTTCAGGGTTATTTTTCAATACGACCGGCACACTATTGTTCCTGGCACTCAAGGCACATCGTACGATGATTTTAAACGTGAATGCACAAGTAAGGTTTCTGGCTTTTTATGATTATACGTGCTTTGTGTTATTTATATTGATATGTGGGACACCTAGGGAATGGGTGGTAGTCAATAGCCCACCTACCTTGCTCTGCAAAAACCCGTATACCCAGACCACCTCGTCATGTGATGGTTTTTCAGGGCACTCCCTGTCACTGTACGAGTTAAGCTTGCCAATGGTTCTTAATTGTCGCAACATTAATTTGGGTAGTGGGGGGGACTGGATACATTAAATTGCAACAATTTAACTTGGTTGCACTCGGTATCACAAATTGGAGAGGGGTCGATGGGTGAACATATTTTAACGTGAAAAATAAGCTAATCGATTTAGACAGATCTAAGATTATGCACCGATTGCCGAATGGCATCGCAAAATTAACTGATCCACGAAACGGGCTGGGGATTTGGTAAATGATTAATTTTATTATAACCGCAAATACAGTACTTGTAATTTACTGACACGTTTAACATAATAGAACTTTAACACCACAAAGGCAGAAGTTGTTCCATCTAATTAGTAACGCGTAAATGATGTTGAATCTTGTTCCTTCTTCGGCTACATTTTGTTACAATTTTAAAGTAACATAAAATGCCTAATTTCTTTAATGGCACGGTATTTGCCGACTTTAATTTCATACTTGCCAATTTTTATTTCTCTAATGTCAAGATTATCAACTATCTAAATATCAGCCGCATGTTAATTTTCCCTTTGCATATAATTTGCTATTTGTCTATAATTTGCTACAATCGTAACATGCAACTAATTCATGTTAAACAATTCCAAAGGGCGCTTTACTTCACACTTGCAAATCCCAACAGAAATGGTTGGCTTTCAATCTGCAATAGTTTAAGTTTCAAGACAACAGACGTTAGTCAAAATCTAATAGTCGCCATAAGGAACTTGGATTTTGTTTGTTTGAGGAAGACAATGAGACTTATTGTAATTTTTAATCACAAAGCCGCATCATTTGCCTATGCAAAGACGCGTTGTTTGTGCATTCAGATACTTAAAAAGTTGTGGTTTAAAGTATTTTATTGGATGGATAGGCTTGGTTCCAAGTCGACTGTTTTTTGCCTGTTTTGCATGGCTTTCCTTGTTCCATCCGTCATTGTTAGGTGTGGCCACAACTGGCGATGTTCTGCCAATTCTGAACAGGGATTGATGAGTGAAGAGCGAGTTTCCTCTGGGGAATTCTTTCAAATTCTCTAAGCTGGACCATAGTGTGAGCCCGGATATTAATACTGTCTTTGGATGCCATTAGAATACATTTTTTAAACTACTTTTTAAAGTAGATGGCCATTTGTGTGTTCATTCTACCACTCTTTCATTCTTGCCATCATGTGAGAGTTTTGGGGAGATTGACTCATTACTGAACATGGCTGTATTTTTATGGTGCAAATAGCTGAGAAATTTAAAATGGAAGAATCGGCCACCATTTCCCATTGATTGGAGATGGATGTAACCAAAGTCCAGAGTCTTGTTGGCTATCTTCTCTCTCCCTCCCCTCAATCGGTCCGAGGAAGAGTCCCAACCCAAAATGTCACGTGTCCATGTTCCCCAGGGATGCTCCTTGACTGCTGAGTTACTCCAGCATCTTTTGTCTTTTCTTAATTTTCTTAACCCATTTATTCTCCTGTGAGTGCTCACCTCACTTTGCAGTTGAGTGTTTAGATTCAAAATTGTCCTGATTGTAATTTATTGCCATTCTGGTTGGCAGATGACCGCATATTATTTGGGTTTCATCGGATCATCACTGGCGATGCCATGAGCAAACGTGCCAAGTTTGCTCTGATTACTTGGATTGGAGATGGAGTTTCTGTACTGCAGAGAGCCAAAGTCAGTACCGATAAAAGTTTGGTAAAGGAAGTAGTACAGGTAAGTTTTACCTTTTTAATTTTAAATCCTTATTAAATCTTTCTTCCTTATACTTACAACTGCAGTTGTACCTAAATTATTCATGAGCTATTCAAATGGTGGCATGGTGCCCATTCGTTCCAAGTAATGTACACCAACATTGCTTTTAATCATTGCATATTCATGAACAACCCGGACGATGTATGTAGTTTGAAGGTACACAAAATTGCTGGGGATACTCAGCGGGTGCAGCAGCATCTATGGAGCGAAGGAAATAGGCGACGTTTCGGGCCGAAACCCTTCTTCAGACTGATGGGGGGTGGGTACTTGGTATAGTTGCTTTAAACCGTGCATTTATTAATATAGCCCATTTTAAAATCCTTTTGGTAGTATAATGAATGTTGACCAATCCAATTATTCTTTCAATGAAGAGCAAGAAAACGCAGATTCCTGAGGCAAAAACAGAAAATGTAGAATCAGCAGTTTAGGCAGCAACAGTGGGGAGAGAGGTCCGTGCTGAGGTTTTGGGAAGAATGGAGTGAACAAAGTGAATATCTGATATTCTTCTCTGTGACAAATTATATTATTAATTTCTAACATTTCCTTTGAAGAATTGAAAGATACTTGGACAGGTACATAAATTGAAAAGGTTTAGAGGGATATGGGCCAAATGCAGGCAAATGGGACTAGCATTGATGGGGCATCTTGGTTGGCATGAACAAGTTGGGCAAGAGGCTTGTATGACTATCGCTGTAATTATCATGAAAGTGTATTGACTTGAAAGATTAACTCCAGGTTGGAGTGTATCAATGGAATATTTCCAGGATTTTGTGTTTTTGGTACAATTTTGCAAACATTGACAATGTCCAGTGAGTGAGATTGATCTTTTCCTCTCACTTTGATTCAGTAACCTTTCGTATGAATGTGGGAGGAGAAGGTCTGATCATTTCTTGGCTTGAACATGTGGCCTGGATCTTCTGTATTATAATTGCTGAGTGACACATTGGCACATCTGGTAGAGCAGTTGCTGTATATTTTGAGCAACCTGGGTTCAATCATGACTTCTGCTGACTGTGTGGAGTTTACACGTTCTCTCTTTAATTGCATGGGATTCCATACACATCCAAAGGTGTGTGAACTACCCACTGTAAATTATCCCATGTGGGTGGGTGAGAGGTTAAATCTGGTGGAGGGGAATACAGTGTTGATGGGATTCTCTTGGGAATAGCATTACAATAAATTTAGTTTGAATCAGCATTGACTCAACGGGCCATTTAAAATTAGAGTCAAGGGTATTTAATTGTCATATGAGCCAACGATGGAACAATGAAATTCTTACTTGCAGCAGCATCATAGACCTGTAAACACAATACTATTATGTGTATTAAAAAAATATATTATCTGGCCTATAAATTTCACAAATGAATCATTATCGGTGGCATTTGTGAGTTAAGTCCTAATTATGTCAGGTTTATTCTTGATGGATTTTGCAGATGAAATTTTTAAATTGGCTTTCATCTGAAACTTGTACGAACACATAAGAGAACAGCACTTTCCATTAGTCGTCTGTCTCCAATGAATCAAAACTTGCTCCCTTGTGCTGGATAGCATGCCATGGGGAAAAATAATGAACAGTCGGTTTCTAGTCATTGTACTATAATTAGAATTGTTGTTGCCTTGTCTGCCATTGCACTATGGTAAAAATTTTTTTTTTTTAAACAACTATGAAGCAAGCTCACTAAAAGTACAAGTGTTTTGAGGAAAACCGTCTGCCTGATGCAAAGAATTAATGTAGTCTTAAAAATCTATGTCTTGCATTAGTTAATCTGAAAACTTCTCAAAAGGAGATGTACAATACAATCATTTCTTCCGTACTGGTACAAATAAGATAATGTTTTTGAACAAAATCCAATCACACCATTTAGAATACAATGTCTCGGGTAGTGACTGATGTCGGAAAGCTCGGGTCGCAGGAGGTTCAACCAGCCCCCACCTGAGGTCCGATCGCCCGGCACGGGGGAACTGAGATCCCTCCCCCCCCCCCCCCCGATGCAGGCGCTTGATCGCCCCGACGTGGAGGGCTGGCTATGGGAGCCAAGATAGTCCCATCAATGGAAGGCTCGAGGCCCTCGACCGCGGGAGAACAAAGAAGGGAGGAATTGAACTTTTTTTTTTTCTCGCCTTCCATCACAGTGAGGAATGTGCAGGAGTCACTGTGGTGGATGTTTATGTTAAAATGTATTTTGTGTGTCTTGTAGCTTTTTATTGGTATGACTATTATATCAAATTCCTTGTATGTTGCAAAGCATACTTGGCTAATAACGTATGATTATGAAAACAAACTTTCATTTTTGCAAAAATTATATTTCCTTAAACTGAAATTTGAATTATTTTTTTTACTTGGCTTACTGTAAACTCCAGCTTTTGCACTTTGAATAATCTCCAGAGCAATAGCTTTATGTTAATGACAGCTTGGGCCTGATTTTAAGAATGGCTAGATCTAGTTTTATTTACTGCCAGGCCACTCTGGATAAGTCAAAGCCTTCTTCCAAAGACTGAAAAGTTTATAAATATGGGTATTTTGTTCTTTTTTTAAGGAGTCTCTCCCTTTTGATCTGGGCTGGTGTCAATGGAACTGCTTGAAGACATGCTTTGTCATTTCGCCCAACCTCTTTCTCTTCCCCCCCCCCCCCCCCCCAAGGCCAACCCATATTTCTTGGGTCTGATTCATTCATTAGCGAGCATTAAGTGGCCGAATGTAAAATTGATGACTTTTTTTTTTGAAGTTGGCAATCATTTTAAGCCATTAACAGCAATTATCCATCTTCTCCATTTCCTATTGGTGCCTTTATCATTGCTGTATTCATAGATTTTTGTCCAGCTAATTTGTTGCAAGATACCAAGAATTGAGATCTTTAAAGAAAATCCTGACAGTACAGATTATAGAAATGCCAAGGTTACACGCCAAGGTTAGTACAGCTAAATGATCAATGAAGCACAATATTGTTCAAGTATGGTTTGGCTGCAGGGCATGACATGTTCAATATGGCCAGTTACCAGCTCACATGCAAGTGAACCGATCATGCACTGTTCAGTTCCATTTGCTACTTCTTGGGTAATTCCGTCTTTGCTTGCATACACAGGAATTAGATGTTTTTCATTAATTGATAAGTAAATTTGTGTCATGCAGTGTAGTTTTCCGATAGCGTTTCTATTTGCCCCTCTCTGCTACTAATAGTATTGAATTTCCTATCCAGGTCCTGATCGGGAAGTTAGTCATAAAAAATATTTGGGGCAGTAATAGCAGGATATTCTGGGCAACCAACCTTAATCCTTTCCATATCTGCGAGATGCAAGAAAGATTATGGTGGAATACCTAAACTTGTCTGGATGAGTCCAGTTCCAACAAACGAGCCTGGTGAACTGATGGTTCATCAATACTTAAAGCTTCCATTCTCTTTGTGTTGGAACCACATTATGCCAATATACACTCTTCAATGCAGCAACTTGCCAAGTTTGATTCAACAGTAAAAACTTGCCTACCAACTCTGAGAAGAACAAGATCACAATCTTGATCTTGTCTCTCATCTGAAGAAGGGTTTCTCCAGAGATGCTGCCTGACCTGTTGAGTTACTCCAGCTTTTTGTGTCTATATTTGTTTTAAACCAGCATCTGCAGTTCCTTCCTACACGCCAATATCTTGGATCTACCTGTCTCACTGTACTGTGGAAATACATTTGCACAAATCTGCAACTGGGCAAGACAGTAGTGGTTCAGTTTATAAAACAATGAACATCGGTGCTATTAGGAAGTCCTTGAATGTAGCAATCAACTTTGATGAACTCGGACAAAGGAAGAAAAGATTTCTTGGTGGTCCATGTGCAATATTACTCTTGTGTATTGCGTTCCAGAAGAGCTAAATGCTTTTTAATGGGATGGTGGAATGATATCTTGCATACTGGATGCAGGGAGACTAATTAATTCTGTGAATGAGGAATGAAGACTCGTGACTGTTGTCTTCACAATATTTAGTTATAATATGTCTGCTCATCCTATATTAGACCAGATTACTTGTCCAACATCTTTTGGATCTAGTGGTAGGGTCAAAAGATGTACATGTGAAGAGGAGCGTAGGTCCACGAGATTTGATCCTTGGGATGGCGGGACTGTCATATGAGGAAAGATTGAAAAGACTAGGCTTGTATACACTGGAGTTTAGAAGGACGAGGGGGGAATGTTATAGAAACATATAAAATTATAAAAGGACTGGACAAGTTAGATGCAGGAAAAATGTTCCCAATGTTGAGCGAGTCCAGAACCAGGGGCCACAGTCTTAGAATAAAGGGGAAGCCATTTAAGACTGAGGTGAGAAAAAACTTTTTCACCCAGAGAGTTGTGAATTTGTGGAATTCCCTACCACAAAGGGCAGTGGAGGCCAAGTCACTGGATGGATTTAAGAGAGAGTTAGATAGAGCTCTAGGGGCTAGTGGAATCAAGGGATATGGGGAGAAGGCAGGCACGGGTTATTGATTGGGGACGATCAGCTATGATCACAATGAATGGCGGTGCTGGCTCGAAGAGCCGAATGGCCTCTTGCACCTATTTTCTATGTAACTCTATGTAACTATGTAAGATCCTTGTCCTTGTGGGAATTATGTTGCCAAGGGGCATTGTGCAACAGAGAAACAGTGCTGTCATTCAGTTTACCATCAATTGGTAATGCCCCACCCATTCCAAATCCAGATTCTGCAAATTCTGATTTGTTTTCTTCTTGCTCTGCCTTTTCAAGGATGAGCCTCAAATTATCGAGGTCAGAAAAGAAAAATTCGATTGTTGAATATCCATGCATATTTTACAACATCAGTGTTTGAGATGTCTATAGGGAGGTTTCACGGCAGTCGGGTCACGACCCATGACCCGTACTGTTGCTACGCTACTCCAAATGGATTACATGCGATGTACTGCAGGTAGGCACTTACCATTGTTTCCAGCGTAGCGGGCCCATTAAAACCCGCCGAAAATGTCAATTTTTGCGCTGTAAATAATTATGGAAATCGGGATGAGCGTATGAGACATTTAGCCTACTTCAGAATTCCAAAAGTGAGGAGAAATGACGGTAGATAAAAGTGAGAGCTGAAGGGACAACAACAGACAGAGTGCTTAGCGAACATTGGCCGTTTGCTCACTGCATTTCATCAATTAAGGCATTATTTGTGTTTTTTCTTGATTCCTTTGGTATCTAAAAAGTCTCAGAAGTGATCAATCTGGCTGTAAATTTTTCTTCAGATGCGTTTTCATTTTGTATGTAAAAACACACTTGTGGACCATGGGCGATTTAAAAAAATTACAGCCAGATTTATCACTTCTGAGACTTTTTAGATACCAAAGGAATCAAGAAAAAACACAAATAATGCCTTAGTTGATGAAATGCAGTGAGCAAATGCGATAATTCCCAATATTTTCAATTACGATATCTTCACAGCCAATGTTTACCAAGCACTTTAGCTGCTGTTGTCCCTTCAACTCTCGCTTCTCTTTACCTTCATTTCGCTTCACGTTTGGAATTCTAAAGTTGGGTACATGTCTTACCCAGTACACTTACCCCGACTTCCACAATTTTTTTCAGCGTAAAAATCCAACATTTTGGCGGTTTTTAACAGGTAGGAAAGTACGCGTTTCTTGCATTAACAGCATATACCGGAAGTGACGGATGTCTTCCAGATGGATTGAGCGGCTCCGTGCGTCAAGCCCTCTGACCCAGTGACCTTACGTGCAACCCCCCTATACTTCTGTGCTGTGTGGACTCTTAACAAGAGTTTGTAGTAGGTGTTGTGTTTTGCAATGATGGGCTTTGTACTAACACAATGCCTTTAGCTTTGTAAACCATCCGAAGACCTTTTACAGGAATATGATATTAAGGCTGATGACAATATATTGAAAAGTTAATCCAGATTTTAAGGTTGTATTTTAAATGAGGAACGAGATGTAAAGCACGCCCTCTCGCGTAAAGTGGGATTTCCTGATTTTTTTCTGGCCATAGCAGGTATGGCTGCCTAGGTGGAATGGATATATTTGAGATGCTTTGGGGAGCAGAGGTATCTGAAAGGTTATTGATTAAAAGGATTGCTGAAATAAAAAGGGAGGCTGCAGAGAAATTGATGAACATTTTAAAATAATTGGAAGTTACAAGCACGGAAGGGTAAATGGGGTTGGTGAAACTTGTGATTTTGGTGCAGTGTTTTGGGTAGCCTCATGTTTGAGGAGACTTAGAATGATGTAGGCCGGGTGTGCATTGGGATAGATGTGTTAAAAAGAAATGTCTTGATTCTGGAGTATCCATGCAAAATTTACAACATCGGTGTTTGAGTCTCCAGGGTAAAACTTGAGCCTAGAAACAAGTTTGAATTAATATTTTAATTTGATGCTTTTAACATGTTCATGTTCAATCCTCAATCTTATTTGATAGATCCCTTAAGAATTACTGTAAGTAGGTCTTTCCAGACTCCACTTTTGCACTTTAGAAATCTAACCATGTGGAGGTTGTTGCATTGAGTTTGAAACAGAATGTAGATGAAGTTTAGAAACATAGAAAAATAGGTGCAGGAGTAGGCCATTCGGCCCTTCGAACCAGTACCACCATTCAATATGATCATGGCTGATCATCTAAAATCAGTACCTCATTCCTGCTTTTACCCCATATCCCTTGATTCCTTTAGCCCTAAGTGCTAAAGGTAACTCCCTCTTGAAAACATCCAGCGACTTGGCCTCCGCTGCCTTCTGTGGCAGAGAATTCCACAGATTCACAACTCTGGGTGAAAAAGTTTTTCCTCATTTCAGTCCTAAATGGCCTACTCCTTACTCATAAACTGCGACCCCTGGTTCTGAACTCCCCCCAACATGGGGAACATTTTTCCTGCATCTAGCCTGTCCAATCCTTTAAGAATTTTATGTTTCTATAAAATTTGCAATGGAGTTGCAGTTCAGAAATAGGAATTTTTCTTGACATTTGCACAGGATCTGAAGACTGGTTTCGACGGGTGTCATCATTGATAGTAAAGATGTTTATCAAAAGTTACAGCAAGAACTTGATCGGCTGGGCAAGTGGGCTGAGCAATGGTTCACAGAGCTTAATGTAGACGAGTAAGAAGTGTTAGGAAGTCATAACCAGGGCAGGACTTTCACAGTGAATGGCAGGGCTCTGGGAAGTGTTGTAGAGCAGAGGGATCTAAGATTGCAGGTGCATTGTTCCTTGAAAGTGGTATCACAGGTAGATTGGATGTTTAAGTAGGCTTTTAGTACATTGGTCTTCACACTGGATACGGAACGGTCTGTCCTCAACAGAAGCCTCACTTTTGTTCCCCTCCGCTCCCACTTTAATGAGTGCCGGGACTGCCACGACATAGAGGACAGGTTGGTACAAAGGTTCTTCAAGTTAACCTTCCTTGAATTTTTTGTTACTGTATGCCTCGAGGGAAAACATACTTGCCTAGAAATACCTATTTCCATTTTATCCCTCTTTGCTCCTGTCCCCATCCACCTATATCCTGAGTAAGTGTACTGGGTTTACATTTCACTCATCGTTTCTCTTCAGTACCTCATTCCTGCTTTTACCCCATATCCCTTGATTCCTTTAGTAGTCAGAGACAGTAAGACGGGTCAGAGAACTGGGAAGGGGGAGGGTATGGAGAGAGAGAGGGAGAGCAAGGGCTATTTGAAGTTAGAGAAGTCAATGTTCATACGGCTGGGGTGTGAGCTACCCAAACGAAATATGACATGCTGTTCCTCCAGTTTGCACTGGGCCTCACTCCGACAGGACAGAAAGGTCAGTGTGGGAATGGGAGGGGGAGTTAAAGTGTTTATTATTTAGTGTTTAGGGGAGGAGGTTAGGCGGACTGAGCGGAGGTGTTCAGTGAAATGATCGCCGAGCCTGCGCTTGGTCTCTCCGGTGTATAGGAGTTGACACCTGGAACAGTGGATGCAGTAAATGTGGTTGGAGGAGGTGCAAGTGAACCTCTGCCTCACCTGAAACGACTGTTGGGGTCCTCGGATGGAGTCGATGGGGGAGGTATAGGGATGAGTGTTGCATCTCCAGCGGTTGCAGGGGTAAGTACCTGGGGAGCAGGTGGTTTAGGTGGGTAGGGACGAGTTGACCAGGGAGTTGCGGAGGGAACGGTCTCTGGGGAAGGTGGAGAAGGGAAGATGTGGTTAGTGATGGGATCTTGTTGGAGGTGGCGAAAATATCAGAGGATTATGTGCTGTGTGGGGTGGAAGATGAGGACAAGGGGGACTCTGCCCCCGTTCCGAATGGGGGAGTGAGTGTAAGAGCAGAGCTGCGGGATATCAAGGAGGCCCTAGTGAGGACCTCGTCTACAATGGACGAGTGGAACCGCCGTTCCCTAAAGAATGAGGACATCTCGGATGACCTAATGGAACACCTGATCTTGGGCACAGATACCGTGTAGACGGAGGTATTGGGAATAGGGAATAGTCTTTGTAGGGAACAGCACCTCATATTTTGCTTGGGCAGCTTACTCCCCAGCAGTATGAACATTGACTTCTCTAACTCCAAGTAACCCTTGCTTTCCCTCTCACTCCATCCCATCTCCCCCCCCCCCTCCCCCCCCTCCTTCCCAGTTTTTCAACCAGTCCTACTGTCTCTGACTACACTTTATCTCTGTTTGCTTTGTTGAAACACTGTCTGTCCATTTCCTCTTAATATGCTGCTTGTCCCACTGAATCCCTCCAGCACATTGTGTTTTGCTGAGGATTCCAGCAACTGCGGTTCCTTGTATCTGGCTAGAAATGCATCTTGTCCATGATGCTACTTGTGCAAAATAGTAATGGGACATTCTGCTTGGCATCTGAAGCTCATTTCATTAACTTCAGTGAATATCTAGATATACATTTGGATAATTTTCTCATTAGTACCTGTTTTCTCATTGATTACAACACTTGCTTATATTGCAACCGGAATTCCAAAATTAATTGCCTGGCTGAGAAGGGCTATGGGACATCCTTTATCTTTCTACAATTTGTTATTTGTGCTCGTCCAAATTGTACAGATATTTGCAAATCCAAGGATATCTAAACCAAAGATGCTACACTTGACTTGACTTGAGACCTTTGGGAGAAAAGCAGCTTTTGCTATTTGGAGAATGCCTTCAGTTTATTTTTGTATTATTATTGGGCAAGACATTTTTTCTGATGAAGGAAATGCCATCTCTCAACCACACTATCATCTGTTTCCTATTTAAATCCTCAAATATATATTTGATAAACTTCAGTTTGACAGATTATGTGCCAGAAAGCAATTGAATGTTTAGATTATTTAATGCATTTACTTTATGTTCATGCTGTTTTATAGGCTTAAAGCCAGCAACATGAACATATTCAAAAGATAGTTGTTTAATTTTATAGTAATCAGACATTGTTTGCAGATCTCAATTTTACTTGCAACTCCATCATAAAATTCCATCAGATATTGGTCATGTGGCTATTAAGCTATTTCCTGGCTTCTCTGTGAAAACCAGGGGAATTGATACATCATGTTTTATTCCAGGCTTTCTTGCTCTTCAGCGAGTAGCAACAGCTAGTAAGTTGTTTCATTCAACTTATGGAAGAAAAGATGCTGTCATCAATTTAATTGTGCCAAAACAATTCGCTGACAGGGAAAACAAACCCCTTGAAACCAGTCAACCCTTCTGGGTGCAGATATGAGTCAGTCTTAAAGTTTCATTTTATTTTGTATTAAATCATACAGAAGCTGTAAATTTATTTAAGGCCAGAATAATGCAAGTTTGCGGGCTTGTGTAGAAAATGAAATGGATTATGAAAAGATTTTAAACATGTTAATGTGGATAAGTGGTAATATAACAATGAGTATGATGCAGTATTTGTGGGTGGGGGGGATGAGAAAATTGGAGATTTGAAGATTATTGGGGAGGGGGGGTGGGAAAGGAAAATGATTATAGCTGTATTTTGCCGTTAAGAGTAAGTGGAGCACAAATGCTGTCTTGGGTCATGGAGAGATTCTCAAGATAGCAATCTCTCCCTCAAGATAAAGCTCAATCAAGATGCTTTGTAATTATTAATAAATCAGTTGAGGATACAATCTCAAACTCAGAACTACCTTAAATAGATTAGACTATTGGCTAAGGTGAAAATTGCTCAAGTCTTAAAATAAGTGGGACAGGTGCCGTGTGTTGCCTGTACATTTTAATGGCTCAAGCTCTGGGTGACTGGATGGAGGTTAAAATATCCCAGTTTGGAGGTGAAAAATGAGGCAAGAGCTATGTAATTATAACCAGTTTAGTTTGAATTCAGGAGGGTTAGATGTATTTTAATTTCTCCATCATGAGAGATGCCCTGTGATGACCACTGAGGCAGAGATAATTCCAAGTAAAGTTATTTCCTCACAATTGAGGGCAACCTTTTGGGAAGCCAATAAGATTTCTTGCAAATGGTTATTCTAAAAATAGAATCTTGTGAAATTAGAGAAATTGTATAGTGAACTAAAAATAGTGTGAAATTATTTGGACTTTCGATCTGCAGAAAGATCTGCTCCTTCGAGAATTTGTACTGGTGCTTTTGTACCTATTATCCATGGTGGTGGGGAAATGTCCTTTGTCCAATTATGCTTTCTTTAAGCAAATATTATGCTTTTGGACATGTCTAAATATATATTCATGCTTTAGGGAATACTATTCATTCCATTGATCATGCAGTTCAAGATCATACTATATTATACCAGTTGATTGTTTAAAGATTCATGTTCAACCTTTGAAGCAACACCTGGGGGAAAATGGTTGTTTACCGATCAACTTGTAAATGTCACTGCTTTCTTTGGACCTGTTTTGGGTAACACCAAGCTCCAGCTGCCCCTGAAGTCACAGGATGAGGAGTTTAAGATGACTCGGGCCAGAGAGGTGATGCTCTACAGGGACTCCAGCGACCCCAAGGTGGCTCAGTCAGGGGTGGAGGTGAAAACTGAAAGGAAGTGGAGAGCTGGCGAAGCCGTGCTGCAAACTGAGTCTCAGATATGCCACAGAGTCCTGGTGGGAGCAGTCTCTCGGGGAAGAGCTGGTCTGGGAATCTTCTGAACTCCCCAGTTTGACAAGGCCAAGGGGAAGGAGAGGTGCAGGCTGGTCCAGCAGGAAGTGAGGGCAGCGGTGGAGGAGGAGAGGTCTACCAGAGCGGTTGGCTTGAGGCAGCAGGGGGCTTGGACAAGGTGGGAGCAGGCCATGGACCAAAAGGTCACAGGGACTGAGCTCTGGCAGGCTGAACCACAGCGCATCAAGTTCCTGGTCCAGACGGTGTACAATGTCTTGCCCAGCCCATCGAACCTCTTCATCTGGGGCAAAGTGGAATCTCCAGATTGCCCGCAATGCTCAGGCAAGGGGACGTTGGAACACATCCTGAGTTGCTGCCCAAAGGCTCTTGGGCAGGGCCGGTACATCTGGCATCACGACCAGGTTCTTAAACCCATTGCAGAAGCCATCAGCGTGGGATTCAGCAGCTGCAGACGAGCAAGCCCCACCACCCAGATGATCACCTTCATGAAGGCCGGAGTGTAGCTGCCAAGAACCACAGCAGCCAGGAATCCATCAGGAATCCTGGTGACTGCGCAGGACTGGAGCTTTCTGTAGACCTGGTGAAACAGCTGAAGTTCCCACAGCACATTGCCACGACCACCCTGAGGCCAGACATCCTCCTGATCTCAGAGGCGACCAAAAACATTGTCTTGTTGGAACTGACAGTGCCGTGGGAGGACCGCCTGGAGGAGGCCCACGAGAGGAAGAAGTCCAAGTACAAAGAGCTGGTCATAGACTGCTGTAAGCAGGGGCAGAAATCCCAGGGGGGACACGTACCCCCCCTGTTTTGAGAGGTGGGGGACGGTCCCCCCATCTTTTGACAGTGGGGGTGAGACTGCTGATTGAGGGAGTGCACCGATTGGACGAGAGAGACGTTGGTCAGCAGGCAATGGGGAGGGGGGACCATGATGATTCAGCGCGATGATTTGAGGAGAGAGGTGTCGGTCAGAGGCAGAAGAGGGGGCTGGGACTGAGGATAGAGCGCGGTGATTGGAGGAGGGAGACGTCCTGGTGGAGCAAAGATCTTAGAGTGGAGCTTCAATTGCATGACCAGGTCATGGGTCACAAGCGAAAAACACTCTCGGCAGCCCTGGACACAGACCTGCACCTCATCCGCAGCCAGGATCGATCCCGGGTGTCCGGCACTACAATCGCTGCCAAATTGCCACTGGACCATCCCCATCCCCACCCGAGTGCCCACGCCCCCCCCCCCCCCCATGCCCGGGGGTGGCCAGAGACGTTGGGAGTCAGATGGGCGCGGTGCCCCCAGGCCCACAGCCAGCACAGAGAAGCAGCGCTAAACCCAGTTCAACTCTGCCTGTCAACGAAGGCCCAGGTTTACAGCCAGCGCAGTGAAGCAGAGCTAGCTCCACCGCTCCAGGCTGTTGTCCCGTCAGTGCAGGCAGGGCTGTAGGTTAACCCGGCAAGACAGGCAGAGTTGAGCTGCATTTAGCACGGCTTCTCCGCGCTGGCTGTGGGCCTTACACAATTTTTTTGGCGACTGCCGGCACCCGTCACTAATTACCGTCCCTAGGGCCCACGGTTGAAGCCTCAAAAGCCTCGTGTGTGTGTGCGCGTGCGGCCGCCAAGAAATTGTGATCCCCCGGTCCCCCCCATGTTTTGATAGCGATTTCCGTGCCTGGCTGTAAGCAGGGCTGGAAGGCAAGGTGTATGCCCATCGAGGTTGGCTGCAGAGGTTTTGCAGGGTAATCGCTCTACAAAGCCTTGAGTGCACTGGGCATCAACAGAATGGAGGTAGTTCTCACTGTCTCCTCCCCTTCTCAGCTCTCACTCAGCCCTCTGGCTCCTCCTCTTCCTTTCTTCTTCCCGCCCCCCCCCCACCCTCACATCAGTCTGAAGAACAGTTTCGGCCCGAAACTTTGCCTATTTCCTTCGCTCCATAGATGCTGCTGCACCCGCTGAGTTTCTCCAGCATTTTTGTCTACCTTCGATTTTCCAGCATCTGCAGTTCCTTCTTAAACATTATTTCCCTTCCTTCTTCTTCTTGCATATGGCGTGCACAGCCTAAAGTTGTAGGCCAACTTGTTCTATTTGATCTTATTTGATTGTGCACACCGGGTTGATTGCATTTGTCGAAATGGGGCGGACCACGTGAAGGTTGCAATCTCTCACCCCACTTCCCTTCCAATTGGACAGCAATTTTTCATTTTTTTAAAACTTGATTGACTTTTTTGAGATTCAGGTTGCTTATGGTATCACAATTAAGTAGCCATTTGATACACTGTCTGATATTTTCTCATAATCCATTTTATAAGCATTTGCCAATAAGTTTTTACTGTAAATGTATCCTTCTGGAAGGAGATTATAAATTCAGAATAATTAGTTTTTTGCAAAGATTTGTCTTTAAAAGTGATTATAGTTTCTCGTGAAAAATAGGTTGAATCTTTAACTTGGGTTAGAGTCTGCGATATTGTGCACCTTGATGTATTATCTCTATCCTCCTCTATTGCTCCTCTGGGTCCTGATATACCATGGATACGAGCATTTAAAGAGTTTACATTAAATGTTTTCCTCGATGATCTTGTGTACCATTTCAAAATCCAGGGAACAGATCTTTACATTGAAAGACTTCAGCCTGATTTCTGTAGTGAGCCCTTTTGTGCTTGGCCTGAAACTGTCTGGCATGAGAAACTTCTTCAAAGCTCAGTATCATCCAGAAGTTGTTATTTTTGAAAGGATTATCAAAACTGAACAAACACCAAATAAGTATGTACACTGCAAGTAGTATGTAATAAGATATTTTATAGAATTGCTGATGTGGTGAAGTGCAATAATGCATTTGTACACTAATAATTTCTGTAGCTTTAACCTTTAGTCGCCATTGAAGACATAGTGTACCTTCCTCATGGGAGATCAACTCTCTGCTGCGCCATTCTTTGATTTTGCTCAAGCAATCAACGTTGTTGCCTTTCTGTTTCTGAACCCTTCTTTGCGATTACACCTATAACAATTTGATTTGATTGACATGAACTCCCCTTTCATTGTACCATCTTGATCTTTTGACCTGTTCGAAGACCCTAAACCATCTGATACAGTGATATTTTGAACATTAGTGCAACAAAACTGTAAGCTGTAGGCTTATCAGCATTCTGAAAGGTTTGTGAATGGGTCTTATCCAGTGATAACTTGATGTTCGGATTTGAAAGTCAGGACCGGAGAAAAAATTTTTTTGGCACAAGCCTGTTATTTGTGTTGGTTTGGAATCTTTGGTGATATTGCCACTTTGAAAGGGTCCAGTGAGAGAAGCTTTTATTTGTAAAAATAAATTCCAGATTTCTTTATTAGAAGAATTTTGTTTAACTTTGGTTCACCAGAATGTGGCATTCGTTGGGCATTTCTGACTGCACTTCTCTTATGACCGCCATTTGACACTAATTTGCATGCTTAATTTTTCAAAGTCCATTTGAACTAATTTGGTTTCTCTTGCTAATCTTGTTGGACAAATGCATGTTTTGATAACTCTAGATGGTGAGCAGTTGCTAGGCTTGCATATCTGAAAAGCTTGGGTAGACCCAAAATGCTAGAGTAACTCAGCGGTTGAGGCAGCATCTATGCAGAGAAGGAATTGGCGACGTTTTGGGTCGAGACCATTCTTCAGATGACCCGAAACATCGCCAATTCCTTCTTTCCCTAGATGCTGCCTCACCTGCTGAGTTACTCGAGCATTTTGTGTCTACCTTAGATTTAACCAGCATCTGCATTTCTCTCTTAAACATATCTGAAAAGCTATTGGAATATGGAAAGAATAAATTGGACCTGTGGCATCTTTTGGAATTTGTGGGATGATTGTCACAAAGAGAGGGGGGGAGGCATACATTTGGTGGGAAGAACATCTTTATCTGCCTCACTGTTAACCGTCCATCAACAACAGTAGTGCACAGCAGTACAACCGATAGCTGCTACCTCAGAGCACCAGAGACCCAGGTTCAATCCTGACCTCTGGCTGACTGTGTGGAGTTTGCTTGTCTTCCCTGTGGTTGTGTGTGTTTCCACCAGGAGCTTTTGCCACATCCCAAAGATGTGTAGGTCTGTTGGTTAATTAGCCTCTGTAAAAGGCTACGAGTGCCAAGAGCGGAACTCGCTATCAAAACATGGAGGGGACGGGGGCACATGGTGGCCACGTGCGCATGCGCGCACACACACACACACACACACACACACACAGGCTCAATCCAGCGCGAAATGCAGCTCTACTCTGCGTGTCTCACCGGGTTAACTGCAGCCCTGTCTGGACTGACGGGATACCAGCGCTGCTTCTCCGCGCTGGCCATATATCCCGCAAGTCCAGGAAGGGTTGTAAGCTCACCTGGCGGGACAGGCAGAGGTAGCTGGGTTTAGCGCTGTTTCTCTGCGCTGGCCCGTCTGACTGCCGACAAAAGACCCTATAGCGGAGGATCTTTGCTGCCGACCTCTCTGGCCACCCGCGGGGGGTGGGGGGGGGGGGGTACTCGGGAGGGGACAGGACAGCGCCGGAGACCCGGCCGGGATCGATCCAGGTCTGTGCCACATCTCCATCCTCCAATCACCGCACTCTTTCCTCAGTCCAACCCCCCCCCACCATTCCTCCCTCCTCAAATCATCGCGCTGAATCATGTCCCGCCCCCATTGCCTGCTGACCGGCGTCGCTCTCCTCCAAACGGCGCCCTCGATCATCAGTCCCACCCCCACTGTCTCGCGAAAAGCAGAGATTTCACCGGATTTTAAAATCCGGATTACAAAAACTTGGGGGGGGATGTCCCCCACCTCTCAAAACATGGAGGGGACATGTTCCCTCTGGACCCCCCCCCCCCCCCCCCCGGGTTTTCCGCCCCTGACGAGTGCGCAGGGTGTGGATGAGAAAGTGGAATAACATAGAACTAGTGTGAATGGGTGATTGATGGTTGGCGTGGGCCTAAGGGCTGGTTCCATGCTGTATCTTTAAACTGTAGTTTGCAAACTGCATCTGTTATGGTTTCCAAGTTTAAATTTGCTTCATGATCGTCATTTGAAGATTACAGGCAGAGTAACATTTCCTTCTTATAGGAAATGTAATTTATGTTAAAATTACTCAGGGAACATACATCTATTATTATAAAACTCTGATCTTGGATGTTTATGTCGTCTGTGTCATCCGTATTTATTTGTGTGTTTGATTGCGTTTCACATCTAGAAAACCCGACGCGTTAACGGTGACATTTTTCTAACGAGCTGATGTCAAAATGGCTCCTTTCGATCATCAGTGGTCCCCCCCCCCCCCCGAGCCTCTGGATTAAAGCCGATGACGAGTTACTGTAAACCCCCCCCCCCCCCCCCCCGACTGTCATTTTGTCACCTCCCGTCTCGCAGTGGACAAGCACTTGGCCGGCCGTCTGCTGCGCCCAGCTCTGCCCCCCCCAGGGCTCTGGATTGAAGCTGCTGGAGAAAAAAACAGTACGATCGCGCTTCAGCTCGGGTTACCCGAGAGAATCCGAGGAGCAGGGGCGGAAATCCCGGAGGGGGGGCCAGGTGTCCCCCCTCTGTTTTGAGAGGTGGGGGACGATCCCCCAATTTTTTTGTAATCCGGATTTTAAAACACGGTGAAATCTCCGCTTTCCACGAGACAGTGGGGGTGGGACAGCTGATCGAGGGCGCCGATTGGACGAGAGAGACGTCGGTCAGCAGGCAATGGGGGCGGAACATGATGATTGAGTGTGATGATTGGAGGAGGGAGACATGCCCTCATGCTGAGGTTTTCTCTATTCAAACACAGGTGGTCCCGCAATATCCTGCTACATTTTGCTTGATGGCTTAGACTATGAACACATTCGCCAACAGTGCTCACTGTTCTCTGACTGGCACTTAGCAGCAAAGCTGAAGAATGGATTTGGTCATCTCATTGAATGATGGAATAGTCTAGAGAGGCTGTAAGGCCAACTTCCTGGCTCTGATTCTTAAACTTGTTGAAGTTTGAATTGTGTAGGAAGGAACTGCAGATGCTGATTTATACTGCAGATAGACACAACATGTTGGAGTAACTCAATGGCTCAGAAATGCATCTCTGGAGGAAAGGAATAGGTGACATTTGGGTCAGAACCCTTCTTCAGAAGTTTGAATTGCATGTCAATTGGAATCTCACAGCCAAATTAACGCATCCACCTATTTAATGAGATATTGTGTGACGTGCACATGATTATTGTGTTGAAAGATCTGGACAAATATGCCCATTTTTAGATGACAAAACGTAATTTCTGTGGTGGTTAGTAATTAGTAGTTGATATCACTTGAAAGCTCAATGCAATCAGATTGGTGTTCTCTGTAAAATGTGGTTCCAGTTTTGTTATTGGGGATGTTTCTCTGTATTGGAATCAAAACATTATGGGCTTGGTTTCTGTTGCATACCAAATCTCTCGAGAATTGCATATTTTGTTTTTCTTTCGAGGTAAAATCTTAATTGCAAAATAATTAATGAGCATTCTGGCGAGGGCGCAGTTTAAATTTGCCCATTTTCTGTTTATTGTCCACCCCTAACTGACCCTGATTTGTGGAGCCAGTTACGATTCTACCACTCGAGTGGGTCTGGGGAACACTCTGGCCAGTCTGGGTAAAGCTGGGAGGTTTTTTTTTTCCCCGAAGGAAGAGCTGGGTTGTCATTGTATGGTGCCTTGTCATTAAGATTAGCTTTATTTCTAATTCATTTAAAAAATATTCTATTATTATTGTATTTACTATTCTCTCCAGCTGTCGTTGGATTAACAATCCAGGCCCTGCATGGCTACTCCAGTAACTAAATAACTATTAATCTACCAGTGTAATTAATTTTTAATAGTATTGCAGGTGATGGTGAGAAAAGATTAGGAACTGTAACGTATCTGGTAAAGCTGCTGCTGTGCAGTGCCAGAGATCTAGGTTTGATTCTGACCTTTGGTGCTGTCTGTGTGAAGTTTGCACATTCTCCCTGTGACTGCGTGAGTTTCTTTCAGGTGCTCTTGGTTTCCTCCCATGTCCCAAAGATGTGTAGGTTAATTGGCCTCTCAACTGCCCCTCGTGTATGTCGGATGACAAAGTGAGATAACCGTACTAGTGTGTGGGTGATCAAAGAATAGCATGGACTTAATGGGCCGACGGGCCTGTTGCCATGCTGTTTCTCTTTTTAGAACAAAGATTTCCATTATGTATATTTTGCAACGTGTCTTAAAAATAGATTCCTCCATTGTCATCTGTTCAAAATCTTGCATTTACTGTGGTCTTGCCTTCAGTAAGACTGCAGAAGGACAAGGAGGAAGCTCGCTATCTTCTTGGGCTTTTAGCAAAGAGCTTTAAATATTGGCTATGTTATTGAAGTCTGCATCCTGTGTATAAATTTAAAATATATTTAAATGCTAACACCACACCAGTGTTGCCACTCTTAATTGCCAGAACACTTTTCCAGGTCTTCAGTGTTTCCACTTTGAAGGAAATGACCCGAAATTCGGGCAATTCTGGCTGTCTTCGGGTCATTTTAGGGAAATGAAATAATTTCGGGAAATCCGGCTCGCGGGATGATTTGGGTGGGAAAAAAATATTTGCGACCATCCGCGCCTGTGCATGTTGGGGAGGCCGGTGACACGGTAGGGATGCAAAATGACACAGTCTACCCGCGCGTGCACAGAGGGCCCGGGCGGGATGAGATCACCACCATTTTCACTACACACAGTCATTCATCGCCTCAATGCCTCGTCTGGGTGATTGGGGCCGTGGAATATTGCGTTGGGGGAGGGGGGTCCTTTTTAAAAAAAAATCAGTGGTGTCAAGCTTCTCCGGGCCCGCGGTGTCTGCCTGCCCGGTCCATCACCTCCATCCGTGGCGTCGGAGCCTCGCCGCCGGTCAGCCTGGCGAGTGGGTCCGCTGCCAGCGGTGGTCTCCTCCCCTTCCCCTCCTCCCTCTCTATCCCTCCCTCTCTCCCCCCCCCCCCCGCCACAGGCCCTCCAAAGCTGCGAGGGAGGTGAGAGAAGGGGAGGGGGGTGGGATAGAGAGGGGGGGGATAGAGAGGGAGGGGGGGGGATAGAGAGGGAGGAGGGAGGGATAGAGAGGGGGGAGGAGAGTGAGAGGGGGGAGGGAACAGAGGGAGAGAGATGGTTGAGGGATAGGGAGGAGATGGGGAAAGGGGGAGAGGGATGGAGGTGACACAACCCAGTAGTTTAGTTTGAGGCTGTATGGTAACTCGCATTTCACTGTACTTTAATTAGTGCATGTGACAAATAAATAATTTGATTGATTGTTGTATTGACTTCTTTGTGACACTGTATTCCAGGTGCACACTGCACTGAACACACAATATGCATACCATGCAGGCTACATCATATATGTGCATAATGCCTTGCATAACATTGTACAATTGAGCTACAGGAGCAGGCAGCTACAGTGTAGGTACATAGATCTGTTTTGCCTTGTTCCTCTTTGTGTTGTTAATGTGTGCCCGCGAAAGAAAAACAACAACAAATAGCACGCAGGAAGCATGTTTGAAAATTTCAGGAAATACCATAAAATTCCAGGAAATTTGGGATTCTATTTCAGGGGAAAAATATTTTTTGAGGTGTGGAAGCACTGATTTAATTAAAATAATGTTATCTTTTTACAGCTGGGGGTAAACAATGAAACAAATTGTAAGGAGATTTGCCAGAGTGGATGCACAGTCTTTTACCCAGAGTAGAGGATTTAAGAATGAGAAGGCATGGGTTTAAAATGAGATGGGAATTATTTAATTGGCACTTGCAGGGAAACCTTATCACTGAGGATGGTGAGTACATGGGATGGGCTGCAAAAGGAGGCAGGTACAATAATAACACAATAATAACATTTAAAAGACACTTGGACAGGTACATGTTGAGAGAGATGGGCCATCTTTGGGTTGAGAGAGATTCAGATTCAGATTCAACTTTAATTGTCATTGTCAGTGTACAGTACAGAGTCAACGAAATGCAGTTAGCATCTCCCTGGAAGAGCGACATAGAATATGATTTCAATAAATAAAACTATTTACATGTATACAGGCATAGTGTTTTTCCTGTGGGAGGAATGTCCGGGGGGGGGTGATTGGCAGTCACTGAGGTACATTGTTGAGTAGTGTGACAGCCGCAGGGAAGAAGCTGTTCCTGGACCTGCTGGTCCGGCAACGGAGAGACCTGTAGCGCCTCCCGGATGGTAGGAGGGTAAACAGTCCATGGTTGGGGTGAGAGCAGTCCTTGGCGATGCTGAGCGCCCTTCGCAGACAACGCTTGCTTTGGACGGACTCAATGGAGGGGAGCGAGGAACCGTTGATGCGTTGGGCAATTTTCAGAGATGGGCCAAATGTTGGCAAATGTGAGTAGTTTAGATGGGGCAGCTTGGTTGGGTTGAAGGGCCTATTTTCCCTGCTGTATGACAATGGAGATGCAAGGAACCATAGAGGCTGAAATCTTGAGGGGAAACACAAAGTTATGGGGGAATTCAGCAGGTCAGGCAGCATGTGTGAAGGTAATGGACAGATGACTTTTCAAGCTGAGACCCTTCTTCAGGTTGGAGTAGGGGGAAGAAAGGTGGGCAAGTGATAGGAGTATACAGGTCAGGGGGGTGGTGATTATGTAACAAATACTGGAGGTCAAAAGGAGACAAAAGGATATTGGGATAAGGAAAGGAGTGAAATATAAAGCCCCTGTGAGGGATATGGGTGGAAGGTGACTAGATGGTTGAGAAAGGCGGGGATAAGAGGGAAATTAACGAGGATGGGAGATGAGTTTAAGGGAGGGGAAAAGAGCAAGGTGCCTGGATGGTAGAACATGATGAGAGAAAAATGTGCCTATCGGGTGGTGGAGAGGGGGTATGGGGAAAGTGAGGGGTTATGGGGAGGGAAAGTGTTTGTTGAAATTGGTGAATTCAGTGTGCATACCATTGGATTGAATGTACCCATTTGGAATAAGGCACTGTTCTGAAAAGAGTCAAATATGCGTCTTCCAACCTCTTATACTGCAGTCAATGCACTTGATGTAGTCTCCTTTACATTGGTGAGACCAAACGTAGACTAGGCGACATCTCACTAACGCTTGCTGCTCCTTCCTTCCTTGTTCCATACTGACCTTTTGTGTCCTTGTCACAAACAAGGAGGCAACACACAATGGTTTACAACCCGACACTATTAACATTGAATTCTCCCATTTCAAGTAACCCCCAACCACCACCCTGCTCCTACACCTAACTTTGTAAGCTCACCTCCCATCTTTGCCTCCCACTGTTCCCTTTATCCTTCCTCTTTTCCCTCCCACCCATACCCCTCTCTAACTTTACTTATAAGGATCTTATAGAAACTTACAAAATTCTTAAGGGGTTGGACAGGCTAGATGCAGGAAGATTGTACCCGATGTTGGGGAAGTCCAGAACAAGGGGTCACAGTTTAAGGATAAGGGGGACATCTTTTAGGACCGAGATGAGAAAAACATTTTTCACACAGAGTGGTGAATCTCTGGAATTCTCTGCCACAGAAAGTAGTTGAGGCCAGTTCATTGGCTATATTTAAGAGGGAGTTAGATGTGGCCCTTGTGGCTAAAGGGATCAGGGGGTATGGAGGGAATGAAGGTACAGGATAGTGAGTTGGATGATCAGCCATGATCATATTGAATGGAGGTACAGGCTCAAAGGGCCGAATGGCCGACTCCTGCATCTATTTTCTATGTTTCTATGTTTACATTTTGCTCTTATCTGACACCCCTTTGTCTAGCCGTTGTCACTTACTCCACCCATTTGCTTGTTACCCTCTATCTTCCTCCCCCCCCCCCTCGCCATTTGTAACTTGCAGACTTCGTCCCACCCCCACTTTGCTTTGCCAGCTTTCCTCCTCCCCTTTTCCCCCACCCCCCAGTCCAGTCAATGTGAAGAAGGGTCCCAACCCGAAACGTTGTCTTGTCTATTCCTTCCACATACACTGCTCGACCCGCTGAGTTCCTCTAGCACTTTGTTTTTTTGCTCAAATGAGCACTATTCATTTGTAAAATAAATGACTACGTCCAGTAATCAAACGTGTTTCTTGCAACTTGGTTGTGAACTGAGTATTGTATTAGGAAAGAATTCAGCAAAAAGCTTTTGGGAACAATCTGTGTACAGTGTGCAGAGTAAATTAACATGAATGTCAAGCATCAGCTAACAAAATGAAACCATTCTAACACTTACAATACCACTTTTGTAAGCTGTAATGAATTAGTCTAAAACAGATGGACTGAATTTGTAAAAGCCTCGGCTTCACTAAATGCAGAAAATGCACTCACTGATTCTCTTAGTATTTCACATAGATTTGCCATTTGTAGTGTTATCCAGAACACTGAGTACAAACTAATTGGCAAAAGACTTCTACATGAAGTAGAAAAACACTTGTTTAGTCTACTCATCGCAATACATTTGGGAATCCTTATTTTAATGCAGACTATTTTAATTGTATTTCGGGATTAATTTGGCTTCTCAATTCATCATGGACATGTTCAATGAAGATTGCTTGGTGCAATGTAATATTGGTTATAGAATCTTTGTAGTGACCAAGTATTTCAGCAAATTGTACGGGGCTTTCGATTTTGCATAGCATTGGTCTGTTATTTTGATGTCTCGCTGTAGCAGAGAATCAAGAGGTCAATACAGTATATCCTTGTTTCAACTAACCCCTTTATAACCGATTTTGGTTATAGTGGATAAACCTACTGATGCAAGATGCACCAATGAGGCCTTCTTCACCAGCTTCACCAGTCCGGTTGACACTGCTGTCTTTGTGGCTTATGATGTACCCTCGGCCGGCGGTTCTTTCTTTGGGCTGCACCAACGATGGAACGTGCTCAGTCACCATCGGGCTCCCTCCCCTCTCACCAGCTGCTGCTCCATCCTGTCGGCTGTTGCTTAGGCTAATTAGCCTCTTTTTTTCCTCCGCTCTCCCCTCCACTGCCACCTCTCCGGGTTTACTGTATTCGTACCTGATTTGGATACAAAGTGAACTATTGAGGGTTGTTGAAAAATCATGTTGAGGACTTTTCGGGCTATCAAATGCTCATTACATGTATTGGGGTCCTTGCTCCTCGTACAGAATGAAAGGACTGTTGGTATAATGAATGGGAGGGTAAGTGTTTAAACAGTATGCACGTGGTTCATCACTGCATTACAATGAATATGCAGAAACTGCGCAAGATGTTTGGGATGCCTACTTGTGTGTGTTCCATCTTTTGTAACTTTGAGATTATACCTTGTACATTATAGGTGTATGTTTGAACATTTGAATTGGTATTCGAGTGATTGACAAACTGTGGGTCTTCTATTGGGATATGGCATTGACCCCAGACCAATATACTGTTTACTTTTTAAAAGGACACTTGCTTTCCATCTTCCATAAGCTCGGTTTGTACATCATTACAGAATGTCCCTTCACAGTGTACCATTGTAGGTTAGATTTATGTTTAGTTTAGAAGCATTATAGTTTAGTTTTCAGCACGGAACGGGTCCTTCAGCCCACCGAGTCTGCACCACCAGCCATCCCCGTACACCAGCACTATCCTGTACAATTCTAACCAAAACCAATTAACCTACAAACCTACACGTCTTTGGAATGTCGTGGGAAACCAGAGCACCCGGAGAAAATCCACGTGGTCACAGGTAGAAAGTACAAATTCCATACAGACAGCTTTAATTGTTTCATCTTGAATGCGACACCCCCACTACACCCGGTCCTGGAAGGGATAAAAATCAGCTTAATTTTTAAGTTTGTGAATTGTTCTTGTGTTGAGAATTAAAAAAATTCTGCCCAATTGCACGCACAAATATTTGGCCATTAATTCGGGCATCGGGACGCTGATGTTACCTGTAGTAGAAGTACCGATCAAATGAGTTGATTATAAGAGTAAATAAATTTGTTTTAAATGGTGGGTGAGAGAAATCATTGCAGAGAAAGAGCTTTTAATCCTGCTTCCTTAAAAGGATGTTAGAATTTGGAAATGGAAGAAAATACTGGAAATTAACATGGGTTGCCATGGGAGCAGACAGCATTATGGTACAAAGACTAGCCATGTCAAACTGGAGTGCAAACATTGCACGAGAAAGTTCTAGATGGATTGCTCAGTGGATAAACAATTAATGAGACCTTGGTTTGAAACCCAAGTTCCACTTGCCATAATAGCTTGAGGCCTCTAGTGGAGTGATCAAAATGCAATAAAACATTGCCGGTAATTCAGATTTTTAAACAAAATTTGCTCTAAACGACATAACTGCGTATGTACATCCTTTATAATCAGATATTACAGATGGTGGTGTTCAAAGAATGTCCACATTTTCAAGATGCAATTTTCTTCCTTGTTTTCTGCTTGTATCATTATTCAATGTCTAAGTCTGAAGAAGGGTTCCGACCTGAAACGTCACCTATCCATGAAGATCGACAAAATGCTGGAGTAACTCTGCGGGGTAGGCAGCATCTCTGGATAGAAGGATTGGTGACGTTTCGGGTCGAGAGCCTTCTCGGCCTGAAGATGGGTCTCGACCCGAAACTTCATTCATTCCTTCTATCTAGAGATGCTGCCTGTCTCGCTGAGTTACATCCAGCATTTTGTGTTTATTTTCAGTGTAAACCAGCATCTGCAGTTCCTTCCTACACATTATACAACCAACCTATCCTTGTTCTCCAGAGATGCTGCCTAATCCCCTGAGTTACAATGGCACTTTGTGTCGTTTAGTGTATTAACCAGCATCTGCAGTTCTTTCTTTCGGTATTGTATGTGTTTTTGGAGTTCTTGGTAAACACCAATTAATCTCCCTCGGGATTCTTCAACATTGATGGGCTTTTTGTAAACTTTGTGAACTTTGCTGCTAATGAACTTGTAAGCATCATTTAGAAATGCTTTATTTTTCCACTTTGATGGAGAGCAGGGAAGGGTCAAGAATAGGTCTTAAGAAACTAATGCAAAGTGTTTTTTTTTGTCGTAGAATTTTGCGAAGGAGTTTGTCATCTGCGAGGAACAAGAATTGGCTGAGGAATACATCAAACAGGAACTAGAGAAAACTGGAGGCGCCAATTACGATGCTCAACTTGAATGAAATATGAGCAACTTACCATCTGCTGCTTTGCTCTAGGGTATGGAGAAAATGGGATGACCACATAGCTGCACCTCCAACCACAGCAACCCCAAGGGACTTGTACTCATGCAGCATCGTGAATGCCCTCCTTAAATTAGTTCAGAGGTGCATGTAAGAGCCTTCAGGCCCAGTCAAAAGCTTATCAATTTCTGTTGTTTAAATTGTGATTGAGTCTTTTCAAATCGTCCCAGGAAGAGAATTATTATATTGTTTCAACTTTTCTATGCAAGATTCCCAAGGCTTTGTTCTGGAAAAAAAAAGAGTTTGTAGTGGTTGTGGGTGACTGATGATAATGAAGCATTCTCAATAAATGTTTTTTTTTCAAAAATGGAATTTGTGTTTTGGTTTTTTTCTGGAGCTACTTTTAGTGGCCTTCCAACTTCACTCATGAATAATGTGCTCTTGAGAATTGTCTCTATGTTCAACTGATAGTTGCTGCAGCACTAATAACGTTGGGATTGGGCTTTTTGGAGCAGCATCTGGATCGTAACCAAAATCTCAATCTACCAGTGATTTAATCGGTCTTTTTTATTGCTGAAACATTTTGATGGGAATGTGTTGTGCCGCTAGCTATTTTGTTCAATAATGCGGCTGAAAAAAATTTGGTGATATTCGAAGGATTGCAAATTTGCATTCTGTCCACTAATGTGACACCAAACTTGCACCACATTGATCCCATAAATTTGAAATCTGGGCAACAGCCCAAACAAAATCTACGCGATACAATGTGATGCAAGTAAGATTGGAACTTCGAGATCTTTCTTAACTTTGAACAAACATTTTTAAGTTGAAAGGTAGCCTTCCCAGTAATGTAGCCATTATGATCATTTGCTTGTGTTGTTATTCAATGAATATTGTAAGTAAAATTGCAGCTCTCTCTCCTGCCTTTGTGCCAAAGGCACTGCAACAGGACTGTTTCTTTATCCCATGGAACAAAAGCTGCACACTGACTGTAGGATAATTAGTATTTAATTGATTTTGATTCTAAACTGTCAAATGGTGACATTGAGTACCGATGCAAGAATATGGTTTTAATTCGTTTTTCGCTATTTAAAAACTCTGGTCATGCAAGTGGTAATTTGCGATCGCCTTGACACAAAAGGCTGTAGAAAAGAACTCAAGCTGCAAAGCTGACCTCTTCCAAATTGTGATGCAACACTGCACTGTATGATGCAACTTGTATTTATATAGCACACTTTAACAAAATTCTCTTTCAGAGAAAGCAATGTTAATGAATCTCACTGATACTATTAGGACAGATTATCAAAAGCTTGACCAAGTGAGGTACATCCCCTCAAAAGAGGGGAAAATAAGATACCCAAGGATAAAATTGGAGTGCAAAAAAATCTAGATGAGTTTCAGGGCAAGAACGGGTTTCGGAGATGGGGAGAAGTGAGAATTGAGACATTTAAATCCAGAATGAGAAGTTAAATTTGAGCTATCTCTAGCTCCCCAAATGCCAGAGAAGGTCGATGCAGAATGAAGCTGAAGGAAAATGGTGCAGGTAGCAAAAAAGTGAGTAGAGTTTTGCATGTGATTACATTTGTGATAGTGGAAATTGGAGAAGGTAGAAACAAATTAGTTTGTGAGTTGCAAAAGGATTGAAATGTGGTATCAATGCTCAGGAAAATCTCTAGCTACTTGGCAAAACTGCAATAATGATACAACTGTACATGGTCTTGCAGGTGAAGCAGTGGAGTCATTGGTAGTGTATTGTACAAACATTGGTGCTTTGAGATGAAAAGGGCCTGTCCCACTGTATGAGGTAATTCACAAATTCGGAGTGTTCAAGAATTCACCTGAGTTTCCCCCTCGATTCAAACTCGCAGAATGTTCGTAACGAGTCCATAGGAGTCCGTAGATATATCGTAGCGGCTCGTTATGCCATCCGTAGGTACTCAGGGCATCGGGTAAGTCGGGACTTTTTTCCATCCCGATGAAAAATGCCCACGAGTTTAAAATAGTCGGGAGAATGCCCCGAGTATCTACGGCTGGCATTACGAGCTGCTACAATATATCTACGGATCCGTTACGAACATTCTGCGAGTTTGAATCAAGGGGAGAATTTGTGAATACTCTGGAGAATTTGTGAATTACCTCATACAGTGGGACAGGCCCTTTAAGCAAGTAGTTAGTTGTTGCAAGCTTATGATCCAATGACATTTTCCAAAGAATTGGTTCAGTTCATAATTTTGGTTGCAATCTTTCAAGAAAAGATTGAATGTTTTGCTTAGCTTACATGTAAGCATAAATGACATAATAAACAAGCTGTCAACATCCAAAGATGCTGAGTGTCACTCCACATTGCATTGCAGTTTCTAATTCTGGAAGAATGCCAAATGGTTCTACCAACCTTG
This sequence comes from Amblyraja radiata, assembly GCF_010909765.2. NCBI lineage: Eukaryota > Metazoa > Chordata > Chondrichthyes > Rajiformes > Rajidae > Amblyraja > Amblyraja radiata. The sequence continues at coordinate 16,492,635 of NC_045972.1, read as the reverse complement.
ATTTGCTGAGTGGATGCTGTTTTTTGCATTGACTGCAAAAATGGGGAAATAAAATTAGTTTAAAAATGCCCTTTGTCTTTATTAAAATTGCTCTTTTTACTGGAGTATCCTTCAAGTAAGCATAACGTAGCTGTTTCAATGTTCTTGAAAAATCTTAATCTGGTATAATGCATGGCATAAGTTTTATTTTTGTATTATTGAAAGCAGACCTGGGATTATTTTATCAATGTGTGTTCTGAAGCTTGTCTTTGAATGTTGTTTAAACATTTTGCTCTGTTCTCAACCCACTGAGATTTGTCCTTGGTCGTGGAATGGTACAGCCAAAGGTCAAATAGCAATGTGACCATAACATGCTAGTCTGGCAAATTTATTTTCCAGCAGCCGATTGTCAAAATTTTGAACAATAATGATGGCATCTGATATTTAATAAAACGCCGGAGTGAGATCCAAAATATTTGTATCATATTATGAGTTTATAAACTACTTTTTGTTCTCAATTGTGAATAACCCAAAATAATGACAGCATCTCTGGGGGAAAAAAAGAATGGGTGACGTTTCAGGTCGGGACTCTTCTTCAACGTGGCATAAACCAACATCTGCAGTTCCTTGTTGTCAATGACCCAAACTACTTGAAGGTGTCTGGAACAAGTGGAGTTAATTTTGTATAGATTCAAATTAAATTTGAATATTTCTTAACCATTTGATTGTTTGTGGGAATTTAACTGATTCTATGCTACTTTTCCTGAATGAATTATTTTAGGATAGAGGAAAGAACAATAAAATCTGCAACAAAGCAATGGGCCACTTCTCCCAAAGTATCTGTTTAATTTCAATCATCTATACAAGCGTTGTCCAACTTTCATCTAACAGTATCCTTAATGGATAGCTTTCTTTACACTGGATATGGTGATCAAAAATGTTCAATGTATGGTTCTGTGTTTTTCCCCATACAAGGGGAAAACCAAATACACTCTTGATGCAAGACTGTACCAAACACAGATCAATTGTGAATCTGCTTGATCTGACATGAGACGTGGTCATAGTGCAAAGATGAATTAGAATAAAGTATTCGGAATAAAGCACCAGAGTGAGTTGATCAGCAGTGACCAATGAGATCAATAATTCTTAAATGTTTTACAAATAGAGTAATATAACAGGTAACTTTTAGAGTAATTTAAAATATTTAAAAGGCAAGCATCACAGTGGCACCGCAGTAGAGCTACTGCCTTACAGCGCCAGAGACCTGGGTTCGATCCTGACTACGGGTGCTGCCTGTACGAAGTTTGTACATTCTCTCTGACCATGTGAGTTTTCTCCGGGTGACAATAGACAATAGGTGCAGGAGTAGGCCATTCGGCCCTTCGAGGCAGCACCGCCATTCAATGTGATCATGGCTGATCATCCCCAATCAGTACCCCGTTCCTGCCTTCTCCCAAGAGAGAGCTAGATAGGGCTCTTAAAAATAGCAGAGTCGGTCTACAGTCTTGTTAAGTGATATCAGCACTCCCACCCACCTGATCTGAAACCTGACCATTTTCTTTGCCGCCATAGATGCTGCCTGACCCACTTGAGTTCCTCTGACAATTTGCAGATGCTGGAATATGGAGCAAAACAATCTGCGCAACCAAAGTTCTGTTCACATGTTGTAATGTTTGTTGTATTTGTTCTTGTCAGTAAAGAGTCCAAAATCATCAATATTTAAAACTATAATTTGATGGTTTGCTGATATATCAGCATTATATGGTGCATAGTTACAAGGGTATTCCTGAAACATTCAGGTAAATATGCAAAATGTAATTCAATTTGGAAATCTTGATGTATGGACACATTAGAATGTAATTATAACTTGTTGACAGATTACTACAGCACATTTTCCAATGAATACGTGGTGGGAGCAAAGGGATTGCAGATTGTGCTATGAACAAGAGCATCATTGAGGTTGCATTAGATCTTTTACGAGGTCATAATTGTTTACTTTCAAAGTGATCCTGTGCCTAATCCAATTATGTTTCTGTTTCAGCGACCTGGTATGGAACAGGTGGGTTGATTATGGCATTAGCCAGGGAAATCCCTTTGGATTATCTCCTTTACAGAATGGAAACCCCGTTCTAGTTCTGTGGAGTGACGGGTTTTCTTTCAATTTGTTGTTTGATGCTAATACTCATAGGGACACCTCCATGTTTATAGAAGTACACAAAGGAGCTTCCTCAATGAGATCAGTTGAAAAATGATTCTACTTCAGTCTAATTGTACAGATGATCACTGTTAATTGGAAATAATACTTAACTAAATTCTAAATAAATTCGAGGGTTGGTAAATCAAACCTGTTGAGAAGATTTGTGTTTGAATTTGGATAGGAATTGAATGCAGAAGCAGCTTGTTTTTAAAAAAACGAATGAAAGCAACCGGGGATTTTCAATAATGGTCCCTTAGGGCCTCACTGCAAATGAGACAACTCCACGTACAGGGAAATTCCTTATTTCATCCTTCCAACTCCACAGCACTCTTTCAGAAGCAGTACACCCATATCCACAATGTCCAGGATGCAATGCACCCAAAGAGTTGATTTTAAAATGGCTGGTCACAGATCTATTGCTTTCTGCAGATATGGAAGTAGCTTTATACCTGTACTTGATGCATCCTGCCTGCTAAGCTGAAGGTTTGTATGGAATTTACATATTCTCCCTGTGTCTGCGTGCTCTGGTTTCCTCCCTTATCCCAAAGAAGTACAGATTTGTAGGTTAATTGGCTGCTGTAAATTGCCTTTCGTGTATTGGCAGTGGATGCGAAAGTGGAATAACATAAGAACTAGTGTGAACGGATGGTCGGTGTGGACTTGGTGGTCTAAAGGGTCTGTATCAATGCTGCATCTCAAAACTAAACTAAATAATATCTGGGTTGTTGCAAGAATGATTAGTTGCTGAAAGGGCAGATCTAGCGCATTTAGCTCATGGGAAGCACTCAATGTGGGCAATTCCATTTTGTCCTTTGGTAGAGAGCAAGTGGCAGCATCTACATGTGGATTTAATAGACTACAGCTTTTTCACAATTGTTTTGTGGCAATGTGCCTCGCCTGCATCTGAGGAGATAGGCAAGGAAAGCAAAGCACAAGATCCCTGGATAACAAAGCAGATGGAGAATATAATAAGAAAAGTAAAAGAGGTGCATGATGCACCTCTTACGATCAACCCATGTATGAATGAAGTTGTGGAAAGGAAGAGTGAAAAAGAAGGCAGCATGAGAGAATGTAGAAAGGAGGCACTGCAGATGCTGGTTTCTTAAAAAAAAAAAAGACACTGCTAAAATACCTCTGGGTCAGTCAGCATCCCTGGTGAACATGGATAGGTGATGTTTGGAGTTGGGGGCCATCCAGTAAGAGAATGATGATTATTATGATAAATTATGAAACTAAACAGGCATCTTCTAACACACTTTACTGTGTACAGGTCCATTAAGGAGGGCTGGTGTCTATTAAGGATAAAGAATATGATCTATGTAGAGGCTGAAATCATGACTAGAATAAGTACATCGCATTGACCCTTAGTCAGGAAGAAAATGCTGCCAAATCTCAATTGAAAGGGAGAGAGAAAAGTTAATGAATAGGTGAAAACTGATGAGGTGGTACTGGGAAGCACTTGTAAGCTCTGTGGAAAATCCAATATTGGCCTCTGCCGTCACCTCGCAACCCACAAAATTAGTGTGAAAGTATGTTAGCCTTGATCCCAAGGAACTGCAGAAATATGTCAAAAAGAACTTGAAGTCATGTAGCAGTGAAAGTTCTAAAGCATTGCACAGAAGCATGACCAAATATAATGCACTGTCTGAATGAATTATAGTCTGAAGTAGAGTCCTGACCCAAAACATTGCCTATGCCCACCAGACTTGCTGCCTGACCTGCTGATCACTCCTGCACAGTTTTATTTAATTCATTGTACAGCTTGGTGTCAAGATCACTGAAAACTAAATTGTAGGGACAGGTTTTTTTAAGAATATATAAAGAGAAAAGTGTGAAGAGGGCTGAGAGATTTAGCTGGGGTGTTCTCACAGCTTGGTATTGTACTAACTTTGGGGAGAACTGCCACTGGCGGCACGATCAGTACTCTGGTGGATCAAGGAGCTGGAATTGGAACAGGTATTCTGTAAGGTTGCAGCTACTGTAATTGTGTAGATAGAGATGACAAAAATTGAAATGCGACATTTGCCTAATTGCCAGCCAGTCAAAAAGTACTAGGATAAATCTGATGGGAGAACAGAACTTGACATGTTAGGACCTGGCAGCAGAGTTTTCGGTTTCCTTGAGTTGACAAATTGTAAATGGGAAAGTCTGGGTACCAAGAACTTTGTAATAGAATCGCATAAACCTTCTAACACAATTAGGCCATTTAGCCCATCCCATCATTGGTGTCAAAAAGAGTAAATTTTGCGTAATTCCACCTTGTTGTATAACCCTTCAGGTCTTTAACCTTCATGTTGCTACTCATTAAGGCACTGAGTTGCAGATCCTTTGCATCCTCTGGATGAAACAATTTTTCCTCATCTCTCTCTCTTTTCCTTTTACAATTACTTTAAATCTAACAGCCCTGGTTATGAACTCACTGCTAAGAAAAATAGAACCTTTCCACATATGTACGGATGTAATCATTTTATATGCCCCGATTAAGTCCACCCTGTTCCAAACATTGCAATGTCAGCTTATCCAGTTTTCTCTCAGAACTGTATTAGTCCAGTTTTGGCCAAGTCCTTGTGAATGGCCTCTATATTCTCTTCAGTGCAATGACATATTTCATACAATGTGGTGATTAGATCTGAACTCAAACTTCTGCATAGCTAGTGTTGTATACATTTCTAGCATAACCTTTATTCTTGCATACTTTACCTTGACTAAAGGAAAGCATTCAGCTTTCCTTTCTAATCATCTTATTGATGATTACTATAACCTGTAAGAATCTTTTGCTTGAACTTCAAGTTCAATGATACTTTGTTGTCCCGTACTAGATGCAGTGAAATTGCTTTTTTGCACACAGTGCAGTAATAATCTTATTATACATAGGGACAGTCATACTTAAGTGCAAGTGTGCAGAAGCAGTACATTACATGGAGACAGTACAGGGCTCCCACATAACTTTTTTTTCCTCTGTTGCTAGCCGGGCAACCTAGGCAGCTTTTTAGGTTGCCAAATGACAGTTTAGGTGGTCGTCTAAGACGCGTGCGATAATGTGCTCGGACGAAGTGCATAGTTACCAGTCGGAATTATGCTCAATGAAGCATTCACATATTATTTCTGCGTCAAATAAAGTCACAAACTAAACATGTTCACCAGTCAAGACATGATATATACCACAATGACATGCAGCAAAATTATAATGCAGTATCTCCTCTTTTTAAACGTTGCAATGAATGGAATTTCTATTGTTTCTTTCCACTTCCAAACAAAAATGTGGTTGGATTATTCAGCGTATGATCAACTTCGGTGAAACCAAGTGCAGGCTTGGCGATCGCTTCGCACAACACCTCCATTCAGTTCGCAATAACCAACCTGATCACCCGGTGGCTCAGCACTTCAACTCCCCCTGCCATTCTGAACCCGACCTTTCTGTCCTGGGCCTCCTCCATGGCCAGAGTGAGGCCCACCGTAAATTGGAGGAACAGCACCTCATATTTCGCTTGGGCAGTTTACACTCTAGCGGTATGAACATTGAATTCTTCAATTTCCGGGAGTCCCTGCTTTCTCCTCCCCTTCCCAGCTCTCCCTCAGCCTCTTCCTTTCTTCTTTCCCCACCCCCCCCCCTCCCCCACCCTCGCATCAGTCTGAAGAAGGGTCTTGACCCGAAATGCCGCAATTTTCTTCGCTCCATAGATGCTGCCTCAACCACTGAGTTTCTCCAGCATTTTTGTCTACCCATTCACAAAAGTTCTGTTATCCCACTTTCCTCACCCACTCCCTACACATTGGGGGCAAATTTACAGATTCAAGTTAACCTACAAAGCCAATGCGTCTTTGGGATGTGGGAGGAAACCCACAAGCTTACAGGGACAATGTGCAAATTCAACACAGACAGTGCCCGAGGACAGGATCGAACACAGATCTCTGGTGTGTGAGGCAGCAAGTCTACCAGCTGTGCCACTATATTTTGTTTTCCAACACATAAAAAATTATAACTTTGGTTACTAAAAATAAGAAACTATCCATTTTCAGTCTTAAATCTCTAAGTGACGCTATGTCCCCCTTTACAGCTACTGTATGTTTTAATTCAGTTCAAGACTATGGGGCAGTACATTGGCCATAAAGTTGCTGCCTAAAAGTGCCAGAGACCCGGAATTGATCCTGAATATAGGTGCTGTCTGTACGGAGTTTGCTCCTTTTCCCTATGATCGCATGGGTTTTCTCCGGGTGCTCTTGTTTCCTTCCACATTCCAAAGGTGTGCAGGAATGTGGAAGGATACTTTTTCAGACCCAACCCAAAACGTAATATTTTATTTTTGTCCAGAGCTTCTGTCTGACCTGTGAAGTTACTCCAGCTTTTTGTGTCTATCTTCAGTTTAAACCACCATCTGCTGTTCCTTCCTACACACACAATACTATACGATAAAACTTTATTAATCCCAGGAGGGAAATTGTGTGTGTGTGGGGGTAGTGTATATATAGAATATATCTCACACACACACACACACACACACACTTATATAGTTATATATTCATACATAAATATACACTTTTGTTTTCTCATTTATAACATTGTTTACAGAGTACTATGTTTACATATTCTGTTGGCTGCTGCAAGTAAGGATTTCATTGTTTTAACTGGGATGTGAGAGAATAATACACTCTTGACACTAGACTTGCGTCGCTAATGTGTGGGATAGAAGTGGTGTACGGTAGTTGGTGTGGGCCGAAGGGCCTGTTTCCACGCTGTATCTTTAAATTACACTGAAAACACTAAAACCAGAGGGAGTCTAAAGAAGGGCCTATACCCAAAACGTCACCCAATTTCTTCTATCCGGAATTGCTGGCTGCTCTATGGAGTTCCCCCGCACAATCAAAGCATGGAATAGTCTTCACCCTACCATCGTTCCCCAACCAGACGCAACTAAATTTTACGGTAGCTCTTTTTTCCCAAGAACCCTTATTTGCTTAAGTCCGAGTCAACAGAGTTTTATTGTCATGTGTCCCAGATAGGCCAATGAAATTCTTGCTTGCTGCAGCACAACAGAATATGTAAACATAATACAGAACAGGAGATAAAAGTTCAGGGTGTCTATATACAATAGACCATATATATACACAATAAATAAACAGATAATGTGCAATAGGCTGTTATTGTTCAGATTTTGGAGTTTGGTGGTGGACCCTTCACCACCTCCAATTTAAATTCCATTTGGAATGTTTTTGGAGTAACGCTTTCTCCCTGAAGCAAGAGTTACTCCAGGGAGTTACTCCACCTCTAGGAAGTGATTCTGCGTTGGTTTTCAGCGGTTGTGGCAAGGCTGCTACTGGACAGCAATGGCGGCCAGATCTCCCACAATGCAAAAGGAGGGAGAAAGTGCCAGGCGCCGACCAGTTGCCGTGGCAGTGCGCATGTGCAAGGGGAGGATGTGAAGGTAGCGGCAGTGCGCATGTGCAACGCGGCCCGCCGTGCCGGCGGATGAGGAGCGGCCGGAGAGCAGAGACCAGAGACACGGACACGGATGGCGAGCGGTGACGGAAAGGGACAGAGGGGGGCCCGCTCAGAGTTGAACGGCAGGTGTCCCGGGTGCTTGACAAGCTGGGCAAAATGGCACGGCTTTTAGGGTGTCCGGCGGGACTTTAGGTTGCCATTGGCACCCGGGCAACCATTAATTTCGAGCCCTGCAGTATACAAGAGTAGCCACATTTCAGGTACAATTTTGTAAGATTCGAGTGCAAAGTGCTAAAGATGTAAAGTCTTAACTAGGCTATAAAAACCCATTGCCCTGGCAGCAGCACTGGGTCGGAGCTGGAGGTGTTGGCTGGGCCAGACAATGTTGTTGGTGTACTCCACACTCCTATTTCAGTTCTAATTTTTATTGGTGGGATCATAAATTCATAAGAGCAGAATCAAGCCAATTGGCCCATCACATCTTCTCTGCCTTTCAATCATGGCTGTTCTATCTTTCGCTCAACTCCATTCTCCTGCCTTCTCCCCCATAAGATTTGACACCCTTACTAATCAAGAATCACTTTGGAGATGTTGGAAATATTGGAGAATGATGTGTTGGGTGCAGATGGTGGTGGGGTGAACGGTGAAGACCGGGGAAACTGTCCTTGTTCCATTTGGAGGGATGGGGCAGTGAGGGCAGAACTACTCGAATAACTAGGAAGGTAGACACAAAATGGAGGAGTAACTCAGCGGGACAGGCAGCAACTCTGGAGAGAATGAATAGGCGACGTTTCGGGTTGAGACCCTTCTACAGACTGATATCGGGAATGGGTGGGACAGAGATAGAATGCAGTCGGAGACTGTAAGACCGGTGTGAGAACTGGGAAGGGGAGGGGATAGTGGGGATAGATGTATTCATCTACTAGAATACAGTAACTACCCATAATCAGACTTTGGCAATCTTAAATTGATTGAGCCAAAGCAGAATCAATAGGCCATAAGGCCACATGTTATTACCCACAACTGTAAAAGTTCATGTGGTTTGAATTAGGGAAAATATTACTTTTGTTTCCATGCAGTTTCACAGAAAGAAAATGATTTGCTGACCAAATTGAAATGAGATATTCCCCCATTGCAGTCTTCAAATTCAAGGCCTACCCAATTTTGCGTTTCTTAGTATTACATTTCTGTTGTATACTTGGCCATTAATCAATTGGGGAAAGTCCATGTATTCCCAATTATAGAGATTAGCCAGATACCAATTGGTTCAAATATTTTGACCAGCCATCCTAATAGACATGGCACTCCAGTACTGCACTGAGGGGTGAAGAAAACTGTTGCCCACTTGACTTGGTGCCCATTCTTTGCTTTCAAAATATATTTAAGGGCGGCACACTGGTAGAGTTGCTGCCTTACAGTGCTTGCAGCACGGAGACCCGGGCTCGATCCCGACTATGGATGTTGTTTCTATGGAGTTTGTATGTTCAACCTGAGGCCGCGTGAGTTTTCTCCGAGATCTTCGGTTTCCTCCCACACTCCAAAGACGTACAGGTATGTAGGTTAATTGGCTAGGTAAATGTAAAAATTGTCCCTAGTGTGTGTAGAATAGTGTTAATATGCGGGGATCGCTGGTCGGCGTGGATCGGTGGGCCGAAGGGCCTGTTTCCGTGCTGCTTCTCTAAACTAAACTAAACATTTCAAACTTCAGAGATTTGTAGCTCAGAAGTTTATAGAAAGGAATTTTTCTTGATAAGAGAGCTACAGGGCATGGCATGGGAATAGCTGTAACAACACAAATATTGTTGCTAACGGTCTACTATTTCTTTTAAGAGTGGGTACTTTCACTCTGAATTGGGTCTTGAAACTGAAAGTAAGTAAGTGGCAAAAAGATATAGTTTCACACTTCAATCATTTGTTATTGGCAGAGTCAAACAACAGCTTGTTATTGACTTCACGGACACGCATGGTGCCAAACAAAACACAAGCATGATGGTATATTTTAGCAAATAACATGCTTGCAGGCAATGCTGGGTCTAAGGGTTTATTCTTTCAATAATATGCAAAATATAACATAAAAATATCGGAGATGATATTTAACATTAGTTGAAACATTATAACAAATAGTGCATTTAGTCAAGAGGAACTAAAAATAATCAACCTTGTTAATTAATTTATCAAGTTTATTGGTAATAATATTGTAGTAAATAGTGTTAATACAATGCACATCAAAAATAATTTTATAATTTTTGCTGCTGCTGTAGTATAGGGAAGCATTTGCCCTGCAGAGGTGCTCATAAAGACTACACAATCCTTAGCAACCCTCCGCGAATTCAACCTAAATCCACAGAATCATTGTGCCCATAGACTTTAGGTGAGAGGAGCAAGATTTATTGGAACCAGAGGGAAAATCTATTCACTCAGGGGGTGGTGGGTATATGGAACGGGTTACCAGAGGAGATAGTAGAGACAGATACCATAAAAGCATTTAAAAGACATTTGGACAGGTACATGTATAGGGAAGGTTTAAAACAATGTGGGCAAATAGGACTGACTTCGATGGGGCATCTTGGTTGGCATGGACGAGTTGGGCCAATGGATCTGTTTCCGTATTAACCATATAACCATATAACAATTACAGCACGGAAACAGGCCATCTCGGCCCTACAAGTCCGTGCCGAACAACTTTTTTCCCTTAGTCCCACCTGCCTGCACTCATATCATAACCCTCCATTCCCTTCTCATCCATATGCCTATCCAATTTATTTTTAAATGATACCAACAAACCTGCCTCCACCACTTCCACTGGAAGCTCATTCCACACCGCTACCACTCTCTGAGTAAAGAAGTTCCCCCTCATGTTACCCCTAAACTTCTGTCCCTTAATTCTGAAGTCATGTCCTCTTGTTTGAATCTTCCCTTTTCTCAAAGGGAAAAGCTGATCCACATCAACTCTGTCTATCCCTCTCATCATTTTAAAGACCTCTATCATATCCCCCCTTAACCTTCTGTGCTCCAGAGAATAAAGACCTAACTTATTCAACCTTTCTCTGTAACTTAGTTGTTGAAACCCAGGCAACATTCTAGTAAATCTCCTCTGTACTCTCTATTTTGTTGACATCCTTCCTATAATTGGGCGACCAAAATTGTACACCATACTCCAGATTTGGTCTCACCAATGCCTTGTACAATTTTAACATTACATCCCAGCTTCTATACTCAATGCTCTGATTTATAAAGGCTAGCATACCAAAAGCTTTATTTACCACCCTATCTATATGAGATTCCACCTTCAAGGAACTATGCACGGTTATTCCCAGATCCCTCTGTTCAACTGTATTCTTCAATTCCCTACCATTTACCATGTACTTCCTATTTTGATTTGTCCTGCCAAGGTGTAGCACCTCACATTTATCAGCATTAAACTCCATCTGCCATCTTTCAGCCCATTCTTCCAAATGGCCTAAATCACTCTGTAGACTTTGGAAATCCTCTTCATTATCCACAACACCCCCTATCTTGGTATCATCTGCATACTTACTAATCCAATTTACCACACCATCCAGATCATTGATGTACATGACAAACAACAAAGGACCCAACACCGATCCCTGAGGCACCCCACTAGTCACCTGCCTCCAACCCGACAAACAACCATCCACCATTACCCTCTGGCTTCTCCCATTCAGCCACTGTTGAATCCATCTTGCTACTCCTGCATTTATACCCAACAGTTGAACCTTCTTAACCAACCTTCCATGAGGAACCTTGTCAAAGGCCTTACTAAAGTCCATATAGACAACATCCACTGCTTTACCCTCGTCAATTTCCCTAGTAACCTCTTCAAAAAATTCAAGAAGATTAGTCAAACATGACCTTCCAGGCACAAATCCATGCTGACTGTTCCTAATCAGACCCTGTTTATCCAGATGCTTATATATATTATCTCTAAGTATCTTTTCCATTAATTTGCCCACCACTGAAGTCAAACTAACAGGCCTATAATTGCTAGGTTTACTCTTAGAACCCTTTTTAAACAATGGAACAACATGCGCAGTACTATATTACTCTAGTATTACTCAGTATTATATTACTCTACGACCATTGAGTCTGATGGAAGAGGTATTGGGATAGGAACAACATTTTGAATAGACAGCCCATTGTGGAAAGGCATTCTGATGGAAAGGCATTCGGGTTCAGACCTATCATGGAGAACATGGGCAGCTATTAACTAATGCAAGACAGGGACAGTAGCCAATTCCTCGACCATTGAAAAATCAAAGTCACTCCCATGTGGGCCAGCAGACAAGAACAACAGTTGGTAAACCATATGGTACATCACTGCTCAAGTATGAAATGTGCTAGAGGTTTCTTGAACATCACAGGTCTCACCCACAATTCTAACATGGCTTTACAATCTGAACATATCACTTCCATATTGTAGATCTAGTCATCATTGTAATGGATGAAGTGGTAGTGTTTTCATTTCTGTATCATGAAGGTACATGTTCAAAACTAATTCCAGATGCTCAAATGTAGGTTTATCTGTACGGTGAAGAGGTGTTGCCTGACTGAATGTATCCTTTTTTTCAAGTGAAATACCAAATCATAGTTTGTTGGGTGGATAAAAGCTCTCAGTATTAAGAATGACGTTAGATTTGTGCTGGAAGATTTGGAATTGGAGATGATTTAAGGTGTGATTGTTACCATCTAACACAATAATGAACGTGGAACATAGAAAAGTACAGCACAGGACCAGGCCCTTCAGTCCACAATATCTGTTCTGAATTAGATGCCAAGATAAACTAATCTCATCCACCTGCACATGGTCTATATCCCTCCATTCCCTGCATATACATGTCTATTTGAAAGCCTTTTAAATGCCACAATCATCCCTGCTTTCATTTTCGCCTCAGGCAGCGCATTCCAGGCACTGTATAAAACAAAAACTTGCCCCGCACATCTCCTTTAAACTTTGCTCCTGTCACTTTAAAGATACGCTCTCTAGTCTTTGATATTTCCACCCTGGGAAATAGATAATGGAGAGTCAGAATCTATGCCTCTCATAATTTTATATACATTCTGTACCATCTCTCCTTAATGTACAACTTTTAAGAGAAAACAATCCAAGTTTGTCCAATCTCTCCTTATAACTGATAACATCTAATTCAGGCAGCATCTGGTAAACCTCTTCTGCAGCTTCTCCAAATCCTTCACATCCTTCCTGTAATGGGGTGACCAGATATGTACACACTACTCTAAATGCGGCCTAACCAAAGTTTTATAAAGTTGCAACATGACTTCCTAATTCTTATACTCAATGCTTCCACAGGTAAGTATACCACCTAGTTTTTTTAACCACTCTTTCTACTTGTGTTACCACTTGTAGGGCGCTATGTACTTTGGCCCCAAGTTCCCTTTGTACATTAATGCTCTTAAAGGTCTTGCCATTAACTGTACACTTTCCCCTTACATTAGAGTGTGGGATGTTTCCTCCCACACTCTTAAGACATTAGGTTTGTAAGTTAATTGTCACAGTAAAGATTGTAAATTGTCCTTAGTGTGTAGGATAGTGCGCGTGTACGGGGATCACTGATGCGCCTATCCTTTAAATTGTGATGAAAAAAAAGTGCCCATCAGCAGAATAGTTTTTCATTCTCTTCCAACTTTGTGACTTGTACATTTTTCAGAAGGCTGGAACCCGAAGCAATTATTCTCCTCTGTGGCTCAGAAGCACCAAGATGGGCAGCATACTAAATGGAGTTGACTTCCATTATTTGAGTAAAAATTGCTGAGTTAGTCTCACCTTGCACAAGTCATTCTACTTCAAGCTTCAGGTCAAATGGACAAAATTCAAGTTTTGAAATCCATTGATAATGTAGTGAAATATGATGTACAATTTTATTGCTTAAAGTTAAGTAAGATATAAACCAAAATGAGAACATTTCTATTTGTTCAATAAACCATAGCTTGTTAATTATAATCAAAATTATATTTTACCAGATCTAATTTTATTAGACGAATACCACTGTATGTTAGAGTCCACATCCTGTTAGTTATAAAGTTGTCCACCACCCATTCAGATGCTGCAGGGCTTTCATCCATTCTGTTGTGAGATCACTGATCATTCTGTGTATTATATAAATTAAGGTTACGAATTTAAAAAAATTGTGTCATTTGACTTTCTTCCAAAATTAGGAAGCATTATGTTTCATGTAAATTAAATGATGCAAATATCATAGCAGCTTGTGATCTTGGATCATGTTACTGAACGTTACAAATTACGCATTTTTCCCTTGTGTGTATAGATGAAGTAATGTTGTTTATTGTGGAACTGATACGATTTATGGTAGCTCTAGCAGAATGAATCACCAGGTGTTATTTTATAGCTTCCTTCAATCCCACACTCCAAAAGCCACAAATCACTGGGAACAGCCAATGAGAAACCTACTTTTTAGTCTCTTTGAATTTATCACGTGCTCCTCAGGTTACAAACACCCGACATATATACACCCTGTACATTTGACCGAGTATTTAGGAGACTGGTGGGATGGATTGGCCAGCTATTGCAATGTTGCAGGCACCTCCGAACATGTGGGAACTGGCTTCACGCCAATATCTGAATAGTTAAGTTAACTGCTCTGGTTTAGCTGTACATTGCTCTTGGACATCTTATGTTTTTATTTAAATATATTGTTGGGAATCCACGTTAATCCACTGTAGTTGCCTAAAAAATCGCCTAAGTGGGACAGGCCCAATATTGGACTCGTAACGTGATATTCTAAATCCTTAACTGCACACATATAAATACAAACGGGTGAATTAAATGCCAGAGTAGGCCACTCAGCCCTTCAAGTTTGCTTTGCAATAACTAAGATCGTAGGTGATCTGATTGTATCCAGTACATCACATTCCTGTGGTAATTTTTCACTTCCTTACTTAGCAAGAATCTATCTGTTTTGTCTTTAAAATGGTCAGACATTCCACCGCCCATTGAAAAGGACAATTCCAAAGAATCGGGTAGCGCAGTGGCGCAGCGGTAGAGTTGCTGCCTAACAGCACCAGGGACCCGGATTTGATACTGACTACGACTGCCATCTGTACAGAGTTTGTACGTTCACCCTGTGAGCTGCGTGGGATTTCCCCGGCAGCTTCGGGTTTCCCCAAACACTCCAAAGATGTACAGGTTTGTAGGCAAATTGGCTTTGGCAACATTGTAAAATTGTTCCAAGTATTTGTCGGATAGTATTAGTGTATGGGGACCGCTGGTCAGCGTGGACATCATGCACCAAAGGGCCAACTTCCATGCTGTATATCTAAGCTAAAATAAACTAAAGACTTGCATCATTTTTTTTTAACCCCTCATTTTTAGACAGCCATTGCAGTTCTAAATGCTTCCACAAGGTGAAACATCCTTTCCATATCCAAGGAGAAACATGGAACTGCGGAGATTGGAAACTTGAGCACAAGTGCTGGAGTAACTCCACAGGTCAGCATCTCTTGAGGACATGGATAGGTGATGTTTTGGGTCTGAAGAAGGGTTCCAACCTACAACATTATCTATCCATGTCTTCCAGAGATGCTACCTGACTCGTTGAGTTACTCCAGCACTTTGTGTTTTGTTCTCCATATTCACCTTGCCATAACCATTTTGAATTTTAGATTTTTCAATTAAATCATCTCTCATTCTTCCTAGATCCAACCATAACCAATCCAAATTTGCCTCATAAGACAACCCACCTATTTCCAGCTATCAGGCCTGCAAACCTTTTTGGAACTGCTTTGGGCTCTTTAACATTCTTCCTTAAATAAGGAGACCAATACTATACTTTGTGACATTCTGCTCTCTTGGGTGCATAGCTAAGATATGAGAAGATGTATTTAATCCATTAACATAGGTCAATTTTTCTGACGGCTTCCTGGTCTTACATGGTAGCTAATGAGCTCAGATCACAAGTTCACTAGTTGAATTAGGCCATTCAGCCCATCGAGTCTACTCCGCCATTCAATCGCGGCTGATCTCCACCTCCTAATCCCATTTTCCTGCCTTTTCCCCATAACCTTTGACACTGGTTCTAATCAAGAATGTGTCTATCTCAGCCATAAAAATATCCACTGACTTAGCCTCCACAGCCCTCTGTGGCAGTGAGTTCCACAGGTAAACTTTCCTATGACTAAAGAGGTTCCTCCTTACTATATTTAATTGGCTATATTTGGCTATATTTAATTGGCTATTTTATATTGGCTATATTTAAGAGGGAGTTAGATGTGGCCCTTGTGGCTAAAGGGATCAGGGGGTATGGAGAGAAGGCAGGTACAGGATACTGTTGGATGATCATGCATGATCATATTGAATGGCGGTGCAGGCTCGAAGGGCCAAATGGCCTACTCCTGCACCTAATTTCTATGTTACGTCCTTTCCAAAAGAGTGCCCTTTAATTCTGAGGCTATGACCTCTGGTCCTAGACTCTCCCACCAGTGGAAATATCCTTTCCACATCCACTCTATCTGTGCCTGGTAAATAGAAACTCTCAAGGGTATTGAGGTTCCCAAATGTCCAATTATAACATTTAGGACAAAGCTCTGCTGCACAATAACACAGAGGCCAAACCCGCCCATAACAACTGCTAAATCATTGTCTCTCTGGTCACTTAAAGATAAATACCCAGTTGCATATTGGGAACAACTGGCTTCAGGTACGTATTTATCAACCGTTTACTCTCTCGATTCGGGCATACCAGGTTATCCCCTAGAAATTCCTTTACACAGTTCCAAAAGAAAATGAAGCTGTCCTGTTAAAAATTGCCTTAACATGGATAAATTATACTTTATTTATCACTCTTTGGTGCCCATCACGAAATTGAATTATTCTTGGTGGAATGTTCATGTGTTTGTCCTAAACTAATCTCCCTCAAACTATGTCAACAGTGATGCATAATCCTTTTTTTCTCCAATTTATTTTTCAACACCACTTGGAGGGTCGACTGCTGGAGGCGACAGATGGTGCGTTTGTTGGTGGAGGCGGGCGCAGGAGGCCCTACAGCAACTGCGTGAGGGAGCGAATCTGGCGCAGCCCACGGCAGCTGCACGGGGCGACAGTGGAAGAAGCAGACAGCATCGCACTGGGCCAGGCTGACCCCTACTTCACAACTTCACAAGTCTTGGGAGTAGAATTAGGCCATTTGGCCCATCGAGTCTACTCCTCCATTCAATCATGGCTGATCTCTGCCTCCTAATCCCATTTTCCTGCCTTCTCCCAATAACCCTTGACACCTGGTCTAATCAAGAATTTGTCTATCTCGGCCTTAAAAATATCCACTGACTTGGCCTCCACAGCCCTCTGTGGCAATGAGTTTCACAGATTAACTATGCTCTGACTAAAGAAGTTTCTCCTCAACTCCTTTCCAAAAGAGCACCTTTTAATTCTGAGGCTATGACCTTTGGTCCCAGACTCTCCCACCAAGGGAAATACTCTATCTCTCATTATTCTGTAAGTTTCAATGAGGTCTCCCCTCAACATTCTAAACTCCAGCATGTAGAGGCCCAGTGCTCTAAAACGCTCATCATTATGCTAACCCATTCATTCTTGGAATCATTCTTTAAACCTCCTCTGGATCCTCTCCAGAGCCAACACATCCTTCCTCAGAGATGGGGCCCAAATTTGCTCACAGTACTCCAAATGCGGCCTGACCAGCACCTTATAAAGCTTCAGCAATACATCTCTGTTTTTGTATTCCAGTCCTCTTGATATAAATGCTAGCATTGAATTTGCCTTCCTCACTACCAATTCGACTTGTAAATTAACTTCATCGATCCAGTGTCGCCAGGACACCAGGCCTTAGAGTTAGAAAATAAGAGATTGCATATCTTCTTGCGCCAAGTTCGGACTTTCCGGAGACTTGAAAATTTGCAAGATGGCGCCGGAACATGGCGACTGTGTCTGTTCCAGAAGAGGATCTATTGTATTCATGTATAGTACAATATGATGGATGGCATGACGAACACTGTATCTCTGTACACACAACAATAAAGAAAACAATGAACCATTGGAAGTAGCCCTGCAGAGTTTCTGTCCCATTGCACAAATAATTTATCTCCTGTGGGTACTGTTGTTCATCAGTCTGTCCAGGTACCTCTAACTCATTGAGGAGTTCTCTACCATGTTCATTCATTATGCGGTAACAGTCTTCTATAACTGGAGGAATAATGCATTTATTGTGGCATGTCACTTTAAGTAGCTAGTTGCTGAGATCACAACTGCTACTGGCAAATGTGTTGAATTTGTAATAGATTGCAATAGAGTACACTGTTCTCAAGCTGACAAAATGCCATGTTACAGAGGGAAAAGTAAGAATGCTGTTCTGTGAACCTTGAAATTGAAGATTGCAATCTTTATTGTAATTTCTCAGTAAAATAACTCTAACACTAATAAAATGTCACAAAACAATTCCTAGGCCAGTACCTATAAAATGCATTTAAATCTGGCATCAGACCACTTATTTGCAAGCAGAATGCATCAATGGCTCTCTTAATTGTGGGCGCTTCTAGTTAATCTTAAATCCTCCAGAGGTGGCAGTTCATAATGGAGTGTGTTCTTCCTACCTGCTACGCTATTTATTTGGCTGTCATCAGTAAAGCAAAATGGCAACAGATTATATTTCACACACAAAATTCTCTGCATTGAAAATTCTATCACAGGACCAAGTCCTGCTAGTGCACAATTGTGAATTGGTGTTATATCAGATGTTGAACTGAGCTAATTATCAGTTTATTAAATGCAAAACCCATGTTGAACCCATTAGCCTAAAAACCATGGGACTCATGAAGCAGTGGACTCTATGCCATAATCTACATTAAATAATCAAGAATGTAATAATTACTATTCCTGGAAATCAACAGGAACTACCAGTATTTAATGCAGCCTTGCCTTAGTCAAATAACCTTACTTGGTAAACTTGACTTATGGACTTGTACTGTGTGAAAAACTGGTACAAGTTCACCACCGATTTTCTGGCAACTGGTAGTCCTGCACCTCCTTTAATCCGGATAAAATTATGAGAGGGCACTTGAAATCCCCCCCGGAAATCCCCCCCAAAAAGGGGTGCCTAGGCTGGGTGAGGCAGCTGACCTCGACCTCATCGCGACTTCTGTGCCGATTGGGAAAATAACTGAAGTTTTATCAAAACTTAATTTTTCTCTGGTGCATTGGCGGCTGAGAGGCTCAAATGACCCAGTCATACTCACGAACTTGGTACAACAGTATTTATTGAAAGGCACTTATAACACACTACAGCATGTTGCTTCAGCTGAGTGGCAGCGTAGACTGCCGGCATGAGTTGGGTTGCGATAATATGAACAGTGTAGTAGGCGGAGCTTCTAATAATAAAGCACTCCTTTGGTTAGTAAGTAAAGTAACCAATCTACATCTTTCCTTGTAGAAATAAAAAGGAAAACATATCTAAATCTAGGTGACATATAAGAATAAATACATTACTATGTGATGACTGAATAATACAGTACCCGAAATGCTAATAGTGCACACAGGGACGTACAGATGGCCTACAAACCCGTCCCGTGCATGTGCGGTATAGATTCGTGTCTCCTCCCCTCACTGGGGAAATAACCGGGAACCCATGCGGTGAGAACACTGGAGACCCTGGGGGTGAACACGGCAAAGCCGGCGAGCGGGGCACCGAATGTTGTGTAGAGGGGCGTAGGGGGCATAGCCAATGGTTGGTCTGCAGCAGCAGAGCGCGAGGAAAGAGACAGTCCGACAGGAGAAGGGTAGATCGGACACGTGGCTTCTGGATACGAGACCGCAGGATGTGGTTCCTTCACAGGAAGGAGATCAATCAATCAATCAATCACATTTATTTATAAAGCACATTTAAAAACAACCCACGTTGACTTAAGTGCTGTACAGACCAGAACAGGCAGCTAAAATCACAAAAAGAAACAGACATACACAGGAATGCACAAAGGTACAAATAATCAGCTCAAAGACACAAAACAAAGATCAGCCACATCAGGGGGATTTAAACGCTAGTGAATAAGAATAAGTTTTGAGCCTGGACTTAAAAGAGTCGATGAAGGGGGCAGATCTGATAGGGAGGGGGATGCTGTTCCACAGTCTAGTGGCTGCTACAGCAAAGACACGGTCACCCCTGAGCTTAAGTTTAGATTGCGGGACAGCCAGGAGCCTCAAGTCAGCCGACCTGAGGGACCTGGAGGTAGAGTCCGGGGTAAGGAGGTCTGTGATATAGGGGGGAGAAAGCCTGTTTAGGGCTTTATAGACAAACAGGAGAACCTTAAAATCAACTCTGATGTTGATGGTTGTGTCTGTAAATTCCTCCGTCGGTGCTTACCAGATACGAGCGCGGCTCTTTTGCAGGGCTGTGGATGTGATCCAAACGGCCATAGCCCTTGTCGGACTGAAGGTGAACAACTTGCCCACCGGAGAGAGGTTTAAGTGGTTTGCTGCACTTATCGAAAAATCGCTTCTGGGCATCGCGTTTCAGTTGGAGTTGTTTCTGGACGACAGGAGGTGAACAGACCTGTGGCTGCAGCAGCTACTGGGGCATGGGCAGGGCAGCACGGGTCTGCCAAGACATCAGGCGTTGGGCTGGAGACCCCAGTATTGGGTCACGGGCGATGTTCCTTAATTTGAGCAGGTCCAAGAATACATCGGATTTTGCAAGATGTGAGTGCTCCATTAATTGTTTGGGGCTACAAACCGCCCTTTCTGCGAGTCCGTTGGACTGTGGAAATTCAGAACTGCTGGTGACATGGAGAAAAGCTCATCGTTGAGCAAAGTTTTTGAAACACTGGCTGGTGAACTGACTGCCGTTATCAGACAGGAGGCGTACAGGGGCGCCGTGTATGGTGAAGTGGCGTGACAGCTTTTGGATGCCTGTATCGGATGTGATGATTTGGAATAGGTCAATTTCGAACCAACCCGAATACGAGTCAACGAGAACCAGATAGTGTTTTCCACGTCACACGAATATGTCGGTTGCGACCGTGGACCACGGCAGAGGAGGAACAGGGTGTGAGAGCAAGGGTTGCTTCTGTTGGTGTGGCGTTAGGTTGTTGGAGACAGCGCTGGCTTCAACTTTTTCACGTATATAGTCGGCCATCCCGGGTCAGTAAAACATGCTCTTTGTTTCGCACCAGGGTGGCCCCTGTGGACGGCATCAAAATACTTGTCCTGTAGGACAGCTGGGACGACTGCTTTGTGACTCTTGATTATGACCCCGTCCTGTAGCACCAGTGGGTCGCGAACCAGGTAGTATGGGCGAATCACAAGTGGGGCACTATGTTGTTTATCCGGCCAGCCACGCCGGATGACTGAGGACAGTAGTTGTAGAGTTGTATCTGCAGCATATAGGGGGGTGGGGTGTCGAATGGGATAGTGGAGGATGGAGTTAAAGGGAAAGGGTTTCTTAAATGTGTGAGCGTAGAGACAGAGGGGTGTAAAATGAGGGTAGAAGCAATAGGTAGCAAGGTGAAAAGTAAAAGTGGCAGGCAGACAAAACCAGGGCAAAAATCAAAAAGGGCCACTTTTCAACATAATTGTATAAGGGGTAAGAGTGTTGTAAAAACAAGCCTGAAGGCTTTGTGTCTCAATGCAAGGAGCATTCGTAATAAGGTGGATGAGTTGAATGTGCAGATAGCTATTAATGACTATGATATAGTTGGGATCACGGAGACATGGCTCCAGGGTGACCAAGGCTGGTAGCTGAACATCCAGGGATATTTAATATTCAGGAGGGACAGAGAGAAAGGAAAAGGAGGTGGGGTAGCGTTGCTGATTAGAGAGGAGATTAACGCAATGGAAAGGAAGGACATTAGTTTGGAGGATGTGGAATCGGTATGGGTAGAGCTGCGAAACACTAAGGGGCAGAAAACGCTGGTGGGTGTTTGTACAGGCCACCTAACAGTAGTAGTGAAGTTGGAGATGGTATCAAACAGGAAATTAGAAATGCGTGCGACAAAGGCAAAACCGTTATAATGGGTGACTTCAATCTACATATAGATTGGGTGAATCAAATTGGCAGGGGTGCTGAGGAAGAGGATTTCTTGGAATGTATGCGGGATAGTTATCTAAATCAACATGTAGAGGAACCAACGAGAGAGCAGGCTATTTTAGACTGGGTATTGAGTAATGAGGAAGGGTTAGTTAGCAGTCTTGTTGTACGTGCCCCCTTGGGCAAGAGTGACCATAATATGGTTGAGTTCTTCATTAGGATGGAGAGTGACATTGTTAATTCAGAAACAATGGTTCTGAACTTAAAGAAAGGTAACTTTGAGGGTATGAGACGTGAATTGGCCAAGATTGACTGGCAATTAATTCTAAAAGAATAAATCAGGGAAGGTAGTACATCCGTGGATAACAAGGGAAATCAGGGATAGTATCAAAGCGAAGGATGATGCGTACAAATTAGCCAGAAAAAGCAGCATACCGGAGGACTGGGAGAAATTCAGAGACCAGCAGAGGAGGACAAAGGGCTTAATTAGGAAAGGAAAAATAGATTATGAAAGAAAACTGGCAGGAACATAAAAACTGACTGCAAAAGTTTTTATAGATATGTGAAAAGAAAGAGATTAGTTAAAACAAATGTAGGTCCCTTGCAGTCAGAAACAGATGAGTTGATCATGGGGAACAAGGATATGGCGGACCAATTGAATAACTACTTTGGTTCCGTCTTCACTAAGGAAGACATAAATAATCTACGGAAATAGCAGGGGACCGTGGGTCAAAGGAGTTGGAGGAATTGAGTGAAATCCAGGTTAGCCGGGAAGTAGTGTTGGGTAAATTGAATGGATTAAAGGCCGATAAATCCCCAGGGTCAGATAGGCTGCATCCCAGAATACTTAAGGAAGTAGCTCCAGAAATAATGGATGCATTAGTAATAATCTTTCAAAACTCTTTAGATTCTGGAGTAGTTCCTGAGGATTGGCGGGTAGCAAACGAAACCCCACTTTTTAAGAAGGGTGGGAGAGAGAAAACGGGGAATTACAGACCAGTTAGTCTAACATCGGTAGTGGGGAAACTGCTAGAGTCAGTTATTAAAGATGGGATAGCAGCACATTTGGAAAGTGGTGAAATCATTGGACAAAGTCAGCATGGATTTACAAAAGGTAAATCATGTCTGACGAATCTTATAGAATTTTTCGAGGATGTAACTAGTAGCGTGGATAGGGGAGAACCAGTGGATGTGGTGTATCTGGACTTCCAGAAGGCTTTCAACAAGGTCCCACATAAGAGATTAGTATACAAACTTAAAGCACACGGCATTGGGGGTTCAGTATTGATGTGGATAGAGAACTGGCTGGCAAACAGGAAGCAAAGAGTAGGAGTAAACGGGTCTTTTCACAATGGCAGGCAGTGACTAGTGGGGTACCGCAAGGCTCAGTGCTGGGACCCCAGCTATTTACAATATATATTAATTATCTGGATGAGGGAATTGAAGGCAATATCTCCAAGTTTGCGGATGACACTAAGCTGGGGGTCAGTGTTAGCTGTGAGGACGATGCTAGGAGACTGCAAGGTGACTTGGATAGGCTGGGTGAGTGGGCAAATGTTTGGCAGATGCAGTATAATGTGGATAAATGTGAGGTTATCCATTTTGGTGGCAAAAACAGGAAAGCAGACTATTATCTAAATGGTGGCCGACTAGGAAAAGGGGAGATGCAGCGAGACCTGGGTGTCATGGTACACCAGTCATTGAAAGTAGGCATGCAGGTGCAGCAGGCAGTGAAGAAAGCGAATGGTATGTTAGCTTTCATAGCAAAAGGATTTGAGTATAGGAGCAGGGAGGTTCTACTTCAGTTGTACAGGGTCTTGGTGAGACCACACCTGGAGTATTGCGTACAGTTTTGGTCTCCAAATCTGAGGAAGGACATTATTGCCCTAGAGGGAGTGCAGAGAAGGTTCACCAGACTGATTCCTGGGATGTCAGGACTGTCTTATGAAGAAAGACTGGATAGACTTGGTTTATACTCTCTAGAATTTAGGAGATTGAGAGGGGATCTTATAGAAACTTATAAAATTCTTAAGGGGTTGGACAGGCTAGATGCAGGAAGATTGCTCCCGATGTTGGGGAAGTCCAGGACAAGGGGTCACAGCTTAAGGGGGAAATCCTTTAAAACCGAGATGAGAAGAACTTTTTTCACACAGAGAGTGGTGAATCTCTGGAACTCTCTGCCACAGAGGATAGTCGAGGCCAGTTCATTGGCTATATTTAAGAGGGAGTTAGATGTGGCCCTTGTGGCTAAGGGGATCAGAGGGTATGGAGAGAAGGCAGGTACGGGATACTGAGTTGGATGATCAGCCATGATCATATTGAATGGCGGTGCAGGCTCGAAGGGCCGAATGGCCTACTCCTGCACCTAATTTCTATGTTTCTATGTTTCTATATGCATTCAGTAGGTACGTACGACACCATCATTTCAGTGAACTGGTCTTGTTCAATAGACAATAGACAATAGGTGCAGGAGTAGGCCATTCGGCCCTTCGAGCCAGCACTGCCATTCAATGTGATCATGGCTGATCATCCCCAATCATTACCCTGTTCCTGCCTTCTCCCCATATCCCCTGACTCTGCTATCTTAAGAACCCTATCTAGCTCTCTCTTGAAAGTATCCAGAGAACTGGCCTCCACCGTCCTCTGAGGCAGAGAATTCCACATACTCACAACTCTCTGTGAGAAAAAGTGTTTCCTCATCTGCGTTCTAAATGGCTTACCCCTTATTCTTAAACTGTGGCCCGTGGTTCTGGACTCCCCCAACATCGGGAACATGTTTCCTACCTCTAGCGTGTCCAAACCCTTAACAATCTTATATGTTTCAATAAGATATCCTCTCATCCTTCTAAACTCCAGAGTGTACAAGCCCAGCCACTCCATTCTCTCAGCATATGACAGTCCCGCCATCCCAGGAATTAACCTTGTAAACCTATGCTGCACTCCCTCAATAGCAAGAATGTCCTTCCTCAAATTAGGGGACCAAAACTGCACACAATACTCCAGTTGTGGTCTCACTAGGGCTCGGCTCGGCTCCCCGTCCGCATCTGCTCCCGCCGCTGCTTCTGTTTCAATCCTTCCCTCCGCCCCGGCTCTCTAACATCCACTACCAGGTTGCTCAGAGCACAGCAGCACCTCATCTAAAGCCAGAGACATTAAAATGCAGAGAATGGTGGGATATGGATCATGTATAGTCAGAAGAGATTAGTTTAACTTGGCATCATGTTTAACACAGACATTGTGGGCTGAAGGACCTGTTCCTGTGCCGTGCTGTTCTATATTCTAAAGGAGAGAATTGTTAGTCCTGGAGAATGGAGATCTTTTCTAATGCGATTTCCCCCACACTAAATCAAATGTTTTCATGAAAACGTCAGGCTAAGCAACTTTTACATTTGCTAAGACATACAGTCTCCCTCGTTATAAGGGATAACGGTGGCGTCCGTTTGTGGTGATAGTTGGCAGGCGGCGCGACGTGGAAAGGCGTAAGTGGGAAGAGAGCGAGCAGCATGAAGGCTACTTGACTACTGGGGCCGCAGGCTCTGAAGCTCCCCCGGTGAACTCCCCCCGGTTTAACCGCAACGGCGCCAGACTTCTTCCCACCAGGCTGTGTGTTAAACTAATTAATATATACCCCCCTTACTCAGTTATAATCGGTTATAATGGGCCATTGGCAATAACAGACTCAATTCCCCTCCTCCCCCTCCCTCACCCCCATGGCCTGTTATAAGGAGGGTTATCTGTATACTTAATTTCTGTACAGAAATCCCTATTACATTCATGTGACATATTTTACATTTTACTGATGCTGTGATACGTGAACTGAAAGAATGCTTTAGGTGAAATCTTCATCTTTGAAAGAATACCTGGAGCTGTGGAAATATGGCATATAATGGGGCTTTGTTAAATAAAATAACGAGGATTATCTGACTTTAATTAAAACCAAGATGAACCCGTTAGGAGGCAGGTGATGGCTGTTCACTAATGAGTGTTAATCACCAGGTATCGTGCATCTCTTTGTTATAGAGGTCTGTCTACTGCTGCTTTGTTAAATAATTGATATTACTGGTCTTGAAACCAATATCACAGCTAGCAGAGATAGTGTATGTTGTTCCATTGATTAGATAAAGGGCTTTGCTCATTAAGCAGTGATTTCACTTTGTAAAATTATTCTCTGAAATGGTATAAGAAGAGGTTAATGTTGTTGAATCAGTGTGTGTATGTTTCACATTCTCAATAACCTGTGTATGCATCCAGGTATATTACAAGAATTGATTCTCTGATTAATACAATCTCAGCTTGAACTGGAATAGTCAAGTAGATTGGCTACTCTTGCATGTAATTACAGGAACATCGCTCCACGACAGATAACAATTAATTATATAAAAGATGATAACAAATCTTGTTTGTAGTTTGTAGTTTGTCTAACAAAGATTGGCAAAGTGTGGTATACTTTATTGTGGCAGGCTTGGCTTCCAAGTGCTAATCTATAACTGCTTTACAACTGCAAATACGTGGTTATTCCTTACCGCAAGGGGAAGGGAGATTGTTATTATATCAGCCTGGACTAATCTGATTTCAGCTTCCATACTTTGAAGAGAATCTGTACACCATGCACTCGCTACTCAAGGCTCTTAACAGCCACAACTTGGTTAGCTTACAACCCAATGCTATGGACATTGAATTCACCAGTTTTAATATCTGCCTACTCCCTCGTTCTTTCCTGTGCCGCACCCCACCTCTCCCCACGCTGGTGTCCACTCATTCATCCCACTATCCTGCCCCTCTTTCTTCTACACCCGCCAACCCTCACCATATCCCTCCACATCCTTCCCTCTGGCTTTACATTTCACTCCTCTTCTTTCCTTATCTGTTCCCTTTGACTCATTTTTATCTCCAGCCTTTGTTACTTAGTTCACCCATTTCCCAATCAAACTCCTTTCACCTATCACTTGCCATGCTTTGTCCCATCCCTGTCTCTCTTTTCCAGCTTTCTCCATCATTTTTACAAGAAGGGTCCCGACCTAAGATGTTGCCTATCCATTCCCTCCATAGATGCTGCCTGACCTGCTGAGTTACTTCAGCACTTTGTGATTTGTTAAAAAATTAACTTCTGTTTAAAAAATCTAATTCAGAGGATCAGCCAGACTCCAGATTAGCTAACAAGGAAAATTGTGCAAACAAAAACAAATACTATATTAATGATCAGTGGAAAGAAATACCATCTCACACTTTATCCTACTACATAACACTAACACATGCATATTCTTGGATGAACATCCCAGCCTCTTGAATCAACAGCACTCGGACATGGATATATTTTGCTTAGTTTAAGAACGTGCATCTTCATCCACTTGATGCTTTTTAGCTTTTGTTATTTATGAATGATGATACTTCAAAAATTCACAGCAGGAAAGTCTTTAAAAGAAAAGATAGACAGAAATGTGCTGGAATAACTCGGCGGGTTTAGTTTAATTTAGTGATACAGAGCGGAAACAGGCCCTTCAGCCCATCGAGTGCGCACAGACCAGCGATCCCTGCACACTAGCATTATCCTACAGACACTGTGGACAATTTACATTCATACCAAGCTAAGTAACCTACAAACCTGTAGGTCTTTGGAATGTGGGAGTAACCGAAGATCTCGAAGAAAACCCACGCAGTCAAGGAGGGAACATACAAACTCCATATAGACAGTACCCATAGTTGAGATCAAACCCGGGTCTCCGCTGCTCTACTACTTCGCCACCGTGCCATTCAGCATCTCTGAAGAAAAAGGATAGGTGACACTTTGGGTTGGGACCCTCCTTCAGACTCGAAACAATGCCTATCCTTTCTTTCCTATCTTTGGTACAAACCAGCATTTCTTTGTTTCTACTATTTAAAAGAAAGTTCTGAACTTGCAAGTTTTAGCATTACAAACATTCAGATGTAGGAATGGTGCTTTCATTTCAAAAATGCTTGGGAGGCTGTGAATTGGATGAACGATTTTCATCTTAGATGTGCACTATAAACTAATGTAACTGAATATAATGTAACATTTACACGGTGTCCAGCTAACCTCTTCTTCTGTTCCATGTACAGGAGATTAATAACTAATTTAACAGTAGTTTACTGTGGTGTGTAAAAACACTAAGTGAAGAACTTTACCCTTTAAAGAAAATCGTTCCCTTTTTAAATCCCTTCAAGACTCAGTTATTTATTCTTAAGATTATCAATAGTAGGCGAATCACACTGCTTCATGAAACTGGGGAGAGCCAGTTTGGGAAGAAAATATGCAGAGGAGAGTCTGTGCAGTCTTCAGTACATTTAGCAATGAATATAAATGATTACGGATTTCCCAACAGATTTTCTGCTGATTAATTATTCACTGTAGCCACTCACGAAACCCAGGCCAATGACGAGGAAAATCTACGTCTCTTGGGGGGCATTTTATTCCCCTTCTTTAGGCATTCTGAAGGGGCCATTTCCCATATGTTGCCTGGATTACACTTCACTCACTCAACAAAATTATCCTCCATTCAATTTGGCCTCCTAAACTATTTCAGTGAAATCCCACATAAGTTCATGGAACAGACTTTGTCTTTCAGTTAGTCATTTTGCAGTCTCCATGACTCAATGACTCAATATTGTTCAAAACAGTGCCACTGCTCTCATTTTCATTCTGATATCAGCTGCTGGTAATGATTTTGCTACCATCAGTGTGATAAGTCCTCTGGACATTTTTTTTATTTGTCCATTTCCAGATTTGCAGAACATACAAAACCTGGATGTAGAATGAACTATGAGGAGGGAAAGTAATAGACTTCAATGATATATCACAGGCTGAATGAAATTTAATGTTGAGAAACAAAGCATGGCTGCACAGCTGTAGAGTTGCAGCCTTGCAGTGCCTGAGACCCGGGTTCGATCTTTGAACCCGGGTCTCAGGCAGGCCAGGCAGCATCTCTGGAGAGAAGGAATGGGTGGCGTTTCAGGTCGAGACCCTTCTTCAGACTGAAACGTCATCCATTCCTTCTCTCCAGAGATGCTGCCTGACCCGCTTAGTTACTCCAGTGTTTTGTGTCTATGTTAGGTTTGTAGGTTAATTGGCTTCGGTAAAACTGTAAATCATTCCTAGTGTGCAGGACAGAGCTAGTGTGTGGGGCGATTGCTGGTGGGCGTGGACTTGGTGGGCCGAAGTGCATGTATTGCTACAGTATGAAGTAAAAATTGTTTTAAATCTTGGTTGGGATTTGGAATGCATGACAGAGTGGTGGGTGAAGTATAATATTCAAAAGAAGGCTAGGTAAGTATCTGAAAGAGAAGTATTTGCAAGATTATGGGCAGAGGGTGAAGGAGTGAGACTAGCTGATTTGCTCTAATGAGGAGCCGGTCTCAATGAGCAAAATGGCCCTCGTCTGTGCTCTAACCTTCTGTGTTCTCTCCCATTATCATTTGCCCTTTTGTTTTCTTGGGTTTCCTGCCTTCATGGCGTTATCTCCTACTTTCCCCATAATTTCCATGCGTCTATTTCATTTCCTCGAGTCTATTGCATTTCTAATTCTTTGCAGTTCTGATAAAAGCTGTTTGAATTGAAACACAACCTCTGTTTCTCTCTTTGTTGAAGCTGCTGGACCCGTGATTAAATTCAAGCATTTTCAATTTCCACCTCCATAATTGGTTTACCTTTTTATTGCGATTTATATTGTGGAAGGTTCACGGTTGACAGATTGAGGCATAACCTCTGACTGATTGCCTCATCGTGTCTGTTAAAGGAAGAAGTAGATTTGTTTCCTGTAACTGCAGGTGGTAAGTACAAATTGATTGGCCGATCCATCAAGGAAGTTAAATGGATAACATTCTGAATGAAGCAAAACATCAGAGACTTTTTTGCACCGAGCTGTGAGTCTATGGAATTCTCTGCCTCTGGTGGAGGCTGGTTCTCTGGATACTTTCAATAGAGAGCTTGATAGGGCTCTTAAAGATAGCGGAGTCAGGGGATATGGGGAGAAGGCAGGAATGGGGTACTGATTGTGGATGATCAGCCATGATCACATTGAATGGCGGTGCTGGCTCGAAGGGCCGAACGGCCGACTCCTGCACCTATTGTCTATTGTCTATTGAGAAACATAGGTTTGGATGAAGTGTACCAGGAGTGTCATAATTAATAAATCATACTCTTCAAACTATATTTAATTTTAGATTAGTTCAGAGATACTGTGCAGAAACAGTCCCTCCGCCCCACCGAGTCCAGGCCAACCAGCGATTCCCGCACATTTACACTATCCTACACACTCCAGGGACAGTTTTACATTTATACATTTCTACGAAGCCAATTAACCTACAAACCTGTACACATTTGGCGTGTGGGAGCCCTCAAGGCTCTTCTGCCATTTAATAAGATCATGACTAATCTATCTGTGACCTCAACTCCACATTCCCGTCTACCCGTGAACGCATCATCCCCTTGCTTATCAAGAGTCTATCTATGCAAAATAAAGATGAATAATTTTCTCAACATTAGCGAAATCAAGGGATATTTAGTTTAGTGCACTATTAGTTTAGTTAATTATTGTCAAATATACAGAGCTACATTGATTTTGTTTTTGTTGCATCTCTCCAGTCAATGAGAAAACAATGCAAGATTACAATCAGACCGTCCACAGTGTACAGATGCATGATCAAGGGTATATCATTTAGTGCAAGATGAAGTCAGATTAAAGTTAGTTTAAAGGTCCCCATTGAGGTAGATGGGAGGTCAGGACTGCACTCTAGCTGCTGAGAGGACAGTTAAGTTTGCTGATAATAACTGGGAAGAAACTGTCCCTGAACCTGGACGTCGCTGTTTTCAAATTTCTGTATCTTTTGCTTGATGGGAAAGAGGAGATGAGGGAGTGACCAGGATGAGGCTTGTCCTTGATTATGCAAGTGGTCTTGCCAAGGCAGCATGAAGAGCAGATGGCGTCCATGGAAGGGAGGTTGGTTTGCTTGTGGGCTACGTCCACTCCCTACGCACTTGGGGCAATTTACATAGGTCTTTAACCTACTTGTCTTTGGGATGTGGGAGTAAACCGGAGCATCCGGAGGAAACCCAGGGAGAACGTGCAAACTCCTTACAGGGATTCACTATTTTTGGGAAATGGGCTACTCGTCCAGAGCATTGGATCTTTGATTACTAAATCTGATTAACAACCTGAGACAAATTACTTTCTGCGCAAAGTTCTGGTGAACTGGCCAGGACTTGGAATTACAGTTTAAGTATGGAATTAAGTTTGAGTATAAGAGCAGGGAGGTTCTACTGCAGTTGTACAGGGTCTTGGTGAGACCACACCTGGAGTATTGCGTACAGTTTTGGTCACCTAATCTGAGGAAAGACATTCTTGCCTTAGAGGGAGTATAGAGAAGGTTCACCAGACTGATTCCTGGGATGGCAGGACTTTCATATGAAGAAAGACTGGATAGACTCGGTTTGTACACGCTAGAATTTAGGAGATTGAGGGGGGATCTTATAGAAACTTACAAAATTCTTAAGGGGTTGGACAGGCTAGATGCAGGAAGATTATTCCCGAAGTTTGGGGAAGTCCAGAACTAGGGGTCACAGCTTAAGGATAAGAGGGAAGTCTTTTAGGACCGAGATGAGAAAATCATTTTTTACACAGAGAGTAGTGAATCTGTGGAATTCTCTGCCACAGAAGGTAGTTGAGGCCAGTTCATTGGCTATATTTAAGAGGGAGTTAGATGCGGCCCTTGTGGCTAAAGGGATCAGGGGGTATGGAGAGAAGGCAGGGATGGGATACTGAGTTGGATGATCAGCCATGATCATATCGAATGGCGGTGCAGGCTCAAAGGGCCGAATGGCCTACTCCTGCACCTATTTTCTATGTCTATGTTTCTATGTTTAATTGCACAGTGTTTGTTCAAATACTTAAATCTCTGTCAGTGCAGCTGCTTAATCAGTCTTTTGGATATATGCAAGCGAAGGTTAATATGACTTGCAATTCTACCCTCCTTGGTTTGTGATTGTTTACATATTCACTGCACTACCAGCGAAAACAGTACAAAAAGTACAGAGGTGGACATTTGAGAAATAGGATCGTAAATTCCACTTTAATGGAAGTGTTATACAAGTAGTATATTCAAGGTCTGGAGAAGGATATGAATATATATTCAACCATTTCAGTTTATGATATAATTTGTGGAAGAGCGATCTTTCAGAACTGGACCATTTTGATGTTCATTTAATTTACTATCGTAGAAATCATATCAGCCATGTTACCAGAAACACAAATAACCTTAAAATATCTAGAATCCTACAATATCTGTTCAAAGACTTGTGTGCAATGCCATCAGATTAAAAATGAAGCTGGACATTTCCATAATCCATGAAATGAGAATTTTATTTAACGTAATGTTCTACCCTGGTTAGCATGAGGCAATTTATACTGGGCATAAACATTGGCCCCTATGTATTATATAGGGAGAGATGGGTTGAACATTTGCTGTGCTGTATCACTGGCAGATTGCAGAAGATTAATTCAGTAAGATTTTGGTTTCAGACCTTGAGCTTTGAACCCCATCTTGTTCCTTTGGCCACAGAGTGTATTTGAAGTCACCCCAAGTGGTTTGAATAGCAGAAGTGGGCTCCAGTTCCATTATGTCAATGGTTTGGGCATCCACTAAAGTATGGAAAAGAACATATAGCAGGAGCAGACAATAAGAGCTCTTGAGCCTTCTCCACCACTCCGTGAATTCATGGCTAATCTTGAAGGCTGATCAGTTTCCTGCCCAATTCCTCTTAATTCCTTTAATGAATGTCATAAACTCTATCAATCTCAGATGTGAATACACTCAACAATGAATATAGATGCATAGATGCACAGAGTCTCTTGCCTAGAGTAGGTGAATCAAAGTAGGACCAGGGGACATAGGTTTAAGGCGAAGGGAAAAAGATTTAATAGGAATCTGAGGGATAAGTTTTTCACGCAAAAGGTGGTGGGTGTATGGAACAAGCTGCAAAAGGATTTGAGTATAGGAGCAGGGAGGTTCTACTGCAGTTGTACAGGGTCTTGGTGAGACTACACCTGGAGTATTGCGTACAGTTTTGGTCTCCAAATCTGAGGAAGGACATTATTGCCATAGAGGGAGTGCAGAGAAGGTTCACCAGACTGATTCCTGGGATGTCAGGACTTTCATATGAAGAAAGACTGGATAGACTCGGCTTGTACTCGCTAGAATTTAGGAGATTGAGGGGGGATCTTATGGGAACTTACAAAATTCTTAAGGGGTTGGGCAGGCTAGATGCAGGAAGATTGTTCCCGATGTTGGGGAAGTCCAGGACAAGGGGTCACAGCTTAAGGATAGAGGGGAAATCCTTTAAGACCGAGATGAGAAAAACATTTTTCACACAGAGAGTGGTGAATCTCTGGAACACTCTGCCACAGAAGGTAGTTGAGGCCAGTTCATTGGCTATATTTAAGAGGGAGTTAGATGTGGCCCTTGTGGTTAAAGGGATCAGGGGGTATGGAGAGAAGGCAGGTACGGGATACTGAGTTGGATGATCAGCCATGATCATATTGAATGGCAGTGCAGGCTCGAAGGGCCGAATGGCCTCCTCCTGCACTTATTTTCTATGTATCTATGTATCTAGGAGGTAGTTGAGGCAGGCACTATCCCAACATTTTAGAAACAGTTAGACAGGTACATGGATAGGACAGAGTTGGAGTGATATGGACCAAACTCGGACAGTTGGGACTTGTGTAACTGGGCCATGTTGACCAGCATGGGTAAGTTGGGCTGAAGGAACTGTTTTCACACTCAATCACTTTATAACAAACGAGCATCTAGAGTCCTCTAATGTGGAGAATTCTAATTACAAAAATGCCCTATCTCTTTATTCCTGAATGACTTAAACCTGATCTTGGAAAGCCCCCAACTCTGCACTTTATTGCTAAAGAAAACAGTTTTTTAGCATTTACCTTATTAATTATTTTCAAAATCTCAAATGTTTAGATGACATTACCTTTCATTTATTTCTAAACTTTGGTGACTATAGGCCAGTCTTATGCAATCTATACTTGGGGGTACATGAGGGGAATAGAGAGGGTGGTGCAGTCTTTTACCCAGGGTAAGTGAATCAAAAACAAGAGGACATATGTTTGAGGTGAGAGGGACAAGATTTTATATACACACCTGAGGGGAAACTTTTCATTTACCTGGTGGAATTATGGAATGAACTGCCAGAGGAGGTAGTTGAGGCAGATACTGTAACAACATTTAACTGATACTTGGACAGGTACATGGATAGGAAAGGTTTAGAGGGATATGGTCTAAATGTGGGCAAATGGGACTAGCTTCTTGGTCAGCATGGAGGAATTGGGCTGGAATGCCTGTTTCTATGCTGTATGACTCTCATCCATAAAAACATAGAAACATAGAAAAATAGGTGCAGGAGTAGACCATTCGGCCCTTTGAGCCAGCAACACCATTCAATATGATCATGGCTGATCATTTAAAATCAGTACCCCGTTCCTGCTTTTCACCCATATCCCTTGATTCCTTTAGCCCTAAGAGCTAAATCTAACTCTCTCTGGAAAACATCCAGTGAATCGGCCTCTACTGCCTTCTGTGGCAGAATTCCCCAGATTCACAATTCTCTGGGTGAAAATGTTCTTCCTCATCTCAGTCGTAAATGGCCTACCCCTTATTCTTAAACTATGACCCCTGGTTCTGGACTCCTCCAACATGGGGAACATTTTTCCTGCATCTAGCCTGTCCAATCCTTTAAGAATTCTATATGTTTCTGTAAGATCCCCTCTCATCCTAAATTCCAGTGAATACAGGCCCAGTCGACCTATTCTTTCATCATCTCAGTCCCCCCATCCCGGGAATTAACCTGGTGAACCTACGCTGCACTCCCTCAATAGCAATAATGGCCTTCTTCAAATTAGGAGACCAAAATTGCACACAATACCTCAGGTGCAGTCTCACCAGGGACCTGTACAACTGCAGTAGGACCTCCTTGCTCCTAAACTCAAATCCTCTCACAATGAAGGCCTGCTTTCTTCACTGCCTGCTGCACCTGCATACTTACTTTCAGTAACTGATGTACAAGCACACCCAGGTCTCGTTGCACCTCCCCTTTTCCTAATCTGATGCAATTCAAATAATAATCTGCCTTCCTGTTCTTGCCACCAAAATGGATAATCTCACATTTATCCACATTATACTGCATCTGCCATGCATCTGCCTACTCACCCAACCTATCCAAGTCATCCTGCACTCATAGCATCCTCCTCACAGCTCACACTGCCACCCAGCTTTGTGTCATCCACAAACCTGGAAATGTCATATTTAATTCCCTCGTCTAAATCTGTAATATATATTGTCAATAACTGGGGTCCCAGCACTAACCTCTTGTGTGGGACCTTGTCAATGGCTTTTTGAAAGTCCAGATACACTACATCCACTGGGACCCCCCTTATCCATTTTACTTGTTACATCCTCCAAAGAATTGCAGAAGATTCCCCTTCATAAATCCATGCTGACTTTGGCCGATCCATAAATCCATGCTGACTTTGGCCGATCCATAAATCCATGCTGACTTTGGCCGATCCATAAATCCATGCTGACTTTGACCGATCCATAAATCCATGCTGACTTTGACCGATCCATAAATCCATGCTGACTTTGACCTATCCCATGAACTAGTCCTTTTGATTTCACAAAAAAAATGAAAATTACCAGTATTCACTGATTAATAACGCTATTCATGGAGGCTGCTTACAGAAGAGGTCAATTTACAAATGGAACAACATTCAGATTATCAAGGAAATTATCCCTATTTTAACAAATGTTTTTGTCATCTTATTCACCTTCAAAAAGCAGTGTGAATAGTCACCATCAGTATTCATCAGAGATAAAATTAAAATGACCGTCAATTAATCTTTAGTTATTGTAAGTATATTAAATCAGAAGCTTTGTGCTACTTCAGCAAATGACAAATACAAAAGACAGCACACAATCCAATGCCCCCCCCCACCCCCCCCCCCCCCCCCCCCCGTACTTAAATTAAAGTTAAATTCATGTTAAACAAATAATTCATATTTATGAAGACATTCTCATAAACAAGACACAAATATTTTGACAAGACACAGTACCCAAGTTACAATAGTTTGTTTTCTGACCTTTTCAAAATTTTATTAGTGTCACTTTAATTTTGCGGGTCCTGAAATGGAACAATAAATCGTACAGTAGCACATTAGGAAACAGGCTATTGAGTACATGTGGTAAATTAAATGTTGTTTTGAATGTTACTGGCTAAATGCAATTAAGGGGATTTTACATATGATAGTTTATATTGCATACATTGCTAGATTGGTGGACAAGCAACTGTTCTACCAACGTGGATGCAGAAACTGTGTATTGCAAAATGGGACCGCACTCCACCAAAGTCGTGTTCTTTGACCATTGAACAACATATCTTGACAGATATAGGGAAAGCCTGAGAGATAGAGAAAGAAAAAGAAAAAAAGAAGAAAAATAACTAAAATAAGAAGATATCTTCACCTTTATAATAGAAACATAGAAACATAGAAATTAGGTGCAGGAGTAGGCCATTCGGCCCTTCGAGCCTGCACCGCCATTCAATATGATCATGGCTGATCATCCAACTCAGTATCCCGTACCTGCCTTCTCTCCATACCCTCTGATCCCCTTAGCCACAAGGGCCACATCTAACTCCCTCTTAAATATAGCTAATGAACTGGCCTCGACTACCCTCTGTGGCAGGGAGTTCCAGAGATTCACCACTCTCTGTGTGAAAAAAGCTCTTCTCATCTCGGTTTTAAAGGATTTCCCCCTTATCCTTAAGCTGTGACCCCTTGTCCTGGACTTCCCCAACATCGGGAGCAATCTTCCTGCATCTAGCCTGCCCAACCCCTTAAGAATTTTGTAAGTTTGGTTGGATATGATATGATGGTTTTACTTTTACTCTGCCATTGTGGGTGAATTTCAAGTGTCAAAGCTCAGCCTAAAGGCCCACAGGCGACTTTTTAGGCAAGTGTAGGAGACTCTGCGCTCGCCACATGGTCGTTACATGTTCGCTGGTGAGTCTCCTTCATGGTCGTGAGGAGTTCACGCGGCCTCAGTATGGTCGCAGCAAATTTTTCAACATGCAGTCATAGGTGCAGTGGTAGTGGGGTCGCCATGTCGTTGTAGGTAGTCGAGGCAGCCGTTGGTAGTTTTAGTTAGGCAACGTTTCAGCGGACTGCCTGCGACCTTCAAGCTCGAGGCACTCGCCTGAAAAACCGCGAACTGGAATGGCGATCGTCAGAGTGGAACACACACACACACACAAACACATTGCAAAGGCGGGGGCCAGGGAAGGCGGGGGAGCGCTGTCTGAAATTCACACGGTGCAAAGCAAAGGTGATATTGACATACTCCATGATGAACAGGAAGGTTAAAGACGGCTAGCACAGTGTACGGTAAGTCCTTTAAAAGAGTGGAGGGGGGGGGATGGGGGGGGAAAGGGGGGAGAAGAGGAGGGGGGGGGAGAGAAGGAGTGGAAACACTTTTAAGAAGCCAGACAACTTTTAAGAATCCAGAGATACACAGCTGTGAAGTTTAGCGGGCATTTAACATTACCGGTCGGTTTTCCTTGGTTCTGAAAACTCGTGCTTATGTTTTTTTCCCCCAATGAGCCAATGAAAATGCCCGGTCAGCAAAGGAGATTGACTTGAATTTGTAACCTTCTAAGATCTTTCTATATCTTGTCTTCCCATTCATAGTCAATAATATTTTCTCAACATTTATACAGATATGATAATACTATTTGTTTAGTTTACTGATCCAGCATGGAAACCATCCCTTCAGACCACTGAGTCCATGCCGACCATCGATCACTCATTCTCACTAGTTATGTGTTATCCCACTTTATCATTCAATCCCTGCACACTGGGGACATTAAAAAAAAAACTAGAAGCCAATTAACCTACAATCCCACATATTTTGGGGATGTGGGAGGAAATAGGATCACCCTGAGAAAATCCATGCATTCACAGGGAGAACGTGCAAACTCCACACTAATAGCACCCGAGGTTAGGATTGAACCCTGGTATCTGGCGCTGTGAGGCAGCAGCTCTACCAGATCCACCACTGTGCCGCCCATGTCATGACTTACACATTACTCGTTAAAAGTTAGCATATGGATAGAAGTTATTCATGAAATGGGGTGATGTCCCCTTTCACTTTTTCTATCAATGCGTGATCTCGACAAGCCCAACGGTAGATGATTCTGAAGGGCCATACCCTGCTAGCAGAACCGAGAACCCGCCTGGAAGCCGCTGAGCCCGGCCCCTGGTCAACTCTGAGGACTGGAGAACCAGAGAGGAGGGTTGAGGGAGGATGATGGCGGGGGATGCTAGAACAAAGGGACGATAAGAAGAACCGGGGTCTTACCTGCCATGCCACCAAGGTCGGCTGTTGGAGGTGCACAAAGGCTGAAGGTGGCCGGGCGAGGAGAGGAACGACGGTTCGCTAGATGATCTGGATCATGGCGACGGCTGCAATGGGCCTTTATGGTCACCTGCAGCTGTGACTTTGAAATGGAGCCAAAACCTGGTGCCTCTTACATATGGTCTCAGTGGGCTGTTTCTATGCATTCTGTATGTAATCTGGGATTGTATTTACGTATGGTAACAATTTTACTGAACTGTATGCAAAAACTATTTTTACTGTACCTTGGTTTATATATGTGATAATAAAAAACCATTGAACAATTGATGTCTCCATTGAAAACCAACTGTTAATTCATGTTCATAAGTGATAGGAGCAGAATTAGGTCATTTGGCCCATCAAGTCTACTCCACCATCCAATCATGGCTGTTCCATCTCTCCCTTCTAACCCCATTCTCCTGCATTCTCCCCATAACCCCTGACACCCATACTAATCAGCAATGTTTCTATCCTTGCCTTCAAAATATTCATTGCCTTGGCCTCCACAGCCTTCTGTGGCAATGAATTCCACAAATTTTCCACCCTCTGACTAAAGAAATTCCTCCTCTACTTCTTCCAAAAGGAACATCCTTTATTTCTGAGGCTATGACCTCTGGTCCTAGACTCTCCCTCCAGTGGAAACATCCTCTCCACATCCAATTTACCCAGGCCTTCTCTCTCTTTCTGCTTATATTCTGCTCATAGACAAAATTATTGCTATTGCTAGAGTTACAGTTCATGAAGAATCCTTTATAATCCATCGGATCTTTCAAAAAAGATGTAAAACTAACAAATGCCAGAGACATTTCAGTTAATCTTCTGCAATTGGTACTGAACCAGTGTGTAAAAGATGATTGCTTTTAATTGGTTATGAATTAACACATAAAGTAAAAAAATGATTTAACTTTTCCTCGTGAAATTTATCCTCATAGTTAGAAAAAGTGCTATTTCCTACGTTATATATTTCATCTACAACCCTATACATGAACTCCCATTGTGGCTGCTTTGGGTACGTTGAAGAACACTGATATGAAGTCTTCCTCGACTCCCTCTAAACCTGCATTTCAACTACTGAGACCCAAAATCCCGACCCAAAACATCACCTTGTGCTCTCGAGATGCTGCCTGACCCGCTGAGTTCCTCCAGCATTTTGTGTCTTTCCTTGGTAAACCAGCATCTGCAGATCTACCAGGTTCTTGGGCCAATCTGCCCAATGTTAATCCTGCCTCACAACAGACCATTACAATCTACCTCCTGCACTATCATGGACTATTTTATTTTCTAATTGTGTTTTGCATTACTGTCTTGTATTATTTTTTGCACAGAAATTGCATGTGTAATTGATGCTTAAATTATGCATTATCAGTTTTTGTATGTTTGAGTGTATGTGCCTGTGCTGTTACTGCAAGCAAGATCCTCAGTGTACTTGTGTACATAACAATGAATTCAACTTGATTTGACTTGAGCATTCCTTCATCCTGTAATTCCCCGCCATTAGAATTGTGGGAGTACATTCACCAGAAGGACTGCAACAGTTGAAGGTGATAGATCACTACCACTCTCTGGAGGTCAGTTAATGATGCCAGTGAGTGTTGGTCTAACTAACAATACCCACATCCTGTACATAAATACAAAAAAAGGTGAGGGGGGAACAATTGAATAGGAGGAGTAACTTTTTTACACAAAGGGTGGTGGATATATGGAACGACCTGCAGGAGGAGGTAGTCGAGGGAGACCTATCATAACATTTAATAGACATTTGGACAGGTACATGGATAGGATAGGTCTAGAGGGTTATCGGTTAAGTGCGGGAAAGTAGGAGTGGTGTAGATGGGTCTTATTGGTCGGCCTGGGCATGTTTGGCCGAAGGGCCTGTTTCTATGCTCTATGATTCCATGGCTGAAAATGTCACTGTAAGTTATATAATGTTCACAGTGGTCACTGGAGAATCATATGTTGTAGGTGACATCACTATTTATTTTCTCTAAATGAGAAGCACGAGGGTGAATTGCCATCTGGTTGAGATCAAGTAATTTGGCAAAATCTGCCATTTTAGCCCAAGAGCTTTGTGTTCTGTCTCTTTTCCTGTGATTCATTTGGGTGTTTACCCAATCTAAACAACTAAAATGAATCCATGTGATATCTCCTTGGCTTTAAATTTTGTCTGCACAACTCCAAAGAAAACAGTGGTAGAGCACACATTTCTTGGTATCTTGTAGGAACCACTGGGTTATTCAACTCCTCGGGTTTTCAACAGAATTTCTATTTGTCCAGTGTAAAATAGCTCAAATGATGTCTACACAAATTGATCTGCAAGATGATTTTGAACTTTGACTGATGTAAAAAATATCAGTTCTAATTTACCCAGAGGCAGGGCATTGTGGCGTAGCGGTAGAGTTGTTGCCTTACAGCGGCAGAGACCCGGGTTCGATCCTGACTACGGGTGCTGTCTGTATGGAGTTTGTGCGTTATCCCTGTGATCGTGTGGGTTTTACCCGGGTGCTCAGGATTCCTCCCACATTGGCAAGACATGCAGGTTTGTAGGTTGATTGGTTTCGATAAAGATTGTAAATTGTCCTTGGTGTGCAGGATAGTGCTAGTGTACGGGGATCACTGGTCAGCGCAGACTGAGATGTCCGAAGGGTCTGTTTCCGCGCTGAATCACTGAACTGAACTGAACCGAACCAAACCGAACCTTCACAAAATTAGTTTTCCCCCCCTAAAATCATGCATTTAAAGGCCAACAGTCAAACCTCCTGCAATTAATGTGATGTTCTGGGCCCTGCTTTCCGAAGCCCCGGCCTGAAATATCACCCATCCTTGTTCTCCAGGGATCCCATGCTGCCTACAATGCTTGGATTGATGACAATCAGGACCTGAGCACCTCAAGGCTGCGTGCACAGCCCCCTGCTGTACTCACTCTATACTCATGACTGTGTAGCCGGTCATAGTGCGAACAACATCATCAAGTTTGTTGACGACACCACTGTTATGGGACATATAACTGATGGGGACGAGTCAGAGTATAGAAGTGAGATCGACCGACTGACCAAATGGTGCCAGCACAATAACTTGGCCCTCAACACCAGCAACACCAGCAAAACCAAGGAACTGATTGTGGACTTTGGAAAGGGTAGAATGGGGACACACAGTCCCGTTTATATCAACGGGTCGATGGTGGAAAAGGTCAAGGGCTTCTGGGCGTGCATATCTCTGAAGATCTTTCCTGGTCCGAGATCACTGATGCAATTATAAAAAAAGCACATCAGCGCCTCTACTTCCTGAGAAGATTACGGAGAGTCGGTATGTCAAGGAGGACTCTCCCTAACTTCTATAGGTGCACAGTTGAGAGCATGATGACTGGTTGCATCGTGGCAACGTGAGCGCCCTGGAGCGGAAAAGGCTACAAAAAGTAGTAAACACTGCCCAGTCCATCATCGGCTCTGACCTACCTTCCATCGAGGGGATCTATCACAGTTGCTGTCTCAAAAAGGCTGGCAGCATCATCAAGGACCCACACCATCCTGGCCACACACTCATCTCCCCGCTACCTTCAGGTAGAAGGTACAGGAGCCTGAAGACAGCAATGACCAGGTTCAGGAATAGTTACTTCCCCACAGCCATCAGGCTATTAAACCCAGCTCGGACAAAACTCTGAACATTAATAGCCCATTATCTGTTTATTTGCACTTTATCAGTTTATTTATTCATGTGTGTATATATTTATATAACGGTATATGGACACACTGATCTGTTCTGTATTCATGCCTACTATGTTCTGGTGTGCTGAAGCAAAGCAAGAATTTCATTGTCAGGGACACATGACAATAAACTCTCTTGAACTCTTGAACTTGAACTTCTATTTTGCAGGCTTTTCATGTCTACATCTTCAATAAGCTTAACGCATAAAACTGCTGAAGAACCACCTACCTTCATTGCAGGTGATCATATATCGCTAAGCGATCATGGTTGATGCAGCAGAAAAGGTTGGTGACATTAAACGATTAATGACTGTTGTGGGGTGTCCACTTTTGGTGCTTGCAAATTCTTAATGGTACTCTCATATCTGAAGCTTCAAACATGAGATTTTATGGAATAGCCCCTCATTTCTGTGCATTGCTCTGCCACAGTGCACATATGGGCAGCACAGTGGCACAGCAGTAAGTTTGCTGCTTACAGCATCTGAGACCCAAGT
Source organism: Amblyraja radiata (assembly GCF_010909765.2). NCBI lineage: Eukaryota > Metazoa > Chordata > Chondrichthyes > Rajiformes > Rajidae > Amblyraja > Amblyraja radiata. Next base: position 16,450,330 of record NC_045972.1, on the reverse strand, counting down.
TCGATCCTGACTGCAGATGCTGTCTGTGCGGAGTTTGCATGTTCTTCCTGTGACCATGTGGGTTTTCTCCATGTGCTCCAATTTCCGCCCATATTCCAAAGACAAGCAGGTTTGGAGGTTAATTAGCTTCTGTAAATTGTCCCTAGTGTGTAGGATAGAACTAGTGTACGGGTGATCGTTGGTCGGCATGGACTCGGTGGGCCGAAGGCCCTGTTTCCATGCTGTATCGCTAAACTAAACTAAACCAAGCTAAACTAAACTAAACTGGTGTCCCCTGACAGGGGAGCTGGCAAACAATAATTCAAGTAATTATATAAATCTGGTACAAACACCTAATATCAGAAATGTTGATGATTAATGTACAAGAATGTGGGGAAAATTGCAGCAGGGTAACTAATATCCTTCTGGAGAGGAAATCTGCCATCTAGTCCTAGTAGATCCTATGCGTGACTTCAGACCCTTTGCATTAAAGTTGATGTCAATTGTTCTTTAAAATAGCCGAGAAAGCCATATTCAATGGGCAATTCGAGATGAACTATTGCCTTGTCAGCTATTTCACATCCCGTCACTGAATAAAATAAGTCACAGGACTCCTTGTATGGAAGGTTTGTCTATTCTGTGCATTTGATCATCTTGCCACTTTTCTGGAACCTTCAAGAATTCTCATCCCTAGCTTTTCTCCATTTTGCCACCTGCTTTCTGCATCTCAAAACTCTTCCCTATGGTCCTGCTTTTAGTTTGTTTTCTTTGTTTCTCTCTTTCACTTCCATTTGCTCATGTTTTTGATCCATTCAATCCCTCACTTCCTCATCATGCAGGACTTTGAGATGCTCTGCAGTGTTTAAGATCCACATATAAATGCATATAGTAGTGGAGGTGGTGAAAGTTAGTATTGTGCAAGCTCTTTTTATGGTCACCCTCTTTAATTTCTTCCTGTTTGGATGAAGTCTTGCAAATGATCCAGTTCTTGTCAGCTTTCTTGCGAATAAGCTGTTTAAAGAAAGAAACCAAACTCAAAAAGAAAAATGATGGAAGTGTTCTTTTTTGATTACTGGGAACAGTTCACAAAGGTGCCTGACTGCAGCTTCTTCCTCGATCTTCCTTCCCGGTTGCTGGCTGTCCCATCAACCTGACTAGCTTGCGTGTGGGAGATGGTATTGAAATAATTATTGAGCACCTGCTGTTTAATTCAGATTTCCAGGTCACTCCAAACATGGTCCCTTATTCACTCCCTGTAAACACCAAGATCAATATTTCTGGAATAGATGAATTCAAAGGTCCTTCTAGTTGAAACATGAACATTGCTCAGCTGAAAACTAATCCAGCCTTTAAAACGACATAATTTCTCTGGCATTGGTCCAGCCTGAATTGGCATTGTGGAGAACCTTGAGAGCCCAGAGAGTAAACAGATGTGTAAAATGCAGAGGTTCTGATAGTGGGAGTGGGAAAATGGAGTGGTCCTGTTCAGATGTGGAAACAAGGAACTGCAGATGCTGGTTTTCACAGAGGACAAAAGTCTGAAGAATTGTTCTGACCCAAGATGTCACATATCCATCTTCTCCAGAGATGCTGCCTGACCCAATGAGTTACTCCAGCACTTTGTGTCTCTTTGGTCCTGTTCAGAAACTGAAGGAGGAGAGCATATGTGAGATTTATTCAATGAAAAGTACTTCAGACCTGATCCTATTCTGATTGTGACTACACAAAGTAGAAAGTATAGTGTTCCTCACTTTAAACCTACAGCACAGCATAAATCAAGATAGTGGTTCACAATCAGTGGACTATTACTGGGCCCATTCACTGATTTCACCCCTGCCATCAGGAAGAAGACATAGGAGCCTGAAAACTGCAATGTCCAGATTCAGGAACAGCTTCCTCCCGACAGCCATTAGACTATTAAACATTACAGGTTTCAAATATGCTCTGAACTACAAAGACTTAGGGGCATTAGTGTTGTCTTTTTGCACTATAGCGTTTGTTTGTTTGTTTTACATGTGTGTGGACATATAAACACACACACACACACACACACACACACACACACACACACACACACACACACACACACACACACACACACACACACACACACACACACACACACACACACACACACACACACACACACACACACACACACACACACACACACACACACACACACACACACACACACACACACACACACACACACACACACACACACACACACACACACACACACACACACACACACACACAGTGAACCTCTTTATGTTTATTATATTGTTTACAGATTATTATGTTGACATATTCTGTTGTGCTGCTGCAAATAAGGGTTTTGTTGTTCTGTTTGGGACATACAGTATGACAATAACTTGATTCTTATGTAAGACTGAGAGTTTATAGAAAGGATGGAGGCCATTAATTTTGGGGATAGTCCAGGATATGGATGATGCAATCCTGCCAACAATGGCACACACACTAATCCCATCGAAAAGGACTTTCAGATTCCTGTGTTCGGTGCAGAATGTCAATGAGGGTGAAAGGCTTTTTTTAATGCACTCACCATCCCTCTGGCACTCTCTTCTTTCATATAACACAAGGACCCTCAGTTTAATCGGAAGGGAGGCATGTCTGTGTGAACAGGGTTGCTTGCCACAAAATGCCTCCCTCATGAAATGAGCGCATGGAGCATGTTGATCTGATGCTGTTAAACACTTCCCATTGTACACTGTAAGCTGCAACATCAGTATTCCAAATAGTACTATGGAACTAACGGGCAAAGTTCTGGCCAGCCTCCCAGTTCATGTGTGTGCAAAGATGACAGGCGGTGGGGCCCGATATTTCCCTGCTGGAATATTGGAGGGGGGGGGGGGGGGGGGTGTTGGGGGGGGAGGGGTGGTGGGGGGCAGGGTGGTTGCATGATAAAGGCCATCCAAAATTAGCAGTGGCCAACCACATAATTCCCTTATCACAATTAATTTTACAACACATAGGAATAGGCCTTTGGACCCATCTCGTTCACGCCAAATGTTTATCAGCTTGTGAATACATGACATAAGTAGGTAGCATTCTCACTTTCAAGTTGACTGGATGGCAAAAATGTAAGTTAATTAGTTCATTGTCACCTGTACCGAGCAACAGTGAAAGCTTTTGTTACATGCTAACCAATCAGCGGAAAGACTATACATGATTACAATCAAGCCTTCGACAGTATACAGATGAATGATAAAGGGAATACCGTTTAGTGCAAGATAAAATCTAGTAAAGTCTGATTTAAAATAGTTTGATTGTCTCCAATGAGGTAGAGGGTAGGCCAGGACCACTCCCTAGTTGGTGATGGGATAGTTCAGTTGCCTGATAATAGCTGGGAAGAAACTGTCCCTGAATCTTGCGTTTTCACACTTCTGTACTTCTTGAGTGATGGGAGAAGGGAGAAGGGAGAAGAGGGGGCGATGGGGTGAGACTCGCCTTTGATTATGTTGGTGGCCTTGCAGAGGCAGCGTGAAGTGTAAATAGAGTAAATTGAAGGGAGGTTGGTCTGTGTTATGGTTTAGGCTGCGTCCACAATTCTCTGCAATTACTTGCAGTCTTGGTTGGATCTGTGCCCAAACCATCCTGTGATGCATCCCGATAAAATGCTTTCTACAGTTAATGCTCAATGCTGAGGAGTGCAATTATCCTGATAATCCTTGCCAATATCTAAACCTCCATCAACATAATTAAAAACTCTGAAGAAGGGTCCCAACCAAAAAAGTTTCTAATCAGTCTGAAGAAGGGTCTTGAACAGAACGTCACCTGTCCATTCCTTCCCCAGATGCTACATGACCCATTGAGTTCCTCGTGCACTTTGTGATTTACTTAGGATGCTTAGCATCTGCAGTTTCTTTTTGTTTCTGTCTTTATTAAAAACTCTGTTCCTTTTCATGTTGTTGTTTACAAACTGCCTGCTGCATTTTCTACATGCCAACTGTCACTATACTCACAATTGCATTTGGAACAACCAGAATGGTCTGCAAAAGATGTTAGAGAAACATAGAAATTAGGTGCAGGAGTAGGCCATTCAGCCCTTCGAACCTGCACCGCCATTCAATATGATCATGGCTGATCATCCAACTCAGTATCCCGTACCTGCCTTCTCTCCATACCCCCTGAGCCCTTTAGCCACAAGGGCCACATCTAACTCCCTCTTAAATATAGCTAATGAACTGGCCTCAACTACCTTCTGTGGCAGAGAATTCCAGAGATTCACCACTCTCTGTGTGAAAAAGTTTTTCTCATCTCGGTCCTAAAAGATTTCCCCCTTATCCTTAAACTGTGAAATACAGGCTTTTCTTCCGTATGCTCCACAATAGCCTCATCACAGTTTACTTCGGGTTATTCTCCAGAAATGTTAAAATGGGGAATAAGGAACATACAGTGTTGATCAGAGAGCAACTTTGTGGAAACAGCTCCATTTATTTCTCCTGTACTTATCCAGTGGTTCCTTAAATACCTTACAATGTTCATCTTTATCTCTGCCTGTACAACAAGTTCCACATTCTCATCACTCTCTGACCAAAAAATGTTTTCCTGAATATCAGACTGAATCTATTGGCGATTGCCTTGTGATCGTAGTGTCTTATTTTGGACTCCCTATAATAGGAAACATCTCTTTGGTTACAATGTCAATCACATTCGTAAATTTAAAGCTCAATATTAGCTCATCCTTAGCTTTCTTGTCGGGAAAAGAGCCCCTGCCTGTTTATCTTTCCCACAGAAGTGTCATCATGAGGACAGAGTGCATGTGGACACTGGAGACTGGGAAGGGAAAATCAGCCACAGTAGCACAACAGAGAATGTCATTCACAGTTTTGGTTAACATTATCTTGCTTCATGGGGTAACTGGAAGGATAATAACACGAAGAATAGATGGCAACATAGACAAGAATGAATTTATTCAATAAGATAAAATCATAACAAAATAATCAAGTTACAATATAACTGAAGTGTTTCGTGATTTACAGGTCAATAAAATTAAGTGGAAGCTATGAAGCATAATTATAAAATATATTAAAAAGCTACCACCAGAATAATTTTAGTAAAATAAATATACAGATTAAGATGTCTTGTTTACATTATTGTTATAAAATAAACATTACCCCACCTGCTGTATATGTCCCTTTAATAAATATGGGACAATAGTAAAAAGAAGAGTTAAAAAACACGTTGTTTCAATGTTTAGAGTAGAGATCAGGCATAGAAACAGAAACAGCCTCTCAAGCCTGTTTAGCAACCTCTTCACCATAAAATAAATGTTGAGCTGCATTATGTTCTTGAAGTTAAGTCAGTTTTTCTTGACCTACTCGACCCTGTTTTAATTATTCATGGGCACTTTCAAGCCGTTTTCGGAGTGATGGCAAGACTGAAATATCTCTTGCAGTTTTTTTTAAACACAATCATTCTCTGTAAGGTATCTGGAGAAATTATATCAACTAATTAGTTTTTCTGTTGTCAATTCTCTCTGGTGTAAAAAAGTATTTAAATTTAACCACCTTAATTTCTTTAATTCAAATTCAGAGTGAAAAAAAAACCTTATTTTACAGTGTTGGCGTTAAAATGTGAAGCCACAAAAAAAGTCATTGCAACCAATTAACTAATGAAATTGCACTTGGTTAGTTAGTCAATTCGAGATCTACACATTACCTACTGTGCACGATAGTCAGCGTGACTCATCATTGGAAGAGATGGCTGAAGTGCCATTTATATAGATGAACCATTTATATCTCTATATAAATATTTATCTTTATATATACATATATATATATATCTTTATCTTTATCTATATATATCTTTATCTATATCTATATATCTATAATATATCTATATATCTATAATATATCTATAATATATCTATAATATATCTATAAATCTATAAATCTATCTATCTATCTATCTATCTAGCAATGTTACAAAATTTTGAGATTTTAAAAATCAAATCTGTAATTTATCCCATCAGATAAAGCATAAAAATAAGTTTAATTTGACACCTAATTCACTTTCATATCTCAAGTATTTAAAAATTTATGGCCATTTTCATACTCGGAAATGAGCATCTTGTTCCCTATTGATTTTCTATGGACATAACAAAAAAGCTGTGATCGTGAACAGTCAAAAGCCCATAACTTTCTTAAAAATTAAGAGAACTGAATGAAATTGTCAGTTATCATAGATTGAAGCATTCTGAAACAAATATAAAATAATCTTACTTGGATGACCTGAAATTAAAGCATATAATTAGTTAGTTACCTAATTGTAGCTAATTTCAGACTTCAATTACTAGATCTAAACATCTATCCATTTCTTAATAAATGATTAACATTTTTAAATAGCCTAAATGTCCAAATAATATTCACAAATAATTCACAATAAAACATGATTTTTAAATCTCATTTACATTAATTTATAGACCAAATGGAAGGAATTCAGTGTTCAATTGCTGTAAATAAATGCCCATTCAAATCAGCTTTCCAGTGGGTCCCCGTGGAACGCGCTGGTTTAGAACGTTCACATTGCGGTAGATTTGTGCCCCAAATGCCCAGAAAAATACTGCGGGATATAATGGGCCCAAAATGAGCTCCTCGCAATATTAAACTTTGTATAAAGGGATCTTTAGAAGCCCTTTTTAATGTAAAAAAATACAGTCTAACTTCAGTTATTTGCTTTATGAGACCCTGCGGTTGCTGGCGGTTGCTGGCGGTCGCGGGTTTAGAGATGGATTTTTAAACTACTATAACTATTATACGAGGCCTTTAAAACTAATAATAGCTTTTGCGACGGGGTCTTCCAGCGATTTTTCGTTAATAATTAACTAGGCTGAACATCTTCGATTTGAACAGCCTAGAGAAAATCGCGTTTTAAACCCGCCCCCCTCTAAACGGCGCCAAAATCGCGCACTCCCGCAGCGGCAGATTTTCAACAATGCTTCAGGTAGGCTTTGCAACATACCTAATCTATCTATCTATCTATCTATCTATCTATCTATCTATCTATCTATCTATCTATCTATCTATCTATCTATCTATCTATCTATCTATCTATCTATCTATCTATCTATCTATCTATCTATCTATCTAATGGTAATATTTATATATACCATTTATATATGTTGACACTTACCTTTGTACTAAAAATATGCTTCTTCTTATTGTCCACGTGACAAGATTAGAAATTGTTCAGCCAGAGCTGAACGCACTTCTCGACATTTGCATACAATGGCGTCTTGCGCTTTTTGCGCTTCTTGTGCGTGGTGGTAGAAAGATTGGTGGAAACAGGGCCACGACGTGAACGCTCTTTCCTTGACCCCTAAAAGATGCTGATCCATTTGGAAAGCCATAAATAGCATTTTTAAAATCATCTCAGAATGCCAGATTGACAATGGTAGGGAACATGAGGTTGTGTGAATGGTGGATAAGTGGTTTCTCATAGATTAGTGTAGGAAAGAACTGCAGATGCTGGTTTACACCAAAGATAGACACAAAATGCAGGATTAACTCTGTGGGACAGGCAGCATCTCTGGATAGAAGGAATTCATTTTATTCAGCCGCTGTTTGTTGCGCTGAGTTATTCCAGCATTTTGTGTCTATCTTCTCATAGATTAGGCCTGTTTAATGTAATGAAGTGGAAGAGCTAATTTATTTTGCCTCATTATCGATGCTCATTGTTAATTTGTACATTTTGGGCCTATTAATAGCCTTTTGATGTTCATATTCCCACCAGAACAAGTTTGTTAAAACTGATTATGTTAAGAATGTTAGACAGAGACTATAACTATTGTAATGTATAAGTACTTTGAAAGCTCTGAATTTTAACAATATAAATACATTGTGACCAGAAACAACAATAGCAAATTTTAGCAATCTGAAAAGCTAAAGTAGGAAATTATGTTTTCACTTTATAGGTGCAATTCAAGTCAAATGGGCTGACCATTGTTTAAGAAGGGACTGCAGTTGCTGGTTCAAACCGAAGATAGACACAAAAAGCTGTAGGAACTCAGCGGGAGGGTCTCCACCTGAAACATCACCCATTCCTTCTCTCCAGAGATGCTGCCTGTCCTGCTGAGTTACTCCAGCTTTTTGTGTCTATCTTCGGTTGTGATCATTGTTTTGTATGGATTGTGATGTTCTATTGACTACAGTTAAAAGGATAAATCAATATAAAACCAGGTAAATGGCTGAATTGGCACTAATACTATTGAAACATTGAGTATAGTCATAGCCAACTTTTGTTATTGATCCCTTCATGTTACAGAATTTTCATAAATGCGCTCATCCATTATTGACCAGTTTACTGGAATTGCTCTCATATAGATTCAGTTTACTCTGTGATACTGATTCAAGATCATTTCCCAGAAACTATTACTTCAGATGAAAGGCCTGGATGACTAAAGTTCACTGCAATTAATATCCTTTCGTCCTATCAGCATTTTTATCCTCTTAGATTACAAGGACATTTCTTTGCTTTCCTGAATATTTCTTGATAGTTTTATCATCTCCATTATTCATTATATATGAGCTAACCATTTCTTCAGCAGTCAAAAAAATCACTGGGAAATCTTTCACAACACCACTGCAGTTGCATACTGAGGCAAAGGTACAAGTCTCTACTGTAAAATTCACCGTATCCTGTAAATACTGTGGCAGAAAATGTGCCACCCTTTTCAAGTCTCTGGTACATGTGACCTTGTGTATGTACTTAAATCATACTACTTTGTCCCTCTTGTGTCGGCCTCAGTACAACTTTAATAGTTCACAAAACTACAGTTAAAACCAAATACAAAGTGCTAGATGGCTCAGTGGATCAGACATATCTCTGGAGGACATGGATAGGTGATGTTTTGGATCAAGACCCTTCTTCTGACACCAGCAACTTTGGGTTATTTTTGTAAACCTGCACCTGCCATTCCTTGTGTCACTAAAACACAGTTAAATTATACTTAATGTTATAAAAAATACTGGATGGCTCTCCATGTCTGTTTGCACACAATAGATCTTGTTCATCCTCCCCTGCCTACTTTGATTGCACCTCTTTTATCCTTTTTATCACATTCACAAATTATAGGAGTAGAATTAGGCCATTCTGCCCATCAAGTCTACTCCACCATTCAATCATGGCTGATCTGTGCCTCATCCCATTTCCATGCCTTCTCTCCATAATCTTTGACACCTGTTCTAATCTAGAATGGGTCCAGGAGTTAACTAGTCCACAATTATAAAGAAACTAGACTAAGTGGGACCCGTTGGGTCCCAGGTTCACACGGGATGGCTGGTCCCCCATGGCAATATTCCACCTCTCCACCAATTCCAATATTGGTGGGCAGTGGGGGGAGGGGGGGTTCTGGAGCGCTAGCATGGGTGTTGTGGGTCAAGTCAAGCACAGTGAGTGCAGGGCTAACAATCCACTTCAATCCATTTAATGTCAAGTCAATCCATTTCAAGTCAAGTCAAGTCAAGCACAGGGCAGGTGGGGCCAGCCAACAATACAATCCATTTGCTTTCATTTCAGGTGAGGTCAAGCAAAGCAAAGGCAAAGGCAAAGCAAAAGCACAGGGCAGGCGGGGCCAGCCAACAATACAATCCATTTGCTTTCATTTCAGGTGAGCTCAAGCAAAGCAAAGGCAAAGGAAAAGCAAAAGCACAGGGCAGGCCAAACAACTTATTTCATTTAATTTCCATTTCCAGTTCAATTTCAAGCACAGGGCAGGCCAAACAACTCATTTTATTTCATTAAGGGCTACCAAATCATTTATTGCAAGCACATTAAGGGTTAACAAATCATCATTCATTGCAAGCACATTGCTGGCTAACAAATCATTTAATTGCAAGCACATTAAGGGTTAACAAATGTTCATTCATTGCAAGCACATTACTGGCTAACAAATCATTTATTGCAAGCACATTAAGGGTCAACAAATCATCATTCATTGCAAGCACATTGCTGGCTAACAAATCATTTATTGCAAGCACATTAAGGGTTAACAAATCATCATTCATTGCAAGCACATTGCTGGCTAACAAATCATATATTGCAAGCACATGAAGGGTTAACAGCATAAAGCACATAACCCCATAAATCACATAAAGATTAGACTCACAGTTCAGTAGACTCACAGCAGAATCAGAGTTGTGGTCTCTCCCTCGCGATCTTCCAGAGTGACTGACTCATGTCCAGGGTTTTATAGTCTTGCCCCCCCCGGAAGGGATGTTACCTTCATCATGGTGATTGACAGGCGAGATGACCAATCAGCTGATCACAAGATTTTTTAAGCATTCATAACATTTTTATTTTTAATCGATTGGAAAAATCCTCGAGGCTGCCTCAGCGAAAGAGGACTGTGAGTAGGATGCCAAAAAATCATAGCGATATATGGTAGCGATTTTACTAAAATCAATATACAGCGCAGACAGGAAGTGGTCAAGATGACACTTTTAGTTATATAGATATCATTGTCTTGATGTTTAACTGTTACCACAACAAAAATGTTTTGATAGTAAAAAGTTTATTCTTATCAGCATTTTAATGGTTTTATTACTCTAATCACATTTTTCATGTTTAAAACTTTCTTTGCCTATTTGCCGAAAAATAAAGTATATGCAATTAAGAGAGGCATGGATAAGGCCGACAGTCAGAACCATATTCCCATATTGGAAATGTCAAAGACAAACTTTAAAGTGAGATGACCAAAGTTTAAAGGAAATGTGTTCTACACACAGGGTGGTGGGGACCTGGAATGCGCTTCCAGTGTTGATGATGGAGCAAAAACGAAAGAGGCATTTCATAGGCTGATGGATAAGCACATGGATATGCAGGGAACGGAGGGATATGGATCATATGTGGGCTGACGAGATTAGTTTATCTTGGCATTCTGTTCGGCATGGACATTGCAGGATGAAGGCCCTGTTCTTGTGCTTAATTCTAAATTCTTGGCCAACTTGGCTATTACTTATGTTTTGATTTGAAAATCTTGTTGACAGCCAACCCACTTTGGTTCAGAGGAAATGCTGTCACTAAATGTGAAGCTCTACTGTGTTTATTTGTGCATGAGTATTTCCTCCAACATTTCCTTCAACTCACAGACCGTTTTAGAACTTCATTCTAGTGACCATGGCCAATTTTCATGTGTGGAGGCCATAGAACTATCTTTGCAGTGCAATCACTTGATGCCTTTCATGAAGATTTAGTCAAATGCATTGTTAGTGCATGTGTGGCGGCAGCTAATGGACAGCTCACTGTAAAGGTACTTACCATAGCTCTTTCCCAAAGCTGTTCACGCCTGCCTTCCTCAACAAGCTGCAGCTTTCAATGGCCAGCCCGCCTTCTCTGACTGGATTTTGGTTTCCTTTCCCTTATCCTGGCATTAGGCTGGCTGAGATACGTTGGGCTGGGACTCAGGATTTTAAACACTACCACTTCCCTCTCAATATACGATACGATACGATACGATACAATTTATTTGTCATTTGGACCCCTTGAGGTCCAAACGAAATGTCGTTTCTGCAGCCATACATTACAAACAAATAGACCCAAGACACAACATAATTTACATAAACATCCATCACATTGCTGTGATGGAAGGCCAAAAAAACTTATCTCTCCACTGCACTCTCCCCCCCGATGTCAGAGTCAAAGTCAAAGCCCCCGGCGGGCGATGGCGAATTGTCCCGCGGCCATTAAAGCCACGCCGGGTGATGCAAGGTCGCACACCGGGTTCTTGGTGTTAGAGCCCCTGGCGTGCGCTCGCAGAGTCCCGCAGCCATTGCAAGCCGCGCGGGGCGATGGTGTAAGGCCCCGCTCCAGGAGCTCTTCAACCCCGCAACTTGGGCGGGAGAAGTCGCCGTTGTGGGAGCCCTGAAAAGCGGTCTCCCTCCAGGGACCCGCGGGCTCCCGGTGCAATATTAAGATCACTGACCTGAGCCAAATCCTAGGTAGATAAAAAAGCTGGAGAAACTCAGCGGGTGAGGCAGCATCTATGGAGCGAAGGATAGGCGACTTTTGGGTCGAGCCCCTTCTTCAGACCAAAGGGTATGAGCCAAATCCGAGCACTTTTCAGCTTAAAATGGAGTCCCGTGGGTTTTACTATATTTAATGGTCCAGGGCTAGGCAGCGAGAAGTGACTTTGCTGATGGTAATAGTGAACAGGGCAGTGATAAATTCTGTCATTGCTGAACCTTATTTCTTGGGGGGGAAAAAAAGACACAAAGTTCTAGAGTAACCCAGTGCGCCAAGCCGCATCTCTGGAAAAAATTGATAGGTGATATTTCAGGACGGGACCCTTCTTCAGACTTGGGAGCCTGTGCTACCGTGAAGGGAACCCATGTTTCACACTGAGTCAGCATTGCTGCCATGGTTTGCTGTTCAGTGACAAAGTAGCTTCAGTGTTCAATGCAGCTTTCACTTAGAATCCCAGTGCTGGCATTATTTCTGTGCAGAGTGAGTTAATCATCTTTCAAGAGGTTTTTTTGCCCTGTTCTGTGCTCACTGCACTCCCCTCCCCCTGCCGTGCCTCATCCTTTGTTGTTGCTAAAGCAGTACAAGGCAAGAGCCAGAACATGAGGTCAAGTTTTCATTGAATCACCCAGAATGGGCTTACGTTGCCTCTGCTGAACACACCACCGAGCCTGATTTGGCCGGAATATATTAAAAACTGATTTAACTCTTTAGGGTACACAGAACTGTTTTGAATAAAGAAATCAAGACACAGATAGATACAGGAGTGTTAATTTTACCCAAGAAGAGGATGAAAGTGCAGTATAGGGAATGAATCACAAGGTAGCAGGTCTTATAGATTGTAATTCCTGCAGTGTGCATGCAGATATTCTATCTTTCTAACTGTGGTCATTACAGGCAACATGCAGAAAACATAAGGAGATGCATTCAACTGCGAGAATATGTGCCAGGTTATTTATTCAGCGCACAAAGTACACAGTGTGTAGATCAGGCAGACGTGTCACATATTTACATCAGCTGGAAGCCCTAGTTCTCATGTTTAACTCGGCTTAGAGATTGGCGAGGAAACAGGCCATTCGGCCTGTCGACTGGTGATCTCCATACACTAACACTATCCTACACACGAGGGATAGTTTACAATTTTTACCAAAGCTAATTAACCTACAAACCTGTACGTCTTTGGAGTGTGGGAGGAAACCGGAGCACCTGGGGAAAATCCAAGCGGTCACGGGGAGAACGTACAAACCCCTTACAGACAGTTCAAATGTCTTTGCATTTGTGGGAACATGCTGGGAAGCATTAAGTGACAGCCTCCCAACAGCTAGAGGATGCTACAGAGAGTCATGGGAATGACTCTGGTATGACAGGAAGTGCTGGTGATGCGGGGACGGGTGCGGGGTAGGGCTCAGGGGGCATTGTGGGATAGGACTGTCCCTCCAAGCCCACAAGGATATTAGGATCAACTAATACGTGCTCATTCTGTCACGTTGTGCTCTGACAATCCAACTTGAGTCAAGAGTCAAGAGTGTTTTATTCTCATATGTCTCAAACAGAACAATGACATTCTTACCTGCAGCAGCACAACAGAATATGTAAACATTGTACTCTGTAAACAATATAATAAATGAAAATAAGTTTAGTATATACATACATGCTTACATACACATAAAACATAAAAACAAACAATAATAATGCAAAAGACAAAACCAATGCCCCCAAGTCTATGTACTGCAGAGATTATTAGAACATTGCAGTGTTTAATAGCCTGATGTTGTAGGCAAGAAGCTGTTCCTGGACATGGATGTTACAATTTTCAGGCTCCTATATCTTCCCGATGGCAGGAGTGAAATACTGTAAGTGTGTGGCCAGGGTGGTGTGGATCTCTGATGCTGCCAGCTGCCGTTTTGGGGCAGCGACTCGTGTAAATCCCTTCGATGATGGGGAGGTCAGAACCCATGATGGACTGGGCAGCGTTCACCACTTTTTGCAGTCTTCTTCGTTCCTGGGCGTTCAAGTTGCCAAACCAGGCCTTAATGCAACCAGTCAATATACTCTCTACCGTAGAAGTTCAAGGCAATACTTCCTGACACACCGAATCTCTTTAATCTTCTCAGGAAGTAGACGCATTGATGGGTTTTCTTTATAACTGCATCAGTGTAACTTATCCTTCCTCTTCGAAAGTCCACAATTAGTTCCTTCGTCTTACTGACATTAAGAGCCAGATTGTTGTGCTGGCACCATTTGGTCAGTAAATTGATCTCCTTTCTATACTCTGACTCATCACCATCTGTAATTCGTCCAAGAACAGTGGCGTTGTCGACGAACTTGAGGACGGAGTTTGGACTATGTCTGTGAGTATAGAGTGAGTAGAGCAGGAGTTGAGCACCCAGCCTTGTGGTGCAACTGTGCTGATGGTTATCGAGGAAGAAGTGTTGCTGCCAATTCGAACACATTGGTCTGTTGATGAGGAAGTGTGTTGATGACACGTTTGCCTTGCCACTTGTGGTGAGAGGGCCTCTCCCAGTCCGATCTTTCCTTTACTGATAGAGTCTTACACTTAGTCACACTGCCCTTGGGACATCTGCAATGGAGAGGAGATGATTGTCCACCTTGTTGCAGAGTGTGGATTTGTGAAGAGGGTGTGGAGAGTGATGCAAGAGTCCATGTCATGGTTCATCCCGAGCTGCTCATGGTTCATTCCAGACTGCAGGTGTACATAATGAGGGACTTTGTGTTGCTCGGGGGGGACCACAGTCTAGGGTCCTTCTGCTGCTAGACTTAGTTTAGTTTAGTTTAGTTTATTGCCATGTGTACCAAAGTACAGTGAAAAGGCTTTTGCTGCATGCTAATCAGTCAGCGGAAAGACTATGCATGATTACAATCGAGCCACCCACAGTGTACAGATACACGATAAAGGGAACAATGTGAATAACGTTTACTGCAAGATAAAGTCCAGTAAAGTCCAATCAAAGATAGTCCGAGGGTCTCCAATGAGACTGCTCAACACTGCTCTTTAGTTGTTGGTAGGATGGTTCAGTTGCCTGATAACAACTAGGAAGAAACTGTCCCTGGATGTGGAGGAGTAGAGTCCGGTACCTCCAACAAGAGAAAGGATACCACCCCAGGGGGCCACATATATTTGTGTAAATATAGGTGTGAACAATACTGGGTATTACTGTATTAAATGTATAGACACTGAGAATGTATGAGGAGTTTTTGCACAGTTTTTGTTTTGTGTATATTTAAAAAAAATTGAATTAAGTTTATTTTTGAAATAAAAACACTTGAGTTCTGACAATACCCTCAAATACTGCTATACATTATTAAAGGTAAATTCTGCTGTCTTTCTGTGAAGGAACACGAGAACATCAGGACACAAGGGCAAGGCGTAAATAAGTGGGTGGTAGTGGGTTAACAGACAGATTGTGGATGATCAGCCATGAACACATTGAATGGTGGTGCTGGCTTGTAGGGCTGAATGGCCTACTCCTGCACCTACTGTCTATTGTCTATAATATGCTGGTTGCCTTTCCAAGGCAGCATGAAGTGTAGATAGAGTCAATGGAAGGGAGGTTGGTTTGTGTGATGATCTGGGCTGCGTCTACAATTCTCTGCAATTTCTTGTGGTCTTGGATGGAGCTAATATGAAAGGCAGCGACTTTTCATGGAGGGGGAGGGAGACAGAAGGCCGGTGACTTTTTACGCCAATGTGCAGACCTATTAGGAAGGAAACATTATTAATAAAACTAAAGGGAAGTAGCTCAATTAGCAGTCGTAAGTGACCATTTATTTAATGCTTTGTCAGTTTATACATTTCCTCTTCCTGTAGTCAAGATTTTAATTGAAGTATCTTTTCAGTTTTGTTTCCTCAGCAGAGCATATTCTTTTATGGACTGCAGTACAACTAACTCGGGATCAGCAGGCGTGGTTGGATCCCACATTCCCAGCAAAAGGCTCAGATTCTAACACTCAACCACATGCAAGAGGGAATTTACAGCAGGCAGAGTGCGGAATGAGGAAGTGGGGTGGAACATGTTATGGGCAAGGTCCTAAGTCCACTCTGGAGACTGGAGCACAATTTAGTTTAGGTTAGGTTAGGTTAGTTTAGTTTAGTTTATTGTCACATGTACCAAGTTACAGTGAAAAGCATTTTTGTTGTGTGCTATGCAGGCATGATTGAGCCATCCACAGTGTACAGATACAGGATGTACAGATAGTCTGGTGCAATCTAACGTCCAGTAAAGTCTGAGTAAAGATAGTCCGAGGGTCTCCAATGAGGTAAATGTTAGGTCAGGACCGCTGTCCAGTTGGTGATACAATGGTTCAGTTCCCTGATAACAGCAAGGAAGAAATTGTCTCTGAATCTTTAACTTTGAGATTAAAAAGTTAATTTAACTTTGGCTTTCATTTTGAAACCGAGTTATTCTTCTTCTTGCGCATGGCGTGCACAGCCTAAAGTTGTAGGCCAACTTGTTCTATTCTATTTGATCTTATTTGATTGTGCACGCCAGGTTGATTGCCTTTGTCAAAAAACAGGGTTGACCATGTGAAGGTTGCAATCTTCCACCCCAACCGAGTTATTAATGCCACCTCATTCCCCAGCTTGGCCAGAAATCAAGGGAAGGGGGTTATGGATGGGTAATGTTCAGCGTGGACTTGGTGGGCTGAAGGTCCCGTTTCTATTCTGGGCTGCTCTCTGACTCTGTGGTCAGGTGAAGTGATCAAGCCCTTGGAAATGTAACAACACGGAATTGCAGATGCTGGTTTATGCCTACGAAATACCTAAGGGCGGCACGGGGGCATAGCAGTTGAGCTTCTGCCTTACAACGCCAGAGACCCAGGTTCGATCTGATTACGAGTACTGTCTGTATGGAGTTTGTACGTTCAGCCCGTAACCTGCATAGGTTTTCTCCAAGATCTCCTCCCACACTCCAAAGACATACAGGTTTGTAGGTTAATTGGCTTGGTATAAATGTAAATTTTCTCTAGTGTGCAGGGATCACTAGTCGGTGCACATTCAGTGGACAGAAGGGCCTTGTTTCTGTGCTTTATCTCAAAACTAAACTAAATACACAAAATGCCGTAGTAACTCAGCGGGGCAGGCAGTATCCCTGGAGAACACAAATTGGTGACGTTAAGGGTCAGGACCCTTCTTCATTCTGTGTGTATGTGTGTGTGTGAGTGGGGGGGGGGGGGCAGAAGGCTGGAAAGGAGGAGGTGCAGGACAGAGCAGGCAATAGGTGAACACAGGCGAGAGGGTTTTCTGATAAGCAGATAACCAGAGATAAAAAGACAGGTGTGAGCCCGAAAGAAAGAAGATATACAAAATCTGAAACCCGAAGGTGGTGGTGGAGGTGGGGGAGAGGGAGGGGGAGGGGGAGGGGGAGGGGGGGGAGGGGGAGGGGGAGGGGGAGGGGGAGAGGGAGGGAAGTGGGAAGTGAGAAACATGCGAGGTCAGCCAGGGTTCAGGGAAAGGGTGTGGGGAGGGGAAGAAAGAAGGGGTGTTCTACCAGAAGGGGAAGGGGGCTGTTTGTGGGTTAGTTATTTAAAACTGGAGAATTCAATGTTCAAACGGCTGGGTTGTAAGCTACCCAAGTGGAATATGAGGTGCCGTTCCTCCAGTTTGTGTTTGGCCTCACTCCGCATCCAGAACTCACTCCCAGCTGCCCGTAATAATCCTGGAATTTCAGGCCCTCAATGAGGTAGCCACAAAAAGCAGGAAGCAACCCAATTAAGACACAGAAGTCGCTCCTTCATGCACACCCAACACAAAACAAAAATCCACTAATCCCGTTTTTTTGGAAATTCCAACTGACCCATTCACAGCCTTTCAAGGAAGAGGGTTACAAATGTATTCTCGGCATTGTGCAAAGAAAATTATTCCTGGTTTCACTCTTTAGCCCTGTTTTTAAGATTATGCTCATTCGGTTTAGATTCACGAGCAGAATAAATTATTTTTCTGCAGTCTGGCTATTAAAATTCTTTACTATTTAAACTCCTCATTAATTTTGCTTCAACCACGCAAATTTCTGTGAATAAAAAACAATTTTATGTAATGTGCCCTGATAATTTAATGCTGCCAGGCTCAAAATGTCATACTCTGTCCTCTCCAAGGCCAATGTATGCTCGACAGGAGATGTGGCCTGAAATTACTGCCATATATCAGACGTGATCGGCCCTTAACTCTATTCAGCTGAAGCATCTTTTCCTCATTGTGTATTCTCGCCCCTCTGTGATAAAGGCCAGGTTTTCCTGTGTTTTAGTGATTGGCCAGATGGAGAAATAAATGCTTTTGCTGTTCCACAAATCCCTTTGTTAAGAACATATTCCAAATTGTTTTTGTTGGATCCAGGGCAGATAACCTCATGCTTCCGCAAGCTGACACCCCTCTGCTGTAGTTCAGTGCATTCCCTTGATCTCAAGCAAATAGAAATACAAAAGTGAGGAAATGTTGGTTCATTTGTGCAAAGTTCTGGCCAGACCCCGTCTGAACTGTGCTGATTAAATTGGAGAAGAACTCCTTTTGGTTGTAAAGTGAAAGCATATGCTAACTTTTTTCTCCGCAAATTTAATACAAATCACAAATCAAAATGATGTAACGCTTTCATCCTCAGGTCTACGATTGTTTGCACAATTCTGGGAACTGTAGCTAATCGAACAAATACATTTGACAAGTTCCAGCAACCTGCTGCTACCTGACCTGCTCCTGCATGTTAGAGGAGCTTTTACTTTGTTTGTATGCTCCGATTCCAGCACCGCTTCCATATTAACAGAGTCTTCGACATGGCTGAGGTGTTTGCATTAGGGAGCAATTTCCAATTGTTAATGACTTGAATTGATGTACAAGTGGATGGCAGGCTGGGTTAATGCAGTTTGTTGGTCCCCGTTATGGAGGTACAGCTACGACAGTGGTAATTACATTGAAACATCACTCGCGATGCATTAGCTTTTTCCTATTTGTTTTATTTCAAGCATCCCTCCTTCAAAAATAAATGAGTCACATATTTAGTCAAAGTAAATGCAGTCTGCCGTTCTCAACTGTCAAGAAAATGCAGCTTTCAGGATCAAGAATCTTTGGGAAACATTTAACCGTCAGATTGCCAATAAGTGTGTCGAAATTCTTGAGTTATTTGCCCAGCCAATTTTTAGAAAGTTTGAGTTTATATCACTGACACGTTAATATACAGTCACAAAATGTTTCCAATTTCAGAAACAGTTTCATTAGCATAACATGAATTAAATACAAATAAATAAACTCAATAATCAAATAGTGCTAAAACATTTTTTTAAATACTCTTCTTTAGATGTCTAATTTTTAAAACTGTTGATAAAATAAAGCTTTTCAATTTCTGGAAACTGTTCCCCTACTTATTACAGCAACCACAGATAATGCCATTTACTTAACAGAATAAAAGGTAAATTAAATACCTTGGTTATATAAAAGATATCTTCCTCTCTCAGAGGTGGAATTTAAAAGTATTTTAAAAATGCCATTGATGCCGCATAAAGGTGAGATTAGTATGGGTTCCGACCTGAAACGTCGCCTATTCCTGTTCATTTTGTGTCTTTCCTTTGCAGGAGTACTCGCTTCAAAACTGTTCTGTATTTATCTAAATCATGGCTTGTCTTCTAATTCAATGTCAAAAGTTTTTTTTAGATGATAGAGTATTATTTTAATGCTTTGGTACTAGATGACTAATCTGGTGAGCCTTTTCAACACTCCCTCTATAGTTTACTTTATGTAAGGAGTGGTATTATCGAGACTCAGTACACACGTGGTAAGTCATCTGTAGAAGTCCAGCAAGAAACACATAACAAGTCTTCCTAATTCCCTGCTCTCCATGCATGTTTGCTTTCAATGATTCAGGCACACACATGCCCCACACCCCTTTGAACATCACCACTTTTCCAATGTTTTTTAAAGCATACTGAGTATTTATTTTCTCTCTCCACCAAAGTGGGACAACTGCATATTTGTCAAGTTGTAATGCACTTCACTCTTTGTTGCCCGCTTACTTAGTTATCCCATCTCCTTTGACACCTCTTTGCATCTTCATCACTGCTCCCAGTCCAAATTAGTTGTATGCCATCAGCAAATTTAGAAATGCTACATTTGGTTTCCCCAATGAAATAATTCATATTGATCTGGAACTACAGGGGCCTAAGTGCTGATCCCCAATAACCCTCTAGTCACAGCCTAACCTATTTATAACTGCATTTTGTTTTCTACCTGTTAACCGATCAATACTCCCTCTCCTATCTTACCTTCCTCATAAAAGGTGTAATTGCTCCTGGCTGGAAATTAGAATGAAGTCAGAAAGACATCCTCTGCAAATAGAAGCTTCTTCTCAACCCTTTCCCAGATCTGTTGTCACAGGAGCACTTTCAGAAGTATTACCCTGGCCTAAGGCACTACACTTTAGGAAGAAGGGCTGCTTTTTAGCGAAGGTTATTAACATGGTAAAGGTCACATGGAAAGACAGAAAAGGTAAAAAGAACTTAAGTTAAGGCGAGGAGGTTAAGCTAAGCTTTAATAAGGTTGTTCAAATTAGTCAAGGGCATAAATGGAAACAGTTTCTGATTAGGTCTGAAGAGGGTCTCGACCCGAAACGTTACCCATTCCTTCTCTACAGAGATGCTGCCTGTCCCGCTGAGTTACTACAGCTTTTTGTGTCTATCGAATGGAAATAGATTACAGTGGCAGAGTGATCAGTTACCAAAAGTAATAGGATAAATGAAGAGAGTTTTTATGATCCAAAATGAAGAGAGTTTTTATGCTCTATAAAGCATTGTCACAAGCCTCGGTGGAAGGAGAAGTGGAGTTGATTTCATAAGGGAATTAGAGATAGAATTATTATGGCAGATTTGAAAGGCAATGAGGAAAGAACAGGGACATGTTATTAATGGGATGCTTCTTTCAATGACCCAGTACTATGTTGAGCAGCCTCCTTCTGTGCTGTGTCATTCTATTATTCTTAATTGTGTCTAACTGGTCATTCATTCCATGATGCATTTTGGATTTTTTCCTGTGTATTTCAGCAGCATCGTGAAGCAATTCATTGCGTGTGAGATGCTTTAGACCTGCTCGAAAGATAAGATGGTGACATCAAAGTGAAGCCATGTTTAAATGGAATTTGAATAGCTAGTTCAATGAGGTAATCCATTGATTGTTTTTTCCCAACTCACATGCAAACTGCTACAGCAAATGAAGAAACTATAGATCAAGAATGAATCGTTATCTTCATCTTGACATGACCCTTGTTATAACACACCATGGGGAGGTGGGTTTGGGGAGGAAATGGTGTCTGTTGCTGCCGATTGTCCACAATAACTGAGTAAGGGATTCACTCCAACCATCTTGTTGCCACATCGTGAGTAAATGAGTAGTTTGCAAATACAAAGTTATTTTCAACAGCTAAAAAGGTATTCTTGTTACTGAAAGTTAAAAATACTAATGGCTGTTTAATAGAGTATCATTGCACAAGTATAGAATTGAGTGTTTATGAGTATAGAAGTTGGGAGGTCATTTTGCAGTTATACAAGATATTGGTGAGACCACATTTAGCGTATTGATACAGTTTTGGCCACTATGTTATAGAAAAGATAATGTCGCTTCAAAAGGTTCAGAGAAGATTTACCAGGATGTTGCCAGGAGTTGAGGGACTGGGCTATAGGGAGAGGTTGAGTGGGCTGGGACTCTATTCCTTGGAGCGCAGGAGGATGAGGGAGGACCTTATATAGGTGTACAAAATCATGGGAGGAATAGACTGGGTAAACGCACAGTCTTTTGCCCAGAGTAGGGGAATCAAGAAACCTGAGAACATAGTTTTAAGGTGAGGGGGGAAAGATTTAATGGGAATCTGAGGGGTAACTTTTTTACACTAATGGTGTGGATGTATGGAAGAAGCTGCCAGAGGAGGTAGTTGAGACAGGGACTATCGCAACGTTTAAGAAACATTTAGACATGTACATGAATAGGATAGGTTGAGAGGGATATGGGCCAAAAGCAGACAGGTGTGACTAGTGTAGATGGGGCATGATGATCGGCGTGTGCAAGTTGGACCAAGGGGCCTGTTTCCATGCTGTATCACTCTATTACTAATTGTCAATCGAAGCAATCGCTTGTCAATTTCAATGACCTCCCGCAGTGTGACTAGCAACCTGAGTTAAAAATACAGTATCTGATTGCTGTGGGCACTCCATCCGCTGTGACTGAAATCTGTTATAAAGTGGTTCGTAATAACGAGGGCAGACTGTATCTTCCAATCTTCTCAAGCTCAAGCAGAATGAATGCAAACTGATGTGCTCTTCTTCTGTTGCAAAGATATAATGGCATTACTAGTCCCAGCATTGAAGTATAAAATCATTTATAGCCAAATGTCACTGAGCAACCTCCTTGCATGGTTGTGTCAGGGACAGGCTGTACTCTGCTGCCCTTAAAACTTGTCAATATGCCAACAAGATTTTTTTTAAACAAAGAATGAATGACATAAAAAGGGCATGACATCCTGGTCCTGTTAGGCCCTTAAGCATAAAATATTCTTAGCCCTGACGTACAACTGTTAATACACCATACCTGCTGGCATATTAATATAATAATTTAGAATGACTAATAATAATTTCTATGAGTAAAATCTAATGTCTAAAAATTATTAAAATTAAAGTAGATTACGGTTATGTGTAGGAAGGAACTGCAGATGTAGATTTACACCGAGGATAGACACAAAATGCGGCAGGAATAGGAATAGGTGACATTTCAGGTCGAGGCCCTTCTTCAGACTCTCAGTCTGACATATGAGCAACACTTCAATAAGATAAGACAAATAATTTATCACTTGGCCATCACTACTATGTCATAAACCCTTGACTTGCATTAAAAAATGTTTGGCTGGTTTCTCAGCTTCCAAGCATAAGACCAATTCATACAAAATGTGCTTGCATGCAAAATATTATCTTAATTTATGTGTTTTCTGGCAAAGCTTTGTGTTTTGATTCATTTCAATTAATTAAGAATTGACAAGGTTTGGTAGATGATGTACAATGGGTCCACTCAGGTTCCTGTCCATTCCCATGGACAATGGATATGTGTGACATGGCCATAGACACAAAACGCTGGAGCCATAGAGTCATAGAGGCACAGAGAAATACAGTGTGGAAACAGGCCCTTTGGCCCAACTTGCCCACATCGCCCAACATGTCCTGGCTAGACTAGTCCCACCTGCCTGTGTTTGGTCCATATCCCTCCAAACCTGTCTTATCCATGTACCTGTCTAACTGTTTCTTAAACGTTGGGATAGTCACAGCCTCTGGCAGCTTGTTCCATACACCCACCACCCTTTGTGTGAAAGTTACCTCTCAGATTCCTATTAAATCTTTTTCCCCTTCACCTTAAACCTAAGTCCTGTGGTCCTCGATTCCCCTACTCTGGGCAAGATTCTGTGCATCTACCCGGTTTATTCCTCTCATGATTTTATACACCTCTATAAGATCACCCCTCTTCCTCCTGCGAATCAAGGAATAGAGACCCAGCCCACTCAACCTCTCCCTATAGCTCAGACCCTCTAGTCCTGGCAACATCCTCGTAAATCTTCTCTGAACCCTTTCAAGCATGACAATATCTCTCCTATAACATGGTGCCCAGAACTGAACACAATACTCTAAATGCAGTCTCACCAACGTCTTATACAACTGCAAAATGACCTCCCAACTTCTATACTCAATACTGGAGTAACTCAGCAGGACAGGCAGCATCTCTGGAGAGAAGGAATCGGTGACGTTTTGGGTCAAGACCCTTCTTCAGTCTAGGGCCATCATGGTTAACTGGCACTAAGCCAACAACAACATGTAAGTGGAATCTAATTCAGCTGGTACTGCAAGAACAGAGTTACACCAACTGCTGCAGTCTGAGGCTTATCTGGACAACAGCAAACAATATAATCAATTAGCAGGGAACGTCTCTTCAGCTTTGATTTTATATTTCAGGCACTTTATTCGCGTAGTGCATTTGGCAGGTGGTCTTAAAAGCCAAACGCTTTGAAACCTGAACAAGATATTTCACGTCTGATATCAAAGGGAAGCACAGTGGTGCAGTAATTAAGTTGATGTTTCACAGCAGACCCAGGTTCGATCCTGACTATGGGTGTTTGTGTTGAATCTGCATGTTCTCCCTGTGACCACCTGGGTTTTCACCGTATGCTCCCTTTCCCTCTCACATTCCAAAGACGAGCAGGTTTGTAGGTTAAATGGCTTGTTTGTAGGATAGAACTAGTGTATGGGTAATTGCTGGTCGGCACAGACTCTGTGGCCAAAGGGCTTGTTTCCACGCTATATCTCTAAACTAATTCACTTCTGATGGCTATCTAATATTTTGGAGGTGGGAAATGACAGACAATGATAAACCTACCCACATCTACTCCACCCAAGTAGGGTCCACCTCAGCTTAATTTAGTTTATAGTTACGTGCACCGAGGTACAGTGAAAAGCTTGTGTTGTGCCCTATCCAGTCAGAGGAAAGACAATACATGACCACCTAAGGTGGGGTGGTCCACAAAGAGTCAGACACACTCTGCTCCATCACCGCTCTTTACCAGAACTCCTCATTGATTACTCAGCCCTTTTAAGGCTTCCTTATCTAATTTTGTAATCTTTTCCAGCCATTTAATCCTGCAGATATCTGCAAACCCTCAATTCTGGACTCCTGTGGATCACTGAATGTAACCACATCTTCACTGACAGCCATGCCATCAGCTGCCACGCCCAAGCTCTGGAATTATTTCCCCAAACCTTTCTGCCTCTCGATCTGCCTCCCCCCCTTTAAGACACCATAAACCTATCTTTTAACTAAATGTTTGGTTGTTTGCCTTGATATATCTTGATAAGCCTCAGTCTCCTTTCCTTCAATTGAAGCTCCTTGAGCACGTTTTACTTTGCGATTTGGAAGTGAACAATATATTAGAATGGAAACGCTGTTATCTTTTTGCCTGGCGCCCTTCCCCTTACAAATTGATCAAAGGTCATGTTCAGAGGTGAACTATTTTGTTAAGGTTCGAAGGTATTTTTCTCCTTAAGTAGCAACTTCCCTTTAAATACCCCAATGAAGTTTGTAATTGAACTTACTTCATGATTTTAAAATCCCATTCTTTGCTCTTCTTCACCTGGTTTAAGATGCAGTTGGAACATTGAATAAACATATCAGTAAGATGAACTAGAATGATCAGCACACTATTAATGGGCCAAATGGCCTAATTCTACTCCTATTCTTTATGACCTTATTAACATGTTATTTACCATTCCAGATTTCCATCCAATAAATAACCACGTGAAATTTAGCCAACAATGGAATCTACCCAAATATCTCATTTAATACCTATGTTTTGCCAGTAGTAATACTCTTAATTGCACTTCACATCCAATAAATCAAAGTAAATTAGCAGTTAAATCTCCAAATGAAAGTGTCTGTGGTGGCCAATACACCAGCTGTGTCTCCTTGGGCAGTGAGAGAGAATGTAATTCAGGTGATTAGCAGCTCAATGTCATATGTAGGCTGCAGACCATGGCAAAGAACACCATATGAAGCATGCAAGTAAGTCTTTCCTCAACCATCAATTACCTTTTTTGACTATTTTCCTTTCAATGGACATTGAAGTAGCACTGCTTTCTCGGCGAGGAAAACTTTGAGTCTGCATCGGACAAAATCGTCTTCGAAAATGATGGGTAGAAGCATGAATCAATTGAGTTATACACAATGGCACTGCAGAACTCAAAACATCTGCAATGCTATCATTATAATTCATGGTATTAACAGGAGAGACGGAGAGAAAGAGGGGGGGAGAGAGAGAGGGAGGTAGAGGAGAGAGGTGGGGGGGGGGGGAGAGAGAGAGGTAGGAAAGAGAGAGGGGGGAAAGGGAGAGGGGGGAGGGAGAGGGGGGAGAGAGAGATGGGGAGAGAGAGAGAGAGATTTGACCAATTTTAGTTTAGAAATACAGGATGGAAACAGGCACTTCAGCCCACAAAATCCACGCCAACCAGCATTCCCCGCACACTAGGACTATCCTACATACTAGGGACAATTACAATCTTTATCAAAACCAATTAACTTACAAACGTGCATCTTAGGAATGTGGGAGGAAACCGAAGCACTTGGGTAAAACCAACGCGGTCACAAGAGAAAGTACAAACTCCATATAGACAGCACCCGTATTCAAGGTCGAACCCGGGTCTCTGGCGCTGTACGGCAGCAACTCTTCCGTTGTGCCACCGTGCCGGCCTGGGTCAGGCAGCATCTCTGGAGAAAGGGAATAGGTGACGTTTCAGGTCAGAACCTTTCTTCAGATTGGAAACTCACAGTCTACAGAACTGTCATGCAGCTGCAAGGAAGATTTTTATTGCATGCGACAATAAACTCAACTTGACTTGATATGCCATTAATCAAAAGCTTCTAAAGTATAGTTGCATTGATCTACGCTTTGGCACCAAACAGATGTACATGTCCAGATGAGGAAAGGAACTGCAGATGCTGGTTTAAACTGAAGGTGGATACAGAAAGCTGGAGTAACTCAGACTGTGGAAGGGTCTCGACCCAAAATATCACCCATTCCTTCTCTCCAGAGATGCTGCCTGTCCCGCTCCAGCTTACTCCAGCTTTTTGTGTCTATTTTCAATTGCAGGATAACTATTGAGGCAGGCAGGGCATTGTAACTTTAGTGGAAAATAAGAATACTGACAGGCTTTTTGCCCATTAATTGGGCTGTTGAAAAAACCGCTTTCTGAATCACAACTGAAAATTAATAACTACTCAAGTGAAAGTTGTGTGCTCTTAAGACATTCAGACAGCCCTCCCATTTATGATTAACAGAGAAATTTGAGATCACAGTTTTTTTGCAGATATTTATTTTTATATGCTCAGTTCTTAGATTCCATCTTGTACAGAACAGTTTAAATCTCCAACAAGACGCATTCTTGTGTTATATAGGAGGGTCTCTGAAGAGAACGGTATATTATTGTCTAATTTCTGCTTAACTCTTTCCTTAAAACTTCCTGCCTCTGCAGCTGACTCATACAGTGTAAATCCACATCTGGCGGCTGCTTTTCAATTTCCTTCCTTTGGGCTGCCCGAGTTCAACAGAATGCCTTGACTACAAGGGTGGAGGCCCCACAGCTGGGTCTACTTCTTTCCTCACCTGTAAATGCACATGCTCTGACAGCAGTCAATAAACCGTAATCGGGAGAAGGAAAACTTGGCTCTCTTCCCACTTCCTTACCCAGGAGTCCTGATACCAATTGCAGCACATGAGATGACAGATCCAATCTACACCTCGGCTCACATTTTCTTAATTTTCACTTAATAACAAAGCATTAACAAAAGGGAAGTAAGGACTTGGATTTTAGACTTTAGACTATAGGCTTTAGAGATATAACAGGGAAACAGGTACTTCGGCCCACCGAGTCTGCACTGACCAGCGATCACCCATTCACTAACCTACACATACTAGGGACAATTTTACAACTCACCAAAGCCAATTAATCTACAAATCTGTATTTCTTTGGAATGTGGGAGGAAAGCGGAGTACCCGGAGAAAACCCACGTGGTCACAGGGAGAATGCCTGAATGCTAAAGTCAGCATTCATATTCAGGATCGAAACCGGGTCTTTGGTGCTTTAGGGCAGCAACACTGCCGCTGCCCCTGCATTCTTGTAGTCTCGCAACTTCAGGGCAGCCAAAGTAGCTTCACACTGAATGAGGAATTATTGAATCGTTGCCACTGTAGTAATGTCGAAAACATTGCAGTTACAATGAGAGCGTAGTAAAACACCGTGTTTTGATGATGTGGGTTGAGAGATAAATGTTAGCCAGCAGAGCAGGAGAATTCCTTTGGTCTATTGTAAAACCACCATGTGGGATTATTTTCATCCTTCCACCAGGGCAGATGTCCCATCCAAAATACATTAGGTGAAGTGCAATAACAATTTATTTCTTCAATGTGTTAGCGTTTCAAAGAAAAGTTACTCTGCAACAAATAATATATTAAAATAAAACACAAATACATAAAATATCCCAATTTCTGTCGTCATTAGCTTTTGAACAAAGTGACGTTTTATTATCTGGCATGGTTGCATTTGTTTCAAAGCTCCAATTCATATCCTTGCATTTCTGAAGCTGAACATGTCTCAGTGGTTTTGTAATTAATCATTGCTGTCTTTCTCTTCACTGTAAACTCTATCAATTATTCCATGATTTAAGAGGATGGCAGCAATTCTAAAGGCAAACATTTCATTTTACGCCCTGAATTACCCTAGTGTGTCCAGGATAAATTGTTAATGGCCATGAACAATCTTATTTGGGCATGAAAGGTCAGGAATTTAGTTAACAGGTCTCAGTAAGTGATAAAACCGTTCTGCAGACAACATTACTCAATTATTCAATAAGCTGCAAAATGTACACTTAAGAAATAATACAAATGCCAGTAAAGACTCGACTTGCTGGGGATGCTGTTTATTTCATGATTGAAATTTTGTTAGAAAGCAAGATTGTTGGGTGACGGCTGGGCATTTATTCATGAGATGCGTGATGTATTCAGAATCTCATGAATCGCTGAGAAAGGGTTCTGCAGAAGGAAGATGCAATTCAGTCCAGATATGTGCTTTTACTTACTGCCAAGCAATAGTGAGGCACGATGCGCAGAGATAGGAATTATTGCTGTTTGTCGGTGACGAATTTTATTAAATATTTAGACTATAACATATCTGTCATAAATAAGGGTTGTCAATAATCATTAATGGTTCAAGGCACTTGTTCCCAATCTCTGGCTGTCACCATTAATTGGTCAGCAAAGAATCGAAATTGGTCCCAAATATTTAATTTAACTTTAATTTTAATTTTATTTTCAATATTTTAAATTTATTTTTATTTAATGCTTCCATGTTTCAATGTACAGGGTTGTAGATTAATTGACTTCTGTAAATGTTCCCTGTTTTGTAGGATAGAACTAGTGTACGGGGTGATTGCTGGTTGGTTTGGACTCAGTGGAACGAAGGACTTGTTTCCACTCTGTATCTCTGAACTAAACTAAAATAAACTGAAAGGACTCAACTCGATAGCATACGCCTAGACCGGACAATTATAAGGCAGCACATCTTCTGGGTACTTTCCTGCACTGAAAATTATCTCCTGCATGAATATGATCCCCTCAAATGGAACAAGTTGCTGACTGGCACAGCACAATATTGGCCAATATTAACCAGGTAATCGGCATTCAAAAGTCCATGTTGGTGTCCGGTGCTGATTGGTTTGATCTAAATGTAGTTAGATCAATATAACCTTGGCAGTCCATTCACCATTGATAGCCCAAGCTAGCTGGTTCATTCTATCAGTATAAAGGTTAAAAGTGAACTCTAAGAATCCAAATGCATCAGCATCAGATGGGCAAATAATTCAGAAACACTTTAGATGTCCGTAATATGGTAGAGGTTTTGGTGGGAACTTGGCTGTGGAGGCCAAGTCAATGGATATGTGTAAGGCAGAGATAGATAGATTATTGATTATTACGGGTGACAGGAGTTATGGGGAGAAGGCAGGAGAATGGGGTTAGGAGGGAGAGATAGATCAGCCATGATTGAATGGCAGAATAGACTCGAATGGCCTAATTCTGCTTCTATTACTTATGACCTTATAATCTTTGTGCTCCAAAGAAATTAGAAAGAGGATTTAAATAAAAAAATAACGTTAACATAAGTGAGCTATTGGCTATATTACTGAGAGCATATTATATTCCTTCTTTTGTATGGATAATACTAAAAATATATTTAGTTAGTTGGTTAGTGTTTGGTTAGTTAGTATATTTAGTTAGTAGATTAGTACATCAAAGCAATGGAGTATATTAGCGTGATAAGTAAAAAAATGAACTGCTGGCAGAACTAACAGGTCAGGTAGCATCTTTGGAGGGAAACGGACAGATGATATTTTGGGATGGAATACCTCATCAGATGCTCCTTATCGAAATGTTGTTTGTCCATTTCCCCCCACAGATGCTGCCTAACCCATTGAATTCCTCTTCAAGATTCCTACATCTGGAGTCTCTTGTGACTCCATATCACATTTCAATATTAGGAACATAATTGATATATCCTCCATGAATCTGACCACAATCACACACTGGAAATGTTTTACATTTTGTTTGGTCATTAAGGATTTGCTCTTGAAGATCAACATAAAGTGCTGGTGACACTAAGCGGGTCAGGCAGCATCTCTGGAGAAAATGGATGGGTAACATCTGAAGAAGGGTCCCGACCTGAAATGTCACCCATCCTTTTTCTCCAGAGATGCTGCCTGGCCCACAGAGTTACTCCAGCACTTTGTGTCTATCTTCAGTATATACCAGTATTCTGCAATTCATTTCATCACATGGATTTGGTCTCCATTGGTTTGTGCTGATATAATGTAGATATCATGAATGCTGTGGAAGATCAAAGTTACACATTAGCTCTAACACAAGTGGGTCATCTGAGACTTATCTTTTCTTTGCTGATTAACATTTCCTGGTCTTCTTCTGATAGAGCCAGTTAGTGGAAGGACAACCAAAAAAACATAATTAGACGCACAGACCTTGTTATAAAGAGTTGAATACAGCTGTTCATGGAGAAGAACAAGTTGGGACAACTGTGTGTAGTGCAAAATGAAATGTGTTTTTGCAATGAATCTAAGAATGCTTTCTCTGTTGAAATGTTTCACCTTGAATGAGGAATAGGGTAGTGGTCTGACGAAGGGTCTCGACCCGAACATTTGCCCATTCATTTTCTCCAGAGATGCTGCCTGTCCCGCTGAGTTACTCCAGCATTTTGTGTCATTCTTCGGTGTAAACCAGTTCTTTCCTATACACTAGATGATCTGGTTCAGATAATTAGGTAGACAAAGTAGACCAATTGAGAAGCAATAAGCATGGCACAATTAAGGTTGTGTAAAAATAGTCTGAAAAACAAGACTGAATGAAAGACAAAATATAGATTGATAAAAAGCCATTCGATCAAGAAAAGCTGATATTAACTGTATGGGGAGATAAAATGGGGAGATAGAAAATAAACAAATCAACTATATGTCAGTTAAGGATAAAATAAATTTTTAGCGACAGAACGACGATGGATCAGTATGGTTAAGGTTTGGAATGGAAACATTTAATTTTTATAAGATAAATATTTTTTAAGAAATGGAATCATGACAAATACAAGAATTTTTTAAGACTAATAAAAATAATAACTCAAGTCCTAAAGTCCCAGTAACACCTTAGTGAGCCTCTTCTGCATCTTTTCCAACAGAGATGGAATTATAGAGTAATGCAGCACAAAAACAGAGCAGAACTGCACTCAGTACTCCAAGTGTGGTCTCACCAACAATTTGACCAGTTATTTCATGATGTCCCAACTTTTGTATTCAATGATAGACACAGTAAGCTGGAGTAACTCGCGGGACAGGCAGCATCTCTGGAGAGAAGGAATGGATGACGTTTCGGTCGAGACCCTTCTTCAGACTGGTTAGGGATAAGGGAAATAAGAGAAATAGACGGTGATGTGGAGAGATAAAGAACAATGAATGAAAGGTATGCAAAAAAGTAACAATGATAAAGGAAACAGGCCATTGTTAGCTGTTTGTAGGGTGAAAATGAGAAGCTAGTGCGACTTGGGTGGGGGAGGGATAACGAGAGAGGGAATGCCGGGGCTACCTGAAGTGAGAGAAATCAAAATTCATACCACTCGCTGTAAGCTGCCCAAGCAAAATAAGAGATGCTGTCCCTCCAATTTGCGTTTAGCGTTTAGCCTCACTCTGATAATGGATGAGACCGAGGACAGAAAGGTCTGCGTAGGAATGGGAAGGAGAATTAAAGTGTCCAGCAACCGGGAGATCAGGTTGGTTCACGCGGGCTGAGCGAAGGTGTTCCGCGAAACGATCGCCCAGTCTGCGTTTGAGCTTGCCGATATATGAGTCCAAATCTTGAACAACGGATACAGTAGATGAGGTTGGAGGAGGTGCAAATGAACTTCTGACTAACCTGAAAGGACTGTCCCTGGACAGTGTCGACAGAGGAGGTATAGTGGCAGGTGTTGCATCTTTTGTAGTTGCAGGGGAAGGTACCTGGGGAGGGGGTGGTTTGGGTGGGAAGGAATGAGTTAACCAGTGAGTTGCGGAGGGAATAGTCTCTGTGGAAGACGGAAAGGGGTGCAGATGGGAACACGTGGCTAGTGGTCCCATTGGAGGTGGCGGAAATTTCGGAGGGTTATGTGTTGTATGCGACGGCTGATAGGGTGGAAGGTAAGGACTAGGGGGACTCTGTCTCTGTTGTGACTAGGGGAAGGGGGAGCAAGGGCGGAGCTGCGGGGTACCGAGGAGACATTAGTGAGTGCTTCATCTATGATGGGAGACGGGAACCCCTGTTCCCTAATCTATGAGGACATCTTGGATGTTCTAGTATGGAACACCTCATCTTGTGTGCAGATGCGGCGTAGATGAAGGAATTGGGAGTAGGGGATAGAGTCTTTGCAAGAAGCAGGGTGGGAAGAAGTGTAGTCGAGATAGTTGTTGGAGTCAGTGGAATTGTAATAGACGTCAGTCAATAGTCTATTTCTTGTGATGGAGACTGTGGGATCAGAAAATGGGAGGGAGGTGTCGGAGATGGTCCAAGTAAATTTGAGTGCAGGATGAAAATTGGTGGTGAAGTTGAAGTCCATGAGTTCTGCATGGGTGCAGGAGGTAGCACCGATGCAGTCATCAATGTAACGGGGATAGAGTTTGGGGATTGGGCCGTTTGCCCTGAACAGGGATTGTTTAACTTCCCTACAAAGGGGCAGGCATAGCTGGGGCCCATGCGGGTACCCATGGCTATGCCTTGGACTTGGAAGAAGTGGGAGGAGTTGAAGGGGAAGTTGTTCAGGGTGAGGGCCAGCTCCGCTAGGCGGGGTAGAGTGCTAGTAGAGGGAAATTAGATTGTTCTGCGGTCGAGGAAGAATTGGAGGGCTTTAAGGCATTCCTTGTGGGGGACGTAGGTGTTGAGTGACTGAATGTTGATAGTCAAGATGAGGGAGTGGGGGCTCGGAAAGCGGAAGTCATTGAAGAGATGAAGTGCATGCGAGGTATCTTGGACATAGATCAGGAGAGATTGGACCAGTGGGGATAGGATGGAGTTGAGGTACGTGGAAATGATTCCCGTGGGACAGGAGCAGGCAGAAACAATTGGTCTGCCAGGGCAGTTGTGTTTGTCAATTTTGGGG
Source organism: Amblyraja radiata (assembly GCF_010909765.2). Lineage (NCBI taxonomy): Eukaryota > Metazoa > Chordata > Chondrichthyes > Rajiformes > Rajidae > Amblyraja > Amblyraja radiata. Next base: position 16,417,108 of record NC_045972.1, on the reverse strand, counting down.
AGAAGGAAAAAAACGGATGTGCGGGGCTGGGAAACGATGCCCTTCCCAATGCCCTTCCCAATAAAAGCAAATTAGTTAAGTGCCTTCATCAGGGTGGCGCGGTGACGCATCGGTATGGTTGTTGCCTTACAGCGAATGCAGCGCCGGAAACCCGGGTTCGATCCCGACTACGGGTGTTGTCTGCACGGAGTTTGTACGTTCTCCCCGTGACATGCCTAGATTTTCTCTGCGATCTTTGGTTTTCTCACACACTCGAAAGGCGTACAGGTATGTAGGTTAATTGGCTTGGTAAATGTAAAAATTGTCCCTAGTGTGTGTAGGATAGTGTTAATATGCGGGGATCGCTGGTCAGTGCGGACTCAGTGACCTGAAGGGCCTGTTTCCGCGCTGCATTTCTAACCTAAACTAAACCACCTTGTACATCTGAACTGCCACTTTCGGGGAACTATACACCTGTAAAGTGCGGCGCAGTGCCACAGCAGTTGAGTTGCTGCTTACAGCGCCAGAGATACGGGTTCGTTCCTGACTACGGGTGCTGTCTGTACAGAGTTTGTACGTTCACCCTGTGACAGCGTGGGTTTTCTCCGGGTGCTCCCGTTTCCTCCCACACTACAAAGACGTGCAGGTTTGTAGGTTAATTGGCTTTGGGAAAAAAATTAAATTGTACGGGATGATCATTGGTCGGTGTGGAATTGGTGGGCCTTTCGGCCTATTTCCGCACTGTATCTCTAAAGTCTTATTATTTTAGTACTGGCTCCATGAACACTAATAATAATAATAATGGATGGGATTTATATAGCGCCTTTCTAATACTCAAGGCGCTTTACATCGCATTATTCATTCACTCCTCAGTCACACCCGGTGGTGGTAAGCTACTTCTGTAGCCACAGCTGCCCTGGGGCAGACTGACGGAAGCGTGGCAGCCAATCTGCGCCTACGGCCCCTCCGACCACCACCAATCACTCACACACATTCACACACATTCACACACAGGCAAAGGTGGGTGAAGTGTCTTGCCCAAGGACACAACGACAACGACAGTATGCACTCCAAGCGGGATTCGAACCGGCTACCTTCCGGTTGCCAGCCCGAACACTTAGCCCATTGTGCCATCTGTCGTCCCTAGAACACAATAAACTGGTCCGCAGGAATTGGTCATCAGGCAATGCAAGCCTGCCTGATCATTCAATCTTGGCGGATCTATGCAATCTCAACGCCTCTTTTGTGCCTGTTCCCGTGACTTGCAATTCCTTGGATCTTTCAAATATGTATCTGGCTCCAATTTAAACTTACCTAACGATCCGGCGATGACCATCCTCTTGAGCAGACAATCCCAGAGATTCACTATCTTAGATGGGTTTGTAACTATAATATAAATTTAGCAATGACTATTGAATGGAGAAGGTTGACTGGCTCTTTCATCCATTGACTTCTCTTGGGACCTTAGACTGTGGTAATAGAACCCAAACTTAGATTTTACTTCGGAGTCACGTGAGTGACTACGTGAAGAAGCCCCGCTAGGACGCATGCGTGTCATTACGCTACACGCATTGCACGAGTCATTTCGATGGAGGAAGGACGTTCCTCCTAAAGGGCTGGTGTATACAACCAGCGAAGACAGGTAAGAGATCTACGTTTTTCTTACCTCTAGGATGGACAGAAGATGGACCAAAGCTGCAAAAAAGCTGGCGGGGGAGAGCCGTGCAGGAACGGGCAGCCAGCGGCGGCAGACGGCAGGGCTGTCTCCATTGTCGGGAGCACCTGTGCCGAAGTTAGCCTCACCACCGGTGGGTGGAAAGGCTAAACGCAAAACCGACCGAGCCGTTCTTTCGGACGACTCGGATTTCGAACAGCCCCACGCCACCTACGCTCAGGGGCCTGTGGGGCTGAAGGAATTGGAGGAGCAGCAAGCGACCAGTGACCGAGATCACTGGAACGCGTTTGAGCTGCGGGACCAGCGACCGCGAGCGGGCAGCGCTCGAAAGCTCTGTACCGCGTTGGAGCGGCAGCTGGTCCAGGACAAGCCGCAAGAGCCAGGTGCCCGAGAGCACTGGACGAAAATGGAGCGGCTGATGGAGGCAATACTCCAGAGGGGGTCTGGCTCTACTGGGCAGACATTCAGCCCCTCTGCAGTACCTTATTCAGGGCTGTATCCAGCGTCTATTGCCTCCCAGGACAGCATAGCGGGGCAGATTTGGACTGACCCTGAACAGGAACTGATGGACAACTCAGTACAAGGGGTAAGTGGCAACTTACTTGAAATGGTGGCTCAGTTCGCGAAGCCAGAACTCACAGGGTATGATTTACCAGCCAGGTTAGCGGCAAGTGTTAATTGCATGTCCCTGAACCAGCTACAGGGACAAGCCCTAATTGACACCATGGGGCGTCACTTGCAACCTGGAAACTGTAAATCCCTTAATGTCCCAACCGTGAACGCATGTATTTGGAAGCATGTAGGAGCAAGCATCAGGACCAGGGATGTCTTACTACAAAAAGTACTGAAAACCCTCACCGCAGGGATAACGGCATTCACACGAACCCTGGATGAGGAAGATATGAGTCAACACCAGAAAGATGCCCTCGCCCTCTTCTGCAATACCCAATATGAACTGAATAATATCAGAAAGAAGAGTATACAGCCGGTACTAGACCCAAAATTTGCGGGATTATGCAGAACAGAAACAACCACCGAAAAGACTTACCTGTTTGGAGGGGACCTACCAAAACAGGTAAAAGATTTGGACGAAGAATCCAAAGCCCTGGGAATTATAAAAGCTACCAAACGCTACTCCCAGAAGTACCACCCCTATGCACTCATGGGTCGCAAGGACTACTCCGGAGAACAGTCGAGGGCAAGACCAATTCAACAGCGGTCTTTTTTAGGACATGGCCCAGGCCGGCCCTCGTGGAAGATGCACCCATCTACAACACAAATCAAGACACCGGGGCCTCAACGTCCTCGGGGACAAGGGAAGAAATAAGACCACTGGTAACCATAGAGGTAGGTGGGTCTGGTCCCTTACTTATTAACGATAGCATGGGTGTTGGTGGCAGATTACACTTTTTTCTGGATGCATGGTATAAGTTGACATCAGATACTTATATCCTAAGCAGTATCCAGGGATATACGATAGAGTTCTTACAACCACGTAATCCTCCAGTCCAGCATGTACCGAACAGAGTGTTCAGGCTTAACGGCGAAGCAAAAGCACATGCTGAACTGCAGAGACTACATAAATTGGGGATAATTGAACAAACCCAACACGAACCTTTAGAATTCGTGTCCAACATTTTTATTAAACATAAGAAAGATGGTGGTTGCCGCATCATCATAGATTTGAGTATTTTGAATGATTTTGTAAAATATATTCATTTCAAAATGGAAACCTTTGCTACTGCTAAACTATTAATCTCCAAAGGTTACTATATGGCAAGCATTGATTTAAAAGATGCTTACTATTCAGTACCCATAACAGGTGACCACAGACGTTATTTGAAATTTAATTGGATGGATCAACACTGGCAATACAGAGCACTACCAAATGGTCTTACTTCTGCACCTAGGTTATTTACCAAAATATTAAAACCAGCCTTAGCTTTCCTACGTGAACATAAACACATTGTGATGGCTTACTTGGATGATATACTGATATTGGGCAAAAGGGTAAAACAAGCAGAATTAACAATAACAGCCACTAAACAATTATTTGAAAGCCTAGGATTCATTATCCATCCAATTAAATCAAAATTGAAACCTTCAACAACAATGGATTTCTTGGGATTTACCATTAACTCAGTTCTTATGTCAGTGGCTTTGCCACAAGACAAAGCAATAGCCTTCGAGGAGGATTGCGGCAAAATCATTGACACAAGAAAACCATCTATTAGACAGGTGGCGAGAATGATTGGCAAGATAATAGCAGCCTTTCCAGCTGCACAATTCGGACCCTTGTATTATCAGAATTTACAAAGGGCAAAAATAAGAGCTCTAAAATACAATGGAGGTCATTTTGATAGACCTATGGAACTACCAAAAGAAGCCATACTAGAACTACAATGGTGGAAAGAAAACATTAGGCATTGTTCCAATCCAATCATTATCAGCAATCCGTCTATCACACTACAAACGGATGCTAGTGCTCTCGGATGGGGTGCCATGGATTCCATCACCAGCTGTAGTGGGAGATGGAATGAACAGGAGTCATCATTGCTACACACTTTGGGCATAAATTACTTAGAAATGTTGGGAGCTTTTCACGGCCTTAAGTCATATTGCTTAGGGTTATCTCACCAGCATATAAGATTACAAATTGATAACACCACTGTGGTAGCATTCATCAACCACATGGGTGGAAACAAATCGACATCATGTGACAATCTGGCAAACAAGATCTGGCAATGGTGTATCCACCGAGGAATTTGGATATCAGCTACCTACTTACCAGGTAGACAAAACTTAGTGGCAGACACCAGGTCACGCAAATTCAATGAGAACATCGAATGGATGTTGGACAAAAAAGTTTTTGCTGAAATTACAGCACGATACGGAGCACCAGATGTCGATCTATTCGCATCCAGGCTTAACCACCAAGTGCCAAAATATGTATCATGGGAACCAGACCCTGGGGCAGCAGCTACAGATGCTTTTTCGCTGCATTGGGGGAAATTGTTCTTTTATGCATTCCCTCCCTTCTGCCTCATCAGTCGGGTACTAAGTAAGATAAGACAAGACTCTGCGTCTGGTATCTTAATAGTACCCGATTGGCCTACCCAACCATGGTTCCCATTGGTACAGGAGATGATATTAGAACCTTACATCACCATTCAACACAGACCGGATCTACTGGTAAATCCAGCAACTAGGACAAGTCATCCTTGTCACCGTCACATTAACGTTTTGGTTTGTAGAGTCTGAAAGCTCCTTTATTACACCTGGGCTTAACAACGAGAGCTATGAACATGATTGCTGGAGCCCAGCGAGAGTCAACAAAAAATCAATACCTAGTATATATCAGAAAATGGCACAGGTATTGCAACCAGAACAACATTATCCACAGACCTACAAACATTCAACCGGTATTGGAATTTCTGGTAAATTTACACCATGACGAGCGACTTACGTACAGCGCCATCAACTGTGCCAGAAGTGCCCTGTCTACCTACCTCTGGAGAGAAATGGAACGACAGCCTGTGGGGTCACACCCTTTGGTAGCCAAGCTCATGAGGGGCATTTTCAATGCTAACCCTCCTAAGGCCAGATATTCCCATATATGGGATGTTGGCATCGTTCTGAATCTACTAAGGAACTGGACTCCAGCCACTAGCCTGTCATTACAGACTTTGACCTTAAAAACGGTCATGCTGATGGCATTGGTCACAGCACAAAGGGCGCAGTCCCTACACAAATTGAGGCTGGATACCATGACCAGTTCGCAGGAAAATTTACATTTTTACATCCAGGAACTGGTAAAACAGAACAGACAGGGATCGGCAGGCCTAAAAGTGATTTTCAATAACTACCCTGCAGATGACCGACTATGTGTGGTAACACATCTCAAAGAGTACATTAAACAAACCAAAACCATCAGAGGCACAGAACAGGCACTGCTCATTAGCCACAGACAGCCTCATAAACGAATAACAAAACAGACCATTTCCAAATGGATAAAACAAGTACTTACTAAAGCACCAGGGCTGCAGCTACGTTGGCAGCATACAAGTTGGATGTTCCATTGGATCAGATCCTCAAAACGGCAGGATGGTCATCAGAAGGAACTTTCCGTAAATTTTATAATAAACCAGTGGAGGAAACTGGAACTTTTTCAAAACCTATATTAAGTTCTGTAATATAATTTGTCCCCATCAATATTCGGGGTTTTATGATTTATTTTGTTAATAAAATTGTTTGTTGCATCCACATACCGTATGGATGTTGAAAATATTTCTCCCCTATACCAAGGCAGATGTGTGTCATGGACTCGTCCACGGCATGAAATCACAGAGCTTTGAAATCTTCACGTAGTCACTCACGTGACTCCGAAGTAAAATAGTAAGATTAAACGAGAACTTACCAGTTTGAAGTTTGATCTTTATTTTATGAGGAGTAACGTTGAGGGAATACGTGCCCTCCGCTCCCACCTTTGATCATATACTCAACTGGTATCTCTCTCTAATCTTACTATGTTTAGTCATTATAGTTATCTGTGATTCCACACCGCTGCTTTGAAGAATGACACGCATGCGCCCTAGCGGGACTTCTTCACGTATTCCCTCAACGTTACTCCTCAATAAAATAAAGATCAAACTTCAAACTGGTAAGTTCTCGTTTAATCTTACTATTTTATAGGGTGCTAGACCAAGTGGGACCAGTTGGGCCCCGTTTCTCCAACACAATATTCCACCACTCACCCGTTCCCCCAATGCAACCACTTCCCCCAATGCAATATTCTACCACTCACCCGTAGCCCCCAACTGCACAGGCGCGGCTCATTTCCCCTCATCCCCCAGCATTCCCTTCCCATCCTCATCACCCTCCCTCATCTTTCCCCTCTTCTCCTCCTCCCCTCCCCCACTCCCTCCATCACCTCTCCCTCCCTCTCCTTTCCCCAACCATCAGTCACTCCCTCCCTCGCTCAATAACCCCTCCCTACCCCCCTTGACATCATTGTTAGGTGGAAGCTACTGTTTTTTAAAAAATGTAAATGAAATCTCATTGTGATGTCATTGTGGGGTGGAACACTGCTGTTGGGCAGTTTGTGTAAATTATATCCCATTGTGACATCATAACTGCTAACTGCCAGTGCAAGTGATTTTTCTCAAACTGGAATTTGTAAAGTTAAAAATGTGAATAACTTGTAAAATATGCCATCAATCTAAACGAAACTTTGATACATCACATCACAGGACAAAGGTGAGTAAGGTGATCCAAAAATTGTAGCGCATCTTGTACCGTTTCGGCATAATTTCTGGAATTCACAGAGACTGACATATAGAAAAAAGATGAAAGTTTTAGTAATATATTAGACCATTCGGGTGGGCGGCGCGACTCACGTCGCCGCGGCCTCTGCAGCCCGTCTGTCGTTTTTTAATTTTTTGTCTCGTTTGTATGTAGTTTTTATTTTTTTTTAAACCGGGTATGTGTGTGGGGGGCGGGGGGGTGAGGGGGTGGGGAAACTTTTAAAAATCTTTCACCTGCACGGAGAACCCGACCTTTTCCCTGTCGGGTCTCCGTTGTCGTTGGGGCCGAGCACCGTGGAGCGGCCTCCGACCGGAACGACCTGGGGCTCCAGTCGCGGAACTGCGGACTTACCCACCATCGTGGAGCTGGCCGAGTTCGGAGCGGGAGGAGCGGTGGTGGCGCGCTGCTGCGGCCCGTCACCGGAGATTCGGACGCTCCAGCCGCCAGCCCGGTGGACGGTGACACCGGGAGCCCGCGGGTCCCTGCTTTTCGGGGCTTCCGCAACGGCGACTTCTCCCGTCCGAGTTGCGGGGTTGAGGATGACCTGGAGCGGGGCCTTACATCATTGCCCGGTGCGGTTTTAAATGGCCGCAGGACTTGTTAGCGCACGCCGGGGGCTGCAACACCAAGACCCGGAGCACGGCCTTGCATCACCCGGCACGGCTTTATAATTGCCGCGGGACTTATTTACCATCGCCCGCCCTGGGCTTTGACTCTGACATCGGGAGGAGTGCAGGGGAGAGATAAGACTTTGCCTTCCATCACAGTGAGGAGGAGATTCACTGTGATGGATGTTCGTGTAAATTATGTTGTGTCTTGGTTCTTCTTCTTGTTTGTATGTCTGCAGAAACCTCTGGGTTCAAATGACAACAAATAAATTGTATTGTATTGTATTGTATTGTGACCAAGTGGGACCCGTTGGGCCCCTTCCCCCAAACGCAATATTCCACCACTCATCCGTTCTCCCAAAGCAACCCATTCCCCCAATACAATATTGCACTACTCACCCATAGCCCCCAACTGCGCAGGCACGGCTCATTTACCCTCATCCCCAGCACTCCCTCCCTCTCCTTTTCACCCTCCCTTTTTTCCCCTCTCCTCCTTCCTTCCCCAACTCCCTTCCTCACCTCTCCCTCCCTCTCCTTTCTCCTACCCTCAGTCACTCCCTCCCTCCATAACCCCTCTCCCTTTCCTCCCTCTACCTATTTAAATAATAGCAAACAGCAATCCTCTCCTCCTCCCCTCCCCCACTCCATTCCCTCTCCTTACAACAATGTAACACATCTCTTATTGCACTGGGAGTCCCGCCTTTGTTAACATTGTAACAGAATTATTTTGAAATGAGCAATCTTTTATTTAAATGAGATTCGGGATCCCATTGTGACATCATAAGCTGCTAACTGTCGGTGCATGCAAGTGAATTTTGTCAAAGTGGGGTTGTGTAAAGTTTAAAATGTGCCCCCATTGCAACCCGTTCCCCCAATGCAATATTCCACCACTTACCCGTAGCCCCCAACTGCGCAGAAGCGGCTCATTTCCCCTCATCCCCCAGCACTCCCACCCCCTCCTCTTGATCCTCCCTCTTCATTTCCCTCTCCTCCTTCCCTCTCCCACTCTCTTCCTCACCTCTCCCTCCCCCTCCTTTCCCCTACCCTCAGTCACTCCCTCACTCCCTCCAATAACCCCTCTCCCCTCCCTACCCCCTTGACATCATTGTGAGGTGGAAGCTGCTGTTTTTTAAAATGTAAACAAGATCCCATTGTGATGTAATTGTGGGGTGGAACATTGCTGTCGGGCAGTTTATGTAAATCAGATCCCATTGTGACAACATAGCTGCTAACTGCCAGTGCAAGTTCAAGTGATTTTTCACAAACTGGATTTTGTAAAGTTTAAAATGTGAATAACTTGTAAATTATACCATCAATCTGAACGAAACTTGATACACCACCACAGGAGTAAGGCGGTCCAAAAACTGTAGTGCTATTGTGTACTGTTTTGGCGTAATTTCAGAATCTCACACAGACAGACAGACAGACAGACAGACAGACAGACAGACAAACAAACAAGATGAGTTTTAGTAATATAAGATAGATAGATAGATAGATAGATAGATAGATAGATAGATAGATAGATAGATAGATAGATAGATAGATAGATAGATAGATAGATAGATAGATAGATAGATAGATAGATAGATAGATAGATAGATAGATAGATAGATAGATAATGATTGATTCAGGTTTCCATTTGAGTCTCATTTTCTGTTCTTCACCAGCATGTGATTGTTGAATGCTTTGGTGCCTGCCTATTATGTTAGGAAAAGGCTAGGTACCATCAAATTTCCAGGCCAATGGTTCTTGTGGAAAGAATCTTTCCCGGAACAGAACTACTGACAGTTAAGGGAGAGGAGTGACTAGAATAGGTCATGGCCTTAGGGAGAGTTAGGAGGGGCCAGATCTGTGTGAAGCCTTGCACAGATATACCATTTAGATTACTTGCTGACGATTGTATCTGAAAAATCAGCAGATGAGTGAAATACAAAACTTTATTTCAAGTTTGCTTTGCAGATGGTTTCTATCATTTCATGGCACAAGTATCATATTCCTGAAATAATTTGACAGTCAATATTGGAAGTGGAATGCAGCAATAAATACAACTCATAGAGGTCAAGTTTACTTTCCCTTGTTATTTGCATGAAAAAGTAGAAATAAATGTGCAATGCGCATGTAAATAGTTGATTTACCAATATGTAGCTCCTTCCAAAAAATGGTCAATTATTTTGTGTTTTGGATTCTTAAACCTTAACACAAGGCACTAAATACAAGACTAAATTACATTAAATTGTAAAGGCATTAAATGAAGTAAAGCAACCTGTAAAAGCACAATCTAACAAAACTGATTTATTCAAAATCATATCTGGTTAGTGAATTTAGTGGGGATAAGTTGTAAAAGATAGCTACAATTTAACAAAAAACTGTTTTTGCACCTATGCATATAGGTACCACTAACATATCAATGCTGTTATATTACTACAGGTTTATCATCATGGGTATACCCCTCCATTGATCTTAGGCATAAAATGATGGATCATTGATTGATTGATATAATTTAATTGCCACACAACCAAGGTCGGTGGTATTTGGGTTGCCAGCAGCGGTACAATAATAAAGAACACAACCACAATAAAATTTTTACACAAACATCCACCACAGCATTCATCACTGTGGTGGAAGGCACAGAGCTTGCCCAGTCCTCCTCCATTTTCCCCCATGGTCGGGACCACCACCCTCCACAGCCGTTGCTGCGGGCGTCCAGATGGTAAGGGACAAAGTCAAAGTCAAGGTGAGTCCAGGATCGGCTCTTCCCAACCAGAGACCGCGGCTTCAGGCTGGTGAAGGCCGCAGGCCGGCGGTCAAAGTTTTAAAGTACCTGCCGTGCCGCAGCCGGAAGCACCGCAGTCTGCAGGGCTGGCGGTCGAAGCTCCCCTCCAGGGGAGATGGTAAGTCCATGCCGCACCCGCGGTAGAAGATGGCCGCGGGCCGGCGGTGGAAGCTTCTTCTTCCCCCCGGGTCCTCCACGAGGGATCCCGGGCTGTAGACGCCGCACCAGCTGGAGTTCTGCAGACCGCGGCTTCAGGCTGCCGGCTGCCGCGGGCCAGCGTAACGGAGCGCTCCCCTCCAGCGAGGTGTCACCCGCTCCGCGCCGAGAGTCCACGCTGCGCCCGCCGCTGAAGCTCCGGGCTCCATCTCCAGGAAAGTCCGCGCCGATCCTTGCTGTTAGGCCACGGGGGAGGCGACCTGAAAAAAAAAATCATCCTAAAACTTCAAGGGAACGCAAGAACCGTGATGTTGTTCGAAATTCTGTAAGTCATTTTTAGGTATGGCATTAAGTTCAAGAAGGTTTCGGAGCATATTTGGGATCAAGTAGGGTTCAGGGGTAGGTAGATGAAGGAAGCTATGTTGGGCAAGGTAGAAAAACAGGAAAATAAGGCAATGGTAAAGATAGAGGAAAGGCACCAAGTCCGGATGGAGGAAAGAACTATCACAGCACGTTGGGATATGATGCACAGAGGAGGAGAATAATTACAGCCAAGTTATTGTTCATGTGAGGCATGGGACAATGTCAGTAATGTAGCTACAGGTAGCATTGCTGTCAACAAAGATGGTGGATGAACCTAGACTAAGATGTTTCACAGTGAAAAGATGGAATTTGACTCGGACAGGATTTCTTCCCAAGTATTATGTTTGTTGCTCTTTGTCTGATCTTAAACCAGAGCGCTTCCAGCGTTGGCAAATCCAACTACTGTGTTATATACTGGAGAAATTATGAAGTGGCCCCAATGACCTTGTTCTACATGACTGATGCCAATATTGCCGATGATATTCTTGTTTACAGACACAAGCCTCTGGTTACTTTGATAAAGGGGACATCTACCATCTGGCCAGATGACCATACCTAATTGAATATCGTTAAAGTGCACAAATTGTTAAAATCAATTCCAATTTGATAATCTATCATGGTTGAGTGTTTTAAGTCTTAGATCAGAAGATACTTGATTACTTTGGTGCCACGATTCAGCATGCTGGACCTCTTACAGAGGCTGATGTAAAGAGTATGTCTTCCTTTGTACCGATCTACTAAAATAAATAAACAACAGTTACAGTCCTTGGCTCAGAATTTACAATCCCGCAATGCCTGTGCATAAAAGCACAAATGAATTGTTTCATGTAGATGATTAAAATGTTATGTGATTTGCGAACGGGCCCTGTAATTTGAGACTAAATGTTAGACATTGATTACATCTTTCAATGTCGATGCATATTATCATTGACAACTTGTGACAGGATGCAAAGTTAACATCTTTCTAAACGCCCAATGTAGATAAATTAACAATGGTAACGTAGCTTTGAATAGGCTTCCTGAAATGCTGCTATTTGAGGTATTTAAGACATAGGTATTTAATATTATTTATCATCATTCAATGAACATTATTATCATATATTCATGAATCTACTTACAAATGAGTTGATAAACTATTGAAAATGCCAAAGAATTTTCTTTGTTAAAATGTCGTCACTTTAATAAAGATCACTGAGTCAGAGATTCGGTGAAGGAAGACCAATAAAAAGTAAAATTAATAGCGAAAATAGGACATTTACTGTTATTTCTTAATCAAGTATGTTTTATAAAATTAGCTTTGGCAGATGAATAGCACTGCCATTCAATTTGGAAAAAATATATAATTGCCCCAGTTTGAACATAGCTGATCTGAAAATTGAAGTATTTAGTTATTTTCATAATTAAGACTATTTAATTATTCAACTTCAAGGTGGTAACTTTCTTCTTCTTCTAAGCCAGTCATTCGGGTCGGAACCCTTCAGAGTCTGCCAATTCCTTTCCTCCAGAGATGCTGCCTTACCCGCTGAGATACTCCAGCATTTTGTGTCTATTTTTGGTATAAACCATCATTTGCAGTTCCTTCCTCCACAAAGATGCTGGTTTATACCAAAGATATATACACAAAATACTGGAGTAACTCAGCGGGACAGGCATCTCTGGAAAACGTGGATAGGAAATGTTTCGGGTCATGACCCTCCATCAAACTGAGCGAAGGGGTTGGGGGAAGAAAGCTGGAAGGAAAGATGTGGAGGACAAAACTGTTTCAGAGTCTATGTTTGGTCTCGCCGATGTACAATGCCCACATCGGGAACACCCCATGCAATGGATGACGTTAGAGGAGGAACTCCCCCCTGCCCCCTCCCCCTCTCCCCTCTCCCCCCTCCCCCCTCCCCCCTCCCCCCACCTCCCTCCCCCCTCCCCCCTCCCCCCTTCCCCCACCCTAGTTATCAGTTCTGCAGTTCTCTGATTGCTTTCCTCTTGAGATCACATCTTCCCTAGCCAACAATGGACCTACCAGGCCTGCCTGAGGTCACCCCCCACCACCCTTTCAGTCTGAAGACTCAAAACACATCCATCCTTTTTGTTAACTACTCAAGTGGAATATGAGGTGTTGTTCCAGTTTGTGTGTGGCTTCACTCTGGCACTGGATCACCATTAGGTTGTAAGCTGTCCAACACTGGTATTGATTTATCTATTCTGCAAATGGAGTTGGAGGATTTTGTGGAGATGGCATTGCTGGCACCTGTCTATGTCTTCCATTGTTCACCCATAGCTCCAGAGTGCAACGTGACGTAGGGATCACTGTTGTTTGTCAAACCATGAACCTGGAGACAACTTTGATATCTTGGTACTTTTTCCTCAGATGGCTGAAGCTTTGCAAGATGTTGGTAGATTTTGTCATCAGATTCGGCCTTTGCTGTGAGATGATTCCCGAGACATGGGAACTGAGTTATATTTTCTAGTGTATCGCTGAGGGAACGGTGCTGGAACTGAATGGGGAGCAGATTGATAGACGCACTCTTCTGGATATTCAGAGGAAGGTCTGAGGAAGGCCTGAGGAAGGATTCCAACCTGAAACATCACCTATTCATTTTCTCCAGAGATACTGCCTGACCTACTGAGTTACTCCAGCATTTTGTATCTATCTTCAGAGGAAGGTCCATCTTTTCATATGCTTCAGCGAATGAGCAATGATTACTTTTAGCTCAGTTTCTGCAGACGGAAATTTGATGACTGAGATTGGAGTGACCTTGGTTCTGGGCTGGAGCTCTCAAAGCTTAAACAGTTTACCTTTTGTCCTGCAGCTCCCCAAAGTCAGGAAATGTGTAGGTGAGGTTCAATATTGTAGAAAGGAGAACTGAGAAGAAATTTGGAGTAACAGCATAACGTTGATGGTTGTCCACACCGGGGTTGGGTTTGTGATGGATCTGCTGGTTGAAATCATTCACAGATCTGACTAAAGAATTTCCATTGATTGTCAAATTTGGGAAAGATCCTCTCAGTGCAACATGATTGATGGAGTTGATGGCTTTTGAGAAATTGATATGGTCTATATCGTTCTGAGATTTATGGCATAGAGAGATTATTGTTCAATGCATCTCCTGATGAATAACATTTTTATTATACCTCTTTGAGAAGATCAGCAGGCACTCAGAGGAGGCAGTTGAGGTGGTGGAGATGACTATCTCATTGGCAAACAGCAGGGAGACCTGTCCATAATTACCATAATCAAATATCTTCTTTCTTGAAGACAGACACGATTATGGGATTTCTGAAGTCCCAGGCATGCTCTCATCTTCCCAGATGAGGGGAGATGAGGTCATGAATTCACAGCAGAAGTACTTCTTTGTTCTGCTTTAGCACTTTAGTTGAGATTTTGTTTGCTGCAGAGGCCTTGTTATTTGTCTAACTGTTGGACGACCTGTCGCTGAGCTGGCATTGTTCCAAGATTGTAGTGGATGTGGTGCTGTGGGTTGGAATCAAAGATATTTAATCAAAGACAAAGTCTTTGTTAATGAAGACTTCAAAGTGCTCTTCACAATGGGGGTTGACTGCTTTACTGCCTTCTTCACTCTTGGCTCTCCATGTTGTGGTGTTTGGGCCAGGGATTGTTTAGTTAGGAATGAAGAATGAAGGAATGAAGGCCTCCACCGCCGGTTCTCTGGATACTTTCAAGAGAGAGCTAGATAGGGCTCTTAAAGATAGCGGAGTCAGGGGATATGGGGAGAAGGCAGGAACGGGGTACTGATTGGGGATGATCAGCCATGATCACATTGAATGGCGGTGCTGGCTCGAAGGGCCGAATGGCCTACTCCTGCACCTATTGTCTATTGTCTATAAGAATGCATGCATTCAATACATTGTTGGAACACCTTCCCTCTTACTGCATATTTTCCGTTCTTTTGGTCATGCATTTTTGTTGGATATCGGCCTTCAGAAACCTCCAGATCTGAGACAAAGTGCCTCCAAAGCGTCTTGATTAAAACGTTGACCATGCTTTTGCCTCCACAGATGCTGCTTCGCCCGCTGAGTTCCACCAGCAATTTGGATTTTATATCCAAGTCATCTTGAGATACTTCCACTTCGTACAAGCTCGCTTCTTGTAGCTATCAATATGGATACACATAGGATGTGACTGTGCTGTGACAAGTCCTATTGTTTTGAGTCTTCACTCAGATGATTACACAAACAAGTCTTTTTGATGCATGTTAAATCGTGCCCCCAAACAAGCACAAGGAATATAATATTACCAAGGAACATAAGCAACCCAGGCCACCTCAACCCCATGAGCCAGTGTTCATATATTTAATACTCTTTTCATATACAATGAATATTCATTGACCTCAATAAAATATTCATATATTTAATACTCTTTTCACTCTCAATTTACTCCTCAGCCCACATGATATATGCCTGCAGTTCTTCCTTCCTATTTCTTCACTCCCATTTGCTTTAGCCCTTTCATATAGCTGCAACCATGCTAGACAGCGGGAGGTGAGTGAGAAGCTCTCTCGCTAAATTTCATAGGGCAGACCTGTCAGAGGGTGGTAAATCTTTGGAATGCTTTGCCACAGAAGGCTGTAGAGGCCAAGTCAGTGGATATTTTTAAGGCAGAGATAGATAGATTTTTGATTAGTGCGGCGGGTGCCCGAGGCAATGGGGAGAAGGCAGGAAATTGGGGTTAGGATGGAGAGATAGATCAGCCATGATTGATTGGCGGAGTAGACTTGATGGGCCAAATAGCCTAATTCTGCTGCTATCACTTATGACTTATCACTTATGGAACCCGCTGAGTTTCTCCAGCATTTTTGTGTACCATCACTTATGATCTTATGAGACCATTAGCACAGATATTAAAACAATATAGTTTGGAGCGGAGATAGACACAAAGACTGAAGATATTCAGCTTGCTGCCATGGTGCATCTCACTGTTATGGTTCTGCATACCAGAGTTTAATTAGCTTGCTAATATCACAGCAGTTCTGCATAGATACATAGATACATAGACAATAGGAGTAGGCCATTCGGCCCTTCGTGCCAGCACCGGCATTCAATGTGATCATGGCTTATCAGCCATAATCAGTGCCCCGTTCCTGCCTTCTCCTCATACACCCTTGATTCTGCTAGCCCCTAGGAGCTCTATCTAACTCTCTTTAGAAAAAGAGTTTGGCTCGCAGTTACCAGGATTGCCAAGATGCTGTTATGAGGGAGTGGCTGTGGTCTCGCGTTGCACTCTTCTCCCTGAGGACCACTCTATGTGTGAGCCCACTACTGCCATTCTGTCAGCCACCAGGAAAGGAATACTGTTATTTATGTTGAGAAGGTGCAACCTAAAGCCAAGCATTCCAGGCCTGGACCTGGTGGATGGCTCGGTAGCACAGCAATAGACTTGCTGCCTTATAGTGCCAGAGACCCAGGTTCAATCCTGACCTTGGGTGCTGTTTGTACACAGTTTTTATGTTCTCCCTGTGATGTGTGGGTTTTCTCCGGGTGCTCCGGTTTCCTCCCACCTTCTAAAGACGTGCAGGTTTGTAAGTTAATTGGCTTAGGTTAAATTGTAAATTGCCCCTAGTGTGTAGGATAGTGCTAGAGTATAGGTATGTTACAAAACTTACCTTCAGCTGCGCTGCAGTTCTGCCACTGGCCGTGTGCGCGACTTTAGCACCTTTGAGAGGGGGGTGGGTTTAAAATGTCGTTTTCTCCAGCCTGTTGAAGTCGATCTTTGTCAGGCTGTTTAGCTGCTGAAGAATAATCGATCCGACTTGCGTTTTATCAAGTTTTTTAAAAACATTGCTGGATAATTTAATAGCAGGAGTAAACTAAAAAGCGACTTCTAAAGCAGTCAATGCCGACAACGGGACGGATCTCACGTACGGGACAAAGCAAGGTAAGCCGTTTATTTTTACATATAAACGTGCTTCTTAGGATGCCTTTAATCAAAATTTCACATTGCGAAAAGGTGATTTAGGCCCCATACGAACCGGCAGTGTTTTTCCTGCCGATATGGGGTTTAAATTCACCGTAAATCGCAACGTTCCAATCGATCGCGTTCCACAAAACCCCACTCGCAAGATGATTTAAATGGCCATTAATTTACGGGAATTAAACACTAAATTCCTTCCATTTGGCCTATAAATTCATGCGATGCGATGTGATTTTAAAATCATGTTATATTGTGAATTCTTGTGTGAATGTTATTTGGACACTTAGGCTATTTAAAAATGTTAACCTTTTCTTAAGAAATGGATAGATGTTTAGATCTAGTAATTGAATTTTGTAATTAGCTACAATTAGGTAACTAACTAATTATATGCTTTAATTTCAGGTCATCCAAGTAAGATTGTTTCATATTTGTTTTAGAATGCTTCAATTTATAATAACTGAACATTTCATTCAGTTCTCCTAATTTTTAAGAAAGTTATGGGCTTTTGACTGTCCTCGATCACAGCTTTTGGGTTAAGTCAATGGTAAAGCAATAGGGAACAAATGCTAATTTCCGAGTATGAAAATGGCCATAACCTTTTTAATACTGAAGATATGAAAGTGAATTAGGTGTCAAATTAAACTTCTTTTTGTGCTTTATCTGATGGGATAAATTGCTTTTAAAAATCTCAAAATTATGTAACATTGTTATAGTGTACGGGTGATCTCAGACCGGCACAGACTCAGTGAGCTGAGGGGCCTGATCCCACGCTGAATCTCTAAACCAAACTAAACTAAGCTGCTAGAAACAAAAACAGAAACTGCTGGAAACACCCCTGCGGTAGGAGGAACAAAGACAACCTGCTAAGTGTTTCTGGAGTTTTCTGTTTTTGTTTCAGATTTCCAGCATCTGCAGATTTGAGATGTAGTTCTGGAGGGTGGTTGCTGTGTGATCAACTTCCTCCTCTGCAAGTCAGCAACTTTCCACCAGCCAGGCAGAACCATTCGAAAAGCCCTGTGCATGACTACCTATGGTGGAATGAAATGGGATAGTGACTGTGAATGATACACGGTGCTTGAGTGGTATTTAGTTTAGTTTTGAGATATAATGCAGAAACAGAGTCCCCACTGGCCGGCGATCCCTGCACATCAACACTACCCTACACACAGTAGGGACAATTTTACATTTTATACCAAGCCAATTAATTTATAAACCCGTATGTCGTTGGAGTGTGGGAGGAAACCGAAGATCTCGGTGAAAACCCACGCAGGCCACAGGGAGAATGCACAAACTCCGTACCGACAAGCACCCGTAGTCAGGGTGGAACCCGTGTTTCTGGCACTGTAAGGCAGTAGCTCTACCGCTACGCCACGTGCTTTGATTTATACAATTTGTTCGGAATGTTTATTTTGCCTTGGTTTTTATTTGGGGATTTCAGTCAAGTGGATGTGATTGTGGTCGACAGTAGACAGAGGGTAACTTTAGTGACTGTTGTTAAATGGGGTATTGAGGGAGTGGTTATTGTTTTATTTATTCATTTACAGGACCTAGACATTGCTGATATTATCGGCAATTACTATGCATCTGCAATGGCCCCAGAACTAAAGAAACGTAAGTGCCTGCAATGGAGTCAAAAACAGTGTTAAATTTGGAATTATATTTTGGCCACACCAAGCAGGGATAATTGACTCGCACACTAGTTCTATCCTACACACTAGGGACAACTTACAGAAACCAATTAACCTACAGACCAGCTCTTCTTTGGCGGGGGAGAGCAACTTTCTTAAAATTCCACACTGAATTTAGTTTTCCCAGAAGCAATATTTTGATTTACACTCTCATCTCTGGATCAAAGGTCCCGAATGTCCAGTAAGTTAATCACTGATCTACTACCCAGCCCACAATGTTTGTCATGGACGGCTTGGCCTGAAAATGCATTTCTCACTTATCTGCTCACTTCCTCTTGTTCCACCCACCCGCAACCTCTCTCTGTGCGGTGGCTGGCAGATGACACATCATGCTGAGTCATGCAGCATTTAGCAAATCACTACAAAACCAAAGACCTTTCTCCGCTGTGCACTGCAGGGATCCATACAGCCTAAATAGTCATCCCAGTGACTAGTTAGTCATTAGGAGTAACTAGTGACTAAGTTTGTAACTTAGTAACTTAATTAACTTAGTAGCAGTAACATCCTAGTAGCCTACTTTATCATATTTTGTACGACAGCATGGGGTTTGTTGTATGCATGCTTCTTCCTGCATGTAGAGTCAATGCTAGTCGTGGTGGTTGAAGTGGAGGTGGCATAACGAACTGCTGTAAGTACTTGATGGTCCAAAATTCCTGTTTCTAAGCTGCATTATTCTGTGACACCCCCCATGAATCAAAACAAGGCGATTGCTGCCAGAACATAGTCTGATGCCCTGCTGATATACCAGTTGGTTATTGAGGCATTTAAGCCCCATTTCAGTTAAAGCATTTCCCTGAGTGGTAAGGGTCTCGACCCGAAACGTTACCTATTCCTTCGCTCCATAGATGCTGCCTCACCCGCTGAGTTTCTCCAGCATTTCTGTCTCCCTGAGTGACTCGAGATGCCTGCAGATTGATGTGTCATCCCGCACCATCAAATATACTGCTCTAAGCACAGTCATGTCCACACCCCATCTACTGCTCTCTGATGAGAGAGGTGAAATATAGTAAGCATTTATGGAATTCAGTACGTCGGTGACTTGTTATCCAACTGCAGATTCCAAACTGGGGGATGTTTCAGGTTTGTTATCTCAGCTTGCAAGGAACCAGCGCATAAAAGATCATGTCCACATTGGCCTAGGTAACCCCTGGCAAACTATTCCTTGTTCTCAGCAAGAGATCATTCCCATCTCGGGCATTCAACATAGAAAATAGGTGCAGGAGTAGGCCATTCAGCCCTTCGACCCAACACCGTCATTCAATGTGATCATGATTGATCATCCACAATCAGTACCCCATTCCTGCCTTCACCCCATATCCCTTGATTCCTCTAGCCCTAAGAGCTCTATTTAACTCTCTTTTGAATGCATCCAGTGAATTGGCCTCCACTGCCTTCTGAGGCAGAGAATCCCACAAATTCACAACTCTCTGGAAATTTAGGCCCCATACGAACCAGCAGTGTTTTTCCTGCCAATATGGGGTTTAAATTCACCGCAAATGCAACGTTCCAATCGATCGTGTTCCACAAAATCCCACTCGCAAGATGATTTAAATGGCCATTAATTTACGGGAATTAAACACTAAATTCCTTCCATTTGGGCATGCTGACTACCCCTAATTATCCCATTCTCTTCCAAATGTAAGTAAATCTTATCCTGAAAAATCCTCTTCATGCTTCCCTAACACTGATGAGAGTTTTATCAGCATATCATTTCCTGGTTTATCTCTACTTCCCTTCTTAAACAAAGGGACAACATTAACTACTACCCTGTCCTCTAAGACCTTGCCTTTTGAATCTTTGTCAAGGCTACCGCACTCTCCTCTCTTGCCTTTCTCAATGATAGATTCCATCAGACCCTGGGGATTGATCCACCTTAATGCTCTTCACAAGACACAGCACCACCTACTCATTGATCTTAAATTGCCCTAGCATACTGGTATACCCCACACTGATCTAACTATCCTCCATTTCCCTCTCCTTCATAAATGCCGTTGTCTCACTGACAGCCTCTGACTCCCAACATAAATTGCATCCTTTATCCTTGAGTAATTCCACTTTCTCGTTAGATACTCTCGTGCTGTGAGTGAGTTGGGAAAATTGCTCCTTGGACACTGAGTGGAAGTGCATCTTACAAGAGCTTCATCCTCCTTCTCGTAACTAGCCTTGCTCTACATGGCCTCGACCATCCTCTCATCATGTTGCAAAATAAATCAATATTAATGCGCTTTTCTTTGGCAGCAACTGGTTTGCAGAAGTCAAGGCAAAATGTTTCAGAAACTGCCACAACCCTTCCTGTAGATTTGAATAGTTTTCAAAAAGACCTAATACGCTTGTGAAAGTGATGCAACTGTGGGAATCGGTCTGCAGCTGACCTACTGTGGTCACTGATTCCTGTAAATGGTGCTGGTCATGCTGGAGTGAATTGGCGAGCATGTATCCAACTATGCACGGGCAAGAGAAATGTTAACAATGGCAATACCTTGGCAGCAGTGAGATCAGATCAGCATTGTACACTGAAGGAGGTGCCTGACTACATAATGCTCTCACACTGACGTCGTCACCAACTTGATGACTGGCGTGACTCACAATGCAGATGCTCAAGCACTTTGCTGGACTGAGGGAATTTACTTTTGCATTGATAATGTTCAAAGAACAAACACTGCAGAGCTAAAATGCAGCCTTTTAGTTCTGAAGTAGCGAATAAAGAACCTTTCCATTACTTACCAAAGAGATAATAATAATAAATATATGCCTAATGCTTCTTGTCCATTAATAAGGCAGGCGTTGCAGTAATGATTCATTGATTCAATTATATTTTATTGTCACATGTGCCTAGATACAATGAAATGTTTTGCTTTGCATACAACCTGGCACAATCAGACCTCACCTAATCAGTGTTGCCTTGTGTCTGGCTCAGACAAAGTTACAAAAGTTCACCGAACAGTCTTATTGATTATTGATTATCTGCCTGCTGTATGTGGCAGAAGACCACCCTTACCACCTTCCCACCCCCACTGGACCCTCCTTCATACCCGATGGTTCGCTGCCGTGTCCCCTCTTCGTTCTCGGCGCCCCCCCCCCCCCCCCCCCCCCCCCCCCTACCAGCTCCTCCCTCTGTTATCGGCTGGCACTTAATTTAGGGGTTAACTGACAGAAAGTTGTTAAATACAATAGCTGTGTAGGTAGAATTACTGCTTTTGTTTTCCTTCAGCAGACAACTGTTTTCCAGTTCTTTGCAAGCTGAAACTTTAACTCTACTTTCTCTTTTTACTTATACTTTTTACCCGTCGAGAGTTTCCAGCACTTCACGAAAGTCTTTTCAAGAAAGATTAATTCTCCTGAACTGTGAAAAAAAGTTTTGATTGCTAATATCTCCCCATCAATGATGTGAAATCAGATTCTGTAGAAATTAGTCATCCAAATCTCAAAGGCAAAAGCACATTCTTTCCACACACTGAAGTCGCGACAAGCTCTCGCATACACGGGGAAACATGTACACTGCATCTGTTCCTCATTCTTGTTTGGAATCTGCATTCATTTCAAGCCTCATCATGAAAAAAGTCTACAGCAATGTGTTGAAATAGCTTGTTTGATAATTCTTTGAACATTAACCATTTTCTGCCTAACATGCTAAGCAAGCAAACTATGTCTATAATTACAGCAAGTTGCAGTTTCCTTTTGTTCAAAGGTAAACTTGAATACCTAATCAGACATTAAGTTGTTCACAAGTTGTAGGAGTAGAATTAGGCCATTCAGCCCATCGAATCTACACCGCTATTCAATCATGGCTGATCTCTGCCTCCTAATCCCATTTTCCTGCCTTCTCCCCAGAACCCTTGACACCTGTTCTAATCAAGAATTTGTCTATCTCTGCCTTAAATATATCCACTGACTTGGCCACCACAGCCCTTTGGGGCAATGAGTTCGACAGATTAACTTCCCTCTGACTAAAGAAGTTCCTCCTCACTTCCTTTCTAAAAGAGCACCCTTTAATCGTGATTCTAATTCTTAATTAATTCTAAAGTTGTATGCCAAGTATGTTTGGCAAGTGGTCACCGCAAATAATTCTAACACTATACAGATCATGGCAAGGCTACACGTGAAAGATTCTTGTCGAAACAAGTAACTGCAGATGCTGGTTTACAGGAAAAAAACACACAAAATACTGGAGTGACTCAATGGGTCAGACAGCATCCTTGGAGAACATGGATAGGTGATGTTCTATGGAAGAGGAAGGGTTCCATCCCAACCCAAACTTCTTTGGAAGAAGGGTCCCAATCCGAAACATCACCTATCTATGTTCTCCAGGGATGCTGCCCGACCTGCTGAGTTACTCCAGTATTTTGTGAAAGATTCTTCACAGTTTTGGAGGCTGATGCTTTATGCAGATCTAAAGGATTTAGATAAATGAAAAGAAAAATCCAAAACAAAATACTAAAAGAAGATTGTGAGGGGATGAAAATTAGTAATTAAAATGCAGAAATGAATGGATAATGTAGATTCAAGGTACCTAATTAACTTAAAAAGTGAATTCAAATCTAGGATACATGAACACAAAATTGACTACAAGAAAGTGAGCCTTTTTTTCATTACTTGAGTTGGAAATATATGATTGCTTATCAAGAGTGAGCAATATTATGCAGGCTATCTTTAAAAACACATTTAGCTGGAAATGTTCTTGTCAGTACGACTGTTCTTCCTGAGGACATTAAAAAAGACTGGTCTGCCCCAACAGCTGCTGACAACGTTCTACCGCTGCACCACAGAGAGCATATTAACGTACGGCATCTCTGTGTGGTATCTCAGCTGCACGGAGCCGGAGAGGAGAGCTCTTCAGCGCGTCGTCCATAGAGCGCAGAGGATCATTGGGACAGAGCTACCAGCCTTGGAGGGCATCTACCACACACGGTGTCTCAGGAAGGCCGTCAGCATCCATAAAGACTCATCACACCCCTGTAACGGACTGCTCGAACTACTTCCCTCCGGCAGACGTTACAAGGCCTTCTACGCCCGAACCTCCAGACTCAGAAACAGCTTTATTCCAAGAGCTATAGCGGCTCTGAACCGGCCCCCCATCCCCCCTGGACTGTCTCCCTCGGATGGTCACGACACACAGCTTATTTATTTATTTTACTTTTCTTTTTCATCAGTTGGAGCTGCATACTAAATCTCGTTGCACTGACGTGCAATGACAATAAAATATATTATTATTGTTATTATTATAAATAAGATTTTAGGAGAGAGAGAAAGTTTACACTGAAATAATTGTCTTCCTGATGAAACATACTGGATCTTATAATGATGGATCCAAGGAAATATCATGCCAAGGAAGGCAATTGCTCATGTATAAACTAGACATTTCCTTCTTACACTGCTCGGCAACAAGGAGACACATTCCTCAGGATACTAAATGGTCAAACAGAATCCATGGCTGCCAGGACCACATGCTGCCTCAGCTATTTCTTCCGTAGCCAGTTCCTCGTTCGTAATTTCTCACAATAATTCCTGGTACTGACTTTCAGTGGCAAAGTTACCAATGCTTTCTCTACTTATTGAACATGAAACCTACATAGTTAACACAGTTGCATGGTCTTAGTCATTTTACTGAGCACAGTTTAGCAGTCACTGATATCATTCGTCCTCCTTATGAGCTAACAATTGGCAGCAGCAACACATCGTGTTAATAAACTCTTGAGATATTGCCAGAGATGTGTCCAGAAATATATATCAGAAAATAGGATCTCTCTTTATAAAAAAATTAAAAGCCATACATTTTTTAATCTTGTAAGGACTTGTTCAACATAAATAAAAGTACAGGCTTTGAGGCTGGAGAGATAAGGGAGCTCTGCTTTATAACAGAAATGGCCGTAATGGGACTATAGGTCTGAGAGCATTTCAAGATAATTGTAAATAACATTTCAGCCTGGGAGGGGCAGAGGATGGCTTGATTTGGGACATACTAGGATGGCACGGTGGCGCAGCGGTAGAGTTGCTGCCTGACAGCGCAAGAGACCCGGGTTCGATACTAACTACAGGTTTTGGCTGTACAGAGTTTGTATGTTCTACCTGTGGATTACGTGGATTTCCTCCGGGTGCTCCGGTTTCCTCCCCTACTCCAAAGACACACCGGTTTGTAGGTTGATTGGCTTGGTATAATTGTAAATTGTCCCTAGTGTGTGTAGAATAGTGTTAATGTGCGGAGATCACTGGTCGGTGCGGACACGTTGAGCCAAAGGGCCCGGCATGCTTCCGCGCTGAACCATTTGTAGATTTACTGAAGCCACTAGTAGATTTTTGAGGCTGGGCTGAGATCAATGCTTTGAAGCCAAAGGGTGAATTTGATCTGCCCCAGAGTTATTATTGCACTATTATGGTTTGTTTGATTTTTATGTGCACGTATGTGTGTGTGTGTGTGTGTATATCTATATAACTAAAAGTCTCATCTTGACCACTTCCTGGCTGCGCTGTTATTTGATTTTAGAAAAAACGCTATCCTATTTCGCTATGATTTTTGGCCATCTTACTCCCATTCCTCCTCCGCTGCGGCAGCCCCAAGGGTTTTTCCGATTGATGAAAAATAAAAAGTTTATAAATGTTTAAAAAATCTTGAGATCAGCGGATTGGTCCTCTCGCCTGGCAATCACCATGATGAAGGTAACGCCCCTTCCGCTGGGGGGGGGGGGGGTGGGGGGGGGGAGGGGAGGACTATAAAACCCAGAATGCCTGGACGTGAGTCAGTCACTCTTGAAGATCGCGCGGGAGAGGCCACAACTGTGATTCTAAGTTGTGAATCAACTGAACTGTGAGTCTGCAATGTACTTGCAATAACTTATTTGTTAGCCCTTAATGAAAATGCAATCAGTTGTTTGGCCTGCCCTGTGCTTGAAACTGCAATGTAAAATGGAAATGAAATGACAATGCAATGAGTTGTTTGGCCTGCCCTGTGCTTGAAACTGCAATGCAAAATGGAAATGAAATGCCAATGCAATGAGTTGTTTGGCCTGCCCTGTGCTTGAAACTGCAATGCAAAATGGAAATGAAATGCCAATGCAATGAGTTGTTTGGCCTGCCCTGTGCTTGAAACTGTAATGCAAAATGGAAATGAAATGACAATGCAATGAGTTGTTTGGCCTGCCCTGTGCTTGAAATGGAAATGGAAATGAAATGAAATGAGTTGTTTGGCCTGCCCTGGGCTTGAAACAGCAATGCAAAATGGAAATGAAATGACAATGCAATGAGTTGTTTGGCCTGCCCTGTGCTTGAAATGGAAATGGAAATGAAATGAAATGAGTTGTTTGGCCTGCCCTGTGCTTGAAACAGCAATGCAAAATGGAAATGAAATGACAATGCAATGAGTTGTTTGGCCTGCCCTGTGCTTGAAATGGAAATGGGAATTAAATGAAATTAGTTGTTTTGCCTGCCTGAAACCACTAAATTTGTCCCACAAGGCCCCTATTAGCCGAGAAACGCCCCTTTCCCCCGTATTAGCCCATGAGGAGCATTTTGGCCCAAAAGGTCCGTGCCAGGCCAGGAAAAGTCCAGAAAAAGTGGCTTTTACTGAGATTTATTTTTAAAGAGTCCCTTCGGCCCATCAGGGCTGTACTAGCTTGGGAGGAGTCCTTTCGGCCCATCAGTAAGTATTCCCCCTGCAAGTATTAAACCTCACCCCAGTATTTTTCTCCCTCCCTTCATTGGCTCCATGTGAGATCCAGGCCAGGATAGACTTTCCTCCTTCGCTGCTGTGATCTGCAGAAAAATATGAAAAATGTCTAAAATTGATTCTCCATCCTCTCCCCCTTCTCTCGCACAGAGTCGCTCACCTGTTTTGGGCAGAATTTCTGGCAGTTTCTGAGCTGCCAGCCCACCAGGCCTGAATGACTGAGCTGCCAGCCCACCAGGCCTGAGTGACTGATCTGCCAGCCCACCAGGCCTGAGTGGCTGAGCTGCCAGCCCACCAGGTCTGAGTGACTGAGCTGCCAGCCCACCAGGCCTGAGTGACAATGTCCATATCAGCCCTCTGGAAACCAGTCCCTTTGGCCAACAACACCCATACAAGCGCTCCAGAAAGCCCCCCCCCCCCCCACTAGCCACCAATATTGGAATTGGTGGAGAGGTGGAATACTGTGTTGGGGGACCAGCCCTCCCGTGTGTACATGGGACCCAACGGGTCCCACTTAGTCTAGTGTATAAATATATGATTGTTATATGTGTATATGTGAGTATGTGTGTTAATACCAATTTACAATTTAATTGGCAGACCAACTTCCCTCCGGGGATGAATAAAGTTTTATCGTTTCGTACACACTGAACTTTTTTTTCTAGTTTATTATATTCTTTACAGTGTACTATACTTACATATATTGTTGTGCTGTTGCAAGTAAGAATTTAATTGGTCTATCTGGGACATATGACTCTTGAGTTGTTAATGACCACCACTATTGGCAATAGCAGAGAAGATCCAGAACTAAACGAACAAATACTGTTGTAGATTAGACCTAACACAATGAATGCAGAAATTGTGGCTGAATAACAGACAACACCACGAGTGGACTTATTCTAAAGATCTTTGTGCGGCTTTTTGCTTCACACACCATTAAAATATGGGCTATTAAGGATAATTTAGTTATGTTGATGCATTGCAATTTTATTTTTTTCCAAAAGTTAGAATAATCTAATGCAAAGATTCCTTGGTGGGCTACAAAGCAGGAGCAGCTTTTTCTTTCAAGTTTTGACCTACTCTGAAATGATAATTTCATGTCAGTAAATAAATGATACTCAATGGATCAATGGAAAGTTAAATTGTCACATATGCAGTTGACCATTACATTATGAGATTTATTTTGCATATAATGCTGGCGCCACCTCACAGATATCATGTTAATTTTTTATTAAAGGTGAATATTGCTGGTCTAACATTACCATCAGGACACAAAGTGCTGGTCAGCTGGTTAGGCAGCATCCCATGAGAAAATGGATAGGTGACAATAGACAATAGGTGCAGGAGTATGCCATTCGGCCCTTCGAGCCAGCACCACCATTCAATGTGATCATGGCTGATCATCCAGAATCAGTACCCTGTTCCTGCCTTCTCCCCATATCCCCTGACTCCGCTATCTTTAAGAGCCCTATCTAGCTCTCTCTTGAAAGTATCCAGAGAACCAGCCTCCACCGCTCTCTGAGGCAGAGAATTCCACAGACTCACAGCTTTCTGTGTGAAAAAGTGTTTCCTCATCTCCGTTCTAAATGGCTTACCCCTTATCCTTAAGGTTGGGACACTTCTTCTCGATCCGAAGCATCACTTATCCTTTTCCCCCGGAATGCTGCCTGACTGACCTGTTGTGTTATTCCAGCACTTTGTGTCCTTTTGTGTATCGACCAGCATCTGCAGTTCATTGTTTCTACATTTCTAATAATACCATATTAGGTGAAAGTGATGAAGAATTCAGTTCAGCAATTGGTTTCGAGGTTGGGCTCATTGCTGGGAATTAGCAGAAGAAGGAATGCTTGACCTTATATTACAGTCTTCTTACTAACCATCCAAAATATTTCTACACATTTAATTTCATTGAAGTGCATAGATTCAAAGCATTCTTTGATAGTGCAGTTATTTTGTGTATCTCAAATCGTGCAAATATTAAACTAATCAATATTTTCAACCGTGTTAGAGAGGGAAGTGTGATGGTTAGAACAGCAACAATTAGCTTCTGTAGTTTTACACTGTGCTGAAACATAACACAATGGCCTAGAAAATTTGTTGCACGAATCATTGTCCTTTGACGTGGAGATACTATTTTCTTTCTTCTTTCAACTGTGGGCATTTTTAAGGCAAAATACTTCAAGAAGTAGCTGCCGATGTGCTACAGGAACTGCTTGAACTCACAGGGAACAATAACTTCTTGAACGGAGGGGAGGATGTGGTGATTAGATGAGGAAGTGGTGTATGGCTACATTAGTTGTATGACAGTACAATGTCAGAAGGCGTCAAGTAGTCATTGCAAAAAAAAAAAAACACTTTAAAGTTCATTGAATAACTAAACATCCACAGAAATTCATGCTGGCCTTAATTATGGTTGCACCAATGCTAAAGATATAAGTCAGGGCTTTCCAGAACACTTTCTGCATTGTATTTTTGTGTGCCAATGAAACCGTTTAAAGACACTTAATTAAGGAAGTAACTTCATAGGAAGGGGAAGTATGCAACTGCACATTACTTCCACAATTAAAGTTTAAAATGTAAATTTTGCTTTCTAATTAGAATTGTTGATATTGATTAGTAGGACTGGATGTTACAATCCCTAAGGTTCTTCACCTCAACTGACACCCGGTATTCTTGGGGGTGACCACTAGGTGATTTTGCTACCAATCAGACACATCTTCAGTTGTGTACCTGAACATCACTGGGTGTTTCGGCCTTTTATCACAAGACACCCTCAGTCGAGGCAGGCCCACCGCAGGGTCATCAGCCCTGGGTGTGTGTCTTATGGTTAGCCTCTAGATGGTCACGTGGCAGCCCAGACAGCACCTTTTCTCTTCAGCCACAGCCAGTGGCTGCTCCATTCTGCTTTTTTCCTTCCATCTTCATCTCTACCGCTGACTGTGGCTGTTTGGGTTCTGGACTCGTGTCCGTTGGTGGGACAGTACTTGGTTGAGTTTCGCCTGGGGTGCTGATACCCTATGGACTATGGTGGTTAACCTGCCATTGGGCTTCACTCGACTGATTTGGCCTACCTCTTAGAAGGTAATGGTCAATGCGAGACCCCACACCAAGCTCTCCCAGGCACTTTTCCCTGCCCTGGTGGATCTTGAGACCCTTCTCTGATGTTATCTTTTCCCAGCCACAGATGAGAAAATTCTAATCAGAATTTAAAACTGTTTGCTGTGGAACATTATTATAGCGGATCTTTCTATCCTGGAGTCATAGAGCTATACAGCATGCAAACAGGCCCTTCGGCCCATCTTATCCATGCCGACCAGGTTGGATATCCCTCTAAGCCCTTCTGTATCTGTATCTTTGATGTATAATCACCATCACTTGTTGTCGCATACGTTAGGAGGGTCGTGTGCAAAGTCTCAATTAAACTCCATCCTACACCCACTAGTGACAATTTTTACATTTACCAAGCCAATTAACCTACAAACCTGTACGTCTTGGAGTGTGGGAGGAAACCGAAGATCTTGGAGAAAACCCACCCAGATCACGGGGAGAATGTACAAACTCCATACAGACAGCACCCAATTGTCAGGATCGAACCCGGGTCTCCGGTGCTGCATTCGCTGTAAGGCAGCAACTCTACCGCTGCACCACCATGACCGCCCTTCCTATCCATATATCTGTCTAAATGTCTTTTGAAATATGTAACTGAATCTGCTTCTGTATCTTCAGTTCACATAATTTTTGTTGTTTTTAAACTTTAAAAAATTAAACATTTGGAGGGTATCGGCATCGGTGGAGCCTCGTCGGTGATGGGATCTCAGCGGCGGCGGTGAAGTCTCGACAGCGGCGGTGGAGCCACGGTGGCGGCGGTGAAATCTCGACAGCGGCGGTGGAGCCACGGTGGCGGCGGTGAAGTCTCGACAGCGGCCGTGGAGCCATGGTGGCGGCGGTGAAATCTCGACAGTGGCGGTGGAGCCACGGTGGCGGCGGTGCTGGAGCCTCGCGCTGATGGGGCGGCGGCGGCGATGAAGCCTCGTGGGTCAATCGTCGGTCGATGAGAGTGAGAGGGGACGGCCGTGAGGGAGGGGGAAGTACAATGGAGGACCCGTGACATGTGACAATTGTAATGAGTCGAGTCGTGCACACGTCAAGGTACAACACGTATTTATTAAAGTTCACTTACAGCATTGGTCTACAGGGTGTTACAGTTACTAGAACTACACAGACTGAATTATGTAAACAAAGGCCTGGTAATATAAATCGCATAGTAGGCGGGGCTATTACTAACAAGCACTACAATTGGTCAGTAGGAAATAACCAATCTACAACAATAACGTATTCCATTCCATTCTATTCCATTCCATACCAATCCAATTTAATTCAGATGAAGCTGATAAAAAATATTCAACGATGCTTTAATTGCCACATATGCAACTGCACAATGAAATTCATTTTGCATGTACTGTATTACCAGGGCTGCCAACAATCACGCTTTGAGCGTGACACTCACGCATTTCAGCCAATTCTCACGCCCTCACGCTGAAGACAGAATTCTCACGCTGACAGGCTGTCTTCAGTCCCTGCACAGCAAAGATCTTATAGCAGAGCTATAGGATCTTTGCTGCAGTTTGTCTCTTTGTGTCGCATGACAGCGATCTGCACGGATTGGGAAAGCGCGTCGGTCCCGGGCAGCCGGTGTCAGCGCTTTTGTGCGCCGTCTGAGAACGCTGAGCTTCCGGCTGCCGCGGCAACCTCGCTCCTTCCCTCCCTCCTGCCCTTCAACTCACACGGCAGCGCCAACGCCGCCAATCCACGCTACACCGTGCCCGCTAGACTCCCCATTGGGCGGCCGGGAAAAGAGAGGGAGGGAAGAAAGAGAGAGAGAGAAAGAAAAAAATGGAGGGATGGAGGCAAAGAGAGACGGGGAGGGAATGTAGAAAGGGGATGAAGGAAGGGAAGGAGAAAGGGGAGAAAGAGGAAGCGTGAGGAAAGAGAGGGAGGGGAGGAAAGAGGGAGGGGGAGGAAAGAGGGAGGAAGGGGAGCAAAGAGAGAGGGAGGGGGAGGATGGAGGGGGGGAAGGAAAGGTGTGTGTGTGTGTCTGTTTCCCTGTGTGTGTCTCCTTGTGTGTGTGTGTGTGCCTCCCTGTGTGTGCCTCCCTGTGTGTGCCTCCCTGTGTGTGCCTCCCTGTGTGTGCCTCCCTGTGTGTGCCTCCCTGTGTGTGTCACCCTGTGTGTGTCACCCTGTGTGTGTGTGTGCGTGTCTCTGTGTGTCTCCCTGTGTGTGTGTGTGTCTCCCCGTGTGTGTGTGTGTGTCTCCCTGTGTGTGTGTGTGTGTGTGTGTCTCCCTGTGTGTGTCTGTGTCTCCCTATGTGTGTGTGTGTGTGTATATCCCTGTGTGTGTGTGTCTGTGTGTGTGTGTGTCTGTGTCTCCCTGTGTGTGTGTGTGTGTCTCTCTGTGTGTGTGTGTGTGTGTGTGTTTCTGTCTTCCTGTGTGTGTGTGTCTGTCTGTCTTCCTGTGTGTGTGTATCCCTGTGCGTGTGTGTGTGTCCCTGTGTGTGTGTGTGTGTCTGTGTCTCCCTGTGTGTGTGTGTCTGTCTCCCTGTGTGTGTGTGTCTGTCTGTCTTCCTGTGTGTGTGTCTGTCTGTCTTCATGTGTGTGTGTGTGTGTGTGTCTGTCTGTCTCCCTGTGTGTGTGTGTCTGTCTCCCTGTGTGTGTGTTTCTGTCTCCCTGTGTGTGTGTGTCTGTCTCCCTGTGTGTGTGTGTGTTTGTCTCCCTGTATGTGTGTGTCTGCCTCCCTGTGTGTGTGTGTCTGTCTCCCTGTGTGTGTGTGTGTGTGTGTGTGTGTGTGTGTGTGTGTGTGTGTGTGTGTGTGTGTGTGTGTGTGTGTCTGTCTCCATGTGTGTGTGTGTGTGTGTCTTCCTTTGTGTATGTGTCTCCCTGTGCATCTGTTGTCACATCCTGGCTTTAGACAGGGCTGCCAACTCTCACGCTTTGAGCATGAGAATCACGCATTTCAGCCAATTCTCACGCTGATGACAGAATTCTCACGCTGTCTTCAGTCCCTGCACAGTTTGTCTTTTTGCGCCATATCACAACGATCTGTGCAGTCTGGGGAAGCGCGTCAGTTGGCGGCTGTGAGTGACGTCGCATCTCTTCTCTTCTTTTCTTTCTTGGTTGGATGTGCAGCCGCCGACAACATGAAGCAGCCGGAGATAAAACTAACCAGGTGAATCGGTTGTAAAACATGGGGAGGACCACAATGAGGCCAAACATCTAGGACAGGGTTCGGCAACCTACGGCACACGGGCTGAATCCGGCTCGTAACCCGAAAAAACCACGTTTTTTTTCAATTCATTTTCGCGGGGTCGGGGCAGGCGAGCCAAACTGAGAACTGCAGCCAGTCCCTGGGACCTGAGCTGATCTGGGAACGGCAGCCAGTCCCTGGGCACACAGAATGCCAACTTGATCATTATGGACAAATTGGGCCAGCCACGTACATGTTGTATAACTCTGACTCTATGAAGATCTGAATGGGCTTAGAATGACCATTTAAGCAAAATTGCCCCCACTTTCCCCATTTTGATTCTTGAGATTAATATCCCTTTGCTCTGTTAACAGCGTTAAAGTACTTATGAGGTCGAGTCAGGAAAGGGAACATGTCATTTCTTTTTCGTTTGCTTTAATTTGTTAGTTGATTGTTTGTTGAGTGCCATCAGTTCTGAAATGGTCTTAAAGTAACTTTACTGTTATAAAGGCGTAATAAGTGATTTTTGTCCAAACAATTGGAACTTGCATAAAATGTTTGCATTATTAGCAGGACTGCCAACTCTCACGCATTGAGCGTGAGACACGTATTTCACAAAATTCTCATGCTCTCACGCTGATCACAAAATTTCTCACGCTCAAATATCTGCAGGTGGTGAAAGTTCAAAATAAAGCAAAAATTGTTTTAGAGGTGAGTAAAAACCATGAGGGGAATATCAGGTGAATATTTTCCCAGGAAATGTGATTCAAGCACTAGAGGGGATTGGTTTAAAGCAGGGCTATCAAACTACCAGCACCAACCACCCTCCCCCTTCCTCCCTGAGGCACGGCACACACCTCCCACCCTCACCTCCGGCGGCTCTATGAACATCGACCGCTCTGTCCACACCCCATGGAGTTTTAACTCCAGCCCGGAGCCAGGAGCAGACCGGGTGAGTGCCGCCTCCGGAGCCTACTATGGGAGGGTGAACACCCCCTCCCACACCCTCCCCCCCTCGGTCGCTACGCTCCCTCGCAATTTCTCACTCTCAACTTTCACCCAATGTTGGCAGCCCTGGTATTACACATGCTGGCACGGCCATTTTAGGTGCCATTATTCAAAATCCAAAGTACGGTCGGCCCACGTGACACGACGTCCCTCTCCTCTCCTCACCTGGCCATCTTTGTGTCCTGAGGGTATCTCCTGCAGCCAACCTTAAGGCGTTGGAGGCATTACCCTGGTTTTCCCCTTGCTCCTTGCATCCGATGTCTCAAGCTCCCTCTCAGTCCCGCCGACCGACAATCCTTTGAGAAGACCCCGATGAGCCTTCGGGGGGGGTGGGCGGTTCCTGGTCCCATCGGCAAACAAGCCTATGGGCAAGGTCCCAGTCCTATCGACCGATGAGCCTTCTGGGGGGGCATCAAGGCTACAACACCTCCGGAAGACTATATGTAGAGTTGTTGAAAATTGGTGAAGATCAATTTTGTTCACATTTATGGGTATCAATGCCTGACGTGAAATATCTCTCCTCATTTTGCCTTGAATATTTTTCATGGAGTGTTAAACCCCCACAACTGTATCATACAAAATTCATCTGCTACAGATTAGAACTTCACCGTTTTGAAAGTATGTTTTCCCCAAGGGAGCCAACACTCAAAAACAGCGTTCTTTCTTTTCCCTCAGATCTATCACATCTTGTAACCTCAGAAGCAACATTTCCATGGATGTGTACAGTTTTTTCAGAAAGAAAAACATAAAAAATTCTTCCCATGCATTAATTTACTCTAATGAAAAACCATAATTATCTTTGGGGCATAAATGTGTCCATTGCTTCCATATTTGCACATCCATCCATCAATAGTTATACTTTTTCTGAGCATTGAATGTGTATGAAACCTGCAAGAACATTTCTTTATTATTTTCTTTGACATAATATTTTTGATTTGGAATAAAGTGTGAATGTTTTTTTCCATTATTTAAAATGTGTTTTATATCTATTTCAGTAGCTCAATGTATGAATGCTGGACAAGGTAGCATTAGACTGCACCTGCTGAAAGTAGCTTTCTGCTTTTATTTGAATATTATTTGTGGATTATGACACAAGTACAAGAAGTAATTTTTAACCTGCTGCTTTACCTGAGCTCAACCATCTTCAGCTGCTTCACTAATGACCTTCGTTCAATCATATCATCAGAGGTGATGATGTTCGCTGATAAATGCAGAATGACTGTTTGGGACAATACAAAGAAGATTTTAGACCTCTGTTGGCTTTCCATTTCCCTCTTCCACCATCACCACCACTTATCCTGCACCACAACACCAACTTCGTCAGCATTCCACTCGAATATGGGCATTACATGAGGGTAAAGGAGTGACCACAGGGGATTAAGGACAATCAGGAGAGGCATTAGTGTTGTGGGCTTGTTTTATCTGAGCCCTGAGAAGAGATGTTTTAAGAAAAACGTTCCTCTTGGTTAAATAATATGTCTGGTCGACCATTATTGTACATCACCAGGTGAGTGAGAGAATTGAATGCAGCCTGTGGCAGATGCACAGAGCGATAATGGAAGGAGCCAACAGCATTTTCTCTTCAGGGCAGATATTGTGGGCCGAAGGACCTGCTCCTGTGTTGTACTGTTCTATGTTCTATTTGCTACCACTTGTTGATTCATTTTATCTTCCTTCATATTTAAAATGAATTACCTTTATTGAACTTTCAAATTCAGTCATAGAAACTAGAAAATAGGTGCAGAAGTAGGCCATTTGGCCCTTCGAGCCAGCACCGTCATTTAATATGATCATGGCTGATCATCCAAAATCAGTACCCCTGTTCCGGCTTTTTCCCCATATCCCAAAGAGCTAAATCTACCTCTCTCTTGAAAACATCCAGTGAATTGGCCTCCACTGCCTTCTGTGGCAGTCGCACCTCCTAGGCCAGTAATTTCCATTATCAAAAGTGAGTGGGGTGTGAGTGGCCCTTGATTATATTGGCTGCTTTTCCGAGGCAACATGAAAGGGTTTGTGTGATGGACTGTGTTGTGTTCTCAACTCTCTGCAATATATTATTATTAACCGATATAGAAATTAAAGGCAAATTTTATTTTGCTCCGTATATATATATATCTTATGCAAATTTAACTTTTGGCATTTTGCATCCATGCATCCCACTGATTCTCTCGAATGTAACAGCACTCTTTTGCAATACAATGCTTATATACTTCCATTCCGTCTAAGTAACATAACAGGAAGTCAGCCAACAATCCAAAAATATAGTATCGGATTAGTTTGTGTGGCTGGTTGATCAACAACATGGAATTTTGTGCAGCTCTTCAAGTCAGGAAATGCCCAGGAGAGACTTTGCAACACCTGAAAGATCATCAGAAATCCCTGGAGATAGTATCAGGTGAAGCTTGGCCTTCCAATCAGCGGCTCCCAGCAGTTACACTAACAAGATGTTAGCAATATAAGATAAACAAAGAAATCTTTGGAAGTTGTTATTCTAACCAAGAGACATTTAAAGGCAGAGGTTATTAAGGACAATGGAAATTTTATTTTTAATTTTCAAATCAACGTATTGAATGCATTCACCAGCGGATTCTGGAACAGCTTTCACCCCACTGTTATCAGGCTATTGAATGAACCTCTCATTAACTAAGGATGTAGACCTAATCTACCTCATGCTGTCCTTGACCCCTTGTTATCTGCACTCTGCTTTGTTTATATGTTGGCACCACCTGTTGTTCTTCTGTATAGATTGATTGTACTCATTCAAATTGTATTGCATGATTTAACTAGTTGACGCCCAAACCAAATTTTTCACTGTATCTAAGTACACGTGACAATTATAACCTAATAGTAATACCAACACTAAACCTGCAAGATAAGGTAATATTGCAACATTTTTTAAAATGAGTTTCAATATCTCTGAATGCATCACTGCATCATGCAAACTTGCTGTTGGCTTGTATGTTGCTTGTTTTTCATGCTTTTTCTGCAGAAATATTCAAGAAGCCAAAATATCTTGCCAAGATTAATTTGCAGCCAATGTTATGTAGTTTAGGGGAAAACTGAGAGATCACTTGCTAAAAATTAAATTTGAGGAGCTGGTTCTCAGTCAGAGCAATGATTTCACCCAGTCCATGATTTAACCCAGACTCTGCATTTCTGTTCAGGCCATGACTTTGATTGGGCGTGGTGTTCTTGGACTGCGTCGATCCTCGATGTTGAGAGAGAGTACAGCGAGAGATCTTCTGCATCCTCATTCTTATAGATGCACGAGTAGTGTTCTGTGATGACGATGAAAGCCGAAAATAGAAAAATGTTCCATCCTGTCAACTTTCCTAGCCTCGGTCAACGGAAGAAAATCAACAAACTGCCTGCTCGCATCTAATTAACGTTGACAAATCATGGAAAGTAGCAGCTAAACCAATCAACACACCTTTTTGTTTGCTTATGGAAGCTTCAATGTTCCTTTGAATGGTAGAAGGATCCATGTCCATCAGAGCCTGTAAGAAATATCAGAACGATGGATGGCAGGTAAAGGGATGGATGTCACAGGTGAAGATATGGTGCAGGCAGTAAGTAACTTTGTAGGGATTGGAATGGGACTTCATTTTCTTTTCCAGAACACTGGCTAACTTAAGAGAGGAGCGTGCTAACATGTTGGTACATGTACTAAGGTAGCAATGAGACAATTTTCCACACGCATGTTTTAACAATCATTAAAGAACATGTCGACATAATTTCCATAATGGAAAACAAATGTTACGTTCTCTAGGAAAGATAAGTTGGGCATTTATGCTGCACAATTAAAATGGGGAAATTCATCACATCCATCAAGGGATGTATTTGAAATGTGACTTGAATAACTGAGCATTAAGGCCACGTTTAGTCTTCCATCCATCACAAGGTGGTACAGAAATGCTGTCCTTAACTGGACTCCTAGTCTGTTTCAGAGACACTTATAGTTTTTAGAGCATGATTCTGGTCGTCACTCCACAGTTACTGCCTGATCTACTGTGTGATTCTGCTTTTGTTTCAAATTTCCAACCGTGTTATGCCTCAATGTGCATTATGGTATTTATCAGGTCGCTACAGCCTGTTTTACATAGACACTGTATCTCGAGATGACGACAGCAATAAAACCACACTTCCTGACAGTTATGACAGGCTATAGACCATGCATTATAGACACACAGACTTCCCAACTTTCAGCTAACTTTAGCTCAATTAGGACATTATTTTTTTTCTGGTGCAAAATGGACGCCCTCAGATTACCATATTTGAAAATAACACAATGAACAGTGCTATTTTCTGTGATCAAAAAAGCTGCAGATGCTATACATCTGAGATAAAAACTGAAAATGACAGAGGATTGAGCAGTTTGGGCAGTATTTGTTGAAAGAGAAACAGAGTTAACAGAATTGAAGACCCTGGGGTGGCAGAGTGGCTCAGTGGTAGAGCTGCTGCCTTACAGCGCCATAGTTCCGGGTTCGATCCTGACTATGGGTGGTGCCTGTATGGATTTTGTACATTCTCCGTGTGATTGTATGGGCTTTCGCTGGGTGCTCCTGTTTTAGTTCAGAGACACAGCACGGTAACAGGCCCTTCGGCCCACAGGGTCCGTGGCGATTAGCGATCTCCGCACATTAACACTATCCTACACCCACTGGGAATCATTTTTCCATTCACCAAGCCAATTAAACTACAAACCTGTACGTCTTTGGAGTGTGGGAGAAAACCAAAGATCTCGGAGAAAACCCACGCAGGTCACGGGTAGAACGTACAAACTCCGTACAGACAATGCTCGTAGAAGGGATTGAACCCAGGTCTCTGGCGCTGCATTCGCTGTAAGGCAGCAACTCTACCGCTGCGCCACCGTGACCGCCCTTACATGTTTGGAACGTCTTTGGAATGGGTTGCATTGAGGGAACAGGTGAATTATGGAATATTGCGTTGGGGAATGGGTTGAGTTGGGGGACCAGGCCTCCCGTGTGACTGGGACCCAACGGGTCACACTTAGTCTAGTAACAATTTATTTCCAATGGCAACCTTGACTTTACTCTATCCGAGGTATTCCCTCTGCCTTTCCCACACCCTCATCACAGTTTCTCACATTTTCTCTGCAACTTTTTTCTCAGTTCCGCCAAAGGGTCAAAGAGTTAATAAGAGTAAACTATTAGGTCGAGATAAAAAACCTTGGATCTGAAGCATTAATTCTGCTCTTTTCCCACAGATGCTGCCTGACCTGCTGAGTGTTTCCGCCAGCTTCTGTTTTTATCGCTGATTCTTTTTAAGTGTTTTGGGGGAGAAATCAGTCTGGATTATGCCTGGTTTTTAGTTTAGTTTAGTTTTCGGGTGTAACTTAGATGCCCTGGAAAAAACAATTAATTCCTATTTATGAAGACTGGTTTAAAGATTAAATATGTTTACACAGTGTTTTTGATGCACAGGCAATAGGACCTTCATTGATACATTTAGCAGTTACATTTTCCTCATGTGAACCGCAACCTGTGAATGAGGTCAAACTACTGTGATCTGAGGGTAAAAAACACTTGGTAAAGATTGATTGATTAGTACTTTGAATGAGCTTTGAGCTTTATTAAGAAAAACATTTCGTAAAGCAGTAGAAAAGTGTTAGTCTGAAAAGCATTAGGCTGACATGATGTCTATTCAGTAAGAGTTGACGGCAATCTGATTTGCATATAAACTGTAGCAGTACTAAGACAGTTGCACAATTATCTTGTGTCTAAGGACTCATATGCTCTACATACTTTGAACAATGCCTTGCTTCTGTGTATTTTTTCAATGTCTGCAATGATTCTGCAAATAAAACCCGCTGCATATCTCTGAGCCCTTCCTCATTCTCGACTGCATTTAGGTACCGCGGGGTTAGCAAGTGGCTGATTAGCTGGAAGCGTGGATTTCTGTGACCATATATGGTCATCAGTACTGAGGATGGCACGGCAGGTAGGTGGCAACATGTCTAGAGACTCTGGTAGAGCTAACCACAGATTGCTGAAGTAGGGGTGAATGAATCTCAGATACACTTCAGTCCTGTGATCAGACGTGATAGCTGAAATCTTTACTCCTAATAAGGTAAAGGTCACTTTGCTTCCATGCAAATTCAGAGTGCAAAGCTCAGGTTCAATGCATCACAATGGATTCTAAATATGAAACACACTGTTCAATTAGCTTCAAGATCTATATTAAAACATGTAGTTAAAATGCTCAAAAGACAACTGAAACTCTTAAAAAGGCAGCAAAGTGTGGGCGGCACAGTGGCGCATTGGTAGAGTTGCTGTCCTACAGCGCGAAAGACCCAGGTTCGACCCTGACCACAAATGCTGTCTGTACAGAGTTTTCACATTCGTCTTGTGACTGCGTGGGTTTTCTCCGGGTTTTCTAGTTTCCTCCCACTCTTCAAAGACGTACAGGTTTGTCGGTTAATTGGCTTCTGTAAATTGTAAATTGTCCTAGGATAATACCAGTGTATGGAGATCACTGGTCAGCACGGACTCAGTGGGCCGAACGGCCTGTTCCACGCTGTATCTATAAAGTCTCAAGACACAAGGTGCTGGAGTAGCTCAGGGGTCAGGCAGTATCTCTGGAGAACATGGATAGCTGATATTTCATGTTGGAACACTGTCTTACATTCAATTGCATACAGAACTCTAAACTCTTTTTCTCTTTTAATGTATCTTTAAATTATAGCATGATCAGTGTGATGCGATAAAATTACAATCGACCAATCTGGAGCATTCTTTAATGCATATTTATTGAATTGCATAATTTAAAACATCTAAAACTGATGGAGACACAAAGAACTGCAAATGTTGGTTTTAAAAACAAAACAACACCAAGTGCTGGAGTCATTCACTGGGTCCGGCAGCATCTCTGCAAGACATGGATAAGTGACGTTTCAGGTCAGGATTCTTCTTCAGACTCAAAAAAATGATAATTGAACTTGGCGGATAGGGGATGGACCTGAGTCACAGTCAAGAATTACCTCATCAATCATCAAAATATTTGTTCTCTCTTTTTTTTTTAAATATTTGTTCTCTTTGCAGTTGGCAGCAATTTCAGGCAAACAGCAGTGGGTTTGTAGAGGGTGTGCATTTGAAAAAATGATGTAACATCTCCAGGAATGTAACCAAATGGACTTGGCAACAGTAGTCACTGAAGAATTCAAACATTATAATTTATAGACCAAGTAGATAGAAAATATTCGACATTAGAGAATAACTGCGTAGATTGAATAGCAGACATTGAGAAAAATCTGTCGCCTAGGCAACCAGGTTGTTATGAGGTAGTATTAGTAATTATATTATCCCCTGAACTCTCTCTGCCGGGGTATTTGGTTTAAGTGAGGAACATTCCATTGCACTGTTGACAGTGCAGAACAATTGAGGTTAAATGATAGATGCCTACTGGACTCTAGGATTCTTAACTTTGGGATTCAGCATATTCTCCAAGGCGTTTCCTGGGAGAGTAAGTAGATAACGTGTGTGTACTGCCACATTGATCAACATCTTTAACCCATTCGAAAGGCGAACCATTTAGGTTTTAAACTCAAGTTTCAACTTTCATGGAAATGGTCTTCCATTAGCTGGTGGAGCAGCAGCTAGGAAGGTTCACATACACTGAACACTGCGGGAGGAAAATGAACACATGCAGGACTCCTCCAACTGAAGAAGGGTCCTGACATGAAACATCATCTGTCCATTCCCTCCGCAGATGCTGAGTTTCTCCAGTATTTTGAGTTTTGCTCAACAGTTGAGTTCCAGCATCTGCAGTTCCTTGTGTTTTCCTCCAGTGTTATTCACCAATCATAGTCTGCAGAGCATTTATCCCTGGAAAAGCTGTCAACTAGAAGAACAACCCGTCAACCTTTACGGTCAGGGTTCACATTTAAAAAGAGGCCAAAGGGCAGATGCACAGTGAAGGAAGCTTTATTTAAAGTGAAATTCTTCAGCAGTAGTAGAATTATGAACGAAATGGATTACATGTTCTTGTTGTGCTAAATGACTCAGTTGTTAGATTCTTACCTGTGAAACAATAGTTATAGATTAAAACCCTATTTTTGGATTACCACAGATAATCTCGGCTTCCGCTTCAGTGTAGTGATATTAGGTTCAGTTTAGTTTAGTTTGGTTTAGTTTGGTTTAGCTGTTTAGAGATACGGCATGAAAACAAGTCCTTTTGCCCAACGAGCCCACGCTGACCAGCGATCACCTGTACACTAGTCCTACATACTAGGGACAATTTACAGAAGCCAATTCACCTGCAAACCTGCATATCTTTTCAATGTGGGAGGAAACTGGAGCACCTGGAGAAAACCAACACTGTCATGGGGAGAACGTACAAACTATGTCCAGACAACATCCGAGGTTAGGATCGAACCCAGATCTCTGGTGCTGTAAGGCAGCAACTCTACCACTGTCCCACTGGGTTAGGGAATCGTTGCCAGAAATTTTGAGTATTGGTATCAATCCATGAACAAAATTTATTACATGTGCAAAATGACCCTGTTGATAGATGCTTATCGGTGAGATGTTATTTATCTCATTGAAACCTACCGAATGTGAAAGGCCCAGATAGAGTGGATGTGGAGAGGATGTTTCCAGTAGTGGGAGATTCTAGGGCCAGAGGGCACAGCCTAAGAATAACAGGACATACCTTTGGGATGGGGATAAGGAGGATTTCTTCAGCCAGAGGGTTGTGAGTCAGTGGAATTCATTGTCACAGATGGCGGAGAAGACCAAGTCATTGGGTATTTTTAAAGCAGAGATTGAGAGGTTCTTGATTAGTAACCATGTTAAGGGTTATGGGGAGAAGACAGGAGAATAGGGTTGAGAGGGAAAAATAGATCAGCCATGATCAAACGGCAGAGTAGACTCAATGGGCCGAATGACCTAATTCTGCTCCTGTGTCTATGAATTTATGGGTTTAACCCTCATTTTTGGATTACAACAGATATTCTTGAATGCCATTTCAGTACAGTGTTAATGGGCTTGGCATTGTAGGGAATGGTTTCTTGGAATATTGTCCCTGGGTTTTATTAACACTTTGTGCTTTGCCTCTGAATTCAAGCAGAATACAATACACTATTGTGACTTTATCATGCTATTGATGGCGATGAAATTCTAGGCAGGTGTAGTATAAATGATAAACTTTTGTTAAACAAGAACAGTTCTAAATTCTCTATAATTTTAGGTTATAGCAAGAGTATCTTTTATCTGTATCAAGACTTTTGTTTTAAAGACTCTGGGCAGTTTATCAGGTGATTATTGGCTTTCAAAATCATTGGGCTTTTTTAACGCTTTTTTGACTTCTGCTTATGTTCACCTTCAGTCAGGATGAAATTTAAGCTTCTTACTGCGTGTGCTTCATATTCAGCATTATTACCCCTAGCACAGCATCAACCAAATATTTGGAGATGTGATCATGTATCGACTCAGAAGAAATGAATGATTGTTTAGTTGTAGTTGTTTTAATTTTAAAGATACAGCATGGAAACAGAACCTTCTGCCCATCGAGTTCACTCCGACCATCGATCACCCGTCCACACTAGTTTTATGTTATTCCAATTTCTCATCCACTCCGGGCTTATGGGGGCAATTTAACAGGGGCTAATTGACTTACAACCCCGCACGTGTTTGGGATGTGGGAAGAAACCGGAGAACTCAGAGGAAACAGGTAGAATATGTAAACTCCACATAAACAATATCAGAGGTCAGGATCGAACTTGGCTCTCTGCTATCAGGCAGCAGCTCTATCAGCGGCACCACTGTGTTGCCTTTTATTTATCCCTTCCTTTAGTAAGTAAGATTATTTGATTTGGTACCAGTGTCTATTTAAATGTCAGAGGAAATAGAAACCATTCAAACTTCCACCTATGAAAACAGGAGAACTTTCCCAGCAGATGCAGTGAGTAGGATAGTTAGACTTCAATTATGCCCAGAACATTAACAGTAGTGTGATCAGAAAACTTAATTGATAGTGGAATAATCCAATCATTTCATCTCTAACTAGTTATTTCTAAAACACTTGGGCATTGCAAGAAACTGCAAAAGTATGACTGTTTTTCTAGTGCACATTTCTAATATCCCTTGCTTTGGAGAAAAGCCCGTATCAAGTCTCAAAATGTTATGCAAGTACAATCCATGTCAAATAATCCAATTTCTAATTTCCTATCACATTTCATTAGAATTCAACTAAGATTCTCAGAATCTGTCTGGTGAAAGCATAGTCATGAACAGCACCTCAATGCGTGCCGATGTGCAAACCCACATCCTACCAGCTTGTGCGATGCAGTGCAATTGCATGCCATACATTGTCGATAACCTTATTTCTGATCCCATTTCCTTTTGCTTAGAATGGTGGATAACCTGTGCATTTGTAAAGTTGTAAAAAAATTCAACTGAGACTTTGCTTTGGGCAGGCAATCAGAATCGCAGAGTTAAGGGGCTGTCCCACTTGGGCGACCTAATTGGCGAGTTTAGAAGAGTTTGAAAAAATGACATATTGAAGACCTCCTTCGACTATGTAGAAGACCTCCTTCGACCTTCGACTATGTTGAAGACCAGCTTCGACTAGCTACGACTAACTTCGGGAAAATTGGACACCGAATAGTGGAGAGTGAAGACGACCTCCTTTGATCTCCATCGACCTCCCTTCGACCTCCTTTCGACTATGATAAAGACTATCTACGACTACCTTCGGCTACCTTCGACTACCCTCGATTACCTATGACTAACATGCTGACCTACTACAACCTACTACAACTAAACCTACGAGTAAAAAAAGTATCTATTTTTTCCATGGCGACCTTTTTTTACTTGCGGGCATTTTATAACATATAGAGAAAAACGCCGCGACCTAGCTGAGGCCTCGAGTACGCGGAGACCACTCTCGAGCATGAAGTAGCAATGTTACAAAATTTTGAGATTTTAAAAATCAAGTCTGTAATTTATCCCATCAGATAAAGCATAAAAATAAGTTTAATTTGACACCTAATTCACTTTCATATCTCAAGTATTTAAAAAGTTATGGCCATTTTCATACTGGGAAATGAGCATCTTGTTCCCTATTGATTTTCTATGGACATAACAAAAAAGCTGTGATCGTGAACAGTCAAAAGCCCATAACCTTCTTAAAAATTAAGAGAACTGAATGAAATTTTCAGTTATCATAGATTGAAGCATTCTGAAACAAATATAAAATAATCTTACTTGGATGACCT
The DNA here is from genome assembly GCF_010909765.2 of Amblyraja radiata. Taxonomy (NCBI): domain Eukaryota; kingdom Metazoa; phylum Chordata; class Chondrichthyes; order Rajiformes; family Rajidae; genus Amblyraja; species Amblyraja radiata. Next base: position 16,372,498 of record NC_045972.1, on the reverse strand, counting down.
GAAATTAAAGCATATAATTAGTTAGTTACCTAATTGTAGCTAATTTCAGACTTCAATTACTAGATCTAAACATCTATCCATTTCTTAATAAATGATTAACATTTTTAAATAGCCTAAATGTCCAAATAATATTCACAAATAATTCACAATAAAACATGATTTTTAAATCTCATTTACATTAATTTATAGACCAAATGGAAGGAATTTAGTGTTCAATTGCTGTAAATAAATGCCCATTTAAATCAGCTTTCTAGTGAGATCCTGTGAACGCGCTGGTTTAGAACGTTCACATTGCGGTAGATTTGTGCCCTCAAATGCCCAGAAAAGTACTGCGGGATATAATGGGCCCAAAATGAGCTACTCGCAATATTAAACTTTGTATAAAGGGATCTTTAGAAGCCCTTTTTAATGTAAAAATATACAGCATACCTTCAGTTATTTGCTTTATGAGACCCTGCGGTTGCTGGCGGTCGCGGGTTTAGAGATTGATTTTTAAACTACTATAACTATTTTACGAGGCCTTTAAAACTAATAATAGCTTTTGCGACGGGGTCTTCCAGCGATTTTTCGTTAATAATTAACTAGGCTGAACATCTTCGATTTGAACAGCCTAGAGAAAATCGCGTTTTAAACCCGCCCCCCTCTAAACGGCGCCAAAATCGCGCACACCCGCAGCGACAGATTTTCCGCGACGCTTCAGGTAGGCTTTGCAACATACCTACATGAAGGAGAGTTAGTACACCCCACCTCCTCACCTCTTTGTACCAACTACCTCCCCTTTGACCCGCTGAGTTCCTCCATCAGTTTTAGTTTCACTTTGTTGACCGTGCCTTATTAACATTCATGGCACATCCAAAAGACTATTGTGAAGGGATGGCAATAATACTACAATGCCGTATGTAAATTGGAAGACCAGCACCTTATATTTGTTTAGGAGGTCTACAACCTAATGGTACAAACATTGAATTCTTCATTATCAGGTAATACTAGCACCTATTCGTTTTTCTTTTCTCAACCCCCATCACCATTTATGACCATTTTCTATTGCCAAAATCTATTTGGAACGATCTATCTATTTGCATAGACTTGAAAGTAACTGTTTGCATTTTCCTTAGACAGCCAGATAAAGATCTTAGACCATTCCAGCAGCAACAATATTGGAGGTATTGCCAAGAACAAACTTTACTGGACTTCGCTTCTGGCATGGAACGTCATCAAATTATAATATAGGTTATTACGCTATCAACAGAGTATGCGGACTAGCACTCCATACTGGGAAAACAATCTTCTACACTTCCCTGCAAGCAGGTTTTAAGTCCATATATATGGTATGTTTCTTGTCGCAAAATATCCGAGGTCTCAAACCTGGCGATAATATCTTTTCTGCTGAAGAAACAAAGTAAAAAGATTGTATTTCTATAACCTTTTATATCCAACGCAAATACAAAGTGAGATGCATGCCAAACTAATGGAGATTTGAGACATATTACAGATGGTTTCAAGGGTATCTTAAAACTGGCGCTGGAGTTGGCTAGGTGGAAAGAGTCATAGCTTCATAGAGCATGGAAACAGGCCTTTCGGCCCAACTTGACCAACACTAATCTCATCTGTCTGCTTTTGGCCCATAATCACTCTGAATCAAGGATTCCAAACCTGGGGTCAATTTTATTGATTCTGGATTTGTACATATTTTTTTCATTGACTGGCTTTGTTTGGTTCTGGTATACCGGTATCTGTTCATCATTAGTTGTTCATAAATACGTGAAATAACATTGTTATGCGCTATTAAAGTTGTCAGGGGTAAATGGGATGAAAAAGGTTGGGAACCCATGCACTAAACCTATCCTATCCATGTACCTATCTAAATGTTTCTTAAACTTTGCAATCGTACTGGCCTCAACTACTCCTTCCGGCATCCTGTTTCATACACCCACTACCCTTTGTGAAAAATAGTCACCCCTCCGCTATCCATTCAATCATTCCCTCCCTCAATTTAAACCTATGTCCTCTGAATTTTGATTCCCCTACTCCAGGCAAAAGACTGTGTGTTTATCGAATCTATTTGTCTCATGATTTTGTACACCTCTATAAAGATCACATCTCCATCTCCTGCACTCCAAGGAATAAAGCCCTAGCCTGCTCAACCTCTCCCTGTAGCTCAGACCCTCAAGTCTTGGCAACATCCTGGTAAAGCCTCTCTGAAACCCTTTCTAGTTTGACAACATCCTTCCTATAACATGGCGACCAAAACTTAACACAATGCACTAAATATGGCCTCACCAACGTCTTATGGAATTGTAACATGTGCCAAAGATGTATAAGTATCTCTATGGCCTCATAGCTGTTATTCCAAAATATTATCTCACAACATTTTGGTAGTTCAGAGGAGGGTGAAGGATAGCCGTCTGTTGAAAGATTGTTGAATCTTCAATTAACAATAGTATGGATGCAGATTTCAGCTCCAGGTGTGAGGATTGGGTGGAGGTGGGCAATGTGGGATCTGGTCCACAGTTTTCGGCCAAGTGGCTTTACAGTCAATGAAATAGTGGTTACTTCAAGACGTGTTGAGAAGTCTGACAAAATTGATGGACTGGAGTGTTGAAAGAAATGGTGCCAAGGTAGAGCTGGCTGTCATCTGCCAATGCTATTACATTGTAATATCCAGCATCTGCAGTTCCTTCCCACACATCAAAGGAGACTTTTTGGATGGGAAATAAATTGTTCTCTTTGGCAGATTATGGTGCTCAATGAGGTCAGGAAGACAAATTATTACAAGAGATACCTGACAATAAGCAGCTGTATTGAAGTTTGTGCTGAATTTGAGAATCTGGCAAAGGTTTCAGAGAGAATAGAAGAAATGAAATGGATCATATACTTTGGAGCTTTGGTTGGAGCTGTTTCAGTGGAATGAACGGTGGAATGTCATTTTGAAAATCAATACACAATTATGTTATAGGAAAGACTACAGAAATGGAGGTACCAACGTGCTCTGAAGGCAAGATTGTGCACAAGTCCTGTTACTGATGAATATTGGATGAGAAAGCCTCAGGTAAAGGTGGATGACTGCTCAATTAAAAGATAGGATTTACGATGAGTTGGAAAGATTGGGACTCAATAGGAGGAGTCAGTGTGTTTTTTTAATGGAAAATCCTGCCTCACAAATCTGACAAATGAGTTTTTTGAGGAGGCTACTTTGTAAATTATTTCAAAAGTATATCAATGGTTTCAAAGGTGGACAAAAATGCTGGAGAAACTCAGCGGGTGAGGCAGCATCTATGGAGCGAAGGAATAAGTGACGTTTCGGGTCGAGACCCTTCTTCAGACTGATGTGGGGAAGGGGGAGGGAGGGTCGGGAAGAAGAAAGGAAGAGGCGGAGACAGTGGGCTGTGGGAGAGCTGGGAAGGGGAGGGGAAAGAGGGAGAAAGCAAGGACTACCATGAAATTGGAGGTCCCAAGCGAAATATGAGGAGCTGCTCCTCCAATTTATTGTGGGACTCACTCTGGCCATGGAGGAGGCCCAGGACAGAAAGGTCAGATTCAGAATGGGAGGGAGTTGAAGAGCTGAGCCACCGGGAGATCAGGTTGGTTATTGCAAACTGAGCGGAGATGTTGGGCGAAGCGATTGCCAAGCCTATGCTTGGTCTTACCGATGTAGAGCAGCTGACACCTAGAACAGCGGATGCAATAGATGAGGTTGGAGGAGGTGCAGGTGAACCTCTGACGCACCTGGAAGGACTGTTTAGGTCCTTGGATGGAGTCAAGGGGGTAGGTAATGCGACAAGTGTAGCATTTCCTGTGGTTGCAAGGGAAAGTACCAGGGGAGGGGGTAATTTGGGTGGGAAGGGACGAATTGACCATGGAATTACGGAGGGAGCAGTCTCTGCGGAAAGCCGAAAGGGGAGGAGATGGGAAGATGTGAGGAAGCAGGGTGGGAAGAAGTGTAGTCCAGATAGCCATGGGAGTCAGTGGGTTTATAGTAGATGTCGGTCAGTAGTCTGTTACCTGCGATGGAGATAGTGAGGTCCAGAAACGGTAGGGAGATGTCGGAAATGGTCCAGGTGAATTTGAGTGCCAGATGGAAATTAGTGGTGAAATGGATGAAGTCAGTGAGTTCTGCATGGGTGCAGGAGGTAGCACCAATGCAGTCGTCGATGTAGCGGAGGTAGAGTTCGGGGATAGGGCCACGATACGCCTCGAACAAGAATTGTTTGACGTAGCCTACAAAGAGGCAGGCATAGCTGGGGCCCATGCGCGTGCCCATAGTATTTGGAGGAAATGGGAGGAGTCAAACGAAAAATTGTTGAGGATAAGGACCAGCTCTGCTAGGCGGAGAAGTGTATCGGTAGATTGGGATTGGTTGGTTCTGCGGTCGAGGATGAAATGGAAGGCTTTAAGACCCTCCTGGTGGGGGATGGAGGTGTAGAGTGACTGGACATCCATGGTGAAGATGAGGGAATGGGGGCCTAGAAAATGGAGGTTATGGAGGAGATGAAGAGCGTGTGAGGTGTCTTGGACATAGGTGGGGAGGGATTTAACCAGGGGGGGATAGGATGGAGTCGAGGTATGTGGAAATAAGTCCGGTGGGACACGAATAAGCAGAAACAATGGGTCTGCCAGGACAGTCAGGTTAGTGGATTTTGGGGAGAAGATAAAACGGGCCGTGCGGGGCTGGGGAACTATGAGGTTGGAGGCTTGTGAGGGCAGGGAGCCGGAAGTGATGAAGCCAGTGATAGTGTTTGAGTTAATGGCTTGGTGCTCGTCTGTGGGGTCATGCTCCAAGGATAAGTAGGAGGAGGTGTCCGAGAGTTGGTGCCTGGCCTCAGTCTTGTAGGGATCAATGCATTGTGTAAAAGGAGCCATGTAAATATAGTTTTGTTTTTAAAAAAGGTGGCACAATGGCGAAGCGATAGAGATGCTGCCTTACAGCGTCAGAGATAACAACTTGTTTCATAACAAGAGGATTTCAGTATAGGAGTAAAGAGGTTCTTCTGCAGTTGTATAGGGCTCTGGTGAGACCACATCTAGAGTATTGTGTACAGTTTTGGTCTCCTAATTTGAGGAAGGACATCCTTGTGATTGAGGCAGTGCAGCGTAGGTTCACGAGATTGATCCCTGGGATGGCGGGACTGTCATATGAGGTAAGATTGAAAAGACTAGGCTTGTATTCACTTGAGTTTAGAAGGATGAGAGGGTATCCTATAGAGACATATACTATTATAAAAGGACTGGACAGCCTAGATGCAGGAAAAATGTTCCCAATGTTGGGCGAGTCCAGAACCAGGGGCCACAGTCTTATGATATAGTTGGGATTACGGAGACATGGCTCCAGGGTGACCAAGGCTGGGAGCTGAACATCCAGGGATATTCAATATTCAGGAGGGATAGAGAGAAAGGAAAAGGAGGTGGGGTAGTGTTGCTGATTAGAGAGGAGATTAACGCAATGGAAAGGAAGGACATTAGTTTGGAGGATGTGGAATCGGTATGGGCAAAGCTGCGAAACACTAAGGTAAGAAAACGCTGGTGGGTGTTGTGTACAGGCCACATAACAGTAGTAGTGAAGTTGGAGATGGTATCAAACAGGAAATTAGAAATGCGTGCGACAAAGGCAAAACCGTTATAATGGGTGACTTCAATCTACATATAGATTGGGTGAATCAAATTGGCAGGGGTGCTGAGGAAGAGGTGTTCTAGGAATGTATGCGGGATAGTTATCTAAATCAACATGTAGAGGAACCAACGAGAGAGCAGGCTATTTTAGACTGGGTATTGAGTAATGAGGAAGGGTTATTTAGCAGTCTTGTTGTACGTGCCCCCTTGGGCAAGAGTGACCATAATATGGTTGAGTTCTTCATTAGGATGGAGAGTGACATTGTTAATTCAGAAACAATGGTTCTGAACTTAAGGTAACTTTGAGGGTATGAGACGTGAATTGGCCAAGATTGACTGGCAATTAATTCCAAAAGGGTTGACGGTGGATATGCAATGGAAGACATTTAAAGACTGCATGGATGAACTACAAAAATTGTTCATCCCAGTTTGGCAAAAGAATAAATCAGGGAAGGTAGTACATCCGTGGATAACAAGGGAAATCAGGGATAGTATCAAAGCGAAGGATGATGCGTACAAATTAGACAGAAAAAGCAGCATACCGGAGGACTGGGAGAAATTCAGAGACCAGCAGAGGAGGACAAAGGGCTTAATTAGGAAAGGAAAATAGATTATGAAAGAAAACTGTCAGGGAACATAAAAACTGACTGCAAAAGCTTTTATAGATATGTGAAAAGAAAGAGATTAGTTAAAACAAATGTAGGTCCCTTGCAGTCAGAAACAGGTGAGTTGATCATGGGGAACAAGGATATGGTGGACCAATTGAATAACTACTTTGGTTCCGTCTTCACTAAGGAAGACATAAATAATCTGCCGGAAATAGCAGGGGACCGCGGGTCAAAGGAGTTGGAGGAATTGAGTGAAATCCAGGTTAGCCGGGAAGTGGTGTTGGGTAAATTGAATGGATTAAAGGCCGATAAATCCCCAGGGCCAGATAGGCTGCATCCCAGAGTACTTAAGGAAGTAGCTCCAGAAATAGTGGATGCATTAGTAATAATCTTTCAAAACTCTTTAGATTCTGGAGTAGTTCCTGAGGATTGGCGGGTAGCAAACGTAACCCCACTTTTTAAGAAGGGAGGGAGAGAGTAAATGCGGAATTACAGACCAGTTAGTCTAACATCGGTAGTGGGGAAACTACTAGAGTCAGTTATTAAAGATGGGATAGCAGCACATTTGGAAAGTGGTGAAATCATTGGACAAAGTCAGCATGGATTTACAAAAGGTAAATCATGTCTGACGAATCTTATAGAATTTTTCGAGGATGTAACTAGTAGCGTGGATAGGGGAGAACCAGTGGATGTAGTGTATCTGGACTTCCAGAGGCTTTCGACAAGGTCCCACATAAGAGATTAGTATACAAACTTAAAGCACACGGCATTGGGGGTTCAGTATTGATGTGGATAGAGAACTGGCTGGCAAGCAGGAAGCAAAGAGTAGGAGTAAACGGGTCCTTTTCACAATGGCAGGTAGTGACTAGTGGGGTACCGCAAGGCTCAGTGCTGGGACCCCAGCTATTTACAATATATATTAATGATCTGGATGAGGGAATTGAAGGCAATATCTCCAAGTTTGCCGATGACACTAAGCTGGGGGGCAGTGTTAGCTGTGAGGAGGATGCTAGGAGACTGCAAGGTGACTTGGATAGGTTGGGTGAGTGGGCAAATGTTTGGGAGATGCAGTATAATGTGGATAAATGTGAGGTTATCCATTTTGGTGGCAAAAACAGGAAAGTAGACTATTATCTAAATGGTGGCCGACTGGGAAAAGGGGAGATGCAGCGAGACCTGGGTGTCATGGTACACCAGTCATTGAAAGTAGTCATGCAGGTGCAGCAGGCAGTAAAGAAAGCGAATGGTATGTTAGCTTTCATAGCAAAAGGATTTGAGTATAGGAGCAGGGAGGTTCTACTGCAGTTGTACAGGGTCTTGGTGAGACCACACCTGGAGTATTGCGTACAGTTTTGGTCTCCAAATCTGAGGAAGGACATTATTGTCCTAGAGGGAGTGCAGAGAAGGTTCACCAGACTGATTCCTGGGATGTCAGGACTGTCTTATGAAGAAAGACTGGATAGACTTGGTTTATACTCTCTAGAATTTAGGAGATTGAGAGGGGATCTTATAGAAATTTATAAAATTCTTAAGGGGTTGGACAGGCTAGATGCAGGAAGATTGCTCCCGATGTTGGGGAAGTCCAGGACAAGGGGTCACAGCTTAAGGATAAGGGGGAAATCCTTTAAAACCGAGATGAGAAGAACTTTTTTCACACAGAGAGTGGTGAATCTCTGGAACTTTCTGCCACAGAGGGTAGTCGAGGCCAGTTCATTGGCTATATTTAAGAGGGAGTTAGATGTGGCCCTTGTGGCTAAGGGGATCAGAGGGTATGGAGAGAAGGCAGGTACGGGATACTGAGTTGGATGATCAGCCATGATCATATTGAATGGCGGTGCAGGCTCGAAGGGCCGAATGGCCTACTCCTGCACCTAATTTCTATGTTTCTATGTTTCTAATAAAGGGGAGGTCATTAAGAGGTGAGAAAAAGCTTTTTCACCCAGAGAGTTGTGAATTTATGGAATTCCCTGCACACAGGGCAGTGGAGGCAAGTCACTGGATGCATTTAAGAGAGAGTTAGATAGAGCTCTAGGGGCTAGTAGAGTCAAGGGATATGGGGAGAAGGCAGGCACGGGTTATTGATAGGGGACGATCAGCCATGATCACAATGAATGGCAGTGCTGGCTCGAAGGGCCAAATGGCCTCCTCCTGCACCTGTTTTATATGTTTCTATGTTTCTAGTCCTGGGTTTGATCCGAACTAATGATGCCATCAGGTTTTCTCCCGGTGCGCCTGTTTCCTCCAAAACTCCAAAGGCGTACAGGTTTGTAAGTTAATTGGCTTTGGTAAAATTATAAATTGTCACTAGTGTGTAGGATGACTTTAGTGTATGGGGTAGTTCACTGGTCGACATGGACTTGATCGGTCGAGGGGCATGTTTCTGCCCTGTATCTCAAAAGGCTAAAGTCTAAAATTGATAAAGGGAAGGTGTTAGACATGGTACACTTAGAATTCAGCGAGGCTTCTGACAAAGCCCTGCATGAAAAGGTGGTCAGAAATCTAGGGAACATGAGGGTCCAAGGCGTGTTGGCAAAAACTAGATTCAAAATTGGCTTAGACATTGGAGGCAGACGGCACTGAAGTTTTTAATGACTGAAATTCCGTAACCAATGGTGTAATGCAGGATCTGTGTTGGAATATAAATTTAAATGAATTGGAAGCGAATGTCTGTGGTCTGATGTAATGCTGCTGATGACAGGATGATTGGGTGGTTATAGATAGTGAGGATGGTTGCCAAAGGATACAAAGGGACATAGATCAGCTGGAAATTTGGTTGGAGGAATGGCAAATGGAATTTAGTCCGGACAAATGTGAAATAATGCATTTTAAGTTACTAGCCGGACATATATAGTAAATAGCAGGGACTTTGGAAGTACTGATGTACAGAGATCCTGGGCCACGCTATGTTTGAAAATGGCGAGGCAGATAGATAAGGTAATGAAGAAGATATTTAGCATGCTTTTTCTTTTATAGGAAGGAGTATTGAGTGTAAGAGTTCGGATATCATCTAGTTACCGCACAGGACATTGATTAGGAAACACTGAAAACATTGTGCACAGTTCTGGTCACCACACTATGGAAAGGATGTGAAAATATTAGAAAGAATGCAGAAGAAATTCACCAGGTTCTGTGGTATAGGTACATAGAAAATAGCTGCAGGAGTAGGCCATTCGGCCCTTCGAGCCTGCACCGCCATTCAATATGATCATGGCTGATCATCCAACTCAGTATCCCGTACCTGCCTTCTCTCCATACCCCCTGATCCCTTTAGCCACAAGGGCCACATCTAACTCCCTCTTAAATATAGCGAATGAACTGGCCTCAACTACCCTCTGTGGCAGAGAGTTCCAGAGATTCACCACTCTCTGTGTGAAAAATGTTTTTCTCATCTCGGTCTTAAAGGATTTTCCCCTTATCCTTAAGCTGTGACCCCTTGCCCTGGACTTCCCCAACATCAGGAACAATCTTCCTGCATCTAGCCTGTCCAACCCCTTAAGAATTTTGTAAGTTTCTATAAGATCCCCCATCAATCTCCTAAATTCTAGCGAGTACAAGCCGAGTCTATCCAGTCTTTCTTCATATGAAAGTTCTGACATCCCAGGAATCAGTCTGGTGAACATTCTCTGTACTCCCTCTATGGCAATAATGTCCTTCCTCAGATTTGGAGACCAAAACTTAGAGGGCTTTACTTACAAGGAGACAATGGATAGGCTGGGTTTGTCTCATTAGAACATACGAGTCTGAGGTTTGACCTAATGTGGTTTATAAGGAAGAAGATTAAGGCCTTTTCCCCAGAGGGAATATGTTTATAGACTTTAGACTTTAGAGATACAGCTCAGAAAGAGGCCCTTCAATCCACTGAGTCTGCGCCAACAGCGAGGACTCCATACACTAACACTATCCTACGCACTAGAGATGATTTACAATTTTATCGATGCTAAATAACCTACAAATCTGTATGTCTTTCGAATGTGGGAGGAAACCGGAGCACCCAGAGAAAACCCACATGGTCACAGAGAGGATGTACAAACTCCGAACAGGCAGCATGCATAGTCAGGATCGAACACGGGTCTCTGGCGCTATAAGGCAGCAACTTTACCACTGCACCACTAGTTTATAATGAAAGGGGAGACATTTAAAGGCAATCTGAGGGACATGTGTCTTAAATAGATGGTGATAGGTATATGGAATAAGATGCCAGAAGAGGTAGTAGAGCCAGGTGTAATCGCAGTATTCAAAAAGCATTTGGACAGGTCCATGGATAGAGGGAAAATGGGATTAATGCAGATAGGCATTTGGGACAGTATGGACAGGTCAGGCTGAAGGGCCTTGTTTCCATGCAGTACATTGCAATGACTTTCTGAAAGTCCACCTGCAATGATGCAAGAACGTCAGAGAACATAGCACAATACAGCACGGGAACAGGCCCTTTGGCCCACAATGTCTGTGCCAAATGTGATGCCCATATATACTAGTCACATCTGCACCTGCACCAACCACTGTGGAAATGGCATCGTGGAAATAGTGGGCCACATCTTTGGCACAGTTACAGAGTCAGCCAGGATAGTTTAGTTTAGTGATACAATGCGGAAACAGGCCCTTTGGCCCACCGAGTCCACGACGACCAGCGATCCCCGCACATTAACACTATCCTACACACACTAGGGACAATTTACACATACACCAAGCCAATTAACCTACAAACCTGTATGTTTTGTAGTGTGGGATTCAAAGGTCTCTGAGAAAACCCACGCGGTCACGGGGAAAACGTGCAAACTCCGTACAGACAGCACCCGTAGTTGGGATCGAACCTGGGTCTCCAGCACGGCAAGCGTTGTTATGGGCCTGTCCCACGTAGGCAATTTTTCAGACGATTGCCGGCGACTGTCAAGTCGTAGCAGGTCGCTGAAAATCCGGCGACTATCAGAGTGGAACACACACACACACACACACACACACACACACACACACACACACACACACACACACACACACACACACACACACACACACACACACACACACACACACACACACACACACACACACACACACACACACACACACACACACACACACACACACACACACACACACACACACACACACACACACACACACACACACACACACATACACATACACACATCGCTTCCTTCACAAGCCAGTTACGCAGGCGGGGGACAGGGCAGACGGGGGGAGCGCTGTCTGAGTGAAATTCACACGGTGCAAAGCCAATGTGACACAGACACACACCACGATGAACAAGAAGGTTGACGCTGTAATTAAGATGGTGAAAACGCAGTGTACGGGAAGGGTCACGTAAGTCCTTTAAAAGAGGGCTGGGGGGGGGGAGAAGGAGTGGAGACAACTTTTAAGAAGCCAGAGATACACGGCTGTGAAGCTCGGCGGACATTTAACATTACCGATCGGTTATTCTTGGTTCTGAAAACTACTGTTATGTTTTTTTTTTCCTATTGAGCCAATGAAATTCACCGGTCAGCACCGGCGACTACAAACGACAACCTATGACAACCTACGACCTCCTGGCAACCCACTACCACTGCACCTAATTCACGAGAATTCTCACTACTCTCCATGGCGTCAAAATTCTGGTTGCCGCTAAATTTTCAACATGTTGAAAAGTTAGCGGTGGCCAGATTGAAGCCGCGACTAGTTACGAGAATGCGGGAACTACTCACCACCATGGAGGCGACACCCCGGCAACCTCCGGCGAACATGTGGTGACCTCAAAGTCTCCTGTAGTCACCTAAAAAGTCGCATAAGTGGGACAGGCCCATAAGGTAGCAAATCTATCACTGTGCCACCGTGCCGCCCTCTGATGCAGTGACCGATAGCCAGGCTGCCGCTGTCCATGCCAAGATGATGTCGTCTGAAGTCAAGCCATCTACGCATGGAGCTGCTGAAGGTTATTCTCTGAGGTAAGCTACAGGTTCCTTCACTGAGGGTCAGTGAACTTCCATCTGCCATGTTGTAACTATAGGTTTGCACTGAATAGAAACATAGAAACAGGTGCAGGAGTAGGCCATTCGGCCCTTCGAGCCTGCACCGCCATTCAATATGATCATGGCTGATCATCCAACTCAGTATCCTGTACCTGCCTTCTCTCCATACCCCCTGATCCCTTTAGCCACAAGGGCCACATCTAACTCCCTCTTAAATATAGCGAAAGAACTGGCCTCAACTACCCTCTGTGGCAGAGAGTTCCAGAGATTCACCACTCTCTGTGTGAAAAATGTTTTTCTCATCTCGGTCTTAAAGGATTTCCCCTTTATCCTTAAGCTGTGACGCCTTGTCCTGGACTTCCCCAACATCGGGAACAATCTTCCTGCATCTAGCCTGTCCAACCCCTTAAGAATTTTGTAAGTTTCTATAAGATCCCCCCTCAATCTCCTAAATTCTATCGAGTACAAGCCGAGTCTATCCAGTCTTTCTTCATATGAAAGTCCTGACATCCCAGGAATCAGTCTGGTGAACCTTCTCTGCACTCCCTCTATGGCAATAATGTCCTTCCTCAGATTTGGAGACCAAAACTTAGAGGGCTTTACTTACAAGGAGACAATGGATAGGTTGGGTTTGTCTCATTGGAACATACAAGTCTGAGGTTTGACCTAATGTGGTTTACAAGGAGGAAGATTAAGGCCTTTTCCCCAGAGGGAATATGTTTATAGACTTTAGACTTTAGAGATACAGCTCAGAAAGAGGCCCTTCAATCCACCGAGTCTGCGCCAACAGCGAGGACTCCATACACTAACACTATCCTACGCACTAGAGATGATTTACAATTTTATCGATGCTAAATAACCTACAAATCTGTATGTCTTTGGAATGTGGGAGGAAACCGGAGCACCCAGAGAAAACCCACATGGTCACAGGGAGGATGTACAAACTCCGAATAGGCAGCATCCGTAGTCAGGATCGAACACGGGTCTCTGGCGCTATAAGGCAGCAACTTTACCACTGCACCACTAGTTTATAATGAAAGGGGAGACATTTAAAGGCAATCTGAGGGACATGTGTCTTAAATAGATGGTGATAGGTATATGGAATAAGATGCCAGAAGAGGTAGTAGAGCCAGGTGTCATTGCAGTATTCAAAAAGCATTTGGACAGGTCCATGGATAGAGGGAAAATGGGATTAATGCAGATAGGCATTTGGAACAGTATGGACAGGTCAGGCTGAAGGGCCTTGTTTCCATGCAGTACAATGCAATGACTTTCTGAAAGTCCACCTGCAATGATGCAAGAACGTCAGAGAACATAGCACAATACAGCACGGGAACAGGCCCTTTGGCCCACAATGTCTGTGCCAAATATGATGCCCATATATACTAGTCACATCTGCACCTGCACCAACCACTGTGGAAATGGCATCTTGGAAATAGTGGGCCACATCTTTGGCACGGTTACAGAGTCAGCCAGGATAGTTTAGTTTAGTGATACAATGCGGAAACAGGCCCTTTGGCCCACCGAGTCCACGACGACCAGCGATCCCCGCACATTAACACTATCCTACACACACTAGGGACAATTTACACATACACCAAGCCAATTAACCTACAAACCTGTATGTTTTGTAGTGTGGGAGTCAAAGGTCTCTGAGAAAACCCACGCGGTCACGGGGAAAACGTGCAAACTCCGTACAGACAGCACCCGTAGTTGGGATCGAACCTGGGTCTCCGGCACGGCAAGCGTTGTTATGGGCCTGTCCCACGTAGGCAATTTTTCAGACGATTGCCGGCGACTTTCAAGTCGTAGCAGGTCGCTGAAAATCCGGCGACTATCAGAGTGGAACACACAGACACACACACAGACACACACACACACACACACACACACACACACACACACACACACACACACACACACACACACACACACACACACACACACACACACATCGCTTTCTTCACAAGCCAGTTATGCAGGCGGGGGACAGGGCAGGCGGGGGGAGCGCTGTCTGAGTGAAATTCACACGGTGCAAAGCCAATGTGACACAGACACACACCACGATGAACAGGAAGGTTGACGCTGTAATTAAGATGGTGAAAACGCAGTGTACGGGAAGGGTCACGTAAGTCCTTTAAAAGAGGGCTGGGGGGGGGGAGAAGGAGTGGAGACAACTTTTAAGAAGCCAGAGATACACGGCTGTGAAGCTCGGCGGACATTTAACATTACCGATCGGTTATTCTTGGTTCTGAAAACTACTGTTATGTATTTTTTTTCCCTATTGAGCCAATGAAATTCACCGGTCAGCACCGGCGACTACAAACGACAACCTATGACAACCTACGACCTCCTGGCAACCCACTACCACTGCACCTAATTCACGAGAATTCTCGCTACTCTCCATGGCGTCAAAATTCTGGTTGCCGCTAAATTATCAACATGTTGAAAAGTTAGCGGTGGCCAGATTGAAGCCGCGACTAGTTACGAGAATGCGGGAACTACTCACCACCATGGAGGCGACACCCCGGCAACCTCCGGCGAACATGTGGTGACCTCAAAGTCTCCTGTAGTCACCTAAAAAGTCGCATAAGTGGGACAGGCCCATAAGGTAGCAAATCTATCACCGTGCCACCGTGCCGCCTTCTGATCCAGTGACCGCTAGCCAGGCTGCCGCTGTCCATGCCAAGATGATGTCGTCTGAAGTCAAGCCATCTACGCATGGAGCTGCTGAAGGTTATTCTCTGAGGTAAGCTACAGGTTCCTTCACTGAGGGTCAGTGAACTTCCATCTGCCATGTTGTAACTATAGGTTTGCACTGAATAGAACATAGAAACAGGTGCAGGAGTAGGCCATTCGGCCCTTCGAGCCTGCACCGCCATTCAATATGATCATGGCTGATCATCCAACTCAGTATCCCGTACCTGCCTTCTCTCCATACCCCTTGATCCCCTTAGCCACAAGGGCCACATCTAACTCCCTCTTAAATATCGCCAATGAACTGGCCTCAACTACCTTATGGGGCAGAGAATTCCAGAGATTCACCACTCTCTGTGTGAAAAATATTTTTCTCATCTCGGTCCTAAAAGATTTCCCCCTTATCCTTAAACTGTGACCCCTTGTTCTGGACTTCCCCAACATCGGGAACAATCTTCCTGCATCTAGCCTGTCCAACCCCTTAAGAATTTTGTAAGTTTCTATAAGATCTCCCCTCAATCTTCTAAATTCTAGCGAGTACAAGCCGAGTCTATCCAGTCTCCAGAATAGGAAGTATATAAGTTTGATTTGGAATGTCCGTACTTTAACCTTATATTACGTCCAAGTGCCAACTATCATAATAACAAAGGAAAGGGAATGAGTTGGCAAATGGAGATTAGGGACTGTCATTTCTGCAATTGCAATTAGAGGAGTGGTACTTGGAGATTCCCATTAGAAAGGGAATGTTAATATTGCCTCCTATCTTTTTCTTCCTTATATTCCTTCCAGTCTTTCAATGGCTGGTGGCAAGGAACAGACTGCGCACTTCCAATGGTTGCACACAAACCGGACAATGTAGGACAGGAACCTTTACCAGCTGTAGAGCATCTCCATACACAGTGGCTGTATGAATCCATCTCAGTTACCATTCAGTGTGTGCAAATAATGTGTTGATGGCAGCCTGCATCATGGAGAGGGTCATGAACTACTCATGATCCCCAGGCTTGCTGCACCCTGCTCAGAATAAATTAAATACAACCAGTTTGCTTTCAATAGCATCTTTGAATCTATACAAAAGTGCAACATAATTGTTGCAAATATCTGTTGCTGCAGTCATGTACATATGTCCCTGGTATCAGTGGCCCATGGTAATGCGTACTGTGATTGCTTACAAGAGCAAGAAGCAGTCAGTGCGAAGGATCTTACTGAGCCACAGCTCTTTGTTGAGGCTCAGAGAGGAGAATTGTTTCCTGAACACAATGGATAGATGTTAAGGGACCTGTTTCCCTCTCCTCCTCCCTTCTCCAGGGATGTCGGACCCATGGCCTTTCTACTTAGTTTCCCAGTTATGCTGTAATCCAAAAAAAGAATGTCCGCAAATGAACTCCGACAAGCACTCGGAAGAAACCTTGAGGAAAGGACAAATTCTGTCCTGAATTTTTATAATATTAAGAATACAACATAAAAACAGGGATGAAATGCTGAGGCTTTATAAGCCATTGGTCAGACCGCATTTGGAGTAATATGAGCCGTTTTGGACCCCATATCTGAGGAAGAATGTGCTGGCTCTGGAGAGGGTCCAGAGGAGGTTTACGAGAACAATCCCAGGAATGATTGGGTTAACATATGATGAGCATTTGACAGCACTGGGCCTGTGCTCTCTGTAGTTTAGAAGGATGAGGGGGTCCTCATTGAAACTTACTGAATAGTGAAAGGCCTGATCAGAGAGGAAGTTTACACTAGTGGGTGAGTCTAGAACAGAGGCCATAACCTCAGAATAAAAGGATGTACCTTTAGAAAGGAGATAAGGTGGAATTTCTTTAGTAAGAGGGTGGTGAATCTGTGAAATTAATTACTACAGATGGCTGTGGAGGCCATCAATGGATATTTTAAAGGCAGTGATTGATAGATTCTTGATTAGTACGTGTGTCAGGGGTTATGAGGAGAAGGCAGGAGAATGGGGTTGAGAGGGAAAGATAGATCAGCCACAATTGGATGGTGGAGTAGGCTTAATGGGCCAAATGGCCAAATACTACTCCCTTAACTTATGAACATATGAATATATATTCAGCAATACTACAGTGCATTAACCTGACAGTTCAACTCCAAAGTACCAACACCAATATACGCACACCTCCAGATTCAGGGACACTTTCTTCCCCGCTATTATCAGGCAAAGGAACCATCCTGCCAACAACCAAGGAGCAGTCCTGAACTTCTAACTACTTCATTGGAGACCCTCGGACTATCTTTGATCGGACTTTACTGGCTTTATCATGCACTGAACATTATTCACATTATTCCCTTTAACATGTATCTGCACGCTGCAGGTAGCTCGATTGTAATCATGAATCGTCTTTCCGCTGACTGGTTAGCATGCCACAAAAGTTTTTCAATGTACCTCGGTACACGTGACAATAAACTAAACTCAAACCAACATCAGATCATTAGTTAATGTAGATTGATATCACAATCCGTCTGTTTTGCATGCTTCTGATGGGTATTGATTGCAACACCCACTCAGGTCCCTCACCAGTAGGTATCCAAGGAAACACATGCATAGATGCATCTGCACTGATGCATTTCAGAACAGAAGCAATGGCACAAAAAACGCCAGGAGTCACATCCCTTCTGTGTGAAACTGAGACACATTTGAGTGATGAAAGACCAACGATAAGAGGATTGAGCTGACTTCGATTTCCTTAAAAGGAATGCAATTGCTTCATTCGTCCGTGGAAAAAGCAGAAATGCTCAGCAGAAATGAACCCTGCAGTGACTCACTACTTAGCAGCAACCTCTAGTGGTGTCAGAGAAAAATATATTGGATCTCAGCTATTTCATGTAAACAACCTACAAAGCACAGGTCTTCGTGCCCCAAGTTCCTCTTATGCTCAGTGTCCTGGGGCGGCATGATAGCACAGCGGTAGTGTTGCTGCCTTACAGCGCCAGAGACCCGGGTTCGATCCTGATTACGGGTGTTGTCTGTACAGAATTTGTACGTCTTCCCGTGACCACGTGGGGTTTCTCCAGCTGCTCCGGTTTCCCCTCACACTCCAAAGACTTAGAGAATTGTAGGTTAAATGGCTGCTGTCATATTGTAAATTGTCCCTAGTGCATAGGATAGTGCTAGTGTACAGGGATTGCTGGTCAGCACAGACTCGGTGGGCCGAAGGGCCTGTTTCTGTGCTATATCTCTAAACTGAACTAAACTGTACCTTAAAACAGCACAACCTTCAGACACTAATAGAATAGCTCACCATCATTTTCAATTCAAACAAGTATATAATGCAAAGGAATTTTGGCAATGCCTTGAACATTTACAATGTGATCTATACTGGCACACTTTATTTATATCTGCGAAATACTGTGTAAAAATGTTTAATTACACTTCCTTAAAGTGTATGGGCTATTAATAAGTGACAGATAACACAAATATTAAGGCAGATCTCTCATTCATTTGCCCTGGGGCTGCTGAGTTTTTGTCACATTGAACCCAGAATATACTCACTGGGCAAAAGTCTAATCTTGAGAGCTGGGAAGCTTGTTGAAGATCACTATTTCTTTTCGAACTACTTGTGCAATCCATTGGAGCAGCTCAGTGGCAGTAGGATGGGAGGTGTTGCCACCAGCTTCGGCTGAATTCAGCCAGCAATGGAAGCTGAGCCATCAGTAGGGATACGCTGTTAAACCCCCTCATAACCAACAGAAGAACTGCACCAATAACAGTTACTACCCACAATAATTAGCAATGTTACAAAATTTTGAGATTTTAAAAATCAAGTCTGCAATTTATCCCATCAGATAAAGCATAAAAATAAGTTTAATTTGACACCTAATTCACTTTCATATCTCAAGTATTTAAAAAGTTATGGCCATTTTCATACTGGGAAATGAGCATCTTGTTCCCTATTGATTTTCTATGGACATAACAAAAAAGCTGTGATCGTGGACAGTCAAAAGCCCATAACCTTCTTAAAAATTAAGAGAACTGAATGAAATTTTCAGTTATCATAGATTGAAGCATTCTGAAACAAATATAAAATAATCTTGCTTGGATGACCTGACATTAAAGCATATAATTAGTTAGTTACCTAATTGTAGCTAATTTCAGACTTCAATTACTAGATCTAAACATCTATCAATTTCTTAATAAATGATTAACATTTTTAAATAGCCTAAATGTCCAAATAATATTCACAAATAATTCACAATAAAACATGATTTTTAAATCTCATTTACATTAATTTATAGACCAAATGGAAGGAATTTAGTGTTCAATTGCTGTAAATAAATGCCCATTTAAATCAGCTTTCCAGTGGGTTCCTGTGAACGCGCTGGTTTAGAACGTTCACATTGCGGTAGATTTGTGCCCTCAAATGCCCAGAAAAATACTGCGGGATATAATGGGCCCAAAATGAGCTCCTCGCAATATTAAACTTTGTATAAAGGGATCTTTAGAAGCCCTTTTTAATGTAAAAATATACAGCTTACCTTCTATTATTTGCTTTATGAGACCCTGCGGTTGCTGGTGGTCGCGGGTTTAGAGATTGATTTTTAAACTACTATAACTATTATACGAGGCCTTTAAAACTAATAATAGCTTTTGCGACGGGGTCTTTCAGCGATTTTTCGTTAATAATGAACTAGGCTGAACATCTTCGATTTGAACAGCCTAGAGAAAATCGCGTTTTAAACCCGCCCCCTCTAAACGGCGCCAAAATCGCGCACACCCGCAGCAACAGATTTTCAGCGACGCTTCAGGTAGGCTTTGCAACATACCTACACTAATATCACTTAAACTGTGACTAAAGCAACATCTGGAGTGAGTGTGCATTTTGCATTCTGTCTCCCTGTCCTTCCCAACCGTAACTTGGTTGGTTTTATTAACTAGTCCCATCTTTTTCCAGTGTCTCTCTCTCGCTGGTCTGCCTCTAGGCTAACTGTATAGGAGGGAGAAGAACATTCACCCACTCGTGCCTGCTCAGCCATTCAATAGCGTAACGGCTGGTCTGCCTCAACACCATTTTTCAACACTAACCTCCTTTCATTTTTTTTCTCCTAGGATCTAAAAATTGATCAGCCTTAGTTTCGAATGTACTCAGTGACTGAACCTTCAAGGTAGTGAATTCCAAGATTTACTACCCCTCAGGGTGAAGACATTTCTTCTCATCTTTGTCTTGAATGTCTATATCTGATTAAAGAAACCCTAGTCAACGAAAACATCATCCCTGCATCCATCTGTAAAATCCTGTGAAAATGTTATATGTTCCAATTAAATAATCTCTCATTCTACCTCTCAGTCTGAAGAAGGGTATCGACCCGAAACATCACCTATTCCTTCTCTTCTGACCCGCTGAGTTACTCCAGCATTCTGTGTCTATCTCTCATTGTACCAAACTCAATAGGGCTGCTTAATCTCTCCTAATAATAATAATAATAATAATAATAATAAATACTTTATTGATCCCCTCAGGGAAATTCAGATGTCCAGAAGCCCCCAACTAACAAACCCACAGATTCAAAACGAACGCAGACAGAAAATACATAGAATACAATGTGGACACTACCTGAGAGCAATAAATACTTAAAAAGACCAATAATTAACAATAAAAACTTAAAAATTGCAAAATGCATCCCCCTACAGCCTAGCGGTCCGAATTATAAAATCTAATGGCTGCAGGGGTGAAGGATCTCCTGAACCGCTCCGTTCTACAGGGCAGGGAGAGGAGCCGGTTGTTGTTCCGAGTGCTCTTTTGACTCTCCAGAATTACATGGAGGGGATGCCCGGGGTTTTTCAGGATGGCCTGCACCTTGTGCCTCATACGCCTCTCAGGCACATCCATCCCAGAGTCTACTCTCCCCTCCAGCACTGAGCTAGCTCTTTTAACCAGTTTGACCAGCTTCTTGTTGTTTTTATTGTTTCTAATGCCCCATTCCAGAGAAAAAAAACGTTATGAACCTTTGTTACATTCCCTATATAACAAGTATATTCTTGCATTGGTA
Organism: Amblyraja radiata; assembly: GCF_010909765.2. Lineage (NCBI taxonomy): Eukaryota > Metazoa > Chordata > Chondrichthyes > Rajiformes > Rajidae > Amblyraja > Amblyraja radiata. The sequence continues at coordinate 16,351,617 of NC_045972.1, read as the reverse complement.
AGTCTCTATACAATCCGGATCTCTACATAATTTAGTTACAGTCTCTTCATGGCCCTGTGTAATAGGAATAATATGATACGATAAAACTTTATTTATCCCTGGAGGGAAATTGGTCGGCCAACAGTCATAAAACACAACAAGATACATGATACATGAAATTAAAGTTAACTTAAAGTGATGTGGAAAGTCAAGGTTTTGGGATGTGCAAAGATTGGGGAGGTGGGGGGGGGGTCCAGGGTAAAAGGATCTCCTTTGGCGTTCTGTGCTGCATCTTGGTGTAACCAGTCTGTTGCTGAAGGTGCTCCTCAGGTTGACCAGTGTGTCATGGAGGGGATGAGCTGTATTGTCCAAGATGCTCTGCAATTTGAGGAGCATCCTCCCGTCCAAGACCAGTGAATCCAGCTCCACCCCCAGGACGGACCCAGCCTTCCTGATGAGCTTGTTAATTCGGTTGGCGTCCGCGGCCTTCGCCCTGCTACCCCAGCACACGACAGCGAAGAAGATGGCACTGACCAATTGGTAGAACATCTGCAGCATCTCACTGAGCAGAACCTCCTCAGAAAGTACAGATGGCTCCGTCCCTTCTTATACAGTGCCTCAGCGTTCCTGGACCAGTCCAGTTTACTGTCCAGGTAAACACCAATGTACTTGTACCTCTTTACACTTGTACTTTTGTCCTCTTGCCAAAATATAGTTTGCTGTCTGAATTCCGAGCAATACTTGCAGATTAACTTTCAGTGATTCAGTTTAACTCTCATTATGTGCAATAACCTGCACAATCTTTCAACCACAACATTGACGGACTGTCTGTTGAGATGCATGTTCACAATGGACAAGGTGATTACCATCGATTTCCTTCATCTGTTGCAACTCATTTCCCAAGTACTTATAACTGGGCAAGTAGTAAAATGTAGCGAAATAGTAAACACATATGCCAAGGGGGCTAGACCAAGGGAAGTCACAGGTAGTCCTGGGGATTTAAACTTTTGACATTCCTGAACAGGAACTAAGAAGAGCAATCAACTAAGCTGTTCAGCTGAACATTTTCTCATTTCTCTTGATAGAGGAGAAGTTGCAAATACTTGGATTGCCAGGTTGAAACCAGGCAGCTGAGGGAAGACTTGATAGAAGTTTATACAATTATGAGCTTCATAGATAGGGTAGACAGCCAGAACCTTTTTTACCCAGGGTGGAAATGACCAAAGACCAAAGACCAGAGGGCTTAGCTTTAAGGTCAAAGGGGCAAAGTGTCAGGGGTTATGGGGAGAAGAAAGGAGAATGTGATTGAGGGGGAAAGATATATCAGCCCTGATGAATGGCAGAGTAGACTTGCCAAATGGCCCATTTCTGATCCCATTACTTAGGAGTTTCATAAGTTCCTAAGTAATGGGATCAGAAATGGGCCATTATGTGCAGGAATTGCCCTGATCCCATTACTTAGGTGCCTGGGGAAAGCTGCCAGGGATGGTAGTAAAGGCAGTTACAATCGTGGCACAAGAGGCTTTTGGATAGGTACATGGCTATGCATGGATTGGAGAGATATGAATGACATGCAGGCAGGTGAGATTAGTTTATCTTGGCATTATGTTCAGCACAGACATTGTGGGCTGAAGGGCCTTTCCTGTGCTTTACTGCTCTCTGTTCTACGGCCTATCTCTCATTTCAGGGTTTCATAATCAGGTTGTAACAGGCTCTTCAACGTTGCCAGTAAGATAGCTGTTCATTTCATGTCATGTGTTGTTGCTTGATGAATGGTTTTTATCACTTTTTGTTATAACTTGTGAAGAAATAATTTAAATTGTGCTGTGCTAATAAATCTAAAGAGCTCCACTAAATAGCTCCACTTTCCACTTATTGCTCAAATAAGTAGAAAGAACTTAAAAGCGACTCATGGTTACTTGGCAGTATTGGTGCAGAAGCAGGCCATTCAGCCCTTCGACTCGGTGTGCTATTCTATAAAATCTTCTGATATAGAATGACAGACCGATGGATTGGCTCTTAATTCTATTTCCCTATATTTTCCTTGACATTCCTCATTATCTAATAAAAAACGTGTTAATCTCAGCCATGAACCTAAACTCACATCAGTTGGCAGATCAAGTGTTTCCAGATAATTAGTCCCAAATTTTAGATTAGTTTAGTTTAGAAATACAGCGCGAAAACAGGCCCTTCGGCCCACCGAGTCCGTACCGACCAGCGATCCTCGCACATTAACACTATCCTACACACACTGGGGACAATTTACAATTATGGCAAGCCAATTAACCTACATACCTGCACGTCTTTGGAGTGTGGGAGGAAACCAAAGATCTTGGAGATAACACACGCAGGTCACGGGGAGGACGTACTAACTCCGTACAGACAGCACTGTTAAGGATCGAACTTGGGTCTCTGGTGCTGTAAGGCTGTAGCTCTACTGCTGCATGAGTCACCGTGCCGCCCTGAATGAGCTTCCTGCAAGAAGGGCACTTTGCTTTTTTAACAAGCATTTTGAATAGAAAAGGGAAGCCTTTCAATCTGGAAATAGTCTTGCGGGGGGGGAGGGGGGAGGGGGCACCAGGGAGGAGAGAAAGAAACCCATCTACCTGTGAAGCGGAATGTAAGAGCCAAAAATAGAATTTTGCCTATATTCAAAGGTTCAAAGGTCAGTTTATGGTCACGTATGCCAATTAAGGTACAGCAATACTCGAATTGCCATACAGCCATACTAAAAAAAAGCAATAAGACACACAACTACATAAAAGTTAACAAACATTCCTCACTGTGATAGAAGCCAATAAAGTCCGATCTGCTTCCTCTTTATTCTCCCGCGGTTGGGGCAATCGATCATCCGCAGTCGAGGCGATAGAAGCTCCTGCAGCCGGCGATCGAAGCCCCCGCGACGGGGCGATCAGAACTCCTGCAGCTTAAGAATAAGGTGTCTATCACACGTGCTTTATTTGTAGTACAGATCTCAGATCACCATGACTCTGACATGTGTACAACTATAAATTTTAAATTGCAGTCACATTATTTTTCACGGTTCAGTGGGCCAGTAGGATTCTGTGAGAAAACGGGCACAGAGATGAACGATTAAGGGTTGAGCCTGATGCAGGGTGCATACAAAATGTTGCCATGACTTCAGTTAACATGTTTGCAGTGACTGGCCAGAGCTAATCATACTGTTCATTGCATAGTGTGGAAGCCTGCGGCTCAGTTTATTGTAAGTGGCTGTGGCCAGTTCAAACTAGGCAGCACTGATTAATGTTATCTGCAGTTATTTCTTGAAGCAGAGGTGGCTTATGCATGGAAATTGGGATGGAAGTCTCCTTAAGCTGATGGGATGGCAGATTGTATGAGTAAGCATGCTGATTTTATTATGAAACATTTCGATAGACCTTGGAGGATGCGATGGGGGGGAAGGGAAAATCCTTGCAAGCACCAGTGCAGCTGGGATACAGCACTACATGTGTATGTAGTTGAGCATCTCCCTGATGACCTCCTGCTGTGACACTCTTTCAGCAGATAGCCAACTCTGCAGGTGACCTGAAGAAGTGACCTGACTCAAAACGTCATACATGGTTTTCCACCCAAACCACCCCCTACCCAGGTACTTTCCCCTGCTACTGCAGGAGATGCAACACCTGTCTCTTTACCTCCCCCCTCAACTCCGTCCAAGGACCCCAACAGTCTTTTCAGATGAGGCTGAGGTTCACTTGCACTTCCTCCAACCTCATATACTGTATCCACTGTTCCAGGTGTGGATTCCTTTTTATTGGCGAGACCAAGCACAGGCTCGGCGATTGTTTTGCTGAACACCTCTGCTCAGTCCGCCTAAACCTACCTGATCTCCTGGTTGCTGGACACTTTAACTCCCCCTCCCATCCCCACACTGACCTTTCTGTCCTGGGCCTCCTCCATTGTCAGAGTTAGGCCCAGCGCAAATTGGAGGAACAGCACCTCATATTTCGCTTGGGCAGCTTACACCCCAGCGGTATGAACATTGATTTCTCTAACTTCATAATCCTTGCTTTCCCTCTCTCTCCACCCCTCCCCCTTCCCAGTTCTCTGACCAGTCTTACTGTTTCCGACTACATTTTATCTCTGTTTGCTTTGTTGTTACCTTCTCCCGGCTAACAATGATCTATTCTACATTTGTCTGAAGAAGGGTTTCAACCCAAAACTTTGCCTGTTTCCTTCACTCCATAGATGCTGCCTCACCCGCTGAGTTTCTCCAGCATTTTTGTCTACCTTCAATTTTCCAGCAAAGGCAGTTCCTTCTTAAACATCTATTCTACATTTTCCTTGATCTCCATTCCCTTTGCTCTGTTTTCACACCTTCCACACTTCCTTATCTATGTATCTCCCTCCCCCCTTGACATCAGTCAGAAGGGTCTCGACCCGAAACGTCACCCATTCCTTCTCTCCAGAGATGCTGCCTGTCTCGTTGAGTTACTCCAGCATTTTGTGCTCTATCTTCGGTCATACAAGGTGATCATTTTGAGGCAATAGAAAAGTTCCTCAAACCATTTTGTGAACTGTGGAAGAATTGTTTCAATCCCAGACATACAAGGAACTGCAAATGCTGGTTTACAAAGCTAAACATGTAGTGCTGGAGTAACTCAGTGGGCCAGGCAGCATCTCTGGAGAACATGGATGGATGACATATTGGTTGGAAACCCTTCTTCGGATTCAGTCTGAAGAAGGTCCCGACCCAAGATCATCGCTTACCGATGTCCTCCAGAGAGGCTGCCTGACCCGTTAAGTTACTCCAGCACTTTGTGTTCTACTGCAGGTGTTCCCTTCATTCCCCCATCTCCATATTTCATATCCAATGGAATGGCCACAAAGGATGTTGTCATAACCTGAGGGCTTGAGTTACAAGGATAGACTGGATATGCTGGGACTTTCTTCCATGGGTCATAAGAGGCTGAGGGGGTGACCATTTAGAGGTTTTCTAAAATCATGATGGGCATAGTTAAGTTCTACCCTGTTTTTCAGAGAGTGGAAGCAATTAAAACTAGAGGGCAGAGACTCAAGCTGAGAAGGGAAATATTTAAAAGGGATCAGATAGGCAACTTTTTCTCACCGAAGGTGGTTGGTTTATGTAACAAGCGGCCAGATTAATTAATTGACGTGGACACAATAACAACATATAAAAGACCTCACACCGCTTCATATTTCGGCACCTCATATTTTGCTTGGGCAGCTTACAACCTAGCGGTTTGAATAATGATTTATTTATCGTCAAGTAACCCGTGCATCCCCTCTCCCTCCGGCCCTCCCCCACCCTAGCCATTGTATTGGTTTCACTGTCGACCTGGTGAAGTTTATTGTTTGTAGAACTTGTTATCCCCTGTCCCACAGCCAACAATGCGCTGTTTCCTTTATCAGCGGAACTTATTTGCATATCTTTAATTCATTTGTTCTATATCTCTCTATATCACCGTCTATATCTCTTGATTCCCTTTCCTCGGAGTCTGAAGAAGGGTCTCAACCCAAAACATCACCCATTCCTTTTCTCCAGAGATGCTGCCTGACCCGCTGAGTTACTCCAGCTTTTTGTGTCTATCTTTGGTTTCAACCAGCATCTGCAGTTCCTTTCTACATGTTAAAGACTTGACAGCTAATTGGATAGACAATAGGTGCAGGAGTAGGCCATATGGCCCTTCAAGCCAGCCAGGTAGGGTTTAAAGGGATATGGGGCAAACATAGGCGACTAAGACTCGGCAGACATTTTATTTGGCATGAATGAGTTGGGCCAAAGGAACTGTGTCCGTGCAGTATTTGTCTGTGAATCTATGATGTATCCTTATATGGTTAAATTAGAAGGTTCAGTCTATGATATTCTCAAAGTTAGCTTATATGTGACACACCACAATGCCATAGATGGTAGAAATGCTGCCTCACACGGCCAGGGACCCGGGTTCGATCCTGACATGAGTGCCTGTGTGGTGTTTGCGCGTTCTCCATATGACCCCCATGGGTTACTTCCAGGTGGTCCAGTTTCCTCCCACATCCCGAATTTGTAGGTTAATTGGCCTCTGTAAATTGTCCCTAGTGTGGAGGGAGTGGTTGCAAAAGTAGGATAACATAGAACTAATGTGAACAGCTGATCGATGGTTTGACTGGACTCAGTGGGCCGAAGGGCATGCAGTATTCTTTGAGTCAATTCAAAAACCAGAGAACCTTTTTTGAATACCTTTCCGTTGATTTTATTTTGTCAAAATCAAATCAAAGTACAATGAATGATGTTGGTGTTTCACAGAATTATTCACAAATGTTGTAAAATGACCCCGTTTTAGCCTCTTAAGGTCATAGACTTGAACAATATAAGATAACATGTTGAACCAACGCCACTTCTATTGGAAGAAATGACCCTGTCAGCATGAATGGAATGCACCTGATCCTCAAGTTCCTCATTAACCTTTGGCCAGACTGGGCTTATGGTTTCTCCTTTAATGTTAAATGTCCAAGAATGCGACTTAAACCAACATCTGTTCTCAATCATAATCCCACTGGAAATGAAAGATCACAACTGGTGAGACACAGCAATTAGCCTCAGAACTGCTAGACAGGGGAATTTGTAAAGCCCCTCGTGACGGTTAAGCAATTCCCACTGCAAAGTGTGCATTTTGGTATCCAAAAAAGAGGCTAGGATCAGTTCCAACTATGAAATTGTTTGGCCGGCTAATGCATCAATGCTCACTGACAAATGAATAATAGTCAACGGTAGTTAAACAGAGCTCCAGAAGAAAACAGAAAATTAGGGGGGGAAAATAATGTCCCCTTAATGTCTCTAAACCCAGACGAATCCCTCTTACGATGAAGACTAAGAGAATGAGAAAAAGTGGAGCCTAATAAAGGTAAGTGGAATTGGACAAGGGTAATGATGCCGTGGTCCAGATCAAAGTGGCCGTCTCTAGTGAAACTGAATCTCCATGAGTGAGAATAGTGAGCAGAAAATGGATGATTATCTCTTGTCACAAACTGGCAACATATATAATTGTCTTTTTTTTAAATTATTATTTTTATTAGAAGCAATTGTACAAGGATAAAACATTCGGCATGTAAAATTATACAATTATTGTACAGCTTCAATTTTAAACTTTTAACCTGAAAACGAGGGAAAAGAAGAGAGGGAAAAAGTGAAAATTGAAAAGATAAGACCCCTAGACTACCAAAGTAATGTGGCCAAAGAGTGAATAAAGATATAAGAGAGAAGAAAAGAAAAAAAAAAGAAAAGAAAAGGGAAAAGAAAAAAAGAAAAAAGTGGAGAAATACCTGCCCCTCGTCCCCCCCGCCCACCTCACCCAACCCAGAATCGGATTGAAATCCAAATCTGTGTTGTGCCATACTATCCTTGTAAGAATTCGGTAAAGGGGGTCCATGTCTTGAAAAATTGATCTGGTTTTTCTGCCAAGATAAGCCTAATATTTTCCAAATGTAGTGTCTCGGACATGTTTGTAATCCACATCTTCACTGTAGGGACTGATGTGTGTTTCCAAAATTTAAGTATTAGTTTTTTCGCAGTTATCAGGCCATAGTTAAGGAAACGTCTTTGAAATAATGTTAGCTCAGAACAGGCTTCTGACTAGAGTACCTAGAGTGATCAATTCTGTGTTGGGGTCCAAAAAAAATCCAAAAATTCCCCTCCAGAAATTATGTAACTTTAGACAGGAGGCAAACGAGTGGGTTATGGTTGCTTCCTGAAGGAGACATTTATCACAAATGGCAACATAATCGTCAAATGACCTATTTCTACTCTAAGGCTAAGCCTCATTTGTTCTTGACACATCCACTAGATGATGATCTACTTAAATACATTAATCAGAGCACAGCAATCCACAGAATGAGGGGTTAAATGTATCTAAGGAATCTCCTTTGATTGATTTTCCTTGTATTCAGGTACAGTACATCACCAGGGAGTTCTTTTTGTCTATTTGCATAGCCCAGGAATTAAGGCATGAACTGATCTAGGGGTTGCATTGTATGGAATGTCCAAGCATCTGATGTCTTGGCTCATGTAGTCTGTCCTTCAACAACCATAGGTTACATGATGAGGGGGATAATATTTACTAGGAACCTGAGGTATAACTTTTTTGCACAAAGGGTGGTGGGTATAAGGAATGAGCTGTCAGAGGAGGTCTGGTGAAAGACACTCTTTGGTCTGCCCGAACCTTGTTGACCCGCCAGCAGAGTGAGATGTCCGTCAGGGAATGGTGCCGACTGGCCCACTCCAGACTGCAGGAGTACGTGCTGAGGGACGCACTGAAGCTCAGTGCAGGCAACGCCAAGGCTCTGTGGGCGAGCACCATGGTTTAGGGTCCTTCTACTGCTGGACATTGGGGGGCAGGGTGTGGTGGAGACGCCCCTCACATGAGTGGCAAGGGAGTCAGGTAAAATACATGTGAACACTACAATATGACGTAAATGAATGTATGTATAATCTCCGTGAATGTTGGAAGAATGTTTGCACAGTTCCTGTTTTATATATCTAATTTTCACTCTGAGTAAAGTTTATTTTGATTTTTAAAGATTAGTTGAGGCAGGTACTATCATAACATATAAGAGACACTTGGACAGGTACATGGATGGGATAGGTTGAGAGGACAGGTGGGACAAGTGTAGAGGGAGCATGTTAGTTGACGAGGGCAAGTTGGGTTGTGGGGCCTGTTTCCACACTCTATCACTCCATGGCCCTATGATTCTATAACAAACTATGAATTTAACAAAGAAGGACTTGTCTTAAGATGCTCCATAAGAATGTGGCGGTGATGATGGAATAAAAAAATAATTTATTTATTTTGCCAACTGAAGCCAGTTAAGTTCCCCTCTTGAGATAAAGTTAACAATTTTCTCAATTCAGTGACCTTGTATAGTACTCTGCCAAGAATGTTTTACTTTACCTTGAAGCATAGGTGACATGTTCCTTCTGAATTAGTTTTGTTTTACTGATTTACAGGATGTAGGCTTCACTGCCAAGACCTGAATCGCATCTAAGTGCCCAGAAGGTGGGAATGTGCTGACAAAATCTTGCAGTCCAAGCCATGTACCATTTCTGACTTTAGACCATTAGACTTTAGACCTCAGAGAAACAGAGCAAAAATAGGACCTTCGTCCCACTGAGTCCACACCGACCGGCGATCACTTTACTCAGTATTCTAACATTATCCTACACCCTAGGGACAATTTATAATTTTACCAAAAAAAAATGAACCTACAAACCTGCTGTCTTTGGGACAGGGGAGGAAATCAAAGCAACCAGAGAAAAGCCACGTGGGCACAGGGAGAATGTACAAACTCCATAAAGACAGCACCTGTAGTCAGGATCGAACCTGGGTCTCTGGCGCTGTAAGGCAGCAACTCTACCACTGCGCCACCATGCCACCCCTCGTGAGCACGTATTGTGATTTTTGGTTGATGCTGGGTTCAAGATTCGGAGTTCTATTGTCAGCAATACGATCGTCACTCCGACTTCAAGAACGTCGGTTCATTTTTTAATTGGCAACTACAAATGGATCCAGCTTTAGTGATCATGCCCATGGCCCAAGAAGCCAAGTTAAGCATCGACATTTTGTTTTTAGTATTGCTGCTGAACTTCATCAGTCTATTTCAATTCACTTTTGCTTTTAATGGTGTTTTGCTGTCGTGTGCATTTTGGAATGCCTATTGACCTTTTGGCAATGACAGCCCAGGACTGATGGTGACGTCCAGTGGTCAATCTTCTGATGATAAGTGCTTTTCTTTGTAATCAATACATAAAGATCCATCTCATTAAACTGTGATCAGTTTCTTGTCTGGGCAGCTGGTTCCACCTTTCACTACTGCCAATGCAATGACATCCCATCTGCATGGGTCAAGAAAATAATTACTTTCATATCAATGCGTTTAAAACATCTCGGCTATTTCAACTAATTCATGAGAAGGAAGCAGCCTCATCTGATTCAGAGAAGCATGGAGTCAGCTTTGGTTTTTGAAATTATGGAAAGGTGGGTTTCCAGACCAGGTCGACTCACTGGCCAAAGGTTTAATTTTGTCGAGAGTGGGGTAGGAAGAGAGGGAGTGAGGAAAGAGAAAGAGAGCTGTTGCCATAGGCAACGTGATCCTCATGGAATGATGCAATTTATTATTCAATAAGCAGGGATTTAAGTTAAATTGAATGCCTTAATATGCCACGTGAACTGGCTAGGGTATATTGTGCACTGAATAAGCAAGTTGATAGTTCAAATAAATCTATGTTTAATGATAATGTTGCACTAGCCATACAAGGTAATCCTTTTGAGGCAATAGAAAAAGTTCTTAAAATTATTCTGCACTCTATGGAAGAATGCTTTCAAATCCAGAGACACAAGGAACTGCAGATGCTGGCTTACAAAAAAAACCCACAAAGTGCTGGTATAATTTAGCGGGTTTGATGGCATCTCCGGAGGACGTGGATAGATGATGTTTCAGTTGGAAACCCTTCTTCAGACTCAAGACTTTTTGTAGTATGAAGAAGAATCCCGATTCAAAATGTCATCTATGTCATCCTGAGATACTGCCTGACCAGCTGAGTTACTTCAGCACTAAATGCTTCCAAATCTTATTGTTTTCTAGCAATCACTTCCTTATTCTATCTCAGCTGACCTCAGCACTGTTTTGGGAAGAAAGCAATGCGATAAAACACCCACGTTTCTTTGATGTGAAGGCCAGAAAAAGATAGCAGCCAGGATGAATATAAAATATAAAATACAAAATAATGTGGATGCAGGAAATCTGATGTGAAAACATTAAAGTGTTGGAGGTACTCAGAAAGTTGGGCAGCATCTGTGGAGAGAGAAACTGGGAATATTTCAGGTCAACGACCCTTCGACCTGGTGCAGGCTGAGTAAGTAATGATCCTACCCTCTGAAGACTGACCCAGGCACTGGAAATCAGTACAGTGTACTGTGCTCCTGTTTAGTTCATGAATGCCACCTTTGATGGTGGTGCTCTAAAATCCATGCAACTGTGCTGGCTCTCGGCATTATTACAATTCCTGCATGATTGGGAAGATTTGTTCATGTTTCACAATTACAAGATCATGGCTCACCCCACATTTTTGTCCTATGAAGATATTGCCGTGTCGGTAAATGTAAGTTTTATTCAAGAAAATAATTCTGATCACACACACAGTTCAGCTTTTGTCAATTAGACGCTGGGAAGTGGGAGGCACGGTGGCACAGCTGGTAGGACTGCTGCCTCACAGTGCAAGAAACCCGGGTTCAATCCTGATCACGGGTGTCGTCTTTGCGGAGTTTGCACATTCTCCCTGTTACTGTAGTGGTCTCCTCTGAGTGCTCCAATTTCCTCCGACATCCCAAAGACATGTGGGATTGTAGGTTAATTGGCCTCAGTAAATTGCCCCTAGTGTGTAGGGAGTGGATGCAAGAGTGGGATAACATAGAACTAGTTAGATGGTGATCAATGGTCGGCATAGACTCGGTGCAACGAAGGGCCTTTTTCCATGCTGTATCTCACTGAACGATGAAGCAGAATCTGTTCTTCAGCACCGATATCAAACAAAACACAAGGACCCATCTATCACACTTCTGGATTTCTTGTCAGCAACGTATATCTGAAAGGTTTTTCATGCACGTGTGTAAATTATCAAGGACGTGGGGCATTAAAGACTCACAAAAAGGTGCGATTATACAGTGGCATCGCAACTCAAAGCCAGAAATTGCAACCTACAGAGGGACTGAAGCAATCCACAAAACAGACCCAGATGAACACAACTGACTTTCAGACCTCAACTTTAATATGCACTTTTCTGCCATCACTTGCCCAAGTCATGCAAAAAAATAAAAATAAAGGCATATGGTTAGCATATCTTTTTGCTTGCTTCATTAGAAATATCCCGAACTTCCTGTGCAAACATTAGTTTTAGATTATAATTTTTTATTGCAACTGGGTGGGTCAAATTCCTTACAGTGAGAAATCCATCCCCAAGGCCATCAGATTTATTAATCTCTGTGGAGAGGTTATTTGGCTTAGATGAATGAAAATAAACATTTCCTGTTTCCGGAGTGAGTGCTGGTGGTGTTCAATGCACCAGGCTGCAATTGTGGAGAGGTCAGAAAAATGGTCCCAACCCAAAATGCCATCTCTCCGAAGATGGTCAGAAAGTGCTGGAGTAACTCAGCGGGTCAGGCTGGATCTATGGAGAAAGAGGATGGGTGACGTTTCGGGTTGGGACCCTTCTTCAGGATGAAAGTAGGGGGGAGGGAACCGGAGGTAAGAAAAGGCCAGAACGAAGCAGGGCAGGTAACAGGTGACCAAGGAAGGGTGGAGCCCATAATGGTTCTATTGTTGGCTGGGGAAGAGGGGATAATAAAGGGATACAAAGATGCGATCATTGGAACTAGTAGGACAACTAGGGTGGGGGAGGGGGGAAGGAGGGAATGCAAGGGTTACTTGAAATTAGAGAAATCAACGCTCAAACCGCTGGGTTATAAGCTGCCCATGTAAAATATGAGGTGCCATTCATCCAATTTGCATGTGGCCTCACTCTGACAGTGGAGGATGCCCAGGACAGAAAGGACAATATTGGAATGGGAAGGGGAGTTAAAATGTGTGGCAACCGGGAGATCGGGTAGGCCAAGGCAGATTGAGCGTACGTGTTCAGCGAAACGATCGCCCAGTCTGCATTTGGTCTCATCTCTCCATTTCCTCCACAGATGCTACCTGACCCATTGAGTTCCTCTGGCACTTTGTTTTTTTTTTCTCACGATTTCAGCATCTGCAGTCTGTTGTGTCTCCAGGGATTATAGGATAATTAAATGTTTTGTGTGGTAGATGGGGGTGCCTTGATTTGCAGCTTGATTTGGCCTGAATGGTGCAAAAACAAACTGCTGGAGAAACTCAATTAGCCAGGCAGCATCTGTGAAATAAAATGGACAGACAATGTTTCAGTTCAGAACCCTTCCTCCAGTCCAGAGAAAGGGTGTTGACCCGAAATGTCAACATTTAATTTCCCTCCACAGATGCTGCCAATCCTGTCTTTTCCTCTGGCGCTTTGTTTCTTTTTGCTCTATGTTCCCGTATCTGCAGTCTTTTGTGTCACCATAGTACTGGCTGCAGTCTAGATTCTTTGGTGTTGTAGTCAGGCAAGCAGAGAATGCTCCATCACATTCCTGCCATGCCTTTGGAGAAGGTTGAAAGGTTCTGATAAGTCAGAAGGTGAGTCACTCACTGTTGAATACCCCAGCCGCTCAACTACTTTTATATAACATGTATTTAAGTGGGGTTTTTTTAAGACCAATATCGCTCCTGGGCAAAGTTAGTCCAAGTTTTGGTGTGGCAGATTCAATGAAAGTACTGCAGTTCAATATAAATTATTGGTGGTTAGACTCTTGCTTGTTGTAAATGGCCACTGTTTGATACTTTCTACAGCACAAATGTTGTCTGGCTCTTATCAATCCCTCTGAATGTTGCTTACATCTTTTTTGGACACAGACTTGAATTGTTTGTCAAGCCGGGAGCTTTGATAGGAATTGGACACTTTGATAGGAATTGGACACAGATGCTGCCTGGCTAATTGAGTTTCTCCAGCAGTTTGTTTTTGCACCATTCAGGCCAAATCAAGCTGCAAATCAAGGCACCCCCATCTACCACACAAAACATTGAATTATCCTATAATCCCTGGAGACACAACAGACTGCAGATGCTGAAATCGTGAGGAAAAAAAACCCAAAGACGAACTGCTGTAGTAATGTACTGGAGGAAGGGTCTTGACCTGAAATGTCGACTTGCCATTCCCCTCCACAAATGTTGCCCGACCTGCTGAGTTCCTCCAGAAATTAGTTCTTTGCAGCATTCAGGACAAAGTGGGCTGCTTAATCAGTGATTCATATTACTGTAGATTAATTGGGAAGTTAAAATAGGTCCTCTTCCAATTAGATCTAGTCATCAAACGTTAGGTGAACTAAGGCCCTGGTGCCTTTTATTCAAGCAGATACCTAGGTCAATCGGTGATGCAGAAAACAAAAGACAAAATGCTGGAGGAACTCAACGGGTCAAGCGGCATCTGTGGATGATCACATTTCAGGTTGGGACCCTTCTTCAGACTGATGGGAGAAGGGGCAGTAAACTTGACAAGAGATTGGGGATGGGGCAAAGCCTGGAAAGTGATGGGTGGATACAGGTGAGGGGACGGGATGATTAGCAGATGGGTGGAGATAGTGACAAAGGTTAGTAACCCTACCCCCACCTCCCTTGCCCAGCTTTCTCCCAGCACTTCATCAATCTGAAGAAGCGTCCCGACTTAAATCAACACCTATCCATTCCCTACACAGATGCTGCTTTACCTGCAAAATTCCACAGTTTTTTTGCTCAGGATTCCACCATTTGCACTTTCTTGTGTCTCCAGTTGATTCATTCAGCCTGGAGATCGGCACTTCTGTCTTTTCATCTCTGGCCTTTGTTCACCATCTACCTATTAAAAATGCCTTCTCCTATATCAACCTATTAACTGCCAGGCTTTGTCCTGCCCTCCCTTTCCCTCGTTTCCCTTTCCCCTGACACTCAGTCTGAAGAAGGGTCGTGACCCAAAACGTCACCTCTCCCTCTTCTCCAGAGATGCTGTCTGACCCGCTGAGTTACTCCAGCTTTTTCTGTCTCTCTCCCTTACAATCAGTCTGAGGAATGGTGCCTACCTGAAACATGCATATTCTCCGAAAATGTTGCCAGACCCATTAAGTTACCCCAACACTTTGCATTGTTTTATGTAAACAAGCATCTGTAGTGCCTTGTATTCAAATTTAGTTCCTTGCTCTGCTGATATTTGTAGAGTATATTTATGTACATGAATTCAAATTAGTCAGCCGATCATATTCAAACTTTCCCTTATTTTGCTATTTTGAATCACCTCTGCATGGTGGAACAGCAGTAGTGTTGTTGCCTTATTGCGCTAGAGACCTGGGTTCAATCCTGACCACGGGTGCTGTCTGTACGGAGTTTGTACGTTCTCCCCGTGACCTGTGGGTTTTCTCCGGTTTCCCTCCACACTCCAAATATGTACAGGTTTGTAGGTTAATTGGCTTTGGTAAAATTGTACATTTTCCCTAGTTTGTGTGTAGGATAGTGTTAGTATGTGGGGATCATTGGTTGGCATGGACTAAGTGGGCCAAAGGGCCTGTTTCCATGCTGTATCTCTAAATTCAACTAAAATATCAAAGTTACTCATATTTTTTATTTATAACTTCTCTTGACATTATTCACAACACTCATCTTAATTAGGATGTTACACCAAATGAAATGCGACTGGACAATCTTTTTTTTTTAAAACCCAGGAAAGACCTAGAGCTCTGTCCTGTTGTTTTTGGACCTTGCAATAACCTGGAGAGAAGCCAAGCAGCTGCCAATCCGGTGAAATTTCCAATAACAAGAATAATTTGTGTCTAATTGAGATCAGGATCTATTTAGACCATTTCCCCAAAGGGAGTGGATGAACAGCAGGTTTAAAGGGAGAGGCAGGTTAACATTATAATAATCAGGTCACAGAATCATGGTGAACAATTCAATTAAAGGTAATTTAATTGTTACCAGACAGAATTAAAAAAGGTAAAGGTTAATCAAAAGTATTGTCCGTGATATATATTCAGCTTCCAGCTGCATGGCATTGTAATGACAATATTTAGCTGAGAAACACAAAAGGAATTCGACTGATTTCAGCCAGATGGCCTTCATTTTTTAAAGTTAGTAAAGATATTTGGCGAGGTGTACTCATGTTGATCGCTATCCACAAACATCTCCTTTGGAAGATTGTGTGGAAGTGTTCACAGCTGATGAGAGATTTATGCTCAGCTACGGTTCCCCGTTTCATTCACTGCCTGTGTTCAGAGTGAGGATCAGAAAGATAAGGTTCTGCTGCACAACCCAAACATAGGGAACCGTATCTTGTTAAAGACTCAAAGTCCTTCAGAGAGGGCAAAATATTGGGCAGGAAACTAGCTGTGAAAAGGGGAAGAAGTAAATGACTAATTAAGGGCGGCACAATGGTGCAGCGGTACAGTGCTGCCTCACTGCACCAGAGATCTGGGTACGATCCTAACTACGGGTGCTGTCTGGGCGGAGTTTGCACGGTCTCCCTGAAACTGCGTGGGTTGTCTCCAGATGCTCCAGTTTCCTCCCACATTCCAAAGAGGTGCATGTTTGTAGGTTAATTGGCTTCTGTAAATTGCCCCCTAGTGTGTAGAACGCAAAGGTGGGATAACACAAAACTAGTGCAAGGGTGATCGATGGTCAGTGTGGATTTGGTGGGCCGAAGGGTCTATTTTCACACTAAACAAAAACTAAAATGAACAATGAAAGAGTGGCACCTTGTTGAAACATTAACTCCATTTACTTCCATTTATATCTAATGGCGCCACAGATTTGCAGCAGCCACAAAAATAAAGAACAAATTCTTTGTACTTAAGATTCTAATATACAATGAAAAATAATTCATTTTTTAAGATAGCAGTAACCTCTTAATGACATAGATTACATGTCCCTTTACATTCATTATACATGCAGTAACATAAATTGCTCATGGTCAGACAAGAACTTATATCACGTTAAATTCTGGTGGTGTGCACATCTCCTGATCCACTTAGTTTTAATAAGAAAATTTAGTAGATTGATTATTTCAAGGGTCAAGTCTCAATAGTGTTTTATTCTCATTTATCCTGAAATGGAACAATGCCATTCTTACTTGCAGAAGCACAACATGGTTATGAGCACATTACTTCATAGGTAACATCATAAATAAAAAAAAGACCAATAAATAAACCCAAAACAAAACAAAGCCAAAGTCCCTAGTGGTAGTTCGGAGTAAAGTTGGAGTTCGTAGTGTACTGATAGTTGTTGGGAAGAAGCTGATTTCAGACAAATTATGTAAACTGATACCCAATGTAAGCTCTACCCCCCAATGATAAACAAAGAGAACAAGTAGTTGTGAACACTACAAACTCTGTTCACCTTCAAGACGCACAACATTTGTCATGGAATCGTCATTGGTTATTCATCACAGGAATCCAGGAGGTCCCAGCTAACATCCTTCAATAGATAAATGTAGCAGTTCCAAAGGTAGCCCATCCCCTGCTTCATCAGGTCAAACAATGTTGGCCAGTATGTTCTAGCTTCTCATGCCATACCATGTTTCAAAACCAATGGCCTCCCATCAATTCCTTTACATAGAATTACATAGAAGATAGAAATAGACTAAACACAAAGTGCTGGAATAGCTCAGAGGTTGAGGCTGAATCTGTGGATGGAATGGATAGGTGACTTTTCAGTCAGGACCCATTTAGTTCTTGTGTCTAGCACTGTGTTTTGCTCACTATTTTACAGCATTTGCAGTTCCTTGTCTTCATAGAAATAGTCTATGTCCAACTAATCCATGTTGGCATTTATGTTCCTTTCCAAAATAAGATATTCATAGATTACAAAATCAATATTGTGATTTGTTCCCTTCGAAGATGATTTCACTGCCACCCTTCAACCACGGCTCCTATTGTCATGATTTCTGCCACTTCGACTGAAATAGCTTGCGTTTGCTTCACATGGGATAACAAATCTAAAATCAGAATCGGCAAATGCAATGTTTATGCATTGAGGTTCAGCACTGAATAACTGGGTGAAAAGCCCTGCCAACTTCTTTTTGATAACTTAATTAAACGTTCGTAATGTGTAGGAAGGAACTGCAGATGGTGATTTAAACTGAATATAGACACAAAATGCTGGATTAACTCAGCAGGACAGGCAGCATTTCAGGCGAGAAGGAATGGGTGAGGTTTCGGGTCGAGACCTGAAACGTTACTTATTCTTTCTTTATAGTGATGCTGCTTGTCCGACTGAGTTACTCCAGCATTTTGAGTCTATCTTAATTAAGTTACTTTGTTTAGCTATTCATCTGCTGGTGGTAATGCAATGTGAAATGTATGGTCCGCCAGTGGTTTTGGGTTCCACTTCTGAAAGTCATTCCATTAAAGTAAACAAAACCACTCACCAACTAAATACACAAAACCATCAGGTAACCTGTGGCTGGAATTAAAGTGAAAACCAACTTTTGACTGAACATCGTGTGTGCACATAGAAATGCACGCATGCATGTCTTGCATTTCTTTCGGACAATCTTTGGTTGGACTTTACTGGTTTTATCTTGCACTAAACGTTATTCACTTTATCCTATATCTGTACACTGTGGATGGCTCGATTGTAATCATGTATTGTCTTTCCACTGACTGGTTAGCACGCAACAAAAGCTTTTCACTGTCCCTGGGCACACGTGACAATAAATTAAACTCAATAGACAATAGGTGCAGGAGTAGGCCATTTGGCCCTTTGAGCCAGCACCGCCATTCAATGTGATCATGGCTGATCATCCCCAATCAGTAACTCGTTCCTGCCTTCTCCCCATATCCCCTGACTCCGCTATCTTTAAGAGCCCTATCTAGCTCTCTCTTGAAAACAGCCAGAGAACCTGCCTCCACCGCCCTCTGAGGCAGAGAATTCCACAGACTAGCCACTCTCTGTGAGAAAAGTGTTTCCTCGTATCCGTTCTAAACGGCTTACTCCTTATTCTTAAACTGTGGCCCCTGGTTCTGGACTCCCCCCAACATCGGGAACGTGTTTCCTGCCTCTAGCGTGCACCAAAACTCAAACTCAAATCTTCTGTGAACTAGGTGACTGGTCTTACTTGAAATTAATTTGATCCCAAATAACTCATCACGTTCAAATGTGGCGACTTAATCCTTTTCTCTTATATGTGACAAACAACATTTTATTTCCTTTGTGCAGAAGCCAAGATACAATAGGCTGGCAAGCATTAAATCAGTAGAAAGGAATTTTAACAGAACATTTTCACAAGAACAGAATTTATGTTTACTTGGAAAGTCCCTAATTAGATGAAGCCACTGTGTTTTTGTGCAGAGGAAATGCTATCTCACAAATTGGATTGAGTTTTTTTGAAGGAGGTAAGCATGGATCATAGCCTGTTTATTTTTCAAGGCGTAGAACGGTATCATGATTGCCATGGATGAGTTGGACTGAAAGTCACATTTCTGTGTTGTACAGCTCCATGACTCTCAGTCTAAAACAGATTTTTGAAGCTCCCTTGTACATGTGTGGAAAACCAAAACCAGCACACTCACAAATTTATGGTTTAAAAAAAACTCCCATTTGTGGTCAAGAGAGATCTTCCATGACCCATTAACAGCATCAAGATAGTTTTAGCTGAAATGATCAAGGAATGACTTGAACTAGTTTCAACTCCTTGGGGATATGAAGAGACATCTGTTCAACTTCAGGTCAATGTCTGGATCATACAGGATGGGCCTACTTTATCTTTTCTCATTCCTAGAATAATTTTGTATGGCTGGAAATATTTTTTTTTAACCAGTTACCTGGCATTTACTGGAGCAATAATCAGGGTGAATTATATCAGGAAATTCCTTAGCTCTGGGGAATATAAATTTTGTTAACGATGACCAAGAATCACGGTTTTACATTGGAAACCTATCTGGTTCACTAACATTCTTTGGGGAAGGAAATCTGTCACTTGAAGACGGGTTTTGAGCTGAAACATCACCCATTCCTTCTCTCCAGAGATGTTGCCTGTCCCGTTGAGTTACTCCAGCAATTTGTGTCTATTTTCAGTTTAAACCAGCATCTGCAGTTCCTTCCTACACTATCTATCATCCTTGCCTAGTTTGGCTAGACTCATGACAATTTGAGTGAGATTTCACTGCTGTCAAAAGACCCTGAAGTCAGGAGCAATCACAGATGGACAATGAATTCTAACTGTTTTGGCTAGAACTGCAAATACAGTCAATCAAACGAAAAAGGACTAACTACGGGTACAAGACTTTGCCCAAAATGCATTAAACACAAATAATTACAACCACACCATCAATCTCTGTTAATCTTACACTCTTAATTCTGCCTTCTAGCAGACAACTGACGTCCCAAGGATCTTATCAGGAACTGCACTGATAGTTTCACCATCTGTTTTTCTTTAGTGGTACCAGTTAGATGATGTCAATTTTCCTTCCATCTGCCTCCCCCACTCTGACAACACTGAGTAGCTCCTCCTCCCTCTCTGCATAGCCAAGGCAGTTAATTCAGACAGATAAAGTAATCCAAACACTGAGTATATTTTGGCTGGCAGTCAGCAACGCGGTGCAAACCTGTGATCCTATGAGTGAGAAGTTTTAGTTACTCAGTAGTGGTGTATTTCATTATGAGTAGCTGGTCACATGATAGTTAGGTAGAGGGGGAGGGAGAGAGAAGGGGGAGGAGAGAGGGAAGGGGCGAGAGATAAAGAGAGAGATAAAAAGAGAGACAGGGAGAAACAGAGAGAGAGAGAGATAAGGGACAGAGAGAGACAAAAAGACACTGAGAGAGATACAGAGAGAGTCAAGGACAGAGAGAAACTGATAGACGGAGAGAGAAAGAAACAGTGAGAGACATGGAGAGAAAGAGAGTGACAGACACAGAGAGACAGAGGGAAGATGAAATGTGTACTAAGGTTATGTACAGGGTTAACAAATAAGGGAACAAAGAGAGGAGAGAACTTTATTGAAAAAAATTACTTTCTCAACCCAACATAGTATTCAACAACTTGTCAGGTTGACCTAACCCTGGGCCATGCTTGGGTCACCTGCATGATATGTGAACGAGAGCCATCAAGAAATACCTGACATTAAATCTCTGTAAATCTCTGCAATTTCATCTTCGTGGCTGAATTTCTAATGGATGGGAATCACGAGTAATTCATGTTCTGAACTCTGCATTCTGGTGAAATGTGGGAGGATGTGCAAGATATATATTTTAGGACATATCAGATCTTGTATGAGTGTCCAGAGGTCTGAATGTCTGCTGTTCCTGCCAGAGATATTCAGTAACTTTCAGTGCCTTGTGGAACCTTTCAAACACACAATGCTGCCACCATGTGGATAAAGAATTGGAAACACGGAATTGCCAGAAGTCTGAAGAACGGGTTTCGGCCTGAAAACTTGGTCTATTTCCTTCGCTTCATAGATGCTGCCTCACCCGCTGAGTTTCTCCAGCACTTTTGTCTACCTTCGATTTTCCAGCATCTGCAGTTCCTTTTTAAACATTACCAGAATAATGCCTGGATTAGGAAGCATTAGCTATTGGGAGAGGCTGGAAATACTTGGATTGCTTTCTCTGCAACTCCTGAGATTGCAGGGAAACCTGATAGAAGTATAAAAAATATGAGAGGCATACATATTGACGGTCAGAATCTTTTCCCCAGGGTCAAAGAAACAAATACTAGGTTTAAAGATTAGCGGAAGAAGGCCCTTTGGTCTACCAAATCTGCACTAACCAGCGATTCCCGCACATTAATACTGCCCTACACACACTAGGGACAATTTACATTAATACCAAGCCAATTAACATACAAACCTGTACATCTTTGGTGTGTGGGAGGAAACCGAAGATGTTGGAGAAAACCCACGCGGTCACGGGGAGAACGCACAAATTCCGTACAGCCAGCATCTGTAGTCGGGATCGAACCCGCGCCTCTGGCATTGAAAGTGCAGTAAGGCAGCAACTCCAACACTGCGCCACCATGCCAGACACGGTGAGATGGGCAGGGGCAGTGACAGGGGCGAAGTATAAAGGAGATGTGTGGGAAAGTCTTTTTACACAGAGGGTGGTGAGTGACTGGAACACACTGCCGAGGATAGTGGTGGAAGCAGATACGTTTGTGGCATTTAAAATATTTTTGGAAAGGCATATGGATACGTGGGGAATAGAAGGCAATGGATTATGTGTGGCTAAATAAGAATTAGTTTTGGCATCATGTTCAGCACAGACATTGTGGGCCGAAGAACCTGGTCTTGTGCTGTACTGTTCTATGTTCTCAGTAAGAAAGGCCGACAAGATATGGTCATTCCAGTAAAACTCTGATAATCCAGCACGCTTAGAGCTCTGGTAGTGCCAGCAAGCCAATTTTCTGGAAAAGTTACTTTTATTAATACTCAAGCATACTTTTATCTTTCCTACACAATGGTATAATAGGCTTTCCAGTCAACCCAGTGAGTTTAGAAGAAGCAGGACACATGCAGCAAATCCAAACCTGCTGGTCCTTCCTGATCCTTCTGTTCTGGACCCCAATCCCAGCTACATGTGCAAATCCATGATGTGGACCTTGATCCCAGGTACATTCCAGACACTGAGCTCCATCCATACTCCTCATTACACTCCGGATCACCAGCTCCCATTCCGGACTAATGAGTGAGTCGGATGCTGGTTCATTGGGACTTACAAACAATCAGATGCTGGAGTATCGGAGTTTTAATAGATTATTTTAAAATACTGGATAGTTGTGCTGGAATAAAACAGCATGGGAACAGGCCCTTTGGTCCAACTCTTCCGTTATATGCCCATTTTCTTTAAACTTTTTTCTTTATGTCTGTTTTGCTTCCCTTCAATTCCGTCTTTTACCCGCTTTCTTGTTGACTCACTTTCTGCATTTGATTGATTCTAATTCACGTCAGTTCATCTATTTCTTTCCCGCTCTTTACATCTTGTCAGTTCAGCAGAACATAACTAGTTGCTGGAGCAACTGCGGGTCAGGCAGTATCTATGGAGGGAAAGGAGGCTTTGTCACACCCACATCTCTCTTTTCCAGCTTTCTACCCCACCCCATTCTACATCAGTTTGAAGAAGGGCCCCAACTTGAAATGCCACCTATCCATTCCCTTCACAAATGCTGCCAGACCCACTGAGTTACTCCAACATTTAATGTTTTGTTCAAGATTTGGTATCTGCATTTTTAGTATGTCTTCAACTTAACAAGATGTCATGTTACCATGAGTACATCGCTATCAGCCTGTATTTCCAGCAAAGGATTTTTCTGCTAAAGGTAGGCTAAAGTCCTGGAGACATTTTATTAACAATATATGTAAATGCAAGCTGTTAATTTTGCTGAAATATTAGTTAGGTAGCGTGTCTTTCCCTGATTATCACCCAAGTGCTAAATTGATGTTTGCGATGTCAGCTGATAATAAGTTCAAACTTGCCTGTTTTATCGTCTTGCCTCTCTGCTCCAACCTACTCTTGCACAATGAATAATGAATGGTCATTTAGGTAAGATGATACATTTAGCTACTGGAGCTCTATCCTGAAGGCTAAGTGACTTCTAGAGAGTTAGGAATGTAGAAAAATAATAAGGGAAAGCATCATAACTTGGAAAATTAACAGACATTATAAATATCTAGCCATTTTTTGCCTGATTATACTAATTCTGCCAAAGTAAATACTGCAGAACTTTACTTTCCACAGAAATTCCAACATATTTCCTTCCCATTAACAATAATGTTTTATCCTTCTTCACTTCATCATCCCTTTATACCCTGGTTGTGGCCCCACCAGAGTGGTTATAGTTCGGGTGATTCTTAAAGACATCTGGACATTCTGTTCAGTGTGGAAAGCAGATGTTCTCACTTAATTAAATGATCTTTTCACTTCATTAAATTATCTTTTGAGATAGAATGTGGAAAAACCGAGTCCATGCCGACCAGCGATCACCCCCCGTACACCAGCCCAATCCTGCACATTAGGAACATTTTACAATTTTTACAGAAGCGAATCAACCTACAAACCTGTACGTCTTTGGATTGTGGGATGAAACTCCAAGCTGGGAAGGGTGCAGAGAAGATTTACGAGGATGTTGCCAGGATTTGTGGGCCTGGCTATAGGGAGAGGTTGAACAGGCTAGGACTCTATTCCTTGAAGATGAGGGGTGATTTTATAGAGGTGCATAGAAACATAGAAACATAGAAATTAGGTGCAGGAGTAGGCCATTCGGCCCTTCGAGCCTGCACCGCCATTCAATATGATCATGGCTGATCATCCAACTCAGTATCCCGTACCTGCCTTCTCTCCATACCCTCTGATCCCCTTAGCCACAAGGGCCACATCTAACTCCCTCTTAAATATAGCCAATGAACTGGCCTCGACTACCCTCTGTGGCAGGGAGTTCCAGAGATTCACCACTCTCTGTGTGAAAAAAGTTCTTCTCATCTCGGTTTTAAAGGATTTCCCCCTTATCCTTAAGCTGTGACCCCTTGTCCTGGACTTCCCCAACATCGGGAGCAATCTTCCTGCATCTAGCCTGTCCAACCCCTTAAGAATTTTGTAAGTTTCTATAAGATCCCCTCTCAATCTCCTAAATTCTAGAGAGTATAAACCAAGTCTATCCAGTCTTTCTTCATAAGACAGTCCTGACATCCCAGGAATCAGTCTGGTGAACCTTCTCTGCACTCCCTCTATGGCAATAATGTCCTTCCTCAGATTTGGAGACCAAAACTGTACGCAATACTCCAGGTGTGGTCTCACCAAGACCCTGTACAACTGCAGTAGAACCTCCCTGCTCCTATACTCAAATCCTTTGAGTATAGGAGCATAGAATCATGAGAGGAGAAAATCAGGTTAACGTGCAGAGTCTCTTGCCCAGAGTAAGGGAATCGAGAACCAGAGGCAATGTGAGGAGAGTGAGGAGAGAAAGATTTAATAGGAACCTGAGGGGTAACCTTTGTACACAAAGGGTGGTGTGTGTATGGAACAAGCTGTCATAGGAGGTAGTTGAGGCAAGTACTATCGCAACGTTTTCAGAAACATTTAGTCAGGTACATGGATAGGACAGGTTTAGAGGGATACGGGCCAAACACACGCAGGTGGGACTAGCGTAGATGGGACATGTTGGTCGGTGCGGGCAAGTTTGGCCGAAGGGCCAGTTTCCACGCTGTATAACTCTAAACTGGAGCACCCGGAGGAAAGCCACGCGGTCACAGGGTGAACCTACAAACTCCGCACAGACAGCATCCCTGGTCAGGATCGAACCCAGGTCTCTGGCACTGTAAAGCAGCAACTCCACCGCTGCACCACCCTACCCGCTGTGGATCATGTAAATTTGAGGGGGCAGACTATCCAATGTTTTGCCAGTGCTTTCTGGCTTAACATAAATTGGTGTTTTTATTTCAAAACTGCTTCTATACCAATTCCAAAAGTTAAACTTAATTACCCAGAGAGTAATTAATGTTAGACTGGGCTTTGTTCTTAACCACTGAACAAATAAGTTTGCAAAATGATGGTGTACAGAGGGATCAGTGTGCTGGTTCACAAAAAGCATAAAATAAATTTACAGCTGCAGCAAGCAATTCTGATGGTAAATGGCAAGTTAACCTTTAGTGAGAGTGGCTTGGTGCACAATATTCAGGAAACCTTGCTGCGTTGGAGTATTTGTGTGCAGTTTTGCTTTCTCTTTCTCTGAGGGAAAATGCATTTGCCTTGGAAACAGTGCAGCATGGTTACACTAGATTAGTTCCTGCAATAAGAAGCAGAAATCAAGTTAGTTGGTCCATGTTTTTCAAGAACTCAGAAACATGTACGGTTCTGAAGAATGTTGCCAAGGTAGATACTGAGAGGTTGATGAATCTAGAATAGGACATAAACTCAGGAAGACATCCATCACCTAGTACTGAACTACTCAGAAGGTTGTAAATCTAGGAGTACTTTAACTTAGTTTAGTTTAGTTTAGGTTAATTTAGTTTAGTGATACAGCGTGGAAACAGGCCTTTTGGCCCACTGAGTCCGTGCTGACCAGCGATCATCCATACACTAGTTCTATCCTACACACTAGGAACAATTTACAGAAGCTAAATAATCTTCAAACCGGCACGTCTTTTGGAAAGTGGGAGTGAACTGGAGCACCTGGAGAAAACCTATGTGGTGACAGGGAGAACGTACAAACTCTGTACAGCCAGCACCCATAGTCGGGAATGAACCCGGTCTCTGGCGCTGTAAGGCAGCAACGCCAATGTGCCACATTCTGTGCAAAGGGATTCAAAGGTTATATAAACTGCAGATAGACACAAAATGCTGGAGCAACTCAGTGGAACAGGCAACATGTCTGGAGAGAAAGAATGGGTGACGTTTCGGGTCGAGACCCTTCTTCAGACTGCAGTCGCATTCCTGACAATTTACACGGATTATTTGAAATGTCGGCCATTCATGGGTCACGGCGCCAGGCAGACGAGGGCTCTGCTCGAGCCGACCTCCTGTCACTTTTCCAGGGTCATGTCCATGCCTGGATGTCCTTTGACAAAGAACATGCAGTGTCCACGGGCACCATGGAGCGGTTCCAGGACCGCTGGGATTGACTATATCCTGGATCAGGATTGTAATATAGTAATTTGACGTTTAATAGTAAAAAAAATACTTGGGAATTTTGTATTATAGTGGTGGGTGTCTTGTTATTGTTTGTTGTGTAAATATTATTATAAGAAATTAAATACATTTAATTTTGTAAAGAAAAACTTTGTTCAGTTTAGTTTATTGCTGGAGTCAATTATTAAATAGATAATAATGGGGCATTTGGATAGCAGTAAAAGGATTAGTCCAAGTCAACATGGATTTATGAAAGGGAAATTATGCTTGACTAATCTTCTGGAATTTTTTGAAGATGTGACAAGTAAAATGGATGAAAGGGTGCCAGTGGATGTAGTGTATCTAGACTTTCAGAAAGCCTTTGATAAGGCCCAGCACAGGAGACTGGTGACTAAAATTAGAGCACATGGTATTGGGGGTAGGGTGTTGACATGGATAGAAAATTGGTTGGCAAACAGGAAGCAAAGAGTGGGAGTGAACGGGTCCTTTTCAGAATGGCAGGCAGTGGAGAGTGGAGTGCCGCAAAGCTCGGTGTTGGGGCCACAACTGTTTACCATATCTATTAATGATTTGGAAGATGGAATTAGGAGCAACACTAGCATGTTTGCGGATGACACTAAGCTGGGTGGCAGTGTTAAATGTGAAGAGGATGTTAGGAGGTTGCAGGGTGACCTGGACAGGTTGAGTGAGTGGGCAGATGCGTGGCAGATGCAGTATAATATAGGTAAATGTGAGGTTATCCACTTTGGTGGAAAAAACAAGGGGGCAGATTATTATCTCAATGGGGTTAGGTTAGGTAAGGGGGAGGTGCAGCGAGACCTAGGTGTCCTTGTACACCAGTCACTGAAAGTTGGCATGCAGGTACAGCAGGCAGTGAAGAAAGCTAATGGAATGTTGGTCTTCATAACAAGAGGATTTCAGTATAGGAGTAAAGAGGTCATTCTGCAGTTGTATAGGGCTCTGGTGAGACCACATCTGTAGCATTATGTACAGTTGTGGTCTCCTAATTTGAGGAAGGACATCCTTGTGATTGAGGCAGTGCAGCATAGGTGCACGAGATTGATCCCTGGGATGGCGGGACTGTCATATGAGGTAAGATTGAAAAGACTAGGCTTGTATTCACTGGAGTTTAGAAGGATGAGGGGGTATCTTATAGAAACATATAAAATTATAAAAGGACTGGACAAGCTAGATGCAGGAAAAATGTTCCCAATGTTGGGCGAGTCCAGAACCAGGGGCCACAGTCTTAGAATAAAGGGGAGGCCATTTAAGACTGAGATGAGAAAACACTTTTTCACCCAGAGAGTTGTGAATTTGTGGAATTCCCTGCCACAGAGGGCAGTGGAGGCCAAATCATTGGATGGATTTAAGAGAGAGTTAGATAGAGCTCTAGGGGCTAGTAGAATCAAGGGATATGGGGAGGAGCCCAGTCAAAGATAGTCCGAAGGTTTCCAATGAGATAAACAGTAGTGCTGCTCGGTAGTTGGTAGGATGGTTCAGTAGCCTGAACTACTATCTTGCTGAGAAGGTGTAGATACTGCAACCATTCAGGCAGAGATGAACAGACTATTGATTGGTACACCGTACAGGTGTCAGGGGTTATGGGGAGAAGGCAGGAGAATGTTGAGAGGGAAAGATAGGTCAGCCACGATTGGATGGCAGAGCAACTTGATAGGCCGAATGGTCTAATTCTGATCCTGGTATCTATGATCCTATGAATCATCGGCCGCATGGAGACAGCTTGGTGAAGATGGGTCAGCGGCGCTGCTTCTTGTAATAGGCACTCACTGTCCTCAGTGTGCGGCTTCATCTCCCGAGCGCTGCGGGCCGGGACAAGAGCAGCGGAGAACAACTAAACTACCCCCACGTCCAGCCCCTTCAGACGGAAAGGCTCGGCTTTCAAGAGGAATTAAAACCGCCTTCCCTCCGTTGCATTGGTTGCTTTCGACGTGAATCCTTTTTACTTCCGCTGCAGTTTGGAGTCGGCTTGCAGCGACGTGTTCGTGAATATTGCTCCCAGGATCCCAAGTCAACAGCGTTGTGGAGGGACGACTGTATCCTGAAACCCCCTTCCTTCATTGACTGTAAGGAGCGTCTCTCAAGGCGAAAGAGCTGCCATTGTAAGTGTGTTTCGTGTAGCGTTAAGGAGTGTTGAGTTGTAGTAATGTCCGTCCTTGCTGGAACTTATCCGTTGATTGCATGCATTGGTTTTTTTCTGTCACGTTTTCCAATTGATATAAAACACGTACTTCTGTTTTGTACAATGCTACTACCTCCATAGTCTGTGAATCCGAATTTCTCCAAAATCCTACACCAAGTCCCATTCACCCATCAGCTTCTGAACTAGCAGGGAACACTTTGTGTTCAGGTCAGTTGATAACCTTATTCTTCCCTCCCCTTCCCAACCTTGTATACCTGCCCCTACACTGCAACTCTCGGAGTGTATTCTAAATGTAAACTTCAAGTTTATTATCGTATGCACCAACTAGGCGAGACACAAGTACAGTGAAAGTCTTGCTTGCAGTAATCTCACAGGCAGAAAACTAAATTATCTGTAATTTCCACATAAAATTCCGAAAGACAGAAAACTATGCAAAACAAAAACAAGAATGAATGAATGCATTTTTATTGTCATTCAAACAGCTTGGTTTGAACAAAATTGCATTTCTACAGTCTTAACATTACAAAAAAAAAAACAATTTACGCAAACATCCATCACAGTGAATCTACAACACCTCCTCACTGATGGAGGGCAAAAGTCTTATCTCTTCCCTTTTTTCTTCTCCCGCGGTCCAGCAGTCCAACTACAACGTCGAGGCGACTGGGGTTCCCGATGTTAAAGCCCCCGGCGGGCGATGGTAAGTCCTGCGGCCGTTAAGCTTACAAAATTCTTACAAAACCAAAACAGAAAGGAGATTTCGCAGGACTGTAGCAGGGCAGAGTCCAGATACTCTTCCATATCTCGTCTCCTTCTCCTCAGACTCTCAGTCTGAAGAAGGGTCACCCTTCTGAAAGAAACATCACCCATTCTTTCTTTCCAGAGATGTTGCCTGTCCTGCTGAGTTACTCCGGCATTTTGTGTCTATCTATGGTTAGAGTTGTGCAGGTTGGTTCAAGAACCTGATGGTTATAGGAAAGTAGTTGTTCCTGAACCTGGTGGAGGGGGACTTCAGGCTTCTGTATTTCTTGCCTGATGGTAGCAGTAAGAAGAGGGCATGGTCTGTTTGGTGGGGATCTGTGATGATAGATGTTGCCTTCTTGAGGCAGTGCCTCATGTAGATACTTTCGACGGCAACTTGCCGTTAGACTTTTAGACTTTACTGATAGAGAAACAGGCCTCTCGGGCCACCGAGTCCGTGCCGACCAGCGATCACCCCGTACACTAGAAGTATCCTATATACTAGGGACAATGACCAATTTTACCAAAGCCAATTAGCCTAAAAACCTGCACATCTTTGGAGTGTGGGAGGAAACCAGAGCACCCGGAGAAAACCCAAGCGGTCATAGGGAGAACGTACGAACAGCATCCATAGTCAGGATCTGTAAGGCCAGAAGCTCTGGAACTCTATCCCTAAACCTCTCCAGTTCTGTCTCAATCACTCCATCTAGACCTACATTGTAACCTCCTACTGAACAAGCTGTTCATTACATGTCCTAATAGATCCTGATGAAGTGGTGAAATGTGTCCTAAAAATGCAGCAGTGAAGTACATGCTAATATTTTACTAAAAAGATACAATATAACTCTAAAAACAGATGCAGGTGTAGGCCAGTTGGACTTTCAGGTCTGCCCCACCATTCAATGCAATCCCAGTTGACCTATCTTAATAATATTTCCTCATAGCCTTTGCTGTCTTTGTTCACAGGAATCTCTCTGCCACGTTTTCAACGGTTTCACCTCCACTGCCTTTTTGTGACAAGGAATTCCACAGATTCCAGTAATTTCACCACTGCCATCTGTGGTGCTAAAGTCTATACATTTGCCTGGCACTGAGTGAATAAATGTCCTCCCATCTCAGTCCTAAGTGACTTGCCCTGTAGCCCATGACTATGTGCCTCCATTAGATAGTTCCTTGCTCCTGTACTCAACTTGACATGAAGGCCAGTGCCTTGTCAACTATTGTCTGTGTGTGTATGTCTTTTCTGAGGGGCTGGTGCATGAGGATACTATATCAGCATTTTGCCATCTGATACCATTTATGAAGTGATTTGCCTTTCTGTTCCCTTGCCAAAGTGGATAAACTCTCTGGATAACAAGAAACTGCAGGTGTTGGAATCGTGATCAAACACAAGGTGTGGGAGGAATTCAACAGCTCTGGGGAGGGAATGGACAAGCGATGTTCTGGGTCGTGTCTCTTCTTCAGACTGGGACTGAAGACGAGCCGCAACCCAAAACAAACTGGGTCTGAAGACATTAACTGTTCCTGAACTTGGCAGTATGGGACGTCAGGCTTCTGTACATCCTGCCTGATGGCAGCAGTGAGAAGAAGACATGACCTGGATGGTGGGGATCCTTGACAATAGATGTTCTCTTCTTGAGGCAATGCTTTGCGTAGAAACATAGAAAATAGGTGCAGGAGTAGTCCATTCGACCCTTCGAGCCAGCCCTGCCATTCAATATGATCATGGCTGATCATCCAAAATCAGTACTCCATTCCTGCTTTCTCCACATATTCCTTGATTCCGTTAGCCCAAAGAGCTATACCTAACTCTCTTGAAAACATCCAGTGAATTGGCCTACACTGCCTTCTGTGGCAGAGAATTGCACAGGTTCACAACTCTGGGTGAAAATGTTTTCCCTCATTTCCGTCCTAAATGGCCTACCACTTATTCTTAAATTGTGACCACTGGTTCTGTGCTTCCCCAACATCGGGAACATTTTTCCTGCATCTACCCTGTCCAATCCCTTAAGAATTTTATATTTCTATAAGATCCCTCTCATCCTTCTAAATTCCAGTGAATATAAGCCCAGTCGATCCATTCTTTCATCATATGTCAGTCCCGCCATCCTGGAAATTAACCTGGTGAACCTACGTTGCACTCCCTCAATAGCAAGAATGTCGTTCCACAAATTAGACCAAAACTGCACACAGTACTCCAGCTGCAGGTTCACCAGGGCCCTGTACAACTGCAGTAGGACCTCCTTTCTCCTAAACTCAAATCTCCTCGCTATAATGGCCAACTAGCTTTCTTCACAGCCTGCTGTACCTGCATGCTTACTTTCAGTTACTGATATACAAGCACACCCAGGTCTCGTTGCACCTCCCCTTTTTCTAATCTGACACCATTCAGATAATAATTTGCCTTCCTGTTCTTGCCACCAAAGTGGATAACTTCACATTTAGCCTGATTGTACTGCAGCTGCCATGCATCTGCCCACTCACCCAACCTATCCAAGTCACTTTGCAGCCTCATAACATCCTCACTCACTCGACCAGCTTTGTGTCATCCGCAAACTTGGAGATGTTACATTTAATTCTCTTATCCAAATCGTTAATATATATTGTAAATAACTGGGGTCCTAGCACTGAGCCTTGCGGCACCCTACAAGTCACTGCCTGCCATTCTGAAAAAGTCCCATTAATTCTTACGCTTTGGTTCTTGTCTGCCAACCAGTTCTCTATCCATGTCAATACCCTACACCCAATGCCATGTGCTCTAATTTTGCACACTAATCTCTAGTGTGGGACCTTGTCAAAGGCTTTTTGAAAGTCCAGATACACCACATCCACTGGCTCTCCCTTATCCATTCTACTTGGTACATCCTCAAAAAATTCCAGAAGATTAGTCAAGCATAAATCCATGCTGACTTTAACCGAATGTGCTGCTATTACATCTTTAATAATCGACTCGAGCATCTTCCCCACGACTGATGTCAGGCTAACTGGTCTATAATTCCCTGTTTTCTCTCTCCCTCTCTTAAAAAGTGGGGTTACATTAGCTACCCACCAGTCCACAGGATCTGATCCAGAGTCTATAGAACATTGGAAAATGATCTCCAATGCATCCACAATTTCTAGTGCCTTGTATACTCTGGGATGCAGACCATCAGTCCCTGGGGATTTATCTGCCTTCAGTCTTACCAGTTTACCTAACACCATTTCCTGACTAATGTGGATTCCTTTCAGTTCCTCCCTCACACTAAATCCTCGGTCCCCTAGTATTTCCGGGAGATTGTTTGTGTCTTCCTTAGTGAAGACAGACCCAAAGTACTTGTTTAACTGGTCTACCATTTCCTTGTTTCCCATTATAATTCACCTGTTTCTGACTGTAGGGAACTGCATTTGTCTTCACTAATCTTTTCCACTTCACATATCTATAGATGCCTTGGCGTAGATACCTTTGATAGCAACTTGCCTTCAAGAGTCAAGGTATGAAGTTCTGGTCTGAACACATTAGTCTATGCTATACTGTATTTGCCTTGAGGCTATTTGCTTCATCCTCACCACACACAATTGCACCCAAATGTGTATGAAGGAACTGCAGATGCTGGTTTACACCGAAGACAGGCACAAAATGCAGGAGTAACTCAGCGAAACAGGCAGCATCTCTGGATAGAAAGAATGGGTGACGTTTCAGGTCGAGTCTGAAGAAGGGTCTCGACCCGAAACGTCACCCGTTCCTTCCAATCAGAGATTCTGCTTGTCCCACTGAGTTATTCCAGCATGTTGTGTCTACAATCGCACCCAGCTCCATATTGTCTGTGAACTTATAAATAGTACATTTGCCTCATCCAAATCAAAGGGAGATTAATACAGTAATGTCACCATTAGGTTTGTCAACTGGCATCTGAGAAGGCAAAACGCTGGTCAGTGTTTTGGGTGGAGATGCAGCATTGAGCCGAATGGCTGACCATCCTTTTCCTTCAATGGATACCACTTGACATTCAGTTCCTCACAGCAGTTTATCTTTGCTCCAGATTATAGCATCTGTGGCCACTTGTGTTGCCATTGAGTTTGTCTTGACAACAGACTGGTGCACAATTTAACCAGGGTTGCTCTTCAAGTGTGTTGTGAAACTCTGCACACTCCTTTTGTGCAATAAGTGGCTGATGCAACCATGTCCTATTAGCCTCTGGATAAGAGTTTGCTGTATATTTCACAACATAGCAAATTAGTATCCACACAGCTGGATTGGAAGTTAAATGTTTACTTTGAATGGTGGCTTGATCCCACACTTTCCACAAGGGCACCACATAGTTTAGTTTAGAGATACAGTGCAGAAACTCGTTTAAACAGTCTACTTTAGATGAGGCATTTGCACAATGGAAAAACTCAGGAATTAAAACGCGGGGAGATCTTTCATTGTCCTATACAGGGACACATGACAATAAACTCACTTGAACTTGAACTTTACGAGAAGGGGATTTTCCTCTTGTTTCAAGAATTACAGGAGAAATATCATTTGAAAGCAAGTAATTTTTTTTAGATATTTTCAAATCCGAGATTATGTGAAAACACATACTCAAGACTGTCATTCTATGGGCCCAGATAGACGAATGCATGAATAGACAGGCGGATACAAGTAAGTTAATATCCTACATTTACAATACGCTTTTAACTGCACACATCCCATCTTCTGAAATGCTTAGGCGAGCATGGGAAGATGAATTGGGTTTATTATTCTCAAAGGATAGCTGGGAGGAAAGCCTTCTATACATACATTACTGCTCCCTTAATGTCAGGCACTCCCTGATACAATTTAAAAACTGCACAGACTCTACTATTCAAAGACCAAATTGAACAAGATCTTCCCAAACGTCCCTCCTATTTGTGATAAATGTCGTCTCCAAGAAGCGACTACAACCCATTCTTTCGCTTCCTGTATAAAGTTACAAAACTTCTGGAGGGGAATATTTGATACCTTCTCCAAAATACTTAAAATTAAATTGGAACCAGACATAAAACTGATCGCATTAGGTATGTCAGAGGCCTGCTCTAATCTAACGATATTTCAAAGACGTTTCCTCAATTAAGGCCTAATAACGGCGAAAAATTTAATACTCAAATTTTGGAAACAAACAACAGTCCCTACAGTGAAGATGTGGATTACAGATATGTCCGAGACACTACATTTGGAAAACATTAGGCTTGTCTTGGAGGAAAAAACAGATCAATTTCTTAAGACATGGTTACCTTTTACTGAATTTCTGCCACAACAGAATGGTTAAACACAAATTTAAATTTATATCCGACGCCAGGGATGGGTGAAGTGGGGGGGGGGGGGGGGGGGGGGAGGTATATCTCCATCTTTTCTTGTCTTATCTCTTTTCTTATCTTCTGCACTGCTTTGGTAGCTTAGGGGTCTTTTACTGCTCTTTTGTATTTTATTTCTTTTTTCCTCATTCTTTTCTTTCTTCTTTCTTTGTTTTCCTTTTTTTTATTTTTTCTTTTTTTAATTAAATTTAGGTTAAGGTTAAAAATGAAGTTGTACAATAATTGTATAACTGTTACGCCGATCGTCTTATCCTTGTAGAATTGCTTCTAATAAAAATCAATCTAAATAAATAAATGAATAAATATTTAGACATATCAAAACAGTCTGAAGATGAGTCTCGACCCGAAACATCACCCATTCCTTCTCTCCAGAGATATTGCATGTCCCTGCTGTTACTTCAGCATATTGTGTCTATCTTTGGTGTAAACCAGCATCTACAGTTCCTTCCTACATATTTAAAATACAGGTGGTGAAATAAATACCTGCTTAATCAAATAAGGAATGGAACAAGCAGCAAGTCACCAGGACCTGTGGAGAGAGCGCAATATCCGTAATTCTGATTTAGACCAAATATTATTACAATCCCCGGGTACTTTCCGTTGATACCCTGCCTGGGCACTTTCCATTGATAACCGCTCCCTCCGTAACTCCCTTGTCAATTCTTCCCTTCCCTCCCATACCACCCCCTCCCCGGGCACTTTCCGTTGATATACACCAGGGCATCTGAAATGTCCTAATTCTTCAGGGAACGGGGGTTCCCCTCCTCCACCATAGATGAGGTTCGCACCAGGGTCTCTTCCATACCCCGCAACACTGCTCTCTCTCCCCATCCCCCCCACTCGCAACAAGGGCAGAGTCCCCCTAGTCCTCATCTTTCACC
Organism: Amblyraja radiata; assembly: GCF_010909765.2. NCBI lineage: Eukaryota > Metazoa > Chordata > Chondrichthyes > Rajiformes > Rajidae > Amblyraja > Amblyraja radiata. Next base: position 16,316,337 of record NC_045972.1, on the reverse strand, counting down.
CCACCAGCCGTCACATACAACACATAATCCTCCGTCAGTTTCGCCACCTCCAACATGACCCCACCACTCTCCACATCTTCCCATCTCCCCCCATGTCTGCCTTCCGCAAACACCGCTCCCTCCATAAATCCCTTGTCAATTCTTCCCTTCCCTCCCGTACCATCCCTCCCCGGGCACTTTCCGTTGCAACCCCAAGAGATGCAATACTTGTCCCTTTACCTCCCCCCTCGACTCCATTCAAGGACCCAAGCAGTCGTTCCAGGTGTGACAGAGGTTCACCTGCATCTCCTCCAACCTCATCTATTGCATCAGCTGCTCTAGATGTCAGCTGATCTACATCGGTGAGACCAAGCGGAGGCTTGGCGATCGTTTCGCCGAACACCCCCGCTCGGTCCGCAATAACCAACCTGACTTCCCGGTGGCTCAGCATTTCAACTCCCCCTCCCGTTCCCCATCCGACCTCTCTGTCCTGGGTCTCCTCCATGGCCAGAGCGAGCAACACCGGAAATTGGAGGAACAGCATCTGGGGAGTCTGCATCCTGCGGGCATGAACATTGAATTCTCCCAATTTTGTTAGCCCTTGCTGTCTCCTCCCATCCCTCAGCCCTCGGGCTCCTCCTCCTCCTTTTTCCTTTCTTCTCCCCGCCCCCCCCCCCCCCCCCAACCCCATCAGTCTGAAGAATTGTTTTGGCCCGAAACGCTGCCTATTTCCTTCGCTCCATCGATGCTGCTGCACCCGCTGAGTTTCTCCAGCATTTTTGTGTACCTTCGATCTTCCAGCATCTGCCGTTCCTTCTAAAAAACATTATTACAATGTTATTGATTAGTATGGGTGTCAGAGGTTACGGGGAGAAAGCTGGAGAATGGGGTTTGGAGGGAGAGATAGATAAGGCATAATTGAAAGACAGAGTAGACTTGATGGGCCGAATGGCCTAATTGTACTGCCATCACTTATGATCCTATGAACCCGATGACAAGATCGCACCGTATCTGATGGTTTGAACATAGAACAGTACAGCACGAGAACAGGCCCTTTGGCCCACAATCTCTGTGCCAAATATAATGGCAAGACCAAATCTTATCTGCTCGCGCATAATCCATATCCTTCCATTCTTTGCTTATCCATGTGCTTATTCCAAAGTTTCTGAAATGTCACTATCATATCTGCCTCCACTACCACCCCCGGCAGCATGTTTCAGGCACTCGCCATCATCTGTATAAAGAAAAACATATACCCTTTAAGTTTCACCCCTCTCACCTTATAGCCATGCTCTCTAGAACATGGAACAAGTCAGCCTAGGAACAAGCCAATATCTGCCGAACATGATGCCTGGATTAATATATTTTTATATATTAATATTTTATGTTTTTTTTAAGGAAAATCTGTTCATTGAAAATAAATCTGGTTATTGAAAAGAGTATATATTTTAACCTGTCACCAAAATCTAGTACTTACACAAGTGGACCAGCTAGTTGCAGATAAAATGTGTATATTGTTCAGTTACTCCAATAATTTGGAACAAACAAAATATCTGTTTGCTTTATGGTTTAAAATAAATTAAAAATGATTGAAGCAATAAACAATATTATTAAGCAAGTAGAAGAACTATGATAATCCAGGACAAATTATTCAAAGCAAGACTGAAGAACTTCAATGAGCTTTTAACACAAGATAATCTGTTCCAATTCTAATGGGTAAGAATGCTGATTTGTATTAAATTTAAAATGTGAACAAAGCAGCTCGATGTTCACATTTGTTCTATGTTGTAATCCCGCTTTCTCATCCACTCCCTACACTCCAGGGGTAATTTTACAGCAGCCAATTAACCTACAAATCTGCCGACTTTGGGATGTGGGTGGGAACAGGAGCAGATGGAGGAAATCCACATGGTCACAGGAAGAATGTGCAAACTTCACGCACCTGAGGTCAGGATTGAACCCGGGTCTCTGGCATTATGATGCAACTCTGCTAGCTCTAGTCTTAAGTTTTGATTTTTCCATCCTGGGGAAAAAGGTTATCAGGATTGGGTCTGTGTATATTCTGTTGTACGCTTGGTTTGGGTCAAGCCATGCCACACCTGCCCTGCTCAGTAGTTTATACAAGTCAGGATGATTTGCTTTCTATTAATGTATCTGAATAGCACATTTGAGTTTGTTAAACTTATGATCATGGTTGTGTATGGGCAGCAACTAAGTTTCCAGGCTCAGATCAGGTTTAGATTGGTTATGGGCCAGTTGAGTTTGGATTAGGCTGTAATTTTATACTCGAGGTGACCTCTAATTATTACTTCAGGCATACTGTTTTGCAATACACACAGCCAGAATACTGTTTCTTGTTTTTCTTGTGACAATCAATGACGCTGCCAACTTCAATAAACGCCGGAAAATCACAACAACTATTGTTAGCATCCAGGCTTTTGGTTTTGGTTCCCATGGCAACAGTGTTCCACAATCTAGTGATTATGACCTAAAGAGAAGCAGTGAAGATCTTTCCAATGAAGGGGGCACAGTTTGAAAGTGATAACTACCATGGTTGTGATTGAAGAGCCTTTAAGGACGCCGATTTGCGTCCTGAAGAACACCTCGCAAAAGGTCGCTTACTGTGGGAGTAGGAAGAAGGTCATGTATCAGAAGGTAGATGCATGGGCATTTAAAGATGGGCACCGTTTCCCTTCCTGAACTGGAGACTTAAGACTAGCCAAATGTTTTTGTTTTTTTTTTTTAATTTTTAGTCTACAGTACAGAAGCATGTGTATGACAGCCATTTAGTACCTATCTATGCTATTCCTGCTTACCAGCATTGGGTCTATTGTCCTCTCTGTCATGGTGATTCAAGTGATAGTCTAGAATTTCTTCAATGTTGTGAGAGTCTGTGCCTCCACCACAGTGCATTCCAGATTCCAGCCATTCTCTGGGTGAATAAAAGAAATCTTTCTTAGATCCCCTCTAAACCTTCCACCACTCGCTGTAAACTTAATCCTGGATTTAGAGAGGAGGAAAATTCCTTGCTATCTTCCTTATCTCTGCCACTCATAACTTTGTATCTCTTCGTATGGTCCACCCCTCCCTCAGCCTACTTTGCCCCAAGGAAGACAATCCTACCTTATGCAGTCTCTCTTCAAAACAGAAATATTTAATTCCAATCAACATCCTGGGGAATCTCCGCTCCCTTCCTTTACATTAATTTCCTTCTGATAGTATTGCAACCTGAAGTGCATCTAATATTTCAGTCCCAGTGTAACCTATGTTTTATATAGTTGTAACATAACATCCTTGTTCCTATGTTATGTGGTTTTGCGAATGAATGCAAATATTAAGTTCATCTTTTTCAACTAGTCTACCGGTGCTGCCACCTTCAGGGATACTTGAATGTTTAATAAGGTCTCTCGGACCTCAATGCTTCCTAGGGCCCTACTAACCATTGTATGTGGCCTAGCCATATTATTCCTCTCAAAATGCATTCTTAACAGGATTACAATCCATCTGCTGTTACTTGGTCCATCCTTCCGATTCAATGTTGTCCTTTATCCCCATTACCCCTTGTCCATTCTGTTTTATGTATTTAAGTACCATCTCTCCACAATCGTTCCATATTCTTACCATACCCCCTTTTTTAAAAATACCTGTTTATTCAGCATTTTGCGTGGAATATATTTTGTTGATTTAGTGTGAAAGGAAATTGAAATGTAGACCAAATACTTATTACTTGTGTTAATGAAAGAGGTTAGAGTGGGGTGATGGGGAGATACAAGTTCATCCCTCACTGACTGGGGTGTCACAATTTTAACAATAGTTATCCCATTCAAGCTGTATAAAATGTCCCATGGATTGGGATGAAAATGACCCATAAATCTGACATTGTCCATGGCGTGAGTCTGCCCATTTTCCAATGTTGGTTCCTATCTGGTATCAGTTCACCAGGATCCATGAATCTGGCTGAGCATGCAAGAAAGAAACATGCACAGTTTTGGCTTACATTTTACAAAGTACAAGTTAAAGACTTGTCAGGCTTTCAAAAAGTTTAAAATATTTACATTTTGACCATTTTTGCATTTTAAAATTCTTTCCACAGTATTCTGTTGAGAACTCAGCTGGATTTTGTACAACAAAAGATGAAAATTATCAGCTTATTTAAGCATTGGACTACTTCATTAGCATAGTGGTTAAATTAATGAACTAGTAAATAGAGACCTAGATGACTGATCATGGCATTGGAGAACTTAATGGCTTTTTATTCCATGTTTATTACTTGTATTATCAGTAACATTGTTCACAAAACTAGTGTAATGGCAATTTCTTTAACTTTCTCAATGTCCAACATTGATAGCCTTTACTACTCGGGGACGTGGTGGAGATATAGTTTACGCAACCGTCGATAGCAAAAACAAATCTTCTAGTCGTTGTTTCTTGATTAATTGGTCTTTTATTGAAGAAATACAAAACAAAGAAATAATTCATAACTTTTTGTTCTAACGAACTGTTTCTTCCGTGTGATGTCTCGTGAACATGAACGTGTTCGTGGTAAAAACTGTTGTCCTCGACATCCCTCGAGGCAAACTATAACTCTAAATCTCTGAGTCTGCGCTAGCCTCTAGAGATGTAGACACACCCCTCTACGTATCAAATCCCACCTACCAGCGTACATACAGATAAGAACTAGAAATATCTAGACATGACTATAATATAATGACGAGCATAAATGGCTCCTACAACTAGTGGATGACTTTAAAATAAAAAGACACTTTATAAATATTTGTAGGGGAAGGAAATGTGTTATCATCACCTAATCTGGCCCACGTATTACTACTTAAAGATCCCCAATCTGAAACGATCCAGCGAGCCACAGAATACAGAGGGTGGTGAGTACTGGCAATGCTAGTGTCGTTCAAAACTGGCAATGTTAAAAAATAAATATTTTCTCATGATTTCATTTCATTCCATTAAAACTGCACATCTTGTAGAACAGGGCCAATGCGGAACTCATCAATTCCATCAACTTTGGCATTAACCTCTAGCCTGCCCTCGTAATCACTTGGACTATGTGACAGCTCTCTCTCCTTTCTTGATCTTTCTGTCTCCATCTCAGGAGACAAACTATCCACTGACATTTAGCTCCAACCTACCGACTACCATAGCGACATTTAACTCAAACCCACCGACTACCTAGACTGCACCTCCTCCCATCCTGTCTCTTGTATGGATGCCATCCCTTTCTCTCTGTTTTTCCGCCTCCACTGCATCTTTTCTTGGGATGATGCCTTCTACTCCAGGGAATTAGAGATGTGCTCTTTCAGAAATTCTCCCCCCCACCCCTCCATTGTACAGGGAAACTGGGAATCTCCCCCCACTGTGACTCACCCCTCCCTTCTCCCAATTCACTCCATCCACCAATCATTCCTCACCTTGAACCACCTATCGAGCGCCAGCTCTTCCTGCACTCTCCTCAACTCTTTACACTGGCTCTCTCTGTGCTCTTTCAGTCTAGAGGAAGTGTCATGGCACAAATTGTTGACTGCCCATTTCCCTTCACAACTACTTGCCTGACCCACTGAGATGCTCCAGTAGTTTGTTATTTGTCTCCAGATTCCAGCATCAGCAGGCTTTAGTAGAGTTTAGTTTAGTTTAGGCTAAGTAGACTCTTGTCAGAGATGGTTCTGCTTTGCCATCATAGATCTTGTGTGTGATTGTTCTTGTTTCTACCCACTCTCCAGGTGTAATTCCTTCCGATACTGATGGTTTCATTTAACTGAATATAACAATTGGAACCTGAAAGGATAACGGACTACTGAATCAAAGACAGAACATGTTGAAGAAACATACAGCACATCAATCAGAATCTGGGAGTTGATTGAAAGCTTTTAATTTCAAGTAAGGAAATTATTTTTTTCTGTTTGCTATCCTGGCCTGCAGTAGAATTGCAAGAGTTTGCTTTTCGTATCCAGCAAAAAAAAAAAAAAGTGTTTTGTTTCATCAGAAAATAGCAAATATTTGGCATTCAAACTGATTTCTCCATTTCAGTTATCTGTCCCCATGATAATTGTTCATGACTGGTTATCCATAGATTAATGGTATCTGGAGGAAGGAACTGCTGATGCTGGTTTAAACCAAAGGTAGACACAAAATGCTGGAGTAACTCAGCGGGACAGGCAGCAACTCCGGAGAGAAGGAATGGGTGACATTTCAGGTCGAGACCCTTCTTCAGACTAGTCAGGGGAAAGGGAAACGAGTGATATAGACAATGATGCAGAGAGATATAGAACAAATGAATGAAATATGCAAAAAAGTAACAATAATACAGGAAACAGGCCATTGTTAGAGCTGTTTACGAGGTGAGAACGAGATCCTGGTGTGACTTGGATGGGCCCCTGCATTCTCTTTCTCCATCTCTCCCCCACCCAAGTTGCACCAGTCACCCGTTTCCTTTATCATCATTACTTGTTTTGCATATCTTGCATTCATTTGTTGTTCTATATCTCTATAAACACTGCTGTAATTTTTACATGGTGAAACCAAAATGTAAAAAAAGGCCTTTAATAAAATCTGATCAATGTGCACTTTAACCACATGTGATTTTTTTTTTTTCTATTACAAATCTCAAATTGTGGAGTACAGAGGCAAATAAATAAATGATGGGTCTTTGTCCCAAACATTATGGAGGGCACTGTACGTCTTTCATCATGTGCCCGGTGAAATGGTGCAGTGATCTAGTCAGTGCCTTCGGATAAATAGTTTCACTTTTCACAAAAATAACAGTGACAACAACATTTGAGCAGGGTGTGTTCACAGGGGATTGATTCACCTTACCCATTCTGCACACAGGCTGGCTTAGAAAATGGACTGCCTCATATTTTCTCAATGTAATTTATTGATTTTTAGGAGCCGGTGGTTACCTGTGAGGGAAGATGGGGAATTCCGATAGTCATTCATTTCAGGCAGCCTGGCGAAATCAATTCTCAGATGAAGAGCGGACTTTTCTGAGCATTATTTTTGACACTATTTCTGGATCCGATACCCCTGAAGAAACAAAGGGCGGGAAAGCTGCCAAGAAGCAGGTTACCCTGGCCATGCTAAAGGTAGGTGTGTAAAAGAGCCTAGGAAGCAATATTTATTATAATTCATATAAATTAGTCTTGAGATTCTCTGCTGAACTTTCAAAGGTATTAATGGAGAATCCATCTAAAGAGTAAGTCTATTTGTTAACAAAACATGAATGTGCTGTTAGGCAGCATCTGAGGGGGGAAATGGGCTGATGGTGTTTCAGGTCGGGCCCTTCTTTAATCTTGAAGTCTAAAGTATGAGGAAGGGTCCCGACACGAAACGTTATTTGCCATTCCATGCTGCCTGACCCGCTGAGTTACTCCAGCATATGCTTTCCCTCAACATTCCAGCATAGAACTCAGAATATGTTCTCTTCCCTAAAGCTCAATATGCTGCTGAAGTGCCTTGCATGAAATGTTAACAAACATGGAATAGTACAGCACAGGAACGGCCCCTTTGGCCCACAGTCTCTGCCCTGAACATGATGCCAACTAAACTAATCTTCTCTGTTCACATATAATCCATATTCCTCCATTTCCCTGCATATCCATATGTATCAAAAGAAAGATAGATAAGTGCTGGAGTAACTCATCAGGACAGGCAGCATCTCTGGAGAGAAGGAATGGGTGACGTTTTGGGCCGAGACCCTTCTTCAGACAGAGAGTCGGGGAAAAGGGAAAGAAGAAATATAGACAGTGATGTGGAGAGATATAGAACAAATAAATGAAAGATATGATGATAAAGGAAACAGGCCATTGTTAGCTGTTTACGAGGTGAGAAAGAGAAGCTGGTGATAAAGGCCTCTGAAATCTCACACTCGTATCTGCCTCTACTATCCCAGGCAGTGTGTTCCAGGCAGCCGCCACTCTGTGTTTAAAAAAAAAAAACTTGTCTTGCACGCCTCCTTTAAATTTTATCCCTCGCACCTTAAAGGTACGCCTTCTAGTCCTTGACATTTCTACTCGTAGCTAAAAAAAAGGTTCAGACTGTCTATCCTATCTATGGCTTTCATAATTTTTCTATACTTCTACCAGGTCCCCCCTCAGCCTCAAACACTTTAGAAAAAAACATGTCAAGTTTGTAAAACCCTGTTTGTAGCTGGATACCCTGGAATCCAGATCGTATCTGCAAATTATCAGTGGAATTCTTATCTGTGGCCAGACAAGCTTTTCATCATTAATAGATCACCAGAGCAAGGTTGTGGCTGTATTTTTGTAACACTAGTATCGTAGATTATTTGTTTTTTGCGCAGCTTTTGATTGTATGCACTATTGTTATTGCGAGAGTTGAGCAATAGGAATGGACCTTGTAAAATAAGCACAAGGCTTAGCAACGGTATACTCTACATGTTAGAGCATGGTCATTATCCTTTTGTCTCGTGCAATCTTGTGAAATTGTATCAGTTTTTTCACGCTTTCTGGCTTTAGCCCACGAGTAATTGTACCCAAGTGGGATGTAAGCATGGTGAAATCCTCATGTTCGCACTTTGTTTCAGCTCTGACAACTCTTTTGCAGTAAAAGTTCACAATGTGCCCCAATTGCACATGCAGATGTTAACAAAGCAAATGTTTCCCCATTTTCTCTGTTTGTTTGGGGCAGAAATGTTCATCCCCAATTTCAAGAGATATTTCAACAGGCTCTTTGACCCAGCTTGCCCACACCGACCAATATGTCCCATCTATGCTGGTCCCACCTGCCTGCGTTGGGCCCATATCTCTCTACATCTGTCCCATCCATGTACCTGTCCAAATATTTCTTAAATGTTGCGATAGTACCTGCCTCGACTACCTCCGTTGGCGATCGTCCATACACCCACCGCACTTTGTGTGTAAAAAAAAGAGTTACCGCTCAGGTTCTTCTTAAATCTTTCCCTCACCTTAAATCTAAAGGCCTAGGCCTTTATACCTCAAGCTACCTCGGCAAGGCCAGCAGCATAATCAAGGATGGGTTATCCTGGTCACTCCCCCTTCTCCCCTCTCCCATCGGGCAAAAGTTATAGAAATGTGAAAATGCTCACCTCCAGATTCAGGGACAGTTTCTTCCCAGCTGTTTATCAGGCAACTGAATCATCCTACCACAACCAGAGAGCAGTGCTGCATTACTATCTACTTCTGATGTCCCTCAGACTATACTTAACTGGACCTTGCTGGCTTTACCTAGCACTAAACATTATTCCCTTATCCTGTATGTATACACGGTAAATGGAATGATTGTAATCATGTATTGTCTTTCTGCTGACTGGATAGCACGCAACATAAAGCTTTTAACTGTACCTCGGTACACATGACAATAAACTAAACTGAACTGAACTATGACCTCTTGTTCTCGATTCCCCTACTGTGGAAGTGCCTCTAACTGATCTATTCCTTTCAAGATTTTGTACACCTCTATAGCTTCAAGTTCACATTTATTGTCACATGCACCAATTAAGGTACAGTCAAATTTGAGTTACCATGCAGCCATATAATCAAAAATACACAATAGAATTTAACATAAACATCCACCACAGTGGAATTAACATTCTTCATTGTGATGGAAGGCAATAACGTTCAGTCAATCTTCCACCTTGGTTCACCCGTGGTCGGGGTCATGAACCCTCCAAAGTTGCCGCTACGGACGGCCCGATGTACAAGCCCTCTCGTCGGGTTGATCGAAACACCAACGTCAGGATGGATCGGAACACACACTTTGGAGTTCCCAAATCGGTCACTTTCTTACCGGAGGCCGCGGCTTCATGATGTTATAGGCCGCAGGCCGGCGGTCGGAGCACTTCTTCTGTCAATCCCCGGCAAGGGATCGCCCCGCTCTGCGATGGAAAGTCCACGCCACGCCCGCGGCTAGAAGCTCCACAGACCGCGGTTTCACGATGTTATAGTCAGCAGGCTGGCGGTCAGAGCACTTCTTCTGGCGATCCCCGGCAAGGGATTGCCCCGCTCTGCGATGCTAAGTCCGCCGCGCCTGCTATTGAAGCTCGGGGCCGGTCTCCGAGAAAGGCCGCACCAAACCAGTTGTTAGGCCGTGATGGGGGTGGGTGGGGGGATGCAACAAAGAGAAAAGTTGCATCTCCGTTGAGGTAAGTTCTGAAAAACGGTTTCCCCTATTTCTCCCCCCACCACCCCCCACACTAAAACATACATTTAGACGCACTACAAAATAGAAAAAGTCGAAAGGACGAACATGTCCTCTAGTTCTCTATTCCCCTACTGTGGGTAAGAGACTCTGTGCCTCTAACCGATCTATTCCTCTCAAGATTTTGTACACTTCTATAAGTTCACCCCTCATCTTTCTGCTCTCCAAGGAATAGAGTCCTAGCCTGCTCAACTCTCCATATAGCTCCTGCCCTCAAGTCCTGGTAAATCTTCTCCGCACCCTTTCGAGCTTGACAACATTAAATAAGTGTGTGATGCTACTGCTATAAGTTAGGGCCAGTTCGGTTCTACAAACCTCATGTGTGCATGTATTAAAAACAGAAAATGATTTCAGTTTCATCTCTGGATGTCTCTTTCATGCTCATTGAGTCTCAATCAGGCTCATTGAGTCTCAATCAGGCTCATTGAGTCTGCTCTGCCATGCTTCCACTATATAAGCCTTCTAGACCGCTAAGATCTTCTAAAAGCAATCTGTTAGTGATTCCAAGAGTAAATACAAAACATGGGAAAGCAGGATTTAGTTACTATGCAACAAATAGCTGGAATAAACTTCCTGAAGATTTAAGACTTGCCTCAACTTTGACCACTTTTAAAACAATACTGAAAACTTTTATGTTTACTTTAGCTTTCAGCTAAATCTTAACTACATTGCACTTTTAACTTTTGCACTTTTTATAATGCATTTTTAATTTTGCTTTTCTTTTCTTTTAATTCTTCTATTTTATTTCATTTTATTATTTCATTTTATTGTATGACATGTTTTTATGTGAAGCACTTTGAGTCTGCCTCATGTATGAAATGTGCTATATAAATAAAGTTGCCTTGCCTTGCTTTGCCTTGCCTCTTTAACCAGACACTGTCCCAGCTTTGATTGGGGATTTTTCCAATTGGATTGAACCATACAATTTTGCGGCAGTTCAGAACATCTCCTGCCCTCAGAACATCTCCTACCCAATCCATCTGTTGTCCTCATTATTATACTATTGTAACTGAATTTTACGTGGAATTGTTTCAGATATTATGACCATAAAACATAGGAGCAGAATGAGGCCATTAGGCTCAATGAATCTGCTCTGCCATTCAATCATGGCTGATCTATTTCCCCCCCTCAGTCCCATTCTCCTGCCTTCTCCCCATAACCTTCGATGCATTTACTAATCAAGAACCTATTAATCTCCACTTTAAAAATACCCAATGATTTGGCCTCCACTGCCGTCTGTGGCAATGAATTCCACAGATTACCACCCTCTGACCAAAGAAATTCCTCCTCATCTCCATTCTAATGGTAGGTCCTTTTATTCTGAGGTTTTGGTCTATGGTTCTTGACTTTCACTAAAGGAAACATCCTCCCCCACATTCATCTTGGGCTTTCATTATTCCATAGGTTTCAATGAGATCCTCCAAATGAGATTATAAATTGAGATGTTCTTCTTTAGTAGGATCTAAATCATTTCACAACTATAGATTTGATTCAAATTAAAATCCATAACTTACAATTGAGAACAGTGATTTATGTCTTGTGAGAAATTAGAATTGCTGTTTCTTTGCAATGACCATGGTACAATCTGAATCTCGTGTGAATTGGAGTATAGATGATGCAGTCAATATCATTTTTTTTTTTTGCTGAGAATTGTGAGAATAATTTCTTCTCCTTGAGTATTATAACAACTGGTGTAAATTACTAGTGAGTTAATGCTTGGATGTAATAAATTATAGTCATCTTATTGAAGTTGGGACACTTTAAGCCTCTTTCCCAATCAAATACCAGTTTCATGGCTGTGACAGAGGCAAAGTAGAGATAGTTGAAAGCTTCAAGTTCCTAGGAGTAAATATCACCAGTAATTTTCATTGAACCAGCCATATCGAAACAATAGCCAAAAAGCACACCAATGTCTCTCCTTCCTTAGATGGCTTAGGAAGTTCGGCATGTCCCCAACAACTCTCACCAACTGGTACAGATGCATCATAATAATTTATAGTAGTCAATTAACTTGCCACCTTTTGGGATGTGGGAAGAAACAGGAACACCCAGAGGAAACTGTCACGGTCACTGGGAAAACGAGCAATTTCCTCAGTCATCATTGGATGAGAAAATTGATCGTAGGTTGCTGGAGTTATAAGGCAGCAGCTCTGCTAATTATTGTGCCGTGCCCATGTTGTACAAAAAGTAAAAACTATTTAATTGTCGTATGTAACGACAACGAAACAATGAAATCCTTACTTGCAGCAGACTAACAGACCTGTAGATAATATATAATAAACAAAATGAACACTAAATAACCCCAATACTCATGCGCAAAAAAACCCCCCAGAAGTGCTTGCTGCAACCAAAGACAGTCCATAGTTCATAGTAGAGTTTAGTGTTGTGTAGTGTTTAAGAGCCTAATTCTTTTTTGGGAAGAGGCTCTTCTTGAACGTGATATTCTTAAACACAAGAACAAATAAGCTCGGAACTACAACAGACTATTATTATTATTGCACTATTTTTGTTTATTTATTGAGTACTAGACTAAGTGGGACCCGTTGTGTACCAGGTTCACACGGGAGGACTGGGGGGGGGGGGGGGTTGGGGTGTGGTAGCATGGGTGTTGTTGGTCAAGCACAGTGAGTGCAGGGCCAACAATCCATTTCATGACAACTCAATCCATTTAAAGTCAAGTCAAGCACAGGGCAGGTGGGGCCAGCCAACAATACAATCCATTTGCTTTCATTTCAGGTGAGCTCAAGCAAAGCAAAGCCAAAGCAAAAGTACAGGGCAGGCCAAACTCTACTGGTATATAAAAATCATTTATTGCAAACACATTAAGGGTTAACAAATTATAATTCATTGCAAGCACATTGCTGGCTAACAAATCATTTATTGCAAGTACATAAAGGGTTAAGCACATAAAGCACATAACCACATAAAGCACATAATCACATAAAGCACATACAGGGTGGACTCACAGTTCAGTAGACTCATAGTTCAGTAGACTCACAGCAGAATCAGAGTTGTAGCCTCTTCCTCGCAATCCTTCAGATTGACTGACTCATGTTCAGGCATCAGGGGTTTTATAGTTCTGCCCTCCCCCGTAAGGGGTGTTACCTTCATTGTGGTGATTAACAGGCGAGAGGACCAATCAGCTGATCTCAAGATTTTTTAAACACTCATAACTTTTTTTTCATCGATCTGAAAAATCCTCGGGACTGGCTCAGCGGAGGAGGACTGAAAGATTGCAAAAAATCATAGCGATATAGGGAAGCGTTTTCTCTAAAATCTATATACAGCGCAGAAAGGAAGTCTTCAAGATGGGACTTTATTATATAGATATGTGTGTGAATGTATATAATATATAATATAATATATATATATATACACAAACCAAACTTTTCCTCCGTTATGTACTACAACACAATACAATACAATACAATTCAATTTATTGTCATTTGGACACCTTGAGGTCCAAACGAAATGTCGTTTCTGCAGCCATACATTACAAACAAATAGACCCAAGACACAACATAATTTACATAAACATCCATCACATTGCTGTGATGGAAGGCCAAAAAAACTTCTCTCTCCACTGCACTCTCCCCCCCGATGTCAGAGTCAAAGTCAAAGTCAAAGCCCCCGGCGGGCGATGGCGAATTGTCCCGCGGCCATTAAAGCCACGCCGGGTGATGCAAGGTCGCACACCGGGTCTTGGTGTTAGAGCCCCCGGCGTGCGCTCGCAGAGTCCCGCAGCCATTCCAAGCCGCGCGGGGCGATGCTGTAAGGCCCCGCTCCAGGAGCTCTTCAACCCCGCAACTCGGGCGGGAGAAGTCGCCGTTGCGGAAGCCCCGAAAAGCGGACTCCCAGCAGGGACCCGCGGGCTCCCGGTGCCGCCCGCCAGACCCGCAGTTGCAGCCACCGAATCTCCGGAGGTCGGGCCGCAGCAGCGCTCCACCACAGCTCCACCCGCTCTGGACTCGGCCAGCTCCGCGACGGTGAGATGAGTAGTCGGCACCACAGCCCCCGGTCTTCCTGTTGGAGGCCGCTCCTCGTTGCAGCCCCAACGACAACGGAGACCCGACAAAGAAAAGGTCGGGTCTCCCGTGCAGGGAGAGATTTAAAAGTTACCCCCTCCCCCCCAACACCACCCCCACCCCCCCCCCCCCCACACACATACCCCAACAAAAAATAACAAAAACTACATAAAAACAAAGACATAAAATAATAAAAACGCAGACGGACTGCAGAGGCCGCTGCTGACGAAAGTCACGCCGCCCACCGAACTATGTTTACATATTCTGTTGTGCTGCATCAAGCAAGAATTTCATTGTCCTATCTGGGACATATGACAATAAAACACTCTTGACTCTTGGCCAAGGTGGTGTGGGTGTTTGATGCTGGCTGCTCTTTTGAGGCAGCACCTCCCGTAGATCCCTTAAATGGTGAGGAGGTTAGTACTTGTGATGGACCAGGCTCTGATGTTCCTTTGTTCTTCCCTAGGCATACGTTCATAGAGCGGTAATAGGTAGAATGACGATCCGAATGTACAATGGAATGAGGGGCACTGATCCAATAAAAAAATCGACTGTCACCGACTGTGTAAGCAAGAAACAGTTTCTTAGCTTTCTTTTTCATGCCATGCGAGGGAGTACTGAAGAAAGAAGTTGCATCATTCAAAGTATGATTTCCACTAATCCTGATGCCCCAGTGACAGGAAGGCAAGTAAAAGAGGTAAAGATGCTAGTGTTGGCCAGATTCTCAGCAATGGTGTGGTTTATCTTTTACAAAGTGTATTTGGCTTGAAATCCTTTGAACCACAGGCTCTGCAAAATGTTTACTTTTTTTAGAATGTGCAGTTGCATTTTTGGGATGTGGAGTTTCCCTTTCAACTTCGTTTTGATTATAACCTCCCATGACCAATGTCTAACCAAAAGCAACATGATCTTGGAATCGGCTTTTAAACTGTGAAATCCCCAGCAACAGACAATGTTTAGATTAGTTTTGAGATACAGTGTGGAAACAGGCCCTTCGACCCACCGAGTCTCCTCCCACCAGCAATCCGTGCACACTTCCACAATCCTACACACACTAGCGACAATTTTTACTTTTATTCCAAGCCAATTAACCTGCAGGCCTGTACATCCTTAGAGTGTTGGAGGAAACCGGAGCTCCCAGGGAAAACCTATGCAAATCACGGGGGAGAACGCACAAACTCCGTACAGATCGAACCAGGGTCTCTGGCGCTGTAAGGCAGCAACTCTACCGCTGTGCCACTGTGCTGCCACGTGTTCTGGAGAAACTTAGCAGGCTGAATATCATCTGTGGGAGGGGAACAAATTTATTGAATTTTTGGAGAAATCTTAGGTAACAATGAGGCCAGAAAAATGTAGGAACTGAATTAACATTCATTGAATTAATACAATAGTTGTGTCTGGGTAAGTACAGAAGCAAAATGCTGTGCTTGGTAGGTTTACTGGGTAGGGTAGGGTAGCATCTGTGGAGAGAGATGGAGTTACTGTTTCGACTTGAAACCTTCAGTAATTTTGATGAGTTGATTCCAGATCAAATAGATAGAAATGTAGAAACAAGGAACTGGTGCTGGTTTACAAAAAAAAAAGGCCCAAACCTCTGGAGTAACTCAGCAGTCCAGGCAGCATCCCTGGAGAACATCGATAGGACATTTTGGTTCAGGACCCTTCCTCAGACTGATTGTAGTGGGGGAGATTAAAGCTAGATGAGAGGAGGGGCAGGAAAAAGCATTACAAGTAATGGTGAACACAGGTGGGAGGGGTGGGGAGGTGGGTGGGGGCGATAGGCAGATGGTTAGACAAAGGTCATAGATCGGGGGCGGGTGGTGGGGACTGAGACAAAAGGATTGAAGGGTTGCGAATTGTGAATCCAGAGAAAGGAATGGAGGGGGAGGGGAAACATTTCTGCAAGTCTAGGTAGGGCATGGGAGATGGGGGTGGGGAAAGGATGATTTGTGTGGGGGGAGTTATTTAAAATTGGAGAATGCAATGTTCATACCATTAAGTTGTTAGCTCCCCAAGTGGAATATTGAGAATCAGTTCCACGGTGTCAGGTCAATGATTTATCCCATGATATCATAAGGAGTTGGTTGTTGATCTAAGGAAGTGAGAGGGTGAATACAACCATGTACCTTTCAATGGAGCTGCTATGAAGAAGGTCAAGAGCTGGATGTTCTTAGACATCCATGTCATCAGCAACCTAACCTGGTCCCTTCACACTGATGCAGTGATCAAGAAAGCTCATCAATGCATGTACTTTCTTGGGTGTTTAAGAAGGCGAGGCTTGTCCACAAGGATTCCCATGAACTTCTACAGATGCATTAAAGAAAGTGATCTGATGGTATGCATCTCAGCCTGGTTTGGCAACTGCCCAGCTTTTGACCGCCTGAATCTGTAAAGAACGGTGAACACAGCCCGGTCCATCGCGGGCTTGTCACATCCTCCCATCCAGTCCATCTTCACAGTGCGTTGAATCAGGAAGGTTGAAAGTATTATCAGAATGCCGGTCACTCTGGTGGTTCCCTCTTCTCTTCTACCTTCTGGGAGAAGATACACGAGCTTGAATGCTCAGATGTCAAGACATTAGAACGGTTTCTTCCCCACTGCTATCGGACTCCTGAACTAATCACCTCTTTGATACCCCATTCCCGAGGTGCTGTCACATACTCTAACTCTTAAGTCAAGGTCATTTGCCCATTCCATTAATGGACTTGAATCTTCTTTTAGATTAGGACATTCCACTGCAATTTTACATAATTCTGCTGTTTTACACACATTGTTATATTTATCATTACTGTGTACATACTGTTTACACTGTGAGCTTCACGTGAACAGGGAATTTCATTGTACTCAACTGGTATATAACAATAAACTAATGTAACTTATCTCACTTGCAGTTCACAGAAGATATGATCATATCGGTGATCCACTTATTACGGCAAGAGAAGATGCTGAGGGGTTGGAATGTAGAGAAAACTGCAGATTGTATTTTGGGGACAACGCGTTTGACTGCCTATCTGATGTCTGAGTTGAAGATTAAAGGTATTGAACTATGGAGACAGGAAGTTGCAGATGCTGGAATCTCAAACAAAAGACAGTCCGGGAGGAACTCAGTGGGTCAGGCAGCATCTGTGGAGGGAATGAACAGGTGGCATTTCAGGTCTGGACACTTCTTAAGACTGATTGGAGTAGGGGAGAAAACTGGAAAAAAAAGGTGGGTGCAGAACGAAGCCTGCAATTGATGGGTGGATAGAGGAGAGGGGTGGTTGATGGGTGGAATAAGTGACAAAGATTAGGGGTGAAAATGAGACCAAAGTATGTTAGATAAGGAGAGAAGAGGAGTGAAAATGTAAAATGAGTGGGAAGGATAAGGATTGAAGGGAAAGAAGGAGATACTGGTGGGAGATGTGTTTATGAAGGAGGGGGGTCATGGGAAAGATAATGGGGGCAGGGGTGTGATTGAAATAGGATAATTTGCTGTTCGGTTGGCTTGTCAGTGGTAAGGAATTGAACTGTTGAGATTGGTATTAACTGTTTCATTTGAACAGCTAGCCCAGACCTGCAATAAAGTAGAGTTCATTATAAAGAACTCCTTTATCTTAATGTCCTGCACAGATGTTTGGACATTTTAATGATGTCCGTGGTAATTTTAACCGAAACATTGCAGAAAATATTCAATCATACCAGCATTTGAGCAATTGTTTAGATTATTGGTTGATAGAAAAATATTATCTTTTCTAAATTAGGGTTGTTATTTCTTGAAGCAATGTTGCAGCAAGGGCTCAGGACATGTTATCATTATGTTATTATTTTAAAGAGGACAATTACATAGCACAGGTTAATAATTGAACCAAGGACCTGCTACTCGGTGGCAATGTACCCACTGACCTGCTGGAGAAATCCCAAGCTGATCTTTAAACTTATATCTCCTCTAAGATTGCCTCTAATAGACAATAGGTGCAGGAGTAGGCCATTTGGCCCTTCGAGCCAGCACTGCCATTCAATGTGATCATGGCTGATCATGCACAATCAGTACCCCGTTCCTGCCTTCTCCCCATACCCCCCTGACTCTGCTATCTTTAAGAGCTATATAGAAACATAGAAATTAGGTGCAGGAGTAGGCCATTCGGCCCTTCGAGCCTGCACCGCCATTCAATATGATCATGGCTCATCATCCAACTCAGTATCCCGTACCTGCCTTCTCTCCATACCCTCTGATCCCCTTAGCCACAAGGGCCACATCTAACTCCCTCTTAAATATAGCCAATTAACTGGCCTCGACTACCCTCTGTGGCAGAGAGTTCCAGAGATTCACCACTCTCTGTGTGAAAAAAGTTCTTCTCATCTCATATCTAACTCTCTCTTGAAAGTATCCAGAGAACCAGCCTCCTCTGCCTTCTGAGGCAGAGAATTCCACAGACTCACAACTCTCTGTGTGAAAAAGGTTTTCCTCATCTCCATTCTAAATGGCTTACCCCTTATTCTTAAACAGTGGCCCCTGGTTCTGGACTCCCCCAACAGGTTTCACCACAAAACCTGTTACAGTGTACAGGTTTTGTGGTGAATATACAGTGGTAAATATACAGTGAGAGCTGGAAGCCCCTGTGATGAGAGAACTAGAGCTAATGTTTTGGGTCAAGGGAAACTTCTACTTTCAGATTATGAACAGACTAACATTTTCTGGGTGACATTTCTGTTGCTTTAGAGAAACGTGATGCTTCTATTTGGTTCCAATGATTTGTTTAATGTAGATGGCAAGTAAAACACTGCATTCTGTGCATCAGTTGTAGTGCAAGTAAACAAGTAAAGTGAAATAAAATGCTGGAGGATTAGGTACACAATACCTTTTCTGATAAACAACAGTGGCATCTTAATCACTCCAAGGTCATACTTTTGATCTTTAAAAACCCTTATGGGCCTGTCCCACTTAGGCGACTCTTTAGGTGACGGCCAGGGACTAGATTTAATGGAATTCACCTACGACACCTGGCGACAACCTACGACAGCAAAAATTGTCGCCACTGTCGCCGATAAATTTTCAACATGTAGTCGCCCAAAAAATCGCCTAAGTGGGACAGACCCATTAGAAGTAGTAACTGTGACTTTTCAAATAATTATCTAAGTTGATGAAAAGCACGCATTGTGATTAATTTATCTGTCTCTATCTCTCCCCTGAGACTGGTGTTGCACCCTGAATGTGTAGCATAAAATCATTCATTGATGCAGATCAGGGGAAGCCATTTATTCTTTCATTCTTGCACTGACACTTTTTGTAGAGCTATTCCGTTTCTTCCACTTTTTCTCCTTTGTTCTTCTCCTTTAAAATCACATCAAATATTTACTTAACTTCCTTTTGAAAGATTTGGTCAAATCTGCTCTCACCACTTTTTTCAGACATTGCATATCCGGTAGCAGCTCACTACCTAAAATAAATACTTCCTTATAATCTGAAGAAAAAAAAAGGGAGCTGTTGAAAATTTGAAACAAAAATGAAAACGCTGGAAGAACCCGCCCAAGTCAGACAGCATCAGTGAAAAGAGAAAACAAAATTAATCTCTTAGTTCATCCTGACATCATCGGTTCTCTTTCCATTTCCGCATATACCGCCTGACTTGCAGAGTATTTCTTTCATTTTCTGTTTTAATTTCCTCATTGGGTCCCTCGTTCCTTTGCCAATCACCTTTAAATCTGACTGCTTTGTTTATTGATTCTTCCTATCCTGAAACAAATTATCTGTGTATACTTAATCAAAGCCATTTAGGACATTAACCATTTTCTCTCACTTTTTTTTCTCGACCTTCTCTGTTCTAATGAGAAGAGCCTCAGAGAAAAATTGAACGTGATTTTTTTCATTTTACGAGGAGAATGTTGCCAGGACTTGAGTGTCTGAGCTATAGGGAGAGGTTGAGCAGGCTGAGACTCTGTTCCTTGGAGCGCAGGAGGATGAGGGGTGATCTAATAGAGGTGTATAAAAGTAGATGTACAGAGTCTCTTGCCCAGAGTTGGTGAATCGAGAACCAGAGGACATAGATTTAAGGTGCAGGGGAAAAGATTTAGTAGGATTCTGAGGGGTGACTTTTTCCACACAAAGAGTGGTGGGTGTATGGAGCAAGCTGCCAGAGGAAGTAGTTAAGGCAGGAACTATTGCAACATTTAAGTGCATGGATAGGACAGGTTTAGAGGGATATGGGACAAATGCAGGCAGGTCGGACTGGTGTAGATGGAACATGTTCGTCAGTGCGGGCAAGTTGGGCCGAAAGACCTGTTTCCCCGCTGTATGACTCTTATGTCCTGGCACCTCAATGGAGAATTGTAGTGACCTTTCCAGAATTCATGGCTATCAGGAAAGGCTCCAATGCACAGACGGTTGGTGGACTTGATTTTTATATTGAAGACTAATGGTTTGGATGGTGATTAGGTGATCAATGATTTTTAACGTTCTTTTCTCTTCCATTGATGACAGGTGAAGATCTGCCTGCAGAGCATTTACATTCTGTGGAAATAAGCAAGAGTGCCCTTAAGGACTGGGTGTACAGAGTCCCCCAGATCCCAAGTTTGCTGCATGCACTGGTCGCTATGGGTCTTCATCTTGCGAAATCAGAGGGCCAAGGCGAAATCTTCAGTTCAAATCTGGTGCTGCCACAGTGTGTGGGCATAAGATTTTCTGGGATGTATACTGTTTTGGACATCCCTTCTGTTCTTTATCTCAAATCCAACTTGCCTTCAGAGAACCAAAGCCAGTGGAAGCTGGTGTTCTCCTCCCAAATCCACGGAGAAAGTTTCTCTCGTTTTTCCACTCAGATTCTTCAGAAAGGACCAACGTTGTTGATCGTAAAGGATACATTTGGATATGTCTTTGGAGGATTTGCCTCATGCAGCTGGGAGCTAAAGCCACAGTTTCAAGGTAAAATATCATTGCTGGTGTGATGTTTAATCAGGGGCTGCTTTTATCTTTTTCTTATATTAATTTTATGCTGCAAATTATGTTCCTGGGTTGATGCCTGTTCCTGCAGTAAATTGCTGACATTGGCTGACTGGACCTCCCAGTTTTCATGCTTGGGCATGTGTGATTAGATGTGCAAACTCTTCTATATCTAAATGTTTGGTCAACAGAACAGCAGTACCTTCTATCAATACTTACTTTAAGTTTGCTTGGTGAAGGTTTTAACATTGCAGTAGTTGAAATCCCCTAAACACGTTTTCATTTTCAAGGATGGAACAGTGGTAGACCTGGGTTTGATCCTAACCTTGAGTGCTGTCTGTGTGGAGTTAGTACGTTCTCCCTGTGACTGCATGGGTTTCCTCCGGGTGCCCTGGTTTCCTCCCACATCCCAAAGATGTGTGGGATTGTAGATTAATTGGATACTCTAAATTGCTTGTATGTAGCTCGTGGATACAAAAGTGTGATAACGTAGAACTGGTGTGAATGGGTGATTGATGGCTAGCATGGACTCGTTGGGCTGAAGAGCCTATTTCCATGCTGAATCTTTCAATCAATCAATCATTCCGTCCAGCAAAATAAATCCCTTCATCATGTATCAGTACACAGTAAATGGCTCGATTGTAATCATGTATTGTCTTTTCACTGACTGGTTAGCACGCACCAAAAGCTTTTCACTGTACCTCAGTACATGCGACAATAAACTAAACTTTAACTTCGAATCAGGGTGGCACGGTGACACAGCAGTAGATTTGTCACCTTACCATTACAGTGCCAGACCCGGGTTCGATCCCGACTGTGGGTGCTGTCTGTACAGCGTTTGTACGTTCTCCCCCTGACCGCGTGGGTTTTTTCCGAGATCTTCGGTTTCGTCCCACACTCCAAAGATGTACAGGTTTGTAGGTTAATTGGCATGGTATAAGTGTAAATTGTCCATTGTGTGTGTAGGATAGTGTTAGTGTGCAGGGCCCGCAGACCGGTGTGGCGGGCTGTTTCCACGCTGTATCTCGAAACTAAACTCCAACTAAATTTAATTTCGTTCCAGGAGATGGGTATCACTGGTGTGGTCAACATTTAATACCATGAGATCTATGCATTAGGGCTCTATTTCTCCAGGGGTTTTGTGCCACATTCCTGCACGATCAGACAATCACCAAATCAGAACTTTGGCTGATACCATGGCATCAATTTAAGATATCATTTGAAGGTTCACATTGAAAACCACCCATTACAATGCCAGACAAGAATTCCTAGCTCATGTTACTTAATAAGCAGCAAGTGGGGGGGGGGGGGGGGGGTCTTCAGTGGCTACTGAAAGAGGGTTTTTTTAGGAATAAATTTGAATGGCTATTTTTCTCAAAAGGCTGCATGGATGAAAACGGATTGTAGAAGATCACCAGGGACTTTCCGATCATTCTAAAGAGCAAGCATTCAGCATCAGCTTCATACTTAGTGTAGAGCGTCAAACAACTGCTGCGATGAATGCTTGTACAACAATAGCTGTACACAAATGTGCATTTAAAAGTCCTCTTTTCTGGATGCCTTTAAAAGTTTCATTTAACTACCATGTTATAGAAAGGAATCTGGGTGCAGCCATTGAACCTGGTAACTTTAAGCAAAAATATTTTGATAAGACCATTATATGGAAATAATTTTACCACAATCAGAAGATCTAAGTTTTTTTTCTCCTCTCTATGGACATTCTTCAAGAGTTGTTAACTTTCATGGATTTGTTTGTCCTAAGGAATAGGGGTAGAATTAGACCATTCAGCCCATCAAGTCTACTCTGCCATTCAAATATGGCTGATCTATCTCTTCCTCCTAACCCCATTCTCCTGCCTTCTCACCACAACCTCTGACACCCGTACTAATCAAGAATCTATTTATTTCTGCCTTAAATATTCACCAACGGCCTCCACAGCCTTCTGTGGCAAAGAATTCCACAGATGGTCCACAGATTCACCACCGACTAAAGAAATTTCACCTCATCTCCTTCCTAAACGAACGTCCTTTAACTGAAGCTATGCGACTAGTCCTAGACTCTCCCACTAGTGGAAACATCATCTCCACATCCATTCTATCCAAGCCTTTCACTATTCTGTATGTTTCAATGAGGTTCCCCCTCATTCTTCTAAACTCTAGCGAGTACAGACCCAGTGCCGACAAACGCTCATCATTGCTTAACCTATTCATTCCTGTTTTTTTCTTTTCATTTCTTCATGTTCTTCCCTTTTGGCAGACCTAATAAAGAAATGAGCAATGCAAAATTATATTAGACCTCCTAAACTTTTCTGATATGAGGTAAATTAACTCTTCCCCACCCCTCCCCCCACCCCATTATTCCTCCTTTATCAAAGACACAACTTTGCAGGTTAAGAAGGAAGTTGTGTTCAAGCTGTACACAGTACCGCTGTCATTGGCAATGACATTTTGGAGCAGTGAATTTTACCTGTTGGCCCATTCAGCTTTCTTCTATTTTCTGACTTTATCCCATTACACAAAGTTATCTGTACAGTAAGCCCATCTCCTGTGAGGTTTGAATTTAGTGAGCAGCTCAGAAGGTCTAGAGTCTCTGCTATCTTTGAGAGTTAAAATTAAGGCCAGCTGGAAGAGGAACTAGGTTCAAATATCAGCAAGTTCCAACTTGCCAGACAGGCAAAAATAATCACCTTGGGTTACAATCAAGATGGTGCCCAGGCCGGGCGACTCTCTGCGCGCTGGTCCCAGAAGCATATCTGCAATCACTCACAATTGTGCTACTTTTTTATACCTCACAGCAGCATTTCTTACCATCCCGTGTCTGTACACTGTGGATGGCTCGATTGTAATCATGTATAATTGTTCCGCAGACTGGATAGCACGCAACGCCAAGCTTTTCACTGTACTTCACAATTCACGTGATAATAAACTAAACTTAAACTAAACTCATAATTAAACTTTTTTATTATTGTTAGCTGAATAAAAAAACATGTTAATTGCCCAGTTCATGACTTGAGGCCACAACCCAGTTGATGCCTCAGTGCAGTACTGTTGCGAGTAGTCAGAAAGTCCTGCACTGATATTTGAAGAGCATGCATTTCTTCTGGTGTCCTTCCAACGTGCCTCCATGGCTGCATTATCACAAGCAGGTTATCCAGCCAATTATTCATTAGCTGGTTTTGGATTCCTGATGTGTGCAGATTATTGTTGCGTTTCCCTCCAGGACAACATGCAAGAAGCGATGCATCAACAATAACCACATTGGGTCACCATGAAGTTGCGACTAGCTGTTGTATAAATGTAAAATTGTTCTTTTCCATTAACATAAGCATTTATTTTGCATTTTTGGCATATTTTGCAGGGAATAGCACATGCTTTTTATTTACTCTTAGTCCAAATCTGGGGGTCTTCACGTATACAGGTTACAACGACCACTACATGTATCTAAACCAGGGCCAACAAACCATGCCAAATGGACTTGTAAGTATTGTGCCCGCCTAACTTCACTATGGAATTAATTAACTAAAATGTAATGTGTAAGCCATCTTGAATTGAAATACATTGTTGAAGACTATTCAGATATCAACTTGATGTATGATCTTGATCTGTTAACCTTGACCTTTTGGGACAGTTTAGATGGATGTGATAATATAGACACAAAATGCTGAGGTAACTTAGTGGGACAGGCAGCTTCTCTGGAGGGAAGGAATGGGTGTTGTTTCGGGTCAAAGGGTCTCGACCCAAAATGTCATCCATTCCTTCTCCCCAGAGATGCTGCCTATCCTGCTGAGTTTATCTTCGGTTTAAACCAGCATCTGCAGTTCCTTCCTACACATTGTGATAATAATATGTTTGCTGTCATCTCCCAACCTGTCCATCGTAGGCCAACAATTAAAATCTCTCTAACCTTTTCAAGTACATCTGTACATTTTGGATAATTCTTGTTTTTCTCAGTATTTGCATATTGCCTTAATCCTGTAGCCAAAATGCATATGGTTTTTCGAAAGTCTAAAAGCCAAAAAGCAAATTTTATCAAGTTTAGCAGTGATCTATTGTGACAATTAGATGTGATTTTAAAGTCCTGGACTCTTTAAATTAGTGTGGGGGAGTAAATTGGTTCTGTAATCACTCGAGTAATTTACTGTCCTAAGCCAGTTCAAAGCATCTCGGCTTTTAAAATCACAACTAATTTTGAAATAGATTACAACTAAAATGTTGTCTGTAATATCCATCTGAGAGTGTTAACAAAACCTCAGAAAATGCTTCATTTGGAAAAATACCATCTCCAAGACTCCCTTAGTGCTACATCAATCTCTAGATTTTGAAGAGTCCGAACCCAAAACGTCTCCTGTCCATTCCTTCCACAAATGCTGCCTAACAGGCTGAGCTCCTCCAGCACGTTGTGTTTTTGCTCAGGACTCCAGTATGTGCAGTTCCTTCCTCTATATTTTAGAAGCGTGTCATATAAGGAGAGATAAGAAGTGAAATATAAAGCCAGAGGGAGAGATATAGACATGAGTTTTCTCTGGGTGCTCAGGTTTCCAAAGACCAACAGGTTTGTAGGTTAATTGAGTTTGGTTGTAAATTGCCTCTAGTGTGTAGGATAGTGCTGGTGTACGGAGATTGCTGATCGGTGCAGACTAGGTGGGTCGAAGGGCCTGTTTCCGCGCTGTATCTCTAAACTAAACTAAACTGAGTGGAATGATTGATAGACACAAAATGCTGGAGTAATTCAGCGGGACAGGCAGCATCTCTGGAGAGAAGGAAAGAGTGGCGTTTTGGGTCGAGACCCTTCTTGGAACCATTGCCTGATTAGACTCAGCATCTGTTTATGAAACATTACAAGTGACTTAAAACAGTACATTTAAAATGTTCTGGTTGCAACATGTGACATCAATTTTAATGTATAAAATTAAGGTAATCAAAAATTCCATTCATCTGTGCTGTTACAGGGCATGGGTGGGCAGCACAATTACTTCGGATTGTGGATTGACAGTAACTATGGTTCAGGCCACAGCAAAGCAAATCCACGATGTACAACTTACAATAGTCCTCAGTTGTCTGCCCGGGAACATTTTACCATTGAAACTATGGAGGTTTGGTTGGTGGGGAATTTCACAGAGAGTGATCTGGTAGGTTACAAATTATTTTTATTTAAATTAAACTTTATGCCTTGGTAATGGATGTCATGTTGCTTTCTATTGTCGAAGCCCTCTACGGAAGCAATTTTTAAAACTAGCCTTTCGCTGCACCCAAAAGATTGAAGATTAGAAGATGGCAGCAAGGAGGCAAAGAATCAACCAACATTTCGTCCCTTTGGTCCTAGTGGAGCAGTGATGGAGTTGCAGCTTTACTGCGCCAGAAACCCAGGTTCGATCCTGACTATGGGTGCCATCTGTACGGAGTTTTTACGTTCTCCCTGTGACCGTGTGGGTTTTAACTGGGTGCTTCAGTTTCCTCCCACATTCCAAAGACTAAGGTTTGTAGGTTGATTGGCGTTGGCAAAATTGAAAATTGTCCCTAGTGCGCAGGATAGCGCTAATGTACGCTGGTCGGCGTGGACTTGGTAGGCCGAAGGGCCTGTTTCCGTGCTGTATCTCTAAAGTCTAAAGTCTTTACTATCCTGGTATATGTTGTGACTGTGAGTGAGTCACTGAAGACCAGAAGCTGATGGATACAAAATATCTTTATTCATTAAGTCAAGCAGGTATTTTCTTGGAGACTCTCAACAGAGTCTCCCTGAACTAAGTACGTGAGATTTATACTCTTACGGATAAAAATAACCATTGACCATTCATTCCATAACTACTGAATAATCCCTAACCATGCACACCATACAAATCGTTAGTCAAAATACCGAACTTCTTCGGGGAAAGAAGAACAAAATTATAACAATGAAAATTACAGCTGCATTTGCTTCTCCTTCAGAAATCCTCTGTTCACCTCCCTGCGTATATTTTGATCAGGATCTTAAGTTTGTATTAATTCAGTAATCCACAGCTTTGCAATTGAGCTAATTTTGGATTCAAAATATTTTTTGAATAATTCACTTTAGATCTTAAAAAAAAGTCATTTCATTGGTACACCATCAATAATAATGTATTTGATTTGATACCAGCAACATCAAATGTTTTAGCACCCAAGTATTTACTTTCTGGGTCCAAAGTATTGAAATGGTGAGATTTTGAATTGAAGATGCCTTTCAATTAGAAAACAGACAAAATGCTGGAGTAACTCAGCATATCGGATCAGGCAGCATCCCAGGAGAACATGGATAGGTGATGTTTTGGGTCGGGACCTTTCTTCCTTTAATTATGGCATGCAAAGGTCAACTATGTTTACTTCCTGTTTGAATGCCAATAGTTTAGTGTCACGTGTACCGATGTACAGTGAAAAGCTTTTTACTATCCAGTCAGCAGAAAGATTATACATGATTACCATCGAGCTGTCCACAATGTACAGATGCAGGCTAGAAATTAGGTTATGAATTAAATGGTTTAGTGGTGTACTTTGGGAATGTTACTGATGTGTTGCCGTTGAAGTCTTTCTCTGTTTCCAGAATGAATACGTTTTCTTGTCATCAGACAAATACCAAGTGTGGAGTTGTAATTGGAAGTGTTATTGGAAGGCAGGATGGTGCTTGGTATTTTTGTGCATTGGGTGTTTGCCAATGCCACATGTACTTTGCCCACACTCTTCAATGGAGATATTGGTAAACATTCATGTTTGCCATCATTGGTCTACCAACTTGACAGCTATTTCAGGGTTTCTGCAGATGTGTGTCTGAACACAGAGGAACAGAAACGGGTGCTAGCAACACAAGCAGCTAATCTCTGAGGTCATGCTGTTCGGTGACTGGGTTCAGTCTTGGGATAGTTACCCAGTCCTTGCAAATGGAACTTGCCAGACAACTCTTAAGACAAAAAGTGCTGGAGGCACCCAGCTTTTAAATGCTAAATGATCCCTGGGTTCAACCTCGGCTCCTCATTTCTCCCTTTCCCATCCCCTTCCATTTACATTCCTTCCTCTGGCTTAATAATACAACTCTTCAATGCTTTTGTTTTAGACCTTCTGTTGTTTTCACCTCTGCCTTTGTCCAACCCATCTACTTATCAAATAACCATCCTCACCTGTGTTGGCCTATTATCTGCCAGGCTTTGTGCTGATCACCCTCCCCATTCCAGCTTTCTATCTGTATCCCCCTCCCAATCCATCTGAAGAAGGGTCTCAATCAAAAAGTCACCTATCCATGGTATCCAGAGATGCTGCCTGACCCCGTGAACTACTACAGCACTCTGTGTTCCTTGGCTCCTTTAACCTGATTATGTGGGCAGGATTGATTTTGACAGTCTCACTTGATGTATTTTATTTATACTTGCACTTCACCATGTTCCATGGAAGAACCCTGCAACATTTTGTCTAAATTCGTGCCAGATTGATCACTGAAGGCGAACATGCAGTTTTTTCAAAGGTCAGCAGAGTGCGCTGTTGGCTCCTCACTGACTGCAAAATCTGACCCTTCAAGATTTGAACTTGGTCACCTGTTTCTCAAATCTAAAATTTTAGAGGTGGTGGTTTTGAAGATATCTGCTCCTCAAATTAATCATAGCTCGTCCATTCAGTGAAAGTTGCAGAAGTCTTTTTGTTTTTTTGTTTGTGGCCGAGTTTATCTTTGTTCCATGTTTTTCCAAGCAGAACATACTTGCACATTTCATGGTCAAAGTTTTTATTTGAATTGATCGAAAGATATAGCATGAGAAACATCAGCCCACTGAGTCCACGTGGACTGTTCACGCTAGTTCTATATTATCCCACTTTCGTATCCACTCCCTACACACCGGAGGGAATTTACAGAGGCCAATTTAACCCATGAATCTGCATGTATTTGGGATGTGGGAGAAAACCGGAGCACCCAGAGGAAACCCATGCAGTCACAGAGTATAGGTGCAAAATCCATGCAGACAGCACCCGAGATGAGGACTGAACCCGGGTCTCTGTCGCTGAGGCAGGAGCTCGACTTGCTGTACCAGAATTGTTTTCAGAGTTTGTATCAGAACATTAATTGCTAGAATTTGCATCCATTTGTATAAAAGCTATTTTGTGCATGTTAGATTACAACAACAATTATTTCCTGGTTGATTGGTAAATTACCCTTGGCACTCCTAAAATATTGCACAACCCGAACCTCTACTTCAGCAACTATGATCTTCTGGAGACTGTGTCTATGGTTGCACTACAGACTTCAATATGGCACGATTATGGTTACCAAGTGCAATCTTGATTAATTTATAATATTGATTATTACATATTTATATTTGATATTGCATTAACGGGCCTGTTAAGCTGCAGCAGGTTAGAATTTCTAGGTTTTAAGGTCAATTTATTGACGTGTACCAATTAGGTTTAGTGAAATTCGAATTACCATACAGCCATACTAAAAAAAAAGCAACAAGACACACAAATACATAAGTTAACATAAACATCCACCACAGCAGATTCCTCTCTATGATGGAAGGCAATAAAGTCCAAACTTCTTCCTCTTTATTCTCCTGCGGTCGGGGCAGTCGAACCATCCACAGTCGGGGCGATCTAAACTTCCGTGACCGGGGCAGTCAGTGCTCCTGCGGCTTGGAGTTCCCGAAGTCAGTCTCTGACGGACCGTGAGCTCCACAATGTTAAAGTCCGCAAGCATCTGCGGTAGAGCTCAGAGGCCGATCCCTGGCAAAGGGATTGTGGGCTCAGTGATGGTAAGTCCACAGGCTCCCGTGGTGGAACTCCCGAAGTCAGTCTCCAGCAAAGGCCGCCAACTCCTCGATGTTAGGCCACAGTGTGGTCGGAGGTACGTTACAAAAAAAATTGCATCTCCGTGAAGGTAATAGATTAGAAAAAGTTTCCCCCAAACCCACCACCCCCCACATAAACCAAGCCAAAGAACATTAAAAAAATACATTTAACACATACAAACAGACAACAAAGAAGGAGGGGACAGACAGACTGTTGGCGAGGCAGCCATTGCTGGCGCCACCCGGTGGTTCATTGTTCTGTTGCCAGTATGGATTACAATTAAACTCAAAGTGCAGGAGTATCTCAGTGGATCAGGCAGCATTGCTGGAACACATGGATAGGTGATGTTTTGGGTTCTTTTAGTGCTGTTGCCATTGTCTAGTGACGATAACACGTTCCTCTACAGCCAGCAGAAACAGGAGCTTTTGGGACAAATCTATGAGTGCTGTAATTATATTATATTAGCACAAAGATTTGAATCTGGATTTCAAGAGTGCATACCTGACGGTGGTTATAGACCAAATATCTGAGAGAACTTTGCACATAGCACAAGGCTAACTAATCCTTAATTGCATGCAAGAAGTGTGGAATTAGTCAAATCTGTTCACCGAAACCTCATGGGTGCAGAAAAATAGGTGTTTGGGAAATTTAAATTAACTCATTTAAACAAAATGGAACTGTGGCATTCGGAGAATGAATTATCAATTAAAGTGTTTGTCCTGCCACATCAATGTTCTTCACACTACATCTGAAGAAAGATCCTTACCCGAAACGTCACCTGTCCATTCCATCCCCAAATACTACCTTACCCGCTGGGATCCAACACCACTTTATTTCGTAGCCCCATTTTTGCAATGGCTAACATTAGAATTGAAAAGTCAGCCGAAATTCTTTAAAAAAAAATAATGTTTAGAATGTGATAGGTCTACCTCCTGTGGATTGCCCCCTTAGTTTTCTTTCTTCCCCATGGCAGCCTTTCACACTGTTGTACAGTGGCTGTTGAGGTATGTGTGCTTATGCAATTGCCAGCGATCAGTTGCAATAGTAGCATGTTCTGTAGGCAGCTGCGGTCAGGAACAGTGCAGGCTAAGTTTTGTTTTGCTCACCATTCAGGGCAAAAACACCAAGACAACTTTTTTTAACAGGCCTTTTTGCTAATTTGGAAATTTGTGTTGTGATTAATGGTGACACCAGTGTAATGCATCAAAAGAGCGTGACCTCAATTGCTAGGCACTTATCCATCATCAGCCCTTCCCTAATTCTCAATGCCAATCCTAGATTTTTTTCATTCCTCAAAGAGTTATGCGGCATTATTAAGCACAATCTTTTCTGCTCTTAAAATTTTAAGAATGGAATGTACTTGAGAGCTTTATATTAGCTCAAAGATTTGAATCTGGATTTCAAGGGTGAATACCTGACAGTGGTTAAAGACCAAATATCTGAGAGAGCTTTGCACATAGCCCAAGGCTAACTCATCCTTAATTGCATGCAAGAGTGTGGAATTAGTCAAATCTGTTCACTGAAACCTCATGGGGGCAGAAAAATAGGTGTTTGGAAAATTGTCATTTTAATTACAAGTTATCGATTCATAGAAACATAGAAAATAGGGGCAGGAGGAGGCCATTCGGCCCTTCGAGCCAGCACCACCATTCATTGAGATCATGGCTGATCGTCCCCAATCAATAACCCGTGCCTGCCTTCTCCCCATATCCCTTGATTGCACTTGCCCCTGGAGCTCTATCTGACTCTCTCTTAAATCCATCCAGTGATTTGGCCTCCACTGCCCTCTGTGGCAGGGAATTCCACAAATTCACAACTCTGGGTGAAAAAGTTTTTTCTCACCTCAGTCTTAAATGGCCTGCCCTTTATTCTATGACTGTGGCCCCTGGTTCTGGACTCGCCCAACATTGGGAACATTTTTCCTGCATCTAGCTTGTCTAGTCCTTTTCTAATGTTATATGTTTCTATAAGATCATCCCTCATCCTTCTAAACTCTAGTGAATACAAGCCCAGTCTTTTCAATCTTTCCTCAAATGACAGTCCCGCCATCCCAGGGATCAATCTCGTGAACCTACGCTGCACTGCCTCAATCACAAGGATGTCCTTCCTCAAATTAGGAGACCAAAACTGTACACAATACTCTAGATGTGGTCTCACCAGAGCCCTATACAACTGTAGAAGAACCTCTTTACTCCTATACTGAAATCCTCTTGTTATGAAGGCCAACATTCCATTAGCTTTCTTCACTGCCTGCTGTACTTGCACGCCAACCTTCAGTGACTGGTGTACAAGGACACCCAGGTCTCGCTGTACCTCCCCCTTACCTAACCTAACCCCATTGAGATAATCTGCCCCCTTGTTTTTGCCACCAAAGTGGATAACCTCACATTTATCTATATTATACTGCATCTGCCACGCATCTGCCCACTCACTCAACCTGTCCAGGTCACCCTGCAACCTCCTAACATCCTCTTCACAGTACACACTGCCACCCAGCTTTGTGTCATCCACAAACTTACTAGCATTGCTCCTAATTCCCTCTTCCAAATCATTAATATATATGGTAAACAGTTGCGGCCCCAATACCGAGCCTTGCGGCACTCCACTCGTCAATGCCTGCCATTCTGAAAAGGACCCGTTCACTCCTACTCTTTGCTTCCTGTCTGCCAACCAATTTTCTATTCACGTCAACACCCTACCCCCAATACCATGTGCTCTAATTTTAGTCACCAGTCTCCCATGCGGGACATTATCAAAGGCACTACATCCACTGGCTCCCCTTTATCCATTTTACTTGTCACATCCTCAAAAAATTCCAGAAGATTAGTCAAGCATAATTTTCCTTTCATAAATCCATACTGACTTGGACTAATCCTTTTACTGCTATCCAAATGCCCCATTATTACTTCTTTAATAATTGACTCCGGCATCTTTCCCACCACCGAAGTTAGGCTAACTGTAATTCCCCGTTTTCTCTCTCGCTCCTTCCTTGAAAAGTGGGATAACATTAGCTATCCTCCAATCCACAGGAATTGATCCTGAATCTATTGAACATTGGAAAATGATCACCAATGCATCCACTATTTCTAGAGCTACTTTCCTGAGGACCCTGGGATGCAGTCCATCAGGCCCCGGGGATTTATCATCCTTCAGTCCCATTAGCCTACCCAATACTATTTCTCGCCTAATGAAAATTTCTTTCAGTTCCTCGACCCCCCTTAGATCCTTTCTCCTCCAGTACTTCTGGGAGATTGTTTGTGTCTTCCTTAGTGAAGACAGACCCGAAGTACCTGTTCAACTCTTCTGCCATTTTCTTGTTCCCCATAATAATTTCACCCGGATCTGCCTTCAAGGGACCCACATTTGACTTTGCTACTCTTTTTCCCTTAACATATCTAAAGAAGCTTTTACTGTCCTTCTTTATATTCCTGGCCAGCTTCCCTTCGCACTTCATCTTTTCAGCCCGTATTGGCCATTTTGTCTCCTTCTGTTGTCCTATGAAAGTTTCCCAATCCTCTGGCTTCCGACTACTCTTTGCTGTGTTATACATATTTTCTTTTAGTTTTATTCTATCCCTAACTTCTCTTCTCAGGCACGGTTGCTTCCTACACCCCTTAGAATCTTTCTTCCTTTTTGGAATGAAATGATCCTGCGTCTTCCAGATTATGCCCAGAAATTCCTGCCATTGCTGTTCCACCGTCATTCCTGCTAGGATCCCTTTCCAGTCTAACTTGGCCAGCTCCTCTCTCATGCCTTCATAATCCCCTTTGTTCAGCTGCATCATTGCCACTTCCGACTTAACCTTCTCCTTCTCAAATTGCAGATTAAAACTAATCATATTATGATCTCTACCTCCAAGCGGTTCCTTTACCGTGAGTTCTCTTATCAAATTTGGTTCATTGGACAACACTAAATCCAGAATTGCCTTTTCTCTGGTCGGCTCCATTACAAGCTGCTCTAAGAATACAGCTCGGAGGCACTCTACAAACTATCTTTCTTGGGGTCCTGAACCAACCTGATTTTCCCAGTCTACCTGCATATTGAAATCCCCCATTACCACAGTGGCATTACCCATGTTACTTCAAAAGTAATGCTCTCTGTAATCTCCTTGCCCAGGAATGTATTTGTTAACATTTACAAAGATATTTGTTAGTGGGATGTTTGGTGCAGGTTGGTGTATAATTGCAGTTTGGCCTCACAATTGGCACAGATTGCACAACATCCTCTACCAAAACCACCATCCTTGTGAATGGTCAGAGGCATTCAGTCATGGACAAGTTCCCATGACTTGGCAGAACACTCTCAACATCAGTTCAACATTGATGAAGTTCATATCAGGACAGCAAAAGATTTTGGAAACTGAGGTGTGGGAATGAAAAGGAATCAGTCTAAAGACAAAGCAGTATTGTGCTATTATCATACCTACCTTACTCTATGCTTGGCAGTACAGTGATTTAGCGGTAGAGTTGTGCCTTACAGTGCCAGTGAGCCAGGTTTGATCCTGACTACTGGTACTGTCAGTACGTAGTTTGTACCTTTCCTCTGTATTCTGTGTGAGTTTTCCCCGGGTGGCCCGGTTTCATTCCACATTCTAAAGGTTTGTAGGTTAATTGGCTCCTGTAAATTGGCTCCAGTATGTTGGACACAAATAGTGTATGGGTGATTGTAGGTTGGCGTGGACTCGATGGGGCGAGGGGCTTGTTTCCACATTGTATCTCTAAACTAAACTAACTAAAAGTAAACTAAACTTGCGATACATGGACTGTGCAATAGGCATGCTGAACAGCTGAACCCCTTCCACTGACCTGTCTGCACAGAACACTTGGCCTGTTTCTTTTATCATTGTTTCTTTTTTTACATATCTTTCATTTATTTGTTCTACAGTGATCTCCATAATGTTTGGGACAAAGACCCATCATTTGTTTATTTGCCTCTGTACTCCACAATTTGAGATTTGTAATATAAAAAAATCATATGTGGTTTAAGTGCACATTGTCCGATTTTATTAAAAGGTATTTTTATACATTTTGGTTTCACCATGTAGAAATTACAGCAATACATAGTCCCCCCCCCCCCCCCATTTCAGGGCACCTTAATGCTTGGGACACATGGCTTCACAGGTGTTTGTAATAGCTCAGGTGTGTTTAAATTCCTTCTTAATGCAGGTTTCAGAGAGCTCTCAGCACCTAGTGTTTCCTCCAGTCTTTCCATCACCTTTGGAAACTTTTATTACTGTTTATCAACATGAGGATCAAAGTTGTGCCAATTAAAGTCAAAGAAGCCATTATGAGACTGAGAAACAAGAATAAAACTGATAGAGACACCAGACAAACCTTCGGCTTACCAAAATCAACTAATCGCAAAGGGATCGGCAGGCCAAGGAAGGCCTCCACAGCTGTTGACAGAGAATTCTCTCTATAATAAAGAAAAATCCCCAAACACCTGTCCGACGGATCAGAAATACTCTTCAGGAGCCAGGTGTGGATTTGTCAATGACCACTGCCTGCAGAAGACTTCATGAACAGAAATATAGAGGCTACACTGCAAGATGCAAACCACTGGTTAACTGCAAACATAGGATGACCAGGTTACAGTTTGCCAAGAAGTACTTAAAGAGCAACCACAGTTCTGGAAAAAGGTCTAGTGGACAGATGAGACAAAGATTAACTTATATCAGAGTGATGGCAAGAGCAAAGTATGGAGGAGAGAAGGGACTGCCCAAGATCCAAAGCATACCACCTCATCTGTGAAACACGGTGGTGCGGTGTTATGGCCTGGGCATGTATGGCTCACTTATCTTCATTGATGATACAACTGCTGATGGTAGTAGCATAATGAATTCTGAAGTGTATAGACATATCCTATGTGCTCAAGTTCAAACAAATGCCTCAAAACTCTGGCCAGCGGTTCATTCTACAGCAAGACCATGATCCCAACCATACTGCTAAAGCAACAAAGGAGTTTTTCAAAGCTAAAAAATGGTAAATTCTTGAGGGCCAATTCAATCACCTGATCTGAACCCAATTGAGCATGCCTTTTATGTGCTGAAGAGAAAACTGAAGGGGACTAGCCCCCAAAACAAGCACAAGCTAAAGATGGCTGCAATACAGGCCTGGCAGAGCATCACCAGAGAAGACACCCAGCAACTGGTGATGTCCATGAATTGCAGACTTCATGCAGTCATTGCATGCAAAGGATATGCAACAAAATACTAAACATGACTACTTTCATTTACATGACATTGCTGTGTCCTAAACATTATGGTGCCCTAAAATGGGGGGACTATGTATAAACACTGTTGTAATTTCTACATGGCAAAACCAAAATGCAGAAAAATGGCCTTTATTAAAATCGGACAATGTGCACTTTAACCACATGTGATTTTTTTCTATTACAAATCTCAAGTTGTGTAGTACATACAAATAAATGATGGGTCTTTGTCCCAAACATTATGGAGGACACTCTATGTCCCTCTACAGACCGTCTATACCTGTCTATTTCCCTTTCCCCCGACTCTAGTCTGAAGAAGGGCTTGACCTGAAACGTCACCCATTCCTTCTCTCCAGAGATGCTGCCTGTCCCGCTGAGTTACTCCAGCTTTTTGTGTCTATCTTCGGTTTAAACCAGCATCTGCAGTTCCTTCCTACACACTTCATGTCAAGTTGTGTGACGTACAGATTCTGTTGCGGACATCTTAAATCTTCCATGACTAATGTTCGACGTTTCCACCTGCTTTAAAAGGACAAGAAGGGTAAGGTGACGTGCCTTAATGACCACTGTCTGACTGTTTTTTATCTCCACCTCCCTCTGCAACTGGACACTGAATTTCCTCACCAACAGACCACAGTCTGTTAGGGTCAACAACCTCACCTCCTCCACTATAACACTGAACACCGGCGTGCCACAGGGCTGTGTGCTCAGCCCTCTCCTCTACTCCCTCTTCACCCACGACTGCATCCCTAAGTACGGATCCAATGCCATCATTAAGTTTGCTGACAACACCACGGTGGTAGGACTGATCAGTGACAACGATGAGTCAGCCTACAGAGAGGAGGTCCAGCACCTGACAACCTGGTGTGCCAACAATAACCTCGTCCTCAACTCCAAGAAGACGAAGGAAATTATTGTCGACTTCAGGAAGGTCAGAGGAGGCAGTCATACCCCCATCCATATAAACGGGACTGAGGTGGAGCGCGTCTCCAGCTACAAATTCCTTGGGGTACATATCTCGGAGGATTTGTCCTGGTCCCTCAACACCTCCAAGCTGATCAAAAAGGCACTGCAGCGCCTTTACCTCCTGAGGAGGCTCAAGAAAGCCCACCTGTCCCCCCAGATCCTGACCAACTTCTACCGCTGTACCATCGAGAGCATCCTGACCACCTGCTTCACGGTATGGTACAGCAGCTGCACTGTTGCGGACAGGAAGGCACTACAACGGGTGGTGAAAACCGCTCGGCACATCATCGGTGCCCCGCTCCCTGCCATGGATGCCCTCCACCGAAAACGGTGTCTGAGACGGGCTGGGAAGATCATTAAAGATCCCTCCCACCCCAACCATGGACTGTTTGCCCTCCTCCCATCAGGGAAGCGGTACAGGAGCCTCAGGTCTCGTACCAGTAGGATGAGGAACAGCTTCTACAATTATACCATCACATTGCTGAACTCGGAGTCCCGCCGATAGATTTCTCCGGTCCCTCCGTCCCCATTGTTTAATTATTCTGTAATTTTGATTATTCTGTATCTTCTTTTTTAAATTTCTATATTGCACTACTACTACGGACTGACGCAAAACTGCATTTCGTTGTACCCATACCTAGTATTTGTGCAATGACATTAAAGTTGAATCGAATTGAATTATGGAGCATACTAGTATTTCTGGTTCTTGATGGAAGGTGTGAGTACGTTCACTTCTAGAAAAACAAGAAGCAAAGTACGTCAGGAGGCTGAAGATTTGACACAGGAATTTCTTTTGAGTGAAAAAAAAAAGAATTCTAATCATTTTACGAATGGTATTCACTTGAAAAGGTTATTGAACCTGACCGATTGGGCCATTGGAATTATTATTAAATCTGCCCCGACTCTTGTATTGTTTGAGTGCCCCTCATAGTTACCAATTGATTTCCTGAGTACTTTGCTGACAACCTGTGTATTTACAGTTCGTGCTATGAGTGCCTCAGAGGTAAACAGAATATCTCGACTGGTGAAAGGGCACCCATCCCTCCCTTTTACATTCGTTACATTGAACATTTTCCACTGGTTACATTGAACATTCTTTGTTCCAAACATAACCTGGCACCACTCCCTAGCTCTTTATCTGCTGCATCGACGATGTCACTGGGGCTGCCTCCTGCACCCGTGCAGAAATCCTGTGTGTCCAAGCTTCATTGGCGTTATGGAACTAACATTGTTATAATTAAATCGCTGCAGGTGCATCAAATACAGGAACCTCGCATTTTACACGTGTTTTGGAATAACGCGCTTATTCATTTAATATTAAAGTTTGATTTAAGCATGTATTTTTGAATAACGCCCTCAATTTCACACCTGACTCCATAGACGTGTATATGTTTAATTTACACTCTTGAATTAAAGCTGCTTTTCAAGAATGTAACCACCACACAAAATGCAAGGTGCCTGTATTCTCAATTCTGAAACATGGAAAAAAAACATAACTTGATTTAAAATTTTTTTTTTTTTTTTTTGATTATGCAAAATTAGGCCTTGACTTTATTTTTCTCTTTCGTAGGTGATTTTTAAAGTTTCAGTTTTGGAATGCTGTGTAATAGACTAATCCACTATCAACTGTGTTTTGTTATCCATCTGTCATCTGCATTCAACACAGTATACCTATACCACCCTACATCGTTTTAAAGTAAAAGTTATTCATAAGCAAGTAGATTTTTATTCCTGGCATGTTTTCCTGCCAGTTTTTTTTAAGTTACCCAATTTTAGAATGGCTTTTGGCTAATATAAGAGTTTAATTGTAGAGTAATTGCTTCTTTTTGCTTCTAGTCCAAGACCAAGAGTGTCCTTGACGCTGACCCGGAAGCACAGGCCTTGCTAGATATGATT
The DNA here is from genome assembly GCF_010909765.2 of Amblyraja radiata. NCBI lineage: Eukaryota > Metazoa > Chordata > Chondrichthyes > Rajiformes > Rajidae > Amblyraja > Amblyraja radiata. The sequence goes on along the minus strand of NC_045972.1, from coordinate 16,277,376 downwards.
GGAAAAACGAGGGTGAGTGACGGACTGCGGGAACCCGGTGAAGAAGAAGCAGAAGAATGAAGAGATTTATAAAAAGTAAAAAACAAAATGTAATACAATGCCACCATTATTCCTTAAAAACGGGAGAAATCCTAAATTAGCCGGTTGACGAAGATAGAATCTTCTGCACTTCCACGTGAGATAATAATCAAACAAAGCATATTCAAAGATGTGCTCGATCTTGCAACATAAGTATAGGGGCAATAGAGCATTGTCAATTGATTCCTGGGCTGGCTATCACATAAGGCAACGTCAATCAAATGACTAATTGTTCTGTTATGAACATAGCAGGTTTGTGGAAGAAGGCATATGAGGAAACGATTACGTAGATAATTAGGGGAAGAAATGTCACTATTTATTATGCCTACCTCAGTCCATTTTATCTATCATGTAGTATTGAGCAAATATGAATTGAATTTGGTGTCATTTGGAGTCAAATGTTCGAAAATAATTTGTACCAAATTAATATTTGCCTTGGATGGGAGTATACAGTTCAGTGAACTCTGTTTCAGATTTTGTATTTCTCTTCTAAATCTAACCTGCATTTTCAACAAAAGGATTTTGGTCATTTAATTACCTAGTATTGTGATTTATATTGCACAAAACATTAGTAACTGCAAAACATACAGTATGTAATACTGATGCAAAACAAACTATAATGCCTTAATGGGTGTTGTCATGAGAATATCTAAGCAAACTTCAGTATGTTTTAAGAGACTATATTGGTGTGCAGAAATGAAGCATCCATCTTGCACTATTAAAATAAGGCACTTTCTGCAACACGGGTTTGATATTTTGAAGATGGTAGATGTCAATTCTGTGATTTTAATTAGGAAGCTTCATCTATCTTTGATGGAAAAGTTTGTACCACTCTTTGAAGTAGCTTATGAATATTTACTGAACCCCAGCTTTGCAGGTGTCAGTATGATGTGCACCATGAGGAAGCTCGGGAGCCGATTCAGACGATCCATGGGTGAGGCATTACCTAAGAATATAAAAGATAGGAGCTGGAGTAAGCCATGTGGCCCTTTGAAACATTATCAAGATCATGGCTGATCTTCCACCCAAGTGCCATTTTCTTGCATAGTACTCCCTCCCATATTCATTAACATCCAGAAAACTCTTTGAATTAATTCAATGATTGACTGTGATCTTCACAGTCCTCTGGAATAGAGAATTCTCCTCGTCTCAGTCAAAAACAGCCTGTCCCTGATTCTGAAACTCTGACCCCATGGTTCTGACTCTCAGCCAGGGAAACAGTTATTCTTCCTCCACCCTGTCCTGTAGTGAGTTTGTACGTTTCAATGAGATCTCCGCTCATGAGTCTACACTCCAGACAATGTGGACCTTGTTTATTTAATCTCTCCTCGTTAAACCCAGGAACCAGTCTAGTGAATCTTTGTACTACCTTTTATGTAAGAAACCAAAAGAGTACAACAATCCTCCAGTCATGTTCTCACCAGGGCTATAGCCATTGCATTAAGAGTTCTTTATTCTTGTATTGAAATCCTCTGGAAATAAAGGCAAATATACCATTAGTTGTCCTAATATCTTGTTGCACCTGCACAATGTGTTTCAGTGACTTGCATGCAAGCACATCAACACTGAGCAATCTCACCAATTTAAAAAACAACAAAAAAAACTCAAGGGCAAGCAGTGGAAGATATAAATTTGCAGAATATTTCATTTCTCACTCAATTAGCCCAGCCCATGTAAATTGCACAGGTATATAATTCTCCACTTGCTTTCAATTCATATTTATGCTTGGATTATCTGAGATGGCTCCAATTAGAATAGATAGACTAATGACCGTGGACTATGGGTCAATTCCTAGTAGTGTTGACTCCTAGCAACGTTCATGCAGAATTGCAGAAGAAAATGGAAAACAGCAATGGGATGCAAAAATGTCAGAGAGAAACAAACCAATTGGTGAGTTTAATGTTCATATTTTATGTATTTTGTGACGAAGCATTTTACACAGCCATTACATGTAAACTCAAACACCTTTGATACATTTTCCACATATTCAAAATATTCACAATTATTTAAGACAATCCATACATTCTTTCCAAATACAGTTCTCACTGTTTAAATTTGCATGAAAATGTATTTCTATATTTTTACTTTTTGGCTCATTACTAATTCCTTGAATTTCATTTATTAAAACTGATCAAGTTCAATTAGTAGATTACTATAAATTTAAACCGATTTTCCCAAACAGCTCGGAGGGAAAAAAAGTTCAGTTGGCGGCGCCTTGTGGCTGCGGCTCGCCTGCAGTCCGTCTGTATTTTTTCTTTTTTTTTTGTCTTGTTAGGAGTATGTTTTTGGTTTATTTTTACTTGTGTATATGTGTGGTGGGGGGGGGAACCTTTTAATCTCTTCTTTGATCGGAGACGCGACCTTTTCGTTGTCGTGTCTCCGTTTCGCTGGGGCCTAACATCGTGGAGCTGGCGGCCTCCAACCGGAATCGACCTGAGGGCTCCAGTCGTAGAGCTTGTGGACTTACTTACCATCACGGAGCTGGCTGACTCGGAGGCTGTGGTGGCACTGCGGCTGCGACCCGACTTCGGAAACTTCGGCCGCAGGCCCTGTGGATGGTAAAATCGGGAGCTCGCAGGTCCCTGGTAGGAGACTGATTTTCGGGAGCTCCCGCAACGGGTACATCGCCCCGTGTGGCTTAATCGGCTGCAGGACTTACCATCACCTGCTGGGGGCTTTAACCTCAAGAGCCTCGATCGCCTCGGCGCAGCAGTTTGACTGCCTGACCGCAGGAGAAGAACAGAACAGGGAAGAGAAGACTTTTACCTTCCATCACAGTGAGGAGGTGTTTGGAGATTCACTGTGATGGATGTTTGTGTGGAACTCTGTCAATTGTGTGTTACGTTTATTTTGCAGTTATGACTGCAGGGAACGAAATTTTGTTCAAAACTTTGTTTGAATGACGATAAAGGTATTCTATTCTAACTGGTAAATGGAGTGGTGGGGCAGAGAGTGGGGGGGGGGGAGGGGGGAGAACTTATACCTCTACTTTTAGTTCTCCTTGTAAAATGAATAGAATGCGAATTAACTAAAGGGGCTGTCCCACTTGAGCGATCTAATTGGCGAGTTTAGAAGAGTTTGAAAAAAATGACATGTTGAAGACCTCCTTCGACTATGTTGAAGACCAGCTACGACTAGCTACGACTAATTTCGGGAAAATTGGACACCGAATCGTGGTGAGTGAAGATAACTTCCTTCGACCTCCCTTCGACTATGATGAAGACTATCTTCGACTACCCTCGACCTGCGACTAACATAACCTACTACGGCTAAACCTACGAGTAAAAAAAGTAGCGATTTCTTTCCATGGCGACCTTTTTTAACTCGCGGGCCTTTGACATTGAAAAAAATGCCGCGACCTAGCTGAGGCTTCGAGTATGCAGAGACCAAATCTTTTTATCTTGCTACTTTGTAGTGAAGATTTGCAGATTTGTTAAATTGGACTATGGGATATTGGTGTTTTTGGGCATCAGTGCATTCTGGAAATGAAAGCGGTTTCCCCAAGTGCAATTCCACTGTATCACAGAAAAGACCTTCAGGTCAATCAACATTACATTTCACAATATGGAGGTTTACAATCCTTCAACTGTATATTTACATGGATGCACCTCGAAATTTGGACTATTTTTCCTTGCAGTAGCTGACAGCCATATTCTTTCAATTAACTTCCATAGCTCCAATGCAAAGAAAACCGAAGAGGCCAAGGCAACCAGGAACATCAAGTCTGTAATGGATTAGAAGGCGATTGGATTAATTTCCAAATAATAAAGGAATTGCTCAGTCGATTCATGCTTTGTAACTTTGTCAGTGCCGTAGGTGGCTGCTATTTGTATACACTGTGTATGCAAGCAAGGAATCTCACTGCCTAGTCACATGTGACAAAGTATTGCTATTCCTACTTTCTAACCAATTTTAGTCTAAAATACTATTTACATAAACCAATTGTGACAGGAGAGAATAAATAAACTGATAATTATGCTGTCCCATCCGAATTTTAGTTGGTACTAGACCAAGTGCAGACCCGTTGGGTCTGTTCCCCCAACATGTGGTTGCGGGGGGAATCACACACACTTAACAACCCCCCTGCACACACGCTATCTACCCCCCTTGGTATTATATTCATATTAATTTGCTCCTTTTACCCCAAAACCGCACTATCCACTGGAGAGTGGACCAAGGGGCAGAGACAAGAGGGAGAGGGGAGGAGGAGAGGGAGGGTTGGTGGGTGTTGGAGGAGGGGTGAGAGAGATGGGAGGAGAGAGAGGGGCTGAGAGGGGGGGAAGGGAAGTGGGAGAGAGGTGGGGAGGAAGGGAGGGGGACGGAGGGTGGGGAGGGGATGGGGTGGAGGGAAGGGGTAGGGGAGGTGGGAGGGCAGGAGGGAAATGGGGTAGGGGAGAGAGGGGGAAGAGTGGAGGGAGGGGGAAGAGTGGGGAGAGAGGGGGAAGAGTGGGGAGAGGGGGAAGAGTGGGGAGAGAGGGCGAAGAGTGGGGAGAGGGTGAAGAGTGGGGAGGGAGAGGGGTGGGGGCAGTCCATCTATTCCCCACTCCCTATCACCCCCACTCCTCTCCCTCTATTCCCACACTCTCCCTCCTCACCTCCCCCATTCCCCCCTCTCCCTCCCTACTCCCTCTTCTCCCTCAACCCCCCACTCCCACTCTTCACCTCCCCAGGATCTCGCCTGTCCTCCGGATCTGCAGAACTTGCTCGATCGAGAAGGAGTCAGGGAGCCAAATGCCAGCGCGCGTCGGGGGTGGGGGAGGGATGGGGAGGGGAGGGGAGGGGGGGTTGGGGTGGGGGGGGACGTAACTCGGCCTTGCGACGCCCGCAGCCGTTGATAACTGCCAGCACTTTAAAGCCGCTAAGGCAAGACGCGTTCGCCCAGGAACGAGCGTTGACAGCAAAGAAGCACCGGCTTCTGACTCTCTGGAAACCCACAGCTGGAATGAGCACGCAGGGGATGGGAGGGGCGCGCAGGCAGGCGGGGCTTCGCGAGCTGCGCTGGTTGTGAGGAGAAAGTTCAGCGTTAGCGGAACGGATCTGCAGAACTTATGAGAAGTTCAGCGCGTGAGGAGTCGCTGCCCCATCTTTCTGCGCCTTTAATCCACAGCGGCGGTGCAGGTGGGCCTGGATTGGTGGGCATGTAGGCATTGTGACGTCAGCAGCTGGTGAGCGGCGTTTATATTTTAAAAATTAAGTTTTGTGAACAATTTTATTCAAAATCTGGGGAAATAATAGATCAAGGAGTGGATTTCTGCTCATAAGGTAAATCCCTACCGAAATTGTAAAAATCTCTGTGTTTTTGCGTCTAGTTTTCGAGGAGATACGTTTCAAATGCAAAATGACACACACACATCCACACACACAGTTTTAAAAGTATACTAGACCAAGCGCAGAACCGTTGGGTCTGTTCCCCTAACGTGCGGTTGCGAGGGGGGGGGGGGGCGGCATGTGGCGTCACACTAACTACCACCCCGCACACACGCTAACTACCCCCCTTGATATTATATTAATGTTATTAATTTGCTCCTTTTACCCCATAACCACTCTATCCACTGACGCATAGCCCCCAACTCGCAGGCACTTCTAGAGGGGGGGGGGGGTAGAGAGTGAGGGCAGAGAGAGAATGGAGAGAGACAGAGAGAGAGGGGCAGAGACGGAAGGGCAAGAGACAGGGAGAGGGGGGGAGGAGGAGAGGGTGGGTGGGTGAGGGGGGGAGGAGGGGAGAGGGAGATGGGGAGAGAGTGGGGAGGAGGGAAGGGAGAGAGGGTGATGGGGAGGGGAGGGTGAAGGAGGAGACGGGTAGAGGGGGGTGAGAGGGCTAGAGAGGGGTGGGGGAAGTTGAGAGAAGAGGGGGAAGTGAGAGGAGAGGGGTGGGGTGGGGGAAAAGAGGGGGAGGAAGGGGGAGAGGTGGAGAGAGAGTGGAGGGGAGAGAGAGAGGAGATGGAGAGATTGGAGGGGGAGAGAGTGGAGTGGGAGAGAGTGGAGTGGGGGAGAGAGAGAGGGGAGGGAGAGAGGAAGGGGGGAGAGAGAGAAGGGGGAGTGGGGGAAAGGCACGGGGGTGGGAGGGAGGGAGGGGGAGAGATCTCCCACCCCTGTCCCATTGTGATATCAAATGTAAATGAGATCCATTGTGATTGGATCTCTACTGAATATGTAAAAATGTCCCCGTTTCAGCATCTGGTTTTTGAGGAGATACGTTTCACATGCAAAATGATATGATAGATATGATATGATAGATGTTGAAAACCTTCAAATATAATATAAAGATTTTCTTTTAACTCACATAATTAGATTTACAGTGTCATCTTCTTCCATGAGTGGACCAAGGTGCCCCTCAATCTTTCTTCACTATTCAATAAAACTATGGTCTAATGTCTACCCAACATTCATATCCTCGTGTAAGAAGGAACTACAGATGCTGGTTTAAACCGAAGATAGACACAAAAAGCTGGAGTAACTCAGCGGGACAGGCAGCATTTCTGGAGAGAAGGAATTGGTGACGTTTCAGATCGAGAACCTTCTTCAGACTGGTTAGGGATAACAGAAACGAGAGATATAGATGGTGATATGGAGAGATAAAGAACAATGAATGAAAGATATGCAAAAAAGTAACAATGATAAAGGCTGTTTGTAGGGTGAAATTAGGAAGCTAGTGTGACTTGGGTGGAGGAGGGATAGAGAGGGAATGTTGGGACTACCTGAATTGTGAGAAATCAATATTCATACCGCTGGGCTCAAGCTGCCCAAGCGAAATATGAGATGTTGTTCCTCCAATTTGCATTTGGCCTCACTCTGACAATGGAGGAGACTGAGGAAAGATCTGTGTAGGAATGGGAAGGAGAAGTAAAGTGTCCAGCAACCGGGTGATCAGGTTGGTTCACACGGGCTGAGCGAAGGTGTTCCGCCAAACGATCGCCCAGTCTGCGTTTGGTCTCGCTGATGTATAAGAGTCCACACCTTGAACAGTGGATACAGTAGATGAGGTTGAAGGAGGTGCAAGTGAACCTCTGCCTAACCTGAAAGGACTATCGGGGTCCCTGGACAGAGTCGATGGAGGAAGTATAGCGACAGGTGTTGGATCTTTGGCGGTTGCAGGGGAAGGTAACTGGGAAGAGGGTGGGAAGGGTTTGAGTTTACCAGCGAGTTGCGGGGGAGCGGTCTGCGGAAGGCGGAAAGGGGTGGAGATGGGAAAATGGCTAGTGGTGGGATCCCGTTGGAGGTGGCGGAAATTTTGGAGGATTATATGTTGTATTGCGACGGCTGATGGGGTGGAAAGTAAGGACTAGGAGGACTGTCTCTGTTGCAACTATGAGGAGGTGGAGCAAGGGCGGAGCTGCAAGGTCCCTATTCATATCCTCATATCCAATAATCAGTTTCATACTGTTGCTGTATTTTTTTGTTAATAAAAATATTCAAACATGCCAGCAAGGAGTAAAATGTATTCTATATAATGTGGGAAAGAACCTTTGAAGTGCTGTCATCACCATTAAAATAAGCTATGAAAATTGCCAACTAATATTACGGTAACAGAATCTTTTTCAATGCCGGTCAAAATAAGTGACACAAAAAACCTCCTAGTTACATACCAAGTGCTCCAAGACCCTCTGTTTTGAAAACTCTTTGGAGGGGCGGGAAATAGATGACAGCCATTTGTCCAAGAAGTGAGCCAAGCACAGTGTAAACAAACACACGGTTACGGAATAGGCCTATTTTGAATATTGATTTGGTCTAGGAAGGAAAACAAAACAGGTAGAGATTATGTTAACACATGGCTTAGAGCCAGTTATATTTTGTATTGACTTCTGAACTTTGGCTTTGTAAGGATGTCATGACTTTGGGGAGGGGATATAAAAGACTCGCATTTACATCAGGATGTTTCACATCCTTTTCAGAGAGACACAAAGCACTTTTCATTGAATAAAGTACTTTTGCAGTACAGTTGCTGTTGTAATCCGAGAGATGTGGCAGACAATTTCACACTGATAGATTCCACAAATAGCATTGTGATTATGTCTGGTAAGAAAGGCAAAACTCGGGGTAGAGCCTCTGAAATTCATTTAAATAATTGATTTAAATAATTAAAACATATTTAAAAGTTTTCCTTAAAAAATATTTAAAAGTAAAATAGATATGTAGTGAAATGCATCAACAATGAAGAAGCTATTAAAAACATTAAGACACGTTTCCTAATCTCCATTCGATAGGTGGGGACACTGACCATTTATTTGCCAATTCTGGTTGCATTCAAATTGGAGACACATTCTCAGTGTAACACAGTTGCATTCTAGTTCAATTGGTTCTATTGGTGGGTTCAGTGATGGAGCAAAGTGACAGTCAAGCTGCCCTCTGTCTGTCAGGTAGAGGTTGGGCCGGTGGTAGAGGGCGTATGATGGCGGACTAGGTCACGGGCGCTGGCTGACGAGGAAGGGGTCGGCAATCGTGGACGGGTCGGCGGTGAGTACTGGAGGTCAGACGGGCCCGCGTGTGTGCTGTAAGTCAGGTGGGCCGCGAGAGAACAAAGTGGGACCCTGCGAGGGCGGGGGGCTGCCGTGAACTAAGCGGTGCCACAAATGGAATACTTTGTGTTACAATGAAATACTTTGTAACTTTGTCGGTGCCCTTTAGGTGGCAACTCTTTGCATATCTTGGGCATGCAAAACAAAGAATAGCACTATGACAATAAAGTATCGTTCACCTGTGGCGTAGGTCCCTACAAATCTGCGAGTTACTTACTCGAGAGCAGATGAATGGCAGAAATTCCCACTAACACTACTGGGCTTGGCCAGCTTGGCTCAGCCCATTGAATCTTTATGCTCACCTGAGGAAGCAAATGGGAGCTCAGTTTAATGTGCCATCTGAAAGTTGGCACCTCCACCAGTGAAGTACTCCCCCAATCAGCCTTTTATATTTTGGGATATGGTGCAGGAGTATACAGATAGGATGCAGTAGGGCTGGAATCCCAGCCATCAACTCCATTAAGACTCAAGGCATCAGTCCAACTTCTAGTGATTACCACCAACCCTCAGGTTGTGGATCGTGATCATCCATTTAGAAGCAGCACTGAAATTGGCAGAGGCAAAGGACAAACCTTAGGAGACATCAATATCCACCAGCAGAAGTTGCTTGGTAGCACCATCACAGCCTTCTCCTGAAGACGGCAGTAGGTGGAGATCAATCAAACGTAAGGGATAAAGCTACTCAAACTTGTCATCAATCTGCCTGTTGCAGATGCATCACAGAAAACGCCACTGCACGGCCATTATGGAGACAATGTCTCTCATTCTCCCATATACTCAAACCAAGGGATAAATCTGCTTCAATGAAGAGTTCAGGACAGCCTGTCCTGAGCTGCTCCACGAGTATGTTAACATGAAATGCCAATCTGCTCACAGCCGCATCGCAAGACTGCATGTAGGCTAGATGATAAAATCACAGTCAGAGCTCACACCCTGCACATCAGATCTATGCTTTGCAATCTTGCCATATCACCTCTGAAAGTGGTGGTGATTTGCAGCTAACACGAAGAGGAGCGTTCAAGACAAGATGTGGCAGACAATTTCACACTGATAGATTCCACATATGCTGCCGAGATCAAGGCTGAAACAAGTGGAAGTGGAAGATCCATCACTTAGATTAATTTCTGTAATAGTGACTGTCAAAAATGAATTTGATTCAAGCCAGGTGAGATCCAAATGTGGCTGACAGCTCCAAATACAGGAAAGACCGAAGGCCCATTCAACATCTCAGAGCAGTATTAAAGACTTTTACTTCAAAATGAGTCACACACTTGTCAATGGTTCCAATGCAATTGTATCACTGTTATTTCCTCCAAAATATGAAAAATTGCTCAGTGGTGACCTGTCAATAAATACCAGGGTCTATCTAATCCAGCAAATCACTATGTAGCCCCATTTACAGCCATCAGAAAAGTGATGAAAGGTGCCATCAACAGTGCTATCAACTGGCAGCAATAATCTGCTCAACAATGACCAGGTGGGTTTTGCATGGACTAAATCACAAAGTGCTGGAGGAACTCAGCAGGTCAGGCAGCATCTGTGATGGGAATGGACAGCCGAAGATTCGGGTCAGGACCCATCTTCAGATTCTTACATGGACTAGTTGTTTCCATCTCGTTATCATCTTTGTACAAATATGGCAAAATAAAGCAGAATTTGAGAAGTGAAGTGAGATTGATTCTCCTTGACAACAAGGCCAGGTGCAGCACCGAGGACTCCTGCTAAAACTGAAGTCAATGGGCTGAATGAGGAAACTATCCAGTGGTTGGAGTCATTGCTCGCACAGAGGTAGGTGAATGTGATAGTTCTTTATCAATGACCTTTCTTCCATCATATGATCAGAGTAACTGACACAATTCCATTCACAACTCAACCAAGAAAGCAGTCCAAACCTTCAGGCAACATAACTTAGACAACAGTTGAGCATAAGGTGATAAGTGCCAAGTAACATTTGTGCCACTTAAATGCCAGTCAATAGCCATTTTCACCATTATATGGGAGTCTAACCACATACCCATGGCATTTCAATGGCATTACCAATGACACGTTTCACATTGACCAGAAACTCAACCAGACCAGCTGTGTTAATAGATACGAAAACCTAGAGTAACTCAGCGGGACAGGCAGTATCTCTGGAGAGAAGGAACGGGTGATGTTTTGGGTCGAGACCCTTCTTCACACTAGCCAGGGGAATGGGAAACAAGATATAGATGATGATGCAGAGAGATAACAAACAATGAATGAAAGATTATGCAAACAAGTAGCAATGATAAAGGAAACATGCCATTGTTAGTTGTTTCTTGGGTGAAAATTAGAACCTTCCTGCACCTGGGCATTTCTGATGCATCGCAGAAATGTCCACTGCACGGCCATTGTGGAGACAACGTCCCTCATGCTCCCATACACCCAAGCTAGCGGATAAATCTGCTTCAATGAGGAGTTCAGGAGGGGCTGTCCTGAGCTGCTTCAGGTGCCTTCCCACAGGGGAATGGGATACAAATGAAGTGCTCCCACTTAAAATAGACACAATGTTTGCAAATCAATTCTAATATAAATTAGTATCACATATTACCTGGGAGCGACAACTCAAAGCGTTGAACATATCAAAGAAGACAAAGCAGGTAAATGTCATGGTTGTGGTCCTTGTAGAAATCTTCCCTTCAGGAAGCTATTTTGAATAAAGTGATAAGAGTAAAGTCACAAAACCATAAAGGAAATAAAATATTCAAAACGACCACTTATCTCAATCTTTCAGTTAGTCTCTGAAATCTTAAAGAAATTTCCATATATTTAAGACTGAAATAAAAGCAATCAGTGGTCTGGATCTCCCTCAGAATATTAACATTAGTGAAACATTAAAAAGAGCACAAAATACATTTTAATTATTTGCAGGTAGACACAAAATGCTGGAGTAACTCAGCGGGACAGGCAGGATCTGTGGAAAGAAGGAGTGGGTGATGTTTCGGGTCGAGACCCTTCTTCAGTCTGAGTTCCTCCAGCATTTTGTGTCTACCTTTGATTTAAACCAGCATCTGCAGTTCTTTCCTACACTTTTAGTCATTTGCCACTGCTATGAATGGACAGTACAGTACAGAAACAGACGCTTCAACCTCCCTTGTCTGAGCCAGGTATCAATCACCCGTTTACACTAATCCTGCATTAATCAAAAACAATTCTCATATTCTGATCAACTCTCCCTGTTTCTACTACTCACCTACACATCAGTTGCAATTTACAGTGGCCAATTAATCTTCCAATCCGCACATCTTTGAGACGTGTGAGGAAACTGGAATACCCGGAGGAAATCCATGTGATCCCCAGAGGAACGCACAAACTCCACATCGACAGCGTCAAGGTCAAGAGTGAACCCAAGTCTCTGGTGCTGTGATGCAGCAACTTTACTAACTGTGCCATGTTTAATCAAAAGCAGGTATTAAAAGAAGCCAAAAAGCAAGCAAACTTTTAAAGACACAATTGCATCTGCTCCAAAAACCTCTTGAGAGGTTGTTTTTAGAGGCACTTTTGAGGAGCCTATGGAGTAGAATGTTTCTCCTGGTAACCATGTGAATGCTCGTCTCTTCCACAGACCCCTCACCACCAACCTGATCCTCACTCACATTCCCATGTGCCAATTCCCTAACTTTCCATGCAGCAGGACAGGTGGAGGGGGACAGTGTGGAAACAGGGCTTTGGGAGGAAGGAGGATACCAGCTTTAATAGAAAGTTGTACAGGGTCTTGGTGAGACCACACCTGGAGTATTGCGTACAGTTTTGGTCTCCAAATCTGAGGAAGGACATTATTGCCATAGAGGGAGTGCAGAGAAGGTTCACCAGACTGATTCCTGGGATGTCAGGACTGTCTTATGAAGAAAGACTGGATAGACTTGGTTTATACTCTCTAGAATTTAGGAGATTGAGAGGGGATCTTATAGAAACTTACAAAATTCTTAAGGGGTTGGACAGGCTAGATGCAGGAAGATTGCTCCCGATGTTGGGGAAGTCCAGGACAAGGGGTCACAGCTTAAGGATAAGGGGGAAATCCTTTAAAACCGAGATGAGAAGAACTTTTTTCACACAGAGAGTGGTGAATCTCTGGAACTCCCTGCCACAGAGGGTAGTCGAGGCCAGTTCATTGGCTATATTTAAGAGGGAGTTAGATGTGGCCCTTGTGGCTAAGGGGATCAGAGGGTATGGAGAGAAGGCAGGTACGGGATACTGAGTTGGATGATCAGCCATGATCATATTGAATGGCGGTGCAGGCTCGAAGGGCCGAATGGCCTACTCCTGCACCTAATTTCTATGTTTCTATGTTTCTATGTTTCTAAATATCAGGCAGCCTAACTGCACAAAATGTTTTTTTTGTGACATTCTCTGCAAGCAGAAAGATGCTCACCCTTTTCTTTATGTTTGGTCAATCAGAAGTGAATTACCATTGATGTCTTTTGAGTCCCAACAGCACATTGATGATATTGGCAATTTTATTGATTTGTTTTTTGTTTCTATCTATTTTAATACACCCATAAACCTTGAACAAAAAAACGTATAATTGTGCCGTCTGTTTCAAGAACCCTTGTACTTTTTCTTGTTCGTCAAATTAAGAGAAAAAGATTCAAATCCTACGAATGCCTCATCCTAAAATCTTTTTCACCCAGGGAGTTGTGAAATTGTGGAATTCCCTGCCACAGAGGGCAGTGGAGGCCAAATCACTGGATGGATTTAAGAGAGAGTTAGATGGAGGTCTAGGGGCTAGTGGAATAAAGGGATATGGGGAGAAGGCAGGCACGGGTTATTGATTGGGTACGATCAGCCATGATCACAATGAATGGCGGTGCTGGCTCGAAGGGCAGAATGGCCTCCTCCTGCACCTATTTTCTATGTTCGATAGCTGAGAGCTTGTCACATTTGGCAAAATCATTGGGAACATTTTATGGTAGCATTACACTCTTCAACAAATCTCATTCTGAACGACTTTCCTATTTGTTTCACTCATTTTTCAATTTACATGTTGGTGAACATTTCTTAAAATAATCATGAACAGAGTACACTTTGCAGAACATTGATTGGACAGGATAGGCAAGAACAAGAACTGTTTAATTGAGAATTAAAGTAGGTCATCGTTATGGGATTTGCCATTGTACATACCTCTTTCCAATAAACAAAAAGGGTCCCACTCATCATTATAACTGCTGAGAATAATATTTTAATAAGTAGGCCTTTATTAAGAATAGAATCTTTGATATTTCTTGGAGGCAGTTTAATTACATCTTTGTCAACTGGTTCAACACCCAAGCTGTTGCAAGAAAAACAGAAATACGTTATTATCCAAATACATATCCAGCAGTATTAACCTATAGAGAGACACAAGAGACTGCAGATATGGAATCTGGAACAAAATATAAAATTTATTTATTTAATTTCGACTCAGATTGTTTATTATTCAGCATGGAAACAGACCATTCGGCCCACCAATTCCAAGCCAATCATCGATCACCCATTCACACTAGTTCTATGTTATCCCTCTTTGCATCCACTCCCTACACAGTAGGATTTACAGAGGCCAATTAACCTACAAACCTGCACATCTTCGGTGTGTGGGAGGAAACCGGTGCACTCAGGACAAAATCCATGTCGCCACAGGGAGAACGTACAACAGACAGCACAGATCAAACCCGGGCCTTAGCACTGTGAGGTGGCAGCACCATCAGCTGCACCACTGTGTCATCTGCTCTCTAATCTATCAGAATGATTAATTCATTGGTGAAAATGTATATTATTTTCAATATATACACAGATAGTGCCAGAGTTCAGGATTGAACCCAGGCTGCAAGCACTATGAGGCTGCTATTGTCCCTGCAGCACAGCTGTGCAGTCTATCTGACAGACTTATATTACATCAGTTGCTGTACCTCGTTATAGACCACTGTGATCCCTGCCATTTAGATGCACAGTCTTCTGGTGATGTATTGGCCGTTATTTCATTTAACACAGCCGCTAAATTCAGCGAAGTCCATTCGAGTACATTGGAGCTGAAGGCAAAAACGTTGCCTCATAGCTCCAGTGACCTAAGTTCAACACTCAACTGCAACAATGTCTTTGCGGATTTTCACTTTGATCACATGAGTTTCACCCGAGTGTTTTGGTTCCTTTCCAGATCCCAAAGACATGTGCCTGTGGTAAATTGCCCCTTTTGTGCAGGCAGATCGTATGAGACTCAGATGGGTGTAAAGGGCGGCACAGTGGGGCAGCGGTAGATTTGCTGCCTTACAGCGCCAGAGACTGGGGTTCAATGCCGACTACAGATGCTGTCTGTACAGAGTTTGTACGTTCTTCCTGTGACTGCGTGGGTTTTCTCCAGGTTTCCTCCCACATTACGAAGACGTGCGGGATTGTAGGTCAATTGGCTTCTGTAAATTCTCGCTAGTGTGTAGGATAGAACTAGTGTATGGGTGATCAATGGTCAGCATGGACTTGGTGGGCCCAAGGGCCCACTTCCACGCTGCATCACTAAACTTAACTAAAGTCACATGTGAGAGAGAATAGTTGACAGGGAAATAAGAATGGGAAAGGATTGTGCGATTGCTCTGAGAGCTGGCATGGACTCGATGAGTTGAAGAGAAATAGGTAGGTCTACATTTTATGTATCATGGTCTCTACCCTGGCATTTGAAGTATGCCATCACCTGCGGCATCTCATATGTGTTTTTAATTCTAAGTGGAATTATTCTGGTGGAGTCAAGCTCACCTTATGCTTGTTCATCTCTTGTAGCAATTTACATGATTCCCCCCCCCCCACTGGAGTTGGTATAGAATATTATGAGGAAATATTGAGCAGATTTGGCCCATACTGTATGGAGTTCAGTACAAACAAGTGGTAATCCCAATGAGACCTATAGCATTCGGAAAGGGTTTGATAGGGGAGATGCCGTGAGGATATGTTTCCTGGCTGGGAAATTCAGCATTGTTTTGGAATACAGCGATGATTAATTAAGAAAGGGATGCGAAGAGGATACACTACACAATAGGACTGGATTACTTCATTGATGTGCTTTTTAATGCTTGGTTATTGAACCAAACCCAGCAAATGTAAATTTAAAAGCATTGAACTCAACTGATGTACATGATTTTATTAGACCACACAATATACGCATTCATAAATGTGTCATTCCGTGTGAATGCAGATGCAGAAATTAAACCAAAGTTATAAATTAAGTGTGAAAAGAATTAAACGTTTAATTATTAAAAAAATCATTAATATAATTTTCCCTTCAGACATAAATAATCAAATTACTCTAGCTCAAAAACCCCAGAGGAATAAATCATGCCCTCAGCATGAAACAGGGATGATTAATATTGAATAGTACCTTTGAGCTGGAGGGCCATCCATAATGATGTTGATCCACAAAATCTGCATTGGATTTAGTGGATTTGGCATGTTAAATACCGTCGACAGAACAATCAAACTCAATGCTGAAATACTCCTGCGTATTTAAATCAAAGTATTTACATGTTAGCGACCTCTGTAACAAGTGTGTAATGTGTAGTGACAATTAATGTCCTTTCATTAAACAGTCAATTGATACTCACGTACTCAGTTGAAACCACACAAAATTTTTAATGTTGTAAAAGATTCCTTTGCCTTCCTCCACTGCAGACCTGTAAAATAATGGCTTGGCGGGTTACTCCATTTCATGGAAATTATTATACAAGTTTTAGTATTTACTTATGTTTTCTCCCCTTCTTTCACATTTTAAGACAGTTATTTATGGCTGGGTTCAGGCTTAACAAAGACAGTAGTAAGCCCAGGCAACTATATCACTTTAGGAGGAGACTTTAGGTGGAGAGGAACACCTCAAACTGCGGAGCATCCTGGACAATACAGCTCATTCCCTGCATGACATGCTGGTCAACCTGAGGAGTACCTTCAGCAACAGACTGGTTCCACCAAGATGCTATACAGAACGCCACACGAGATCCTTCTTCCCTGTGGCTATCAAACTGTACAACTCCTCCCCCTTCTGTCATGGGGTAGACTGACTCCCCACTCCCCCCCCCCCCCAATCTTTGCACATCCCCAATCTTTTCCACTCGTCACTTTAATTTCATGTGTCATGTATTTTGTGTTTTATGACTATTGGCAGATACATTTTCCTTCTGGGATAAATAAAGTTCTATCGTATTGTATCGTATCGTAAAAATAGCACATTCATTTTTTAACCTGGACAGAATGTTACAGTTCAATTTAACGTGAATCTCATTTCAAGAGAAAGTTTACTCTGCACCGACAAAATAAATACCGATAAAGTTTAGTTTAGTTTAGAGATGCAGCAATGGAAACAGACCCTTCAGTCCACCGAGTCCATGCTGACCATCAATCACCCATTCACACTAGTTCTATGTTATCTCACATTCGTGTTCATTCCCTACACATAAGAGGCAATTTACAGAGGCTAATTAACCTAAAACTTGCGTGTCTTTGGGATGTGGGAGAACAACGGAGCTCCTGGAGGAAACCCACGCGGTCACAGGGGAAACGTGTAAACTCCACACAAACAGCACCCGAGGTCGGGATCAAGTCGGGGTCTCTGATACTGTAAGGCAGCAACTCCACCAGCTGTGCCTTTGTGCCATCCACAACACTGTACAATGTCCAAACTTTATTGATAGTTTATGTGCTATTGCTAACATTTCAAGCAAAATGTAGACTTTACTTTAGAGATACATTGTGAAAACAGGCCCTTCACCCAACAGCGATCACCTCGTATACAAGCACCATCCTACACACTAGGGACAATTTACCATTTACAGAAGCCGATTAACTTACAAACCTGCACTTCTTTGGAGTGTGGGAGGATACCAAAGCAAACGGAGAAAACCCATGCAGTCACAGGGAGAACATGCAAGTTCCATACAGACAGTAACTGTAATCAGGATTGAGCTCGTGGTCTCTTGAGCTGTAAGGCATCAACTCTGCCACTGTGCCTCTATGCAACCCCAAAGTTGTTAAACAGAGCCACATGATACTCACAAAATGGATGAAAAGTCATCATCCACTAGGATCATGCCTGCTGCTTCTTTACTGACGTCACTTCCTGTTCCTCTCATGGCAATTCCAATGTCAGCAGACTTGAGAGCAACTGCATCATTCACACCATCCCCCATCATCCCCACAACTGCATTATTGCTCTGGAGAGCCTGGGCAGCAACAAGGAAAGATGTAAGATATTTGCACATTTTAGTCAATGGACAACGGACGTATTAAATTGAAACCAAATCTATTGATTTATTTGACATATAAATAGTCAAACTACTCCAACTCAAAGCCCAGATTAAATTTGGAGTATCTGAAATGGTTTCTATTGGAAGGAATTATCATTACAACGGTTTTGCGTAATTTGAAAGAGTTGGTAAATGTATATGGATAGAGCAAAAGAAGGAGGCATTTATTGTGTAAATGAATAAGATATTGTACCTTTACAATGTTCTGCTTGTGTTTTGGACTTGTCCTGAAGAATATAGCCACCTGAACGGGAAGCCAAAAACAATGCGCAAAGTGCAAGAGGTAGGGGAATGGCAACAAATGTTAGTATATACAGTAGATAATCACAGCAAAATACAATTCTACAGTTTTAAGTTCTATTTTTAAATTTGTAATAAAACCACAAGGATGTGGCTGCGGTGTGATGAGGTTCTAGTGTTATCCCCATGTGGTTACTTTAACTGAAAACAAGCCAGAGAAATGGTATTAAAAAAGAACTGCAAATGGTGGTTTATACCAAAGATAGATACCAAATGCTGGAGTAACTGCAGCATATCTGGACAAACCTACCCAGATTCTCCAGAGATGCTGACTGACCCGCTGAGTTACTCCAGCATTTTGTTTCTCTTTCTTTACTGCCAAGCAACTATTACTTTCCTGGAGGCTAAACTACTAAAATTACATCTTTTTTAATGTTGTAAAAAAATCCCAATTATGCTTATTCAAATTTTTGATGTTTATTAAATGAAGAATACTTCTTTTAATGGAAGTGACTTTAAATTATTTTATAGAAATGACATTTTGTTCACATTTTGAGTTGGCATCGTACCTTCATGACCAGATGAGAAAGGTCCTCATTATTCATTTGATCCAACTGCTCGCCAGACATGACCTCCATATCATCATTATAAATTCCTATACTTCTCCCTGTAAGAGCATATGCAATTGGAAAAGATTGTTACTTTGGGTCATATGTCACCTCATGAACAATTTCATTTATATATCATTGTTAAAATAACTTTTTTTTTGTAGTTTTCTATCCCAAACTAATTTTGTGATAGTACCACAAAGATACAAACATTACCAAATAACTAATAAAATCTAAGATTAAACACAAAACAATGTTGGGTGTACTGGAAGGTTAGGCAAGATCTATCGAGAGAGAAGCAAAATTAATTGTGTTGGTCAATAATCTTTGGTCAGAAAGTCAAAGGAAGCTCAAAGTCATGTCCACTAATACTCTATCTCACAGAAGATTGGATCATAGTTTAAAGTACGGAAACAGGCTCTTTGGTCCAACATGTCCATGCTGACTAAGATCTATATGAGCTATTACCATTTGGCCAATATTCCTCTGCGGGTCGTTCCATATACCCATCACATTCTGTAAGAAAAAGTTGCCCCTCGAATCTCTTCAAAATAATTCCCCTCGCACATTAAATCTATGCCCACTAGTTTGAGAGAACCCAACTATGATTGAATGAATGAATAAGTTTATTGGCCAAGTATGCACACATACAAGGAATTTGCCTTGGTGCTCCGCTCGCACACAACATGACATACAGCAAACAATTAAGAATAAAACACAAAACATTCAAACATTAAGAACAAAACACCATAGTTTCCAGCGAGTGGGAGAAATCCAGAACGGTTTGGAGGTAACGTATGTCTGATGTTAATGAGTACCTCTCTCATGAAAGTGATCTTTGTGGAATTTCACAGACGACACAAACGAACAAACACGTACAAAACAGCAAGGAGCAGTACACCGTGGCAGTCATCGTCAGCGCCCGCAGGAACGTGCCTGCAACAACGATAATGACCGTTCACCTTATCTACGTACTCTCCACCCCATCACCACCCCTCGTCCAAATAATTTTATCTATCCCTATAAGGTTATATCTCAGATTCCTACACACCAGGGACAAAATGTGTCCAAAATGTGTTAGCATCTCCTCATTACTGAAACTCTACAGTCTTGGTAACATCCTTGGGGATTTATACTGCACCAATTCATGCTTAATGAGACCCTCCCTACAGCTGGGCAACCAGAACTGTGCGCAATATTCCAGATGTGGTCTCACCAATGACTTGTACAGTTGCAACATAACGTCACAACTCCTGTATTCAATTGCCTGACTGAAGAAGGCATGCATGCCAAATGCCTTCTTCACCACCCTATCTATCTGTGTCACCAGGGAGCTATGTAACTCTACCCCGCTCATTGCACTTGCCCTTGTTAAACTCCATCTGCCATTCCTTGGCACTCTTGCCTGTTCATCTAGATCCTTCTATAATCTTAGATAACGTTCTTCACTGAAAACTGCACCAATCAATTTTCTAACCGTGCAAACAGAAACGAATAAAAAAAAGAATGAAGGTCTGCCAACTCAGATCTCAATGTTAAATTTCCCAGTTACATTGTAGTTTCAATAGCCCATGAAGAATAATTGTGAGCATCAATTGTATTACCCAAATTCTACTCGATATTCATTTAAAAATATTATTACTCATTTATTATTAAAGCAGACCTAAAGCAGAAAGAAAAGTCAGCACATTCCAAGAACATTTAGTAACTGCATGGTTCATTTCGTGCATTGGTACGCAAAGCAGAAAATAAGGCTTTGTTCATTGTACAGAGGTTTACTACACACTGAAAGAAGAGAAATTGAGATACCAAATTTAAAATGCAAGGTATTTGTTGTAACAGCTGTGTTTGTGTTAAAAGAAGCAATCTTCCCTTTATAAACCAGCCATATACTGAAGGTCCTTTCATTTCAGTAATTACATTTCTTAATGAAAAGAAAGCAGAAGAGAGTAGAAACAAAAAACTGCAGATGCTGCTTCATACCAAAGATAGACACAAAGGACTGTAGTAACTCAGAGCGTCAGGCAGTATCTCCGAAACAAAAGGATGGGTGACGCTTCAGGTCAGGACCCTTCTTCAGACCGTCTGAAGTAGGGTTCTGACCCGAAGCTTCACCCATCGTTTTTCTCCTGAGATGCTCTCTGACCCGTTGAGTTACTACAGCACCTTGTATCTAGCAAGCAGAATACACGTTGGACTGATACAACTTCAATGTCCCTTGAATTCTCCAGGACAAAGTATGCAACTTGATTGATGCTCTGTCTTACACTCTAAACATGCATTCCATACACTATGGGTCCATTATGACAGCATGATCTACAAAATCTAATGCAGCAATCCACCAAAGTTTCATCAACAAAACCAGTGACCTCTACCACCATGAAGAACAAGCAGAGAAAAGGCAAGGAGATCTCTCACAAGTTACTTTCAAGTCACACAGCATCCGACCTGAATAAATATTGTTGATTATTCAAGTCATCGAGTCCACATAATGGAATTCACTATTCAAGCAGACTATTTGAAAGTACTTCCACCAAGGAGATCATTATCATTCTCTAAAGGGTATTTAGGGATTGGTATCGTGCTGATCCTGTCTTCAACACTTACATCACATAAATGAATATAAAGAGATTCACGGCAGCAAACAAAATGCAGTGCCAACCAGTGGGGCAATGGTGAGAGTCACACATAAAATCCCTGCTAAAGAGCTTGCGATGCCACAACTACTTCCCTTTCAATTCTTCATTCCTTCATCCATTCAATTTTCAATTTGTGGAATTAAACTCAATTTACCCAGAGTTTTGTAAATTATAATGAACATATGATGGGAATTTTTAAATACATTTTGAATTCTGCCATGTGTTAAACCAGCACAAGCTTAAATAGGGTGGCACAGTGGTACAGCTGCTGCCTTACAGCGCCAGAGAACAATGCTCGGTCCTGACCTCGGGTGCTGTCTGTGTGGAGTTTGCATCTTTCTCCCTGTGACAGCGTTGGTTTGTTCCAGGTGCTCCGGATTCTTCCTACATCCCAAAGACACGCGGGTTTGTTGGTTATTGGCCTCCGTAAATTGCCTATCGTGTGTAGGGAATGCATGCAAAAGTGGGATAGCATAGAACTAGTGCGAATGGGTGATCGATGGTCAGCGCGGACACAGTGGGACAAAGGGCCTGCTTCCATGCTAAATTAAACTAAAGAACTGCAATAAACCTAAAGGCAAAAAAAATAATCCACTGAAACATGTGTAGGTCAAGAACAATTCTGGGATGTCAAATTTCAACATACCTATTGAAATGGCTGTTGCCATGGAGTCTCCAGTGACCATCTTTATAGCAACTCCAGAATTCTGAAGCATTTGAACCGCTGCTTTGACTTCAGTCCTTGGTGGGTCAATTATACCAATGAATCCTAAGAAGGTAAGTTCGCCCAATTCACATCCAACAGCTAGAGTCAGCACTGGAAAGAGCAAACTGGTAATTAATAACAAACCTGACCTTTTCCTGATATATTCTACACCATGGGGCATAAAAAGAAAATCTTTCTCTATTATAGGAATTAAACCATCCAAGTTGTAACAAATAATTTTTCAGAACTTCAATCAATAACATATGCAGGGAATGGATTTGCATCACTAATGAAAGAGCTAATTGTCAAATCTAATAGTCAAATCTAAAATGGAGTCGTTCTTCTATGAGGACTCAGGGGAGATAGACTGTACATAGAGGGACTGTACAAGCACTGCTGCAAGGGCACTCACAGTATGTGTGAAAATAATAAACCTAAAAGTAAACATCACAGATTCAATTATTTTCATTACTCAGCATTTTACTTCCTCTAAGAATAGCAAAGGAATCTGTAAGGAATCCTGGACCACTATATTTATACCAGGTGTTGGATTGGGATTATATAGTTACTGTCCCAGATATTTTGCCATATAAACTCAGACAGGACACAATCCATAACAGTTTTGCAATAAAGATCAACCTATAATCTTAGCAGATGCATATATAAAACAGATATCTTCAAAAGATTTTTTAATGAAGAACGCAGGTAATTAAATTGGAACAATATACTATAGAAAATAACTGGAATTTATATCTTGATACTCAATGCATTAGAATTAGAAATAAATAATTATGCACTTTTGGATGAAAATATTTAGCAGAATAAGGGATCTTACCACGTAGGCCCGCTTCTCCCAGTTTTGCTTGTTGTTGGACGTACAACGCCCGCTGTTGAGGTGTGAGCGGTACCGGCATGCCACTGTTGTTATACTTGCTACAATACTGAATAACTGCCTCGTATGCACCTTTCATGAAGTAAATTTCTTCAATTTCCTTAAAATCACATTAAAACTGTTAATGTTGACCAGGTATTGTGCTTTAAAACATATATATATATTTCAATTTGATGACCAAAATAGCTCCTACCTGACTTTTATGGACACATTTAACAGCCATCCATTTCTTTTCTGAACTAAATGGATATTCCTTCTTCCTTATATAGTTCTGCTCAGCCTGATCAAGGTCCATCTTTAATATAATTTAAAACAAACATTATTCAATGATTTTAACAAAGTGATTTCATTTAAGATCTACACTTGAATAAAAATGATACACTACACCATTAAAAAAATCAGCAAGAAAACATGGTGTTAGCAATAATCTTTTAGCGCTTCCTGCCTTACATGTTTGTACGCTGATAAACCATGAATCACATTTCTCTGACCATCGTCCAATCTATTGCTATTTAAGGAAATATTACACCATCGTTTCCTACCAAAGTGGATATTTACACATTAAATTTCAAGTGTCATGTCCCAGCCTTCCTATATCCTCTTGAAGTTTTCTCGGTGTCCTCTTCATACCCACACGTCCGACTAGCTTTGCGTCATTAGTAAACCTGCGCGACCCGACCCAGGAGATTCGGGGGCTCCAGCCGCCGGCCAGGTGGACGGTGACACCGGGAGCCCGCGGGTCCCTGCTGGGAGACCGCATTTCGGGGCTTCCGCAACGGCGACTTCTCCCGCCCGAGTTGCGGGGTTGAGGATGACCTGGAGTGGGTCCTTACATCGCCCGGCGCGGCTTTAAATGGCCGCGGGACTTGTTAGCGCACGCCGGGGGCTCCAACACCAAGACCCGGAGCACGGCCTTGCATCACCCGGCGCGGCTTTATAATTGCCGCGGGACTTATTTACCATCGCCCGCCGGGGGCTTTGACTCTGACATCGGGAGGAGAACGAGGAGTGCAGGGGAGAGATAAGTCTTTGCCTTCCATCACAGTGAGGAGGAGATTCACTGTGATGGATGTTTGTGTAAATTGTGTTGTGTCTTGGTTCTTCTTCTTGTTTGTATGACTGTATTGTATTGTATTGTATTGTTGAATCCAATTTACTAATATGGATCGCAAATTGCTTCCTTAAAAGCTGCGAACATCCGAAAGCAGATTAGTTATTGGCTTCCACCACCTTTTTACTTTCCTAAAACCTTGGGAGGAGGGTCCAAAACTTGTAACATTTTAATTATCTTTCTAATGGGGATTAAAGCAATTGGGTTTGTGACCATTCACCTGAGCAGACAGTAGTCATCTCTTCAGTAGAATTTTCATCAAAGCACCGCGATTGTAAACAATTATGTTTTGGCAAATGTCTGTCCCTTTTCTGCTCCAATGTTCTGCTCTTTTAAGATACCCTGATCATTTACCACATGTTCTGACCTGGAGTTGTTGTTTTGATCCATATAGAATATGAAGATTAAAATAGCTTCACTTTACCTTCATTGCAAGTGCAATTAAGGCTCCTTCTGTTGGCTGTCCTATCAAGGTGTCTTCATTAATTGCAGCATTATTGCATAAATATCCAGCCTAAGATAAACATATATCGAACATGAGTCATGTTAATATGCTTTAATTCACTGTAAATGTGGAAACACATACAATCACAGTAGCGCAACTAGTAGAGCTGCTGCCTCACAGCTCCAGTGATCTATTTGTTGGCTGTGTGGAGTTTACACATTCTTCCTTTGACTAAATGGGCTTCCACTGTGCGCTCTGGCTTCCTCCCACATCTCAGGTTGGTAGATTAATTAGGATTGAGCGGGGGGTGGGATTTGATGAGAATGTGGGAAGAATAATGTGGGATTGGCGCAGAATTTGTGTAAATAGGTGCTTGATAGTTAGTGTGGACTTGGAAGGTCAGCAGGCCTGTCTCTGTGCTGCATGTCTCCCAAAAACTAAGAAGATGAACCTCTCTGCTGTCATCCCGAAACCCCACAATTAACGCGAGTCTTCCTACAAATCAATGCAGATCAGGTGTCATTGAGAAACATTTGTGTGCCCTGTACTCTGCCCACAGATTGCTCACTATGTTTGCTCCAGAACTGATTCATGAGACTTTTTTTCTTAGTTTACAGAATGCAGGCATACTTCCAATCCATCATTGCCCATAGACCGAGGGCATTTCAGAACCAACCATATTAATAGGGTTAGAGCCACATACATGCCAGACCAAGAGAGGAGAGCGAATTCCTTTCACTTGGCAATATTATTGAGCCAGATGGATATTTATGACAATATTTCATGACCACAATTACTGATGGTAACTCTTTATTCCCGATTTATTTAATTTCATGCACATACATTTTCCAGCTGCCATGGTAGCTGCCATCTGAAATCATGCTTCTGGGTAATTGGTAACATTTTATTGTGCATATTTCAATAATATAATCACAATAAGATGAGAAGTTTCTTAAATGTGTACTCTATTGAAATAGGAAAAATTCAACCTGCTAGTTACAACTTCATCCGTCTTCCCAATGCATATTGATGAAATTGCTGGCATAATGCACTTATTCCCCAGTAGCCCAGCTTCTAACTCTGGGTCCTGATTTGGCTCAAGGCTTCAGTACAGTCTGGGCGGGACATGGATGCTAAATCTGAACTTTAGAAAGGAGACTACAATAACCACCCCTCATATGGGAAAATCTTTGGCACTTCAATGCCATTTTTGGTACCTCTGCCTTCTCAAAAACAGCTCAAAGCGGACTATAAAGATCAGTGTTGCCAGTGACAGAGAGAACCAAATAACACATTTTTAAACTACTCACCTCAACCAGTTTTCCTATTGACACATTGGAGAATGCCTTTATGAGTTCTCCACTGGGTAACAAATGAACATCACCCTTTCCATTGTATCCTGTACCAGTTACCTATAAAAAATAAAGATAATATTTTGCTTAAAAACATTCACCACCCATAATGTAACTATGCAATTAATCAGGCATTATTTGGAAACACTTAACCTCAGAGCCGCTGGTCAATTTTGGCATTATTTATCGATATTAAAAATACTCCAGCTAGTTTGTATTTCAAATTATAATATGCATATTATGCATTTTTATAAGAATGTTACTAATCGCAAGATCTTTCCCGAAACACATTATCATAATTTTATTGATATTGAATAGCATATATTTGGGGGCAACATTTACTTGTAGTCTTAGAATTACTACCGCTTATGTCAAAGTAAGAGAAATATGAAATTAAAGTAATATTCGTTACATTTTAATTTTGCTCATCTTTTAGTACAAGTACTTTGGAACAGTGTTCAAAAAGGAACTGCAGATGCTGGAATATCGAAGGTACACAAAATTGCTGGGTAAACTCAGCGGGTTTGGAACTTTGGAACAGTGTTGCTGCCTTAAAGCACCAAAGATCCAGGTTTGATCCTGACTAGGGGTGCTGTATGTACAGAGTTTGTACATTCTTCCTGTGACCACGTGCGTTTTCTCGGGGTGCTTTGGTTTCCTCCCACACTTCAAAGACGTACAGGTTTGTAGGTTAATTGGCTTCTGTAAATTTTACCTAGTGTGTAGGATAGTGTCAGCATTTGGGACGATTGCTAGTCGGTGCACACTCGGTGGGTCAAAGGGCCTGTTTCCACACTGTATCTCCGAAGTCTAATGTATTTTTAATGCCAAATAGTGCTTCTGGAGCGTGTTAAATATTTTCATCTGTACCTCACTTTTTAATTGGGTAAAGCTATCATCTATGAGCTGTATATCCCTGTCTTCAAATAATAAGTGAGTTTGTTTGCTTTGGGCATTTATTTTTGAGTACGAGTAAGCATAACTTCTGTCCTCCCCACATGTATGCATTTAAAATTAAAATGGTAAAGTCCGTGTAAGTGTTGCTATGCTGTTCTGTAGACTGGACACCTGCACCCCTTGCTAAAGGAACGTGCCTAACCATCTGTTACAACATGAAGGTAGACAAATTACCTACTTTCTACCTCAACTAACAGCCAAAAACTTTGGATTTAAAGTATCTTTCAAATTAAAGGCGTTGCATTAAATGTAATTTTCATTGCCATGCCTGGAAATTCATGGACTATTGATAGTACTTAACAAGCCATGTATAACAGTGACGTGCTTATTCCATGCCTAAAATTCTGAGTACTGACACAATGCGTGGGTATTACTCTCAACTTTGAAGTCTGCATGCCTCTGTGAGAATTCTTACGTCTGGCTAGTTGATGAAACTCTATGCCCCAGATTCAAGAGAAGTGATATCCTACAACAATAACACAGAGCTCTGTAAAATTGCATTGTGGTTTAGTCTCCCTGCCAGAAGAATGATGCACATATTACAGAGGAGGTAAAATGAAGGTTCACCAAATTGATTCCTAGGATAGGAGGATTCTATTAGGTTGTGTATATCCAGTCCGTTTGGCTGTTTAGATAAGTGAGAGGTGATCTCACTGAAACTTCATATGCTTATGGGAATCTTAGAGGCGGCACAGTGACTCAGCGGTAAAGATGCTGCCTTACAGTGCTGGCAGCGCTGGAGACCCGGGTTCGATCATGACTACGGGGGCTGCTGTACAGAGTTTGTACGTTCTCCCCACGACTACATGGGTTTTCTACGAGATCTTCATTTTTCTACCATACTCCAAAGACGTACAGGTTTGTAGGTGGCCGACTAGGAAAAGGGGAGATGCAGCGAGACCTGGGTGTCATGGTACACCAGTCATTGAAAGTGGGCATGCAGGTGCAGCAGGCAGTGAAGAAAGCGAATGGTATGTTAGCTTTCATAGCAAAAGGATTTGAGTATAGGAGCAGGGAGGTTCTACTGCAGTTGTACAGGGTCTTGGTGAGACCACACCTGGAGTATTGCGTACAGTTTTGGTCTCCAAATCTGAGGAAGGACATTATTGCCATAGAGGGAGTGCAGAGAAGGTTCACCAGACTGATTCCTGGGATGTCAGGACTGTCTTATGAAGAAAGACTGGATAGACTTGGTTTATACTCTCTAGAATTTAGGAGATTGAGAGGGGATCTTATAGAAACTTACAAAATTCTTAAGGGGTTGGACAGGCTAGATGCAGGAAGATTGCTCCCGATGTTGGGGAAGTCCAGGACAAGGGGTCACAGCTTAAGGATAAGGGGGAAATCCTTTAAAACCGAGATGAGAAAAACTTTTTTCACACAGAGAGTGGTGAATCTCTGGAACTCCCTGCCACAGAGGGTAGTCGAGGCCAGTTCATTGGCTATATTTAAGAGGGAGTTAGATTTGGCCCTTGTGGCTAAGGGGATCAGAGGGTATGGAGAGAAGGCAGGTACGGGATACTGAGTTGGATGATCAGCCATGATCATATTGAATGGCGGTGCAGGCTCGAAGGGCCGAATGGCCTACTCCTGCACCTAATTTCTATGTTTCTATGTTTCTATGTTAGTTGGCTAGGTGTATGTGTAAATTGTCTCCAGCATGTGTAGGATAGTGTTAATGTGCGGGGATTGCTGGTCGATACATACTCGGTGGGCCGAAGGGCCTGCTTCCGCTCCGTATCGCAAAATTAAACTAAACATTAACTCAATTTCTCTTTCCACATTTGCTGCCTGACCTGATGAGTGTTTTAGCATTTTATGTTTTTAATTCAACACTCATGGGGCTTGGTAAATGTAGAGATGTCCTTTCCCTTGGCTGGAGTTTCTAAAAGCTGGGGTCATTCTCAAAGTAATTGGTTGGTAATTGGGTCAAGCATGAAAATAATATTTTCTTTCAGCGGGTACTGAATCTTTGAAATTTTCTACCCAAAAGGGGTGCGGAGGCTCAATCACAACGTATATTTAGTATAGAGATTGACAAACGTTTGGCTATTCAAGGAATTAAGGAATGTAGGGTTAATGCAGGAAGTGGCACTGAGATAAAAGATATATTTTTTAGTTTAGTTTAGTTCATTTCACTCCAGCCATCGGGAAGCAATATATAGGATCCTGAAAACTGTAATGTCCAGGTTAAGGAACAGCTGCTTCCTTACAGCCATCAAGCTATTAAACATAACAACGTCTAAATAATCATTGAATAAGCTCTGAACTATAGACTTGGGGGGCATTGGTTTTGTCTTTTTGCACTATTATTGTGTGTTGTGTGCGCATGTGTGGGTCTATTATATATGCAGAACTTCATTTTGCTTATATTATTTTCATATTCTGTTGTGTGGTTGCAAGTAAGAATGTAATTGTTCTGTTTGGGACATATGACAATCAAATACTTCACTCTTGACCCTCGACAGCATGGAAACAAGCCCTTCGGCCCAACGAGTTCATGGGTACCATTCACACTAGTTCTATTTTATCCCACTCACATCCGTTCCCTGCCTCTGAACATTAATGAATTCCTTTGCAGGAATGAAAGATTACATGATCCACTCTTGCTTCTATTTCATGTAATTTCTTACAGAAGGTATATCTTTAACCAGAGGCCAGGAGAATGGAGGTCCAGGATAAGAAACCTACGAAACCTCTGTGGGCAGTTGTGTCCAAAGTGCATAGTTTAAGCAGTTCCTTTGCCATTCAGATAAAAATTTAGAAATTCAATTTGCTGCTTCCAAAAAATGCAAGTACAGGCATGAGGGACTGGGTGAGCGAGATCTGGAGCATTTCCCCATGGCATGTTTTCTTCTCTTGGTAAATTTAGTAACTTTCTTCATAGTTATGGCGGCGCAGTTGTGCAGCAGTTGAGCTGCTGCATTATGACGCCTGAGACCCGTGTCCGATCCTGACTTCGGGTGCAGTCTGTACGGAGAGTATACGTTCTCCCTGTGACTGTATAGGTTTTCTCCTGGTGCTCCAGTTTCCTCCCACACGTCCAAAGGCATACAGATTTGTAGGTTAATTGGTTTCGGTAAAAGTTGTATATTGTCCCTAGTGTGTAGGATAGTGCTAGTGAAGTGGGTGATCTTTGGTCAGAGCAGGCTCTGTGGGCCGAAGGGCTTGTTTCCACACTGTATCTCTCGGCTAAATTCTTAAGTTAGTTTTTAAGGTACTTTAATACCAACCTCTGCCTGCGTGCCATCTGATGCAAGTAATCGTGTTACAGTCATCTGATTGGCTGTAAGGGTGCCAGTCTTATCGGAGCAGATGACATTACAGCAACCTATAAATAAACAGCAAGCTTAATAATTACCTGCTTTAGGAGCAGTACTTAATTCTCCCCAAAAGTACTCAAGAATTAACTTGTAAATTAAGATATCAAGACAGGGTACTTCAGATGCCATGGCAGTTCGGAGTGTTTTTCAAGAAATAGATAGAGTAAAAGTATTGTCATTTTGCCCAGAATAGTGTAATCGAGAATTAGACGATATAGGTTTAAGGCGGGGGGGGGGGGGAATATTTAATACAAACCTGAGGGACAATGTTTTTTTAATATAAAACGCAAAGGGGATGGGTATATGCAACAAGCAGCCAGAGAAGGTAGATGAGGCAGGTACTATCATAACATTTAAAAGACTTTTGAACAGGTAAATGCATAGGAAATGTTTAGAAGGATATGGACCAAATGCAGGCAGGTGCGACTAGTGTAATTGCGGCTTGTTGGTCAGCATTGTCAAGTTGGGCCAAAGGGCCTGTTTTCCACGTTGTCTGATTTTATGACTCTAAAAATAACTCTATGCAGAGCAAATGTAGACATAATTAGACATCTTTTGTTAATTATACAAAATATATTTTTTAACAAATTGACTCTTCCACATACTGATACATCTCGGCAATTTTTTTCTGGAAGCAAGTAACAAAGTCCAAGTTATTCAAAGATAAAATAAATCACAATGTTAACTTCAAAAAGTTAAAGTTACCAAGTAAGTTGTTGACTTACCCAGCGTTTCCACCACAGGAAGTTTCTTTACTATGACTCTCTTTTTCGACATTCGAATCACACCTAGAGCTAATGTTACCGTGACAACGATTGGTAGGCCTTCTGGAATAGCCGCGACAGCCAGGCTATCAAAGAACAAAGAACTGTGTTACAGTCAGGACTGATCCTATCTGGCCTCAGAATACATATCTCTATGAGATAACAGCTGCAATCTATGATTGTGCAGCATAGTGGCGCTGCATTAGTGTCCTGCCTTACATCGCTTACAGCGCCAGAGACACGGTTCGATCCTGGCTATGGGTGCTGTCTGTACGGAGTATGTATGTTCTCCCCATGACCTGTGTGGGTTTTCTTAGAAAAATGTTGGTTTTGTCCAACACTCCAAAGACGTGCAGGTTTGTAAGTTAATTGGCTTGGTATAAATGTAAAAACTGTCCCTAGTGTAGGATAGTGTTAAATAGTGGGGATTGCTGGTCGGTGCGAACTCGGTGGGCCAAAGGGCCTGTTTCAAAGGTTCAAAGGTTATTTATTGGTCACATACACCTAGGTGTAGTGAAATGCTTCTTGCCAATGCAGCACATAAAGAAAGAATACAGACATAACATTAATAAGAGATTTAAACATAAAGAACATCCCCCCACAATGGCTCCCACCATGAGGGAAGGCACAAAGTCCAGTCCCCAACCCCAGTTCACCCATAGTCGAGCCAATTGAGGCCTCCACAGTTGCCTCTACGGAGGCCCGATGTTCCTGGCCGTTCTCGCCGGGTGATGGTGCTCCGGCGTCGGGAGAGTCCTCACAGCGGCATGGGAACCCTGGAACGGCCGCTTCCGTACTGGAGGCCGCGGCTTCCGAAGCCGACAAGGCCGCGCCGGTTGGAGCTCCACAACTGGCGATCTCGTCGCGAGATCCCAGGCTCCCGGTGTACAGTTCAGCGCCGCCGCCCGCAGCTGGCCGCTCCTCAGACCCGCAGCTCCGCGATGTTGTTCCCGGCGGTCTTCAGCTCACCGGAGCTCCAGCGCGGCGACCCAGGCAAGGCATCGCCCGCTCCACGATAGCGCTCCAGCGCTGTGCCGCTGCCGAAGCCGTGGTTCTGGGCGGTCCCCGTCAGGAAACGCCGCTCCAGGCCCGCTGGTAGGCCGCGAGGACGGGTCGAAACTGCAGCCCGGAGAAAAGCTGCCTCTCCGACCAGGTAGGGACCCTGAAAGGTAGTTTCCCCCTTTCCCCCCCCCCACCCCCCACATAAAAAAGTCTAGAACTCCAGAAACAAAAACACTTTAACTAACTAAAAATTTAAAAAAAAGATGAAAAGACAGACAGCTGCTGGCTGGGCAGCCGCGCACAGGTCAGCGCCCCCTGTTCCACGGTGTATCTCTAAACTAAACTAAACTAAACATAGCTTGGGCACAGAGGGAGCTGTTGGGGGTCATTAGACAGTAATGTGATGTGGGAACCATGGACAAAGTTAGTTTGCTCCAGATAAGGTGCTACATTACCAGCTGATCAACAAAATTGATGCACACTGGATGTTATCCGGTATGCAATGATGAGCAGCAATCAATCATTTTTTGACATGACCATTTAAAGAAATGTCTATAATCTGGAACTCTAACTCTCAATATTAAGGAATGTATATAATTGTGCAAGCCAACAACTAAATGACATTGTGATCTTTGCATAGATATGGTTGGGTTTGCATTCCCATTATTTTGGCTCTGTCAATGATTACAGCCATACTGTATGCCTTGAGTTTCTCAGCTCTGATGTTATTTCAACTGGTAGAAATGTGGAATAGTGACCATTGACTTTTGGGAAACATTGAACTTAGAGTTTCTAAGATATTGCACATCCATTGGCAGTTCTTTCTCTTGAACTTTACCAAAAATGTTATTTTGGGAATCAATGGGATGAAGGTCATATATTGCAGGTAACTTGATAAAGCCATTTTCTTTCAACCTGTGGTATTCACAATTGCTTAGAAATACCATACAATTGACCAATTATCTTCTTCACTAGGAGGGAAATAATAGGTGTTCTTATAGAAAAGGCTGCAATGACTATTTACTAATTAGTGTGGCCTGTCGTTTCCATGCTAGGAATGACCACAGCAAAGTGCTTAGCCAGGTGATAAATAAATGCTTATTATGCAAGATGCAATTGAGCACAAAATGCTGGTGTAACTCGACGGGTCAGGCAGTATCACTGAAGAAAAAAAAAGTGACGTTTCGGGTGAAGACCCTTCTTCAGACTGAGAGTGAAACTTTATTCCTGCCCAGCCGCCCACCCCCACCCCCCCCCCCCCACCCCCCTCCCCGCGGGCCTCCACCAGTGACTCCGCCGACTCTCGTCCCTTCTACGCCAACCAACAGGTCTGAGCCAACACCTCACCTGAGTTCCAGTCTCAACTCCAGGCCTGCCAGCATGGAGGCTCATGGTTCACTCATTCAGTAGCAGGCTTAGCCATAGTGCTAACTTTCAACGAGACCTGCAATACCAAGTCTGAGGTTGCTGGATCTAAAGCTTGAATGCAGCTCCAGATTTGTCCCTTGAAGTTCTCTGCCTATTCCTTACTCATGATCCCAACCACGTCCCCTCCCCCTTGCTATGGATGTTCCTCGAGAGCTGGACCCCGGTGCACTCATCACTCCATGCATCCTGATTGAAGCCAAGTCTGCTTTGTAAATTGTCAGTTGCATCCCTCTCCCTGTTCTGGCCTAATTCCAACCTCTACTTCCCCATGGAAGCTCAGCTTCTCCTAACCCCCGACCCTAGGCCTCCCTCCACTTCACCGCTTGCACTGCTGCCACCACAGCCCAACATCTACCCGAGTTCAGGTCAAGACTCTGTGCCTAGACATCATTCTGTCCAGATGAAGGGGCTTAATCCAAAACATCAGTCTAAATGGTGGATCTTGACCAAAAACATTTCCCTCCACAGCAGCTGTGTGATCCGCTGTGTTCCTCCAGAAGCTCTCCTTTCTTTGCTACATTTTAGAGCATCTGTAGCCTCTTGGGCCTCTATCCGCCCTTGGGGAGTCAGTGGATGAAAATGCTTTGTGCTCACTAATGTGACAAGGTAATGCTTCAGCACCCAAGGCCTTTGTTTTGTATGTAATCGAATTTATTGTAGTGAGGAGCCCATGCACAGTTTATACTTTGTGCACCGTAGATCACCAGTTTAATGAACTTTCCCTCGTGCATAACAATTTCCAGGTCATAAAACCCAACACAAATGTCACTCTGTACAAAATCATGAGAGGAATAGATCGGGTGAACGCACAAAGTCTTTTGCCAAGAGTAGGGGAAATCAAGAATCAGAGGCCATAGGTTTATGGTGAGGGGGAAGATTAAATAGGGACCTCAGGGTTAACTTTTTTTTAACATAATGGGCAGTGTGTGTATGGAACGAGCTGTCGGAGGAGGTAGTTGATGCTGGCACATGTTTAAGAGGAATTTAAATAGGTACATGGAAAGGATAGGTTTAGAGCGATATGGGTCAAATGCAGGCAGGTGGGACTATGTAGATGTGGCATGTTGGTCAGTGTGGGCAAGTTGGGCCAAAGGGCCTGTTTCCGCAGTGTATGACTACGACACTGGTTTTCTGGTGCATCACGTTAAGAAGCAAAATGCTTATATTCTTACCTAACTCCTATGGTAAACATGCCAAGGAGACTCTTCCCTTGTAACCAACCAATCAGCATCATTAAACCTGAAGGGGACAATTTGACATTTGTATTGAAAAATGCAAGAATCATTAATGAAGACATTTGAGGCACATCTTCCACATCGCTGTATATTCTAGGGCCAAAGTAACAACTGTTCCCCAAGCAGTTTTACACTGGAATGCTACAGACCCTTAAAACACTGCCACTTATTCCTTTCAAATATTGGTTTAATTAGGCAGGGCAGGCACAGTCAATCTGCACCAACATTTTGCGTTTAGGATTCTACAACCAAATCGGATTATGATTTGGATATTTTCATAAATAGCCAAACATATGTCAAATCATAAGGTCATAAGTGATAGGAGTAGAATTAGGCCATTTGGCCCATCAATTCTACTCCACCATTCAATCATGGCTGATCTATCTCTCCCACCTAACTCCATTCTCCTGCCTTTCCCCATAACCTCTCTGACATAATCTCCCTCTAATCAATAGGGAAGGACCTTGCACAAAGTAAAAGTGTAATTTCTGTGGGCTCACATTTTTTGTTTATGAAAGGCAACGCCTCAGATGAGAAACTGGCATTATCCTCATTTACCCTGAGTTAATGTTGACAAATTAAGATGCCACAAATCTGCTTGATTGAATAATGTTATTAGTGTTACACCCTGATTAAAATTTAAAATAATCACATACATTATGTTGAAGATAGACACAAAATGCTGGAGTAACTCAATGGGACAGACAGCATCTCTGGAGAGAAGGAATGTGTGAGGTTTCAGGTCAACACCCTTCCTCAGACTGAGAGTCAGGGGGGAGGGAGTTTGGAGATATGGAAGGGTAAGGTGTGAAAATGACAGATCAAAGCAGACGATGTTAAGAACATATATAATGGTTCGTTGTAAGCTGAGTGGAAGGTGACCTACCAACACATGCATTATGTTTATGGGACAAACAGAAAAGAAAGGTTTTTAATACAACTTACCTATTATTGAAAATGAAAACAGCGATAATTGCTTCCCTAACTTATCCATGCTTTTTTGTAAGGGGGTCTTTGGAGCCTAGACAAGTGAGGGGGAAATAATAATTAACAAGTATAAACACATGGCATTGTTTACAAGTTTTCACATGGTTTCATTTCATAACAAATATGCTATAAGCCATAGTAATTGGATTTATTTTCTTCGTACAGTCAACTACATTACATCATAAGGTACATTAGAGTATTCATATAGAAATCAGGAAGTGCAAAATCAGGGGACATCAGCGGGGGAAACCAAAAACTTGCAGAGAAATGTAGCATTTAACCCCCCCCCCCCCCCATGGCCAATAGAAAAAAACAAACTTGGCAGTGAACAGGTTCATGCTTGAAATGCAGAATTGTAACATAGTCATCAGTGAAAAGCAGGTTTCAAATGCAAATGCAAATGTAACTTGTTGCCTTCTGTGAGGTCCAAAAATCTATTGGGTGATACTATCCAGCTGGTTGTATCATCTGAGATGGGTTTAAATAGAAAGTGTATAAGTAGCTGGATGGTAGTGGGAAATGGCCACCTTAAATTCCTGATGGGTAATCTGGCCACTTTACTTCTTCAGAAATTAACTACTTATTGGTAAAGTAGTTAATTTTTCATTAACCATATATGTTCGAGTCAATGTTTAAATTGATTTCAACGTGTGTTAGCATTTAAGGACACTAAATGTGAAAAGAAATAACAAGAACTCTATAGAGTACGGACAGATAGACACAAAGTGCTGGAGTCATTCAACAGGCCAGGCAGCATCTCTGGAGAAAAAAGGACGGATGATGTTTCAGCTCCAAAGATGGTATCTTGTTTAATAGGGGTGTCAGGGTGATGGGGAGAAGGCAGGAGAATGGGGTTGTTAGGGAAATACAGATCAGCCATGATTGAATAGCAGAGTAGACTGGATGGGACGAATGACCTAATTCTGCTTGAAGAACCTATGAACTTATGAACCCTTCTTCAGACAGACTTAATCTGAAGAGGAGTTCTGACCAGAAACGTCACCCATCCTTTCTCTCCAGAGATGCTGCCTGATCCGTTGAGTAACTCCAGCATTTTGTGTCTATCTTCGGTATAAACCGGCATTCGCACATGCTATCGAGCACTGCATTCACAAACCTGTTGTGCTGCTGCTGCTGCTGCAGCAATTAAGTAAGTAAGTAAGTTTATTGGCCAATTATTCACATACATGGAATTTGCCTTGGTGCTCCGCCCACAAGTAACAACATGATATACAGTGACAGTTACGAATTACCAATTACGAATGAAGAATTCCATTGTTCTATTTTGGTACATATGACAATAAAACACTCTTGACTCTTGAATCAGCTCTGAAAGAGGCTGCTCACAGGCAAAGGGTGTCTACACTGAGACAGCTCCTGCATCACCCTCTGCCACATGTGGCTTCCAGCAGAATATTTTATATACCCAGGGTCTTGCTGGAAGAAGCAGCAACATCCAGAGGCTCTGGGGCAACAGTCTTGCATCAATGTGCCCCAGTGTGAGAGGTAAATTAAAAAATCAACATGTACTACCTCTTTTTAAAATAATAGCTAAAAACAAAAAGATGCTGAGCAATAAACAAGCCAATCATACCTTCTCAGTTTGCATCATTTTAAAAACTTCTCCAAACTCAGAGTTTTCACCAGTTGCAATCACAATGCCCTGGATACAATGAAAGTACAACATTAAAAATAAATGTAGACGCACACAATATATTGTGACAGTACTCCAGCATTTTGCATTTATCTTGTAAACCAGCATCTGCAGTTCCTTGTGTCTTGATATCTTACTGAAGATGGGTTGCTTCTACCAAGGAGAACGTTCAGAGAAATAATTTGTGTTTATATATTGCTATGAATGCTGGAAATATTTTGGCCTATTGATTTCATCACAATATAATGTTTTTGGGTTCTGCCTTGTAATTCACAGTTAACACAGAACTATTACCTGGTCTCTGCAAAGTGCTGTTTAAAATAGGTGGAGATTATAACACTCAAAACACATCCATGCCAATCAATGGGACAATCTCACAATGCAACCAGGCTACCTTCTTTTGATTTAATGTAATGGAGGCAAACAGCAGATTAATATATTATCTTAAGATTTATATCTGACCTTTAAGGTCAGCATGTAATTTTTTTGCTGCGTAATGGGTCTACACCCATAACCAACAAAACAAGTGAGTTTTGGGATCAAGAAAACATGAGGCTTATGATAGTCACTATAATAGTATGGATAAGAGAAAGCAAATAAATGACAATAACGTCATTTTAAACTTATTTTCTTAGAAAAATCAACATATAATCCCAGCCTCTAGGTCATTTATTTATTTATAGCACTGTCATTGTTTGTTTGCAGCTTGTTTCTTATGCTTTTTATTTGAAGGGAGTCATCAATAAAAACAGAATGTTTAAGAAGGAACTACAGATGCTGGAAAATCGAAGGTAGACAAAAATGCTGGAGAAACTCAGCGGGTGAGGCAGCAAATATGGAGCGAAGGAAATAAGCAACGTTTTGGGTCGAAACCCTTCTTCAGACTGATGTGAGTGGGGCGGGAAGGAGAAAGGAAGAGGTGGAGCCAGTGGGCTGCGAGAGAGCTGAGAAGAGGAGGAGGAAGTAAGGACTACCTGAAATTAGAGAAGTCAATCTTCATACCGCTGGGGTGCAAACAGCCCAAGCAAAATATGAGGTGCTGCTCCTCCAATTTACGGTGGTCCTCACTCTTGCCATGGAGGAGGCCCAGGACAGAAAGGTCGGATTCAGAATGGGAGGGGGAGTTGAAGTGCTGAGCCACCGGGAGACCAGGTTGGTTATTGCGAATCGAGCGGAGGTGTTCGGCGAAGTGTACCATTTCTTGCAGTTGCAAGGGAAAGTGCCCGGGGAGGGGGTGGTGTGGGAGGGAAGGGACGAATTGACTAGGAAGTTACGGAGGGAGCGACTCTGCGGAAAGCAGACTGGGGGGAGATGAGAAGATGTGGCAAGTGATGGGGTCACGTTGGAGGTGGCGAAAATGACGGAGGATTATTTGTTGTACGTGACGGCTGGTAGGGTGGAAGGTGAGGACAAGGGGGACTCTGCTCTTGTTATGAGTGAGGGGGATGGGGAGTGAGAGCAGAGGCACGGGGTATAGAAGAGACCCTGATGAGAGCCTCATCTATGGTAGAAGAGGGGAACCCCCGTCCCCTGAAGAATGAGGACATCTCCGATGCCCTGGTGTGGAACACCTCATCCTGGGTGCAGATGCGGCGTAGACAGAGGAATTGGGAGTGGGGTCCTTACAGGAAGCATAGTGGGAAAAAGTGTAGTCTAGATAGCCATGGGAATCAGTGGGTTTATAGTGGAGTCAGTAGTAGTCTAAAACAGAATGCAGTCAGTCAGTAGTCTAAAACAGAATGCTCAGCAGGACAGAATGCATCCATGGTTAATGGTTTGAATGGCAGGCCCTTTATCAGGGAGGCACATAGGACTGCAGACGATAGAATCACGAATAAAAAACAAACTGCTGGAGGAACTCAGTGGGTCGGCTGGGGAAATGGATAGACAACATTTCGGGATGGGACGCTTGTTCAAACTGATTAGGCACTGTCAGAACTGGAAACAGTTAAAGATATACAAAATGCACAGAAAGAGGGTGATAACAGGAGAAGATAGATAAAAAGCAAAATCAGTGATGAAGGGAGGATAGTTAAATGACAAAATGGTGGAAAGTGCAAGGAAGCAAAAACTTAGAGGAAGCACAATGAAAATGTGAAATTGGTAAACAAAAATGGAAGCAATGCTGGAAATTTGGATTAAAAACACAGGGATGATGAAATGTTTGAAAGTGTTGAACTTGAACTGCTAGTGAAACTAATATAAGAGTGGAACAACCCTATTTTTTCTATCAATCTACAAGGTTGGCGCATAACGCATACACTTCATACTATGGAAAATCTTTATTGGGGGAGAAAATACTAAAACTAAATTGTATAGGCCTGTCATTCATGTGGTTCAAAGATGTGGCTGAATCCAACACCAGCAACATTGTGGCAGATATACTTGTGCTAAAGGTGTATTTCCACATGTAGCCTAAAGAAGGTGCATAGAATGAACATTCCGCCTTAACAAATTGTTGGGAAGGGACAGCAGATGCTGGTTTACACCAAAGATAAGACATAACATTCTGGAGTAACTCAGCGGGTCAGGCAGCATCTCTGGAGAAAGGGATAGGTGATGTTTCGGGTCGACC
The DNA here is from genome assembly GCF_010909765.2 of Amblyraja radiata. Taxonomy (NCBI): domain Eukaryota; kingdom Metazoa; phylum Chordata; class Chondrichthyes; order Rajiformes; family Rajidae; genus Amblyraja; species Amblyraja radiata. Next base: position 16,237,589 of record NC_045972.1, on the reverse strand, counting down.
CCCTTCTTCAGGCTGAGAGTCGTGGGGAGAGGGAAACTAGAGGTATGAAAAGGTACAGAACAAACAGCCAGCACTGATGATTCAAGAAAGGCGGAGCTCACAATGGTCCATTGTGGCTGTGGAAGAGGTGATAAGAAAGGGATACAAACTGAAACTAGCAGGACGATGAGTGTCGGGGACTGATGGAGAGAGGGGGAATGCAAAGATTACTTAAAATTAGAGAAATCAATATTCATACCACTGGGTTGTAAGCAGCACAAGCAAAATATGAGCTGCTGTTCCTCCTGTTTGCGTTTGGCCTTATTCTGACAGTGGAGGAGGCCCAGGACAGAAAAGTCAGTGTGGGAATGGAAAGGGGAGTTGAAATGTTTCGCACCTGGAGATCGCACAGGTCAAGGTGTTCAGCGAAACCATCTCCCAGTCTGCGCTTGGTCTCGCCGATATATAAGAGTCCATAGCATTAACAAATTGGTATTATGCCTTTCTGGTGTCTCGTCTGAGTGCAACAGAGAGCTGAGAGAGCAACTATCCATACTACCTCAACATAAAAACAAGAACAAGCTGCAAGCGAAAAACTGGAAGAATGGTTTTTTTTCCATCTGTTCCTGTAGGTTAAGAGTTGTTCACCAGTGTAATACCATGATGTAGCTTAAGGCTGCTTGTGTAAATCTGTTTATCGGCTCTTTAAAATAGTAATTAAATAAAGAAGGTACCTTTCCATTCCCATATTGCACTAGGGTTCCCATAAATGCAATGTTTTGAAAAGAAGTTGTATCTCCAGATTCTGGCAAAGATGCAGTACTCTTATTACTGGCCTCGGATTCACCAGTGTAACTTGACTCATCGATCAATAAATCAACAGCCTAGTTTACAGACAATAAACCAATTAGGTTTAACATACAGTTGGAAACAAAATGCAATACTTACAAAAACTGCCGGGTGGTTGCTCGATATTGAAATAAATATCTAGCAATTTGAAACCATCAGTCAAAGAGCAAATATGTAACTTTGAATTAGGTTTATACCAAAGTGAATTTACTGTAAATGTATTTGAGTTTCGGCAAACAAATATAAAGCACTTTATATATGCCAGAGCACTACAAATGAATGAGTGTCATGACTCACTGCTTTGTTCAATTCTTGTTTTAAAATAGTCACTTATATCTATTAAGACTATTCTCCATGATGTTCAGTTGATGGCATTTGCTGAAGTACATATTTAGACTTTAAACTTTAGAGATACACTGCGGAAACAAGCCCTTCAGCCCACTGAGTCTGCGCCGACCAGCGATTACCCCATACACTGACACTATCCTGCACACCAGGGACAATTTACAATTTTTTATAAACTGAAGCCCAACAACCTGCGAACTTGCACATCTTGGGAGTGGAGGAGGAATACAATCACAGGGAGAATGTACAAACTCCGTACAGACAGCACCCGTAGTCAGGATCAAACCAGAGTCTCTGGCACTGTAAATCAGCAGCTCTATTGCTGCACGATTGTGCCACCTTATTAGTAGCAAAGAAATAAAGTCATGTGAGTGTATAATAAATTTTAAAAGGTGGGCAAATCTTAATTTTTTAATTTCCATCTGAACTCCTTGTTGCGATACAGCCTCTTTACTACATATTGTAAACTCTGTTCAACAGACCCATTACTCAAGAGGAAATCAATTTTTTTTAACCTTTGTCTTAAGTAAAAACTGTAAAACAAAGCAAATAAAAGAAATGATATTTGCTGTAAGAATATGCGTAGTAGATAGGGTATGATTAATTGATATTTCTTCTGAATACAAAAACATCAGCTATTACCTAACCAATTGGTGGAAGTATGCAGTGGGTGGCAAATCCTATCATATTTTCTTACGTTCTTAACTCCAAATGCAACAAACCTCAAACAGTCTGATATCTGCAGGGACTCGATCTCCAATGGAAATGCACACGGTGTCACCCAGCACAAGTTCCCTCGCTGGCAGGTGTGCCACCTTTCCTCCACGGATACTACAAATGAGAGAACAGCCACACCAATGTTATCAGCTACTCTCTTCAGATACAGCACCATTAACATTTATTTTTTACTCCTTTCATTGCTCTTTCTTATACTTTGGAAATTTATTGTTAAGAATTCCCTTGCACGGGCCGCAATCCATCGTTGCACAGTACATCCCGTTAACATCCACAAATTGATTTCCTGCTGTGGATTAGAAATTACAGTAACAGAGTGCGAGGAGCTTTCACATTCCACCAGGGCAGTCTACAATGATGTGAGCAATTAATTTTCGAGCACCCCTTGTACTCCTTTCTCTTTCCTTCTGATCCATCCCGGTTCTCACACCAAGGTGGATCATTTGTCCAAACATGACACCCCCAAGCCCCTTATCACTTGTGTTGTTCCCCTCCCCCAACCAGTTTCCAGCTCATCACCCACGCCTCATGCCTATGTGGTCCCTTATCTGTTCCTCCAACTAGTTCCATCTACCCATCGCCCTTCCTTTATCTGCTTCTCCTTAACACCTTCCTTACTTATCAGATTCTAGTATCCTCAGTTTCTTGAGTCTCCATTTATCCCCTTGCAGCTTCTGGCTCTACCTCTATTCTTCCCCTAACTCCATTCACTCTTTTCCTCTCTCTCTCCTTATCTGTATCTATCACCCACCTATCACTGTGTAACACCTTCACCCCACCTCCTCCCACCCCCAGCTGCCGCTCATCTCTCTCCTCACCTTGTTCCACCCATCATCTGCCAACCTATGCTTCACCTCCCCTTCCCCTCAACTTTACTGGTCACTTCCTCTCTACACTCTTAGTCCTGATGCATGGTCTCGACCTGAAACATTGACCATTCCTCTTGAACAGTTGCTGCCTGACCAGTTGGATTCCTCCAGAAGTTTGTCATCTCCTCCTAAGGGTGGCACAGCGGTGCGGTGGTAGAGCTGCTGCCTCACAGCGCCAGAGACCTGGGTTCGATCATGACTACGGGTGCTGTCTGTGCAGAGTTTGTGCGTTCTCCTTGTGGTTGCATGGGTTTTCCCCGGGTGCTCTGTTTCCACCCACATTCTAAAGACATACAGGTTTGTAGGTTAATTGTCTTCTGTAAATTGCCCTTGGTGTGTAGGTCATGGAACTAGTATATGGGTGATCAGTGATCAGCGTGGGCAGTGGGCCAAAGAACCTGTTTCCACACTGTATCTCTACACTAAACTAAACTAAGGAATTCCTTTGATAGACACAAAAAGCTGGAGTAACTCAGCGGGACAGGCAGCATCCCTGGAGAGAAGGAATGGGTGACGTTTCAGGTCGAGACCCTAAATTATTTTTCTTTGCAATGTTTCTTGTGCTAGATATCTAGATATTCCTGGTGGCGGCGCGACTCGTTGCAGCGGCTCCTACAGCCTGTCTGTCTTTTTTTTAATTTTTGTCTAGTTAAATGTAGTGTTTGTGTTTTTTTAAGCTTGGTTTTAAATGTGTATATGTGGGGGGCGGGGGCGGGGGGGAGGGGGAAACCGTTTTAAATCTCTTCCCTGTTCGGGAGACCCGACCTTTTCCCTGTCGGGTCTCTGTTGTCGTTGGGGCCTAGCACCGTGGAGCGGCCTCCAACCTGAACGACCCGGGGGCTCGGGAGACTGCGGATCTGCGGACTACTCACCATCGTGGCCGGCCTCGGAGCGTGGGGAGCGGTGGTGACTCGCTGCTGCGACTCAACTCCTGAGGCTCGGAGGCTCCAGCAACGCATCCGCAGGTCCGGTGGACTGGGACATCGGGAGCTCGCGGGTCCGGGGGGTGGTAGAGACCGCTTCCCGGAGCTCCCGCAACGCGACTTCTCCAGCCCGTGTCGCGGGGTTGGAACGACCCGGACCGGGACCGTACATCACCTGGCGCGGCTTCATGGCCGTGGGACTCACCATCGCACGCTGGGGCTCCGACCTTGTACTTTCAGACCGGGAGCGGGGCCGTAAATCGCCCCGCGCGGCCTAAAATGGCCGTGGGACTTATCATCGCCCGCCTGGGGCTTGGACATCGGGAGAGAAATTGAGAGCAGGGAAGAGAAAAGACTTTGCCTTCCATCACAGTGGGTTCACTGTGATGGATGTTTGTGTGAACTTAATTGTGTGTATGTGTGTAGGACATTGTTTTTGTTTGTATGGCTGTGGAAACAAAATTTCGTTTGAGTCTCACTGGGGCTCAAATGACAATAAATTTGTATTGTAAGGTGGCACTTACCAGTTACATTCTGGAGGGATTAGTTTGCCTAGCTCTTGTACAGACTTTTCAGAATGGTACTCCTGGAAAAAACAAATATGTTTTTAAGCTACACTTCTGGATGCTATGCCATTAATTTTGTACAGATTGCTACTAAACAAATAATTTACCTGCACAAAGGCAACCGTGACCACAATTACTATAGCCTGCAAAGATGAAAATTATAAAATTATTGGGAGTAAATTAAAATATATACATCATTTCACAAAGGAAACTTCTTTATGTTTAGCCATGCTTTGACCAGGGCACAAGAGATACCCTGAGCTCTCTAAACCCCACTTTTTCCCATTCAAATAGCTCAAAATGAATTTTGAATCAGATGTTCAATCAGAAAAAGTCTGTTCTAGAAATTCTTCCTTATATTAGAGCATTTTTGTAAATTGTAGGCAATTTACTTAAAAATATATATCTTTGCAAAGGCTGCTTAATTGGCTTTGAGGCCATGGAATCTGGCTTGGAACTGTCTACAGTCAAGTTCTCTTTAAGTTATATGGGTCTATTGCAATTTCACCAACAGACCTGTGCCTCAATCTTCCCATGCTAGCATTTATTTTAAGAGGACTCGAATACAAGAACAGGGATGTAACGCTGAGGATTTATAAGGCATTGGTCAGGCTGCATTTGGAGTGTTGTGAGCAATTTTGGGCCCCATATCTGAGGATAGGTGTGCTGGCACTGGAGAGGTTCCAGAGGTTTACAAGAATGATCCCAAGAATGTGTAGTTTACCATATGTTGAGTGTTTGACGGCACTGGGCCTGTACTCGCTGGAGTTTAGAATGATGAGGGAAGGACCTCATTGAAAGTTACCGAATAGTGAAAGGCCTGGATAGAGTCGATGTGGGGAGGATGTTTCCACTGGTGGGAGAGTCCAAAACCAAAGGTCATAGCCTCAGAATTAAAGAATGCTCCTTTAGGAAGGAGACGAGGAGGAATTTCTTTAGTCGGAGGGTGGTGAATCTGTGGAACCATTTCGATATCTCAGTATTCACATCCAGTCTCCAATCAATTTGACACACTTCAAGTCTCATTATAAAACAGTTGAGAGCATTGGAGACTGCAAAGGCTATGGTGCCTTTGCTGTCATACTGAAGACATGCACTCCAGAACTATTGTGCCTCTGGCCAACCTGTTCCAATATAGATACAACATTGGAACTTGCCCAGCATGGCGGAAAATAGTCCAGCTATATCCTGTTCATCAAAAGCAAGGCAAATCCAAACATGCTAATTGCTGCCTAGTCAGTCTGCTCTCCATCATCAGCAAAGTGATGGAAGGTTTATTGACAATTCTGTCATGTACCAACTCACTAATGCCCTGTTTGGAGTTACCACAACCACTTTACTCCAGAACCCATCACGGCCATGGTCCAAACATGGAGCAATGAGCTGAATTCCAGAGACAAAGTGACAGAGACCATCCTTGACATCAAGACAGCATTTGACCCAATGTTGTCTCAAGAAATTCAGTGTGGTCTACAGGTGAACAGTTGAGAACATATTGACTGGTTGCATCACGGCCAGGAGCGGCAACTCGAATACTCAGGAACAAAGAAAACTGCAAAAATTGGCAAACACTGCCCAGCCATGGGTGCTGACTTCCCCACCATTTGGCCACTATTAATTGCTCTTGGTACGCACATGAGTGGTACAATCTTGGGCGAGTTGATGAGAATGTGTGGCAAATAAAAAAATGTTATTATTGTAGGATTAGTGTAAATCAGTTGGTGACAGTCAGTGTTGATCCAACGGGGCCAATTTCCATGCTGTGTCTCGCAATGGCTACTCCCTCAGTCTATTCTGACAGCACAACCTAAGCTCATGGCCTTTTCCTCCAAGACAAATAAGGGCAATAAGTGCATGAGAAGACCATCAAATAATGTCTTCCCAAGGTGTCAGACCATCCTGATATGGTAATTAATAGAAACAAAATGCTGGAATAACTCAGCGGGCCAGGCAGCATCTCTGGAGAAACGGAATAGAGTCATAGAGTTATACAGTGTGCAAACAGGCCTGTTGGCCCAACTTGCCCACACCGGCCAACATGTCCCGTCTACATTAATCCCACCTGCCTGCGTTTGGCTTATATCCCACCAAACCGATACTATCCATGTACCTGTCTAAATGTTTCTTAAACTGTGGAGGCCAAGTCAATGGATATCTTTAAGGTGGAAATTGATAGATCCTTGATTATCACAGGTGTTAGGGTCATAGGGAAAAGGCAGGAGAATGCGGTTGAGGGGGAAAGATAGATCAGTCACGATTGAATGGCGGAGTAAAGTTGATGGGCCGAATGGCTTAATTCTGCTCCTATAACTTATGAACTTATGACCTCAGGAAGTGTGGAAAAAAACTTGGAAATATATCTTTAATCCTTCACTGTCATTGCCCTGGGTCTAATTCCTCATCTCCTTCTCTAATAGCATTGTGTGAGTCTTCAATAGTGGTGGTTCATGGCAGCATTCAACACAAATTCTTCTCACGAGCACTTAATAATGGACAATAAATGCTGGCTTTGCTTACAGTATGCACATCCTGGAAATTTTATTTTATATAAAGGCATGTAATTTGGTGCAACCACCTTTAAAGAGCATTCCATTCCATTTAATTCTTTCTTGTAACCTGCAATTATTCCTTGAAGAATGTCTCACATTTTATTAAAAATTAACACATCTATGCATTTCCCTCACCCTTTGCCCATTTTTTAAATAATCAATGCCCTTTAGCTAATCTCCTACCCTTGAATTTTCAGAGATTTTGAAAGATCTTTCTTGAGCAGCATTTCGCTTTCAAAACTCAGAGATCATATTTCATCCTTATTTTATGAGAAATCCACTCTGAGTTCCCAGGACCAGGCTAAAATTTACAACAAAATTAACTAAGCAAAATATCTCTTCACCATCTACGTGACCTATCCATTTTCTCCAGTTACTGCCTGCCCCACTGAGTTACTCCAGCACTTTGAGTCATTTGCGTAAACCAGCATCTGCATTTCCTTGGTTCCACCAGCAAATATTGAGGACTTTTACCCTTTTTGGAAGTAGCTTCAAGTAAATAAATAAAACATATCCAGCATCTCCTGTTTGCTTTAATGAATACATTTTCCCTTTTGAAAATAAATGGGTGGAAAAAAATTACCAGTATCATTTGCAACTTTTCAGCAAACGATGCAAATCCACAGCTGCAGTGGAAAGATCTAAATAACATTCAGGTTTGCACTGATAATTCACCAGATAACATACATGCAACAGAGGCAATGATCACCTCCAGCAAGAGAGAATCTAACCAATTATTCTTGACATTCATTTATGAGATCAATAAATTCCCAATATCTGCTAATGGATGTCACCAATGACCAAAAACTCAATTAAAATCCACCATCTGTACATGTTCTTTCAGCTGATTCCCCCACCCCATAAAACGTTATAGAAGTATTATTATTAATTACTAACAATTACTGTTTAATTACTGACAATTGAATGACACATAATTTTATGTACCACTGTTATGCTCACTGCATCTTCAATCTCGTTAGTGATAACACTAATAACCGCAGAAGCCAAAAGCAACAGAATCAGGGGATCCTTGAACTAAGATTGAAAGAAAAAAATGATGAGGAATAAATATATATATATATACTTATAAACATATTAATATTTCAACTTATTGCAACTTATCACAGGGCGGCACGGTGGCACAGCGGTAGAGTTGCTGTCTTACAGCACCAGAGACCAGAGTTCGATTCTGACTACAGGTGCTGTCTGTACAGAGTTTGTACTTTCGCCCAGTGACCTGCGTAGGTTTTCCCCAGGATCTCTGGTTTCCTCCCACACCAGATATGTAAGGGTTTGTAGGTTAATTGGCTTTGTATAATTGTAAATTGTCCATTGTGTGTGTATTTAGAGTTTAGAGCTGAGAGAGATTTAGCGTGGAAACAGGCCCTTCGGCAACTGAGTCTCCACCGACCAGCGATCCCCGTACACTAGCACTATCGTACAAATTATTGACAATTTACAGTGTTTACCAAAGCCAGTTAACCTACAATCCTGTACATATCTGGAGTGTGCTCCATGCGGTCTCAGGGAGAATGTACAAAGTCCGTACAGGTCAAACCCGGGTCTCTGGTGCTGTAAGGCAGCAACTCTACCGCTGCGCCACCATGCTGCTCCATTTGATTCCATTAAAATAATTTTGAAACTCTCAAAACTATCAAATGCTTAAAAAAAAAAATTAGGACATATGAATTATACAAAAGACTGACAATTTAAAATATTGAAGCAAATATAATTAAGGCAACATAGCTTATTCTCTGTGTTCTGTCTGGCAGCTGATCCTATTCATTCCAAGAACCTTGTGCCAGCTCTAACAAAGCTGAGGTTTAGTTGGTAGATGCCACATTCAGTTCATGAAGAAATTGGTAAGTTTGTGCTCCACCACTGGATTCCAATCATGGTGCACATCTGGGTAATTACTGAACATCTGGCAGTTCTGAACAAGTTCCAGCATTTTAATTTTCCATGCATTTGGATGAAATGTAAGAGCTCAAGTTTAAACATCATTAGCTTGATAAAAAGTTGAAAAGCGATATGATCATTCGCTTTCTCTCGTGACAAACACCTTAATGAACAATGCATCAATTGTGCCAGAGAAGCAAAACATGTCATAATACAGGAAAATACATGGTACATAAAGGACCAAGGTTATACAAGAATGGATTAAGATCTTAGTTAAACACTCAACAACATAGAATCAATACGAGTAACTGATAATTTCCAATTCCTTTATGCCTGTGCTTGCTTGAGTACTCACACACCTTAGCACAGATTATTTTAATCGACAGAAAATTGTCATGAAAGCAAATCAATATTTTACTCACATTAAAAGCTCTTCCAATTTGCATAGCAAAGAGTTTACAGAATGGCACCATTTTGATTCATCCTTGAATGGGATCAGCAACATTGCCTCCAGAAGTACAACAATTTTAAATCAGAGTATTCATAAATCTTTATAAAAAAAGCAGTTTGGAACAAATTGCAGAATTTTAAGTTTCCATGTGTTCAGATTAAATATGGTCATTTTCTTTATCTTGTGGCAAACACTTTGATGACCAACACATCAGTTGTGCCAGAGAAACAAAATATGTCATCAAATTTGAAAAAGATGCATGGATAAGGTGAATGGGCACAGTCGTTTTTTCCCCCAGAGTAGAGGATTCTAAAACTATAGGGCATAGGTTAACGTCGAGAGGGGAGAGATTTAAGTGGGCTCTCAGGAGCAACTTTTTCCACTCAGAAGGTAGTCTGTATCTGAAATGAAATGCCAGAGGAAGCTGTAGGAGATGATACAGCTAAATAAAATCCACATCCTGTGCTCACAAAATTGAAGAATAAAAATCATAATGAACCCAACATCAAAATTATACTGAAGGTCAAGCAGCATCTTTATTTTCAAGCTTGTTTTGTCAAATGAACAGGAGGTAATACCTGGCCAAGGTACTTCTTCCAAATTGGTTCTGGCTTATCCACTTCAAAATCATTCCATCCAAACTGCTGGTGACGTTCAAGCACCTGACCATCCGCGAGGCCATTTTCCAAATCAGCCTGGCACCAAGCACATATATTAAAAAATCATTGATAGCTATCCCTCCGAAAAACAAGATTACCAAGTTTAACAAAAGCAGCACAAATGCATCATTCCAAGTTCATTCGATCAATGCAAAACATTCTCAGAGGCAATTTTCAATGTCTTAAATTCACCTTTTTATATGGTATCTCCATTGCTGGGTGGTGTAGAATAACGGAGCATTAATGTTTGGAAATTTGTAGTTTCATATTATTTGATCTTGACTTAGGACATTAATTGGTCCATAAAATCTCTGCAAGTTCTCAGCGCAATCGCATTTCCCCATTTATTTCCTTGTAACTTATGTTCATGAGCATCACCCTTGCATCTCTCTACCTAGTGTTTCCACCAGGGACCTACACTAGGAGTAATTTACAGCAACAAAGTAACGCATTAACCAGTCCACCTTTGGGGAGTAGGAGGAAACTGTACTCAATAGACCAAACCAGGTACAATTGTAGGTACAACCACAGTGCACTTCAGGAAAGGGTCACAGGAATTAGACTCGGTGGCAATAATTTATTTCCAAATCAGGATGGTGGGCGACTTGGAAAACCTATTCCTGGTGATGATCCCCAGTATTACTGACCTTGCCCTTTTTTGTGTAGAGGTTGCAATTTTGAGAGCTGGTGTTGTAGCCGAGGCAAATCACCACAGTGCATGTTGTGGACCCTAATTCCTTCTTTAGGCATAGCTGCCTTGGCTTTGAATGAATAGACCAGGTGACAGTGTTGGCTCTGTTCAGGATCCTCCAGCAGACTAAGAATTGGCCACCAACATTCATCTTAATGTGTTTAAAAGTATTTGTTAACCAGCATTAACATGTTCAGCTTAACTATATTTTTTGAAAACATAATGTTTGCGGCTCTAGAACCTGATGGTTACAGTCACTGAATTAAAATATTACCCCGCTGCACAAGAAGGGAGCAAAGCAGAATAGCGGGAACTATAGGCCAGTTGGTCTGACTTCAGTGGTTTGTAAGATTTGAGAGCTCATTATAAAGGATGAGGATACGGAGTACTTAGAAGTTCACGATAAAATAGGCCAAAGTCAGCATGGCTTTGTGAAGGGGAGGTCTTGCTTGACTAATTTGCTGGAATTCTTCGAATAAGTAAATAGCAGGACAGACAATGGATGTTGTTTACTTAGATATTCAGAAAGCCTCTGATAAGGTACCACACGTGAGACTGCTAAGGAAGATGAGAGCCCACGGTATCAAAGGGCAGATAGCAGGATAGCAGGTTGGCTGGATGGCAGAAGACAAAGATCAGCAATAAAGGGGGGGTTCTAGTTGGCTGCAAGTGACTAGCGGAGATGAGCAGGAGTCAGTGCTGGGGCCGCTACTCTTCACGTTGTATATTAATGATTTGGACGAGGGGATTGAAGGCTTTGTGGCCAAGTTTGCGGATGATACGAAAATAGATGGAAGGGTAGATAGTGTAGAGAAAGCAGGGACTCTGCAGAAGAACTTGGACAGGTTGGGAGAGTGGGCAGAGGACTGGCGGATGGAATATGGTGTAGCAAAGTGTGGAGTTATGCATTTTGGTAGTAGCAATAAAGGTGTAGACTATTTTCTAAATGGGGAGAGAATCCAAAAATCGGAGGTGCAAAGGGACCTGTGAGTGTTGGTGCAGGATTTCCAAAAAGTTAATCTGCGTCGAATCGATAGTAAAGAAAGAACTCAATTTATTTCAAAGGCGCTGATATAGTGTAGAAAAACAGACATGCAATGCTGAGGCTCTATACGGTGCTGGTAAGGTCGCATTTGGAATATTGTGAGCAATTTTAGGCACAATATCTGAGGAAGGATGTGCTGGCTCTTGAGAGGGTCCAGAGGTGGTGAACAAGAATGATCTCAGGAATGAGTAGGTCAATCTATGATGAGTGTTTGTCAGCACTGGGCCTGCACTCTCTGGAGTTTAGAAGAATGAGAAGGACCTCATTGAAACATACAGAATAGTGAAAGGCTTGGATAGAGTGGATGTGGGGAGGATGTTTCCACTAGTGGCAGAGTCTAGGACTTGAGGTTGTAGCCTCAGAATTAAAGGACGTTCTTTTAGGAAGGAGATGAGGAGAAATGTCTTTAGTCAGAGGGTGGTGAATCTGTGGAGTTCTTTGCCACAGAAGGCTGTGGAGGCCAAGTCAGTGGATATTTTCAAGGCACAGTTAGATAGATGCTTATTTAATACAGGTGTTAGAGGTTATGGGGAGAAGGCATGAGAATGAGGTTCGACAAGGTCCCACATAAGAGATTAATATACAAACTTAAAGCACACGGTTTTGGGGGTTCAGTATTAACGTGGATAGAGAACTGGCTGGCAAACAGTAGCAAAGAATAGAAGTAAACGGGTCCTTTTCAGAATGGCAGGCAGTGACTAGTGGGGTACCGGAAGGCTCAGTGCTGGGACCCCAGCTATTTACAATATATATTAATGATTTGGTCGAGGGAATTGAATGCAACATCTCCATGTTGGATGACACAAAGCTGGAGGGCAGTGTTAGCTGTGAGGAGGATGCTAGGAGGCTGCAAGGTGACTTGGATAGGCTGGGTGAGTGGGCAAATGCATGGCAGATGCAGTATAATGTGGATAAATGTGAGGTTATCCACTGATAACAGGAAAGTAGACTATTATCTAAATGGTGGCCGATTAGGAAAAGGGGAGATGCAACGAGACCTTGGGGTCATGGTACACCAGTCATTGAAAGTAGGCATGCAGGTGCAGCAGGCAGTGAAGAAAGTGAATGGTATGTTAGCATTCATAGCAAAAGGATTTGAGTATAGGAGCAGGAAGGTTCTACTGCAGTTGTACAGGGTCTTGGTGAGACCACACCTGGAGTATTGCGTACAGTTTTGGTCTCCAAATCTGAGGAAAGACATTCTTGACATAGAGGGAGTACAGAGAAGGTTCACCAGGCTGATTCCTGGGATGTCAGGACTTTCATATGAAGAAAGACTGGATAGACTCGGCTTGTACTCGCTGTACCTGTTCAGGATTTGATATTTCCAGGTGGGGATAGTTGTACCAAACAAGATGGCATTGCACAAGCAGGGAATTTCTAAATATAGGATATCTAATCAAAAATGCAAATGTTATCAACTCTACCCAGGATATGTAAATTAGTTGATAGGGCATTGAACTGAACAGGTTCTCAACTGAAAGATGGTCTTTATAAGACACAAGAAGGAGAAGGCAATCTAATCTTTTAAGTCTGCTGTAGATTTCAACAAGTTCATGGTTCAGCTTCTATCTCGGCATCATTCCCTCGCACTCCACATATCAATCGATTCACATGATACCCAGAAATTGATCAATCTTACTTTTGACTGAACTTATTGGCTAAGGCTTCACAATAGACCAAGATAAGGAATTCCAATGATTTAACATAATTTGCATAAATATCTCCTCATCTTAGTCCTAAATAGCCTACATTTTCATTAGTAATAGAATAAAGAATTAGGCCATTCAGCCCATCAAGTCTATTCAACCATTTAATCATCGCTGATCTATCTCTTACATAGAATCACCGCCATTCAATATGATCATGGCTGATCATCCAACTCAGTATCCTATACCTGCCTTCTCTCCATACCCCCTGATCCCTTTAGCCACAAGGGCCACATCTAACCCCCTCTTAAATATAGCCAATGAACTGTCTTCATAAAACAAAAGCTGGCTGCTAAGGTTCCATTTGAGCTGGGTACACATAAATCAAATTTGATGCCTAACACCAATAAAATCCAAGCAATCTAAATATATATTTCATTTCAGCAATTTCAAGTTGCAATTATTGAGTTGCTGAATAATTTGAGCTAATTATTGATCATCATTTTTCCAGGAAGCAAACAGAAATTTCAAACATTTCAATGTAATGAAAATATCTGTCCACAAACACCTCACCCAAAAGTACAAATATAATTCCCATGAAAATTGATGACAACCATTCATTCTTACCTGAAGGTCACTTATTAACTCATCCAATTGTCTTGTGCTGGCTTCCTTAGAAGACACTGAAAGAATTGGTTCTTTTTTGGTGTTAACTTCTACTTCTTGGAGCTCTGTGTATGTCTACAGATAGAGAAAACAATCCTTTGAATGCTGAAATGGTTGAGATTAAATCTGCAATTTGCACAATTTATGTTCCATTTCTAATAATTAACTGAAAATTGGTATTGGTTCATTATTGTCACATATTGAGACAGGGTGGAATATGTTGTTTGGTTTGCTTTGTTTGTGTGCTTTGGTTAAGTTTAGAGATAAACCATAGAAAAATGCTCTTTGGCCCACTGAGTCTACACCGACCAGTGATCACCCGTACATTAGTTCTCTCCTACACACTAGGGCCAATTTACAGAAGCCAATTGACATAAACCTGTATGCCTGTGGAATGTGGGAGGAAACCAGAGCACCTGGAGAAAACCCACGCAGTCACAGGGAGAATGTATAACTGTACGAACTCTGTACAGACACTACCCAAGGTCAGGATCGAACCCAGGTCTCTGAAGCTGTACGGCAGCAACTCTACCACTGCACCACTGTACTGTCCACACAGATCATACCATACACGAGTATAATCATAGCTTACATGAGCAAAACAGGTAGTGCAAAAAGAGAAAGGACATGAAGCACATAATATAGTGTTTCAACTGCAGAGAAAGTACAGATAAAAAAGTTCAAGGCCACAACAAGATAGATTGTGAATTCCGTTATATATCCTTAACATTCAAGATCACTTTCAAAGAAAAAATGCTAGCATGTTAGTTACTCTGCTAGAATATGCCCCCATAAATGTAGCATAAATGATGAACTGTTCTTTGGCTCATGTTACCGTTTTGTAAATATGCAGCCCGAATACAATGGCAACACAGTCAAAATCAGTATTGAATTGAAATGTATATGTTTCTTTGCACGTGACCCATATCAAAGGAAAGAGGAATTTTGCTGAAAATAAAGGAAAACTGCAGATGCTGGTAATCTGAAATGATAACACGAAGTACTGGAAACAGGTAACATCTACGCAAGGAGACAAAGGTAACATTTCAGATCTGACAGGATAGGAAGGAGAGAAAACGAGGACGTTTTTATGGGCAGAGAAGGTTGGAGAGGAATGGGCAGAGCAAAGAGATATCTCTGATAGAGTGAAACCAAATGGGTTAATGAAGCAGTTGGAGGCACATTATGTTCTTTGTCACCATTATGTGTTGATAATAGCAAGGATAATAACAAAGAAGAAAAATTGAGCAAAAATTAGGTCATGCAGAAATGGCTAGTTCTCATCATCATCACTTGGGTGACCTAATCCGCGAGTTAAGAAGAGTGTCTTCGACCTTCAATAATAATAATAATAATAATAATAATAATAAATACTTTATTGATCCCCTCAGGGAAATTCAGATGTCCAGAAGCCCCCAACCAACAAACCCACAGATTCAAAACGAACGCAGACAGAAAATACATAGAATACAATGTGGACACTACCTGAGAGCAATAAATACTTAAAAAGACCAATAATTAACAGTTAAAAATTAAAAATTGCAAAATGCATCCCCCTACAGCCTAGCGGTCCGAATTATAAAATCTAATGGCTGCAGGGGTGAAGGATCTCCTGAACCGCTCCGTTCTACAGGGCAGGGAGAGGAGCTGGTTGCCGTTCCGAGTGCTCTTTTGACTCTCCAGAATTACATGGAGGGGATGCCCGGGTTTTTCAGGATGACCTGCACCTTGTGCCTCATACGCCTCTCAAGCACATCCATCCCAGAGTCTACTCTCCCCTCCAGCACTGAGCTA
Source organism: Amblyraja radiata (assembly GCF_010909765.2). NCBI lineage: Eukaryota > Metazoa > Chordata > Chondrichthyes > Rajiformes > Rajidae > Amblyraja > Amblyraja radiata. Next base: position 16,221,920 of record NC_045972.1, on the reverse strand, counting down.
GCTCGTTTAACCAGTTTGACCAGCTTCTTGTTGTTTTTTGCACTAATGCTGTTGCCCCAGCAGACAACAGCAGTAGAAAATAACACTTGCAACCACAGTGTTGTAAAACATGTGCAGCATGCCATTACACACATTGAAGGATTTGAGCCTTCTGAGGAAAAAGAGTCTGCTCTGGCCTTTTTTGTAGAGGGAGTCAGAGTTGACAGACCAGTCCAGTTTGTTATCAAGGTGCACTCCAAGGTATTTATATGTATGCACCACCTCAATGTCAGCCCCTGCAGCGTTGACCGGCTGAAGGGGGAGCTTGGACCTGACAAGTTAACCACCATCTCTTTAGTCTTAGTTGTGTTCAGGATGAGACAGTTCTCTTCACTCCAGGCACAAAAGGAACTGGTCAAGTTCCTGTATTCCTCCTCCTGCCCGTTCCTTACACATGCCACAATCGGTGTATCATCTGAATATTTCTGTACGTGGCATGTGTCAGACTTATAGTTAAAGTCTGCTGTATACAGGGTGAAGAGGAACGGGGCCAGAACCGTTCCCTGTGGGGCTCCAACATTGCACACCACTGTGCCAGAGACACTGTCCCCCAGCTTGACAAACTGTGGTCGACCCCGTCAGGTAGTCGTATATCCAGGAGATAAATGTGGAATCCACCCCCATCTTCTTAAGCTTGTCATTCAGAATCAGGGGTTGGATGGTGTTGAACGCACTTGAGAAGTCGAAGAACATAATCCTCACATAGCCACCGGGTTTGTCCAAAAAGGAGTAGATCCGGTGCAGCATGTAGAGGACTGCGTCATCCACCCCAATGTTCTCCTGGTATGCAAACTGTAGTGGGTCGAGTGCGTGCTGGACTTGTGGTCTCATGAGAGGAATGAGTAGCCGCTCCATTGTTTTCAAGATATGGGATGTAAGGGCCACCGGTCTGTAGTCGTTGATCTCGGTCGGCCGCCCTGCTTTGGGAACCGGCACGAGACATGATGTTTTCCACAGACCTGGTACCCTCCCTGACTGGAGGCTCAGGTTGAAAATGGTCTGGAGCGGCTCCGCCAGCCGAGCCGCACAGTCTTTCAAGCTCGAGGGCACTCGCCTGGAAAGCCTCGAACTGGATCGACCGTCTGCGTTGAAACCGCGAGCTGGATCGACCGAACCTCAAGCTGGATCGACCGACCGCGCATACACACACACAAACACATCGCGAAGGTGGGGGCCAGGGAAAGCGGGGGGAGCACTGTCTGAAATTCACACCCACAATGAAGAGGAAGGTAAATGGCTGCACAGTAACGGTAAGTCATTTAGAGAGCACAGAGGGGGGGGGGGGGAAGGGGAGAGAAGGTGGGAGAAGGGGGGGCGGGGAAGGGGGGGAGATGGGGGGGGGGGGGGAAGGGGGGGGAGAAGTGGGGAGAAGTGGGGGGAGAAGTGGGAGGGAGAAGTGGGGGGGGAGAAGTGGGGGGAGAGGAGAAGTGGGGAGGGAGAAGTGGGGGGGGAGAAGTGGGGGGGAAGGGGGGGGGGGAGAAGTGGGGGGGGGAGAAGTGGGGGGGAGAAGTGGGGGAGAAGTGGGGGGGCAGTGGGGGGGAAGTGGGGGGGGAGGAGAGGTGGGGGGGAGAAGTGGGGGGGGAGAGGAGAAGTGGGGGGGGAGAAGTGGGGGGGGAGAGGAGAAGTGGGGGGGGAGAAGTGGGGGGGGAGAAGTGGGGGGTGAAAGAGGAGAAGTGGGGGGTGAAAGAGGAGAAGTGGGGGGGAAAGAGGAGAAGTGGGGGGGAAAGAGGAGAAGTGGGGGGGGGAGAAGTGGGGGGGAAGTGGGGGGGAAGTGGGGGGGGAGAAGTGGGGGGGAGAAGTGGGGGGGAGAAGTGGGGGGGAGAAGTGGGGGGGGAGAGGAGAAGTGGGGGGGAGAAGTGGGGGGGAGAAGTGGGGGGGGAGAAGTGGGGAGGGAAGTGGGGGGGGGGGGGTGAAGGGCGGGGAGAAGGAGTGGAGACATTTTTGCAGAAGTATAATAAAGTTCAGCGGGCATTTAACCTACCGGTAGGTCTTCCTTGGTCCTGAAAACTTCAATGAGCCAATCAAAATGCCCGGTCAGCGAAGGAGACTGCCTATGGCTGCCCTTGAGTGCCTGAAACTAAATAGCGACCCCACCCCACTGCACTACGAGTTAAAAAGAACCATGGCGACCAAATTTTACTCGCTGAAAATTTTTCAACATGCTGAAATTTTCTGCGACCTAGCTGATGCCACGAGTATTCGGGAACTTCCCTCGAGCATGTAGGAGAGTTCCAGCGACCTCATAGGACCTCCTAGGACCTCGTGTCGACCATGCTGCGAGTTTGAAGGTTGAAGACAATCTTTTAAACTTGCAGATTAAGTCGCCCAAGTGGGACAGCCCCTTTAATGATGCAGTGGTGCTGGTTTCCAATGGGGACGATGATGGACACACCACACATCTCTGTCCTCCAGTTCCTTTGGACTTCCGCCACTGGAAGTTCAGGATTTTGGTGTGTGTGCTCTATCATCATTCCTTGCAATGCTATCTACCACAGTGATCGCAACTTCTAGGGGAGCTTCGACTGCCGGCCCTGCAGTCCGCGGTGCTTCTGGCTGCGGCGCGAACTTTAAATCTTCGACCACCGGCCTGTGGCCTACACCAACGTGAAGCCGCGGTCTCCGGTGGGGAGGCACCGATTCAGGACTTACCTCGACTTTTTACCTTGTCTGCACATCTGGACGCCCGCAGTGACAGCTGCGGAGGGTTGAGGTCCCGACCACGGGGGAAAATGGAGGAGGACCGGCCAATTTCTGTGCCTTCCACCACAGTGATGAATGCTGTGGTGGATGTTTGTGTTAAATTTTTATTGTGTTTTTGTATGTTCTTTTTCATTGTACCACTGCTGACAAATTCATTTCACTTGCACTTTATGTACAATGTGACGAATAAAACTGATTGATTGATTGATTGATTCTACTGAAGTGTGGATGGCCGTTGGCTAGCTAAGAGCTCATCCGCCCTTTGACAGGTCTTGTTTTTGGTCCTGCTGGGGGTCCACACCCCCCTCCTCACCTGGCAAAGCAGGTGGGGGAGACGGTTTAGTCGCTGACTATCCAACCATGGAGCAGGTAGATCGGGATTACATGGTACCCGGGGCGGGGGGAACTCCCCCCGACCTGACCTAGTTCTGAGACAGACAAAAAGAAAGAAATGTTGAGAGACCTTAATTTGGAGAATTCAATATCGAGTCTGGAATGCTGCAATGATTTTGCTGTTTCTCATGGAAGAAAGTAAAATACTTTGAGGAAGCATCCCAGGATACTTGGCATTAGGACATATCTGCTGCTACATTGAAGTTGACAGGTGCCTTCTCTTGGCCATGCTGCGTCTTCCAGCTGTCCCTGGGTGCTGTCTTCCACCTGGAACCCATCTCATCAGCTGGGTCTTGTGCTGCAAGGAGCCATCTCAATGCAACGCTGTGCTTCAATAGTAAATCATTTTTTCTAGGTAGAATGTAAGAACTTTTTTTCTATATCGAGGTTTAAAAAATGATTGTACAGTCAGCAATTTAAATCATGATCATATGAACTTTTGAATATTGTTATCATCATTTATATATAACTTTGAGGAAGTTTACCAAGTTTACCGGTGAGCTGTGACCGCCGAGATCAACACCTCCGGGCTGCGGATCTGCCTTTGCCAAGTTCCGATTGTTTCTATGCCCTCAATCCATTGCCTACAGCTACATCTTCATAATGGCTGTCAAATCCTACTTATTTATCTCTCTTAATGTGCTCATTTCATTTGTGTGTCTACATGCATTCATAAACTGATCAATTATTGATTAATTATTTTAGTAACCTCTAATCATATCTATTGGCACACCTTGACTCCATCCCTTCTTGGCACAGATCCTTCACCATTTTAATACCTCTATCTCTATTCCTGTCTCTGCTTTAGCATATCTTTACCAAGCCCTTCCCGTATTTAGTTTTAAATCCTCTTACTTTCCTCATTATGTGGCTTTATTTCTGGTATCTGTAAATTTTTGCTTCTAAAAGGCACCCAAAAATAAAATGTATTATTATTATTTATTTACTTTAGTACTTTGTATCTTTAGAAAAGTATCTTCTTTTCGCTGACAAGAATCACAAATTTGCCATTTTTTAAACCTGGAAACACAATGTCATTAAAAGATGTGAAATGCTTGTAGAATACAAAGTACTAAAGTAAATAAATAATAATAATACATTTTATTTTTGGGCGCCTTTTAGAAATCTCAAGGACACCTTACAGAGATTAACAAGAATAATAAAACATATAATCGGAATAAAATAAATAATAAAGACATCACAGAAACACAAATTAAAAACAGAATTCAATCCAAAGACAACAAAAATCAAAAACACAATGTGAAGAGAGAGCAGCGGCAGCTAAAGCGCGCCAGCGTCCACTCTGCCTTCCGACAGCCATCTTGGACACAGACTAACATGTTTACTTACAGACAAAAAAATCATCCCCCCACAATGGATACCACTGTGGGGGAAGGCACAATGTCCAGTCCCCATCCCCAGTTCACCCAAAGTCAAGCCTATTGAGGCCACCGCAATTGCCTCTACGGAGGCCCGATGTTCCTGGCCGTTCTCACCGGGTGGTGTTGCCCCGGCGTCGGGAGAGTCCTCTCAGCGGCTGGGCCACCTGGAACGGCCGCTTCCTAGCTAGGGACCGTGGCTTCCGAAGCCGACAAGGCCGCGCCGGTTTGGAGCTCCCAGGCTCCCGATGTTAGAGTCGGCGCCGCCCGCTCCGCAGATCCGCAGCCCGGAGGTGTTGATCTCGGCGGTCACAGCTCACCGGAGCTCCAGCGCGGCGACCCAGGCAAGGCATCGCCCGCTCCGCTCCGCGATAGCGCTCCAGCGCTGTGCCGCCACCGAAGCCTAGGTGCTGGGCGGTCCCCGCCAGGAAACGGCGCTCCACGCCCGCTGGTAGGCCACGAGGACGGGCCGACGTGGCAGCCCAGAGAAAAAGCTGCCTCACCGAGCAGGTAGGGACCTAGAAGTATAATTACCTCCTTCCCCCACATTAAAAAGTCCATTCTCCAACAGACAAAGGACAGGACTTACTAAAAGTCGAAAAAAAAGTGAGTTAAAACGGACGGCTGCTGGTTAGCAGCCACTCACAAGTAGCTCAGTGGGTCAGGCAGTATCTCTCGTGTTCACGGGTAGATGACGTTTAGGGTTGGGAGCCTCCTCCAGAGATGCTTCCGGACTTGCTGAGTTACTCTAGTATTGAGCGCTCTACATTAGATTCCAGGATCTACGGTTCCTGTGATTAGTTTAGATTGGAGAAGCGGTAGGGAAACACGCCCTTCGGTCCAGTAAATCCACACTGATCATTGATAATTGGTTAGAAACATAGAAACATAGAAATTAGGTGCAGGAGTAGGCCATTCGGCCCTTCGAGCCTGCACCGCCATTCAATATGATCATGGCTGATCATCCAACTCAGTATCCCGTACCTGCCTTCTCTCCATACCCTCTGATCCCCTTAGCCACAAGGGCCACATCTAACTCCCTCTTAAATATAACCAATGAACTGGCCTCGACTACCCTCTGTGGCAGAGAGTTCCAGAGATTCACCACTCTCTGTGTGAAAAAAGTTCTTCTCATCTCGGTTTTAAAGGATTTCCCCTTTATCCTTAAGCTGTGACCCTTTGTCCTGGACTTCCCCAACATCGGGAGCAATCTTCCTGCATCTAGCCTGTCCAACCCCTTAAGAATTTTGTAAGTTTCTATAAGATCCCCTCTCAATCTCCTAAATTCTAGAGAGTATAAACCAAGTCTATCCAGTCTTTCTTCATAAGACAGTCCTGACATCCCAGGAATCAGTCTGGTGAACCTTCTCTGCACTCCCTCTATGGCAATAATGTCCTTCCTCAGATTTGGAGACCAAAACTGTACGCAATACTCCAGGTGTGGTCTCACCAAGACCCTGTACAACTGCAGTAGAACCTCCCTGCTCCTATACTCAAATCCTTTTGCTATGAAAGCTAACATACCATTCGCTTTCTTCACTGCCTGCTGCACCTGCATGCCTACTTTCAATGACTGGTGTACCATGACACCCAGGTCTCGCTGCATCTCCCCTTTTCCTAGTCGGCCACCATTTAGATAATAGTCTGCTTTCCTGTTTTTGCCACCAAAATGGATAACCTCACATTTATCCACATTATACTGCATCATGCCAAACATTTGCCCACTCACCCAGCCTATCCAAGTCACCTTGCAGTCTCCTAGCATCCTCCTCACATCTAACACTGCCCCCCAGCTTAGTGTCATCCGCAAACTTGGAGATATTGCCTTCAATTCCCTCATCCAGATCATTAATATATATTGTAAATAGCTGGGGTCCCAGCACTGAGCCTTGCGGTTAACACGAGCTCTATGTTATCCCACTTTCCCTACATACTAGAGGTAATTTACAGAGGCTAATTAACCTACAAACCAGCACATCTTTGGGATGTGAGTGGAAACCGCACTCAGGGGAAGCCCACGTGGTCACAGGGAGAACGTGCGACCTCTACACAGACAGCAACCAGAGGTCAGAATTGAACCCGGATCTCTGGCGATGTGAGGCCTTGGCTCTAACAGCTTTGCCACGGTGATTTTGCCAAACCACAGACCTTACCTCACCCTTATTGATGTTGAGGAAGTCTGGACAAATATTCCTTTGCGACACAACGAAATCAAACCTTCAACTGTGCTGTGGCTGTCCAGCCTTGTTCTCTGTATTTACTCAGCTCAATCTACATCCACTCATTTGGCCTGTATTCCTATTATAAATCAGAATGTATTTAACTTTCTGTGAGACATTAATCTTTTTTGGAATCTGAACTTTGGATCCACCCCACACAATAAAAAGCCTTAAAAAAAAATATGTGCTCCAATCCAAATTCTGAAATCTATATCAATGTTAAACATTTTGCTTATATGGTAAACCATTGGGATTGTCTCAGTAAAATAATTTCATTCCATATCCTAGAGTGAATCATATTTTCAAATATTGGCAAAGCGTCATGGAACTACATTAGATTTCATGATCTATAGTTCCTTGTGCTTAGATTAGTTTAGAGATACAGCCAGGGCCGGTGCTAGGAATTGCGGGGCCCAATTAGAAAACTGATGGCGGGGCCCCTACTCTCAGGGCCGGCCTTAGGGGGTGCGGGGCCCAATTGGGAACAATTTTGGTGAACCCCAGATTCCCAGCCAAGGTGTGTCAGCCCAGTTATTTAGTATATATTATGAAATTGTACACTAGGGTGTGATGGATACACTGTGAATCTCTCCCGCTCCCTCCCGTTTCACTGTCAGTAGCTCCGCTGCTTCCAACCTTTACCGTAGCAGCTAATTACCATTAAACTGCATTATGTGATTGGACACAATGCCCTTGGAGACAGCGGCTGATTGGACGGGAGGAGATCTATTTGTGATTGGACGGGAATTTTAAAGCAAGGTGGTTGGTGATTGGATGCAACCCCCTTAGAGACAACGATTGATTGGCCGCCAAACAAAATTGTCAAATCTGTAACAAAAATCGCGGGTCGGTGCGAACTCAGTGGATCTGGTTGTATCTCCAAACTAATCTGGTTGTATCAACCAGACTATCTGGTTGTATCTCCAAACTAATCTGGTTGTATCAAGCAGACTATCTGGTTGTATCTCCAAACTAATCTGGTTGTATCAACCAGACTATCTGGTTGTATCTCCAAACTAATCTGGTTGTATCAACCAGACTATCTGGTTGTATCTCCAAACTAATCTGGTTGTATCAACCAGACTATCTGGTTGTATCTCCAAACTAAACTGGTTGTATCAACCAGACTATCTGGTTGTATCTCCAAACTAAACAGTATAACATGCAGGTACATTCATTTAAAATTCAGTGATTATTTCACATGATTTCTCACTGTGTAAAGCTCAATATCTGACCAATTTCTGTTTAACACGTTTGGTCTGCCGTGAGCATTTTTCTCTCCCAAAATAGTTCACATCTAGCAAACCGATCAACGAACCAGACAGCAGTTGGACGCAGTCATAGAACCATAGACAATAGTTGCGGGAGTAGACCATTTGGCCCTTCGAGCCTGCACAGCCATTCAATATGATCATGGCTGATCATCCAACTCAGTATCCTGTACCTGCCTTCTCTCCGTACCCCCTGATTCCTTTAGCCACAAGGGCCACATCTAACTCCCTCTTAAATATAGCCAACGAACTGGCCTCAACTACATTCTGTGCCAGAGAATTCCAGAGATTCACCACTCTCTGTGTAAAAAATGTTTTTCTCATCTCAGTCCTAAAAGATTTCCCCTTTATCCTTAAACTGTGACCCCTTGTTCTGGACTTCCCCAACATCGGGAACAATCTTCCTGCATCTAGCCTGTCCAACTCCTTAAGAATTTTGTAAGTTTCTATAAGATCCCCCTCAATCTTCTAAATTTTAGCGAGTGCAAGCCGAGTCTATCCAGTCTTTCTTCATATGAAAGTCCTGACATCCCAGGAATCAGTCTGGTGAACCTTCTCTGTACTCCCTCTATGGCAAGAATGTCTTTCCTCAGATTAGGAGACCAAAACTGTACGCAATACTCCTGGTGTGGTCTCACCAAGACCCTGTACAACTGCAGTAGAACCTCCCTGCTCCTATACTCAAATCATTTTGCTATGAATGCTAACATACCATTCGATTTCTTCACTGCCTGCTGCACCTGCATGCCTACTTTCAATGACTGGTGTACCATGACACCCAGGTCTCGTTGCATCTCCCCTTTGCCTAATCGGCCACCATTCAGATAAAAGTCTACTTTCCTGTTTTTGCCACCAAAGTGGGTAACCTCACATTTATCAACATTATACTGCATCTGCCATGCATTTGCCCACTCACCCAGCCTATACAAGTCACCTTGTAGCCTCCTAGTTTAGAGGGGTTTAAACGGTTTAGAGATGTTTAGAGGGCTTCAGATAGGTTTAGAAGTGTTCAGAAGTGTTGTAGAGGGAAATAGGGGGGGGGGGGGGGTAAAGACGGGGTTTAGAGGTGTTCAGAGGGTCCCAGAGGGGTTTAGAGACGTTATAAGCCCCCCGTGAGAAATTGTATTTCTCTGAAATTGAAGATAGACATAAAGCTGGAGTAACTCAGCAGGACAGGCAGCGCAGCGACTCTGGAGAGAAGACCCTTCTTCAGACTGAATGGAACTCTCGTCGGTGAGAGTACTTGTGATTGTCTGAAGACGGGTCTCGACCAGAAACGCAACCCTCTTCCCAGAGCCCATGCCCGTCCCGCTGAGCCACCTTCAACTTCAGAGCCAAACAAAAAACACAGAGTGCTGGAGGAACTCAGCGGTCAAGGCGGCTGCCTCACCCGCTGGGTTTCTCCAGCATTTTTGTCTACCGCTAAACGTCAATGATTCCGGGAATGCTGAGGAGACAGGGTGATAGCGAGGGAGTGGGAGAGCTAGAGAGAGACGAGATGGTGAGCGGGAGAGAGAGAAGGAGGGAGAGAGAGAGCAAAGCACAGAGAGACACAACGTGGGTCGGTAGGTGAATGACTAACCTGCCCACCAGGAAGAAGCCCCTTCTCGCGGTCCGGGGCCCTCACTCATGATGGTGAGTTTAAAGAAATTCTCAATGTGTCATCGACCTACATTCCTCAGTAAATGTAATTGTGTTTTAAACAAGTATTTATGACGCCGCGTGAATTTTATACAAAGGAACACGGCGTCATTAATACTCATTCAAAACACAATAACATTTACTGAGGAATGTGGATGGATGCAGATTGATATAACAACTTGTTAACAACTTCATGTTAAGAAGTGCTAACAGTACTAGTTAACAAATCGTTTGTGTCTGATGGCCGTGCAGCGGTTGTTATACATGGTCGTTTAAAAAAAAAATCCGCATGGCGAATTAAAAAATATAATCTTTATTTAACAAAGAGAATTCGTATTTCCGTACGAAATACGGAACATTAGTGCGGGGCCCCCATTAGGCGCGGGGCCCAATTGGGGGCAATCGGTCAAATCGGCTTAAAACCGGCCCTGGATACAGCAGGGAAGCAGGTCTGGAAATGCCAAAGGGAGTTCCATCAGCAGGTGGGTCTATGCAACAGTGCGCAAATAAATGGTTCTGAAGGTTTGCAAGTAATAGAATTCAGTGGTGTATTCCACGTATTACATCAGGATCCAAAGTCCAGTTTCTGTTGATATTCGGGCTGTTGATCATAAGTCTGAAAAGTTACCCCAGTAGAGTTATCCCTCCATCTCTATCCATATGATATTCGGGTTGAATGATTGCTTTACCCTAATCAATGAATGAATGACATTTATTTACAAACCTGCAATGGGTAAGAAAAGCACCAATGTGTTGGCTACACTATGTTGCAATGAAAGGTTGCTATGTTGCTGAAGGGCCTGTTTCCCTGCTGTATCTCTAAACTAATCTAAGCACAAGGAACTATAGATCATGAACTCTAATGTAGTTCCATGACGCTTTGCCAATATTTGAAATAGGATATGGAATGAAATTATTTTACAGAGACAATCCCAAATGAGTGGATGTAGATTGAGCTGAGTAAATACAAAGAACAAGGCTGGACCCTCCTCTGGCATTTTGTTCCATATATCCACAACCCTTGAAGTGAAAACGTTATCTCGCAAGTTCCTATTAAATCATTCCCCTTTCATCTTAAACCTACATCCCCTGGTTTTTGATTCCCCTATACCGGGAAAAAGTATGCATTCACCCTATCAATTCTCCTCATGGTTTTATAAGATTAGGCTTTTGTCTCCTGCACTCCAAATAATAAAGTCCCAGCTTCCCCAATCTCTCTCTGTAGCACTAGGAACTTGGGTTGTGGCAACATCCTTGTACAACTTTTCTGCACTTTGTCCAGCTTAATGACATCCTTCCTACAGCAGAGCAACCAAAACTGAATACAATACTCCTTATGTAGCTTAAATGTTACTTGCACTCGATTATGCTAACCTATGTGTCATCTGGTGTCTGCTGTTGGTTTGCATTTTTTATTTGTAAACTTTGCTGAGCAATGTACAACCATTAACCCATCTTGATCCAGTTACTGGGAGAAAGGCACTGATGCCTGAAAGCCAACTGAACATGCTTGTTTCATGAATATTAACCTAGGGATAATTCATCCCTGACCTGCATTGATCTCAATCATCCTACTGATCCAAGGCGTCACAATAGTAGAATAGAATAGTTTCTTTATTGTCATTGTAACATGACCCATGTACAACAAAATTTTACAAGTTTCCATTACATCAGATACCTCAATAAATTGACTACTTTCTCCGAGTCAGCCAACAAGAAAGTACCATTCTACACTTCCTTATCATCGCCTGCTCTGATCTGTCGTTTTCACACTTTACCTTCCATATCTCTAGCCTCCCACTCCCCTGTCTGAAGCAGGGTCTTGACTGGAAACGTCACCCATTCCGTCTCTCCAGAGATGCTGCCTGTCCCGCTGAGTTACTCCAGCATTGTGTGTCTATGTGCTGTTCCTTCCTACACAAGTATGCAAATTAAAAAAAAAATATAATAGCAGATTCGCCGACTGAGGTAAGGGTAAGAGCAAGAATATGTGGCAGCATTTCTGGGAACTGGGTGTGAAGCAGTTGATTGATTCAGGAGTCTGATAACAGTGGGGAGAAGCTGTACTTGAGTCTGAGCATCCGGGCTTTCAAGCTCCTGTATTTTGATCCTGACTGAAAAATTGAGATAACATTAGAATTTGATGATGGGCAGTTCATATACAAACTGAAAAGCCTGATTACCTGAAATTACTGAATTTAATGTTTAGGCCAAATGACTTGAAATGGAAACTGCTACCGACATGGAAACACAGATGCTCTTGAATGCCTGTGGCACTTCATTAGAATAGTATCAGCTCATCTGTTGATATAGAGCCCTTCAGACTCAAAGGATTTAACAATTCCTAATAACCCCCCGATCTATTTTGTATCAGAACTGGCCAATTGACTGTTTCTCTCTGAACAAAATGTTGCTTGATCTTTGAATATTCTCAGTATTTATTGGTTTTATTTCAGATCTCCAGAATTTGCAGTTTTTTGCTTTTCAAATACAAACCCCATGTTCTCATGTTTAGGAAGGACCTGCTGGTTTACACCAATCTGGAACAAAATTCTGAAACAACTCAGCGAGACGGGCAGCATCTCTGGATAGAAGGAATGGGTGACATTTCGGGTTGAGACCCTTCTTCAAACTGAGAGTCAGGGGAGAGGGAGACACAATGATAAGGACGGGTAAAGTGTGTGAAATCAAAAGAGTTTGAGTTCAAGGAAAATGTAGAATAGATCATTGTTAGCTGGGAGAAGGTGGCAACAAAGCAAACGGATAAAATGTAATCGGGGACAGTCAGACTGGTCGGAAAACCGGGAAGTGGGAGGGATGGAGAGAGAGGGGGAAAGCAAGGGTTAATTGAAGTTACAGAAGTCAATATTCATACCGCTGAGGTGCAAGCTGCCCAAGCGAAATATGAGGTGCTGGTCCTCCAATTTGCACTGGGCCTCACTCGTTTCTCATATTTTCTTATGACATAGAAAGCCACACAATCCATTGAGTATCTACTGGCTCTCCATGCATTCCCATCAGTCCCATGTGCCCACTTAATTATCAGTTATCACAACGAGAACATGAAAAATCCACAGAGGATTGAATCCAGGCACAGGAGCTGTGAGGCATCATCACTAACTACTGTCCCACTGCACTGTCTAATTGGGATTGCTATATTAACTTTGTAGAATATATATTCTAATATCTGTAAAATATTGCACAAAGCAATAAAACCCTAGCCACATCTCCAATTATTCTCATGCAAATGTCCCAAGTTCTTGGAAAACCCAAAGAAGCACCAAATGTCCAAATGTCCAAATGTCACATCATTCATTTTAGGATTGGAGACATGTAAATTTGCCTTTGAACTCACAATTTGTTATGATTGCAACTTTCTACTGCAGCAGTTGCCAACTGAAAACACCTTGCTCTAACATTAGAAAACATTTTAAAATTATTCAAGCAGAACTAAAAACCTGAAAAGATTGAACATTTTTAATAATTAATTTTAATAATTAAAGTCAAGAAACAAAGTAGGAATAACTAAAGCAAATGCCACTTACCCTTGTCTTCTGTGCAGCCTACAATTGCCATTGAAATAAATGCACTTGTTGACCTTATATTGTAAATTGCTCGTATCTAAGCTTCTCCCCAGTCTAGTTTCAGTAAAAACACTGAATCAAGCACTTGAACTAAACTTTATTTTAACAAAGCGCAATTACAGTTCAACTACTGTACCTATCCCCACCGCGGGTTTGATCCTCGTATCTGCCTGATCAAGCCCTCTAGGCCTCGCTCAGACAGAGACACTCCAGAAAGTCACGCTGTCCCAAGCGCTCTCCCAGAAGATCAACGCCGGACCTCCTGGTAGCGGACCTTTATATGTCCCGGGACCACGAGGGGCCGAACCACATGGGGGTGGTCTCTTAATAATTACAGATATTGATTAACCCCATACATAGCAGACATTTCCCTAACCCAATAACACAGCAGCTCAATACATTGTATTCACACCGGACTTCTCAAGGAAGCCAACTTTGAAACATTTGCCCTAATCTGCGAGAAACCCAGACTGGGCTCAATACCTCATCCAATCAACACTTGGCAAAGTAGAACTCTGCAACATTATTTACAATTATTTACAAGGTGTATGTCTGGTTTGCAGCCATCCAATCCATTCTATGCATTTTGCACCTAATTGACAGCATCTGCAGATGTTCTTATTCTTTTCTTGCAACTTGTATCTAGGCTCTAGACACACTGGCACCACTCCGCAGCTTGTCCCAGCTCTGCAGAGAGCAAATCAAAATTGACCTAATCTTCCAGCAGCCCTGGAGCTTTTACTCCATTTTAAAGTCCTAGCCTCTCCAATTTGGCCAAGATTAACATTATCAGATCCAACCTTGTACATAATCTGTCAGCAGAGCTAACCTCACCTCACCATTGGGCCACTGGGAAATCCTGCAGGAAATTAACTGGGAAATGGCTGCCAGATTATGGTCACAAAACTGACCACTTTGCAGATAATGGAGTCCCGAGTCTAACAGAATTACTTTGAGAATCGCAGGCAAAATCCATTGTTGCGGCAAAATTTTTTTGAATGGAGATTATTCTATTTTGTTACCAGACATTCTTTTTCTAATTGGTCAGCATAATTGCATAAACCTCTCTCCAAGCTCCTTCCTGTTAAATTGTAAAGCAGTAATTGATGATGTGGCGTATTCATTAATAAAACTGTTAGCTATTTAAAGCGCATAAAGTACTCCATAACCAGTTTCCCAACACCTTCACACATCAAACCACATTCCTCATCCAAGGTAATGGATGCAATACTCATGTAGCACCAAGTTTTCAGAAGCAACTTCATTTAATCCTTAGGGCAAGGAATGCATCATTGCAAATAATGTTTCACACATGCAATAACCTAGTTATAAGATGAAGGAATTTGTACTTGAAAACTAAAAGCAGTATTAATATTCATCCTAAAGTGAAGGCCTGCATTGTTTAAAGCCATCTTATTTTTATGCCTCAACATTGATTCGAAGTTTGAGAGTTAGGATTCCAAAGCAAGATTATAAAGCATACATGGTATTTGTTAGCTTATTATATTTTTCCCATGATATTTTGAGAACACATTACTCAATTACACCTTCAATTAAGTATATAGGATTTGTTCTTTTTTCTAGGTATAGAGTGTGTGTTTCATACTAGCTGAACATCTAGGAAGGCCATGGAAATATAACTAGACTGGCTGACGAGACAAATAAAAAAATTAAAACATCAAAGTGTTCTTGAGCAGAGTAGAAACAAGGAACTGCAAACGCTGGTTTAAGATAAATTAATCAATGGAAAAAGAAACTATTCATGTTTTGGGTCCAGGAACCTTTATCAGAACTCTTTTAGAAGAGAAAACTCAAAGTGATGGGTCAGACAGCATCTCTGGAGAACATGGATAGGTGATGTTTCAGTTAAGACCCTTCTTTAGACTCCTCAAGGTAGCCTACTTTGAAAAAGTTTTCCTCCTCAATCTCCACATGGTATGCTACTTTGAAGAAATTCTCCTTCTTTCTGCATCTGCTATTCCTTGTTTCTGCATTTCATTGCTCCACTGCAAAATCTCTCCTCCCGCTCAGAAGAAGAGTCCTGACCCAAATGTTACCTATCCACGTTCTCCACAGATGCTGCCCAACCCATTGAGTTACTCCAGCACTTCACGTCTTCCCTTCTAAAAGAGTTCTGATAAAGGTTTCTGGACTCAAAACATTGTTTTGTTTCTTTTTTCATAGATTCTGCCTGACCTGCTGAATGTTTGCAGCATTTACTGCTTACTTTATGGCTGGCTATGTACTTCATTTTGCTGTACATTAGGCAGATTAGAGATTACCGGGACTCGCTACTTAAGTCGAGAACTGATTGTCTAAGATAGGGAATTTGATTGTGTATAAATTGTTTAATGTTCTCATAAGAATTTAGACTTTCTGTAAGCATACTCTTTGTACTGACTGAACGACTTTGCTTTTGGGCGCATAAATTTTCCGTGCACTTTAAATTACCATTCAGTACTTTAAAAACTAATGCATATGACCTGTAAACATATTGCATATTCTCAGACAAATTGTGTCAAGTTATGAAGCACAGGTACAAACGGAATGATTGTCATCAGGCAGAATGTAAAAGGTAGTAATTATTGGAAGTAGAGACAATCCTTCATTTGACATGATATGGGACCAGTGCCCACATCAAAAGGGCATTTTTTTGGAGGATTCATTGTATCTGTGAAGGATTCATTGTATTTCCAAAAATCTTTCCTGGTCCCAGCACACTGATGCAATTATAAAGAAAGCACATCAGCGCCCCTACTTCCTGAGAAGACTACGGAGAGTCGGTATGTCAAAGAGGACTCTCTCGAACTTCTACAGGTGCACAGTAAGAGAGCATACTGACTGGTTGCATCGTGGCTTGGTTCGGCAACTTGAGCGTCCAGGAGCGGAAAAGACTGCAGAAAGTTGTGACCAGTACCATCATCGGCTCTGACCTCCCAACCATCGAAGAGATCTATCGCAGTCGCTGCCTCAAAAAGGCTGGCAGCATCATCAAGGACCCACACCATCCTGGCCACACACTCATCTCCCCGCTGCCATCAGGTAGAAGGTACAGGAGCCTGAAATCTGGTACATCCAGGTTCAGGAACAGTTTTTTCCCCACAGCCATCAGGCTACTAAACTCACCATCAAACAAACTCTGAACTATAACAGCCTAATGCACTTTACCTGTTTATTAATATGTATATATATATGGTCTATGCTGTATAGACACACTGAACTGTTCTGTATTTATGCTTACAATACTCTGTTATGCTGCAGTAAGCAAGAATGTCATTGTCATATCTGGGACACATGACAATAAACTCTCTTGACTTGACTTGATCAGGAGAACATGCATTAATATTTGTAAGTTAATTCTATGCAGAGCTGCACCAATTTGTGCGGCACAGTGGCGCAGTACTAGAGTTGCAGCCTTACAGCATTTGCAGCGCCAGAGACCCGTGGTCGATCCCAATTACGGGTACTGTCTGTACGGAGTTTGTACGTTCTCCACTATTGATAAGAAAGTAAGATGGGGAATGAAACATAGAAACAGAGACGGTGGGTGGATGGGACCAGGGAAACAGATAAGGATGGGTGATGAGAAAGGAGGGGGGGATGGGAACTGGAAAGGAATGAGGAGTGTAATTGGGGAAGGAGGGGAGGGAGTGGAAAGAGTTAACTAAAATTGGAGAGTATTCATGCCTTTGAGTCGTAGGTTCCCCAAGTGGAATACGAGGCGCTGTTCTTCCACTTTCTTGCCTGGTCTCATTTTTGCAATCGGGGATGGGACCTTACAGCATTTGCAGCGCCAGAGACCCGTGGTCGATCCCAATTACGGGTACTGTCTGTACGGAGTTTGTACGTTCTCCACTATTGATAAGAAAGTAAGATGGGGAATGAAACATAGAAACAGAGACGGTGGGTGGATGGGACCAGGGAAACAGATAAGGATGGGTGATGAGAAAGGAGGGGGGATGGGAACTGGAAAGGAATGAGGAGTGTAATTGGGGAAGGAGGGGAGGGAGTGGAAAGAGTTAACTAAAATTGGAGAGTATTCATGCCTTTGAGTCGTAGGTTCCCCAAGTGGAATACGAGGCGCTGTTCTTCCACTTTCTTGCCTGGTCTCATTTTTGCAATCGGGGATGGGAATGGGAGTCAAAATAGCTACATTTGTCAACTTCAGCTGGCCCTTGCAAATAGAGCCCGTGCTTGGTGGTGGCTGCTTGGTCTATGCTTGGCCTGTAGGTTCTTTAGGCCACTGAGTCTGAAGAAGGGTCTCGACCCGAAATGTCACACATTCCTTCTCCCCAAAGAAGCTGCCTGTCCCGCTGAGTTACTCCAGTATTTTGTGTCTATCCCCCATTTTACTTATTCTTCTCCCTCCCCTGTTCCCTTCTGCCCACCTTCCCACCCTCTGGTTCCACATTTCCTATTAATGAGTGTTGGAAATAAACCAGTGGTGCTGTGATAGTTTGGAAATAAAGAATGATAAGATGCATAAAGAACCATAAACATAACATGGAAAAATAAGTTAGAAATTAGTTATCATTGTTAAACACATTATCACAATACTTAGGTTGTAATTGTCTTAACAAGCTAACACCACTAAAGGTTCCATATCTCAGGAGGGATGTGATGACTTTGGAGAAAATCCAGGGAAGGTTTCTCAAAATTATCTCAGGGATGATTGGGTTAATGTATGATGAGTGTTTGACGCCTCTGGGCCTGTACTCACTGGAGTTTAGAAGGATGAGGGGAGGGGTTGGGGGGGATCTCAGAAACTTACAGTATCATGAAAAGTCGGGATAGAGTGAATGAGGAGAGGATGTTTCTGCCAATGGGAAAATCTAGGACCAGAGGCCACAGCCTCAGAGTAAGGGAGTACCTTTAGAGAGGAGATGAGGAGGAATTTCTTGAGACAGAGGGTGGTGAATCTGTGGAATTGGCTGCCACAGACTGCTGTGGAGGACAAATCATTGGGTACATTTAAGACAGAGATTGACAGGCACTTGATTGGTAAGAGAGTCGAAGATTACGGGGAGAAGGCAGGAGAATGCGGTTGAGAACGAAAGATAGGTCAGCCATGATTGAATGGGCCGAATGATCTAATTCTACCTTATGTCTTATGACCTTGTAAACTTATTATTCACCATTCAAAACTTTCTCCAACTTTTTGTTGTAAATTCAAATTAAAAGAGTATAACTTCGGACTTCAGGCGTGGGAAGGAATTGCAGATGCCGGTTTACACCGAAGATAGACACAAAATGCTGTAATAACTCAGCGGGCCAGGCAGCATCTCCCAATAGAAGGAACAGGTGACATTTAGTGTCGAGACCCATCTTCAGGCTGTAGGTAAAGTGCAAGGATTCAACCTGCTCATAAATTACAGCGTCGCATCCACAATAAATACGAACTTAAACTTGATGGAAGGGTGTTTGCACTGGTTGGAAGAGTGAAACGCGCAGAGGGACATTGACAGGACAGAGAGATTACATTGACAGGAGAGTCTGTGGGGACAATTACCCAGTTGCTTCGCTCAGTCCCAAAGACATAAATTACAAAGCCTCACCTCGCCCTCCAAGACTTGCTGGTATTTCCTCCGGGCGAAGACGAGAGAAACTTTCTGGAAGAGGCTGAGAAATGCTCTTTGTGCCATCGTGACATTTCTCTCTTGATCAACATTAATTTAACCAAGGGAGGAGGAGAGTACTGACCGGGAGATAACGTCGCAAGTTCAACCGCTGGAAGGTTGGGGGTGACTTGCACCGGGAAGGGAAGGTCCTGCTTTTAAATAATTGAGGTTGCTTCCTGCTGTAAGTTTCTCAGCTCCGCCCTCCCCTGGGGTTCAGGCAACTAAATCACTGCCAAACGTATATTCGGCGAAGTGTTTCTCTTCAATAAAGTTGTGGTTTAGGATTATCTCACGTGAAATGTGTATAGCAAGCAGAAACCTAAGTTAATAGATGGATGAGATACCCAGCGAGACTGCCGGCTTCGGTGGAAATAAAACTGTAGTTAATGTTACGTCCATGGGAAGGTTAGTGATATAAGGTGCAGGGTAATGAGGACGGGGCGATCGGACAGAAGGCATGGGATGGCAGGAGGGTTACATCTTGAGAAAGGGTGGATGTATCTATCTGTCATTCGGCCTCTCCGATCGGTTTGCCTTCTTTCCACCCCTCCCGTTCTCTGCACCTGCGTTTTCAGACTTTAAATAGAGAGAGAAGCATTGAGCGTAACTTTAATTGATGCAAATTGATTTTAATCTTACTTTCACCAACCGGTTAAAGTGGTTCTGCAAGTCTAAATAGACAGCAGGAAATTCTAAAGCATTTTTTCATTACAAACAAGACGCTGGGTTTATAAAAGAGGCACCAGGTGCTAGAGTAACTCAGCGGTTCAGGGAGCATCTCTGGAGAAAATGGATAGGTGACATTTCGGCTCTGGACCAGAAGGGTCAAATTCTAGTAGAAGATATAGAATGAACTAGACTAAGTAGGTCCCATGTTCACACGGGAGGGCTGGTCCCCCGACGCAATATTCCACCAATTCCAATGGGGGGGTCTAGAATGCTTGTATGGGTTCTTGGGGTGACAGCTCAGTCCCTCAAGCCCGATCTGCTGGCAGCTCACTCACGGCTGGTGGGCTGGCAGTTGACTCATGACTATTCCTTGAAATTCCTTTTCAAGCAGGGTGCAAGGCCACCAAATTCAAGTGCAGTTTCATACCACTTTCAGCGGGGTGCAAGGGCACCAAATTCAAGTGCAGTTTCCTACCACTTCAAGCAGGGTGCAAGGCCACCAAATTCAAGTGCAGTTTCATACCACTTTCAGCGGGGTGCAAGGGCACCAAATTCAAGAGAGAGCGAGAGAGCGAGAGAGCGAGAGAGCGAGAGAGCGAGAGAGAGAGAGCATTTTTAATTCAACCCAAACAACCATTTGCAGGCAGTGCTTTTTTACTTCAAACTAACTAAGAGGCACACCACTTCCTGGAATTTTGTAAAGACATTAATATCTCTGTCATTTTTCATCGACAGGAAAAATCCTCGGCACACATACGGCGGAGGGGAGCTCTGAGCAAGGTGGCCAAAATGACGGCCGTAGGTGGCGGCGTTCTCTCGGAAATCGCAGCACAGATGGCCAAAACCGGTCAAGAACAGACTTTTAGTAATATAGATAAGATAGATAGACAGATGGCAGGGAGCTTAGGGGCTTTGATGTGCAGAGTGGATGCAAATTCATAGCTTGCTGAAGAGTCCCTACCTGAAACATCAGCTGTCCATGTTCTTCTGAAATGCCACCTGGCCTGCTGAGTTACCCCTTGCTCCTGGTCCAGTTAGACCCCAATTAAGGATACAGTAGTGAAGCAGACTTGATATCTAGGGAGAGGTTTTTCCAGTTATTATTGTTGAAGTCAAATTCTGGTAGGGCATGTAGGATAATTGGCAGGGAGATTAGGAGCCTTAATGTACAGAGAGACCGTTGGTGCAAATCTTTAGTTCGCTCAAAGTAGTGACACAGATGCATAGAGTGGAAAAGAAGGCGTTTGGTTTGGTTGCCTTCAGATTTACATGCTATTCCCTCTTGAGATCACCCCTTCCTTAGCCAACAATGTGCTTACTAGGCACTGCCCTGCCTGAGGTCATTTGTGGCCTGCCTTGATTTGTCACGGTCTTTTTTGGCCTCCCGCTCTTCACTCCCTACTTTCAGTCTGATGAAGGGTCCTGACCCAAAACGTCACCTGTCCTTTTCCCCCAGAGATGCTGCCTGACCTGCTGAATTACTCCAACACTTCATATCTATCTTTGGTATCCACCAGCACCAGCAGTTCCTTGTTTCTAAATCTTGAATGGATGTCTCCTATGCTAATGATGAATTCCATACCTTCCAATCAACCTTGTTCTGACACTTGGGCTGTTGTTTAATTTGCACTTTAACTGCAGCAGTCACACTACATTCTGTACTCTGTTTTCTCTTTTGCACTACCTGATGCACGGTACGATTTGTCTGGAGAGCATGCAAAACAAGGTTTTTAACATATCTCGCCACACAATAATAATAATAATAAATCAATAAATCAATAGCCTTATCTCTCCCTAGCTCTTAATCATCTCCAGCTGCTTCTGTAATTCTAGCTTCTTGCTTATCTCCACATCTCATTGCTCAATCGATGGTGAATGCACCATCAACTGCCAAGGTCCTTAGCTCAGGAGTTCCTTCCCGCAACCAATCTGCCTCTATCTATTTTTCAAGTAATTAAATATTATGTAAGATGGATTGCTTTGACTACAATATTTGGCCAGCTGCTCTCATCGCATTTCTTTGTTTGATAATTCTCCTCTGAAGACCTTTGAGAGACTTTTACTGCAGCAGAGAAGCTGCATCAATTAAAATGTTGACTTTGTAGCAGCAGGTAAATGGGGATAGAGAATAGAAGTTCCTCTCTATGTTAGAGATGTGAATTTCCTCATCAGCTGTGATTAACTGCAAAGCATGTGCAGGGCATTCCCATGATCTTACATTTAGTTAGTGAGTGATACACAATAAAAATGATGGTTCCTGATGGTTAATGGCATTCTAATAGCACAGAAGGAGGCTATTTAGCTCATCAAGTCTTTTTCAACTGTTATAAGAGAAATCCCGCCCATCACCTAGCTCCATTCCCATTGTTCACAATTTTATTTAATTCAAATTTTTAATCCAATTGCTTTTCAAAGGCCACATTGAATCTGTTTACTCCAGAATTTTGGATTGTTTAATCTGGAACATCAGAGGCTGAGAGGTGCCCTAACAGAAGCGTGTAAAACTATGAGAGGCATAGAAAGGATAGATGGTCAAAATTTTCATCCATCAGTGGAAATGTCAAATATTATAAGGCATATCTTTAAGGTGATGGCATAGTGTAAAGGCAAGTTATTTTTACACAGGGAGTGATAAATGCCTGATATGCACTGGCATGGGATGTGTAGGAAGAAAGTACAATAGCAATCTTTAGGAGGCATTTAGACATAGATTGTGGACAGCCAAATGTGTCGTTTTAGTAAGCATCATGGGTTGAAGGGCCTGTGCTGTACTTTTCTATGTTTCATTTACTCTTTCAGACAATCCTTTCCAGGCTTAGAACATTTTCCACAAGTTACCTTTGGCTCTTTATCCAACTACCTTAAATCTGTAATAATTAGAACCAACTATTCTGCCAGTGGGAACAGTTTCACTTTATTCGGTTTCTCAGCAGCTCTTTGTGGTGTTGAACAATTTAATTTCATCCTTTTCTGATCGATCTACATAACCAAAATTCTTCAATCCCTGAGTTTTCTTTGCTTTCCACTTTCTAAGAGCTTTACTTCCATCTGTAATGTGGTGGCCAGAAATGAACAAAATATTGCAGTAATGGTCTGACCAGCAATTTGAAACATAGAATGTGGAACAGTTTGACACAGGAACACAACCACCAAGCCATCTTGTCTTCTTCTCTGACCATGATGCCAATTTAATCCCATCTACCTGCACATGGTCTATATCCTTCTATTCTCTATCTGTTTGTGTGACTCTCTGAATGCCACTTAAATCTTAATATCATGTCTGCTTCTACCACCTCCCCTGGCAGTGTGTCGAAGCACCTGTCAGTTTCTATGTAAAAGCACTGATGCCTCTAATCAAAATGATTGGAATCCTATTAGCTTTCTTATCTGATTTCTTGACCAACCCTGCTAACATGGAGAGGGAACTCCAACATTTGAAACCAGCTACAATTAATGAACAACAATATATTTCCAAATATATAAGGGAAAATATAAAAGATACTAGACTAAGTGGGACCCGTTGGGTCCCAGCATCGCACGGGAGGGCTGGTCACCAACGCAATATTCCACCTCTCCATCAATTCCAATATTGCTCGCCAGTGGGGGGGGCTTTCTGTTGCGCTAGTACGGGTGTTGCAGGCCGAAGGTACTGGTTTCCAGAGGGCTAGTATAGACATTGTGGGCCGATTGGATTCTTGGGCTGGCAGCCAACTGTTGAAACGATTTTAAAAGCCAAGCCAAGGCAAACAATTGGGCACAGCCACCCGACCAACGCATCACCGGTTCCTCGCTCCCCTCCATTGAGTCTGTCCAAAGCAAGCGTTATCTGCGGAGGGCGCTCAGCATCGCCAAGGACTGCTCTCACCCCAACCATGGACTGTTTACCCTCCTACCATCCGGGAGGCGCTACAGGTCTCTCCGTTGCCGAACCAGCAGGTCCAGGAACAGCTTCTTCCCGGCGGCTGTCACTCTACTCAACAACGTACCTCGGTGACTGCCAATCACCCCCCCACCCCCCGGACACTTATTATCACTTATTATTATTTATTTAAATCATTTGCTATGTCGCTCTTCCAGGGAGATGCTAAATGCATTTCGTTGTCTCTGTACTGTACACTGACAATGACAATTAAAATTGAATCTGAAAAAATTGAATCTGAATCTGACAACCAAAATTCATTTTGTGAACACAAACTCCTTAAAAAGGCGAGGCCAACAATTGGGCTGCAGCCACCCGACAACCAAAATTCATTTTGCGAACACAAACTTTTTTTTAAAAGGCGAGGCAAACAATTGGGCTGCAGCCACGTGACAACCAAAATTCATTTTGTGAACACAAACTTTTTTTAAAAGGCGAGGCAAACAATTGGGCTGCAGCCACTTTACAGCCGCATCGAGGGGACTCACCGTGGAGTAGACGTGCGTTCAGTGTTAATCGCAGCTCAGTGAGCCGTGACCCTCTCGCTTCCTGGGGCTGGCAGAGACTGACTAAGGCACGACACTTCCGGGTTTTATAGTCCCTCCCCCTGCCGCTAGCGGGGGCAGCAGAGAGAATGGGGATTTATAAAAAAACATTAATATCTCTCTGATTTTTCACCGATGGGAAAAATCCTCTGGTCCAGGGAGGTGGAGGGTGTCTCTGAGCGAGGTGTCCAAAAATGACGGCCGTAGGTGGCGGCGTTCTCTCGGAAACGCACCACAGTGGGCCAAAAGCGGTCAAGATCAGACTTTTAGTAATATAGATAAGTATACAAACCATGCTGGAGAAACTCAGCGGGTGAGGCAGCATCTATGGCGAAAAGGAGTAGGTGACGTTTCGGGTCAAGACCCTTCTTCGGACTGATGTCGGGGGTGGGGGGGGGGGGGGTAAATGAAAGGAAGAGGCGGAGACAGTAGGCTATGTGGGAGAGCAGGGTAGGGGGAAGGGAAGGAGGGAAAAAGCAAGGACTACCTGAAATTAGAAGTCAATGTTCATACCACTGGGGTGTAAACTACCCAAGCGAAATATGAGGTGTTGTTCCTCCAATTTGTGCTGAGCCACACTCTGGCAATGGAGGAGGTCCAGGTCAGAAAGGCCAGATGCAAAATGGGAGGGGGAGTTGAAGTGCTGGGCAACCAGGAGATCAGGTTGGTTCGTACGGACTGAGCGGAGGTGTTGGGCGAAGCGGTCACCAAGCCTATTATAGAGGTATAAGATCATAAGAGGATTGGATAGGATAAATGTAGTCTTTTGCCCAGAGAAGGGGAATCGAGAACCAGAGGACATAGGTTTAAGGTGAGGGGGGGGGAGAGATTTAATAGGAAGCTGAGGGGTAATTTTTTTACACAAAGCATGGTGGTTGTATGGAACAAGATGCCAGAGGAGGTAGTCGAGGCAGGTACTATTAATACCTTGAAGACACCTTTGGACAGGTACATAGATAGGATAGGTTTAGAGGGTAATGTGTCAAGGTGGGACTACTATAGGTGGGGTATTTTGGTCAGTGTGGGAAAGTTGGCCCGAAGTTCCTGCTACCATGCTGTATGACTCTATGACTCTATAGTGAGTCATGTGTCCTATAGTAAGTAGTATAACTTGTGTATCATGTATTTAATGATTCTGATAAGATCATTTCTTTTAACCATATAACCATATAACAATTACAGCACGGAAACAGGCCATCTCGGACCTACTAGTCCGTGCCGAACAACTTTTTTCCCTTAGTCCCACCTGCCTGCACTCATACCATAACCCTCCATTCCCTTCTCATCCATATGCCTATCCAATTTATTTTTAAATGATACCAACGAACCTGCCTCCACCACTTCCACTATAAGCTCATTCCACACCGCTACCACTCTCTGAGTAAAGAAGTTCCCCCTCATGTTACCCCTAAACTTCTGTCCCTTAATTCTGAAGTCATGTCCTCTTGTTTGAATCTTCCCTATTCTCAAAGGGAAAAGCTGATCCACATCAACTCTGTCTATCCCTCTCATCATTTTAAAGACCTCTATCAAGTCCCCTCTTAACCTTCTGCGCTCCAGAGAATAATGACCTAACTTATTCAACCTTTCTCTGTAACTTAGTTGTTGAAACCCAGGCAATATTCTAGTAAATCTCCTCTGTACTCTCTCTATTTTGTTGACATCCTTCCTATAATTGGGCGACCAAAATTGTACACCATACTCCCGATTTGGTCTCACCAATGCCTTGTACAATTTTAACATTACATCCCAGCTTCTATACTCAATGCTCTGATTTATAAAGGCTAGCATACCAAAAGCTTTCTTTACCACCCTATCTATATGAGATTCCACCTTCAAGGAACTATGCACGGTTATTCCCAGATCCCTCTGTTCAACTGTATTCTTCAATTCCCTACCATTTACCATGTACGTCCTATTTTGATTTGTCCTGCCAAGGTGTAGCACCTCACATTTATCAGCATTAAACTCCATCTGCCATCTTTCAGCCCATTCTTCCAAATGGCCTAAATCTCTCTGTAGACTTTGGAAATCCTCTTCATTATCCACAACACCCCCTATCTTGGTATCATCTGCATACTTATTAATCCAATTTACCACCTTCATCCAGATCATTGATGTACATGACAAACAACAAAGGACCCAACACCGATCCCTGAGGCACCCCACTAGTCACCTGCCTCCAACCCGACAAACAACCATCCACCATTACCCTCTGGCTTCTCCCATTCAGCCACTGTTGAATCCATCTTGCTACTCCTGCATTTATACCCAACAGTTGAACCTTCTTAACCAACCTTCCACTGCTTTACCCTCGTCAATTTCCCTAGTAACCTCTTCAAAAAATTCAAGAAGATTAGTCAAACATGACCTTCCAGGCACAAATCCATGCTGACTGTTCCTAATCAGACCCTGTTTATCCAGATGCTTATATATATTATCTCTAAGTATCTTTTCCATTAATTTGCCCACCACTGAATTCAAACTAACAGGCCTATAATTGCTAGGTTTACTCTTAGAACCCTTTTTAAACAATGGAACAACATGCGCAGTACGCCAATCCTTAGGGACTATTCCCGTTTCTAATGACATTTGAAATATTTCTGTCATAGCCCCGGCTATTTCTACACTAACTTCCTTCAATGTCCTAGGGAATATCCTGTCAGGACCTGGAGACTTATCCACTTTTATATTTTTCAAAAGTGTCAGTACTTCTTTTACTTTGAAACTCATAGTATCCATAGCTACTCTACTAGTTTCCCTTACCTCACATAATTCAATATCCTTCTCCTTGGTGAATACCGAAGAAAATAAATTGTTCAATATCTCCCCCATCTCTTTTGGCTCTGCAGATAGCTATCCACTCTGTCTCTCCAATGGACCAATTTTATCCCTCGTTATCCTTTTGCTATTAATATAGCTGTAGAAACCCTTTGGATTTACTTTCACCTTACTTGCCAAAGCAACCTCATGTCTTCTTTTAGCTTTTCTAATTTCTTTCTTAAGATTCTTTTTACATTCCTTATACTCCTCAAGCACCTCATTTACTTCATGCTGCCTATAATTATTGTAGATCTCCCTCTTTTTCCGAACAAGATGTCCAATTTCCCTTGAAAACCAGGGCTCTTTCCAATTTTTACTGTTTCCTTTCAACCGAACAGGAACATAAAGATTCTGTACTCTTAAAATTTCCCCTTTAAACATCCTCCATTTCTCTTCTACATCCTTCCCATAAAACAAAATGTCCCAGTTCACTCCTTTTAAATCATTTCGCATCTCATCAAAGTTAGCCTTTCTCCAATCAAAAATCTCAACCCTAGGTCCAGTTCTGACCCTCTCCATAATTATATTGAAACTAATGGTATTGTGATCACTGGACCCGAAGCATACCTCCGCCACCTGTCCCGTCTCATTTCCTAACAGGAGGTCCAGCACTGCCCCTCCTCTAGTAGGTACCTCCATGTATTGCTGCAAAAAACTATCCTGCACACATTTTACAAACTCCAAACCATCCAGCCCATTTACCGAATGTGTTTCCCAGTCTATGTGTGGAAAGTTGAAATCTCCCACAATCACTACTTTGTGCTTACTACTAATATCTGCTATCTCCTTACATATTTGCTCTTCCAATTCTCGATCCCCATTTGGCGGTCTATAATACACCCCTATAAGTGTTGCTACCCCTTTCCCACTTCTCAGTTCCACCCAAATAGCCTCCCTAGATGAGCCCTCCAATCTACCCTGCCAAAGCACTGCTGTAATATCTTCCCTGACTAGTAATGCAACACCTCCACCTCTTGCCCCTCCGATTCTATCACACCTGAAGCAACGAAATCCTGGAATATTTAGTTTCCAATCACAGCCCTCCTGCAACCATGTAATTTGTAATTTATTTATTTAGGGACAGTGCATATTAATAAACATTTACATGTAATACGCAAGATTGTAGCCAGTAGCTAATTTCCATCTTTAGTCCCTCTGGTAAACAAGGTAAACACATCACAACACAATCAATCAATAAGAAAAGAGACAAAACAAAAGACAAAAACAAAACAAAACAAACAATAAAGTAAAAAAGTAGCAATAAAAGAGTACCATAGGTTATTTTTAATGTAGATTATGATTGCAGTTTTGATTTTGCAGTAACCATGTTTTTAGATGTTTGGTAAATGAGGTAAGGGTTGGCATATCCCGTATGACGCATGGTATCGCGTTCCAGGTCTGCGACGCTCGATATGAAAATACTGACTGCCCAAAGACACTTTTCCTAAACGGGACTATACAATCACCCCTGGAGGCTGCTCTTGTCGACCTATTTTGTTTTTCTTTATGAAGTCCTTTAACGGAGGTGGGGCTAGTCCACGGAAGATTTTGTAAACCAAAATCGAGTCTAAATATTTTATTACGTTTTCCCAGCTCAGCAGATCAAATTTCTTCAGGATGATACAGTGATGGGACATTCTGGGCTTTTTGTCAAGAGTTTTTAGGGCTTGTTTATAAGCAATTTCAACAGGCTTTAGTGTGGACTTACATGCCAGTGACCAAGTTGTTATACAGTAGGTCATGTATGGCACAATCATTGCATTAAAGTATAGTTTGGCTGAATCAATAAAATTATTTCTAATATATCTAAAATTGGACAAATTTAATTAAATTAAATTTACTGTTCTTTTCACCTGTTGTTTGAAACAGAGCTGTGAATCGATCACGATTCCTAAATAATTAAACTCATGTTTCACTGATCGCCACAACATCATACTTCCAGGTGTCTATCCAGACTCTAAGCTCATCTTACAATGCTCCTAGCATTAAAATGTGCACATTTAAGAAACCCCCCGCCTCTTATTCTCTGTTTATTTCCTTTTTTTTCTTTCTCCTCTTGTGCCCGAGTGCTTCCCTTTTCTGCTTCCTGCCTCCCATTCTGTCTACTAGCTTTCTCTATTTGAGTCTCTCGCCCCAACCATTCTAGTTTAAAGTCTCCCCAGTAGCCTTTGCAAATTTCCCCGCCAGGATATTGGTCCCCCTCGGGTTCAAGTGCAACCCATCCTTTCTGTACAGGTCCCACCTTCCCCAAAAGAAGTCCCAATGATCCAGAAACTTGAATCCCTGCCCTCTGCACCAGTCTTTGTGGGCGCTTTAGGTCATGTACACACATTTTATTGGCATCGACAGGGCAGAGTGTATTTTAAATGTTGTTATAGTACCTGCCTCAACTATTTCCTTTGGCAGTTCATTCCATATTATCCTCCACCATCTGAGTGTAAATTTGCCCCTCAGGTTCCTCTTCAAGCTTTTCCCTCTCACGTTAAACCCATGTGCTCTAGCTCTTGTTTTCCCTCCTCTGGTTAAAACACTCTTATGCATCTTCCTCAGATGTTTGATAATAAA
The DNA here is from genome assembly GCF_010909765.2 of Amblyraja radiata. Lineage (NCBI taxonomy): Eukaryota > Metazoa > Chordata > Chondrichthyes > Rajiformes > Rajidae > Amblyraja > Amblyraja radiata. The sequence goes on along the minus strand of NC_045972.1, from coordinate 16,192,555 downwards.
AGGTGAGTCGACTTTCAGCAAAGTTGAGATGGAGGATTGGTTGGAAGACTGAGTGAGAAGATCTTTGTTTGCAGGTTATCCTGAGCAGTAACATGTAAAGACAAGGAACTGCAGGTGCCGGTTTACAAAAAAAGACACAAACTGCTGGAGTAACTCTGAAGAAGTGTTCCAACTTTTCCATGTTCTCCAGAGATGATGTCTGACCCGCTGAATTGCTCTTTGTGCAATTTGTGTCTTTTATTTAGGTTATCTCGAGCTGCGTGTGGCTTGCTGGTGATAAAATAACCTCATCACAGCCCCCTCTTTCATTAGCTGGAAAGCTTGGTGTGTCCTCCTGTGGACCTGCAAGATATTATATGCCATTTAGTTTATAAAGCTCTTGTGTCATAGAATTACATGACCTCTGATTCTGCTGAAAAAGGAGAAAGGAACCGCAGATGCTGGGTTACAAATAAATAAAAGAGTATTTAGTAACATCGAAACAAGGTGCAGGAGGAGGCCATTCGGCCCTTCGAGCCAGCACCGCCATTTATTGTGATCATGGCTGATCGTCCCCATTCAATAACCCGTGCCTGCCTTCTCCTCATATCCCTTGATTCCACTTGCTCCTAGAGCTCTATCTAAAAGCCCTGTCCCATGGTACGAGTTCATTCCAAGAGCTCTCCCGAGTTAAAAAAAAATCAAACTCGTGGTAAGCACGGAGAATGAACGCAGTGGGTAAGTCGGAGCTCGGGGACGTCACTTAGCAGCTCGTAACGCTAATGGCAGGTACTTGGGAAGATTCGCTAACGGCAGGTAAGCACGGGAAGACTCGTGAAGATCTTTCAATAATGTTGAAAAATGTTCACGAGAGCCCCGAGTACCGACGAGTGGCCATTACCGTAAATCTCCGAGTACAAATCAAGGCACACTCGGGAGAGCTCTTGGAATGAACTCGTACCGTGGGACAGGGCTATAACTCTCTCTTAAATCCATCCGGTGATTTGGCCTCCACTGCCTTCTGTGGCAGGGAATTCCACAAATTCACAACTCTCTGGGTGAAAACGTTTTTTCTCACCTCAGTCTTAAATGGTCTGCCCTTTATTCTAAAACTGTGGCCCCTGGTTCTGGACTCACCCAACATTGGGAACATTTTTCCTGCATCTAGCTTGTCCAGTCCTTTTATAATTTTATATGTTTCTATAAGATTCCCCCTCATCCTTCTAAACTCCAGTGAATACAAGTATTCTGAATAGATTATTCAGTATTCTTAGGGTGGCACGGTGATGCAGCGGTAGAGTTGCTGCCTTACAGAGCCAGGGATCCGGGTTCAATCCTGACTACGGGTGTTGGCTGTACGGAGTTTGTACATTCTCCCTGTGACTTGCGTGGGGAGAACATGGAACATGGATAGGCAATGTTTCAGCCTGGGACTCTACTTCAGACCTATGAATCTGCTAACTGCCAAACATCTATCCACACTATCCCCTCTCTCTCCGTTCTTCCCATACCCTAGTCATTGTACTAGTTTCACTGTCGGCCTGCTGAGTTTCATTGTTTGTATAACTCATTATCACCTAGCTCATAGCCAACAATGGCCCATTGTGGGCTCCACCTTCCTTTGATCATTGTTACTTTTTTTGCTTATCGTTCATTCATTTGTTCTATATCTCTAAAAGCTCAGTCATGTTAAATCAATTCATTTAAGTATGCCATCTCTACCTTGCAGAAACATTGCAAAATTCCTACCATTTTCATTGCAATATAAAATCAATAAAAATAGGTGCTCCTGCTGCTTTGTTCAGGGAGGGAACATATTGATTTTTCATTACAAGTAGCAAAAATGATCCTTACACCATGGCACCTTATTGCCAACATCAAATTATTTAAGCACTTGTCTATTGTTAACTGTCAATTCCAGATTTAAACTGTAAACACTAACTTAAATATTAAGTTGCAAAATTATATTTACCATATACACAGAGAATAGTAGGGCTCTGGGGATTGTTGTAGAGCAGGGGGATCTAGGAGTGCAGGTGCATAGTTCCTTGAAGGTGGAATCACAAGGTAGATAGGGTGGTCAAAAAGGCATTTGGCACATTGGCCTTCATCAGTCAGAGTATTGAGTATAGAAGTTAGGAGGTCATGTTGCAGTTACACAAGATGTTGGTGAGGCTGCATTTAGAGTATAGTGTTCAGTTCTGGGCACTATGTTATAGAACATATGTGGTTAAGCTGGAAAGGGTACAGAGAAGGTTTACAAGGATGTTGCCTGGGCTGTAGGGTGAGGTTGAGCTGGCTGGGATTCTATTCCTTGGAGCGTGAGATGCGGAGTGATCAAATTGAGGTGTATAAAATCTCAAGGAATAGATTGGGTAGATGCACAGAGTCTCTTTCCCAGAATAGGCGAATCGAGAATCATAGGTTTAAGGTGAAAAGATTTAATAGGAATCTGAGTGTGGTGGGTGTATGGAACAAGCTGCCAGAGGAGGTAGTTGAGGCAGGGACTATCCCAACATTTAAGAAACAGTTAGACAGGTAAATGGATAGGACAGATTTGGAGGGATATGGACCAAATGCGGACAGGTGGGACTAGTGTTGCAGAGGCAAGTGTGGCCAAGTTGGGCCAAAGGACTTGTTTCTACACTGTATCAACCTATTACCCTGACACAGCAAGGTACTGCCTCAGCAATGTAGGCCCGAACAGATATGAATTGTCCACTCGAGCATTGATGCCATAATCATATTCCTTTCTGTAGTATCAACCTCGGCGATGTAATTATCGTTCCACTGGAGAAACACCACCAGACCCAATATGGCTCTTAATTTATATTCTTTTGTTTGGTTTGTTAACCAGGAATTAAGTCAAGGCCTGGCTGCTGGAAAGTAAAGCCAGCAGTGAAGGCCTTAAGAGGAGGCAACAGCCACAAAGGGGGGCTGAAGTCTGATTACGAGGAGAGATGAGAGAGCAGAAGTGAAGGAAAGGAGATGAGAGGTGTGAAGGTGACGGAGGAAGGTGATTGCATAGATGTAGAGAAGAAGGCTGATCTCAGCAGAATATTTGACTTTCCCAAGGGAATCATTCCTGTTCCAACTTGCATGCTCAAACTGGCCAGTCACCTCCCTTTAGCTGCTGGCATCCTCAGACTTGGCAACACAAGAAATTGCTGATGCTGGAATTTTGAGCAAAACATAAAGTGCTCGAGGACTCAGTGCTTCAGGCATCCTTCACACCACTACTGGAAAAACTGGCTCACAAATGCTAAATTTAGATGGTCATTAAAATATACAGAGTAGACTTTATTTAAGTATTATATATGTAATATTCGGAATCCCTAAACCTATCCCAACTAAAGCAGAAGTAGATTGGACTGGATGGGGTCTCACTGAGAATAAATGCTAACTCCCCCCTCCCCCTCAAAGGTGAGGATCAAAGAAACTCCAACAGCCCCCCCCCCCCACTTTATGACCACCATCGAGTGAATATTCTCTGCACATTCCAACCATCTTGTCATGAGCAAACCAGTCAATGCATTGTTGACAAAAAATTGAGACCACATTTTTGTATAAGCAGAAATTAAATCAATTTGCATTATTTCAGACGATGTTTTTTATTGAGAATCGTAATATTTCACTTTGTACCAATGACAACAAATTAAAACACATTTGTACATTTACAAAAAGTTTTGGAATCATTGACACTGTGTATTTAGCACCTTGTAAAATGCCCGAAATGCTGGCTGTCAGGCAAGTAATGATGTAGATTTGTTCATTTGAGGATGTCTTGTCTTTTTAAATTAATAATATGATAACAGGAAGAGATGAACAATCAGGTAATTGCACAATAAATGTGACCACATCTGTCATGTGTTACGAAATCAAGTCTTACATGTGAATATAAATATCAAACAATTCAATTTACAAAATTTAATCCTGCGTGTTGCGGTTTCAAAATTATCTTTACTGTAATTATAATCATAAACATAGAAGCTAAGAAAATAATAAAATATATCATAATGATTATACATATGAAATCAAAAGGCATAATTATGGAACAGCATAATAGCAAATTATCAAATGAATTGCTCATTGTCAGAGCAATTTGTGGATTGTTTGCAGGCTACTATTTTTTAGTAATGCTTTATACGCATAGGAAAGGGAGGCTTCTGACTGAAACATACTGGATACCAAGGTAGCTACCATGGGGAAGAAACTTATCTTTGGTCACTAGTACTGAGTGTGTTCTGGAGTATTCTACTGATATACTGTATATCCATGTGTGTTTGAGGTAAAATCATTGAGAACAGCCACGGTGGCGCAGCGACAGAGTTGCTGCCTTGCAGCGCTTGCAGCGCCAGAGGCCCGGGTTCGATCCTGACTACGGGTGCTGTCTGTACGGAGTTTGTAAGTTCTCCCCGTGACCGTGTGGGTTTTCTCCGAGATCTTCAGTTTCCTCCCACACTCCAAAGACGTACAGGTGGGAATGTTAATTGGCATAGTAGTAAATGTAAATTGTCCCTAGTGTGTGTAGGATGGTGTTAATGTGCGGGGATCGCTAGTCAGTGCAGACTCTGTAGGCCAAAGGACCTATTTCCGCACTGTATCTCTATACTAAAACTAAACTAAACTAAATCACATTTTGATTCTAATCCCTCCCCCAGCAATTAGCGAATGCAAATTGATTCTTCTGTCAAATTGATTATTCTACGTGTCTTTAAATCACGATAAATTTAAAGTGATTAGAAGGATATCTTATTTAGAATAAGTAAAATTGGAATAATTGTAGTATTCAAAAATAATGGATAAAATATTTGGTCACTTACTGTAAGTTAGGTATGTCAGGTTCGATCCTGACTACGGATGCTGTCTGTATGGAGTTTGTACGCTCTCCCTGTGACCGCATGGGTTTTCACCGAGATCTTTGGTTTCCTCCCACACTCCAAAGATGCACAGGTTTGTAGGTTAATTGGCTTGGTATAAATTGAAACAAATATCCCTATTGTGTGCAGGATAGTGTTAATGTGCGGGGATTGTAGGTCAGTGCAGACTCGGTGGGCCTGTTTCCGCACTGTGTCTCTAACCTAAACTAAACTAATTTGGGGAAGTTGGACATTTCAGGATAACGCCAGCACTCTCTGTAAGTTCTGGGAGCTTGTTTATATGCTTTTAGGATTGGGATGGATGGGATGGGAACTGGTTGGAGGGCGGTGTAAGATAATGTACAGTATGTGGCAATGCAGTTACCTCTGCAGCTCCCAAAGACACCGTAGATTACAGTTAGTTTTGGACACAACAAAGATAGGTACATAGAACGGTGCAAATTTAAAAAAAAAGTTCACCATTAAGAAGTTTTTAATGGACAAAATGTGGCACTAAGTAGTGACGAATTCCCTTTGGTCCATTAGAATGAATTTTGGAGGTACAGCACAATATAATTTCTGGGCAGCAGACCTTCCACCATTTGCTCATATTTAGAGAACATGTTAACATTAATTTAAAGGAGTCATTTGTCAAGCAACGTGGCAACTTCTCAGTGAGCAGTGCAGTGAATGACTCGAACAGTAACATTCTTGCAGCCAGCTTACTATTGTTCTCTCTTTACCTTTGCTCATTTATTGAGTATGAAGGTATATTCACAAACATTGATACGTTACTGTCTGGTTCATAGCCCATATGCTCATGTTACTCAACAGTCAATGTACTTCAATGCAATTCAACACAAAGTGCCCAGGGATAAAAGATGAAACGTGACATAAATGAAATCTATTTATTTCCTGCTGCATTATGGGAGTAAAGGCCACTTCACATTTGATATTAAGTAGAGAATAAAAGATTGGCAGTAGTCCCACTGAGGACAAACGGATTGACAAAAGGATAAAGATAGACAACTATAACCTTTAGTTGGGTCACATTCTTTGGTTAGAATGCACAACCTGAAAGCACATTGATCCTTGTTATCGAATAACTTGTTTTAAAACTATACCAATATAGTTAGAATTTCAGCTTTATGCTAAATGACATAACATTTACAAGTCCCCAGTGCTCTATTTCCTTCAAGTAACTGTGGTGGAATTAAATATGCAGTTACAATTTAAATGAAAGAGAAATAATCCCTAGGTACACAAAAAAGCTGGAGAAACTCAGCGGGTGCAGCAGCATCTATGGAGCGAAGGAAATAGGCAACGTTTCGGGCCGAAACCCTTCTTCAGACTGATCGGGGGTGGGGGGGCAGGGACAAGGTACCTTCGATTTTCCAGCATCTGCAGTTCATTCTTAAACAGAAATAATCCCTAAACTGGTTCAACTTTTCAGTTGAAAAGAAACTTCAGAGCTTTTGAATGCAATTGCGTATTTGTGAATAAGCATAGAATGGATATTAAGCATGCCATAGCCAATGTTTTACTTCATTTGAATGCAATGAATGAACCATTTACGCAAATTCGGAAGGATGCTTCATTGAAAGAATGTTGGAGAATGTGAAGTCCACATTACCGGGGAGGTTGGGGGTTAGTTGGTATTAATAGAAATGGGGCCTTATCTCAATTTTCCATAACGTGAAGCCACATCACCTGTGAATGCATCAAGAAATGTGAGTTGGAAAAAAATGTCTTGATTTTTTTTTTACCCTATATAGATTCATCAAGAGTGCATTTTATACCGTATGTCAGAATTTTGGGTCGTCATTTGTGAGTTCTTTAAGGGCAAATTTCCATGACTCAAATGGCTGTAAAATGGTGGGCCGTCTGTAATGCATCACAAACAAAGTTGTAATAAAGAAGGATACAGGAAATGAAAGTAAAAAAAAAAAAAAGAGGCAACAATCATGTAATAGAGTTTAAATAAAAAGAGATATTGAGAATATATTTAACATAATCGGTGCTTAAAAGAAATATAGATTAGCTTACTTGAAATACACTTTATTCTTTATGGGCACTAATTTGACTTACTGTGCTTAGCCCGTATTTCGTTTTGTTGATTGTATATTATATAATTACAGTACTCTATGAACCCTAAGTTTTAATTTCATTTTAATAGCTAATTTCTTTGTTCAAACTAATAGTGATTTCTGTAGGAAGGAACTGCAGATGCTGGTTTAAACTGAATATAGTCACAAAATGCTGGAGTAACTCAGCGGGACAGGCAGCATCTCTGGAGAGAAGGAATGAGTGACATTTTGGGACGTGATCCTTCTTCAGACTCGAAACGTCACCCATTCCTTCTCTCCAGAGATGTTACCTGTCCCGCTGAGATGCTCCAGCATTTTCTTCAGAGCTGAAGAAGGGTCTTGACCCGAAACATTGCCCATTCCTTCTCTCCAGAGATGCTGCCTGTCCCACTGAGTTACTACAGCATGTTGTGTCTATAGTGGTGATTTCTGTTGAGCAAATTGACATGTTGTTACTTGATTTGTATTATGTTTGGCACGACTGCAGATAGTAACAAAAGACCTTACCAATTATCAGTTTCAAAAATCTGCTGGTGAGAACCTCCCCACAATGATTGCATGATTTATTGATTGTTTAACCTCACTCCACGGCTCCTATTGTTTTGTGCCGCCAATTGTCAGGGGCACATGACAGCAGAATTTGCAATGGTGCTAAAGTTGAGATTAATTCTTTAGCTGGTGAAATGTAATGATTAAAATGGCTATCCAACATCATCGTATCGAAACAAAGTTAGAGTAATAGAGAGTCATAGAGTGTTACAGTGTGGAAAGAGGCCCACACTGTTGATCACCAAATAGTGATTAATGTAGTGTTAGTTCATGGAGTCCATCAATCAGGGCAATACCAGATAGTGACTACCCAAATGTAGTGCTGACGTTTCTTTTGATGGAACATAAATATCAATAAAGCTGTCTGCTGCCCAAAGTGCATGCTATTTTTTAATTAATGAAATTTAGAATTTAGTGAAGCTGCTGCCTCCATTATGAAAGTGGCATGGTGATTACTAGCTACTTGCAAATTAGCAGACCCGCATGCTTTAAGGGTCTGATTTTGCTGTGCTGGGGATTTCTGAATCCTGGTCTCCAGATATTAATTTAGCATTATATATAATTGCCTCATTCCTCAGCAAATCAATCTAATCAGGTGAAGCACTGAATCAAGACACAATCATTCACAACGAGTGTGCAGAATAACTATCATTTAAGTAATGACTGTTTTTACATTCCTAACTGGTTTTTCAGTTAAAGCATAAATGACCTACATGGGTATGCAGGGAATGGAGATAAATAGATCACATGCAGGCAGATGAGATAGGTTCTCTTGACATTATGTTCGGCACAGACATTATGTGCCAAAGGGCCTGTTCCTGTGCTGTACATTTCTATGTTCCATGTTCAATGTCCCAATTAACAGGATTGCATAATTAAATGGTGGTTACTTTTTCTCGCTTTTTAATTCATATTCGCTGAGTAAACACAATGACTTCTCAATGCTCAGAAGAAAGATAAGGGCAAATCATCCAGCAATTCTAGTGATTAACAACTTGTGGCTTACTCTCTTGCTATGAGATGATGTGTTTTTTTAACATTGTATACACTTGAAACTCAAACGTGCCTTTACCATGTCTGCAGATTCGGGGACTCTACTTGATGATTAGTAGTTAATGATATAGTTTACGAACAATAATCCAGGTTACCTGTAGATTTACAACATTTGAAATGGTTGTACAATCACAGAGAGATATGCTCCTGTTCACATTGTGTCTTTGAATGGCTCTTGCTGTACCAGGCATGTAGGCAGCTCTACCCCAGATGTTTATGGTGGTGCTTTTTGTAGCCAACAGCATTATTGGAGCTACTCCCTGCAAAATACAAACAGTCATGTTAAAATGAACACAATTAAAATCACACTTACCTACATAAGATTCTTTATAAATCTGAGCAATAATAATTCCTCCCAAATTAGAGAAACCACCAAGTACTTTGTGGAGGTGCGGTCGGGTGGAGGAATGAGGGAATGAGGGTGATATGGATATTTAAGCAGCTAGGGGAGTGAGGTGAGTGAGGAGTTAGGGTGATTGGTATGTAGTGGGGGTAGTAAGTCAGCACAGATCACACTGGGTGTGATGGGAGGTGTGAGTGGGCTCAGAATCTCCAATTATCACAGTCGAGTTGCTCTCGCAAATGTACTTCTTGAAACATTAAATATTCAATTTGGCAAAGATGTAAAAGGAGGTCTTTTGGGGGGAAATCTTTAGCAAGGCGGGATATTCATCTTATTGTCCTGGGTTATGTGTTCTAAATATTTTTACATCAGTCAAGCAAAATGAACAGAACTGATCTCAGTTTTACCTTTTTTTACTCTGAGATACAGCGTAGAAACAGGTCCTTCGGCCCACCGAGTCCACGCTGATCAGCAATCACCATATACCAGCACTATCCAACACAGTAGGGGCAATTTTATAATTTTTACTGAAGCCAATTAACAAACCTGTACGTCTTTGGCTTATGGGAGGAAACCGGAGCACCCGGAAAAAACCCACGCGGTCATAGGGAGAACATACAAACTCCATAGAGACAGCACCCGTAATCAGGATAGAACCCAGGTCTCTGGCACTGCAAGGCAGTAACTCGATCGTTGCACCACCCAAACGCCTACTTGGAAGTGGAAATGATGGCACTACTCCAGGTCAGAGATTATAATGGGTGGGAGGCAGGTTGTGATAAAGGGCACGTCAGTAAACATGTCAAAGTGTCAATTAAAAGCCATGTACAGGACACTCCTTCACATAATAAGCCATTTAATCTGCCATCCATTGTCAGTTGAGTCACTGCACTGCTTTTGACAGGTTGCCAGGTATATTCCTGAACGTTAAAACTGTGAGACAGAAGCAAAAACTAAACAGGGGTGGGGAGATCGGACATAAAAATGCTGACAATAGTCAATAGGTCATGCAGCTTGTTGAGAGTGACTGTTAATAGTTCAGGCTGATTGATCTATAAGACTTTCTCTCAGTGGGAAGGAGAGAAGAAATGAGCTAATCGGAAGATTGAATGACAGTGACAAAAATGTAGAACAATGGATCGTATAGTTAGTTTCCAACATTTCCACATGAATCATTGAAGCCTCTGATTCTGTCCGTGCTGAGGAGCGGCTGATGATGAGTATAATAGCACAAGGTACTATTAGTGTTGACAACAGGAAGGATAGGTAAAGTTAGTAGAGTATACATGCTGATTAGGTGGTGATCAATATGCATGATCCCTGAGCTGCTTGCGTGGTTGCTGGGTGAGAGCTACCAATTGGGATCCAGGCTCCCAGTGATCAATGAACCTCCAGCGTGGACCAAGCAGAGATGGCAATGTTTTGTGTGGGAAGGAACGGCAGAAGCTGGTTTAAACAGTAGACACAAAATGCTGGAGTAACTCAGCTAGACAGGCAGCATCTCTGAGGCAGGGTCTCAACCTGAAACATCCCCCGTTCCTTCTATCCAGAGATGCTGCCTGGCATGCTGAGTTACTCCAGCATTTTGTGTCTATCTTCGACGGCAATGTTCATTTGTGTTTACTGTGAAAGTCGGGCCACAAGTTACAGCCTTTAATTTAGAAGGCCTGCCAACTTGAGTGCATTACTCCTGACTCCACAGAGAAGGAGCATCACATCTCTTTCACTAAATACTGTAAACCCTTGCTAGTCCTTACAACAGTGCTGGCAATGGCAACAGCACCCGTTTCTAGGCTAGAAATGGCAAGCAGCTGGTCGGATCTGCTCTGTGACTATATCCCTCTGTGGGTGGTGAAAGAATGCTTGAGGTCTGTGAAGTACTTAAAGGCCTACGTGACTGAAATGCTTTGGAGGAGCTGGAAGGTGATTAGACACGGAGTAGTATTATCATTTGATTTGATTCCCTTTTTGTATGTTTGACAAGGGACCTTGTTGTTAGCTGTTTTATGATTTGGTTTGATAACATTGGGAGTGCTTTCCTAATTGTCCATAAAGACTAGATAGTATCCCAGGACAACCATGTACAGAAAACTGTTGGATAGATCAACACACACTTAGGTGAAGACACCAAATGTTATCACTTAATAAATAACATAAAGTAGCATAAGATGATATATAAAGAGGCAAACCTAAAATTATTTGAGCAGATACAAGGGGAGGACAACCATTTGTTGCCAAGAGAAGGCACAGATTATTTTCCACAAAATAACTCATATTTGAATTTCATTTTAATGTAACTCTTATCTCCACAACCACATCTCTGCTACAGTTACAGTCACTCAAGGCGTTCCCCAAGGCTCCGTACTCGGCCCCCTCCTCTTCATCATCTACATCCTCCCCCTTGGTCAGATACTCCGCCACATCAACCTGGACTTCCACTTTTACGCCGATGACACCCAGATCTACCTCGGCACCAAATGCCCCCACAACCCCCCCCCCCCCTCTCCCATATCAACTCCTGTTTGTCAGCTATAAAAACCTGGATGCAACATAACTTCCTCAAACTCAACAGCGATAAGACAGAATTCCCCCTCATAGGCTCCAAAGCCACACTCAGCAAAATCAATAACCCCACTCTCACCATCGACGGCACCACTGTCACCCCATCTCCCCAGGCCCGCAACCTTGGCGTGATCTTTGATTCCACCCTCTCCCTTGAGCCTCACATCCGCCATGTCATTAAAACCTCCTTCTTTCATCTCCGCAACATCGCCAAACTCAGACCCTCTCTCACACCTCCCGCTGCTGAAAGACTCATCCATGCCTTCATCTCCTCCCGACTGGACTATTGCAACTCACTTCTCCTTGGCATCAGCTCCACTCACATCAACCGACTCCAACTGGTCCAGAACGCAGCCGCCCGACTCATCACCCACACCAAATCCTGGCATCACATCACTCCAGTCCTCAAACAACTTCACTGGCTTCCCATCTCCCACCGGATCACCTACAAAATCCTGATCCTCACCTACAAAGCCCTCCACCATCTGGCCCCCCCATATCTCACTGACCTCCTCTCCCCCTACCAACCCTCACGGTCCCTCAGATCCACATCAGCTGGTCTCCTCTCCATCCACAAGTCCAACCTCCGCAGTTTTGGGGACAGAGCCTTTTCCAGGGCAGCTCCCAGGCTCTGGAACTCCCTCCCCCAGCTGATCCGCAATTCCGTGTCCCTCACCATCTTCCAGTCCCGCCTCAAGACCCATCTCTTCACCTCTGCCTATCCTTAGCCCCACGTCCCCCTCCCTTTTCATCTGTGCATTAATTGCCTCATATTGTGTTTTGAATTGTATTCTGTCTTTACTTTGTGTACTAGTCATGTCTCTACTATTTATTTCATTCCCCTTACATGTTTTTCCTCTACCTGTTAAATTTTTGTAAGGTGTCCTTGAGACTCTTGAAAGGCGCCCATAAATAAAATGTATTATTATTATTATTATTACTGGAGTGAGCATTCAGTACTAATTCTGAAGTGTAGACAGCACACAAATGTATTATTTGCATATCCACTTTAACAACCTATCTGATATCTGAAACCAGCAGCTTATTCCTGCAGACACAAGGAACTGCAGATGCTGGTTTACCAAAAAAAGACACAAAGTGCTGGAGTTAGTCAGTCAGGCAGCATCTCTGGAAAAGGTTGGGACCCTGCTTCAGATTCATTGTGGCGGGGAGGGCGGGGAGGGTGGGGGGGTAAGACACAGAAAGTTAGAAGAGTGGTGGACATAGTCTGGCAAGTGATAGGTGGATGCAGGTGAGGGTGGGTTTAATTTCAGATGGTTATACTATACCAAAGATGAAAAGACAAAAATTGTGAGATAAGGATAGAGGAGGTGTGAAATGTGAAGCTGGAGGAAGGAATATGGGTGGAAGTTGACGGGGGTATTGGGTGCAAATCCAGGTATCCAGTTGGGGCACAGGGAAGAGGGGAAAATAAGGGTGGGAGAATGGGGAGAAGTTGTTTGTGGGTTGGTTGTTCCTGCAGGAAGAAGCTGAACTGGAGCACCTTTGCCATGTTCTGTGCCCTGTGCAAATGAAAACACAAGGGTAGCAGTAGACTGCCAATCGCTCATGTGCTCTTTCATTCAATTCGTTTAGCAATTTTTCAACTCAATTTGACAGTTATCCATTTCTCTTCATGCGTTTGTCATTTTATTTTTGAATATTTTGAATGGTCCAATTTTCACAACCTGTTGGGCGGGAGAATTTCACATGTTTTAATTGAGAAATAAATCTTCCTTTGCTTACAATCAATGGGTATTCTATAAACATCAGTACTTAATCCTCTTACCAAAATAATCTTTGTAGTCTTTGAACATTTTCGGTCTTAAATGTCGTCCATCTGCAAACACATATTGAAAATAAAATAGTTTATTGCTTTCCTAATTTCAGAAGTGATCTTACTTCAGAAGATTAGGAAAATGTATAGTTCTTTTCTGTACAATATTGTCACATGCACCAAGGTACAGTGAATAGCCTTCTTTTGCAGGCTACCAAATCAAATCACATAATACTATACGTAAATACAATCAAGCCAAATTCTAGTGCAATAGGTAGATACAGAGAGCAGAATATAGTTCTCAGCATTATAGCGTATCAGTTATTAAGACAAAGTCGAATGTCCACAATGAGGTCGATGGGAACCAGATTATGGAAGAAGGTTATGTATTGTTGGAAACTCAAGTGTCCTGGTCATTGGGTGTATCTGCATTGCTTCAGGAAGCAGGCATGGTAATGCGCAGTTTTGTAGGGCAACACAATTCTTAGCAAAATCCATATGGGGGGTGGAGATTACCACAAAATGCCATGTTTCTCCGATGAAGACTTTCAAATTCTGCTAGTGTAGAAGTGGTTGCCCTATGCTATAATGACCATCAGTCAAAAAGAAAATAAACTAATGTCAACCTCACAATTACAATGTTGTTCACATGGAATCATTACCAGAAGAAATGTGATGATCGTATCAGGTAAACTAAAGTAGGAGAACACGTTATTATCCATTATAACACAATGTACTATGTGAATAATGTGTTACACATCTATCACCGTTCGAGCTTTGCGGAAAACTACCTCCGGCTTTTTTCAATCCAGTCACTTCGAACAAAGTTTTCATTGAGCCAACATGCCTTGCAGCGACGACTGAATACAATATGTTAATAAAATGGCTTATTGCTAAGATCCCCATCATCACAGCCAATTCAATTAACTCCATGTGATACCAAAAGATGGCCAAGAGCACTGGATGCAGCAAAGACCAGATGTAATACAGACAACATCCTGACTGTAATACTGACATCTTAATCCCAGACCTACTGAGCCTTGATCCAAGCAGTTCCCATACACCATCTACCTGACAATGTGGATAAACATGAGCAGGTCACAGAATATAGGGCAGATCCATTTCAGCTCATTAATCCATCTACTCTCAATCATTAGCAAAATGAGGAAAGTTGTTGTGAATTGTGTCATTCAGCAGCACCTATTTACCCATAACACTGATGCCTAGTTTAAATCTTGGCAGGACGGGACCTCAAACAGCCTTGGTTCAAACAAAGAGCTGAATTCCAGAGGTGAGGTGAGACTGACTGCACTTGACATCAAAGTGTGGCATCTAGAAACCCTGGTAAAATGTTGACAGTTCTCATCAATGGGCAATCACTCCAATGGGTGGAATCAATCTTACCAAAGGAAAAGGGTTATGATGGTTGGAAGTCAATCATCCAACCAAGAACATCTTGTCCAGGGCCCTTGTCCTGAAACACTGGGAATCCCTCTGCAACAGCATTGTGTGGTTACCTTCACCAGAAGGAATAGATAGTGTAAATGCAATTAGAGTCTTTTGACCAGAGTAGGGGAATCAGGAACCAGACGACATACATTTAAGGTGAGGGGGGAAAGATTTAATAGCAACCCAATGGACAACTTTTTTTATTGCACAAAGGATGGTGGGTATATGGAACGAGCTGTCAGGGGAGGTAGTTGAGACAGGTACTATCACAATGTTTGTAAGTCATTTGAACAGGTACATGGATAGGATAGGTTTGGAAAAATTAAGACCTTTAAGACCTTAAGACCCTTATAATCAAATGTTGTTCAACTTTTACACTCTCCTGATGAACTTTCAAGAAATAAGCTCCATTCATGCCATATCTGGAGTTGAATTCACCTGTAACAGTTAAATATCTACTCGGTTGGCATGTTTCCTTATTTATATTGTGCAATGTTGACACGGAACGTGCAAGATATAAACTGACCACTATTTCCTCTTTGCTTTATGCACTGTCCTCTATTAGGAATTCCTTCAGCAGGATTCCCAGGATTGGTGATGTGACATTCATAGTCAGTGGGACAATGCAAGGGTTCATCGCCATCCTCAGTGGTGCTGCAGGCTTCAGCTGCAAGAACGATAAATAACAAAGAGCCAACTTATTACTTAAATATAACATTCTTGGTAGACCATTCTTAAAATAACAAAGATGAATTAATATTCAAAAATAGATAAATGATGCTTGACTTAGAAGATTCGTTTGTCTATAAAATCTAAGTTCACTTTTCATTTAAAATGCAGGCATTCCTTATTCATGAGCACATAACACAGCCTATAAAACTTCCTTGAAAGATAATTACAGGATAAATGGGCAGCATCCATTTTACAACTAATATGTAATGACACCACAGGTGTTCCTGACATTATGGTGCACAAAATATCATCCATTTTGGCAACCTGCAAAACTGCTCATGTAATTTATTTTGTGTGTTGAGCGAATAATGTTAGATAAATACATTTATGTTTCATATTGACCTTTCTTGAATTACTATGTACCTTATTTTCAGAGTTTGAGCATAGGAATTACTTTGTTCACAAGTATTTGACATTAGAATTATTGCATTATATTTGTGTGTTAGCATACTAATGTAAAATACTTGAGAACAAAGTAATTCTTACATTAAATTAATGCATTGTATTGGTGTACTAGCACACTAATATAAAATGCTTGAGAACAAAACATTCTTACATTAAAATGATTGCAACGTATTAGTGTACTAGCTCACTAATATTATACATTAATAACAGTAAAAACACAGAGGCACATAGTCTTGGGGTCATTTTGTTGATGAGACTCATCTGATGTCATGCATTAGGACATTACCCCATATACTGCAGATAAGGTGTTGGGTTAAGTATTTTTACTTAAGGATGTGTGTATGCAAGTGTTGGTCTTATAACTGGAGTAAATGAGGTTCCTGGTATAACAATACAGTATGTTCTCGCCCTTTGAGCAGCTTAAAACATTACGATGTATATGAAAGGTGCTTAAGAGATTATGTTCTTAAGGGTGATGGAAATTGTAGTACATTAACAGATTCAGTGCATAGATTTATTGCTATTTAAATATATAAATTAATGATAAAACAATGATATTGATCCTCATAGATATCTTTTATTTTATAATAAAGGCTGAGACTGGGTCTATATAATTTTCAAATAATTTGTTGTATATGTGACGTATACTGCCAAATTATTTACAAACCAAATGTATTGTTCCATCATATTGATTATAAAATGAGATGGTGAGAGGGGATAGATTTAATAGGAACCTGAGGGGTAATTTTCTCCTGCAAAATTACCACTATCCTGCAAACACTAGGGACAATTTACATTTATACCAAGCCAATTAACCTATAAACCTTTGGAGTGTGGGAGGAAACCGAAGTACTCGGAGAAAACCCACGCAGGTCACAGGAAGAACATACAAACTCCGTACAGACAAGCACCCGTAGTCAGGATCTAACCCGGGTCATTACCACTGTGCCACCATCCTGCTTGAGGCAGCTATAATAACAACATGTAAAAAACACTTGGACAGGTACATGGATAGGTAAGGTTTATCGGGATATTGCCACTGTCATTTCACTGCACATCTCGTATGTGTATGTGACAAATAAACATGACTTGACTTGACTTGATATGGACCAAACGTGGGAAAATTGAATCAGCTTATCACGGATGGCATAGCTGAAGGGCTTGTTTCGTGCCGACTCTAATTGTTTCAAAATGTCACTGTGAACCCAGAAATATGCAAACAATTTATCGTTTCAGTTCAGAAGATCAAAAATTAAAGCCTCAATCTTAAGCACTGTTGGACATATTTACAAAAGTTGGTGAACTGCGTAATAAACTTGTAATATTAAAATATTAACATTTTTTTGTGCCCACTACGCAAAAGGGATCTCACAAAATATTAATGCAAAAATAAATTCTGACTAAACTTCTGAAAGAGTATTCAATCTGAAACGTTGACTCTGTTTCATTCTACACAGATCGTTTCCAGTATTTTGTGTATTTATTTAATATTTCAAGCACCTGTAGTTATTCAACAAGCAGTTTTTTTTTTTAAATGGCAGGATTTTACTGTTCAGATCACACTCATATTGCCAAGTTTAAGTGCTAGTTAAGGGCTTAAGGGCCAATCTTGCTTACATTTAAGAATATCATTGGCAATGTGTTTTGGTCAGTTTGAACTTTAGCTTTATCATGCAGCTCCCAACAAAAAAAATACAAAAGAGACAGCTCTGGCCAATATGGCACAAGTCCAATTGAGCGTTGGCAACAGTTCATTCAGAAAACCAGCCCATGTTGGGGAACCTCCCTCTTCAGTAACAACACTCTTTCAATAAAATGACTAATTACTGGTTTTATGGAGGCAAAAACAAAGGACACAAGTTTATTTTAAATCTGGTTTTCTGCAATAACCTTCCTGGCTTAAATTTCCAGTGTAAACCCTGGCAGATATTAATGAAGGAATATAAATATTTTTTTATCATTGTAGTTACTTAAATAATGATAAGTGAATGCCTGCAGGTTCAGTGATATTGGCTGAGCAACATGCTTTCCTGGTATAATGCTCATATCCATGTATCCGGAGTGAGCAATGACATAAACCCTTCCCTACAGCAAGCAATGTGCTAGTCCAAAAGAGTGATGACAATACTGTTCTTTGCTTCAGTGGATGCCTGTACAGGCTCACAACATTGCACAACACTTTTTGTTTTACTGATCGTCTGATTTCAAGTACAATTGGGAGTGTTTCAGCCTGAGGCAAGAACAGCTAAATATTAAAAGGTTGGCTTGTCTAGACAAGTTTTGAATGTTAGTGGGCATGCTGGCTATAGATCTGGCAACAGCTATTAAATTACAAAATTTTTCCGGGATTTCAGTAGGAAAGGGATTTCATGGGACAAGCACTATGGGAAGACTTTTGTGTTTCTTGTAACGTGTACATTGTGGACTCTGCTTCCAAAGAGAGCGTTTATTCACCACTCCCAAATACAACTGAATAGAAACATAGAAACATAGAAACATAGAAATTAGGTGCAGGAGTAGGCCATTCGGCGCCCTTCGAGCCTGCACCGCCATTCAATATGATCATGGCTGATCATCCAACTCAGTATCCCATACCTGCCTTCTCTACATACCCTCTGATCCCCTTAGCCACAAGGGCCACATCTAACTCCCTCTTAAATATAGCCAATGAACTGGCCTCGACTACCCTCTGTGGCAGAGAGTTCCAGAGATTCACCACTCTCTGTGTGAAAAAAGTTCTTCTCATCTCGGTTTTAAAGGATTTCCCCCTTATCCTTAAGCTGTGACCCCTTGTCCTGGACTTCCCCAACATCGGGAGCAATCTTCCTGCATCTAGCCTGTCCAACCCCTTAAGAATTTTGTAAGTTTCTATAAGATCCCCTCTCAATCTCCTAAATTCTAGAGAGTATAAACCAAGTCTATCCAGTCTTTCTTCATAAGACAGTCCTGACATCCCAGGAATCAGTCTGGTGAACCTTCTCTGCACTCCCTCTATGGCAATAATGTCCTTCCTCAGATTTGGAGACCAAAACTGTACGCAATACTCCAGGTGTGGTCTCACCAAGACCCTGTACAACTGCAGTAGAACCTCCCTGTTCCTATACTCAAATCCTTTTGCTATGAAAGCTAACATACCATTCGCTTTCTTCAC
Organism: Amblyraja radiata; assembly: GCF_010909765.2. NCBI lineage: Eukaryota > Metazoa > Chordata > Chondrichthyes > Rajiformes > Rajidae > Amblyraja > Amblyraja radiata. The sequence continues at coordinate 16,173,609 of NC_045972.1, read as the reverse complement.
TGCCTGCAGCACCTGCATGCCTACTTTCAATGACTGGTGTACCATGACACCCAGGTCTCGCTGCATCTGCCCTTTTCCTAGTCGGCCACCATTTAGATAATAGTCTGCTTTCCTGTTTTTGCCACCAAAATGGATAACCTCACATTTATCCACATTATACTGCATCTGCCAAACATTTGCCCACTCACCCAGCCTATCCAAGTCACCTTGCAGTCTCCTAGCATCCTCCTCACAGCTAACACTGCCCCCCAGCTTAGTGTCATCCGCAAACCTGGAGATATTGCCTTCAATTCCCTCATCCAGATCATTAAAATATATTATAAATAGCTGGGGTCCCAGCACTGAGCCTTGCGGTACCCCACTAGTCACTGCCTGCCATTGTGAAAAGGACCCGTTTACTCCTACTCTTTGCTTCCTGTTTGCCAGCCAGTTCTCTATCCACATCAATACTGAACCCCCAATGCCGTGTGCTTTAAGTTTGTATACTAATCTCTTATGTGGGACCTTGTCAAAAGCCTTCTGGAAGTCCAGATACACCACATCCACTGGTTCTCCCCTATCCACGCTACTAGTTACAACCTCGAAAAATTCTATAAGATTCGTCAAACATGATTTACCTTTTGTAAATCCTTGCTAACTTTGTCCAATGATTTCACCACCTTCCAAATGTGCTGCTATCCCATCTTTAATAACTGACTCTAGCAGTTTCCCCACTACCGATGTTAGACTAACTGGTCTGTAATTCCCCGTTTTCTCTCTCCCTCCCTTCTTAAAAAGTGGGGTTACGTTTGCTACCCGCCAATCCTCAGGAACTACTCCAGAATCTAAAGAGTTTTGAAAGATTATTACTAATGCATCCACTATTTCTGGAGCTACTTCCTTAAGTACTCTGGGATGCAGCCTATCTGGCCCTGGGGATTTATTGGCCTTTAATCCATTCAATTTACCCAACACCACTTCCCGACTAACCTGGATTTCACTCAATTCCTCCAACTCCTTTGACCCGCAGTCCCCTGCTATTTCCGGCAGATTATTTATGTCTTCCTTAGTGAAGACGGAACCAAAGTAGTTATTCAATTGGTCCGCCATATCCTTGTTCCCCATGATCAACTCACCTGTTTCTGACTGCAAGGGACCTACATTTGTTTTAACTAATCTCTTTCTTTTCACATATCTATAAAAACATTTGCAGTCAGTTTTTATGTTCCCTGCCAGTTTTCTTTCATAATCTATTTTCCCTTTCCTAATTAAGCCCTTTGTCCTCCTCTGCTGGTCTCTGAATTTCTCCCAGTCCTCCGGTATGCTGCTTTTTCTGGCTAATTTGTACGCATCATCCTTCGCTTTGATACTATCCCTGATTTCCCTTGTTATCCACGGATGCACTACCTTCCCTGATTTATTCTTTTGCCAAACTGGGATGAACAATTTTTGTAGTTCATCCATGCAGTCTTTAAATGTCTTCCATTGCATATCCACCGTCAACCCTTTTAGAATTAATTGCCAGTCAATCTTGGCCAATTCACGTCTCATACCCTCAAAGTTACCTTTCTTTAAGTTCAGAACCATTGTTTCTGAATTAACAATGTCACTCTCCATCCTAATGAAGAACTCAACCATATTATGGTCACTCTTGCCCAAGGGGCCACGCACAACAAGACTGCTAACTAACCCTTCCTCATTACTCAATACCCAGTCTAAAATAGCCTGCTCTCTCGTTGGTTCCTCTACATGTTGATTTAGATAACTATCCCGCATACATTCCAAGAAATCCTCTTCCTCAGCACCCCAGCCAATTTGATTCACCCAATCTATATGTAGATTGAAGTCACCCATTATAACTGTTTTGCCTTTGTCGCACGCATTTCTAATTTCCTGTTTGACACCATCTCCAACTTCACTACTACTGTTAGGTGGCCTGTACACAACACCCACCAGCGTTTTCTGCCCCTTAGTGTTTCGCAGCTCTACCCATACCGATTCCACATCCTCCAAACTAATGTCCTTCCTTTCCAGTTATTTTTTGCCAGGACTTTCAAATGGGGAGTTGAATCAACCTCACCGGAGCCACTCTTAATTCATGCAGAAAATAGCCCATTTAAGATTTGCAGAAATATATCACTGCACTTTTCCTATAAGAAACATGTAACCAATCTGGGCGGCACGGTGGCGCGCTGGTAGCATTGCTGCCTCACAACACCAGAGACCCAGGTTCGAACCTGATTTTGGTGCTGTCTTTGCAGAGTTTGTAAGCTCGTCCTGTGACCATGTGGGTTTTCTTTGCGTGTTCTGGTTTCCTTCCACATTCCAAAGAAGCGCAGGGTTGTAGGTTAATTGGCCCCTAGTGTATCGGATATGAAAGCGGGCAACATAGAACTAGTGTAGGGGTGGTCGATGGTTGGCATGGACCTGGTGGACAGAAAGGTCTGTTTCTATGCTGTATCTCTAAACTAAACATAATACATGTTTTCAAGTGTATTTTAGCATAAATTACTAATTTGGTCAGGTGTTCAAGTGAGAAAATGATTTCCAAAAATTGTACAATGACTAAATTTCTTCTTGTTTAAACTTTTTTTCTCAATTTTCACATGTTGTATGATATATATATTTCTCTCAACTTTATACAGCCGAGGAATGAAATGTTTTTTTTGTGATCCTGTGCCAATAATAAAATCTAGTAGTAGTAAAGTCTGAAGAAGGGTTCCGTCATCCATCCTTCTTCTCCAGAGATGCTGCCTGACCCGTTGAGTTACTCTTGCACTTTGTGTTTAACTTAAGTAGTAAAATAATTAACTATATGTAGTCTCTATCTCAGCATATACCGTCTCTTGTTACATATATTAAAATCAATGATGATAGCGAAGAAACAACACCTTGAAGCACCTCTTCTGGTCCATCAAGTAGCCATCCATTGCCCCCAAGCCACCTGGGTTTTGGTTGCACCAACCAATCTAGAACTGAAACGCAGCATTATTTAACAAACTTTCCAAATGACAAATCCAGATGACACAGCATTTTCTAGATACAATATATAGTAATTAAAAAACCCTTTTAGTTGTTGAGGAACTGTTGCTGATTTTCCATCCCACAGCCTTCTGGACTTAATATTGAATTCTACAACTTTAGGTAACGTGATTTCTTTGCCTGTTTTTAGTCCATCTGTGATTAGCTCAGCCTGTTCATTGCATTTCCAAACACTTTTTTTCTTTTGGTTGCTCTGAGGTGGAAGACATGCTGAGCCCCACCTGCTGTACACTGGCGTGAGGCTGAGGCTCAGTCGTTATATTAATTTAAAACAGAAATTGAAAAATTCCTAGAGATCGAGGGAAATGGTGCTGAGGTAGAAGCTAATGGCCCGTGATATTGATGAAGGACATAGCAGCCTCGAATGGCCCAATTGTCTACCCCTCCTATTCTATAATGTCTTACATTAACTTATCATGTATTTTTGTGCAATATAATCAATCTTGGTACTCTCATTGTTTTAGCTGTCTCAATGTTCATGGGATCCTTTACATGCATTATTTGTGTCTATTATTCTTCCTCCAACAGATTGTGTGGGTATGAGAAAAAGCATGTGTGTTTGTATGTGTATATGAGAAAGTATAATGTGTATGTGTATGGGAATGTATATGTGCATATGTATGTGTCAAAGTGAGAGAGAAAGAGAGAGAGACCGAGACAGAGAGAGGGAGTATGTGTGTGTGTGTGTAGGAATACATTTTTTTAATCCAATATGCACCTTTTTTGAATTAGTAGAAACATAGTTCAGCAAATCCCTCCAATTGTTTGGTTTACCAGCAAAACCACAGGGTATATTCTATCATCTCAAATCTGGGCCCCACTTTAAAAGTTGAAGATGCTTTTGTAAATCTTCATCAAAATTTGAAAAATATAAACAAAATTCTGAGCTGCTGCAAGACTCTTGTTCATGCATGAAAGTACACATTTTGCATTACATTTCTACTATTCTTTAAGTTGAATGGATTATGCATCGTATTCCGCATCTGTCACATGAGAATAATGAGAATGCTTTTAGTTCATTAATTAAAGATTTGTTTTAGTGTTCCACAGCTTGGCTTAATTTTGGGGTGTGAGGACAAGCAAACAAAGTGAAAATTTGGAGGCAAATCAGTCTCATACCTTGAAAATCAAAAAATCTTTGGTAGAACTAGGAGGGAAATCAAGTGAATGCTGTAGAGGTGGTTTAGGGATGGATATAGGGCAAGGTAAATGCCTCTCATTGGCTGCAACCCGGGTTGCCATGGAAATAGGTTGTCGAGATCGCCCACCAATCAATTGGTTAATGGGGGCTTTCAGGTTGAAGACTTTGCATCAGAACTGGGCATGGCGAAAAATGATCTTTATCTCACTTTCTCACTAATCTGCATTCCTGTGGAATTTTTCACTGTTACCGCACGGTGGGGCAGCGGTAGAGTTTCTGCCTTTCAGCGCCAGAGACCCAGGCACGATCCTGGCTACAGGCACAGTCTGTACGAAGCTTGTACGTTCTCCCTGTGACCACGTGGGTTTTCTCCGAGTGCACCAGTTTCCTCCCACACTTCATGGGGTGACCACTGGTCGGCATGGACCCACTGGGCCTGTTTCAATGCTGTGTTTCTAAATCTAAAGTTGGAGAAAAACTTTAATGTTTCATCTTAGTTCTACTCTAATCCATCTGCTAGAGGATTCTCCCTGTTAAATATTGATGCTGGAAGGCAGCAATTCTACCGCTGCACCAGTGTTCCGCCACGTGTCCCCATCAACTGTATGACCTGCACAACTTATCTCCACAGCAATAATCTTGGCTTAACCTTGTCAGAGATATTCCCTTAGTTCTAACCATCTGTCCACCACCTTCTCTGCAAAGCGAAACAAACTAATTTTTCGTCATGCCCAGTTCTGATGCTAAGTCTTCAACCTGAAATGTTAACTGTTAAGCATTTTTTGTTTTTACTTCAAAATCACGTCTTGTTGCCTGATCCACATACAACTTGCGGTGGAGGGGGGGGGGGGGGGGGGGGGGAAGGACGTTCTTTTAGGAAGGAGATGAGAAGAAATTTATTTAGCCAGAGGGTAGTGAATCGGTGAAATTCTTTGCCGCAGAAGTCTGTGGAGGCTACGTCAGTGGATATTTTTAAGGCAGAGATAGATAGATTCTTGATTAACACAGGTGTCAGAGGTTATGGGGTGAAGGCAGGAGAATGGGGTTAGGAAGGATAGAACAGCCATGATTGAATGACGGAGTAGACTTGATGGGCCGAATGGCCTAATTCTACTCCTATTTCTTATTACTTATGACTTAATGAATGAAAGTACAGCAAAAAAGTTGACCCTCCTGTCCACTGAGTCCAGGCCGACATTTTTGTTGATCTCCACCATGGATCGCAGGCAAGGAAATTGACAATATATAAAGATTAAGATATATTATATCGGCCAGCTATCATTGTGATTTAGTCAACATTTTGCACTATATTTCATTAATAATATAACAAAGGACATCTGGACTCATGGTTAAATATACCTGGTGGTGGTTGCACTGATTCCAAACAAGCGTAAATGCAACCATTGTAGCAGCAGCGCTTGTGCCTTTCACACTTAGAGTCCGACCTGCAACTGGTAACTTCGCAAGCTCTGTCCGGCAATGCCTGTGGGGGAGGCGGGCACCGATCGTTCTTCTGGTACTGTGACGAATGCGAAATCAACTGATACTCATAGTCCTGCAGAAGTGAATTTTAACAAAGACACAGATAATGTTAATTATTCAGTCACAGAATCATACAGCGTGAAAACAGGCCCTTTGGCCCAATTTACCCACACCGACCAACATGTCCCATCGACACTACTCCCACCTGCTTTTGGCCCATATCCCTCTAAACCTGTCCTACCCATGTACCTGTCTAAATGTTTTTTGAACATTGTGATAGTACCTGCCCAAGCTACCTCCTCCGGCAGCTCGTTCCATACACCCACCACACTTTGTGTGAAAAGTTACTCCTCAGGTTCCTATTAAATTTCCCTCCCCCCTCACCTTAAAGTTTAATGTGACAATGAACCATATTAGCCAATTCAGAAGGAATTCTGGAGACACAAGGAACTGCAGATTTAGCTTAGCTTAGTTTAGACATACAGCATGGAAACAGGCCCTTCGGCCCACGGAGTCCATGCTGACCAGCGATCCCCATACATTTCCTTCCACATCCCAAAGTCGAGCGGGTTTGTAGGTTAACTGGTCTCTGTAAATTGCCCCTTGTGTGTAGGGAGTGATTGAGAAAGTGAATGATAATATAGATCTAGTGTAAACGGTTAATCAATGGTTGGCGTAGACTATGTGGGCTGAAGGGGCTGTTGCCATTCTGTATCCCTAAACTAAACTAAACCTACTCTCAAAGTAAAATTACCTTTTTTTAAACTCAACTTTTCCTGGTTCTAATGACTGATCCTTGACCTGTAATGTTAACTCTGTTTCTGTTTGCGCAGATGCTGCCTGACTTGCTGAGTGTTTCCTGCACTTTCTGTTTTTTTTAATTTCAGATTTCTAGCACCCGTAGTTTTTATTTCATTTTTTATTTTCAGGTTTATTGAACTTTTCTTTTGCATTTGCAATACAGAGCAGTTTCAGGGTGGCACAGCAGTAGAGTTTCTGCCTTACAGTGCCAGAGACCCGGTTAGCATCCTGACTAAGAATGCTGACTGTACAGTTTGTACATTCTCCCTGTGACTGCGTGAGTTTTCTCCGGGTGCTCTGGTTTCGTCCCGTACTCCAAAGACGTGCTGGTTCGTAGGTTAATTGGCTTCGGTAGAAAAAATTGTACAATTGTCCTTAATGAGAGCAGCAGTTTTAGGGTGGCATGGTAGACCAGCCATAGAGCTACTGCCTTACAGCTCCAGGGAGCTGGGTTCGATCCTGACTACAGGTGCTTGTCTGTACGGACTATGTGCTTTCTCCCAGTGACCTGCGTGAGTGTTCTACGAGATCTTTGGTTTTGTCCTACATTCCAAAGACGTACAGGTTTATATGTTAATTGGCTTGATATAAATGTAAACGACTGTCCTTACTGGATGTAGGGTAGTGTTAATGTGCGGGAATGGCTAGTCGATGCGGACCCGGTGGGCCAAAGGGCCTGTTTCTGTTCTGTATCTGTAAACTAATACTAAATTTGTAGCATAGTACAAGTGTCCGGGGATTGCTGGTCTATGCAGACTCGGTAGGCTGAAGGGTCTCTTTCTGTGCTGTATCTCTAAAGTCTCAAACCAATGATAGCTAGCTGTGGTGGCGAGAAACACCACTATTGCTGCACTATCACGTTTGTAGGCAGCAGGTCTGTCTTTCTCTGATCAGCATTCTCAACTGCTTTCAGTTAACGTGCTGTGCCTGATTTGGTCCGTGATTTATGCAAATCGGGTTCCTCGTTTCTTTCGAACCCTTCCTAATACTAGTTGTGGGAAACTATGTCTGCAGCTGCTTCACGTCAGTTTTCTCAGGTGCTGAGCAGCCAAGCCTGTAACTCTCAAGGATGTTGCTCACTGCTGCCCCTAGTCCTTTTTAGACCAAATTATAAGAATGCTTCTGCTGGTTTTGTGTTAAGCCATTGATAACACCCCACCACCTCAGTGGTAACACCTGCTCTTCCCCCCCCAAAACGGATCAAACATTGCCTGCCCACCCTCTTCTGTAGTCATGCAGCAGACAAACAGGCCCTTTGGCCCAACTTGTCCACGCCGACCAAGGTGCCCCATCTCCGCCAGTCCCAGCTGCCTGTGTTTGGCCCATATCCCACTAAAATCTTTCCGATCCATGTACCTGTCCAGATGTCTTTTAAATGTTCTTATTGTACCTGCCTCTACTACTTTCTCTGATAACTTGTTGCATATATGTAGGAAGGAACAGCGGATGCTGGTTTAAACCGAAGATAGACACAAAAAGCTGGAGTAACTCAGCAGTTCAGGCAGCAACTCTGGAGAAAAGGAATAGGTGACGTTTTCGTTTGAGATGAAGGGTCACAACCCGAATTGCTACCTATTCCTTTTCTCAAGAGATGCTGCTTGACCCGCTGAGTTACTCCAGCTTTAAGTGTCTAGCTCATTCCATATACTCACCACTATCTATGTGGAAAAAGTTGCCTCTCAGCTTTCTTTTAAATCTTTCCCCTCTCATCTAAAACCCATGACCTCTGGTTTTGATTACCCTACTCTGAGTAAAATACTCTTTGTGCATTCACTCCAACTATTCCCCTCAAGATGAATTTCAGTTGTTCGATTTAGATTTCATCAAACTAGGACACAGTAGCTTTTAAAACAGTGTTTCCACATTGACAGGTGGACTAACAGCAAAGGGATAGACTGAAATAAATAGAAAAAGGAGACTCAACAAGTGTTATATGTTGGAGGGAGAGAGAGAAAACGGGGAAAACGGGGAATTACAGACCAGTTAGTCTAACGTCGGTAGTGGGGAAACTGCTAGAATCAGTTATTAAAGATGGGATAGCAGCACATTTGGAAAGTGGTGAAATCATTGGACAAAGTCAGCATGGATTTATGAAAGGTAAATCATGTCTGACGAATCTTATAGAATTTTTCGAGGATGTAACTAGTAGAGTGGATAAGGGAGAACCAGTGGATGTGTTATATCTGGACTTTCAGAAGGCTTTCGACAAGGTCCCACATAAGAGATTAGTATACAAACTTAAAGCATACGGTATTGGGGGTTCAGTATTGATGTGGATAGAGAACTGGCTGGCAGACAGGAAGCAAAGAATAGGAGTAAACGGGTCCTTTTCACAATGGCAGGCAGTGACTAGTGGGGTACCACAAGGCTCAGTTCTGGGACCCCAGCTATTTACGATATATATTAATGATTTGGACGAGGGAATTGAATGCAACATCTCCAAGTTTGCGGATGACACGAAGCTGGGGGGCAGTGTTAGCTGTGAGGAGGATGCTAGGAGGCTGCAAGGTGACTTGGATAGGCTGGGTGAGTGGGCAAATGCATGGCAGATGCAGTATAATGTGGATAAATGTGAGGTTATCCACTTTGGTGGCAAACAGGAAAGTAGATTATTATCTGAATGGTGGCCGATTAGGAAAGGGGGAGATGCAACGAGATCTGGGTGTCATGGTACACCAGTCATTAAAAGTAGGCATGCAGGTGCAGCAGGCAGTGAAGAAGGCGAATGGTATGTTAGCATTCATAGCAAAAGGATTTGAGTATAGGAGCAGGGAGGTTCTACTGCAGTTGTACAGGGTCTTGGTGAGACCACACCTGGAATATTGCGTACAGTTTTGGTCTCCTAATCTGAGGAAAGACATTCTTGCCATAGAGGGAGTACAGAGAAGGTTCACCAGACTGATTCCTGGGATGTCAGGACTTTCATATGAAGAAAGACTGGATAGACTCGGTTTGTACTCGCTAGAATTTAGAAGATTGAGGGGGGATCTTATAGAAACTTACAAAATTCTTAAGGGGTTGGACAGGCTAGATGCAGGAAGATTGTTCCCGATGTTGGGGAAGTCCAGAACAAGGTGTCGCAGTTTAAGGATAAAGGGGAAATCTTTTAGGACCGAGATGAGGAAAACTTTTTTCACACAGAGAGTGATGAATCTGTGGAATTCTCTCCCGCAGAAGGTAGTTGAGGCCAGTTCATTGGCTATATTTAAGAGGGAGTTAGATGTGGCCCTTGTGGCTAAAGGGATCAGGGGGTATGGAGAGAAGGCAGGTACAGGATACTGAGTTGGATGATCAGTCATGATCATATTGAATGGCGGTGCAGGCTCGAAGGGCCGAATGGCCTACTCCTGCACCTATTTTCTATGTTTCTATGTTAGGATGGATGTGGTGGAGGACTGCATGATGCTGCCACCCTGTGGACAGAAACAGGATTGCTTCCTGTTCTTGTCAGTTATGGTCAGAGAAACATTGAAAAGAGGTCTATCCAGCTCTGCTCCATAATTCAAATAGGATAATGGTCGATCAATAAGTTCAGAATCCTGTTCTAGTCTTTATCCCATATACCTTGGTCATCTCAAGCAATTGATCTACACCTCCTTCTTTAATACATTTAATGATGTGGCCTCCACTGCCTTCAATAGTGGAAGAAGTCCACAGATTCCCCTGGGTGAAGACATTTCTCCTGATCTTGTTACCGAAGGGCACACTTCATATCTGTGTTCTGCACCTCCCAGTTATTAAGAACATCCTCGCTGTATCTAGTCTGTCTAGTTCTGCTTGAATTTTACAGATTTCATTGAGATTTCCTTGCAATATTCTAAACCCTGGTGAATATAGTCATACGACATAGAACCAGGCCCTTGCCCATGCCAGCCAAGATCCCCTACTACACTAGTCCCACCTGCCCACATTTTGCCCATGTCCCTCTGGCTTACGTATCCCAGTCTCTCCTCATTTGTCGGTCCTATTCTCCCAGGAATCAGTCCAAACATTTGCATAACTCCCTCCATAGCAAGAGTTACTTCACTCAGAAAAAGAGACCAAACCTGTAAATAAAACTCCTAGCAGGTCACTACCAAGTCCCAAAGTGCTGCAGGAAGATATCCTTGTCCCTGTATTCAAATCCTCCTGTAATAAATAGAACAGTGCAACATAGAAACTTGCCCTTCGGCCCAACACGTCTGCACCAACCAAGGTGTCAATCTAAACTAATCCCATCTGTAAACTTATATTTGTCATTTCCATTTTGGGCAAAATATTCTTTCCCAACATTTGTATTCAATCGCCTTCTTCACCACAGTTTATCGAACATGCTACCTGTCGGGAAGCATGCACCTGTACTGTATTGTCATCCAAATTGTTAATGTAGATAACAAACAACAGTGGACCCAGCACCGACCCCTGCAATACATCACTGGCCAAAGACCTTCAGTTAGATAAAACCCCCTCCAATACTACTCTTTTTGATTTCTTTCTCAAAGGCAATTTTACACCTAGTTGGCCAGCACACCTTGGATTCCATGTGTCGAACCATCCAGTAAAGCCTAGCATGTGGAACATTGTTAACGTCCTTGCCAAAGTCCATACAATGTCCACCAGCCTTCCCTCATTAATATTTTTGAGACCTCTTCAAAAAACTATCAGGTTTGTGAAACATTATTTCCCAAGCATAAAGCTATGCAGGCTATTCTTAATCAATCTATACCTATCCAATGCTGTATTCCTGTCCCTAAAAATCCTCTCAAACTACTTTCCCATCACTGATGTCAGGCTCTTTGGCCTATAGTTCCCTGGTTTGTTCTTGCTGCCCTTCGTAACCTAGAGAATGATATAAAGGAGAGCTACTATATAAGGTACTGCTGAATCTTCATTGGTCTTAACATTTCAGATAACTAAGGTCAGAAGCACAATTTTGATCGTGGTGTGGAGGAGTTGGTGTAGTGGTTATGGAGGGAGCCTATTAAGTCTAAGCCATGACATTTGTTAAGGAACATTTTGCTCTACTCGCAGAGTATATGGCTAGCCTAAACAAACATGAAGAAAAGTAAGCATGAAGAAGGACCCCGATACAAAACATCATCTGCCTGACCCCCTGAGTTCCTCCAGAAGTTTATTTTGTTTGGTAAAGGAACACAGTTTACTGAGAAAGTAGAGGCCATTGGTGTGCTTTCAACATTTAAAAATTCCAAAACTTCAACAGAAAACAGTTCGAAGGAATGACAAAATGAATCACTCGTAAGCAGGGTGGCTGTTGTGTCGAGGTAAGTATTTGTACATGTGACAATAAACTCAACTTGAGGTATATTATAGAAAGGCTACAATATAAAGAACTCTTGTGTCTTCTTCTTGGGCGATTAAAAAGTAAAGATATTGATGGCTTTGAACTGGTGACTTCCTTGGTTCTCAACAAGAAGTTTTGTGGTCTGGCCCTACTTCCTTTGAAGGTTTATGGATATAAAAAAAAGGTTACATTTATCAGAGCCAAGTGAGGCGCCACAGGAAGGAACAGAGGAAGCTGAATGCTTCAGTGACAATGGTTATAACATTGCGTTTGGAGACGGGATGAATGAGACCAGCATGCTATAGTACCTCAGGACTTCCTCAATTAGAGTCCCAGAGCTAAGCACAATACTGTGGGGAAACATCAAAGAGAAGCTTTTATTTTATCACTGAGATATTTGGTAAATGTAGACTCGACTGTGAACGACTATGCATATGATTTAAAGTGATGTTTTAAGTCCATTTCCATTAAGTGTGAAATGCAGGTTTCCAAATTGTCACAGTGCCCTGACTCGGAAACATATTGTTATTCCTTCACCCTGTCTAAATCCTGGAACTTTACATCCAACAACATTTACTGGACGATGGCTATGGTTCTAGAAGTTGCCTTGTCTCCACCTTCTCAAGGGCAATTATGAATGGGCAATAAATTGGGACTTGCCAAGAAATGGAAAAAAAACTGAGGATGTTAGAAATTACAAATAAAACAGGAAACGCTGGAGTTTTTCCTGCTAAACTTTTCCAGTATTTTCTAGCTTTGCCACTGCTTCCCTTGCTCCCATGAATGCATGAAACCAGTCCTTGAATTTTGCTCGGCTGTTATTTTAAGATTGCACTAATTGTTATTCCTGTTATCATGTATCTGTACACTGTGGATGGCTCGATTGTAATCATGCATTTCCACTGACTGCTTAAAGTCAAAAGTCAAGAGAGTTTTGTCATATGTCGCAGATAGAAAAATGTAATTCTTACTTGTTGTAGCACAACAGAATATATAAACACTGTAAACAATACAAGCGTGAAAATAAAGTTCAGTGTGTGTCCACACACTCACAAGTACACACACACACATATATATATATGTGTGTACTTGTGAGTGTGTGTACACACACTGAACTTTATTTTCACGCTTATATTATTTACAGTGTTTACACTGCATATATACACACACACACACGTACACACAAAAAACAAACGATATTAGTGCAATAATAATAATAATAATAATAATCATAATAGTCTATTGTAGTTCAGTGCTTATTTGAGGCGTACTATTTAATAGCCTGCCTGCTTTGTATTGTATTGTATTGTATTCAAATTTATTGTCATTGTCTCAGTTAGAGACAACGAAATGAATTTCCCTTACAGGCAGTATCATAAAAATAAAAATAATAAATAATAAATAATAATAAATAATAAAACATATTAAAAATAAAATAGAATTTTAAAAAAAGCACAAACACTGAAAGTCCACGACACAACATAACACAGTGGCACCAAGGTGAGGAAGGCACCATAGTCCAGCCAGCCTACCCTCCGATCTTCCCAGATGTTCACTCGTGGTCGAGGCCTTCCTAGCACCCACAGTCGCCGCCCCGGATGGCCCTCACGCCGGGCCGGTGGAACGCCGACGCCGAACCCAGACGGTGAACATCCTCCTCCTCAGTGGCCCGGACCTCCTGATCAGCCGCCTACCGCAGCCGGAGTCCGCAGCTCCCGAGTCCGCAGCGGCCGAGCCGGGCGGAGTCGCAGGACCCCGCGCTGTCCATCAGCGCCGCCCGCGTTGGGAGCTCCGCAAACCGCAGCTCCATGATGTCGGTGCCGCAGGTCCAGCACTCCGGGCTCCAGACGGCGATCCCCGGTAAGGCATCGCCAGCCTCGCGATGTTACAGCGCTGTCCCGCCGCTGCTGGAGCTCTGGCCGATCCTGGCAGGAAAGGCCACGCCAATCCAGTAGGTAGGCCGCTGGGGGGGGAGGGGCGAGGACGCGACTCGAATAATAGTCGCGTCTTCACCAGGAAGCGGCTGAAGGACGGTATCCCCCGCACCGTACCCTCTTCCCCCACATCAAAACACAAAAAAAACACAAAAAAACAATCTTTTACATAACTAAATAAACAAAAAAACAAAAAGATCCCCGGCTGTAGGTGGAGGCTGCTGGCACCAGCGCCACTGGAAGTACAACACGGCTGTGGGGAAGGAGCTGTTCCTGAACCTGGTTGTCACAGTTTTCAGGCTCCTGTACCTTCTTCCCGATGGCAGGGGTGAAATGAATGCGTGGCTAAGATGGTGTGGGTCTCTGATGATGCTGGCTGCCTTTAAATCCCTTCAATGGTGGGGAGGTCAGAACCGATGATGGACTGGGCAGTGTTCAGAACTTTTTGCAGTCTTTTTCACTCCCGGGCGTTCAAGTTGCCGAACCAGGCCACGATACAACCTATCAATATGCTTTCTACTATACACCTGTAGAAGTTCAAGAGAATCCTCTCTGACATACCGAATCTCCGTAATCTTCTCAGGAAGAGGACCCACAATCCTGTTTATATCAACGGGACGATGGTGGAGGTAGAAGCGTTGGTGTGCTTTATTTATAATTGCATCAGTGTGCTGGGTCCAGGAAAGATCTTTGGAAATATGCACGCCCAGGAATTTGAAGTTTTTGATTGTCTCCACCATGTTGATATAAACAGGATTGTGGGTCCTCATTCTTCCTCTCCCAAAGTCCACAATAAGTTCATTGGTTTTACTGATATTGAGAGCCAGGTTATTGTGCTGGCACCCCTTGGTCAATCGGTCGATCTCACTTCTGTACTCTGACTCATCACCATCTGTAATTCATCCAACAGCGGTGGTATCATCGGCGAACTTGAAGATGGAGTTCGTACTGTGTCCGGCTGCAGCACGCAGCCTTGAGGTGCTCCCGTACTGATTGATAATGAGGAAGAAGTATTTCTGTCAATTTGAACAGACTGTGGTCTGTGGATGAGGAAGTCGAGGATTCAATTGCAGAGGGATATGCAGAGACCCAGTTCTGTGAGCTTGGTAACCAGCTTTTTATATATATGAAAAAATGTATTCTATTATTAAAAAACAATATTTACAAAACAAAACAGGACCTATCACCATAATACAAGACAAACAAATGTACCAAATAAACTACTATACAACTATGTTACAATCCTTAGCGAGGATGCATTCAACCCCCCGCGGAGCCCAGCGGTCCCGAAAATCCCCCAGGGCGCCCGTGGACAGCGCATAGTCCCTCTCTAACACCACCCGGGCACAGACGTAGCCCTGGAAAAGGGGCAGGCAGCCCTCTTCTGCCTAGCGCTGTGACTTGCGGATTGCCAGCTTGGCCAGGCCCAGGAGCTATCCATCCTCGGCCCTACCCTCTTCCCTACGCACAGGATGTCCAAAGATGAGGATGGTGGGTGAAGTCAGAAGGCAGGGAGCAGCTCCTTCAGATAGTGGAACATGGGCTGCAACCTCACACACTCCATATACATATGATAGACAGACTCTTCCAGCGCAAAAGTGGCAGGCGGCTGGCGAGTCAGTGAACCATGAGAGAAACAGGTTGCAGGGGACACCTCGGTGCAGTTGGTAACCAGTATTTTATAATCGAAAATATTTATTCAAATATTAAAATAGTATTTACAATACAATAAAACAAAACACTACCATAATACAAGACGAACAAATATGCTAAGCAACTGCTAAACAACTATATTGCAATCCTTGTCCAGGATACATTCAACCCCCCTCGGTGCCCAGCGGTCGCGGAACTCCCTCAGGGTGCCCGTAGACAGGGCGTATTCCCTTTCTATCTGCGTTGGTAACCAGTTTGGAGGGGATGATGGTATTGAACGACGAGCTGTAGTCTATAAGCAACAGCCTGATGTAAGTGTTTTTATTGTCCAAGTGGTCCAGTGCATAGTGGAGAGCCAGTGAGATCGCATCCTCCGTTGACATGATGTGACAGTAGGCAAACTGTAGTGGGTCGAGGTTCTTGTTGAGGTAGGAGTTGATATGCACCATAACCAATCTTTCAAAGCACTTCATCACTACGGATGTTAGTGCCAGATGTAAGCTTTTCACTGTACCTTGGTACACATGACTTGAAAGCAAAAACAAACTAAAGATCAGGTGCTATCAAGAGACCTTAATCCAAGCATCTTTCAAAGGATAAGATTAACCTGGATTTTCTTCCGTTCATTTGTTGGCAGTTTACCTAGATCATAAGATATTGTAAGCTAAGTTTCAATATCAAGGCTGATCTTTTATCTCAGCACTACTTTCCCACACTAACTGTATCTAAAATTCTATCGTAGTGGAACCAAGCTGTAGTGGATCCAACCTCAGGAGTGGATACAAAAGTGGGACCACAAAGAAGTAGCATGAATGGGTGATAGACAGTCAGCGTGGACTCGGTGGGCTAAAGGGCTGTTTCATGGCTATATTTTTCAATCCAACCGGCACGAAAGTGTTCATTAATCTATCCATTACCGAAAATCCGTCGAATGAACAGATGTTTTATGCCCATTAGCAGCTTGAGTGCAGCTCAGTGTAGAAGAAGCAGAGGATGAACTGATGTTTCATTATTCATTAGAACCAGAATGTCTGCCAAAGGATTGAAGCCAAATTGTTACAGTTTGATTCCACAAAGGAGGAATGTTGCATAATGTGCAATATTCCAATCTTTGCCTGGTGTTGGAAAATTACCAACTGAAATAATTAGGGATACAATGAATGCTTTGAAGGTTGTAGAAAGATCAGCAAAGTCATACAGGATCAAGAGAATGGAAACACTATGGACTGTGAATGTTGGAATCTGCAGCAAAGGAAAGAGGGAATCTCCATGTTGGATATGTCAAGAGTCCAGAGTGTTTTATTGTTATACAGTATGTCCCACAACGGGAACAATGAAATTCTTACTTGCAGCAACAGCACTACGGGTTTGTAAACACTGTACTCAATAGATAACAAAACAAACAAAAACATTCAATTAATAAAAAAGCCGACATCCTGCCAAAATTAAACAAAGCCCAAAGTCCACTGTGCATCCCAGGATGTTTGGAGCTTAGTTACAGTTCTTAGTGTTCAATAGCCTTATAGTTGTTTGGGAAGAAGCTGTTTCTGAACCTGGACGTTACCATTCTCAGACTGCTATACTTTCTTCCTGATGGCAGAAATGAAATGAGTGTCCAGGGTGGTGTGGCTCCATGATGATATTGATTGCCTTTCAGAGTATCTTCTGTAGATCTCTTCAATGGATGAACTGGGCAGTGTTCACCACATTTTGTAATCTCCTTTGTTTCTGGGTGTTTGAGTTGACAAACCAGACCATGATGCAACCAGTGAATATGCTCTATACCGTATACCTGTAGTGTTTCAAGAGAGTATTCGAGGACATACCAAATATCCTCAATCTTCTAAACAAGTTGAGGCATTGAAGGGCTTTCTTTACGATTGCATCAATGTGCTGTATGCAGGACATGTCTTCAGACTAATGCACGGCAAAGAACTTCAAGTTGTTGACTCTCTCCACCACCGACCCGCGGAATAAGACAGTTTAGCTTAGTTTAGAGATACAGATACAGACCCACCAAGTCCACACTGACCAGCGTCCCCATACAATAGCCCTTTCCTGCACACTAGGGACAATTTACAATCTTTACTGAAGCCAATTAACCTACAAACATGTATGTCTTTAGAGTGCGGGTGGAAACTGGAGCACCCGGAGGAAACCCATACAAACTCCGTACAGACAGCACCCGTAGTCAGGATCAAACCCGGGTCTCTGGCAGCAACTCTACTGCTGCGCCACCGTGCCGCCACGACAGGTTTGTGGATGTTTGGCCTTCCTCTTCCAAAGTCAATAGTCAATTCCTTGGCTTCATTGACATTGAGAGCAAGGTTGTTATTCCGGCACCATTTAATCAGACGATCGCTCTCCCTCCTACACTCTGAATCGTCATTATCCATAATTTGTTACAGATATTATAATATGCGGAGTTCCAGAAATAAATTGTTGTTATTCTATTCATTCATTGACAGTTAATCAGTAATAATTATGATAGGATTATCAAGCATCTCTATCATCTCTTAAGAATGCATTATGCCATTCTCTCATTTGTCTAATACTTACTCTTCCAAAATAACCTAAATAGGAAAGGTAAATATTTAATAGACCTGATTTGCTGTCAAAAGCAATAGTGAACCTATCGGAGATGCTGTCAAATTAGAACTGCATGTTAACATAGAAACATAGAAAATAGGTGCAGGAGTAGGCCATTCGGCCCTTCGAGCCTGCACCGCCATTCAATATGATCATGGCTGATCATCCAACTCAGTATCCCATTCCTGCCTTCTCTCCATACCCCCTGATCCCTATAGCCACGAGGGCCACATCTAACACCCTCTTA
This sequence comes from Amblyraja radiata, assembly GCF_010909765.2. Taxonomy (NCBI): domain Eukaryota; kingdom Metazoa; phylum Chordata; class Chondrichthyes; order Rajiformes; family Rajidae; genus Amblyraja; species Amblyraja radiata. The sequence goes on along the minus strand of NC_045972.1, from coordinate 16,155,460 downwards.
AATATAGCCAATGAACTGGCCTCAACTACCTTCTGTGGCAGAGAATTCCACAGATTCACCACTCTGTGTAAAAAATGATTTTCTCATCTCGGTCCTAAAAGACTTCCCTCTTATCCTTAAACAGTGAACCCTAGTTCTGGACTTCCCCAACATCGGGAATAATCTTCCTGCATCTAGCCTGTCCAACCCCTTAAGAATTTTGTAAGTTTCTATAAGATCCCCCCTCAATCTTCTAAATTCTAACGTGTACAAGCCGAGTCTATCCAGTCTTTCTTCATATGAAAGTCCTGCTATCCCAGGAATCAGTCTGGTGAACCTTCTCTGTACTCCCTCTATGGCAAGAATGTATTTCCTCAGATTAGGAGACCAAAACTGTATGCAATACTCCAAGTGTGGTCTCACCAAGACCCTGTACAACTGCATGGACGGATTAAATTGATGGATTTTAAACTTTGCCTAATATTTTAAACATGGAGTGTAGCAAAACCAAGTACAAGCCTGCTCCTCCACAAGACACACGACTGCAGCCCTCACGCAAGCCTCACAGAGTCTGAAGTTTCATCTAGTTTCAGTACTGTTCATTCTGCAAACTCATTGGAATTGACATGACTTGCTAAGTGTGATGTACTTGAGCTTGTAACCATCAAGCAAGATGTGCAGGTCCACCACCGATTTTCTGGCAACGGATGGTCTTTTAAACCTGACAAAATCATGAGAGCGCACTTGACCCCCCCCCCCCCCAGAAGTCTCCCCGAAAATGGACCAGGTGAGGCAGATGATTTCAACATAACCAGGACTTCTGTGCCAATTGGCGGGTCAATTTGACCGGGGCTCTGGAACTCCAGGCCAGAGCCGGAGGATCGGTTCCCATAGCCGACTCCCAAGGCCGAATTTGCAGGCCGGTATCTCGGCCCCTAGGTGGACCGTTCGAGTACCGTTGGACTCCTCTCGGAGGCCATGACCTCTGTTGGTCTGGCAAAACGGATAATCCAGAAAGGCTCTGGAACCAAGGGTGCCAGAAAATCAGTGATGGACCTGTAATTACTGGCAAGCAACATCATCAGTCGCTGGGCACTGCTGGCTATCGTTTTTATTTTATGAACTCAGAACATAGAACAGTGAAACACAGGAACAGGCCCTTCAGTCCACAATGTTCATGTCGCTATGCTCATGATGTCTGGTTAAACTAATCTCCTCTGCCTGCACATGATCCATATCCATCCACTCTCTGCATAATCCATGTGCCTATCTGAAGCCCACTGTTGTATCTGGCTCCACCACCAACCCTGGCAGCAGGTTCCAAACACCCACCACTCTCTGTGTAAAAGGCAACGCGCACATCTCCTTTAAATTATGCCCCACTCACCTCTAATCTTTGACATTTCCACCCAGGGAGAAAGGCTCTGTCTGTTTACCCTATCTATGCCTCTCATTGTATTACATATTTCTATCAGGTCCCTCCTCAGCCTCCCACACTCTGGAGGAAACAGTCCAAGCTGGTAATTAAAACAGCACCTAAGTCAGTGCAATCAATCTCTCCAACCTTTTACTGCATCACAAGAACCACACTGGATATCTGGGTGCAAAAAGCTGGCCCTATTCCCAAGCCACTCTGGCATAAGTAATAGAAGATGATGTAATTCCATAACTTGAATATCACTCCACAGATGTGGTCATACATGCATATGCTTATTTTATGTCATATCATAAAAATACAGACACACAGAAGAAGTGGCACAGCAGGAGAGTTGCTGCCTTGCAGCACCAGAGACACAGATTTGATCCTGACTATGGGTCCTGTCTGTACGGAGTTTGCATTTTGTCACGTGACCACAAAGGTTTTCTCCAGGCGCTCCGGTTTCCTCCCGCATTCCAGGTTTGTAGGCTAATTGGCTTTGGTAAAAATTGTAAATTGTCCCTAGTGGGTAGGATAGCGCTATTGGCGCGGACTCGGTGGGTCGAAGGACCTGTTTCCTCACTCTATCTCGATGGTCTATAGTCTTGATCCGTTTTCCATCCCTATCCATCTAGTTCAACCACAAAATAGTGAAGAGTGGGTGGAAAATTCTGGTAATTAACCCCCAGAAAGCGCTACACATGGCCAATTTTCTGCTCCTTATTGACTGTGCTTCTGGGTGTATACTGGGTTGTGTCTGCAGCACATCATTAATGTCAGTTTCTTGGCCTCCTTTCACGCTGATTACAAGGTGTCTGTATTTCCCTTGCCCTTTTAAATCTAATCGCAACTGGTTATTTTGTGTGCAGAAGGAGCAACCCACAAAATCTACCAACCAAGTAAATTGCAACAATAGAAAATTGCAACTCACAGTACATTTAAGAACAGGCGTTTTAAATATAAAGTCTTTGCTTAAGGTTTCATCTCCTTTGACTTTGGTCTTTATTAGGAGATCTGCTTTCAATGGATGATAAAGAAGTAAAAGAGCACTTTCAAACTGTTACTGCACTGTATTTCGTACTTTAAAATATTTTAAGGACGGGTTATTATCTATTTTGAAACAGCAATTTGAACAATTGAAGGTTTCAGCATAACATAGATGATGCAACATAGTTCTCTTTTTGGAAAGGAAATAAACCAGACAAATTACACCTCTGAGAGACTCTGCGCTTTGATCTCTGTTACTCAATTAAGAACTCTGTAATTCAACATCGCTGCTTTTTAATGTGCGTTCAATCCCATCTCATGGGTTACTTGCCAATTTGCGGCCAACAATAAAAACTTTAACTATGACTCTTTGAACTTTCACTTTAAGTCTGCTTATTAGCTGGTCTATAATTCTGTCCCAGCTCTGACATAGAAACTGAAGCACAATTTTCTAATCTATCAAAGGGCTGAGAAAACTAAACTAAACTAAACCAATCCTGCTAAGTTTTGTTGCTGCTTCACTATGCAACGACAGATAGTTCAATATTTTAAAGGCCATAATTGTCAGACTTGCGTATAAATGCTTTCTCATTCCAAAGGGCGGCACAGTAGCATAGAGATGGAGGTACTGCCTTTCAGAGCCAGAGAACCAGGTTTGATCTTGACTAAGGGTACTATCTGTACAGAGATTGTTAGCCAAGACAGACACAGACATTGATTAAAAAAAAGGACAAGTTAAAAAAAAACAAATATTAGCAAGTGAGAAACATAAAGATAAAACACCAACAGCTTCTGCAGATAGGGTTAAAAAGGAGGAAAACTAATGGGAATCCCTTATCGATCGAGATTAATTATGCCACGGATAAAGAAAAATTTAGGGAAATTAAACAAAAATGAATGAATAAACCATTGAAAACATCCTGGAAATAGGAGAACTATGAGTGAAAGAAGAGATCAAAGTCACAAGTAAGACACTGGTAAGGCATAATAAGCATTGGAGAAATGAATGGGGATCTATTGGTTTTCACATGATGGTTTTGACTGTGATAGCAATGATGGTGAATGTGCTGGTTGTCATATTCCACAATTCCACATATTCTAGATTGGTTTACGTGGATTGAAAGGTGCCAATTATAACCTCACTGTTTAAGAAAGATGGGAGAGAGAAAATGGAGCCATGGACCACTTCGCTTATCATCAAAAGGGAAGCTACTGGAATTTGTATCAGGGAAGTAGCAACAGGGCACTTGAATAATGATAATAAGATTGGACGTGGATTAGTCTAGACTTTAGAGATACAGCGCGGCACAGACCCTTCGGTCCACCGAGCCCCCACCGACCAGCAATCACCCCGCAAACTAGCACTATCCTACACACAAAGGACAATTTACAATTTTATCGAAACCAATTAATCTACAAAACTGTATGTCTTTGGAATGTGGAAGAAAACCAGAAAACCCAGAAAAAGCCCACCCAGTCACAGGGAGAATGTGCTAACTCCGTAGAGACAGCACCCGGTCAAGATCGAACCCAAGTCTCTACCACTATGCCACCGTACTGCCCTTATGAAAGGAAATTTGTGTTCAACAAATCAGTTAGAGTTGGAGGTTTTTGAGCTTGAGTTTAGCAGAAAAGACAAGAATGAGCCAATTGATGCAGTGCAGATCCTATAAACTGTAGATGCAGGAATCCTGAGCAAAACACAAAATGCAGGTGTAACTCAACAGGTCAGTCAGCACCTGGGAAGTGTTAGGGCATGTCTTCAGGCTGATTGGAGTAGGGGAGAGAACGCTGGTAAAGGTTTCCAGATTTCTCCCCCCTGCTCCAACTAGTCTAAAGGGCCCTGACCTGAAAATGTCACTTATCCATTCCCTCCCCAGATGGTGTCTGACCCACAGTATTGATGCACTGCATGTGGTCTTTCAAAGCCCTGTAATAAGATGCTACACAAGAAGTGGTTATTAAATTAGGGGCATAGTACTAGGTGTAATATACTGGCGTAGATTGAGGGATGGTTAAAGTACAAAAGTCAGAGTAGAAATAGCCAGGTCATTCTCAATGTGAAGAGTGGCGTGCAGCAGAAAGTGATGTTTAGAAACTATATCAATGGATAGCTCAAAGAGGGTTGTGGAAACTCATAAACTCAATGGGTTGAATATTGAGATTACAATATTTTCAACATATTAGGGAGATCAGGCATTATGCAGGAAAGTGGGGCTAAGGTTTAAAAAAAACAACACTTTTACTGTTATCATTCATAGTCTGTGAGAGTGGATAGGTTTACAATTAAGATACCTTAGAATCACAGTCATACAACATGGCACAAGCCCTTGCCGACCAAGATGCCCTATCAAGCCAATACCATTTGCTCACGTTTGGTCCATATATCTCTGAACCTTTCCTAGTCCATGTGCCTGACCAAATGTATTTTAAATGTTATTATTGCACCTGCCTCAACTGGCAATCCATATACCCACCACACTTGTGAAAAATGTGTCCCTCGGGTTCCTATTAAATCATTCTCTTCTCACCTTAAACCTATGCCCTCTACTTCTTGATTTGTCTACTCTAGGGAAAAGACTGTGCATTCATCCTATCGATTCCTCTCATTATTTTATAAGATCACACTTACATAAGATCATTCCTCAGCCTCTTGCATTCCAAGGAATACAATCTTAGCCTGCCCACCCTCTCCCTACAATTCAGGCCCTTGTGTCCTGGCAACAACCTCTTAAATCTTCTCCGCACATTTTCCAGCTTAATGGCATCTTTCCTACAGCATGGTGTCTTCTTCCAGTTTACAGAACCTCCAGCAAGAAGGGCTCATCGAAATCCTTGTCAGATCAGCAAATCGTGTTCATGAACATTTATTTGTCAAGTTTCTAAATGTCCACAGGCAGAAGCCATAGTGATACAGCATGGAAACAGGCCCTTCAGCCTAAATTACCTACACCAGCCAACATGTCCCAACTACACCAGTCCCACCTGCCCATGTTTGGTCCATACCCCTCCAAACCTGTCCTATCCATGTACCCGTCCAACTTTTTCTTAACTGTTGAGATATTCCGTGCCTCAACTACTTCCTCCTCCCCTTCCTTAACCCTCTAGCTGTCTCCTCCCACCCTCCCATCCGCCCGCCCTCGGGCTCCTCCTCCTCCTCCTCCCCTTTTCCTTCTTTCTTTCCCCCACCCCCCATCAGTCTGAAGAAGGGTTTCGGCCCGAAACGTCGCCTATTTCCTTCGCTCCATAGATGCTGCTGCACCCGCTGAGTTTCCCCAGCAATTTTGTGTACCTTCGATATTCCAGCATCTGCAGTTCCCTTTTGAATACTTCCTCTGGCAGCTTGTTCCATACACCCACCACCCTTTGTTTGAAAAAGTTACCCCTCAGATTTCTGTTCAATCTTTTCCCCTTCACCTTAAACCTACGTCCTCTGGTCCTCAATTTGCATACTCTGGACAAAAGACTCTGTGCATCTACCCATGTATTCCTCTCATGATTTTATACACCTCTATTAGATCACCCCTCTTCCTCCTGTGCTCCAAGGAATAGAGTCCCAGCCAACTCAACCTCTCCCTATAACTCAGACCCTTAAGTCCTGGCAGCATCCTCGTAAATATTCTTTGTACCCTTTCCTGCTTGACAACATCTTTCTTATAACATGGTGCCCAGAACTGAACACAATACTCAAAGTCTCATCCACTGCCAGAAAATTGGCCGGGTTACTACCCAGGACGTTCCAATATGGGTTGGCAACGGATGAGACTCCTCATTAAAATCTGCCACCAATAGCAATAATGCGGTGAGGAGGACAAAGATTATCATTCTACTTTTTCAATGCCACACAGCCAGTTAAACATGTGCAGGACGCTCCCCCACTGAGAGTACAAGACTGTTACTAAAGCAGTATGGAATTGGCAATAGCAGCTGCCAAGATTGTCAGGCCATCTCAACGTTAACAGTACATGGGATGGTATTCCAGTTTATAATAATTTGAGGCACTGAGCAACTTTGTCAAAAATAAATAATTTTTTGTTCGAAATGATCAGTATGCCAAACCATGTTTAGAACTGAAAAATCATTATTCTTTAGCAGTTAATTTGAAGGTCCACAGCAGTTAATAAAATTATTTTCCTGATCATTTGCTTCCTGCTATTGGACTGGGAAGGGCTTTGGAAAAATAAACCTAAACATTTATTGACCAAACTCACAGAGTGCTGGAGGAACTCTGCGGGTCGGGCAGCACCCGTGGAGGGACTGGACGGTGTTTCAGGACGGGACCCTTCTTCAGACTGAATTAATGTTTTTTTAATAAGAATTTGGCAGTTTCTGCTCACGCACCATAATTATTATATAATTTCCAAACTTCCATTTCCAGGCACTATTTAAATGCGAGCTGTTATTGTAAAATATGTCCAAGATACTTCCTTGAAATATTTGATACCGGGTCACTGGGGAGCGACAGAACAGGTGAGGAAATGTTGAGCAAAGTTGGACAGAGAGATGTTTCCAGGGCCATCTTACATGAGACTGAGAAAGTGGACGTGGGGGGGGGGGGGGGGGGGGGGGGGGGGGGGGGGGGGAGGAGGTAGTAGGGGATCTTAGCGAAGAAATTCCAATGGATAGAGCCTTATGAATGGTCCAAGAGATGGAAAAGGTAATAATAATGTAGAAGGGTCTCGACCCAAAACGTCACCCATTCCTTCTCTCCAGAAATACTGCCTGTCCCTCCTAGTTACTCCAGCATTTTGTGCCCACGGTCGTTGTCGGAGATCCTCTGCCTGTTGACTGGTCGGGAATTGAAGAAAAAAAACGAAAGGGTAGATCCCACCCTGCTAGAGTAGACCATGGAGGAGTGACATTGAGGGTGTTAAACGTCTAGAAGTGTGTCACCTCTCACCAGTGCCTACCAACGTTACACTGGCCGACTGAATTATCCCAGCAAAAATCTCATCCTTTTCGCACAATTGGCATTGAGTTTCTGTTCATTCTTTGCATTCTGACCTTGAGGAGCATTGCCCGAATCTACTCCTCGTAATGTTTCCAAAAAGATCGTATCGCTTGCCAGCAAAGTTAGAATTCACACAAGTTGAAACAGTTCGAAAACTAAATGCAAGCCTCGTATCAGAGAACTCCAAAAGGCTGGCCAACATTCCACAGATAGCTCACGAGTACCAGTGATCTTCAAGTGATTTGTAGTGAGCACATAATCCGTTGCTGGGATGTGGTTCGTTGCAGAAGGATGGTCATCAGTAAGATTACATCTATTTAGTCATTAATCTGTGAAGTGGCTCAGATAACGAATTGGCAAATTGATTCACAAAGCATCTGCCGAGATTATTCAGATTTGAAGTGAAAATCTCAAATTAGCCTCACCAATGGACACGTTGATTTATTACTCTGAACAAATACGGACGCTATTGGCGCTGCAAGTTTTATTAGCTCGTTAGAATAGCTGTGCACATTCCTCGGGAACTGAAGTCCCGTGAAGGACTTGGCCGAAGGACAGGAGCAGCACATCATTTAAAGGATGTTTAAACCCTTACAACCATTAAACGCATTCACATCCCATTCATTGCCTGCTTCTCGGCCCAATTTACAAACTTTTCCTGCACTCAAACACTCACTGAAACAATTCAATACAGCTCCCAGCCCCATGTGGGTCAGTCACTCACACTTTACTTCTAGACTGTAGAGGTACAGCGCAGAAGCAGGCCCTTCTGCCCACCGAGTCCGTACCGACCAGCGATCACCCCTCCAACACACAAAGGACAATTGACTTTTTTTTTCAGAAGCCAATTAACCGACAAACCTGCACATCTTTGGTGTGTGGGTGGAAATCGGAGCACGCCGAGAAACCCCACGCGGTCACAGGGAGAATGTACAGACTCCGTACAGACAACACCCGTAGTCAGGATCAAACCCGGGTCTCTGGCGCTATAAGGCAGCAACTCTACCGCTGCGCAACGGTGCCCCCTTGCCCTATGCCACATCTTTGCCGCTTTGTAGAAAAAAAAACACACAAAGTGGTTTTTACTCAAGATTCCAGCTTCTGCGGTTCCTAGTATCTCCATCTTCCAGAAGAACAAGTAGGCCAGCTACATTTATTGAGTGTGTGAAGCGTTAACCGCCGCTCCCCGCTGTCAGCGAGGTATAAATCACAACAACAACAATGCAAAGATTTGCCTTAGAAACATGGAAAAATGGGTGCAGGAATAGGCCATTCGGCTCTTTAAGCCAGCATTGCCCTTCAATATGATCATGGCTGATCATCTAATATCAGTACCCTGTTCCTGCTTTTTCTCCATATCACTTGATTCCTTTAGCCCAAAGAGCTAAATCTAACTATCTCTTGAAAACATCAAGTGAATTGGCCTCCACTGCCTTCTGTAGCAGAGAATTCCACAGATTCTCAACTCTGGGTGAAGAACTTTTTCCTCAACTCGGTCCTATATGGCCTACCCCTTATTCTTAAACTGTGACCCCTGGTTCTGGACTCTCCCAACACCGGAAACATTTTTATTGCACCTAGCCTGTCCAGTCCTTTAAGAATGGTATATGTTTCTATAGGATACCCTCTCATCCTTCTAAATTCCAGTGAATACAAGCCCAGTCGACCCCTTCTTTCATCATATGTCAGTTCTGCCATCCCAGGAATTAACCTGGTGAACCTAACCTGCACTGCCTCAATAGCAATAATATCTTTCCTCAAATTAGGAGACCAAAACTGCACATAATACTCCAGGTGCGGTCTCACAAGGGCCCTGTACAACTGCAGTAGGACCTCCTTGCTCCGAAACTCAAATCCTCTCGCAATGAAGGCCAACATGCCATTAGCTTTCTTCATTGCCTGTTGTACCTGTATGGTTACTTTCAGTGACAGATGCACACGCACACACAGGCTTAGTTTCTCCTAATCTGACACCATTCCGATATTGTTTAAGAAGGAACTGCAGATGCTGGAAAATCGAAGGTAGATAAAAATGCTGGAGAAACTCAGCGGGTGAGGCAGTATCTATGGAGCAAAGGAATAGGTGACGTTTCGGGTCGAGACCCTTCTTCAGACTATTCAGATGATAATCTGCCCTCCTGTTCTTGCCACCAAAGTGGAGAAACTTGCGTTGCATTCCAATCAGTGTGTTACAAGTGGAGCCCACCCTCTCGTCTCTGGTTCTGTCTGCAATATCGGTGCCCACGGATGTTTTCATAAAGTGAAAGGTTTAAAACGACCGACTCACAGTAAACAACCCAATTCGAAGATCCGTTGTGTAACACTTAGAAACATAGAAAATAGGTGCAGGAGTAGGTCATTCGGCCCTTCGAGCCAGCACCGCCATTCAATATGATAATAGCTGGTCATCCCGAATCAGTATCCCGTTCTGGTTTCTCACCATATCCCTTGATTTCGTCAGCCCGAAGAGCTATATCCAACTCTCTCTTGAATACATCCAGTGAATTGGCCTCCATTGCCTTGTCTGGCAGAGAATACCACAGATTCACAACTCTCTGGCTGAAAAGGTTTCTACTGTTCTACTTCTACTATTGCGACTACGCCCGGCCCTGGGGATGGGACGAGAGCTGGTTTGGACCCACTGTTAATAAAAGACCTTAAAACACCAACAACATGAATCCATCTCCTGATTCCAACCGGGCAGCGTGTGCTACAGATTAAACTCTGCTCCTTGCTTCTTCTATCACTTTTGCATTTCCGTGTTTTCTTTTGCAATGAGAGGGGGGTAAAAAACATACTCACGTCGTGTTTATCTCCTGCTTTCACTCGGAGACTCTTGGTTACCACCGAAAGGGGCCGTAGCGCCAGAAAGCAAAGCAGAACCGCCACCGGTGCTCGTAGAAAATTTAGGTGCCAACTTCTACCGTGATCCATGGTTTCCCCTCCGCTTCTAGAATGGCGGTAAAGGAGGGAATTAGTGATAGTGATAGAGAGGGAGAGAGAGAGTTCAGCGGGAGAGCCTGCAAAAGGTTGCTGGGGCAGCGAGTGAAGCCAAATGAAGGGACTGCGCTGGCGAAAGCGACTTCTCCACGCCCTCCCCTCGCACGCACCAGCTGCCACTGCCCCAATATTAGCCAAATATTTCTAGTCTGTTCACATCTGGCTGTTTGTCCTCACGCACCGACTGCCTGCTTGGCTGGAGCGACCAGATCAACTGCCCCCGTTCTGCCCCGGAGCCCACAGCTGTTTAAAATAAGCAGCTGACCAGAATACATAAAAAAACAAACAGCTGGAAGATGGGAATAATAAACCCCTTTTCAACAGAGCATCTGTAAGCTTAAGTCAAATATATACAACAATAAGCAAAGCATCAAATGCTTACATCCCAAATAGCAACTTCTGGGGGATAAAATGCGGCAATCGGGGATCCAAAGTCGACCAACGTTAACATTTACGAGATGGGAGGCTGAAAATCGGGTTAAATAGGAATAGCAGCTGCCCCGCCGCGTCTGTGTACAAGAGTTTGCTTTCTATCGAGCAGTTTTGCCCAATCCGATTTTGCATTTGGTTTATTCACTGTAAGGAAACTCTTTATGTAATGAGAATTCAGTTTACACATCGCCAGCTCAAGGTTTATTCCAGACTCAAATATTAAGCCCGTGGCAGCCGTGAAAGTTGGTCATAGTCTATCCCCGAATAATCTTATCATTTACTCCCGCTCTGATCTATTTTGAAACATCCCAAGGAGTCGCTGAACCGAAGTTTCACATTAAAACCCCAGCAGGTCAAAGCCACTGTTTGTTTACCAGTTTGTAGGTGGCGAGTGGGTATCCTGTGGGTTCAATGTGTCTCAGTCAACCGCCAAGGTGTTGGTGTTGCTCCTGTATCATTGCATATTGTATCATGCGAAAATGGCTGTTAACCGGTCACCCCATGTCTGGGGGAAATATGAATCTGTTTTAATGGCTGCTTATAATGACAGCGTTAGCCCAGGACAGAGTCGGTGCGATTGGATAATTCCACTGTCGCTCACAGCCGCTGACCTCTCTGTTGTAATTAACAGATTAGGTTTAAGGACATGTGCAGTTATTCACTCCTGCATTTCTGACAAAAAATACCCCTTACTCTGAGATAAAAGCTGAGAAAAATCTTTCTTGAGATTTTTTCCCCCTCTGCTCTCTAACTGGGGAACTGCAGATTTATGTAGGAAGGAACTGCAGATGCTGGTTTACACTGAAGAAAGACACAAAATGCTGGAGTAACTCAGCGGGTCAGGCAGCATCTCTGGAGAAAAGGATTAGGTGACGTTCTGGGTCGGATCCCTTCTTCACCTGGCCTTCCCTATCTTCCAGCCTGAAGAAGGACTCAGACACAAAACATTACCTATTCCTTTTCTCCATAGATGCTGCCTGACCCGCTGAGTTACTCCAGCACTTTGTGTACATCTTTAGTTTTGTTTGTAGTTTTGCTTTAGTCTGTGAGCCCTGGCAACTTACCCACAAGCAACTCATTGACTGATGAACAGTTGTCAACAGTCTCTTAGCTAAGAATGATTATCAGCATCTATTAGGAAGTAAAGCTAACTAACATTTTGACAGATATTTGTTGGCAATTTGATGATTGTTTCCAGCTGGCAACCTAAAGGTTACTTTTATTTCCTACCCCCAGTTGCAGACTGAGGAGTGCTGTCAAATTAACAAAATAACCTCAGCAGTTATTAGAGTCATAGAGTCAAACGGCACTGCAACAGACCAGTCAGCCAAACCAGTCCCTGCCAACCATGATGTCTCAATTAAGCTAATTCAACACCGTATATGAAAGTTAAATATATATGAAAAATCAAAGCATCAAATGTTTACATCTCAACCAGGAAGGTTTGGAAGGGTTGGTAACCCATCCATTTGCCCACGTTTGGCCCATGTTCATCTAAACCTTTTATATCTATGTACTGTTCAAGTATCTTTTCAATGCTGTTATAGTACCTGCCTCAACTACCTCCTCTGGCGGTTTGTTCTATATACTGTGGTGGTGGGTGTATGGAACAATCTGCCAGAGGAGGTAGTTGAGGCAGGGACTATCCCAACATTTAAGAATCAGTTGGACAGGTACATGGATTGGACATGTTTGGAGAGATATGGCCCGAATGTGAGCAAGTGGGACTAATGTAGCTGGGACATGTTGGCAGGTGTGGGCAAGTTGGGCTGAAAAGCCTGTTTCCACACTCTCACTCTATGACTAAGACTCTATGACTATACCCACCTTTCAATAAAAAAGTTGCCTGTCAGGTTCTTGTTAAACCTTTAATTAAATCTTTTCACTCTCATCTTAAACTTTGTGCTTGTGTTCTTGATCCCCCTATTCTGGGTAAAAAACTCAGCACATTCAACCCATCAATGCCCCACATGATTTTATGCACATCTATAAGATCCTGTGCACCAAAGAAAAAAGTCCTAGCATGCCCAGTCTCTCCCTATTGCTCAGACCCTTGAGCTCTGGCAACATCCTCATAAATTTATCTGCACTCTTTCCAGCTTAATGCTGTCCTTCCAACAGCAGGTCAATCAAAACTGAATGCATATACATACATATAGTACACAACAATTGGAAATATAACAAGTTAATAAATATAATACTAGGTAACCATAATAGTGCAAAAACACAAAGTCCATATTGCAACCGAGGACAGAGTCCATAGAAGTTGATTGTTACTGAGGGTAGTGTTGCATGGTGTTCATGAGCTGAGAAGATGCCACACTTGAACCTGGTGGCCATGCAGGCTCCTCTACCTTTGTCTCGATAGAAGAAAACATGCTATGATTCTCTCTATCATACACCTGTAATTGTTCGATACAGTATTTGTCAACATACCAATTCTACTCAAGCTTGCAAGGAAATAAAGGCTTAAGGAAGTAAGGAAGGAATGCAGGTCCTTCGTGGGTACTTGCTAATCTTATATGAGGTAGAATGGGATTGATATTGGACTTGGTTTCAATTAGTGCATTAGACAATATTGCAGCAATGCGTTGACTGAAATGAAATGTTTTCAAATTTATCAGTATCTCTGTCTGCCTTTGCTCCACTGCCGTTGAAACAAAGGAGAGTTAATGCAGGTATATCTAAGATAATAATTCAATGGAAGGAAAGTGTGTCAATGACAATGAAGAGATTGTCTGGTTACATAGAGATCTCCATTAACTGTCTTGCAAATCACTAGGTTTATGGTTAATCACTTTTGTTAAAAAAAAAATACCAGCAAGTTAGCTTTTAAGGTTGGAGAAACAAGGAACTGCAGATGCTGGTTTACAAAAAAAACATACAAAGTGGTGGAGTAACTCAACTGGTTAGATTCAGATTCAGATTCAAATTGTATTGTCATTGTGCAGTGTACAGTGCAGAGACAAATAAATGCAGTTAGCATCTCCCTAGAAGAGCGACATAGAATATGAGCAATAAATATATATATTTACGTGCATACAGTCATAGTAGTGCAATTTTTTTTTTAAAATAATTTCTGGTGGAAGGAGTGTCCAGGGAGGAGGGGGGGGGGTGATTGGCAGCACCCCTGGAGAGCATAGATAGGTGGAACCTATCTATGTTATCCAGAGATATTTCTTGACATGCTGAGTTACCCCAGCACTTTGTGGCATTTACGTGGCAGATTTGCTATTTTGACAACGGTGAACAATTCAGTTAAAATTAACATCATTGATGACGGCCCGGTAGAATGATAATGGTGGATGTGGACATGGTGTTTGGATTAAAGGACATTAAAAAAATGGATGGATTTTTTCCTATTTGAGTTGAAGTAATTCCTAACATTTATTGAGGCAAATTCCACTTGCCAGCCTGGATGATGGAAATGAAAAAAAAAAGTGAATTCTGGAAATACTTAACATCTGTAGTGAGAGAAACAAGTTAATGTTTAAGGTCAATAAGGGGGGAAGGGTGCAGTGAGCAGGGAGAATGACTGCGATAGGGTGGAGATTGAAAGACTAAAGATGCATGCAGTGGTGATACCGGCAGAGAAATAGCAGTGAAGGCCTGTGTTAATCACAGCGCATCCATCTGTCACAATGAGATAAAAGCTGAAAGAGATGAAAGAAAACTGAAGGAGAACGGTGAAAGCATGTGATACAGATGCTGAAACAATCAGAGAATGTTGGAAAACAGTTGGAAAAACATCTGCGGACAAGGAAAACAGACTTAACATTGCAGGTGATGATTTTCATCAGAGCTGGCCGGGTCTGAGACAAACTGGCAATGCTGGTTATCTAAAATGATTGACTTCATTGCTATGTCCCGAGGGATTTATTATGCCAAGTCAGGTGATGAGATGTGGTGAGTTTAGCAGAGGAGGTTACGATTTGGGTGTATAGAGTTGTGTGGGATACTGGTAGGGAGGACTGTAGGAAGCTTTTCCCCCTATTACAGGACATAGATTAGAGTATGGGGTAAGACAATTGGAAAGGATCGGAAGGAGATGTGTTTCACTCAGAGAGAGTGGAATTCGGGAATTCACTGCCTGAGGGAATGGTGGAAGCAGAGACGCTGACAGCATTTAAGAAATGTTTAAAGAGAAGGATACAGGCCAAAAGCCAGTAGATGGGATTAATATAGGTGGGTGACCTCTGGATCACACATGTGGTGGGCTGAGTGGCTGTTTCCATGCTGCATGGCCCTATGACTATTTATATTGCAATGAGCCAGAGATAGAGAGGTCATTTTGGGAACGGGATGGACACTTGATGTGGCAGGCAACTGAACTATCAGAATTACATGTGGGCTGAATAGAGGTGTTCTTCAATGCAGTTAATCTACCTGGAGCTGATCACATTGCCAGCTCTGAATGTGGTAAACTAAATTGGAAGAAGCATAAGTGAAATATTGCTGGACCTGGATGAAGAGTTTGGATCTCTGAATGGTGTGAAGGGGAGAAGTGAAAGGGCAGATAATGCGTCTCTTGGCTCTGCTTGGGAAAGTTCCATAAGCAGGGGAGCGGATGCAGTGGGGATGGAAATGTAATCCAGGGAGACAATAAGGAACAAGTCCTTTGGGAATGTTGAAGGGGAACTAAAGGGCAAGGTGCCTGGTGGAGGAATTATGCAGAAAATTGGTGGAAATTATGGAAGTTGATCTGCTGAATGTCGATGATGGTGTTGTGTTATGCAAGGTGAAGAAAAGGGGATCCTAATCTTTGATCTGTGCAACAGCAGAAGATGCCTGAGCAGCAAATGCCGGAAATGGAACAGAAAGCCCAGTCAGTTACAATGGACAATGGTTACAGCCAACATAGCTGTGGAAAGCTGTGGGCTTGCGAGGGATTTTGTTAGCTCCATATCTCATCCATGGATGGGGATAGAAAAGTTGAGAAAGGGAAGGCAAGAGTTATGGATGGATCTTATGAAAGTGAGAGCCGAATGGAAATTGATAACAAAGGTAATAAAAACTTTGAATTCTCGACATGATCAGGAAACAGCACTGATATAATCATAAATACAGCACAAACAAAGAGATGAGCTAGTGAGCCTGAGTTGAACTAAAACCAGCAGTGTTCCATGAATTCCATAATGAGATCGGTGTAACGTAGTGGGCCCAAATGGGTTTCCACAGCTATGCCTTTGGTTTGATCTTTTCTGTTTACATTTCTGATCTGTTCTGTCTCCCTTTCTAGTTATATATCCCCAGGCAGATCAACTGAGATGAAGAAGCCTTCACCTCCCTCTCGCAGTTGACATCACCACCTATACATCTTCCATCTCTCTTGACATCCACTCATTTCCCCTCCACTCTTACCCCTTCTCTACAACTGAGAACACGTTTGAAGTCTATATTTCTGAGCTCCGATGAAAGGTTCCCAACATGAAAAATGAACTCTGTTTCTTGCTGCTAGGTTGATGCCTGCCTGGCTGATTATTTTAGATTTCAATTTTCAGTTTTTTTTCTAATTTCCGATTGATGTTCGAAGTTGTTACTGATGTTGATTCATATACACAGTATACAAATGTGACTATATTGGCAGAGAGGAGATCAATGAAAGTTCACCTTCACAAGGAATTCCTGCAGTGGTGTCGTTGAGCCATAGTGAATGCCTCCAGGAGCCACGATGGGAGGATTTTCTTGAACTTGCACTAACTTTAATTTTAGAGTTTGCTCATGGAATAATCAGACATTATTTTGATCATGAGATAGCTAATTTCACATCTGATCGGAGGTTTTATCTTGAGAACAACATGTCACAGGGTAATATACATGGTTAAAATTGTGAAAAGATTGGGAATAGTAAATGGAACCAAAGCTGCTTGGGCAGCTAGCGTCTTCTTTGGAATCGGGAAATTGGGAATGTGGATGTGAGTGAGATGTTTTATCCCCAGAGAGATATCATTTTAATCAAAGAGCAGGAAAGTCTTGAGTTCCTGCAGTAATGTTCCTTCTGTCTCTCAATCATGTGACAATGGTGAGAACCGGTTTAGGGCAGACCGGTAGCACAGCAGTAGAATTTAGTTTAGTTTAGTTTTAGAGATACAGCGTGGAAACAGGCCTTTCGGCCCACTGAGCCTGCACCAATCTGCCATTCCCACACATTAACTGACTATCCTACACACACAAGGGACAATTCACATTTATACCAAGCCAATTAACCTACAAACCTGCACGTCTTTGGAATGTGGGAGGAAACTGAAGATCTCAGAGAAAACCTACACGGTCACGTGGAGAACGTAAAACTTTGTACAGACTGCACCCGTATTTGGGATTGAACCTGGGTCTCTGGCGCTGTAAGCACTGTAAGGCAGCAATTCTACTGCTGCGCCTTACGGTGCGAGAGACCCAGGTTCGATCCTGACTGCAGATGCTGTCTGTACAGAGTTTGTATGTTCTCCTTGTGACCATGTAGGTTTTCTCCGGGTGCTCCGACTTCCTCCCACGCTCCAAAGACGTGCAGGCTTGTAGATAAATGGTCCCTGGTGTGTAGGATAGAACTGTACGAGTGATCGCTGATTGGCGCAGAATTAGTGGGACGAAGGATCTATTTCCACGCTGTATCTCTAAAACTAAAAACTAAACTATAACCAAATATGTCACGGAAACCCAAATGGGATCTTTCTAGTCTTATATTGACCAACTGAGCCACCAGGGGTCTGCTTTTGGCCTCTGCGCTTTAACATCAGATGCATAGTTATGTCTGAAGTAGAAAGCAGAGCTTCTTGGGCTGTCTTCAAATATTCTGCTTGATTCATTGCACGGAATTTAAAACAGGTGCAAGCATTTTAATTCACATCCATGATTTATGAGGAAAAGCTGAGCTGCTGCTAACATTTGAAGCAGAGAATTTGACCCTGTGCTATGAAGTGTACGGAGATTTGTGTCCCACAATTGTGCAGCATTTGATCTCAACCTCAAAGAAAAGCCTGCCATCACTGGACTCTAAATAAGTGATCTATGCAGGCTCAACAGGTTGGAAATAAAAGGCCTCTTAAAAGCAGAATTCAAACTTGAATATTCTTGACTAGAAAATGCAGATAAATGAAGACATTCTTCTTACATGGTTCGATATTCTTTTCATAAGTTGCTGGCTGCTGATGGAAGTACCTTGATAGTGGAGTGTGGTGCTGGAGTCCTCCAGCAGCCTGGGGCTCGGCTACATCGGGCACCGCTCCTTGAGGCTGAGCACGTGGACTGGACGCAGCTGGAGTGGAAACGTCGCCAGGACAATGAGCCTTCATGGCCAGGTTAAGCACCCTACACTTATAACAATTTGCAATTGAAAATGGGGCCAAATCTCGGCGACTCTTGTATTCTGCCTCAGTGTGCTATTCCTATACATTTGTACAGAGTCCGAGATGTGCTTACATTGAACTATATGCAAAAAAGAATTTCTCCGTACCTCGGTACATGTGACACTAAAGAGGACCATAAAAAAGTACCATACCTTCTCAATGTATAGAGTCATCGAGTCATACAGCATGGAAATAGGCCCTTCAGCCCAACTCATCCATGCCGACTAAGAAGCTAGTCCCGTATGCCCACATTTGGCTCATATCCCTCTAAATATTTCCTATCCATGTACCTATCCGTGTCTTTTAAATGTTGTTGTTGCACCTGCCTCTGGCAGCTTATTCCATACACCCACCACCCTGTGAGCCAATAAGCCATCTCTCCGGTTCCCAGTAAATTTTTCCCCTCTCACCTGTGTGAAGAAGACGAGGGAAAAAAATGTTCGAATGTTGCTTACCCTCCACGAAACTGCTAGCACTCTAGGGCTGCTCTGAACTCCCTCCCTCCCTGCAGAGAGCATGGTGCCAGGCAAGGGAATAAATCAACATTGTTATATCAGATTGGTGCTCAGCCAAAGCTCTGTAACATTATCATGGCAAAAAAAAATAAGCAGAGCCAGGAACCTATTTTAAAATTGAAGTAAAATGCCACATATGTTTAAAAGAGAAGCCAGCGTGTTTAGAATGAATGACAACAGAGCATTCCTAAATTGATAAACATTTAAATAAACATAAGATCCAGTACATGAGGGGAAATGAAATAGGTCAGAAGTCCTCCAACGAAGTTTCACTTGAACGAGCTGGGTGGACTAACTCCATTCCATGCTATGAGGATGTAAGGGAATCTGAGGGGTAACTTTTTCACACAGTGGTGGGTATATGGATCAAGCTGCAAGAGGAGGTAGTTGAGGCTGGGACTATCCCAACGTTCAAGAAGCAGTTAGACAGTTACATGGATAGGAAAGGTTTGGAGGGATATGGATCAAGCGCAGGCAGGTGGGACTAGTGCAGCTGGGACATGTTGGCCGGTGTGGGCAAGTGGAGGGTTTGGGATTTCATTTGGACTCATAGAGTGATACAGCATGGAAACAGGCCCTTCGGCCCAACTTGCCCACACCGGCCAACATGTCCCAGCTACACTCAGCTTTGTAGCAAATTGTAACACATCGGTTTCTTAGACAGAGTCCAATGTCTTCAGTGGGGTAGAGGTGAATCAAAAAGTACCCTCGCTTATGGAAGGAATGTTCAGAAACCTGATAACAGAGGGAAAGCTGTTCCTGCGCCTGTTGGTTAAAACTCCATTTAAAAATGTAACCAAGAAGAAGAGGACCACTTCATAAACTGCCTACTCCCTGCTAAATTACTAGTTACAATTTTTTTTTTGTCTGAATAAAATGGCTGCCAGTAATTAGTTTATATTTCAATGTTAGGAGATTCCATATCTGAAGAAGGGTCTCGACCCGACACTTCACCCATTCCTTCTCTCCAGAGATGCTGCCTGTCCCGCTGAGTTACTCCAGCATTTTGTGCCTATCCATATTTAATCAGTAAAATAATGTAATACACAACAGTTACAAAATGTCCACCCTAAATGATCCACCCTATCTTGGCGTTTATTCTACATTCCAGCTGTTGGATGGAATCACATTCACCAGCTTCGCTCTCTTCTTCAATCTGCCTTTCCATTGTTGAATATCAGCAGAGAAAGCATTGAAGCACTGAGGAAAGGAGATGACCACTGGGCTCCTCAAGCCTGTTCCCCCCATTCAATACCATCATGGCTGATTGTCCATCTCCATACCGCAAATTCCACAGGTGGCTCACTACCCTCTGGGTCAGAAGTAATTTTTTTCTCATTACAGTTCTAATCGTGTTGCCTTTTAACCAAATGCCATGCTTCCTTGAAATGGACATCCCAACCAGGGGAAATATCCTCACTCTATCCTTGTCCTTCTGGTCCTGTCAAAATTGTGAACCTTTCAATTCGATTTCCTCTCCTTCTTCGAAGCTCTACTGAAAATAAAACCCTGCTGACCCTAATCTCAGCTCATGTAGCAGACTCATCACCCCAGATATCAGACTGATGAATCTTCATTGCATTCCTTCGATGGCAATTCTATCTTTTCTTAGGTAAGGAGATGAAGATATTCTAGCTGTGATCTCAGCAATGCACTGTGTAACTCTAACATGACATTCTGTACTCAAATGCTCTTACGACCTCAACTGACACCCTTGCAAATATTAATTCCACAACATTCATGCTGTATCTTTGATGTGCTGTTACTAATCTATTAAAAAAAATATGTGAACAATGTATGTGAACATGCCATAAATTACTATGATTTAGTTTAGCGTAGTTTAGTTTATAGATACAGCATGGAAACAGGCCCTTTGGTCCACCGGGTCTGTGCCCACCAATGATCCCTGCATATTAACACAATCCTACACACACTAGGGACAATTTTTACATTTACCATGGTAATTAACCTACAAACTGTATGCCTTTGGAGCATGGAGGAAACTGAAGATCTTGGAGAAAACCCATGCAGATCACGGAAAGGAAGTACAAACTCCGTACAGACAGCACCCGTAGTCGGGATCAAACCCGGGTCACCAGCCCTGCAAGTACTGTAAAGCAGCAACTCTACCGCTGTGTTGCCGTGCCACCTTTGAACAATGAACGTCCATGATGCTGAACTATTTTGTATTTCCTTGGTGAGGTATTGCCCAACTAAAATTATACATTTATATAGAGATCATAAAGGAACTGCTTGCCACAAATACAGGGGAGAGAAAATATTTATCCAGTAATTCCATATATTTGAGACAATGCATGAACTAATACCCATTAGACTTTCATTATAATTGCACCTTGGTTAAACATGCCATTTCCAAGAGCAACTACATTGCCTAAAAAAGTAATTGCGTGTATGAAAATGTTAAGATGTTCGGAAGCACCAATTAACTTATTTTGAGGAAGAGCACTATTACAATATAGGAAATGCACCAACAATTTAGACACACCAAACTCCCATAAAAAGCAAGATGATAATGACCAGTTATTCTGCTTCTGAAGAAGGGAGTTTGACTGGAAATATTTAATCTGTTTCTCTTTCCACAAATGTTGTCTGATCTGCTGAATGTTTCCAGTATTTTTGTTCTTATTTCAGATTTCCATCATCAGCAGATTTTTTATTTTAAATTCTGTTTTTGGCAATTGGTTGAGAATTGGCCATGTTTCCCCTGCCCAATTTGAAACAACAATATGATTTTATTTTTGCATCCACCCGCAAGAGAGATACAACCTTAGTTTAATATCTCCTCTCTGTTGAAGTTCTTTACTGGACTGTATAGGTTAGTTTATTGGGTGTTCCTGCAGATCTAGTGAAGTTGTAGTTATAACGTGGGGTAGGTGGCAATAATGTATGTAAGGGGTATTTCCTCCAGCGCCTTTAAGGTCGGTATTAGAACAAAATGGAATGGCCACGCGGAGTTGGTGTTCGAAGAATTGGGTGATTTGGTGACAGTCAAAGTTGACCACCTGGTATGCGCCAGTTTTAATAAATCACCCATTACTTCAAACACCAAATTTGCATGGCCTTTCCATTTTGGCTCCAACAGTCGGCTGCAGGAGGTGCTCCCGGGACACAAAGATGGCTAGACAAGGAGAGGGCAGTTGAATTGTGGGTAAAACCGGTAGAGGGCGATGAAGCAGACCCTGTACGTGTCTGGGGTTTTCCAGGATTGGGAACTGCTCCAGTAGACCGAGTGTGTGGGTGGATGGGACTTTGGACGGTGGAAATGGCGTCAAAATATGGCGGCGTCTGCATGTGTAAATCTGCAAAAAGAATATTGCAGTTGCACATGTGACAAATGAAGCACCATTGAACCATTGAAGTACTTTACTTGCAGGCCAGCAGGATAGGAAGTCTGGGACTATTGGCAAAGGGAACTCGTGGTCCAACTTCCCCTCAAAGCTCCAAAAGGAATGATGCATTGGGAATGAAGTTATCACATGCACTCCTGAAGCAGGTATTACCTTGTTCCCACAAGTATGACTCACACAGAAAGTGCCTGCTTAAATCTTGCATTTAACAAGAAATTATCTAGAAATTATTGTTGTTGTATTCCGCTCACCGAATAGAATCAATTTCCAATTGCACAAGTCAGAAAGTAGTTGCATAGTGCTATTGAATATCTAAAAGGACAAAAAATCCAAGCACTTTAACATTGTATTTCCTTTGATGACCAGGGCGGCATAGTGGTGCAGTGGTAGAGTTGCTGCCTTACAGCACCAGTACACCCGCGGTTTGATCCTGACTGTGGATGCTGTCTCTACAGAATTTGTACGTTCTCCCTGTAACTATGTGGGATTTCTCTGGATGTTCCGGTTTCCTCCCTCACTCCAAAGACATGCAGATTTGTAGGTTAATTGGCTTCTATGAATTGCCCCAGGTGTGGAGGGTGGAACCAGTGTATGGTGATCGCTGGTCAGCGTGGACTCAGTTAGCCAAAGGGTCAGTTTCCACGCTGTTTCTCCAAACTAAACTAACCGAGTAAACCGTTTTGCTCTCCTGCATATTGAAAATGTCTTCCTTGTAAAAGACATTCCTAACAGGATTAATAACACAGCAGGAATTGAATTTGCTGGTTCCACAGTCCAAACAGGTTGAAAGCCTTCTGCACAGCACATTTATCAACACAACAATCAGTGAACCACACTCAAATACTCAAGTGAGTTGGAGAATATTTTTGCCAGATTTTAGGACAAGCATAGAATGATGCACGTGCCAAGATAAGGCTAAGGTTCAAGAGTTCAGCTTAGCTCAATTTATGACTTCCTGTTCAGCCAAACTGGAACTTATATCGTCCAAAGAAAATATGATTTGTTTGTGGACAATCATCATTGGATAGCTTTGATTCTGAAAATGTTCCAGTCGTAGACTCAAGAGAACAGAGCAAAGTGTGGCCACAATACATGCTGATGTTCTTTGAAATTTACTTGCGCTTGGAAATTAGTCCAACTCAACTATAAATTTTGCAATGATCTTGTTAAATATCTCCTGACTCTCTCCCTTCTTACTTATTCCCACTTATCCCGATTATTCGATGGTCTGCTCCGGACTTATGCTCAGACTCATGTATCTGAAGATAAAGAATTCTACTTGGCCAAGTTCATGTGGCAATCAAACATGCCCTCCAGCTTCTCCAACAGTGAGGATTTATGTACTAAATGTTACTATCTTTGAACACACTTAGCTTCCCACTGCCTTGTAATAAAGACCTCTAATCAAATAGAATCAAGTATTGTAGGAAAGAACTGCAGATGCTGGTTTAAATCGAAGGTGGACACAAAATGCTGGAGTAATTCAGTGGGACAGGTAGCATCTCTGGAGAGAAGCAATGGGTGTGTTTCGGGTCAAGACCCTTCTTCATAAGTATTGTCAGGCAATGGGGAATATTAAAAGAATATTCAATTCAATCTCTCAAATGAACAACAGTTCATTTGGAGTAAGGTATGTGTTTGATTATGATTTTTAAATTTTAGAAAAAACATATTCAGTGAATTGTTTTAAATATTTCTCTCCGAACCTGAATTATTTGAACAAAGATAAACATCAGAAAGAGAAGATGAAGCAAGGAATATCTCTGTGCATTAATTGGGCTGAAGTATTATTGAGCTATAATGTGTACTACATTAAAAAAAAATATATATCTTTATACCGTCACCACAATCGGTACTAAATTTAATTTCTTGGACAAAATATTTTACATTCCTTGAATAGTCATGTTGCAAATTGGACACATTTTGGAATTAGTGTTCAGTTAGTCTCAGTCCAGACAGAAACAACGTAGAAATACTTATCTTTTATAACTGACCTTGAGTCCGAGGAAGTTGCCATCTTTAATTGGAAATCAAGTTCAATTTCTATGTATATCCTTCCGACTTACTGGATGAAGCAATGAAGACAAAGGCGGAATCAGCTAATCTAATATCGTACTTATATAATATCATTTTAAACATAGAAATACCCACAACAGATGGAATTAGAAGAGACTGGGAACAAGAATTAGCTATAAAAATTTCAAAAGAGAGCTGGGATAATCATTTACTACAGGTGCATAAATGTTCGATCAACGTACGACATACGCTCATCCAATTCAAAACATTACATAGACTATATTATTCAAAAACTAAATTAAATAAAATCTTTCCTAATGTTTCACCAATCTGTGATAAATGTCTGTGTCAATAAGCTACCATAGCGCACTCTTTTGTTTTTTGTACAAAAATCCAAAAATTCTGGTATGAAATATTTGATATTTTTTCAAAATTAATTAAAATAAAACTGGTACCAAAACCAGAATGGATCATTTTTGGAATATCGGAAGGTATCCCTGAATTAAACGTGTATCAGAAGAATTTATTCAATTACGGGCTAATAATGGGAAAAAAGCTCATACTTAAATTCTGGAAAAATGCGCCCACACCAACAATAAAAATGTGGACATCAAATATGTTTGAAACATTACATCTGGAAGAGATGAGATTCCTCTTAGCAGGTAAAGCAGACCAATTCCAAAAGATGTGGTCTACGTTTATGGACCTATTACAAGCATGAGGTGCAATAGTAATTTTAAAAATAAATAAATAAATAAATCAGGACCTGGCAATGGGAGGTAAAACAACAAAAACAGACTTGGTTGGTAGTCCCCTTTCTGCGGAGTTTAATGTTATAATAGAGCGATTGTTCCTACTTTCTTTTTCTTTCTTTTCTAGGGTCTACTTTCTTACTTTGCTTCCTTCTCTAACTTCTTTTCTAAGGGGCTTTCTTTTCCCAACACTCTCTTGCACTTCACGACTCTTGCGCACTTTCTTTACTTTCCTTACTTCTATCTTTTTCTTAAAGCTCAAAAAAATGAAGCGGTACAAAAAATGTATTAAGATATATGTGTTGTGTATTATTGTAATTTACCGTACTTCTAATAAAAATAATTAATAAAAATTTTTTTTTTTAAATGTCTATGTATATTTCATTATTGCCTAAGGTTTAGCACTGAGGTCTTGTGATCACAATAAAGATGTCTGATTTACTGGTACCAAAACCAGAATGGATCATTTTTGGGATATCGGAAGATATCCCTGAATTAAACGTGTATCAGAAGAATTTACTCAATTACGGGCTAATAATGGGAAAAAAGCTCATACTTAAATTCTGGAAAAATGCGCCCACACCAACAATAAAAATGTGGATATCAAATATGTTTGAAACATTACATCTGGAAGAGATGAGATTCCTCTTAGCAGATAAAGCAAACCAATTCCAAAAGACGTGGTCTACGTTTATGGACCTATTACAAGCATGAGGTGCAATAGTAATTTTTAAAAAATAAATAAATAAATAAATGGTATCAGGACCTGGCATTGGGAGATAAAACAACAAAAACAGACTTGGTTGGTAGTCTTTCTGCGGAGTTTAATGTTATAATAGAGCGATTGTCCTTACTTTCTTTTTCTTTCTTTTCTAGGGTCTACTTTCTTACTTTACTTCCTTCTCTAACTTCTTTTCTAAGGGGCTTTCTTTTCCCAACACTCTTCTGCACTTCACAACTCTTGCGCACCTTCTTTACTTTCCTTACTTCTATCTTTTTCTTAAAGCTTTAAAAAAAAAAAAAAAAATGAAGCGGTACAAAAAATGTATTAAGATATATGTGTTGTGTGTTATTGTAATTTACCGTACTTCTAATAAGAAAATAAAAAAAAAAAAAAATAAAAAAAAAAAGATGTCTGATTTTATCCAGATTATTTTGAAATATTGAGGGTGTCCCCATCCTCCATTGGGAAGTTCGACAAGTTTGGAGACTAAAAGGCACCAATTGAAAGTGACAATAGCAATAAAGTTGCATGAAGAAATGCTACTTTCTTGCAGTGATGATATTAGCATCTGATCCTTGAATGCAAAGCTTTGAGAGTGCTTAGATAGACCTATATTATCTGAAAAATTCCATTAGTGCCTTCTGTATTTGATACTATTCAGGAAAATTCTCCAGTAATTTAGCCATCTCCTTTGGTGGTATAATGGCACAGCTGGTAGAACTGCTGCCTCACAGGTTTGATCCCGACCTCAAGTGTTGTCCATGTGGAATTTGTACGTTCTCCCGATGCCCAAGTGGCTTTCCTCCGGGTACTCTGGTTTCCTCCCACATCCCAAAGACGTGTGGGTTTGTAGGTTAATTGACCTCTGAAAAATTGCCCCTTCAGTGTAGGGAGTTGAGAAAGTGGGATAACAAAGAACTAGTGTGACTGGATGTGTGATGGTCAGCGTGGACTTGGTGGACTGAGGGGGCTGTTTCCATGCTGTGTCTCTAAAAGTAAAAATAAAAATAAAACTCTGAAACCCCTCTGCTGGCTGGATGCTATTGTCCAATAACTGGTCCTGTACAGGGTATGAAGTCTTAGTTTAGTTTAGTTTAGTTTAGTTTAGTTTAGAGATATATTGTGGAAACAGGCCTTTCGGCCTACCATCTCCTCACTGGCCAATGTTCACCCATTCACTAGTTCTACCCTACACGCTAGGGGCAAATTACAGAAGCCAATTAAGCTACAAATCTGCACGTCTTTGGGATGTGGGAGGAAACCGGAGCGCCTGGAGAAAACCCACACGGTCACAGGGAGAACATACAAACTCCATACAGATTGCGCCCATAGTCAGGATCAAACCCAGGTCTCTGGCGCTGTAAGGCAGCAACTTTACCGCTGCACCACTGTGCCATCCCACAGAAGCTTTCAGGATTGAGTTGCATTTTTGCTTGGCAATTGTAAGGAAAATCGAGTAAAAGTATTAAATGAGCCATAATTTAATTTAAAGGAGGGTTCTGGTCGAGGGAAGCCAACCACAAATATAAAATATCTGCAATTTAAATTTAAGTTGAACTAACCCTGTCTGACTTTGTGATTTGTAACAGGAAAAGCTTACCAAAGCAATTAGAAGTCTGTGCAGATAAGAAAATACCAGGGAAATTCCCTGAATATTATCAAGTACATAGGACCCTAATGGAGCATACTTAAAGGAAGAAGAAAAGAGCACTTAGGGAATAAAGGGCAAAATGCTATTGCTGCTGATGAAAGGCACAAGCCATGTTAAGCTCAAAGAATTCAGTAAACGAGGAGGAGACAAAGCCCCATCGCATTGATCAATGGGTACTATAATGGCCTTGTAAATACCTTCCACACCTACGATTATCTAACCAGCTTCCACTCCAGCGTTGTACGTAATGTTGGGTCTTGAGGCTCCTACCTTCAAGGTTATGTATTTAGCGATAAGATTCTTGTTGCTTAGTGTAATTACTTCCAAAACTGTTTTTACATAAGGTTAATATAGTAAAGACTATGATTGAATTCTAAGTGTTTTACTGGATGTAACTTTGTATTCGATAATGCAGTTCAAAGATGCGAGTAAGAGCTCCAGCACCATAAAATTACTTGATTTATTTTTGAATTTCAATTTTCAATTTTATTTTGAAAACCTTCCTAAAGTATGGGCGGTGTCACATCTCCAACTTTCATTGCTTTGGTACTCTAATGACTTTTCTGTGCCGCCACCAGAAATATATCTGGCTGGACACCAGCTGAATCCAACAAAGGGGGTCTGATCTAATCGGCAATAGTCATAGAATATAATAGGCAGCTAACGTCTTTTAGCAGCTCTTGGTGTGTGTTACACTCTCAGATTAACTCTGTGATCGGTAATATTTAGCTTTGTTTTAAATATGTTCCCATAGGAATGTTGTCAAGTAGCTGGAATACATAGAAATACCTTCTCTCAGAGGGTGGTGAATCTCTGGAATTCTCAGCCTTGGATCACTGTGGAGGTTAGCTTATTAGAAGAATTTAAAGTGGAGATGGATAATTTTTTGAAAGATTGAGGGCTATGAGGAACATTGAGGCCTGAGGGTAGGTCATCCATGATTGTAGTGAATGGTGGGGAAGGCTGGAGGGGAGGGGGGGGGGGCTGGTAGGGGGGGGGGGTGTAGTGGGTGAGGAGGGAGCACAGAAAGCCAGCTCCGTCTCCTATTTTATTGTGTTCTTGCGTATTCTGTTCAAATTTGGCTGCCAAACAGTGGTAAGAGCTTATGGAAGGTGCCGATGAAATGAAGGCAGCAGAAAGTGGCATTATTCTCCTTTGAAAATAGAATGTGAAAAGGAGATTTGTTAAAGTTGTGTAACACAGTGACCAGTTGTGATACAATATTTATTAAGAATGGCAGTATCCAGAGTTTCAAGGGGACAGCCATTAGTTCTAACAATGACTGGAGGGTTGTTTTGATCTTGGGTGCATTGCCTGTAACAGTGGTGGAGACAAAAAAGCAAGTGCTTGAAGGGAGGGAAAAATACAGGGCCCTTGGAACAAAACAGGTGGATGGGACTGGGATAGAGTCTGAAAAAGGGACCCAACCTGAAATGTCATCTATTCATGTTCACCGGACCATTGAGTTCCTCCAGCACTTTGCATGGTTTTGTTTGTACACTGGCATCTGCAGTTCCTTCCTTTGACAGGTGAATGGGACTGTATGGATACCTCTGTCTGATACTTTGTGCCAAAAGATCACCTTCATTGCTCAATGATTCCAGTGAAAGTTTGTGTTTTATTAAAATATTTCATTAGTATTCCTGTATTTTGTAGACAAGAGAATCTGGCTCAAAATTAAAATAGGCTTTCTTCCCATGTGAATGTATTCTCCTGAATAAGATGTGCTGATGAAACCATTACTTCTGTGGAGTTGTGTCCAATAAACTCACAATGAGTTGACCAAAGCTCCTCGTCTTTCTCCGTGCGTTTCAAGATATCTCCTGTTAACTAATCTGCTCTCTTCTCTGTTCCTCAACACTCTGCCTAAGTTAATGGAACCTGGTGTGAGCTGGCATGCTCATTGGAATAGTTCAGCCCAGAGTAATAAAGATGCGGATGAAGAATTCTGCAACTGATGAACAAAAATGGGACCATAAATGTAAATGTTATGGAGATGGAAAAAAGCATTAATGATGATGGAGCAAATTTCTTGTCAGAAACACCCCTCACCGTTTAGTTTAATTGAGAGATAGAGCACGGAAACAGGCCCTTCGGCCCACCGAGTCTGCGTTGTCCAATGATCACCACATATATTAACACTATCCCACACACACACAAGGGACAATTTACATTCATGCAAACCTGTACATCTTTGGAATGTGGGAGGAAACTGAAGATCTCGGGGAAAACCCACGCGGTCATGGGGAGAACGTACAAACTCCGTACAGACAGCACCCATAGTTGGGATCGAACCTGGGTCTCTGCTGCTGAAAGCGCTGCAAGGGAACAACCCTACCGCTACACCACTGTGCCGCCCTAAGTAGGATGTTAACATTTTTTGTTGCCTGTGCTAGTCCTGGGCTATTAGTAGGGAGAGGCATGGAAATAGATTAGTGAGTATGCAAAACAACTCTTTTCCGGGTGTCACATTTTCCGCACATGGTGAGTTAGTTAACTTTAATTTACTCACTATTACTCCGTGATCAGCATAGGAAAATATGGCGCTCAAAGGGTTAAATTAAAATCTCAGTTCTAATGTTTTATTAAGCAAGGATGATTGTTTGTAGAGCTCTTGCCTCCATCTTGGGATCAGTCTCTCAGCAAATAATGTAAACAAGGGAAAGATCTCGGCAGTCAAACTGTTAGCGATGCTTTTCTCCATGTGCAGGAAGGTCTTCATAAGCCACCTCAATCCCTGCTCTTCCTTGTATGAATTGATAGTCAAGTTACAGAGAATAAAGGCTTGTGGGGAGGGGGGGGGGGGGGGGGGGGGGGGGGATAATGGTGCGCTTAAAAGGAAATATATTAAAATAATTTCAAAGTGCTTCTTAAGGTGATGCCAAATTATTTTATTATTTGATGTCAGTCCAGTGAACCTTTAGCTTTAACAGTAATTGAATGTCTTCCATTGTCAAATGCATTTTGAAATTAGAGGAATTAAATTAGGTTTCAATTGAAATATTGCACAATTAAACCAACATCAGTTATTTTTGTCACCACAAAGTTCTGGGTGCTTATTTTCTCTGCACCTCTGCATAGAGAACTGGGTTACAAAGCACTTTATTCCACTTATAATCCTTTGTTTTTAGACTTGATACTTGATACGCCCTCTTTAGTTCAGTCTTGTCTAAACTGGGATTATTGATCTTTCACCTTTGACGTGAATGTATCACAGTTTGTACAATACGTGAATAGCATGGAGATTTTTGAGTCAATTGGTCTGGATATGAAACAATGAACTGAAGAAATCAGAGTAGGAGTAGACTAATCAGTCCCACAAACATAATCCTTGCATTCATAAGATTGTGGCTAACACAATCTTGGACTCAAGACTACTTTTTTCACCCTCCACATATCTCTTGACTCCCTTGTAGTTAAATGTTTGTTAATAGTTACCGTTAATATACAGCATTCTATTACTCCATCTCACTGATATCTGAGGTGAAGAATTCCAAAGACTCACAACCCTTTAGAGAGGAAATATAGGTCATAGCTGAGGTTAGTGTTGCCTGGTGTTCAAGAACATGATGGGAGTTGGGAAGGAACTATTCTTGCACCGGTTGATCATGATGTTCAGATTCCATCCCTTCTTCCTGACAGTGGGAGTGAAGTGAGAACCAAGGAGGTGTGGTCCTTGTTGATGCTGGCTGCCTTTTTGAGCCAGCATCGATCCTATAGATCCCTTCAATGTCAGGGACGTCACTATTTTGGTGAGAGGATATTAAGCCTTCCAGCTCGATGCGGAACACATCTGTTGCCAAGCAGAGAAATGACACCATTCCCAATCCAAAACGTTTTACACCTTTGATACCTGGCCAGGAATTCGATATGGCTTGTGGAAGTTTGGTGGAAGTTGTCGAAAACAGCCATTTATATTTTTCTGCTGGTGGTTCTGCAGTGGCAGACTGGTAACATCCCCATGGAATTTCAGGGTCAATACAACAAATCAAAAAATTTAAAAAAAACGTTAAAATAAATTATACATGGATGATTGTGTCTTCTGTTTGCTATATCTGTCCTAACATCTTATTTGTGCTTTTTTTTATTATGTTCGCAAACACTTGCCTTTTATTCCTGCAAATTACAAGTTTCCTTTGTACAAATAATGATTTTTCTTTTGTTTCTTTTTTTTTCCAAATACGTCCAAAATTGTGACGACTGTGCATTTGTGGTTGTGCAAAATATTTCAGCGTGCTGTGCATTTGTGACAATAAAGAACCATTGAACCATTGTATTATTGAGTTTTAGCTTTGATAATATACTTCAGGGCCCTTTTGTTATCTGCCCTCAGATAAAGACAGAGAAAACTGGACCCATAAATAACATGGTTGCCCATGCAAAGCAGCTTTGAAGTATTATTATCACAGTATTGCCTTAAAAATAAGTTGAGAGAGAGAGATAGAGAGAGAGACTCATCTTCCTAATTATAACTGCTGAAACTTTAATCTAACTTTACCAATTTAAATGTAGCTGCCAAGGCTCACATTTACCTCCACCGTCCGTCTCCAGAGAGCCTCTCGACCTTCTCCTTGAACTCTGTAGTGAGAGGAGATGACTTCTGGAAAAGATAATAGTACAAGGGGTTGAAAACTGATGTCCTTGAGAAATGCAAAGTAGTGCTGCACTTCAACAAAGCTTTTATACAAACACACACTATGCAGAGTAATTTCTACTCCATCTCATTCCACTACGTCTTGAAACATATAAGATTGTTAAAGCGGCCTTTTCACGGGGCGACTTGACGCAAGAGTTAACCGGAGTTTAACATCGTGGGAACCTCGTGCGATAACAGTGCGGCATTCGTGGACCACCGTGGACCACCGTAGCGCTAACGGCAGGTCATCGTGTAACTTGGTCACTCGGGAGAAAATTCAAGAAAGTTTGAATTTCTCCAAGATTGACTTGTACACTTGTGGTTGAGTATTGCAACATTATATGAACGTAGTGGCCAGTGCGATATCCGTAATAACTCTTGCGGGTACCGTGGGAACTCCTGCGAACGGTGAACCCGGAAGCTGGACAGAGGGAACAGAAGGTGAGTAAAAATTATCTTATGTGGGATTGAATTTAAAAAATAAATAAAAATAAAGATTTGCATCCGCATATGGACATCAACTTATTCATGAGTTATGTTAATGAGATTCAAGAAAATAACTATAATCTTTAAAAGGGACTTTAAAAGGGACTTTACTGAAAGGTTACGCATTTTTATGGTCCGTGAGAATTTTTTCACATGTACTTCTTTGAGAGATACAGGTCGGAGTCCTCGGGTGCAGGGGTCCGGAACGCTACCAATCAATGTTGTACAGAGACCCGTGTAAGGAGTGAACTGTACATGCTGGTTTAAACCGAAGACAGACACAAAAAGCTGGAGTAACTCAGCGAGTCAAGCAGCATCTCTGGAGAAAAAAAGCTGATGTTTCGGGACGAGACACATCTTCAGACTCAATTCCGATTAGGCTGTCTGAAGAAGGGTTCCGGTGTTGGGGGAGTCCAGAACCAGGGTCCCAGTTTTACAGTCTACCGTGGGAACTCTTTAACTCAGTAAAGTAAAGTAGCCTTTATTGTCATATCAGCGCACAGGCAGCAGTTGACTGTTGCTCTATTCAGTTTCCCAGGGGGTCGGGACGGGACTGGAGTTGGGAGAGAAAGGTGGGGGAGTCGAGGGAGAGGAGGGGGAGACAGATGGGGGTGTCTTCATTTACTGACGGCGGGTGTCTGTCACTGAAACAGGCAGGTGAGATTTCACATCCACCTTGTGTGTGCCTCTCTCTCTCTTTCTCTCCCTCCCTCTTACACAGGCTGAGAGACTCTGCCTCTGTGAGTGTACGTCTCTTTCTCCCCCTCTCCCACACACAGTAAGACCGAGGTACTGTGCTCAGTCCATCTGTGTCTCCCACATACACAGTAAAATATGTCTCCAAATGAGCCAATTCAACCAAGGGAGGATATATATAGTGTGTGAAAAAAAAAGTTACATCATTTGTGTCACGTGTAGTTCACGATGTTCATTCAAGATTTAACGGGAATGCTCGGGAAACGGACAAGTCACTCGCACAAATAGCAGAAATGCCGAGTACCGTGGGAACTCTTTATCTACTGCCGTTATATCGTGCGAGACTCGTGCTGGACCACGACCTCTTCACTCTGGTGACATCTTGCGTCAACTCGCCCCGTGAAAAGGCCGCTTAAGGGTTTGGATACGCTAGAGGCAGGAAACATGTTCCCGATGTTGGGGGAGTCCAGAACCAGGGGCCACAGTTTAAGAATAAGGAGGAAGCCATTTAGAACGGAGACGAGGAAACAAATTTTCTCACAGAGAGTGGTGAGTCCGTGGAATTCTCTGCCTCAGAGGGCGGTGGAGGCAGGTTCTCTGGATGCTTTCAAGAGAGAGCTAGATAGGACTCTTAAAAATAGCGGAGTCAGGGGATATGGGGAGAAGGCAGGAAGGGGTACTGATTGGGGATGATCAGCCATGATCACATTGAATGGCAGTGTTGGTTCGAAGGGCCGAATGGCCTACTCCTGCACCTATTGTCTATTGTCTCCTAACTTATTTTTCAGGAGTAATATATTTCACTCCTGACTGTGTAAATGGTAATATAAAAAAAGCTAGACGGATTCTCAGGGTATGAATGCACATAAAAAATAAGGATTGATGAATCAACACTGGTTTAATGCACTGTATCCTCTCTGCCATAAATGGGATAATTGAATTTACTCTCCAATTTAACAGATACTCATTCTCCCCATATCTTATCTGGAAAACTGGCCTTTTCCCCCTTCATCTTTCTCATGTTATCCCTTCTGCAACTCACTTTACATTCGACCAGCCATACTTCCACCAGTTTATTGGATTAATTGGCGCTTCACTTCAATGGAACTAAAGATATGATTCATAAATTTTAATAATTTGAGATGCTCAAAGAAAAATGTAATGTAGTCCGATGGGATTTGAAAAACATTTGTGCTCTTATATGAGTTTTTGAATGAGGTATTGAATATGAGGAGACTATTTTGTTATGCATATTGTACAATATTGCAGGTAACATAGGCATTCAAAGCCTGATTTGTTTAGAGTATTTAAGTATTAAATTTGCACACTGGAGCAGCGGTAGAGTTGCTGCCTTACAGCACCAGACACCCGGGTTTGATCCTGACTACGGGTGCTATCCGTCCCGAGTTTGCACGTTCTCCCAGTGACCGCGTGGGTTTTCTCCTGGTGCTCCAGTTTCCTCCCACATTCCAAAGACGTATAGGTTTGTAGGGTAAATGGCTTTAGTAAAAAAATTAAAATTGTTTCTAGTTTGTGGGATAGTGTTAGTGAATGGGAGATCACTGGTCGGCACAGACTAGGTAGGCCAAAGGGCCTGTTTCCGTGCTGTTTCACTAAACTAAACTGAGCAAAAGTATTTACCAATGTATGTTATGTACTGCAAGTGAAAATTCTGTGTAGAAGTGAACAGTGTACCAAAATGCTATTAAGTTAACTTCAATAGAGACACAAGAAAGATATTTAGTAGAATTATTAGAGTTGAGTGTGATTGCGGAATACTAAGACATGATTCCAAGGAAGTGAAAACATCTCTGTTTAGGGAGCCCCTGCTATTGTCTCTTGTTAAATTTGTTACTGGTGTCCTGGAGTGTTCAACCTCATTATAACTTTGAAGTATTCAGCCTGTGCGTGATCCTCCTGAGAAGTTAGCAGAACTCCTACTGCCCGATTCCAGACCTTGTTAATGTAATTTGCCAAAGATTAGCAGACCTTCGTTCTGCCGGAATTCCTCCAGAAATATAATTACACTCTTTGATCTGTTTGAGGTGGAATTGTACTGGATGGTTAAATGTTTGTAGTTGAAAATGTTAGAATGCTGCAATTAAATCGTTTTCGTTGCGATAACATGTTTTATGTGGATTCTTAACTCTAATTTGTATAAAACAAAAACATCAGAAATCATTATAAAAGAAACATTCTCCAACTTTGGTGTTAAGTAGATAAAAAGATGTATTTTTCTCCCAAGTATCACGATATAAAGTGAATGTTTGACCAAAACATTGTCTGGCTGGCCATTTGCAAAGCAATCACGCATGCAAAGTGTTATATTGTTTGGAATCTTTGCTTCTTGAGTCAGAGCGATGATTATAAAAGAAGCACAAGTAATATGCATCAATAAAAAGCAAAATAAAAATACAGCATTCATAATTTAATGGCCTTAATAAACTCAACTGTAGCTATCTAGATACAAGCACAGCAGGGTATAACTTGGCTCTACTTGCTGTTAAAATGGTTCTGTATGTACTGTGACACATTCAACTATTGCCCTGTTAATCCATCTGATGCAATTTGCACAACAAATGTCTAGCCACAGGTTACCAACAGTTTAGTTTAGAGATACAGCAAGCAAACAGGCTCTTCGGCCCACCGATTCTGCACCGACTGTACACTAGCCGTATCCTACACACTGGGGACAATTAAACATGTTTCCGAAACCAATTAAGCTACAAATCTGTACAATTTTACCAAAGCCAATTAACATAAGCCTGTATATCTTTAGAGTGCAGAAGGAAACTGGAGCTCCTGGGGAAAACTCATGTCACAGGGAGAATGTGCAAACTCCATACAGACAGCATGCATAGTCAGGATATAACCCTGGGTCTCTGGCGTTGTAAGGCAGCAACTCTACCGCTGCGCCACTGTACTGTTCCTCTATGCTTTCTCCATTGATTACTTTAACCAGTTGTTAGATCTTTGAAGTGGATTAAATCTTTTTGTACAGGTGATGTCTGAAAAGGTTCCTCTGCATAGTTGTGTGCTTTTCAGATTAAAATAATTGAATAATTTAATATATTCATAATATTAAAAAATCATAATCTTTAAATTTTGCACTATTACATTAAGTATTATATTTAATTTAAATCATGTCAAATTGATCTTGAAAGTAATATTCAACTTTTAACTCAATGTGATGTTTCAACTTTTAACTCAATGTGATGTAGGATCTTTCTTTTCATTGTTGAAACATAAGGAAATGTCACAATTTTTTAACACCAGCAGCTTTAAGATAAATGCGATAGAGTTGCTGCCTTACAACACCAGAGACCCGGGTTCGATCCTGACTAGGGGTGCTGACTGTACGGAGTTTGTACTTTCTCCCTGTAACGGCGTGGGTTTTCTCCAGGAGCTCCAATTTCCTCCACGTTCCAAAGGCGTGCAGGTTTGTTGGTTAATTGGCTTTGATTAAAATTGTAAATTCTCCTTAGTGTGTAGGATAGTGCTAGTGTATGGGGATTGCTGGTCAGCGTGAACCCGGTGGGCCGAAGGGTCTGTTTTCGAGCTGTATCTCTGAACTAAACTAAACTAAACTAAACTGTTAATTAATTTCCAGTAGATATTTGCTTCAAGGTAAATATTTGCCAACACACCAGGAGAAAGTGAACCACCTACTATCCTCATCTCCAATCCATAGACCAATGCTCCAGAGATTAAATTATGACCTCAGCCATGCAGACTGACTAACTTTCTTTTCAGACTGCAAGGACAATTGAGCCTGCTTGTGACATTTATGCAATTGATAAAATCAACTTCCCATTCACTGACTAGGATTTAAATCCAGGATTCAAATGTAGGGATCATGAAACAGGAATTTTAAAATGAATCCTGCAATTGTTCATCTGTTCTGAGAAAGAAACATATAACATTTCATCAGAATCTTACCAACTGTTCTACGTGGGACTACTGTACGCTGTGGTTAGTAGCTTAGGCAGTGAGGTTGGTATTACTTTCACCTTGATCAAAAAGCATAGACATTTTCACAGCTCATTTATAAATCTGACATTTCTCTATATTTTTGAATGCTGACAAGTACAAAAATTTTGTCCCGATTTTTAACTTTTCCATTTCAGTTTCCTATCAGTCAGATCAGTGCAAGAGCCTGTTCTGTAGGGAGAAATCTTTCCTTAAAATTGGGGTGATCGAATTTCAGTTTCTTAAAGCAGACAGGAAGATTTAGTATAGTGGTAAACTGAGCAGTTGATTTATGTTCATTCAGCTCAGATAAATCAACAAAATACAGAGCTCAGCATGAATGACAAAAGTCAGTGGCAGAATGGCGCAGTGGTAGAGTTGGTGCCTCACAGCGCCAGAGACCCGGGTTCGATCCTGACTACTGGTGCTGTCTGTATGGAGTTTGTACGTTCTCCCTGTGACCGTGTGGGTTTTCTCTGGTTTCCTTCCACACTACAAAGATCTACAAGCTTATAAGGTAATCAGTTTGGTAAAATTGTAAAGTGTCCCTGGTATGTAGGAGAGTTCTAGTGCATGGTGTGATCGCTGGTCGGGACAGACTCGGTGAGCCGAAGGGCCTGTTTCAATGTTGTACTTCTAAACTAAAACTAAACTAAAGTATTAATTAGAACTCATTCTCAACCCAGGTTTGTGAAACAAATTTCATAATCCCTTTATGGTAATGAAACTGATTTAAGAAATATAAACTAAAAATAGAAATATAGGTACTTACAAGAGCACAGGTAAATAGGAGCAAGGGTCGGCCACTCAGCCCACCAAGTCTGCCTTACCATTCAATATAATCATAGGTTATCTGTCCCAGGTCTCAACATCTTGTGCCAGTCTGCCATAGCCCTCAAATTCCTTGATCTTTCATAAATGTATCTACCTTCCCTTTAAATAGCTCCAATAATTTATTCATCACAACCCTATGCGATAGAGCACACCAGGATTTCACCACCATTCATTAATGGCATGGCAAGGCACAGTGGTGTAGCGGTGGAGCTACTGCCTAATGCCCCTGTCCCACTTAGGAAACCTGAACGGAAACCTCTGGAGACTTTGCATCCCACCCAAGGTTTCCGTGCGGTTCCCGGAGGTTTTTGTCAGTCTCCCTACCTGCTTCCACTACCTGCAACCTCCGGCAACCACCTGCAACCTCCGGGAACCGCACGGAAACCTTGGGTGGGGCGCAAAGTCTCCAGAGGTTTCCGTTCAGGTTTCCTAAGTGGGACAGGGGCATTACAGCGTCAGAGACCCGGGTTCGATCCTGACTACGTGTGCGTGTCTGGACGGAGTTTGTACGTTCTCCCCAAGACCAGTGTAGGTTTTCTCCGAGATCTTCGGTTTCCTCCCACACTCCAAAAACGTACGTGTTTGGAGGTTAATTGGCTTGGTAAATGTAAAATTGATCCTAGTGTGTGAAGGATAGTGTTAATGTGTGGGGATCGCTGGTCGGTGCGGACTCGATGTGCCAAGGGGCCTGTTTCTGCGCTGTTTCTCTACACTAAACTAAACTAAACTAAACTCAGTTGTTCTTTTGTCACAGCTGGGTTGAATGAACTGATATTGGATTGGCCACCTGAACCTTGTCAGCCTTCTCCTTCTCTGGGGTACCTCCCTGCTAGCTGTGTACCACTGTCACAGGTTCAAGGAAGTCTGAGCCACTGGAAACAAACCTGAGACCACCAGCGTCACTGTGTGGTCAACACTGAGCTGCCAGGTAGTAGCCCTAGACAGCCAACCTCATTACTGATGCTAAGACTTGAGTGGCTGGGGCAAACCTGAGATGCCAGGGCCTCTTCCTGCCTATGGACAATAGGGACTGTCCCCACTTAGAGGCAAACACTGAGCAGCCAGGATAAGCGAGAGACCGCCAGATTTGACTCTTTCAGTCCAAAGCTGAGCCGCCAGAATAAACCTTGGACCACCAACGTCTACTCTCAGGACAAAGGTAAACTGCAGAGGTAAGCTGGAGATCGTCACATCTCCGCCTTCAGAGAACAGGACTGAGCTGCCGGGACAACCCTGAGATCGTCAGCATCAACTCATATGCACCCTGACGATGAGGGACAGCGCCCCCATGTGGCCCTGGACATCTTGTCACTGTAAATAAAACATGTCACCTGAGTTCACCCTACTGCGAGTGTCGGTGTGGTCACTGCCGAACCCGGCATCTTCCCCGATGCCATGAGGGGTTTCTATTATACTCTCTTAAATTGAGATGAATGTACTGACTTTACTGTAACATGCAAAACTTTTAGAGACGCAGGAAACAGCAGATGCTGGAATGTTGAGCTAGAAGCAAAACCGTAAGAGGAACTCAGTGGGTCAGGCAGCTTTTGTGCTGGGGAACTGATAGATAACGTTTCGAAACTGAACCCTCTTTTAGCAAATCTTTACATATTTTTACGGGGTAGTTGCAGGTATAATGTTTTTTTACTTAGCTGGTGTATTTAAACTTGGAGATATAATTTGTAATGAAGGATTCAGCCATTCAGGCCTTCCCAAAATATTGCTTCATCCAGAGTGCAGTGAGCCTTCGCAATTTTCTATGGAAGACTGTAGAGTTTGATAGATTTTTAGATATTAAGTGAATCAAGGGAGAGTGGGTTAGCATTGAGTTAAAAGATCAGACACTTTCTCTGTGATTGGTGAATGAGGCCTTTGGGTCGCATAGCCTACTCCTGCTTTCATTCTTTATGTTACTCAGTTCTGTGCACCAGATATTTTGTACGAACACACCAACACGAGAAAAGACGAGTAGGAGTGAACCGCCTGGCCCCTCCAGCCTGCCTCACCATTCAATATGACCATGGCTGACTCACGCAGGCCTCAATTCCCCCACTGCGCCAAATCCCCAGAGCTCTCAATCACACTGATCATTCGAAACATTATCACCCTTCACGTTAATTCCAATGAGCTCGCCTCCAGAAATCTCTAGGATAGAGAATTCTTGAAATTCACCACACTCTTCAAGATGAAATTTCTAAATACCACAGTGTTAAATGACTGACCCCCTCATCTCAGTTCCCTGGTTTGGGATTCTCCCACAAGTGAAAACATCTTGACATGTACTCTGTCATTTCTCCTTCGGATCATAAAAATGTCAATAAGATCATCTCTCATTCTTGTAAACTCCAATTGCAAATATCATTTAACATAATACTCACTTTCAAGAGCAATAGGGATGTACCTCAACAATCACACTAAATCTGTTTTCTGTTTTCTGTATCTAAATCTGAATTCTGTTTTAGTTTATTTCCAGGGCAGCACAGTGGCTCATCGTTAAATTTGTTGTCTTACAACGCCAGGGACCCGTGTTGAATCCTGACTGCGGGTGCTGTCTGTACTGAGTATTGTACATTCTCTCTGTGACCAAGTGGGTTTTCTCCGGGTGCTTCGGTTTTCTCCCACACTCCAAAGGCGCACAGGTTTGTAAGTTAATTGGCTTCAGTAAAATTGTAAACCCTTCCTAGTGTGTAGGATAATGCCAGTGTACGGGTTGATCGCTGATCGGCACGCACTCGATGAGCTGAAGGGTCTGTTTCCACACTGCATCTCTAAAACCAAAAACTAAAGCTAAATCTCCAAGACTTGCAGCATTAAATGGCGAGTCTTTTGATCAAAGTACTCTATACACCTTAACATAAGCTGCTGGATGGAAACTTACAACAAAATTGATGAAATTGCTCTTGACAGACTCAATAATTTCTGAGCTTGTTCTGTAACTTTGGATTTGTTGCTGTTATACAATTCATTAGATCTGATGCAAGCAATCATGAACTTCTTTTTTAGTTTTGCAATGAGAACTGTTGGCTTGGCTTCACTCCTAACCAACCAAAATGAAGCTACATGCCTTCGGGTGGAAGGAGGTAATCTAATCTAACTGATGAGGGGGTTGTGTGGGGAAAAGGCTGTCAAAGAACCTTCAAAGATAATCAGTTAAGTCCATGTGACAAACCATCGTTCAGGAAATAGAAATAATAGCTAATTTCAGCTTTGCTGTAAATCAAAGGAAATTGGAGTCTTTATATCTTCCCGTGCTGTCAGTGGTGTAAATGTTTTGGTGGTGAGAATTCCTGTGGTGCGGCTGAACCATACGGATGTAAGTGAAAAGCTGCAGAGCTAAGGATTCATGTTATATTATTGTTGGCAGTGGCCATTTATTTCAATCATTGAGTATAAGATTGTCTCACTGATGGAGAACCTGCATTGCAATCCCTAGATGTAACACGAGAGTAAACCAATCCATTGTCCTTCAGAATCAAAACTTCACCAGAACTAAGCTTGCAACTCTGCTCTAATTTCTTTACAAAGGAAGCTAGCATAACACTCATAAAAAAAGTCTTAATTTAGTTCAGTTTATAGTTTAGTGTAGAGATACAGCATGGAAACAGGCCCTTCGGCCTATCGAGTCTGTGCTGACCAGCGATCCCTGTACACTAGCAATATCTTACACACTAGAGACAATTTACAATTTTTACCAATTAACCTACAAACCTGTATGTCTTCAGTGTGTAGGAGAAAACCGGAGCAACCGGGGAAAACCCACACACATTCTTTTTCTTTTTGACCGAATCTACAACCTCTTTGGCCATCCAAGTTTCCCCGACATTGCCATCCTTATCCCTTCGTATAGGAACTTTCCTGTTCTGAACTTCAGTGCAACTGGACTTTAAATGACTCCCACATCTTAGATGTGGACTTACCCAATAACATCTGCTAACAGTGTACCCTCCCAAGCTCCTCAAATAACATTGCAGCTTGCCTTGTTCCAATTTAGTATCTTCCCACAAGGTCCCACCTTGTTCAAAACAAACTTAAAGCTAATGGAGATGTAATGACTATCCCCAAAATACTCTTCCACTGAAACTCCAGTCACCTGGCCAGGTTCATTTCCCAAAACAAGATCCAGTATGTCCCCTTCACTTGGATATACCTCACAAATCTGCCCTCTCTAAGCCTTTGCAACTGAGAAAGTCCCAGTTAATATTGGGGGCCACCGAGACAACCTGTTGCTTTAGCATCTTCTGATAATCTGTTGACATATCTGTTCCTCTATCACCCGCTTACTTTTGTAGGGCCTATATTTCAATCCCATTAGATTTAGTTGAGTTTAGTTGAGTTTAGTTTATTGTCACGTGTGGAGTGAAAAGCTTTTTATTGTGTATTATCCAGTCAGTGGAAAGACTATATGATTACAATTGAGCCATCCACAGTGTACAGATACAGGATAATCGGAATAACATATAGTGGAAAATAAAGTCCAGTAAACTCCGATTTAAGATTGTCCGAGGGTCTCCAATGAGGTAGATAGTTGCTCAGGACCGCTGTCTAGTTGTTGATAGAATGGCTCAGTTTCAGATGGAAGCTGGGAGGAAACTATCCCTGAATCTGGAGGCGTGCGTTTTCACACTTCTCGTGTTTGTTCTTCCTTATTTTAAGCTCTAATCATATCGCCTCAGTGGACCAATCCTCCAGTTGCCTCTGAGCACCGCCATGACAGCTGTGCTGATTAGTAGCGCAACTCCTCCACCTCTTTTGCCTCCCTCTCAATCACGTCTGAAACATCAAAACCCCGGAACATGGAGCTTCCAGTCGTGTCCCTCTAGCAACCAGGTTTCCGCAATGGCCACAACATCATAGTTCCAAGCACCGATCTGAGACGTTAGTTCATCTGCTTTCTCTACAACACTCCTTGCATTGAAATAAACACATTTCAGCCATCAGCCTCGCCATATTCCCTCACCTCTCCTTGCCTGTCCTTCCTTTGAGACATAATGGTCCTAACCTCCACATTCTCATCACTCCTTCCAAATTCTGATCTACTACTGGTTCCCACTTCCCTGCATCTGAAGTTTAAACTCTCCCAAGTAGCACAAGCGAATATCCCAGCAAGGATATTGGTCCTTCTTC
Source organism: Amblyraja radiata (assembly GCF_010909765.2). NCBI lineage: Eukaryota > Metazoa > Chordata > Chondrichthyes > Rajiformes > Rajidae > Amblyraja > Amblyraja radiata. Next base: position 16,112,580 of record NC_045972.1, on the reverse strand, counting down.
AGTTCAGGTGCAACTGGTCCCTCCTGTAAAGGTCACCCCTGCCCAGAAAAGATTCCAATGGTCTTAAAATCTGAATCCCTGCCCTCTGCACCAATTCCTGAGCCACGCATTAATCTGTCCTGCCTGTCCTATCTTTCTATTCCTACCCTCACTAGCAAGTGGCACCAATAGTCATCTGGAGATTACTACTCGCTGGGTTCTGCTTTTTAATCTTCTACCTAACTCGCTATATTCACTTCCAGGACATCGTCCCTTTACCATCTTATATAATTTGTACCAATGTGCATAATGACTTCCGTCTGCTCACCCTGCTCCTTGTATATTTCTGCAGATGCTCTAAGACATCCTGGACCCAGGCACCAGGGAGGCAACACCCCATCCTGAAGTCTTGATTGCTGCCACAGAATCTCTTGTCAATGCCACCAGCTAACGAGTTCCTATCATTATGTTAGAAATATTTTCCCAACAAACGACAGTCACAGCAATTGAGATCCAACTGAATGTTTAATACCTGAGAGAGGATCGCACAGAGTACAGGAGTCTGAACGAGTCTCTCTGCCGCAGCAGCGCCCCACTCATTCCTTTATACAATGGAATAAACAAGGACGTATCGATCACAACTTAATCTCATCACGCAGGCATCGACCACAACTTAATCTCATCACGCAGGTGTGCAAAGTACAAAACCACAGTCAGCACATAGTCATCCCAAGAGGTAGTCTACAAGCAAGCATCTGCTTGTCCATACATTATTCTTAAAGGTACAGGCCCCGATAACTATAGGAATGAATTTTTATATCACATTATCGCTCTGCCTGACTTCACTTTTCCCCTTTGTGCTCTGAGTCAGGATCGACGCCACAAACCTGACTGTTGCTGCCCTCTTTTAACCACACATTCCCCCCCCCCCCCACCCCAGTCAGGGAGCAAGAAGTCAGGTCTGTGGCATCGAGCTTGGCTCTAAGGCACAGCGGGGATGCACTCATTTAAAATGTTAAATTCATTCTAATTCCGAGGAGACAATTCTAAATAATAAGGAAGACAAAAAAGCTCTCTGTGCAGGAATGAAGGGAGAACTTCAAAGTAGGCATACCTCAGTAGAAGGGTTCCGATCCGAAACGTCAACTCGTTCTTTTCTCCAAAGATGTTGCCTGGTCCACTGAAGTACGCCAGGATTTTGAGTCTATCTACAAGAGTGTCTTTGCTGAGAACAAACACATTTTAACTAAGTTACTCCACTGAGATGCAAAACTTTCATGATTGCAATAGATCACAAATATTAATATGAATTATATAACAGCTTCTCTGCTGAGGTATTTCAATAAAACAGGATTTGGAGACCACATTAAAAAGGACAGACTGCCATATGTCTTTTTGATGATGTGTTTCATTATCCAGATTGGCCAAGTCCATCGTTAAGGTTGCTATTTTCTTAGTATTTTAAATGAGCACATTTTAATTCTCAGCTGAAATAAATCTGGCAGGCTCATGTTAATGTAGTCTGATAACTGATGAAACTTTTTTTAATTTGTGCTGGATTAATGAACATTGTGCTCATGGACATGAGCTAAGAGCTGCACCATGCTATTTGTAGAGTTTTGCCAAAAATACAATAGTAATATTTCCTATTTTCTTGGAAAAATCTAAACATGCTGTGGAAAGCCTATTCTTGGCTCCGCTAGGCTATTTCAACTCTTGATTCAAGCCAGCTGTCCAGCCATAATTCTTGTGAAAAGATGTTGATTTGTGCTGTAAAATAAGCTAATTCCTTATGAAGAATCATAAAACTTCAAGAATGCTCTTAATGGGACTGTCAAAAAATGCACTCTTGGAATGATCCCTACTCAAATGGTCTTGATAAGTGTGTCATGACTGACTTCAACCAAGGCACCATTGGGAGTTCTAGAGTTGACATCCCTGAGCTAAAATGAGCAAAATCCCCGGCAACAACCTATGCAAATGTACCATTGTGAGCTGCCAAATAAGCCAAAGATGCTCTTTCACCCAATGCACGCTCAGAGGATATTGTTCCAATTTTATCAGTTGCAAGTCACATGTGAGATGTCATATAGATCAGACGCCCAATTTAAACAAGAGATGGTTAATTAGTTGGCAGACACATTGAATATACACCATACACCGATGGTGCATTTATGAGTACTTGATCAATGTAAAATAATGGAATTTGCAGGACAGATAAAGATCATTCACTTCATCAAATCTGAGAGGTAAAATAAGATGTGGAATTACATAGTTCTTTTCAGGACCTTAGAGTATCCCAGCCATTGAATTAAAGAATTGAATAGCAACTTTTGTACTATATGAAACACATTACCGAATATGTGTATGGTCAGCTGGAAAACACAATAATTTAACTTAAATTGTGAAGTTAGTGTTGGCACCAGCCTAGGACAGGGTTGAGGGTCAAGGATCACCTAAATCCCAAAACTTTCAGGGTTACCTTACAGATCAGACACCCATTTTAAACAAGAGATGGTTAATTAGTAGGCAGGCACATTGAATATATACCATACAGCAGTGGGGTATTGATGAGTACTTGGTTAATGCACTAACATTTTTGACAACTTTGATCCCAAGGCTTTGGACCTTTTGCACCACTAAATGTTCATGCACAAAGCATTGGGATCAAAGTTGAGTCCGTGGAATTGAGAAAGCAGATCTTGCTTGAGGATAGACACCTTGTATGGTCTGAAGAAGGGTCTTGACCCGAAACGTCACCTCTTCCTTTTCTCCACAGATGCTGCCTGAACCGTTGAGTTATTCCGGCATTTTTGTACCTATCTTCGGTGTAAACCAGCATCTGCAGTTACTTTCCACACTTCTTGCGTAAGGAATACAAATCGAGTCAGGATCTTGATTAGGGAGTTGTGGTAGAATGTTGTGTAAGAACTTGCAAAGCCTAGGTCAGGATTCTGTCAATGTGCATATATGGGCCTGAGGAGCCTTGATCTAGACCCACCAGAGTTGATTTGGAAGACAGAAATAAATGTTGGGTGATTAGGGAGTCAGAAATTGTATCAGGCAGCAGAATGAGGTGGAGAATTTGGAAGTTGAGGAGCAGAACTGGGGTGAAAGGGGAGTCCAGAGTTTTGCAAGGTGGATGGGTGGCTGGTCAGTTCCATTAGGAGGGATGTTCTAAAGTAGAGGTTAGTATGAGAAACCACTTGAAGACACAAGAGACTGCAGATGCGGGAATCCTGAACAAAGAACAAACTATTGGAGGAACTTAGCGAGTCAGGCAGCATCTATAGAGAGAAATATTCAGACAATGTTTTGGGTTGGAACTGTTCTTCAAGACTGGAGTAGAGGTTAGATGACTAGTAGAAAGAGCTGAAGGGAAGCTTTTGCAGTTTTCACTTACAAACAACTTACAATGGCCTGTTTCCCGTATCATCGTGACTTTTTTTGCATATCTTTCATTCATTGTTCTTTATCTCTCAACATCACCGTCTATATCTCTCGTTTCCCTTGTCCCTAACTAGTCTGAAGAAGGGTCTTGTCCCAAAACGTCACGCATTCCTTCTCTCCAGAGATGCTGCCTGTTCCGCTGAGTTACTCCAGCTATTTGTGTCTCTCTTCGAGCTGAAGGGAAGGGCTGGGGCAATTGATAGGTGGATCCAAGTAAGGTGGGGTTGATTGGTCGATGATCAGGTGGGTGAGAGAAGGGTGGAGATAGTGAAAAAGGAGGCAGGTGATAAGTGGAGAAGGTGCAGAACTGCAGATGATGGAATCTGAGAAGAAAATAATGTAGGAGTGAAATGTAGAACGAAAAGGAGGGGTGGCGAATAATGTCTGTAATTTAAAAAAAATGCTAGAGTCTCAACTTAGCCATAAAGGCCCCTTTGTCCTGGCAGCAGCACAGGGTGGAAGTATTGGCCAGGGCACATGAAATAAAACCCCTAATCTTCTTCATAATAATTCTATCCATGTGAGAGAGCGACCATGTCTTGATTTAATATCTCATTTAAGCTACAGCGCCTCAGGACCACAAAGCTGTATCGGGCTGGACGTTTATGCTCCAGTCCCTGGAGTGGAATTTGAACTTACAACCTTCTAAGAGGCAAACATGCTGCCATCTGAGCTACATATGTTAATGCATGCAACTTACTCTCCAAGTGAAATATTCTACTCGGAACCCACCTCCCTGTACCCTTCTAGTTTCCTTTCATATTTTTGCATTTTCAAATTATACTTTAATTCTATTAAACATTATTCTGTAGCTTTTGGCTGAAAAGATGCATATGATACATTTCCAACATCTGTCTGTGTAAACTTTCAGTTCATTTTTCCAATGACAATCCTCAACCTATGAACTTTTGCTTCGGAATTGTCAATGAATGAAAACAATTGTTCATTGTTTACGGAGTTGGCTTGGCTCATTTAGACTACGGCTAAAAGTTTATGGTCTCAGATAACTGCTGAAGGGCTGGAGCCCCTAATCAAAGATATTTATAACCATAATGCAGAGGAATTCAAGTTGTTAGAGGTGCCAACTTTCAGATGGAACATTAAACTGATCCCTTTACTTGTCTATCTCTTCAAATGGATGTAAAAAATCCTATGAAGCAAGTTAAAAGAAGTTCCTGTCCAGTATTTAAGTCTTTAAATATCACTGCCTTTACAGTACTAATGCACATTCGAATATTACTTTCTGCAGATTAATTTTCTGCACAACAATAAATGCACTTCAAACGTAACTTGTATTGATATGAGTGAGAAGCTATATAAAAGTAATTTCTTTTCACTACCTTAAAATTTCTCACATTTTTACGATTTTATTGACTAAAACTTGACTTGAGTACAAAAGATTATCAGGGATTCCAAAATATGCCATTGGCGTGTACATAGGAAAAGGACTATCGCAGGGCAGGTAGACTATCCTACACACACTGGGGCAATTGATAGGTGGATCCAAGTAAGGTGGGGTTGATTGGTCGATGATCAGGTGGGTGAGAGAAGGGTGGAGATAGTGAAGGCATGGATGAGGTCTTGAATGGGCAGTTTACAACTGCCTTCTCCAAGAGCAAAGAAACTCGTAAAAGAAAGCTCAATCAGACTGACAAAGATCCCGATCCAAAACATCAGCCGCCGATCCTCTCCATAGATGCTGCCTGACCCGCTGTGTTCCTCCAGCACTTTATGCTTTGCTCTAGATTCCAGCATCTGTTATTTTAGTTTAGTTTAGTTTAGAGATACAGCGTGGAAACAGGCCCTTCAGCCCACTGAACACCATCCTACACACACTAAGGACAATTTACATTTATACCAAGTCAATTAACCTAGAAATCTGGACGCCTTTGCATTGTGGGAGGAAACCGAAGATCTCGGGGAAAACCCACCGGGTCACGGGGAGAACGTACACTCTCTGTACAGACAGCACCCATAGTCGGGATTGAACCTAGGTCTCTGGTGCTGTAAGCACTGTAAATGCCAGAGATCCGGGTTCAATGCTGACCTCGCATGACATATGTGTGAAGCTCATGTGATCACAGGGAGAATATGCAAACTGCACACATACGTCATGCGAGGTCAGCATTGAACCCGGATCTCTGGCATTGAGGCAGCAGCTCTACCAGCTATGGAAGTGTGCCGGCAATAGGTCATATGATACATCTAGTAACCATCTTTGGCAACTCTGCCTACTTGCCATATTTTGTTTGACCAGCGCCCTTTGTCTTTTTCAAAAAAACAAATAAAATCCATTGGGTTGACAGAAAGATTAACTTGAACTTAGTTTTAGTTTCAGAGATACAGCATGGAAACAGGCCCATTAGCCCACCAAGTCTACGCCAACCTTAAACACCTGTACATTCATTCTATACTTTCCAACTCCCTACAGACTAAGGGCAATTTAAAGAAGCCAATTAAACTACAAACCTGCATGTCTTTAGAATGTGGGAGGAAACCGGAGCACCCGGAGAAAGCCCACGTGGTCACACAGAGAATGTACAAACTTCAGACAGACAGCACCCGTAGTCAGGATCATACCCGGGTCTCTGGTGCTGGGAGTCAACAACTCTGCCACCTGTGCCACCTGTGCCAGCAGTAGGTCATGTCATATATTCAGTAATGTGTGTAATTTTCTTTTTTTGGCAACTCTGCTGACTGGCTGGCTAAACTTATTTAGTTTAACCAGCACCCAGCGTCTTTTTTGAAATTTTAAACAGAATCCACTGGGTTGCCAGGAAAATTAACTTGAATTTCAAGCAGTTCTGTGTAACGTATATAATGTAAAAGGCAAAACTACAACCTGCAATGTCATGAACTGAACTCATGGGAAAACACATTGACAGCAGATGGATAACCAGCTCTGGGGTACATATCACTGTTTAAGGCGAATGTTTTATTAAAAATATCTTGGTGAAAACGAGCAACAAATGCAGCTGTTTAGCCTGTCAGTACTCTTTGCTCCAATATTTGCTGAATTCCCTGCTGAGGAATAAGCTTTCAATTAGCCAGTACATTTAACTGAGTGAATGCTTCTGCAGCCAACTGTTTGCATGAGATCCACATTCTTTTGTACAATCAGGTCAACTGCCCAGACCTGCATTGACTCTTGAAATCGCTGATTAAACTGGAAGTGTGTAGGAAGGAACTGCAGGTGCTGGTTTACACTGAAGATAAACACAAAATGCTGGAGTAACTCAGCGGGACAGCCAGCATCTCTGGATAGAAGGAATGGTTGACATTTCTGGTCGAGACCTGAAGAAGGGTCTCGAACCAAAACACCTATTGAAGAAAGAAGCTTCATTTCCATCAACGACTAACAGTATTGGTATTTGAATTAGATGAGCACAAATTACAAATATTCCATTATTACAATGGTTTTGTGTGGAATAGCGAAATATTTAAGTTTGCTGGCATGTGTCCAATCAACAATGCTGTAATGAGAAGTTTGTCCTCTTGAATGAAACCGGTCCACAAGGAATAAACATTCCCACCCTCGAGGTTTCCTGGCAATGCAAATCGCTTCCCCGGAGAGACATCTGGAGGTTATGCCTTGCTCATTGCTTCTCTGCTGCCTGCAATCCCTGTGCCTGCCATCTTCTGCAACTGTTACTGAGCGATCTTTGGGGATGAAAGTCAGGGCCCTGCCAGTTATTAACTCTATCTGGAATTTTGCCAGGAAACATCGACAGTTCTGCACATCCCGTTTAGTCTTTTCCTGTGTAAGTACGGCAATGTCTGCGTACGTCTAAATGAACATAGAAGTCTTGAACTCTTCTGTAGCCTACTCTGGGTAGTTTCCTGATTGTGTTCCATTGCTGGAGTCCTTGTGGGGTTCAGCATTAGTGAGTAGGGCTACTTATGGAATACATGCTGGAACTCCTGATGGATGATATGCTGATATGTGTCTGCAGCCTGCAATCTGCGTAATCGCAAACTCATTGTCACTGTTTATGCTCTTGCCCCCATGAGTACCATCATCTCCCCTTCCCCATTCCCCCCTCTCTCCCCCCTCTCTCTCCCCCCTCTCTCTCCCCCCTCTCTCTCCCCCCTCTCTCCTTCTCTCCCTCTCCTTCTCTCCCTCTCTCCCTCTCCCTCTCCTTCTCTCTCCCTCTCCTTCTCTCCCTCTCCTTCTCTCCCTCTCCTTCTCTCTCTCTCTCTCTCCCTCTCCCTCTCCCTCTCTCTCTCCCTCTCTCTCTCCCTCTCCCTCTCCATATCTCTCTCCCTCTCTCTCCCTTACCCCTTCTCCCCCTCCATCTCTCCCTCCCTCCCCCCCCCCCTCCCCCTCTCCCCCTCTCCCCCTCTCCCCCTCCCCCTCTCCCTCTCCCTCCCCCCCCCCTCTCGTCATTAACTCAAGCTCTGTATTGCAGGCACCATCACATGAATCATTTCTGTACCCTCTGTAGATGAATCACATCCTTCCTATTGCATGGCGACCAGATCTACACAAAATACCGTAAGTGGTGCAGAGCCGATGATCTGTACAACTGTAACATGATTGCGATGAAGACACACAAAACTGCAAATACTGGAATCTTGATAAAAATAGGGTTGGGTAGGATTAGTGTAAATATACATGTTTGATGATCGACGTGGACTCAGCAATCATTTATTGAAAATACTAAATACCTTTATTGAAAATACTAATGTATCTATGACCTTGGTAAGCTGCCACTCATCCTCATCTTTTGATGTTTAACTGTCATCACCCTCCTCCCATACTTGCCTCCATCATTTCACTTGTTTGCATTAAGCCTGTTTTTGTTGATCAACCTGTAGCCTGAGAATCAATCTAATAGCATTGTTTCCCATCTACTCTGTGTTCCCTCTTATATTAGTTGGTGGCAGCGCCTAACGGCAGCGGCTCGACTACAGTCGTCCGTCTTTTTTTTTTTTTTTGTCTTGTTAAATGTATGTTTTGAGCTTAGTTTTAATTATTTTTTAGCTGTGTATATGTGGGGGGTGGAGGGGGGGATGTGGGGGAAACCGTTAGTCTCTTCCCTGTACGAGGACCCGACTTTTTCCCTGTCAGGTCTCCGGTGTGGTTGGGCCTAACATCGTGGAGCCGGCGGCGGACTCCGGCCGGGACCAACCTGAGGGCTCCAGTCGCGGAGCCTGCGGACCTGACATCGCGGAGCTGGCCGTCTTCAGAGCGGGGAGAGCTGTGGTGGCGCGCGGCTGCGACCCGACTTTGGAGCTTCGGAAGCTCCGGCTGCAGGCCCGGTGGACAGGAACATCGGGAGCTCCAGGTCCCTGGGGGGAGACGGCTTTTCGGAGCTCACGCAACGGTAGCTTCTCCTGCTGGAATCATGGGGTTGAAAGGACACGGAGGGTGGCCTAACATCGCCCGGTGCGGGTTAGTGGCCACGGGGACTTACCATCGTCACCGGGGGCTCTAACATCGGAGCCCCAGTTCGCCTAGACGCTGCAGTTGGACTGCTGGACCGCTGGTTGGTCTGCTTGAACCGCGGGGTTTAAAGGATACGGAGCCGGGGCCTAACATCGCCCGGTGTGGCTAAATGGCCACAGGACTTACCATCGCCCGCGGGGGGCTTTAACATCGGAGCCCCAGTTCGCCTCGACGCTGCAGTTGGACCGCAGGTGAAGAATAAAGGGAAGAGAGAAGACTTTGCCTTCCATCACAGTGAGGAGGTGTTGGAGACTCACTGCGATGGATGTTGGTGTAAACTGTGTTACGTGTGGGTCTTGGTTTTTTTTTGTAATGTAAAAAACTGTAGTAAATGTAATTTAGTTCAAACCTAAATAGCATTCCATTCCATTCCATTGTAAGGAATTTATATTTGATGAGCAGAAATTTCCTCCAGTTGAATAATATGAATCTTTTCTCCCATCACCAAACTTTGGCCTGGTTGCTGAAACCATCTCTGCTTCCCCCCACCATCCCTTCACCAACTATCTGATGCTGAACCAGGCTGTCTATGGCTCAGTGCTGTGACTGACTCAAATAATTATCCAAACACAAATCACAATCACCGATTTCCACCACATCACGTCAGCAAACTTCTGCTTTGTTATCTTTGGATGGACTATGCCAATTTTACTTCGGAGTCACGTGAGTGACTACGTGAAGAACCCCGCCAGGACGCATGCGTGCCATATATTGCTTTCACGCTTGCGAAACGACAGGCGAGGTGGAGCGTTCCCCCGCAGCGGTAAGTTTGAAACCGCGACCTGCAGGTAAGTGATTTACTCTGCGGTAGTTTTTGTCCCCGCGCTGTTTTTACACAGGGGGGGAAGCTGGACAAAATAGTGTCCACAAGTGCTGCGAGTAAAGCTGGCTGGGGAGGACCACGAAGTTGCGGGAGCCAGCAGCAGCTGAAGGCACAAGCCCCGTAAGTGGGATCAGCTGTGCCGACTTTTGGTCCCGCGCCGGCCAGAACACCACGGCCGGGCGGGATACTATTCAGAATGGGACTGTCGACTTTGACAAGTCGAAAACGGCAGGAGGCGGGGAGGAACGACGTTCCCCCGTAGCGACCAGGACCTGCAGGTAAGAGTACTCTGCGGTCTTTTTGTGTTTTCCCATGCTGATTACAGATGGAGAAACCAACGAGGGCTGCGACAAAGCTGGTGGGCTAGCAGCGGCCAGCGGCACTTGAATCACCTATAATGGGATCAGCTGTGCCCGATGTTGCCTCCGCACCGGCCAGATCCACTCCGCGGCCGGGCGGTAAGGCAAAACAAAAAACCATCAAAGTCGTGGACTCAGATGAGTCCGACTTTGAGCAGCCGCGGGCAGCCAGTGACCGTGAGCGCTGGAGCCGGATGGAGCGGTGTGTGGAGCATTTGCTCCAACGTGACAGGCTCCGGGAGATGGAGTCGAGTCACTGTGGGCTCTATGTAAAACCCACAGCAGCACCTCTTGTAGGGCTGCACAGTGCTTCTCCCTCGTCAGAGGGGAGTACTGGGGGTCAGTTCTGGGCTGATCCTGAAGAGGGGTTTGCAGAATAGAAATCAAGTGTGCAGGGGGTGCAGGAACGTGAAAATCTACTGGACATGGTGTCCAACTTCATACAGCCAGACCAGACTGGCCAAAACCTGGAGGACACCTGATTTTGGTAACTGTATATCCCTGAATGTTCCTGTAGTAAATAATTGTATATGGAAACTCCTAAACAGCGGGGATAACAGCTTTCACCCGCACAGTGGATGAGAAGGACATGTCGCAGGACCAACAGGATGCACTGGCACTGCTTTGCAACACACGGCCATAGATAGCACCCCTACGCACCCACCAGTAGAACAAGACCGACTGGTGAAAGCTCGAAGGTCCGGTACACCAAACATGAGTCTTTCTTAGGCCATGGCCCAGACCGGCCTTCTTGGAAGATACGCAAACCTCCAACATCAACCAAACCACAAACCCAGACACCGACGCCTCAACATCAACGAAGGATTTACAAAAAGAAGTAAACCTACCACTGGTAACAATGGAGGTAGGTGGGTCTGGTTCCCTACAAATTGCAGGGAGCATGGAGGTTGGGGGGAGCTTACTCTCCTTTCTGGATGCATGGAGTATGTTAATTACCGATACTTATATTTTTAAGCAGTATCCAGGGATATACAATAGAATTATACACAAGTACAGCCCTCCAGTTCAACATATACCGAACCGAATGTTCGTACTTTCCGGTAAAGAAAAATCAGAAGCGCATGCTGAACTGGAGCGGCCTTACGCAAAAGGGGTAATTGAAAAATCCCAACACGAACCGCTAGAATTCGTGTCCAATATCTTTACCAAAAACAAAAAAGATGGTGGTTGTCGCATCATCATAGATCTGACCAAATTGAATACATTTGTACAATATATTCATTTTAAAATGGAAACCTTTGTTACTGCTAAACAATTGATTTCCAAAGGTTACTTCATGGCTAGCATCGATTAAAAAATGCTTACTATTCAGTGCCTATACGAGGTGACCACAGCTGTTACTTAAAATTCAACTGGATGGGATAGCATTGGCAGTATAGAGCGCTGCCAAATGGATTAACATCAGCCCCCAGGCTGTTCACTAAAATTTTGAAACCAGCCCTAGCGTTTCTACGGAAACGAAAACACATGGTCATGGCATATCTAGATGACATACTTATTGTGGGCAAAACTTTGTAATTGGCCAAACAAACTGTAACAGCCACAAAACAGTTATTTGAAAAACTGGGGTTTATTATCCATCCAATTAAATCTAAATTAACGCCTTCCACTACTATGGACTATTTGTGGTTCACCATTGACTCAGTTCACATGTCGGTGACTTTGCCAAAGGGCAAGGCTATAGACTTAATAGAGGCTTGCAATAACCTAATTGACATCAGTAACCGTCCATCAGATTGGTAGCAAAAGTAATTGGCAAAATGGTGGCTGCTTTTCCAGCCACACAATTTGGACCTTTACATTACCAAAATTTACAGAGAGCAAAAATACAAGCACTCAAAATCAATGCTGGTCATTTTGACAGACCAATAAAGCTACCAATCAAAGCTATAATGGAACTAATGGTGGATAAATAACATTTGGCTTTGTTTCAATCCAATCATTATCAGCAACCCTTCTATGGTGCTACAAACTGATGCCAGTGCACTTGGTTGGGGTGCCACCAATTCCATCTCCAGCTGTGGAGGTAGATGGACTGCTCAGGAGCCATCATTATTACTAACACTGGGCATAAACTACCTGGAAATGTTGGGTGCATTCTATGGCCTAAAGTCATATTGTACTGGGTCATATCACCAGCATGTTAGACTACAGATTGACAATACCACCGTGGTAGCATATATCAACCACATGGGTGGAAACAAATCGACATCATGTGACAATCTGGCTAATACAATTTGGCAGTGGTGTATCCAGAGAGATATTTGGATATCAGCTACTTACCTACCAGGTAAACTAAATTTAGTGGCAGACACCAGGTCACGCAAATTTAATGAAAACACCGAATGGATGTTGAATAAAAAGTATTTGCTGATATTACAGCACGATATGGAACACCAGATATCGATCTATTCGCATCCAGGCTTAATCACCAGTTATCAAACTATGTTTCGTGGGATCCAGACCCTGGGGCAGCAGCGACAGATGCATTTTCGCTGCATTGGGGGGGGGGGGGGGGGGGGGGGGAATTGTTTATTTATGCATTCCCTCCTTTCTGCCTCATCAGTCGGGTATTAAGGATAATACAGCAAGACTCTGCGTCTAGTATTTTGGTAGTACCCGATTGGCCTACTCAACCATGGTTCCCAGTGATACTGAACATGGTATTAGAACCATGTATCACCATCCCGAATAGACCAGACTTATTGGTTCATCCCGTAACAAGGGATAGCCACCCATGCCATAACTATTTGAATTTATTAATTTGTAGAGTTTAAAAATACCACTACTACAGCTGGGACTGACGGACCGAACAGTGAACATGATTTCAGCGGGCCACAGACAGTCCACCAAAAAACAGTATCTGGCCTATATCAGGAAGTGGGAGATGTATTGCCACAAAAACAGCATCACCTACAGAGATATGAACATCCCGTCTGTTCTGAAATACCTGGCAGGCCTCCATTATGATGAGGGGCTCAGTTATAGTGCCATCAACTGCGCCAGAAGTGCCCTATCAACTTATCTATGGCAAGGAACAGAGCGTCACTCTGCTGGGACTCACCCACTGGTAACAAAACTTATGAGGGGAATTTTTAATACCAATCCCCCAAGAACCAGGTACTCCCAAATATGGGATGTGAGTATTGTCCTGAAGATGCTCAGGAATTGGTCTCCGGCAACAGCTCTGTCCCTACATAGACTGACATTAAAAACAGTCATGCTAATGGCATTGGTCACGGCACAAAGGGTACAGTCATTACATAAATGAAGACTGGACACATGACTTCTTCATCTGAAAATATTACGTTTCATATTTATGAATTAGTAAAGCAGAACAGACAGGGATCAGCAGGCCTCAATATAGAATTTAGGTCTTACCCAACAGATGATCGTCTCTGTATAGTAAGACATTTGTCGTTATACATGGAGAACACGAAAATCATCAGAGGCAATGAGAAGGCACTTTTAGTCAGCCATAAGCAACCACACAAAAGAGTGACGGTCCAGACCATCTCAAGATGGCTGAAACGGGTTCTAATACAGGCTGGGATGGATACTAATATTTAAAAATCTCATTCCACCAGGGCTGCAGCTACATCGGCAGCTATGCAGTTGGATGTACCAATGGACCAAATCCTCAAGGCAGCAGGATGGTCAGGGGAAAAACATTCCAACTATTTTATCATAAACCAGTCATTAAACCTGGAACATTTGCAGAAACAAATTAAGTTCTGTAATTTAATTACCCCATAAATAGGGGCTATAATTTGTGTTAATCAATTCATGGATTTCAATGTCGGATTCATGCCTAAAATATGTTGACACAATTCCTCCTACAGTCATTAAGGCAGATGTGATGCATGGACTCGTTCCCACGGCATGAAATCACAGAGCTTTGAAATCTTCACGTAGTCACTCACGTGACTCCGAAGTAAAATAGTAAGATTAAACGAGAACTTACCAGTTCGAAGTTTGATCGTTATTTTATGAGGAGTACGTTGAGGGAATACGTGCCCTCCGCTCCCACCCGTAATCATATACTCAACTGGTATTTCTTCTCTAATCTTACTATGTTTAAGTCATTACAGTTATCTGTGATTTCACACCGCTGCTTTGAAGAATGACACGCATGCGTCCTGGCGGGGTTCTTCACATATTCCCTCAACGTACTCCTCATAAAATAACGATCAAACTTCGAACTGGTAAGTTCTCGTTTAATCTTACTATTCTGTGCCCTCCCCACTACTGTACAAAATTTCACCAATTGCATTAAATCACATTCCCATCCGCGACTTTAAGTGCTCACTGACTTACATGGGCTTCAGATCCAGTCATGCCGCAATTTAAAAAATCTGCCCTTTGCTTTCTATAGCTCTAAGTCTTCTTTGCTTCCTATTTTGATTACATTCTTTGCCCTGCAAATCGTTAATTCGTCTAAGTACTCCAAGCACTTCCCAAATGTTATTAATTCTTTTACTTTTCGCCATGCCCTCAGCTAAAGGATAAGCGACAACACATGCTCCACAATAATTCTCAGCACTGTTGCCTGCAAGGATGTTTTCTCAGACCGCAACTATGCTTCCTATAGACTCATGACTGTGCGAGCAAATTCTGTTCTACCACCATCAACATGTTTATAGATGAGACCACCGTGTCAAGCCGGCTCTGAAACAATGACGAGACGAATTACAGGAAGAGACAGAGAGCTTAGTAACAGTGTCTGGACGTCAGCCTCTGCCTCGATGTTAGCAAGATGAAGGAGCCAGATATTGACTTCAGGAAGCATGGTGGTTCATATGCCCCAATCAGTATCAAGTGGAAATGGTTGAGAGCTTCAGGTTGCTGTTGAGTTCCCTGGAAAAAGGTTGCAAACCTGTCCGCAAACAAGTGTATAAATACACTGGTGGATTATCACGCAAAAATAAACATGACATTAGACTTGACATTAAACTAAGACTTCTGTGGATCCTGGCAGGAGTAGACTTAATTTAGCACAGTTGCAGGGAGAGAAAATGCAGAGAGCACCAAGGTTCTCCAAGAGAGAGGGTGGGGGAGATACCAAGAGGGAGAAGGCATGTACAATAGAACAAGGTCAGAAGAAATCTCATGACACTTGACCACTGCACCATGAGAAGTACTCATACATAATACAAACAGTCATGAACGTGAGCACACACACATATCTCGCCATTGCTTCATCTCTATGTCCACCTAAACAGTTAACCTCCTGCAACACCCTCATATGGATTGAGTCAATAAACAGGCAATACAATTATTTGCTTCTTACGCACAACCCGAGGCCTGTCCTCATTTAGGATGAGAAGGGAGAACTGTCCAGATACCTTTAGTTTAGTTTAGAGATATAGTGCAGAAACAGGCCCTTCGGCCCACTGAGTCTGTACCGACCAGCAATCCCTGCACATTAACCCCATCCTACACACACTGGGGACAATTTACACTTACACCAAGCTGATTAACCTACAACCTGTACATCTTTGGAGTGTCGGAGGAAACCGAAGATCTGGGAGAAAACCCAAGCAGGTCATGGGAGAACGTACAAACTCCATACAGAGCACCTGTAGTCGGGATCGAACCCGGGTCTCTGGCGCTGCAAGCACGGTCAGGCAGCAACTCTACCGCTGCGCTACCATGCTGCCCTGGAATGGTCAAAGGGCCGACTAAAATAACAAATAAATCAATAGCTTTGCGCTTAAATTCTTGAGGAAAAGAAAACACAGCAAAGAAGACTTTGGGATGTGTGAAAGCAGTTCACAGTGAAATTCAAAGCTGCCTCGTGAGGTATCCTTTAATGAGTGGCATGGCCCTATGTAGGATTGAATTAAAGAACTCTACATATTGACAAACCAGAGTTGTTTTCTGGATCTGAAAGCTCCATCTTCTTCATTCTGAAGAAGGGTCTCGAGCCAAAACGTCACCAATTCATGTTCTGCAGGAATGCTGCTTGATCCACTGGGTTAATCCAGTGCATTATGTCCTTTTTTATAAACCAGAATCTGCAGTTCCTTGTGTTTCCACCTTATGTTGGGCCGATTAAAACAGGTGTTGCATAAGTGATGTCTGCAGATTTTTCTTTGATGTGAGGAAAAGGTTGGATACAAAAGCATGAATCCAGCTGGAAATGGAAGATCAAATTCAAGAAGAGCTTCCACACAACAACCACCAGACAGACATTGTGCAACACTGACTAATGAACTATGGACTGCCTTTGGTTGCACTGAAGACTTTGGACTATTTTAGCACTTTTATTGGGGTTACAATTCATTGAATTTTGTATATTGGGTCACGTGTGTATTAGACTTTACTTCAGTTGAAACTTTACAGATACAGTGCAGAAACAGGTCCTTCGGCTCACCGGATCTCCCAGAGAAAACCCACTCCGTCACAGGGAGAAAGTACAATCTCTGTGCAGACAGCACCCGTAGTCAGGATCGAACCCGGGTCTCTGGCGTTGTAAGGCACCAACTCTACTGCTGCGCCACTGTGCCACCCCGCTTTATTATTCATCCTCTAGCCAAGTTTTTAAAACTTGAGAACTCACCAGTACGCAGAGAAGATACTTCACTTCCATGCCCTTTGATAATATTTACTTTAGCTCTCCCTGAAATAATAGAAGCATTCATTTAATTTCTGTCCCTGCCACGCTTAGGGGTTGCAGGGCAGTCCTATGACTGGTGTCATCTAAGCCCTCGGCAAATGGTTCCATTTAATCACCAGGGATCGGCCTACTTATCAGATTTGCTAAAGGGTCACTTGTTAGGAATTGACATCAATCATTTCACTTCAAGAATGTAAACTATTTTAATGCACTTGGCTCCTAAATATAAACACAGCGTTATATGCTCAAATAAGTCTCTGATTTGCTCGTCTCTTTCTGATGATCAATTCATTCCTGTTGTACTTTGTTGTGACTGCTGTAAGCTATATATGGTCTTTGTTTTGCCAGTCAAGATGCAGCTTTCTGAAGACCTTCTTATTACATTAGAGGGCTGTTCAGGCGGCAATCACAGATCTCTCTCTGCACTTACTGCCATTGAAATAATGGGTCTAAGGCTTTAAATAAGGCTTTTGTATTGCAGTAAAGCTTCAAGTTCCTGGGAATAAATATCATCAGCAATTGTTCTGGAACAGCCACATCAAAGCTATGGCCAAGTAAGCACATCGATGCCTCTATACCTTTAGAAAGCCTAGGGAGTTCGGCATGTCTCCAGCAACCCTCACCAACCTATACGGATGTGCTGTAGAAACCATCTTATCGGGATGCATCACAGCCTGGTTATGGAACAGCTCCAGCCAAATCCATAAGAAATTGCAGAGAGTTGTGGACATAGCCCAGACCATCACACAAACCAACCTCCCTTCCATCGACTCCATCTGCACCAAGCAGCCTCGGTAAGGTCACCAGCGTAATCAAGGACGGGTCTCTCTCCTGTCACACCATCTTCTCATCTTTCCCATCAGGCAGGAGACGCAGAAGTTTGAAAACACATACCTCCACATTCAGGAACAGTTTCTTCCCAGTTGTTATCAGACAACTGAATGGTCCTTTCGTCAGCAAGAGTGTGGTCCTGACCTCCCATCTACATCATTGGAGCTTTGAACTTTCTTTAATCAGGCATTACTGGACGTCAATGTTATATCTTTGCACTAAATGTTGCACCTTTTATCCTTTATCTTTGCACTGTGGATGGCTTGATTGTATTCATGTATAGGCTTTTATTTATTTATTTATGAGAAGTGAGTACAATGCATTGGTACAAACATGATGTTAACATATTACATTCTCTGTACAACTTCCCTTTTTTTTTAAAGAGAGAAGTGAGAAAGGAGAGAAGAAAAAGAGGTTGTGAAAAGTGAAGAACAGATTAGCGAGCGTGGGTGAAAAACCAATAAAGAAAAAGTGAAAGAGAAGGAATAAGTGAAGAGGGAGAGCAGGAGGGAGATTATTCCATTGCCACAGTGAGATGTTTTTTTTAAATATTCTAAATCATCTTTCACCCATACCTGAAACTGTTGGTTTTCATAATACTATATCACCACATGAAATTAATAATGGGGACCAACTCCTTAAGAATAGGTCTTGTTTGTCTATTAGGAGGAGTCTCATTTCTTCCAGATGTGCTGTGTCCAGCATATTACTGATCCACATTTTAAATGTTGGTATATTAGCATTTTTCCAAAATTTAAGTATAAGTTTTTTTGCTGTTATTAACCCATAATTGAAAAATGAGTTTTGGTGTGTATTTAATTTGTTCCCATCTCCACTTACTCCAAATATAATCATTTCAGTGTTAGGTTCCATTTTTGTCTTAAATAGCTTTGAGAATATATCAAATATATCACACCAAAATTTATAAAGTTTTGAACAAGAGACAAATGAGTGCGTAATATTGGCATTTTGAGAAAGACATTTATCACAAATGGGAGAA
The DNA here is from genome assembly GCF_010909765.2 of Amblyraja radiata. Classification (NCBI taxonomy): domain Eukaryota; kingdom Metazoa; phylum Chordata; class Chondrichthyes; order Rajiformes; family Rajidae; genus Amblyraja; species Amblyraja radiata. The sequence goes on along the minus strand of NC_045972.1, from coordinate 16,094,049 downwards.
ATATTTGGATAACATTTATTCAACCTAGTTTTGGAATAATATAATCTATGTAATATTTTAAATTGAATTAAGTTATGTCTAGCATTGATCGAACATTTATGTATATGTATCAAATATTTTTCCCATGTTTCTTTTGAGATTTTTATCATTAATTCTTTTTCCCAGTCTTCTCTAATTGCCTCTGTTGATGGTAATTCTATATTTAAAATACTGTTATACAAGTATGATATTAATTTTGTTGACTCCGCATTGATATTCATTACTTCTTCCAGTGGGTCTAAAATTATACTTTGGAATCTTGGTATATATTTCTTCATAAAGTCACATACCTGTAGGTATTTAAAATATTGATTGATATTCAATTTAAATTTTGATTTTAGTTGTTGAAATGATAATAAATTTCCCAATTCATACAAATCACCTACCTTTTTAATTCCCACTTTTTCCCATTGTTTATATGTTTTATCCATACCAGATGGTTTAAATACTGGGTTATTCACTATTGGTGTTAACACTGATAAATTTCTTAATTTAGGCTTTAGGCTTTTATTTGACTGGATGGCATGCAAACTGTATCTTGGTATACGTGATAATAATAATAAACTAAACTAAACAATGCCTTATTGCGAGCTGTATGAGGTTCTACCAGTTTATGTTGTGGCTGCCTTGCTTGAGCCTGTATACTTTCCTCAATTTGATTAAATGTGCAGACTCCAACACGCTGGTCAGGTAGGTAGATAGCAGAAAGCATTGACATGCTAAATTGAAGCTCCCTAAAGAAACTACAAATTGATGAGATGCAGTTTAAAACCTGAAACAGGTGAATAGGCAAAATAATTACTTGTATGGAGAAGTGATTTAAAACTAGAAACAGGAGTGGGTCCTTGAAATCTCTAAGAGTTTGCTCAACCATTTAATAAGATCTGTGGCTTAACTAAGGGCTGGATATTCTTTCAAAAGCTGCAACATTTTGTTCACAACGCAAAATAAATTTGATCACCAATGGTCAAAGACTAACAAAAATTTGCTTCTGGTCTTCTATGCACATGCCATGTATGTGCATGATGGTCACCAGATATGCCCAGTGACACGAAACATCATACGATGCATTACTTGACAACACTCGCACATAATTCACTGACACAATCAAGGCCCATAAGCAACACTGCCACTCAGAATGAAGCAGGCCTCGGCTGGAGAGTTGAGGCCTACGTCAGGGTTAGGTAAAGGGAACTTGGGTTATTGAATATAAATGAATGAAGGATACTTTATTGTCACATGGACCCAGGGTACCCAGGTAGAGTGAAATGCTTTGTTTTGCACACAACTTAGGCAGTACACGAGTGTCCCCAAAGTTACAAAAGTACCGAACAGTCCTATCCACTGCCTGCAGCCCCACTTGGCAGCAAGCCCCACCGCCCCTCGCTCCTCGCCAGTTCCCCCTTTGTTCTCGGCGGTACGCCCACGACGGGTCTGCCCATTGTTCTTGGCGATTGTTCATTTGCAAAGACAGAGGTTGCTTTTAGTCCTGGAACAATGACATTTGATGCTCATGCAAGAATTGGTTTGTGGGCAGGGGAAGCCTATTGTTCAGATACAGAATCTTCTTCTGATGGATCATGTACCATGGACTGTTTCTGAATTCCATAAAATCCTGCAGGTGCCAAAGACTAGAAACATATGAGAAAATCTAAGTAAGTCAAGCAGCATGTGTGGAGAGATTAAATTGAGTTAATGTTTCAGGTGTTAAATGAAAACATTAAAAAACTGGACATATTCAACAGTTCAGGCTACATCTGTGGGAAAAAATAAGATACAACACCTGGAGATTAATATATTTTGCAGACAGGGAAACTGTGTAGCTAATGCCATTTATTCATTAAGAGGAAGCAGCTTGAATATCATCCACCTCAGCAGAGTCCCTTAGCTGTCCAAACTGAATTAGAGAGACAAACTAAAGAAGGAATAGTAGCCTCAATAGAAATGACTAGCACATGTGCATTGAGAAAGGAAGCAGTAATCTGAGAATGTTCCTAGATTCAACAGATCTTAATGGAGTTCTGAAGAAATGCCACTCACCTGTGAACGCAATAGAGGATGGGCACAAAATGCTGGAGTAACTCTGTGGGAGTTTCAGGTCAAGACCCTTCTTCAAACTGAAGAAATGCATGGAATGTTGGATCATTTTATGTCTATTTTTGGTGTAAACCAGCATCTGCAGTTCCTTCCTACACAAGGCAATAGAGGATATTTGAAAGAGGTGGGTGGTGCAAAAATTTCCAGTGCACTGGATGCATGGAATGAGCTTGGTGATGAGTATTTGCATTTGACCTGTTTCAATTTGTTATTTACACACAAAGTTCTGGAGTAACTCAACGGGCCAGGCAGCATCTCTGAGTTAACGGATAGATGACATTTCGGGTCGGGACCCTTCTTCAGACTCAAGAACCTTTCAGACTTCAGTCTGAGGAAGGGTCCCGATCTGGAACATCACCTATCCATTTTCTCCAGAGGTGCTGCCTGATCCATTGAGTTACTCCAGCATTTAGTGTGTATTTTTGGTATACACAAACATCTGCAGTTCATTTTTATTATGTTCAATATGCTATTGGTTTGGTACCATTGAGAAAGAATGCCATCTGTAATCAGCAAAGCCCCAGAAGGATCTCAGTGAAGAGTGGATGCTGCACTCAAAGGGGTAAAGATCATGGTGAATGGCTTTCTGGTCGTTGAAGATAAACAGTGAAAGAAGAACAGTGGACCACACAGGGAGAACCAACAGAATCTAAACAAGTAAATACTGGAGGGCATGTCAAATACTAGAGAGCATAGTTTTAAGATCAGATCGGGGAAAGTTTAAAGGGGACGAGCTTTTTGATATAGTCTGTGTGGAAGGTGCCTGGAATGCACTACCAGGGATGTCGTGTAAGCAAATGTGAAAGTGGTGTTAAAATATTTTTAGATAGACACAAAATGCTGGAGTAACTCAGCGGGTCAGGCAGCATCTCTGGAGAAAAGGAATGTGCGACGTTTCAGGTTGACACACTTCTTTAGATGTCTGAAGCAGGGTCGTGAACCAAAACATCACCCATTCCTTTTCTCCAGAGATGCTGCCTGACCCGGTGGATTACGGCAGCATCTTGTGTCCATCTTTGATTCAAACCAGCATCTGCAGTTCCTTCCTACATACTTAAAATCTCCTTAGATAGGCACATGGTTATGAAGAAATGGTGCAATATGGATCATGCTCAGGCAGAAGGGATTAGTTTAAATCATGTTCAGTACAACCAACGTGGGCCGAAGAACTTGTTACTGTGCTGTACTGTACATGCTCCATATTCCATATAGAAGCACACATTGTCTTTGTCGCTCATGTGATCACAAAGATAGTCTAAGGCCACAATCAGCAGATGTCAAATGAGTGAAGGAGATCTTGGGCCTAATAGATGTTGCAGATGTTCAGTGCTTTCTGGGGGTCATCAACCCTCAGAGCATGTTCATACCACATCTGAATGACTTGTGTGAGTCACTTAAACAGTTGGACAAGAGAAATATATAATAGTGTGGCTTCAAAAGTCCAGGAGCAAGTGTCCATGGAGCAAAGGGGACAGGTTCAACTGACTGTATGTTAGGTACCTTGATGATATGAAGGAACTGGCATCCCAAGACAATACCTCAGAAAAGTGAATTGGAGCAACAAGTTTATACTAGACTAAGTGGGACCCGTTGGGTCCCATGTTCACATGGGAGGGCTGGTCCACCAACGCATTATTCCACCTCTCCACCAATTCCAATATTGGTGGCCAGTGCGGGAGGGAGGGCTTTCTGGGTGTTAGTATGGGTTCAAAGTTAGTATGGGTTCTTTCCCTTTCTTCCTTTTTCATTTTTTTTTCCGATTTAGTTATTAGTTTATAAAATGTTAAAATTGAAGCAGTATGAAAATTGTATAATTGTTATGTTGATTACTTTCTCCTTGTACAATTGCTTCTAATATAATAAATATTTAAAAAAATCTTGACAACTTTGTTCCAAGTAAAACACACTGGAACACCATTATACAATATTAGCAAAACATTACACAGACAAAGAAACTTAAACACAGTTAAACTGTCTCTACTGCAGTTGTACAGGGTCTTGGTGAGACCACACCTGGAGTATTGCGTACAGTTTTGGTCTCCAAATCTGAGGAAGGACATTATTGCCATAGAGGGAGTGCAGAGAAGGTTCACCAGACTGATTCCTGGGATGTCAGGACTGTCTTATGAAGACAGACTGGATAGACTTGGTTTATACTCTCTAGAATTTAGGAGATTGAGAGGGGATCTTATAGAAACTTACAAAATTCTTAAGGGGTTGGACAGGCTAGATGCAGGAAGATTGCTCCCGATGTTGGGGAAGTCCAGGACAAGGGGTCACAGCTTAAGGATAAGGGGGAAATCCTTTAAAACCGAGATGAGAAAAACTTTTTTCACACAGAGAGTGGTGAATCTCTGGAACTCCCTGCCACAGAGGGTAGTCGAGGCCAGTTCATTGGCTATATTTAAGAGGGAGTTAGATGTGGCCCTTGTGGCTAAGGGGATCAGAGGGTATGGAGAGAAGGCAGGTACGGGATACTGAGTTGGATGTTCAGCCATGATCATATTGAATGGCGGTGCAGGCTCGAAGGGCCGAATGGCCTACTCCTGCACCTAATTTCTATGTTTCTATGTCTCGTAATTGCCACATTAGGTCATCCACTCTCACCCTTTTATAGAAATTGTCTTTGTTCCACCCCTCCCTCTCCACTACCTTCTCTGCTAAATAAACACTTTTATTTGGAGACACATGGGACTGCAGATGTTGTATTCTGGAACAATAGACATTCATTTTAAAGTTCAGTTTTGAAGAATAAATTTCAACCAGGTACTGGGAGATGAGGAAGATGCTGGAAAAATAATTTAAAAAAATTATTTTTTATTTTTATATAACTTTAATTGTCATTCAGGTATACACATAGACACAGTGCACATTGAACGAAATAAATATTGTTAATGGAAAGAGAAAGAACACCTTCCTGCTCCTCAGAATGTTGACTCTATTACTGTTATAATCACAGTAATAGAGTCATACAGTGTGGAAACAGGCCCTTTGGTCCAACTTGCCCACGTCGACCAACATGCCCCATCTATACTCGTCTCACCTGCCTGCTTTTGGCCCCTATCCCCCGAAACCTGCCTTATCCATGTCCCTGTCTAAATGTTTCTTAAACATTGCAATCGTACCTGCCTCAACTACCTCCTCCGGCAGCTTAGAGATTGTAGGTTAGGATTTGACATGACTCAGGATCAGCTCAATGTATTTTCTAGTATGAACACATTGCTTTTAATTTAAACATGACAACAAGCCATTTCTTATCCATGCAGTTTTAATATGTAATATCTAGATGGTTTACTGAATCTAATCCACTTGTATTTTAGACACAAAATGAACATTTAACTTTCCTTAAGGAAACCTTAAGGAAACTTAACAACAGTTAAGGTAACCTTTCTGATGATCAATACTATGTCTGATTTGCATTGCCATTTAAAATGGGCAACATTAAATGTCGGTGAGGTCCCTGTCAAAATGGAAGCCAAATAAATATCCTAATTGTTTATAAATATTACAGCTCTTGCTCATTGATGCAAAGCAAGCAAGCAACAAATCAGGATCGGGCAGTGGTATTGTGCAGGTAACAAGAAGAGATAATCATTTTCCTGTACACATGTGTGATTGCCTGTGGAACGACATGCCTTAAATGTCAACTGTCCACTTGTCTTCATGGTGTATGCCATCTTACCACCAGATGGCACTTCACTGCTACTGAAAACCTAAATGTTAATGTTCAGCAAATCTTATTTTTTCATTGAATTTACATTCTCATCGTTAGTGCACTTTGTCTTTTTCCCTACCAAGTTCAGGTTCAAGTTCAAGTTTGTGTTTATTGTCACTTAACCAACTAAGGTACTGTGAAATTTGAGTTACCATGCAGGCATACTAAGTGAAAAGAACACAATACACACTTAAAATAAATGTCACTTAAACATCCACCACAGTGGAATCAACGTTCCTCACTGTGATGGAAGGCAAAAAAGTACAGTCATCTTCCTCCTTTGTTCATTCCAGGTTTTGTAGTCTTTTCTCTTTGGTTATTTTATACCAATGTTGACCATTCTCTTAGGTGTGTTTTTGTATATCCCATGTCAGCGTAGAATGTTTCCAGTGTAACACCCAAATTAAAATGCTCACTAAGAGATATTTGTGTTTATCTTCACAAGTTCTGCACTGATACTGATAGTCCAGGTACGTTGCGGTCATCACAAGGACCTGACTGCAAGGAATGATGGACGGGCAGCTCAATGTTCCAGGGTTTCGATGTTTCAGATGTGATGGAGATGGAGGTAAAAGACGTAAAGGAATTGTATTACTACTCAAGGAGAATGTCACCGTTGCATTCAGAGAGGACATACTGGAGAGTTCATTCACTGATGAGCTCAAAATACAAAAGGTGTAATCATTTTGATTGAATATTACTATAAACCTCCTGGAAGTCAGTGTGAGATAGAGAAACAGATTTTTTTGACGTTAGGAAAAGATATGAAAACAACGGGATTGCCATAATGGGTGATTATAACTTTTTCAATAATAGTGAAAGGCTTGGATAAAGTGGATGTGGAGGGGATGTTTCCACTGGTGGAAGACTCAGACTAGAGGTCATAGCCTCAGAATTAATGGACATTCTTTTAAGAATGAGATGAGGAGGAATTTATTTAGTCAGAGGGTGATGAATCTGTGGAATTCTTTGCCACAGAAAGCCGTGGAGGCCGTCAATGTATATTTTTAAGGCAGAGATAGATAGTTTCTTGATTAGTACGGATCAGGGGTTATAGGGAGAAAGCAGGAGAATGGAGTTAAGTGGGAGCGATAGATCAGCCATGATTAAATGGCAGAGTAGACTTGATGGGCAGAATGTCCTAATTCTGCTCCTATCACTTATGACCTTATGAATAGGGGCAGCACAGTGGCTCAGTGGTAGCGCAGCAGATATCTGGGTTTGATCCTGACTACGGGCGCTGTCTGTATGGAGTTTAGTTGAGTTTAGATTAGAGATACAGTGCGGAAACAGGCCCTTCGACCTACCGAGTTCGCGCTGACCAGCGATCCCCGCACGCTAACACTATCCCACACACATTGGGGATAGTTTACAATTATACCAAGCCAATTAATCTACGTATTTTTGTACCTCTTTGGAGTGTGGGAGGAAACTGGAGCTCCTGGCGAAAACCCACACAGGTCACGGGTAGAATGTACAAACTCCATACAGCCAAGCACCTGTAGTCAGGATTGAACCCAGGTCTCTGGCGCTGCAGGGCTGAAACTCTGCCGTTGTGCCTCCTGTGGGAGTTATTTAAAGACTAGCTGATCAGCGTTCAGGTATGTTCCAGTTAGGGTGAGGGACAAAGTTGACAAGGTAGGGAAACCTTGGATGATGAGAAGGGTTGTAAATTTGGTGAAAAAGAAAAAGGAAATGTAAGCAAGATTTGGAAAGATGAAATCAAGGAGAACCCCTTGAGGAATATAGAGAAAACAAGAAAGAATTCAAGCAGGGAGGTAGGAGGCCCAGAAGGAGATCAGTGTGGGGGTGTACAAATATGACAGGACATTTTGAGATTAAGAAGGAGAGGGGAAGTCTCTTGACTAGCATTAAAATTGATAAATATCCAGGGCCTGATGGGATCCACCCTAAGTTGCAGCTTTATATAACTTTTGTTATGCCCCTGTCCCACATAGGAAACCTGAACGGAAACCTCTGGAGACTTTGCGCCCCACCCAAGGTTTCCGTGCGGTTCCCAGAGGTTGCAGGTGGTTGCCGGAGGTTGCAGATAGTGGAAGCAGGTAGGGAGACTGACAAAAACCTCCGGGAGTTAACCCATTATAGGAAAGATGCTGAAGCTTTGGAGAGGGTACAGAAGGAGTTTACCAGGATGCTGTCTAAATTAGAGGGTATTAACCAGAAGGAGAGGTTAAACAAACTTGGATTATTGACCAAACAAGGCCTGTTCTTGAGCTATACTATTCTATGTTCTACGGGGAAATTCATTAGATTCTGAATGTCTTAATGAGCTCCTAGCTTGGAGCTAAATCTGATCTCCAGTGACTTTAGACTTTAAACCTCTTTCGAGTTTAGAGTTTAGAGACACAGTGTGGAAACAGGCCCTTCAGCCCATCGAGTCCGTGCCGCCCAGCGATCACCCCATACACTTGTTCTATCCTACATATTAGGGGAAATTTACAATTTTTACAGAATCCAATTAATCAACAAACCTGCACGTCTTTGGAATGTGGGAGGGAACCAGTGCATACGGAGAAAACCTATGCAGTCACAGGGAGAACGTACAAACTCCGAACAGACAGACAGACAACCCATGTCTCTGGCATTGTAAGGCAGCAACTGTAACGTTGCGTTACTGTGCCGCCCCTATGTCACTGTACCACCCCTAATGATGCTGCCCCTAACATTGACTTATGTTGCTGATAGATGCTCATTAAAACACCAAGACATTTGTGGGCTATTTGTCACTTTGTGGAGTAGAGGCCAATGCAGTAGTGATATTGGAACTGCCTGGTAGAGTCTCAGCTGGTTCTGCATCATCTCTTCAGCACTGCACCCAGCATGTTATCAGTTGCCATGATCTTTGCTCCTTGCTCAGCGTCCCAGCCATTTCTTGAATTGTTTGAATTGAGCTTCAAACATCATATTGGCGCTTCCTACTAAAATGGTTGCAAATATATATCTGATATGTTCATATGACAGCTATATACATGTGCAGCATGTTATCACAATCTGTGCCATAAGCACATTATATCAACATTGTGGCAAAGGCTGAGGGATTTTATTATCCAGCACAACCAACGTTTTCCATGAAACAATATCTGATATATAGCTCTGTTCCTTAATGTTATATTGTTACAATTGAAACTATGTGGCGACATGCTAATTAAGTACATGACGTAATTAAGTCATGTGATGTACTGTAAAGTGCGGGGACAGATGCAGAATAAGAAGCCTGTAGAAGCAATTAATAGTTGGAACTATTCAATCAATCAATCAATCAATCAAAGACTTTATTGTCATTCAAAAATACACCAGCAAATGCAAGTCTGAACGAAATTTTGTTGCATCTGGCTCACCGTGCAACATAAAATAACAAAAGGATAAAATAGATAAAAAGATAAAATAGATAATAGTGGCGGCACATTATATGGAATTCAAGAGTCTGATGGCTCGGGGGAAGAAGCTGTTGCAAAACCTGGCCGTTCTGCTCCTTAAACTGCGATACCTTTTGCCCGAGGGCAGCAGAGTGAACAGTCCATGATGAAGATGTGTGGGGTCTTTTACAATGCTGTTGGCCTTGGACAAGCAACGTTTGCACGCAATGTCCCGGATTGAGGGGAGAGAAGTCCTGATGATTTTTTCAGCCGTCCTCACCACTCTCTGCACGGACCTCCAGTCGGAGGCTTTGCAGTCCCCAAACCAGACAGAGATGCAGCTGGTCAAAATGCTCTCTATGGTGCCCCTGTAGAAAATGGTGAGGACGGGATAGGGGAGGTGAGCTCTTCTCATCCGGCGCAGAAAGTGCAACCGCTGCTGCGCTCTCTTAACTAGTGATGCGATGTTTTGTGACCAGGCCAGACTGTTCGTGATCTGCACCCCCAGGAACTCAGTGCTACTGACCAACTCCACATCGCTATCATTAATGTGTAGTGGTGTGTGACTGTGCCGTGTGACATTCTGAAGTCAACGATGACCTCCTTTGTTTTGACAACATTCAGGATCAGATTGTTCATGTTGCACCAGTCCACCAGTTGTTTCACCTCCTCCCTGTAAGCCAGTTCACTGTCGTCCCGGATAAGGCCCACCACTGTTGTGTCATATGCGTACTTCATGATGTGGTTTGTACTAAACCTGGCACAACAGTCGTGGGTCATCAGGGTAAACAGCAGTGGACTCAGGACACAGCCCTGAGGGGAGCCGGTGCTCAGAGAGATGATGTTGCAGGTGTTGTTTCCAACCCACACTGACTGGGGTCTGTCAGTGAGGAAGTCCAGTAGCCAGTTACACAAGGGGGTGCTGAGGCCCAATCAACCCAATTTGCTTACCAAGTGCTGAGGGATGATTGAATTGAACGCTGAACTCAAGTCCACGAACAGCATTCGCACATGTGTGTTCTTCTCCTCTAGATGTTCCAGGCTCAGATGGAGTACGGAGGATATGGCGTCCTCTGTGGAGCGGTTTAGCCTGTAAGCAAACTGGGACGGGTCAAGTGTGGAGGGAAGTCTGGAGGTAATATGGTCCCCGGCCAGCCTCTCGAAGCACTTCATCATTATGGGAGTGAGTGCTACAGGGTTTGAATGTGGTATTTCGTGCTCTCAGCATTCCACGTACCTCGGGGGTCATCCAGGGTTTCTGGTTGCCCGTATAGTGATGGTCTTGGTGACACAGACATCCTCTATGTACTTGTCCATGTAAGCAGACACAGATGCAGCATACTCCTCCAGGTTGGTGTGTTGATTGCCAGTTGCAGCCTTCTTGAACATGTTCCAGTCCGTGCACTCAAAGCGGTCCTGTATAGCTCTCTCTCGCCAGACTAAAACCTGCTTCACAGTAGGTTTTTCTCTGGTAAGCAGGGGCCTGTATGCAGGAATTAGCATTACAGAGATATGGTCTGAGGAGCCAAGGTGGGGGCGGGGAACTGCCTTGATTGCCTTCTTGATGTTTGTTCAGGCTAGGTCCAGTGTGTTCACTCCCCTGGTTGCAAAGTCCACATGCTGGTAGTAATGTGGGAGAACTGTCTTCATGTTGGCCTGGTTAAAATCCCCAGCAACATTGTAAATCCCCACCAACACTGCATTTCGTTGTCTCTGTACTGTACACTGCACAATGACAATAAAGTTTGAATCTGAATCTGAATCTGAAAGCACCATCTGGATGTGTAGTTTGCAAGTCACTGATGGAGCGATAATGAGCATTCAGGGCCTCCTTAGTGTTTGCACTGGGGGGGATGTACACGGCTGTGATGGTTATGATAGTAAATTCCCTGGGCAGATAGAAGGGAATCTGTCAAAAACTCAGTCAGGGGAGCCATGATTTGAGACCATTGTGGCATTTTTACACCAGCTGTTATTAGTGTAAATGCACACAACACCACCCCAGGATTTCCCACTGAGAGTGCAGCTCCTGTCCGACCGGAATGTTGTTAGCCCCTCCACGCTAATAGCGCCGTCGGGAACAGAGACGGGAACACGTTTCTGTTAAGATCAGGGCGCAGTAATCTCTCATCTCCCGTTTGGTTGCCAGGTCCAGCCTTAGATAGTCCAACTTACTCTCCAAGGAGTGGACGTTAGCGAGCAGAATAAATGGAAGCGGTGTTCTGCAGGGGTTAGCCTTTAGTTTCGTCGTTAGCTTCTCCTTTAGCTTCTCTCCATATCCCTTAACTCCACTATCCCTACGAGCTCTAGCTCTCTCTTGAAACATCCAGAGAACCAACTTCCACCGCCCTCTGAGGCTGAGAATTCCACAGACACACAACTCTCTGTGTGATAAAGGTTTTTCTCATCTCCGTTCTAAATGGCTTACCCCTTATTCTTAAACTGTGGCCCCTGGTTCTGGACTCCAACATTGGGAACGCGTTTCCTGCCTCTAGCGTGTCCAAACCCTTAACAATCTTATATGTTTCAATAAGATCCCCCATCAACCTTCTAAATTCCAGAGTATACAAGCCCAGACTGTCCAACCTATCAACATATGACAGTCACGTCATCCTGGGCATTAACCTTGTGAACCTACACTGCACTCCCTCAATAGCAAGAATGTCCTTCCTCAAGTTTGGAGACCAAAACTGCACACAATATTCCAGGTGTGGTCTCACTAGGGCCCTGTACAACTGCAGGAGGACCTCTTTGCTCCAATACTCAACTCATCGTGTTATGAAGGCCAACATGCCATTCGCTTTCTGTACCTGCCTGCTGTACCTGCATGCTTACTTTCAGTGACTGATGGACAAGGACCCCCAGATCCCGTTGTACTTCCTGTACAAGGCTTTGTGATTTTTGGGACAATGTGGGAAATGGAGGCCTCCTGTTTAATTGGAGTGTGGAAAATCCCATGTGTTTAGAAGCAGCACAGGAAACAGCGGCTCCGTGAGCTAAGAAGGGAAATGGGTTAGTTGAGTTTAAAAGGAGCTTGTTTGTCATTAGCTTGGCAAGTTTAAACAAGAATTTTGGTTAAAACAGCATTGAGAAACTGAAAAGAAAATGTTCAGCTTGGGTAAGTAATTTAAGATTAGGTGTACGTAAATTATTTTGTTGATCTGCACAGTGAGTTAATCTAATAAGTAGCAAGGTAGGACAACTGATATTGATTCTGTGCCATGTAGGCACTGCATGATGCTCCCTGTGTTCTGGACACCCATAGTGCAGAAAGTGCCATGAGATGTAAGAATGTCAGCCTCAGGTTTTGAAGCGAGCAACAGCTGACATCACTGTGGTCTGTGTATGCAGCTAAGCGTTTTGTGGATAGGGCTTTTTGGAGAATAATCAGCCCCCAGTGTCAGGGAGTGCAGACAGAGTGTTATGGGTGGTTGTCAGACAGACAAAAAAAGTTGGCGGGAAGTTCAGGAGACCTTTGAGGCATCAGACTCCTAAACTAGTTAGTATTTGGTTCTGATGGAGGAGAGGTTGCCCATGGGGAGTGCAGTTAGAACTACAGGTGGCTCAACTTTACAGAGAGGAGGAAGAGAAAGACATAATTAAAAGGGTTTTGTAGTCCGGGAAGCAGACAGAAGTTTCACGCGATTATAAATTAGATTTCAGGAAGCTATGGTGCCTCCCTGGTGCCAGCATCAATGATATCATTGAGAACTGCAGAAAGGTAAGATGAGCATTCAGTGATCTGTAACAATACCGAGAAAACGAGACGAGCTCCTGCAACCAGGTATTGAGAACTTTAGGAAAGTGTTTAAGAGGCAGAACATCAAAAGTAGTAATCTTTGGATTATTCCCAGTGTTCTGTGCCAGAGAGTACAGAAATAGGGAGATCATATACTGTAGATGAGTAAAGAGATGGTTCAGGAATGAGGGCTTTAGATTCCTTAAAGGGCTTTCTCATTGTGCGACCTGAAGCAAGACCTAACAAGATTTAACATCGTGGGAACCTTCTGCGATAGCAGTACGGCATTCGTGGACCACCGAGGACCTCCGTGGCGCTAACGGCAGGTAGTCGTGTGACTTGGTAAGGTCGGGAGAAAATTCAAACATTTTTGAATTTCTCCAAGAGTGTCTTGAGCAGCGTTGCAACATTGTATGGACGCAGATGCCAGTGCGATATCCGTGCGATATCCATAATGACACTTGCGAATACCGTGGGAACTCCTGCGAACGGTAAACCCGGAAGCTGGACAGAAGGGACATAAGGTGAGTAAAAGAGGTGGTCTCAATATCGCCAATGGACCATGTGTCCATCGAGGACGTCCCACCTAATTGTCATTGTTTGAGAATCTTTTTCACAGTAAGACTTGCAGAGATGCCTCTCAGAAAATCGCAAAGAAAGGGGTCAAAGAAAGTCGGAAAGTTTTTAGCCATGCAGGTAAATGAGGAGGAAACTCAGCAAGAGAGACAGGTGGAGAGGCAAGAGGAGATGCCAGAGATACCACTGCCTGTGGGCTCCTTGGAGCAGGGAGAGGGTGATCAAGGTGGATTTGAGATTGCCTTCCCAGTAGCTGTTGCCTCCACAATATTCTCAGCAGACGAGAACATAAAGGTTAGATGGCAGAAGGTAAAGCCATATAACTTCAACAGGGAACAAGAGGGTGAACTGGTGGAGTGGTACCAATTCAATGAGATTCTCTATGACAAATCCAGAGAGGATTATAGAAATAGGGAGAGAAAGCGCAACCTGCTGGAGACGAAGGCTGCTGAGTATCCCCGGTGCTCATGTGAGTAACTATAACAATATATTAGTTTATGTACAGGAGAACAATTTAATGTTATCCATGATTTTAAAACATACAATGCTACAGATGTAAAAGTGCTGTTTTTGCAGTCACCTTTAATTTATCTTATAAGTCTGTCTGTTCCCTGCAGCTGCAATGTAAAAGTAGTGGCAGACAGCTTTTACACCCTCTTCGTTTGAAGTGGGAATCATGTCTCTTTTAGAGCCATAAAATAAATTATGCATGAGGTCCCAAATTATTCTTTAACTCATTAAAGAGCTCGGGTGAAATTCTGACAAAGTTTTTGAATGCACTTTTATCCTCTTCGCACAGCACATTAAGCAGTTGCTCATATTGTCCTAATTGAGGTCTCCGTTGAAACATGGGCTTAACCCAGTGAGACTTCCTCTTAATTATCTTTTTAATTAATCTCACCCTTCTGCCTTCACGCAAGCGTTTTCGATGCACATGTTGCGCTAATGCATACAGCACGTCAATGAAAATAACAACCAGCCTGTACTCGAACCAACTTTGTATAGGCATGTCTGCAAATGAGACAATTCTACGAACGGAGGATATTTATATAGCGTGTGAAAAAAAAGTGACATCATTTGTGCCACGTGATTAACTACACTACAGTCAACGATGTTCATTCACGATTAACGGGAAAGATCGGGAGACGGACAAGTCAGTCGCACAAATGACAGAATTGCCGAGTACCGTGGGAACTCTTTATCGTGGGAACACTTTATCGTGCGGAACTCGTGCTGGACCACGACCACTTCACTCGGGTGACATCTTGCTTCAGGTCGCACCGTGAGAACTCGCCATTAGGTATTGTGAGAAAAAATTGATTGGGTGGGATTTACCTTTTTTCTTTGGATAAGAGGAGGTTAAAATTGAATTGAAGTATGTAAAATGATGAAGATTTTAGACAGGGTCAATGGGAAGGACACTTTTCTCTGAATTAAAAGCAGAATGAATTAGTGGAAAGTGGGAAGGAAGATAAAGACAAAAATTCCACCTGGGGTGATGAGCATCTGGAACTCACTCCTCCCTAAAAGGGTGTGGGATCAAGAACCTCACATTACAGTAAACCTTCACAAAAATGGATCATGGGAAGGGGATGGTGTCCGTTATTGCCGATTGTCTGCTATAACTGGGTGTGGGGGGTAAAAATTAATGTTTAACCCAAGGCCGGGTGGGAAGAAATGTGGTGCCAGAGAGGGAAGAGGGGGAGGGGGGTGGGGGGTGGGGGGGGGGGGGGGGGGGGGCAGCATGGATTCACAGGCTGTGGCATTGTAGAGCCATCAGCCCCACACGTGGTGCGCAGGGGATGGGCCCGCTGCTCATGCTGCTTTCATGCTGCTCGCAGTGGGGGGCGGTGCAACAAAAGCCTGGTGCCATTACCAGGCGACCAAGGTCAGGGCGAAGCAGGCGCAGTGGCGTGCGCTGCATCTGAATCCAATACCCCAGTACTGCGCTTTGTGGCAGCCGCTGCTAACCTGTGCCCAATACAACGCTCTTCAAGGGTGTTTTACAGCTCGCTATCTCCCTGCTGCACACTGCCCACAAACCACCACCATGAATGGACACCTCAGGCCGCTTTAACCGAAATCCGTTGTGTAGTGGAACGTAATTGCCAGGATTTACGGCACATTGAAACAGTACCCTGATCTGTACAAGCAGAGCTTTGAGCTACAGGAAGGTGGGATGAGCAGGCACAAGGAACTGCAGATGCTGGAATCTTGAGCAAAACACAAAGTGCTGGAGGAACTCAGCAGGTCATGCAACATCTGTGGGAAATGAACAGATGGCATTTCAGATCAGGTCCCTTCTTTAATATGTAATATTGTTTGGTCTCAAACCTGGACTACATCAACACTATGGAACCAATTACATGGCTGTTTTGGGGCGTTTTCGTTACACATATTAGCTACTAAGATTCCTACCATATAATAGTAGCTGCATTAAGAAGAATTGTACTGGTTGTAGAATGCCTTTGAATGTCCTGAAGTTGTGAACGGCATTATGTAATTGTAAAGTCTTTCTTCTTATGTCTTTCCAAGTTTCTGCTCCTTGGAGTCCAAGACGTGGAAGAAGAGATGAAACAACTAGCTTCAAGGCGTGCCTATAACATGAAAGATTCTGCTGTGTGTTTTCCTCCAATTGCTATGTGCTCAAGAGAGGACCACAGTGTTTTGATTTTAGCCCTTAACACAACACGGATGCCAATGGGAGACTCTTGATTCAGGCCTGCAGCAGCCTCGGATATTCAAGATTAAATAAATTGGTTGGGTTGCACAGTGACAAGAAATAGTAAGATTAAACGAGAACTTACCAGTTTGAAGTTTGATCTGTATTTTATGAGGAATTACGATGAGGGATTACGTGAAGAAGCCCGCCAGGACGCATGCATGTCATTCTTCAAAGCAGTGGTGTGAAATCACAGATAACTGTAATGACTAAACATAGTAAGATTAGAGAAGAGATACCAGTTAAGTATATGATCAAGGGTGGGAGCGGAGGGCACGTAATCCCTCATCATAACTCCTCATAAAATACAGATCAAACTTCAAACTGGTAAGTTCTCGTTTAATCTTACTATTTTACTTCGGAGTCACGTGAGTGACTACGTGAAGATTTTAAAGCTCTGTGATTTCATGCCGTGGAAACGAGCCCATGCATCACGTCTGCCTTGATGACTGTAGGAGGAATTGTGTTAACATAATTTGGACATGAATTCGACATTGAAATCATAAAATTTGTTAACACAAAATTATAACCCCTTTTTATGGGTTTAAATTAATTTACAGAACTTAAAATTGTTTCTGCAAATGTTCCAGGTTTCATTATTGGTTTGTTGTAAAATAATTGGAATGTTTTTTCCCCAGACCATCCTGCTGCCTTGAGGATTTGGTCCATTGGTACATCCAACTGTTTCGCTGCCGATGTAGCTGCAGCCCTGGTGGAATGAGATTTAAAAATATTAGTATCCACCCCAGCCTGTGTTAGCACCTGTTTCAGCCATCTTGAGATGGTCTGGACCGTCACTCTTTTGTGTGGTTGCTAGTGGCTGACCAAAAGTGCCTTCTCATTGCCTCTTAGGATTTTCGTTGGTCATCTGTTGGGTATGACCTAAATTGTATATTGAGGCCTGCTGATCCCTGTCTGTTCTGCTTTACTAACTCATAGATATGAAACGTAATATTTTCTGTTGAGGAAGTCATGTTGTCCAGTCTTAGTTTATGCAGTGACTGTACCCTCTGTGCCGTGACCAATGCCATTAGCATGACTGTTTTTAATGTCAGTCTGTGTAGGGACAGAGCTGTTGCTGGAGATCAATTCCTGAGCATCTTCTGTCGCCGCTGCCCCAGGGTCTGGTTCCCATGAAACATAATTTGATAACTGGTGGTTAAGTCTGGATGCGAATAGATCGATATCTGGTGTTCCATATTTTGCTGTAATATCATCAAATACTTTTTTACTCAACATCCATTCGGTGTTTTCATTAAATTTACGTGACCTGGTGTCTGCCACTAAATTTAGTCTTCCTGGTAGGTAAGTGGCTGATATCCAAATATCTCTCTGGATACACCATTGCCAAATTGTATTAGCCAGATTGTCACATGATGTCGATTTGTTTCCACCCATGTGTTTAATGTATGCTACCACGGTGGTATTGTCTATCTGTAGTCTAACATGCTGGTGATATGACCCAGTACAATATGACTTTAGGCCATGGAATGCACCCAACATTTCCAGGTAGTTTATGCCCAGTGTGAGTAATAATGATGCCTCCTGAGCAGTCCATCTACCTCCACAGCTGGTGATGGTATTGGTGGCTCCCCATCCAAGTGCACTGGCATCAGTTTGTAGTACCATGGAAGGGTTACTGACAATGATTGAATTGGAACAAAGCCAGATCTATCCACCATTTTAGTTTCATTTTAGCTTTGATTGGTAGTTTCATAGGTCTGTCAAAGTGACCTGCATAAATTTTGAGTGCTTGTATTTTTGCTCTCTGTAAGTTTTGGTAATGTAGAGGTCCAAATTGTGTGGCTGGAAAGGCAGCCACCATTTTGCCAATTACTTTTGCTACCAATCTGATGGATGGTTTGCTGATGTCAATGAGGTTATTGCAAGCCTCTATTAAATCTCTAGCCTTTCCCTTAGGCAGAGTCACCGACATGTGAACTGAGTCAATGGTGAACCCCAAATAGTCCATAGTAGTGGAAAGCGTTAGTTTAGATTTAACTGGATGGATAATAAATCCCAGTTTTTCAAATAACTGTTTTGTGGCTGTTACAGTTTGTTTGGCCAATTCCAAAGTTTTGCCCACAATGAGTATGTCATCTAAATATGCCATGACCATGTGTTTACATTTCCGTAGAAACGCTAGAGCTGGTTTCAAAATGTTTGTGAACAGCCTGGGGGCTGATGATAACCCATTTGGCAGTGCTTTATACTGCCAGCGTTGTCCCATCCAGTTGAATTTTAAGTAACATCTGTGGTTACCTCGTATAGGCACTGAATAGTAAGCATCTTTTAAATCGATGCTGGCCATGAAGTAACCTTTGGAAATTAATTGTTTAGCAGTAACAAAGGTTTCCATTTTGAAGTGAATATATTGTACAAATGTATTCAATTTTGTCAGATCTATGATGATGCGACAACCACCAACTTTTTTGTTTTTGGTAAATATATTGGACACGAATTATTTTTTTTATTTATATTTTTTTATTATTTATTTATTTATTTATTTATTAGAAGTAGACATATTATAAAATGTAGTTACATATTATAGTAAAAAAATCTTTTCATATACATCAGTCATACATTATTAAAAATTTCCATTATCAATTACTTCTGCTTCTAGTGTTTTTATTTTTTATAGAAAGAGGGAGAAAGAGAGGGTAGAAAGTTACAAATAATTAAAAAAAAAAAAAAACACAACAGAAAAACAAGGGAGGTGGAATGGGTTACCTGTAATACGTCAATGGAGATAGGTTCGTAGGTTATAAAGTATAGCTTTTCATCTGGTCCTGAGTTCAAGTTTCAGTTGGGTCCTCGTGCTGTGCCAACCTATCCCTTCAGATAGTTAATGAATGGAGCCCAAATTTTATGGAAAAGATCTTGTTTGTCCATTAAGACAAGTCTAATTCTTTCTAAGTATAGGGTCTCCGACATTTCCGTAATCCACATTTTAATTGTGGGGGTTGTAGGGCCTTTCCAAAATTTTAATATTAATTTTTTCCCGGTTATTATACTGTAGTTGAGGAAATGGCTTTGGTTTGTTGTGAGTGTTAAGCTTTGTTCTGATATTCCAAGTATTATTAATTTTGTGTCTGGGTCCAGCTTTGTATTAATAACTTCTGAAGTTATTTCAAAAATATCAGTCTAGAAATGTTTAAGTTTTATACAGTTTGCAAACGTATGTGTTAAATTAGCCTCTAGATGTAGACATTTATCACAAATAGGAGAGATTTGTGCGAAGATTCTATTTAGTTTTATTTTAGAGTAGTGTAGTCTATGTAAGACCTTGAATTGTATTAAAGTATGTCTGGCATTTAATGAACATCGATGTATTTGTTGTAAACTTTCGTCCCACATATCTTTCGTTATAGGGTGACCTATTTCATTTTCCCATTTGTATCTATATGGTTCGGTCGGTGGTACCTCGTTGTTTAGTAGGGTGGTATAAATATAAGCTATTAGTTTTTCAGTATTAGGATGCCTGTTCAAACATTCATCAAGAATTTCTGATTCCCTACTCCTGTAGACTTGTGTATTAGATTTAACATAATCTCTAATTTGTAGATATCTGAAGAAATTATTTGAGTGCAGTCCATAATTCTGTTGTAACTCTTGAAATGAAAGAAAAGTGCCTTTCCCATAAAGATGTCCAATATTTTTGATTCCATAATTTTTCCATTGTGTGAAACCTTTGTCCATAAAGGATGATTTGAATGAAGGATTATTTACAATGGGAAGGCATAGTGGTATATTATTCAATTTTAAATCTTTTTTTATTTGTTTCCAAATTCGTATTCCACTATGTATTATGGGGTTTTCTTTATAGGTTTTTTTGTGCAGTTTTGTGGGGGCAAATATGATCGGACCTATTTCAAAAGGTAGACAGTCTTCCTATTCCATCATTAACCAATCTGGTTGTCGATCCATTTCTTCCAGCCAGAAATTCATGTTTTTAATATGGACTGCCCAAAAATAAAATAAGAAATTTGGCAAAGCCAAACCTCCATTTATCTTTGACTTACATAAATGTTTTTTACTTATTCTATGATTCTTATAATCCCAGACAAAACTTGTAACGATGGAGTCGACTTTTTTGAAAAAAGTTTTTGGGATATACATCGGAATTAATTGAAGGTAGGATCTGTCTTTTCCCCTCGTTTTTTCGTTTTTTTTCACAGAGCTAGTTGGCACGAGTCTCTCCTACTCCATAGCGCCACCAGAAGTCCGGCATTAGTTTAGATTTAACTGGATGAAAAATGAATCCCAATTTTCCAAATAACTTTTTTGTGGCTGTGACAGTTTGTTTGGCCAATTCCAAAGTTTTGCCCACAATGAGTATTTCATCTAAATATGCCATGACCGTGTGTGTATGTTTCCGTAGAAACGCTGGGGCTGGTTTCAAAATTTTTGCGAAACAGCCTGGGGCTGATGAGAACCCATTTGGCAGTGCTTTATACTTTCGGTGTTGTCCCATCCAGTTGAATTTTAAGTAACATCTGTGGTCACCTCGTATAGGCACTGAATAGTAAGCATCTTTTAAATCGATGCTGGCCATTGAAGTAACCTTTGGAAATTAATTGTTAAGCAGTAACAAAGGTATCTATTTTGTCAGATCTATGATGATGCGATAACCATCATCTTTTTGTTTTTGATAAATATATTGGACACGAATTCTAATGGTTCGTGTTGAGTTTTCTCAATTACACCTTTTACGTAAAGCCGCTCCAGTTCAGCTTGCGCTTTTGATTTTCCTTTATCAGAAAGCACGAACATTCGGTTCGGTATATGTTGAACTGGAGGGCTGTACTTGTGTATAAACTCTATTGTATATCCCTGGATACTGCTTTAGATGTAAGTATCGGTTGTTAACATGCTCCATGCATTCAGAAAAGAGTGTAATCTCCCCCCAACCTCCATGCTCCCTGTATTTTGTAGGGAACCAGACCCATCTACCTCCATAGTTACCAGTGGCAGGTTTACTTCTTTTTTGTAGGTTCTTCGCTGCTGTTGTTGCGCTGGTGTCTGGATTTTCGGTTTGGTTGGCGTTGGAGGTCCCCGCATCTTCCAAGAAGGCCGGCCTGGGCATGGCCTAAAACGACTCATGTTTTGAGTACCGGGCCTTCGAGCTTTCACCAGTTCTGCTGGTGGGTGCGTAGGGGTGCTGTCTTTGGCTGTAGTTGTCTTTGGCCCGCGGTTGTTCAAAATCGGACTCCTCTGAGTCCACAACCTTGTTTGTTTTGTGTCTAGCCTTACCGCCCGGCCGCGTGGATCTGGCCGGTGCGGATGCGACATCGGGCACAGCTGATCCCACTATCGGTGATCCGAGTGCCGCTGGCTGCTGCTGGCTGCCCGCTGCTCCGCGGTCCTCCCTCACCAGCTTTGTCGCAGCCCGTTGGTTTCTCCACCTGTAATCAGCATGGGAAAACACAAAAGGACCGCAGCTCTCACCTGCAGGTCCTGGTTTAAATTGTCGCTACGGGGGAACGTCGTTCCACCCCGCCTCCTCCGTTTTCGACTTGTCAAAAGTCGACGGCCCCATTCTGAATAGTCTCCCGCCCGGCCGTGGTGTTCTGGCCGGCGCGGGACAAAAAGTCGGCATAGCTGATCTCTAACGGGGCTTGTGCCTTCAGCTGCTGCTGGCTCCCGCAACTTTGCGGTCCTCCCCAGCCAGTTTTACTCGCAGCACTTGTGGACACTATTTTGTCCAGCTTCCCTCCCTGTGTAAAAACAGCGCGGGGACATAAACTACCGCAGAGTAAATCACTTACCTGCTGCGGGGGAACGTTCCACCCCGCCTGTCGTTTCGCAAGCGTGAAAGCGATATGACACGCATGCGTCCTGGCGGGCTTCTTCACGTAGTCACTCACGTGACTCCGAAGTAAAATTACTGTCTTTTTCAATTGCACAAGATATTTGAATCTGAGAATACAAACTTTCCATTGCTGAGGCAAGACATAGTAACTGTTCAATACCAGAAACAGTGCATTCAATGAACAGTGTGTAGCATATCAACACGATATTTCTATGAGAACTTACCTCTCCATTGTGCTCTCGGCTGGATGCACAATGGATACGCAAAGGAACAGACCGTGTAATATAGTCAACCTTCAAAGCAGCATTGTAGTGAGCAGAGTAAAACAGCCAAGTTGCAGCTCCAATTTATGGGGTTATGGGCGCAGTGAAAGCCACAGAGTCATACAGCACAGATAAAGGCCCTTCGGCCCAACTCATTTAAACTGTCCAGAGTAAGATCTCAGTCGTTGGATTGGAGCATCTAGTGAGGTTGGGTTGATTGGCTGTTGGTGTGGGGATGGGCAGAACTGGTGAAATGTTAGTTGTACATATGCAAAACCACAAACTTAGAAATAGACATGACAATCATATATATTAGGGACCACAGACTTAAGGTACTTTGGATATGGAATGACTTGGTAAGTCAGGTATTAAGATATTTAATAAATGTCGTATGATTTTAAAAAAAATGTCAATAATTTATTTTAAGAGAACTTGATTGCTGAATCTGATTGCTGGGATACTGAAGACTACATCTTTGTAAGGATCTTAGTGGTGATCTATATCTCTGCAGCTGGCAGAGGTGACCCCATTTTGTTTTTCAAGGTACAAGATTTAATTTTGCATGCATGGGCTGGGTAAAACATGATACTTAGATAGATGATGGACATGATAGATTGCGAGGTCTAGTCTCAAAACCTTTATTGAGTTTTTTGAGGAGATGACAAAGATGATTGATGAAGGTAGGGTAGTGGATGTTGTCCGCATTTGCCTTAGGTGAAGCATTTGATAAGGTCCCTCTCGGTGGACTGGTCCCTAAGATTAAATCATAAGGGATCCATGGTAAATTGGTAAGTTGGGTACAAGATTGGTTTAGTTGTAGAAGGCAAAGGGTACTGGTGGAAGATATTTATTTCTGATGGGGCAGTGAATAAGACAATCATGTTGCCTTTAAAGGAATGAAATTCCATTTCAGGTCCTGTCAATCTGTACCTTTTTCCAATGTAGGGAAGTACTAAGGCAGCGCGTGGGTTGATATGTGTGGATCTGACCTCCAGTATATTCCCTATTTCCAGTCTGATATGTGCAGGTCAGACTTCTGGAAAGCACTGTCATGTAAGCCACAACTCATTCTTTATGAACCTAATGGCTGGCCATCAGAGCATGCTCACAACTTATTTACTTTACAGAGCAACGATAATATATCGAGATAGTTAATAGAGAGAGCCATGAGATATCTAGCTTTGAAACAAGACCATCGGCTCAACCTGTCGATAGTAACCAAGTTGACGTTCTAGGCTCATCTCATTTCCTGCCTTTAGTCCATATCCCTTCTTGAGTACCCCTCATAGCACAGGAATCCCAAGCCAGTGTTGTGGCCTTCCTTAAAGTGAATCTGCAAAAACCAACTGGCCCAGATGGAGTTCACAGCATGTACAGTGGATTTCTTCCGGAAGCTCCAGTTTTCTCCCATATTGTAGGTCAATTGGCCTTTGTAAATTGCCCTTTGTGCCTATGGAGTGGATGAGAAACTGGGATAGCAGAGAACTAGTATCAATGGGTGATTGATGGTTGATGTGGGTACACTGGGCCAAAGCCTGTTCCCATGTTGTATCTCTAAACTACAACAAAAGTAAGTGCTAGGGTATCAGCCTCCTGTATCTTCAATGGAGCCAATAGTGATTTTCCCTGAGAGGGACTTTGGGATTTCCTTGCATTAACACAGCGATTCTGCGATCATCTCCAATATTTCAGTGCACTCATGCAGAGTGTGCTGTTCCCCATCACGATCGAGGGAAATCACTTGAGCTGACGTGAAATTACCCTACTTACAAAATAGCCGTGGTTTAAAATACCTGTAAATCTTACCATCCGTGACTTAAAGATTAATTAAGTTTAAATGTGCTATTAAGTCATAATTACTGTTTGGAGCCAAAGTAAGTTACTTTAATGTTATAGAAACAGAGTGATGCAGATGCTGGTTAATACACAAAAGGACACAAAGGGTCTCGACTCAAAAACGTCACCTATCCATGTTCTCCAGAGATGCTGCCTGACATGCTGCACTTTGTGCCTACAGGGCCTGTCCCACTTGCATGCGATTGCATGCTTTTGGCGAACAACCAAACGTTGTCGCTTGAGGCGTACGGGCACCATATGGCCGCGCGGGGCCGGTCCCTCTTAGAAGCGCGGAGTTGTGCGGGGCTGGTCCCGACATTACGCGGGGCTCCGAAAATCTGACAGTGTCCGAAATCTTCACGCAGGCGCATTGCGGTCGTACACAGCGTCTTGACGGCGTACGCAGTATCTTGATGGCGTACGCAGCATCTTGACGGCGTACGCATAGCGCATGGCGTTGCGCGATGACGTCACCGCCCGGCGTGGCGTTGCGTGATGATGTCACCGCCCGACGCCGTGCGACGCCCAAATTTAGTTGGCCCGCCTCCTGCCCTGCTGATTAGTAAGTATAACGCAAATTACGTCACGCGCGAACTTAGCGCGTACTTACCGTGTACTTGGCGCGTACTTAGCATGAACTTTGCGTGGACTCCGCTTCCGTTTGGTCACGCCAGGTGTGTAGGAGAGTGCTAGTGTGCGAAGTTCGCTGGTCAGCGAGGACTCGGTGGGCTGAAGGGCCTGTTTCCGCATTACATCTCTGAACCATCCTAAACATTGGTGGGCAGCACTGGTTTGTCATAGACCACATTTTCTAGTCTCGACCTCAAAAGTTTTACAATTACTCATTGCCTACGCCAAATGGTGGGAACACATTTTTCTTTTTGAAATATCAGACCTAATTTCAGCATGCCGTCATTAGCACCGTACTTACTTCAGAATAAAGTATACAGAACCTCACCCAGTAACTAAAGGCTATGCCCAAAGCACATGACACACATGGGATACATATTGATAGATCTTTAAACAAGTAGTCATTTTTCCAACGTGATGAATTAGGCTGGCTGCTAAAACATTGCCAGAGGTTTCAAGTAAATTACTTTGTTCTTCTGAAAATGCGACTACAGAGGAGTTTGGAAATTTCATACTCCCACAAGAAAACCACTGGTGAATGTTTGGTTACATTATGCAGGGAGAAGGCATTGAAACATTCTTCAATGAACTGAAAAGTGAATAATAATAAAAGGTGAAAATTAATATTTGAAATACCTGTATTAGCAAGGGAACACTCAAAGACATTCTTCTCTATCCAACATAAGAGATTAAAAAAATGTGTGCTTCAAACAGGCTAAAGATGTTGAAATGACTACATCAAAGTCTGAATGAGTTAATTCTTGGGAGTTAATTATCCCAGCATCAATTTGATTCTGTATCAAAATATAGTCCCCGTGTAGACTCTGGATGATTAATAAAACAATCATTTTTACAAGCAGCAAGCAGTTAAACGATTTGGATGGCTTTGATTTATGATTATTATTTTTTATCACTACCACATGTACTGAAACACAGTGGATAACTGTGTCTTGCATGCTATCCAGTCAAATCATGCCATCCATGAGTACAATCAAGCCATGCACGTGCAACAGATAATAATAACCAGAGTGCAGAATATTATGCTACAATATTATAGAATTGGTATCTTGTAGTAGAGTGCATGGCCATCTGTATATGGGCATTCTTCAAGACACTATAACACTGATTTACAATCAACAATGGTCGGGGAGGAGAGAAAATGGGGAGAGGGGATGGTGTAATAAAGCAGACAATGGGGGGGGGGGGGGGGTAGTAAAGCAGAACACATGTAATATGATTATTTGGATTACATAACTTAGATAATGAACATTAGAAGAGACACAAGATGAACAAGGAGATGAACAAGCAAAATGAAGCACATCAATTCCTAGACCAGGAATTGCACAAGGAATTGCAGATGTTGGTTTACAACAAAAGTCACAAAGTGCTGGAGTAACTCAACGGGTCAGGCAGCATCTCCGGAGAACGTCTGAAGAAGTGTCCTGGCCCGAAACGTCACCTATCCATGTTATCTGGTGATGGTGTCTGACACGTTGAATTACTCCAGCACTTTGTGTCAATTCATACGCCAGCACAGATTAACGTCAAAACAGTGATGATAATTATGAATGAAACATTGGGACATTATATATTTAATTCTTTGTTTTTGTTTTTGTTTTTTGGACAATAGTAGTTAGACTTCTCTACTAATTCTTGTTCATAAGTGATAGTAGCGGAAGTAAGTCATTCAGTCCATCAAGTCTATTCCGCTATTCAATCATGGCTAATTTAACTTTCCTCCTCAACCCCATTCTCCTGCCTTCTCCCCGTAACTCCCGACACCCGTACTAATCACCCTGTTTTGTGGTGAGTAGTCGCCCAAAGAGTCGTACCTTTTTCTGGTCGCCGCTGGATTTTCAACATGTTGAAAATTTTCGGCAACCTGCTGCAACTGTGACAGGTACCGGCAAGTCGCTGAAAAAATCGTGTAAGTGGGACAGGCCCTTAACTATCATATGTACCGACACCCGAACGATGAAACTTGCAGCAGCATAACAGGCCTGTAAACACCATACTTATATGTAACGTAATAATAAACAAACAAAAATCAATAAATTAATAACCTCAATACTAATGCAAAAAATCCCAAATTCCTTAGTACAACCAAGGATAGTCCATGTTTCATAGTTTAGTTAATGTTTCGTAGTGTTCAAGAGACTAACGGTTGTTGGGAAGAAGCTATTCCCTAACCTGGTGATCATGGTTTTCAGACTCCTGTACCTTCTTCCAGAGGGTAGGAGTGAAATGAGAACCTGGCCAGGCTAGTGTGCGTCTCTGATGATGCTGGTTGCTTTTTTTGAGGCAGTGTCTCCAGTAGTTCCCTTTGATGGTGGAGAAGGAATTTAACTCCCATATTGGATTTAATGGAAATTGAACTGGTGACCGAGGAGTTTTGACGTTGAAACAAGGAACTGCAGATGCTGCAGCATAAAGCCTGAAACGTCACCTATCCATGTCCTCCAGAGATGTTGCCTGAGCTGCAAAGTTATTCCAGCACTTTGTGCCTTTTGCACACTGACATGTTGGTGGGCAAAAAAAACTAATGTAATATTAAGAATGAGGGTAGTATTTGGGGCATTCTACGGCAACCTGTGGTTGGGTTTAGTTTAGATTAGTTTAGAGATACAGCACAGAAACTGGCCCGTCAGCCCACTGAGACCATGCTGACCAGCAATCCCCCTACACTAACACTATCCTACACACAAGAGGGACAATTTGCCACCGAAGCCAATTAACCTACAAACCTGTACATGTTCAGAATGTGGGAGGAAACCGGAGCACACGGGGAAAACCCACGGAGTCATGGGAAGAACGTACAAACTCCGTACAGATAGCGCCTGTAGTCAAGATCGAACCCGGGTCTCTGGCACTGTAAGGCAGCAATTCTACCGCTGCGCCACAATACCGCCCCTGAGTTAGTGAGGTAGGAGTCGGAATAGGAAAGGCTGACATCTCTGTGCATGACCTCTCCTCACGAAGCAATGCATTATAATTGCCTGGAGGGGCATCTTTTCTTGCTAATCTGCTGTCATGGTGACGCAGCGGTGGAGTTGCTGCCTTACAGCGAATGCAGCGCTGGAGATCTGGGTTTGACTCTGACTACGGGTGCTGTCTGTACAGAGTTTTTATGTTCTCCCCGTGACCTGCGTGGGTTTTCTCCGAGATCTTCGGTTTCCTCCCACACTCCAAAGACGCGCAGGTTTGTAGGTTAGTTACAGCTTGGTAAATGTAAACATTGTCGTGTGTAGGATAGTGATAATGTGCGGGGGTTGCAGGTCAGCGTGGACCCGTTGGGCTGTAGGGCCTGTTTCTGCACTGTATCTCTAAACTAAACTAAATCTAATACTCATGAAAACGATTTCAACTCTGCCAGGCACGAAAATAATACCCGAACGATGAAACTCGTTTCGGGTCGAGACTAAAGAAAGATCTCGATCCAAAATGTCACCTATTTCTTTTCTCCAGAGATGCTGTCTGACCCACTGAGTTACTCCAGCTTTTTGTGTCTATTTAGGTGAGATCTTATTGTGAGCATTAAATGCACTACACTAAATTGGAAGAAATACAAGTCCATCACCTGAAAGAGCAACCCAGATGGTGGGAAGGGAAGAATGAAAAGTGGGCAGTGCAGCATCTCCTGTAGAAATGCAGCAAGTGTAAAGGGGCTGTCCCACTGCGGTGACCTAATCTGCGAGTTCAAAAGAGTGTCTTCGGCCTTCAAGCTCGAGGGCACTCGCCTGGAAAACCTCAAGCTGGATCGACCGCCAGCGATGAAACCATGAACCGGATCGACCAATTTGCACATACACACACACACAAGCACATTGCAAAGGCGGGGGCCAAGGAAAGCGGGGGAGCGCAGTCTGAAATTCACACCCGCGATGAAGAGGAAGGAAAAAGATGGCTGTACAGTGTACGGTAAGTCCCTTAGAGAGCGCGAAGGGGTGGGGGGGGGGGGGGGGGGGAGAAGGGAGGGAGAAAGGGGGAGAAAATTATTGGGTACACTTTTAATAAGTCAGACAACGTTTAATAGAGTTTAGCGGGCATTTTACCTACCGGTCGGTTTTTCTTTGTCCTGAAAACTCCAATGAGCCAATTAAAAGCCCGGTCAGTGAAGGAGATTGCCTACGGCTGTTCGCGACTGCCTGTAACTACATAGCGACCCCACTCCACTGCACTATGAGTTAAAAAGAACTATGCCCACCAATGTTTACTCACGGAAAATTTTTCAACATGCTGAAAATGTTTCCGTGACCTAGCTGAGGCTGCGAGTATGCGGCAACTTCCTTTGAGCATGAAGGGGAGTCCCAGTGACCTCATAGGACCATCTGTCGACCATGCTGCGAGTTTGAGTCGAATGCAAACTCTTCTAAACTCACAGATTAGGTCGCTGCAGTGGGACAGCCCCTTAAGGTGGAGATACAACACCTTCTCTTTTACCTTTTCCATTCCCACCCTCCAAAGCCTTCTCACAGCACCATTCTGTGCCGTGGTGGAGATGCAATGCTGCATCTAAAGTGTAACTTTAGCTTTGAATCTTTGCCTATTGCAAGAAAAAGGATGCGTATTTGATTTGCACACCAGTACTATCACCTTGTCCATTTGATCACAGTCGCCAACGAGTGCCACGAGGGAAAGGACAAAATGAAACATCATTAGACCGCAGGGATGCTTGATTGTCAAAACATTCAGGAAACAGACTGTAATCAGATATTTGTTCTGTTGCTACGATGACAGGATTTGGATTAGGAATCATAATCATACTTTATTAGCCAAGTATGTTTTGCAACATATGAGGAATTTGATTTTCTATACAGTCATACCAATAAAAAGCAGCAAAACACACAAATTACATTTTAACATAAAACTCCACCACAGTGACTCTTCCACATTCCTCTGTGGTGGAAAGCAAAAAAAGTTAAATCTCTCCCTTCTTTGAACATTTCTTCGCCTTCCATCACTGAGAAATGTGGAGGAGTCACTGTGGTGGATGTTTATGCTATAAGTATTATGT